>NC_136069.1:1581637073-1584037073 GCF_964261635.1 Lissotriton helveticus | reverse complement strand
GCCTCATCAAGGACCCGCCCACCACCAAATTCAACCTACATGATGGATTGTAGGCCGTCGCAGATTGGATGAAGACTAGCCGGCTGAAACTGAACTCGGACAAGACAGAGGTCCTCATCATTGGCTCCACCCCCTCCGTATGGGATGACGCCTGGTGGCCGGCTATGCTGGGAGCTGCCCCGACACCCACCAACCACGCACGCAACCTGGGAGTCATCCTGGACTCAACGCTCTCTATGACCCAGGAAGTCAACACGGTTTCATCCTCCTGCTTGAACACTCTTGGCATGCTCCGCAAGATCTACAGATGGATCCCCACTAAAACCAGAAGAACGGTCACCCAAGCACTGGACAGCAGCAGGCTAGACTACGGCAAAGCCCTCTATGCAAGAACCACGGCCACACTCCAGAAGAGACTCCAATGCATACAAAATACCTCTGCACACCTCATCCTCTGACTCCCTCGCCACAGCCACATCACCACCCACCTGAGAGATCTGCATTGGCTCCCGGTCAAAAAGAGGATCACCTTCAAGCTCCTCACCCACTCTCACAAAGCACTCCACAACACCGGACCAACATACCTCAACGAACAACTGTCCTTCTACACCCCAAACCCCCAGCTTTGCTCCGCCGACCTCGCACTCACCACCATCCCACACATCCACCGAATGACCACCAGTGGAAGATCATTCTCCCACCTCGCCGCCAAAACATGAAACACCCTCCCCATCCACCAGTGGCAGAGCCAAGACCTGCTGACCTTCAGGAGACATCTCAAGACCTCAGCGCCTTGAGACCCTCATGGGTGAGTAGCGCGCTCTACAAATGATTGATTGATTGATATATTGTGTCGAGCCATTGGTAAACCATAGAGGCCTTATCGGGGCACTGGGAAAAGTTGTCAGATTCCTTAGGTGCGATCGATTTAAAATGGAAAGTTATGACAAAGCAAGTGGGCCTTATTTATTGTAATAAAACATCTATTAAAGGAAATAAGCTTTAAAGAGTGAATTGTTATTTCACTGTGAAAAGCCTGTAGGTAGGTATTTTGTTACATGGAACCTCACAGATTTCTGCAGAAGGCAAAGGTTTTGGAATTGGTGACCCATACGAACAAACCATGGGTATAGATGATTTTCAGCATGATAATCCTTATTAGGCTCTATTAGTATGAAGTTTATATTATTTTGATAACTGCATTTTGTGCATATTTGTATGATAAATGGTAAAACCCTTATTGTTTATAACGAAAATGTATGATAAAGGAGGTAGGTCTGACATATTTATTGTGAAAATCACATGTTAAAGCCAATAGGCAATTAAGGGTAAATTGTTATTACACCTACAGATAGGCATTTTGTTTCATGTAATCTCATAGGTTACCATGGTAGGTAAGGGCTTTAGTGCTGCCCCCCCACACTGAAAACCATGAGTTTTGAAGGTTTGCACTGTGTTAATCCTTGTTAGGGCCTCTTAGGAGAGATAGTGGTTTGTTTTGCCATCTGTAATTTTGTACAGTATGTAATTTTATGACTTTAGGCCTGGTGGTTGGCTTGTGGGAAGTCTTAAGATTGGTACAGTAGGCCTCAGTTGGTTATGGTGACAAGCCAATGATAACAGATAGAGGCATGATCGGTTCACTAGCAAAATATATTTACATTGCCATAGGTCCGATGTTCATTCGGCAAAGTTATAATAGATGTAGTAGGCCTGAAATATTAATTGTGAAAACCATATGTTAAAGTCAGTAGATATTCAAATTTGGATTATTCTTTTTCTGTATTCAAACTTAAAGATAGTGATTTTTTTTCATTAAATGTCACCAATTACCTTTGGAGAAGATTCACAATGTAAAAATACTTGTTAGAATCTCTTCTCCTTAGCTGTCTGCCAGGTTCTTGTAATGAAAGAAATCATTAAATAATGCACACAGTCATGTATATAAATATATATCAATATAGATACATAGAGGGAATTTGGGTCAGCACTATTCTGCTATTGGTCTGTCTGAGCGTCATATACACTCTGCTTCCATCCTTGACAGCGAACTGCTTGGAGTAACAGTTCATTCTTCATCACACTTTGGCTCTCTTGCCCTGTGAATGATGGTATTTTCTGATCACATGTATACATCCTCCTAGAAGGCTATCTGGCCTTCTGGAACTCTCGCTGGATACAGTCTGCAGCCTTGACCCCCTGGAAATTTTCAACTTCCCAAAAAGAGACAAGGGGACATATTTACAAGGATTTAACTCCATCAGAACTTCAGTTTTTCTGACGTTCTGGTGGCATTAAGACCTTTGGCCTTATTTACAAGGCGGCATCAAGAAAATTAACATGGCTTAATGCTGCCTTGTGAATATTGCCCCTATTCACACAGCGCTTAGCGTGAAAGGGGCATGCAGTGAGTGTTGAAGTGGGCATTCTGCTGCAACCCACATTGCTTTTTGACGTTGCCCTATATTTACAAGGTAATGGGTAGCACCAAAAATATCAGCAGGGAATACCTGGTCTTAAGCAGGCAATACGGCGAGAAATATTTAATCTCTCCTCATATTTTCCTCTTTGTATGTGTGCTGCATTAGCAGCACGCATAAAAACAGCAAATCGCCTGTAAAGATTGCATGCCCATATAATGCACAACTTGTGTGCAAAGAAGCATGGAAACTGGGTCCTTTGTTTATTAAAGAATGACCCCCGTCCCCAGCGTTTGTGAAGTGCTTTGCTGAGGTTTCATAATTTATTCATTATTTTGAATTGCCATAAATATCCCTGGTGGCTGTGGTAGGTTTACAATGATACAATGAATACTGTGTTTGTGATTCATTGTTTCGGTAAAATATCCGTGGTGGGAGTGGTTGCACTGAAACAGAACTCTGCACAATCTAAAAAGGCACACAGGGTTTACATGTGGCTTGCAAGAGCACTCACCGTTTTCTAACGGCCACGCCCGACCACACCAGGCCACTTGAGCACCTGCTCCAATGGCTGCATGTGCTTCTGAATGCCATGTGCACACATGGCTATAAAAGCCCCTTCCACATGCACAGTGGTGCTTGGCCTCATCACATCATTCACCACTTACCTGCTCCTGCAGCGATTTCCTGTTAATGACTTCTTCCCCTCTACTTGATCGGCAGCATCTTTGGCCCCCGGGACATTCTGCTTCCTGCAAGTTTCGCTTCCTGCAAAAGAAAACAGACAAAGAACAAAATGACATAAACAAGATTTGATGCAAACGCACAGCGCAGCACCCCGGACAAATAATCGTAATTTGAATTGGAGCAAAAAGGAGAGACAGGTACTGGGAAGGCATGATGTAAAGGAAAGATGTAATGCACTGTGTAATGTCTTTGGTGGAGAAAGGGTAGTCATCGTTGACAATTTTGGGTAAGATGGAACTTATAGCCTTGTACTGTAAATCTTTCTGGTAGGCATAAACCAAATGGATGAGACTGTGTGAGAAGAATGACAACGGGAGGTCTGGCACAGTGACAGTAATGCAAATTCAGGTGAGAACTGCATGCATGTCCACCTGCGAGATTGGACATATTTTCTATGATGTTATTTGGTGCATTCAGAGTGCCTGAAATCACCGGGCAATGATTGGAAGATGACAGGTGGGAAGCGTATAGGATGATGAGGAAGGGGCAAAGAAGTAAGACAGACAAGAAAAGGAAAGGATTCTGGGTGACTTTGAGTAAGTTAAACAGCAGGGGGATCTGTCCAGAAATAGTATTTGAGATGTATGTATGAAGGAGAGGAAGAAAAGAGACAAACAATAGGGTGAGGCATAGACAGGTGGGAGAGGTAGGTCGAAGATTTGCAAGGTAACTAATAGGTTCTATCACCCCAGGTAAACTACAGGCTGTAGGAAGAAAGGGAATGGCATGGGTATGTGACAATTGTATAGTCATAATTGCTGTGGAGCACGCCAAACCCAGGTGCGATGGTCAGCAGCAGGTGCTGCAGGATGACAAGATGTCTGTGCGCTGGCAGGGTTGGGGGGAATGGGATGGAGTCAAATGCTGCCCATGCTATGAAAATTGATCAGGTGGAGACCATGGACAAACATGATCTTACTCTTACCTAGAAAAAATGATTTGGTGCTGGTCTCTTGCTTGGAGCTACTAAAATACCTAAAAATGGAATTGAAGATGATACAGGAGAATTGGGACAGGGCAGACATTATTTGGACACAATTACTACCTAGGAGAGTTTGAAGGGGAGCCGGAAAGCCTGCTGCTGTTAACAAGTTGTGCAAAGAAGCGAACAGGGAAGTGGCAGGTTATTGTACAGCCACAGCACTGGGGTCGTAAGCCTCCAAATACTGCATTCAAGTGATCATGCCTGTTTCGACAGGATGGGATGCATTTCATATTGTTGGAAAAACAGAACTTACTTGATGAAGTTAATGGAAGTGTTGGACGTATGGTTGGGGATGAAAGGAGGTGTATAAGGGGGTCAGAGAGAACACCTCTGGGAAGGATTTTCCTGGTGGCAGAAAGAGTGCTAAGGATTAGGCAAGAGGAGGGATGGAAAGGTTAGAGGAAGAGGAGTGCAGACAAAAACACAAGGACAGAAGATGGATTGAAGATGGAGTAGGAGGCAGCCTGGGCCTGGTGCGGGCAAGGAGGAAAGATAGATAGAGACATTCAAAGTTAACCCCTTCAACGCTGATGACGAGCTGGGCTCGTCATGAGGTAGCCTCCTCGCACGCTCATGACGAGCCCAGCTCGTCACGTAAAGTGCGCTTTAAAAAAAGTCAGCGTACGAGCGGAATTCCGCCCGCACGCATGCGGTTAAATGTGTAAATAGGAGTTACGAGAAAATGTGTTTTGGGCAGGGAACATTGATGAAAGGGAGGGCTGCGGAGCCAAGGGATGGCAGGAACTATTTAGGTAAGGGAAGAGGAGTTTAAACATTGATGTTAGAAATACTGGGTCATATGTACAGAATTTAGGGATTGTGATTCTTTGCTAAATCGCAATTCCTAATGGGCAAAAACAAAGAAGTTGGAAATAGCGATTCCTAATGGAGTCGCAATAGACCAAACTCATGATTAATAATGAGGTAGGCTACAGTTTGTGGCCATTAGGAATTGAAGTCATCACAGATCAGCGGACCGCCATGTCTGTAATCGATTTTTAATAAAGCAATATTTTTTTTCCATAAATGCGACCCATTTTCGTTAAAGGAAAATGGGATTTGTTTCAAAACGTTTTCAAAAAAGGAAATGAAAGCTTTATTTTTTTACGAGCAGGCAGTGAAAAGACCACTGGCAGTTCTTAAAAAAGTATTTTTCAGCATTCACAAAAGGGAGGGCCTCCTGTAGGGACCTCTTCCCATTTGCGAATGGTTACCACCACCCTTGAGGTGTTGGTAAAAAATGAATGTTTTGTGACCATAATTTGGTCGCAAAACATTCATACATAGCACTGCTTATTGGTATTAGGAAGGGGCGCCCTAAATACGCCCCTTCCAAATACTGATCTGCAAGCCCAAATTGTGATTCAGCAACATGTTAGCAAATCGAAATTTGCCTTTTGTGCATTTAAAAAAAAAAATTTGTGGTTGTAAACAGAATCTGGCCATGTGGAACCTTAAAAAAAAGTTTTGTACAAACTGCCCATAGATCGATGATCCCACTGCGGGGCTAAGCTGCAGGCATGCAAAAATTGTGAGCTCTGCTTGCTTGCAGTAAAGCACCTTTTTCCACATAAAACTGGATATTGTCCGAGAGAAGATAAAAAAAGTCTCATCATTATTTTCGTGAAAGAATGGGGCTTACTTGTATCTAGTGGAGTAGATGGGAAGGGTTGTTTCAGTGCTAGAGAGTTTTTGAATTTTAGGATTTCCTACCGTGTATCTTTACTCTACAGGCACATTTGTCCACCAAAGATAGTGTACTGGTTAGGAGGGTAATTCTTTTAGAATATCGATCTAGTTCCAAGAACTTGTGTAGTTTCCCTCGCTCCTTCAAGCGCTCTGAAATGGCCAAATACTGGTCGTCAGTAGCACGTTATTAGACCCATAAATAAATAAACAAATAAGTGCATGCAGCATTTTATCTTCCAAATCTGTTGACAAATAGAACGCAGCAAATTACCTTGTCAAAATGCCTAAAAGCTTTGATTGGTTTCCAGTCTTACACTAAATGTATGAAGATTAGGGTGAGAGATTTACTAATTGCAGTTTTTACAAAATTACTATTTGGAAATCGCTATTCCGATTGTATGAAACTCATTTATGAGTTTCATTTAGAGATTTATAGTGGGTCGCAAATTGACCTGCCACATGAATATTAATGAGGTAGATAACAATTTGTGACCCACAACGATTCGCTGCCATCACAGGGATGGTGGCCTGCTGGGTCAGCTGACCACCATGTCTGTAATAGTTTTTAAATAAAGCAATCTTTTTTTGTTAAACGCAGCCCGTTTTCCTTTAAATGGGATGCATTTCAAAAGAAAAAAACTTAAATGTTTAAGTTTCAGTTTTGAAGAGTAGGCAGTGGTTCCTTGAAGCACTGCCTGCTCTTAATGAAATACTTTTTGAATCACTCTGAAAAGGAAAGGCCTTCCAAAGCGACCCCTTCCGATATACGAATGGGTTTCCACCACTTTTAAAATGGTGGTAAAGTATTACTGTTTTGCGACCGCAATTCGGACACAAGACAGTATTACATACAATAACAATCCGTTATTTGGAAGGGACGCCCAAAACACACCCCTTCCAAATACATCACAAATGTAAATTGCGATTCAGTGACAAGTTACTGAATCGCGCTTGTCAGAAAAAGCACTTTTCCAGTTGCAAATTGCCAGATTCTGCGAATTGGGGCATTTGCGTTAGGAGAAATGCTTTGTACATCTGACCCTAAGTTTGTTAGATCTTTTGTTATAAAGCACCTGTGACATGGTCAGAAGGCTGTATTGCAAACAAGAGCCAATGCCTCAAAATCGATCAGCCCCATACATTTATATTATGGGAGATAGCCTCTGAATAAACCCTGCGAATGAATGTATTGATTTCATGATGGCGGCAGACGTTAATTTTATAATTCACACCTAATAAATGCCGGATTTATCTGACCGTGGCATAGGCAATCAAGCAGGACACTGTCATAATATCGACAAACAAGTACCTCCTGTAAATATTCCTGCTGGCAGGATCCATAATGCTGAACATCATTATCGATAAAGACATCTTTAGCTCATCTCTTAAGATGACAAAAATCAGTTAATAATTCATGCTCTGCAATCAATGACAGTGTCAGAGAGCTTGGCACTCTCAGAGTCCCTGTGCCATGGAGGAGAGCAGAAGGGCAAAGGAATGACCGCTGTCAGTCTGTGCTGCTCTAAACCCCCCACTTGCTTATGGTCCTAGTGGAGCCATCTGAGCTGTGTTTACTGATAAAAGCAGGATGCATTTCAGTCCATTATGTGATGTGCTTCCTTGGAACAAGGTCTAATGGTTGCTCACCATATCCTGGCACAAAGCATTCTGAAGTTCAGCTAAGGTACTGTGGTAGGTTTGATAACACGCAGCCCTTTGGAGGCAAGACCTTCATGTCTGACTGAGGACACAGAGGCCTGTTTCACATCAAGTGAGCATTGAAAGTGCCACTGTAAGAGAGGTGTCTGACACAGTTTTGGGCTGGCTGGTGTGTTAAATAATTGAAGAGCTGGAAAAGCACTATTTTACCACCTTAGAAAGTCCTAACATTTTTCATGTCATACAAAAATTCATGGGCGGTAATGTCGAAACATTTTTTGATAGCTCTAAAGTAAACAACAGAACATAACATATTAGCATATGCAAAAGCAACATTAACAACACAAAAAAAAATAATAGGGCACTATGTAACAAAATGTGAACACAAATGCTATACAGCAAATTGTGAACACAACGTCACATTGAAATAACGAAGCACATCTGCTCTACAACGAAATGCTACACAACAAATATACACAAACATTTTGGTCACACATTACCATCTCCATATTTATATTTTCATAATATGGTGCTGAAAGCACCAAGTACTCTCTCAGTTACCACCAAGGACATGAAATAGCACCAGTCGAATATGGTTTGTGATCTGGCCCAGATTGTACAGTGACAGGATCTTGGACGGTTTATTTTCAACAAAATAAGGGAAATAAGTATGTAAGGGCGTTTCAATTATATTGCTGAAGGTTAAGTCTGCAGGACTCTAATTTGATGGGTCTTTCTTCCAAAAATCTATAGGTGCTTGTCTTTTTCAAAACATTTTAAAAAATTGCCTAGCTTACACAAGGTTTGTGAAGGTTCTCACATAACCTCCGGATATGCACTGAAGAAAATCCTGCAGTCTTGCACAAATTAAGGGGTCCATTAGGATGACGGGCGGACTTAGTCCGCCCGCCATCCCAGTGCAAAACGGTGCAGAAAGTGCCGCCCGCCGCAATTGTAAAAATGCACGTTGTGCATTTGAAAGCACAACATGACAGGCACCGCGCGGTGCCTGCCCTGTTGCACTTTGAAATGCGGGGGGTACCATAGGTACCCCCCATGAGGACCCCCCGCCCCCTGGACTCCCAGGGGGCCCGCAACGGGCCCCCGCAGGGAGTCTCCGCATGCCTTTCCGTGGCGGCATTGCCACCACGGAAAGGCTTGTCTGCAGGCCCATCGTAATATGGCTGGCGGTGTCTATTAGACACCGCCACCATATTATTCCTTTTCCGCCCTGGCCGCAAGGTCCCCCGCCATACTGATATGGCGGGGGGGATAACGAACGCTGATGTCGGGCGGGTTGCCCCTGCCAGGCTGGCGGTGGCAACCGCCAGCCTAGCGGGCAAATCGGCCCGACATCATAATGGGCCCCTTAGTTCCAATAAAGATGTAACAGTTTGCATATTTATGAGACCCAGGAGGAGATTTACTAACATTTTACACGTGGTTTGGGTCACACAGGTTATGCAAACCAACACAAAATATTTGAAATTTACTTTCCAGCACAAAATGTGTTTGATGCTGGATGGTTGCCTGAAATAAGGGGCTCATCAGGATCGCGGTTTTCCCGCATCCTCCGGGCCGGCGGAAGCCACCGCCGGCCCGGAGGATGCGGGAAAACCGCTGGGGAGGCACAAAAGACCCACCGCCAAATTAGGATGGCGGTGGATCTCAAAATCGGTCCGCAGCTTTTCCGCCGCGGTCGCCTTCCGACCTCGCCGGAAAAGCTCTAACATGGCTGGCGGTGTCTATCAGACACCGCCAGCCATATTAGGATGGCGGAAAACAGATGCCTTTCCGCGGCGGATTCTCCGCCGTGAAAAGGCATACGGTGATTTCCCAGGGTGATTGGGGGGGGTGGGGGGTGCACATGGGGGGGTACCTATGGTACCCCCCTGCATTTGCGTGCACAAAGCGTCAGGCACCGCACGGTGCCTGCCGCTTTGTGCATTCAAATGCTAAGCATGCATATTTAAACTTGCGGCAGGTGCTGCTTCAAGCAGGACCCGCCGCAATGTTAAATATTGAGGATGTGACCGCCAGGCTGGCGGTCACATCCTAATTGCACTGGAGGGACCGCCGCTGCCCCTGCAGACGGTCCCTCCTCCTCTAGGGTGACGGACGGACGCAGGTCCGTTCGCCATCCTAAGTACCCTAAGCTGCACTTTGTATAACCTTCTATTATGGGGGTGTTTATTGGATTTTGATGTAAAAACGTGTCTACTAACAACAGTATACAAGGTTTTGTGCCAAAAAATAATGGCTCTTTGACACTGCCGTTAACTTGGAGAAATTATTTTATTTTTCCACACTTTTTCAACTTTTGCATTGTACATAGTACATAGTGAGAAAAGTTGCATTGTTTGCCTAGGCATAATATTTTGTATTGGAACCGTAGCCTTCTAGTACAAAATACTTGTGACATAACACAGGCACCTTTGCACCCCGGTGCAAAGGTGTGTGCATGGCACGAGGCAAGGATCAATGCCATTTCTCACTGAAACTTAAAAAAAATGAGAACAGTCTGCATTTAAACACAACCACAGACATGGTGGTCTGCCTATCCTTGCAGTCTACCCTCCCTGTGACTCTGGCCATCGCTCGGGGTTGCAAATTACGATATGCCTAGTGAATATTTTTGCAAATGGAATAATAATAGAAGAGCCTCCAAGGTCCCTTTTGAAATATCCTCCTCTGAATAGTTGGTACCATATCATCAAGGTGCCAAGAGTCCAATAAAAAAAAATCCCTAACTGTGATTTGTTGTAAACAAAAGGAAGATTGCATTAGGTTGCACTAATCAATAAAAACTAAAGACACAAAAAAATTACTGAACTTATTTGGCATGGAAATGTTTCATGATTACTGTATCACAGATAAGAAATAGGAATTACATTTGTAGGAGCTATACAATACAAGTACCCTTACTAGCTCTGATAAAGGCGAGATACCAACCAATTATTCTATCATCAGCACATAAATCATGCTAGTAATCAGCAAAGGTTGCCCTTCCCTTTTACTGGCCCCAAATGGAATCTCATTAGCGGTCCTCAAGCAACCTCCACTCCTATGGAGCAAGCTGCTGGAATGAGTACATTATGGGCGGTTGCATCAAAAAAGAAGAAGTCAGGTGGTTACTTTCCGCAATGGTGTTGTGCTTTTTGTGATTTTATGTAAATCCATTCAGTAGTTTTTGAGATATTAAGGTTGAAATATATTTCTATATCTGGACGGTTTGGGTCTCAATGGTTGGGTTCGAGAGACTCTGGCAAGTTTCCCTCAAACCCAATTTAAAAACAATAAGGGCCTCATTTACAAAGCCATTGAGCCACCGGCCTCACTTTTTTGATGCCTGGCTGCGCAGTGTGCCTGCCCATATTTCAAGGACATGTAAAGTCACCCTGTGTGGCTTTTCATGGCCTTGTAAACATGGGCTTCTTTCCAGCATTACTCTGCGTGAAAGGGACATTCCATGGGTGTTGCTCTGGGTGTTCCCACGCAACATCCATGGAACCCGACCCATTCCCAGATTTACAAAGTTTTGTAAAGTTGGGAATGCATCAGAATCCTACTCCTCCTCAGCGTAGATGTAGAAGTGGCCCAATGAGGAGAAATGCTTTTATTTCTCCTCGTTTTTGCAACTTTCTACTTGCTATTGTCTGCAGCAAGCATAGAAAGAGGAAAATGCCATCAATTATAGTTTTTGTGCAGGAAGGTGTGCGTAGGAGCGAGCGCTTTCATTGGCTGCCAAACTAAAATGAGAACATTTGTTGCTGGCAGCCATTACAGGACTCAGAGATTTGGTCCCCTGGAGTTTAAAAAACAAATAAAATAAAGGGGCTGGGTAGGGATACAGTGCCCCTTATGCCCTGAGGGGAAATCCATAGGAACCTCCCAATGGGCCAAAATAATACACAAATCAGCGTTTTTTGACACAATTCTTCGAGACTCTTGAGGGATCAAGGAAAGAAAAAGAAATAGCATCCTCAATTTTTTAAAATCTATATATGGGTGGAGAATGAGCATGAGACTCCTGCGGGAGCGAGGGCTTTGATTGGCTTCCAACCCAAAATTCGAAAAATGTTGCTGCCAGCCTTTACAGGACTTGGGGACTTAGTTCCATGAAGATTTAAAAACAAAATTAAATAATGTGGCAGTGCAGGGGTACAGTGCCCCTTTAGACCCTGTGGGGGACCTGAAGGCCCCTCTCCTAGGGCCTAAATAATAAAATAAATCACTGTTTTTTTTGCCATGATCTAGTGGAAATCTTGTGGTATCACGAAAAAAAAGAATTGCGACCACAATTTTTTTTCATTAAACATATAGGGGGAGCATGAGTATTGTCCCACGTCCAAAGCCTGTTTTGGGCCCCAGGAACCCCATTCCCCGGGGCCAGGTATATTAATTAATAGGAGATAGGAGGGCAGAGTCCCATCTTCCCCCTTGTTAGGCCAGAGGGTCCCATTCTCTGTAAAAAAGGGGAGGAAGCCCCTCTCCGAGCCTTGTAAGGCCTGGGGGACCCTATCCCCTGGGGCCGAAATACCTTTTAACGTGAGTGGTGTCATGGGGACCCCCTCCCTGATTCTTTATAGGCCTCAACAAGACCATCCCCTGGGCAGATCACCTACTATGTCCTGTGGAGCCCACCCTCTGGGCCATAAGTTGGCAGGGTATGCTCAGACGTTGAGTCCCTTGCTCACTTTGCCACTGGATTCAAGCAAGCCTGGCTGAAGACGGCTGGAATGCCAGAAACTGGTCCTAGGAAGCTTGATTCCGCTCCAGGTAAGGCATGGGTTGGCAGTTCGGGCTGGACTGTTCCCATGAGGCACACGGTCAGACTGATTTGCATATGGCCATGTCTGAACTGGGGTGGCAGAGTGGGCTAAAGAACGGTGATGGATTCAACCCAGATCTGTTGACTGGGTGTGAGTGTTTGATTGGTTCAGATGCTCCGTCCATCACCACCCCCTTTTGTACCGCTTTGTCGCCATAAGTTGGCAGGGTATGCTCAGACGTTGAGTCCCTTGCTCACTTTGCCACTGGATTCAAGCAAGCCTGGCTGAAGACGGCTGGAATGCCAGAAACCAGTCCTAGGAAGCTTGATTCCGGTCCAGGGAAGGCATGGCTTGGCAGTTCAGGCTGGACTGTTCCCATGAGGCACAGGGTCAGACTGATTTGCATATGGACATGTCTGAACTGGGGTGGCAGAGTGGGCTAAAGAACGGTGATGGATTCAACCCAGATCTGTTGACTGCTTGTGAGTGTTTGATTGGTTCAGATGCTCCGTCCATCACCACCCCCTTTTGTACCGCTTTGTCGCCATAAGTTGGCAGGTTATGCTCAGACGTTGAGTCCCTTGCTCACTTTGCCTCTGGATTCAAGCAAGCCTGGCTGAAGACGGCTGGAATGCCAGAAACCGGTCCTAGGAAGCTTGATTCCGGTCCAGGGAAGGCATGGCTTGGCAGTTCGAGCTGGACTGTTCCCATGAGGCACAGGGTCAGACTGATTTGCATATGGCCATGTCTGAACTGGGGTGGCAGAGTGGGCTAAAGAACGGTGATGGATTCAACCCAGATCTGTTGACTGGGTGTGAGTGTTTGATTGGCTCAGATGCTCCATCCATCACCACCCCCTTTTGTACCACCCTCTGGGACACAGTAGTTTCCCTGCCTGCACCATTGCAGGCAAGGAAAAATATGTTTCTTCCGGCCTGGCAGGAGCATTTTTTAATCTGTTGCCAGACAAGAGCACACACACAAGTCTGCTACTCACCAGTTGGAGTGTTAAACATGCTCCCACCGAATGGGAGCAGACTTGTATTCTGTTTCCCCACCTGCACTCCTGCTGGCAGGGAAACAGAACACACATTGTGCCCACCCAGGTGTATCATGCAAAAATAAGCTGCTGCCTCTGGGCTGGAGCAATGCCAGCTCCTGCACAATGCCAGAAGTCTGCTGGGCCAGTGGAGATCCTGGGGCTCACTTTGCAGTCCTCAATATGGTGTTTGGTGGGTGCACTGTGCAGGCACTGGGGCACCCACCAATACTTAATGGAGGCTCCGGTGGATGGGATCTCAGGGGCCAAAGTATGCCTGGGGAGGGGGGCATGGTCCACATTCCCTTAAAAATAACATGCAGCTCTGGGGGAGGGGGCCATGTGCCCCCCTCTCCAAATAGTGAGGTATTTGGCCCAGGGGGGTGGGGTTTCTGAGCCATGTTAAGGCCCAGGGATGAGGCTGCATGGTTCCCCTCCCCTATTTTTTAGCTTTTGGCCCCAGAGATTGGGGTTCCTTTGGCCTGAAAAGATATGTGAGAGGAAACACCCGGCCCTCCCTTTAAGAATTTAGCCATGGGGAATGGGGGGTCACTCGGACCTATTATGGCACGGGAAGGGATGCTGTGCAACACCTTTCCCCTTTTTTTTAAATTTGGCCTTGGGGAATGGGCTCCTGGAGGCCTTTTAAGGTTCGGTGAGGGCGACCGTGTACATCCTCCCCTTTAGTTAAAATATGACCCCAGGAGATGGGGCCCCCTGGGCCTGTTTGGGCTTGTGAAGGAGGGCCAAGCACCCCCACCCCAAATAGGTACTTGGCCCCGAGGATGGGGTTCCTGGGACTTCTTAAGGCTCGGGGTTGGAGGGCCACATGTCGCCCTCCTCTGTAATCAAAATATGGCCCCGGGGAGAATGTCCCCAGGGCCTCTTAAGGCTTGAGGAGGGGGCTACATGCCCTTCTCCTCTATGAGTAAAATATGGCCACAGGGATGGGGTCCTCTGGCCCATTTGGCAGTGGATCCCCAGGGCCTATTTGGGCTCATGAAGGAGGTCCATGCCCTCCCTCCCCAAATAGATACTTCTCCCTAGAGGATGGGGTTCCTGGGCATTCTCAAGGCTCAGGGTTGGAGGGCCACATGTCACCCTCCTCTATAATTACAATATGGGCCCGGGGATGATGTCCCCAGGGCCTCTTTAGTCTTGAGGAGGGTCGCTAATTGCCCCATGGATGTGGTTCGGGCCCATTTGGAATAGGAGAGGAGGGCCACATGCAACCCTCCCCAATATAGAAGTTTTTGGCCCCACAGGTTGGGATCTCCGGGACCTCTATACTTGAGGATGGTGGCAACGCATTCCTCTCCCCTACTATTGAAGTATTGCCCCAGGGGACAGGGTCCCTGGGGCCAAATTGAGTTGGGGAATGGGGGCACACAACCTCCTCTCTTTCAGATCTCAGACTGATTAACAGCACACAACAACTAACCTTCAGGAACAAATGCAGCAGGGGTGATGTATAGTTCCCTATTCCCCCTTGCACTACCCCTACTGGGAAACTTGTAAGCTCTTTCTCGCCGGGGCAGCACGCAAGGGAAAGGGGAAATAGTATAAAATAACAAAGGGTAGCGGTCCACAACTTAAAGAGCCTTTTCAACCCTCTTGTATAGAAGCGAACATTCTAATTTGAAGAATCCAACAGCCACTGGAGATTACATGCACATGGAAGAAAGGACAGCAAAAACTCTCATCAGAATATCAAATGTGCCCTAGGAAGATGTACCAACTCCCTACCACCACAGCTATACTACTTACAAGCTGTACCTTGGTGAATTAATAGGGTATCAGGTGGGCTGTGAATGAGGAATTCAACCTGGAATCCAAGTACAGACAGTCCAGAAAAACAAGGTCCAGAAAAAAGAAATATATGTGTGTAGGTCACTCTCTCCTTGAGAGTGCGCACTAGCCTTGCAGTAATAGTCTCTAACACAATTGGTAGGATGTCTGTAAGGCAGGGAAACAAATGAAGTATACGTAGAAAAGAATATGTCCCAGACAGTGCATAATAAGTCTCACGTCGAGCAGGGAAAGGTCCACAATCCAAATGAGCAACACGGGCCAAACACAGACATGTGCCGAAATTGGATGCACGTATGTCTGTTGTGATGCAGAAATCATGCGAAGACTGATGCTCCTAACCATGGAGCAGTTCCAGCCACAATTCAGTTAAAGTGCAAGCAAAAGCAAGCTTACCTAGCGTCCTTCAGATAATTCCCTGTCCTGACTACAAAAAACCTGGAGGTATCAACAACTGAGAGGCGGCAGGTCCTACTGCTTGGGGAAGCTCAAACCAGTGCAAGTAGGCTCTGGTCCTTGGAGCGCTGTATGCAAGCACAAGCAACAGTGAGTAGGCAGCTCCTACTGCCTGCAGTCTCTCTAACCTGCGCAGAAGGCTCCGGTCCTTGGAGCGCTGTAAGCAATTGCCGGCAACAATGCGGCGACCGCTCCTACTGTCAGCAGATTCTCTAAACAGATCAGGAAGGCTCTAAATCTACAGAGCACGGGAAACACTCTTGGCGGCAAGATTATTACGGGGAACCCAGGGTCAAAGGCTCACTAGCAAAATTGACAAGCACCAGTGTGTCCGGAGGGAAGGGCTTATAAAGGCAGAGAAAACCCTGAGAAAACCCGTTGGTTGACTTGTGGCTTGTTGGGACTAGTAGTTTGTGCAGTCCTCGTGTGCTCTTTACTCCAGGGAGGATCATGACACTCACTGGATGCTAATGTATTTGACCCCAGAGGATGGTTTTCTGGGAGCCTCTTAAGGCTTGGGGATAGGGGGCATGCATCCCCCTCCCCTAGCATATTGTTTTGGCCGCGGGGATGTGGTCTTCTGGCCAATAGTTGCTAGGGGAGGTAGGCTGTGCACACTCCCTCCCATTTGAAAAAACAAAGATCCTCGGGATCCTCGTGCCCAATATTGGCTTGGGGAGGGTGCTGCACTCAACCCCTCACTCTGTGGGGGATAGGCTGCTTGGGGCAATTTGGACTACGGGCCTGGCCTTAGGCCTGGACCTGTGGTCAAACCCATGCCACAAATTGCCAATGTTTGTGCGCGGCGTGGGGTTGCTTGACTGCAAGAGGTTGGCCCGAGGCCTGATCACAGGCCATGCCCCACGCTATCCTCTTGCACGGGCATTGGGTTTATGTATGGTAATAAAATATTACTTCATATAAAAAAAAACTAGAACGTCACGGAAAAAACAATGGCTAAAGTAACTTTTTAGTTAGGGATTATAATTATATCTCAATTTACATTTAAAATTACCTGTGAAATTTACTCAAAAAACCTATGGTTTAAGTGATGTTATAGATAGTTGTTATAAAAAGATCTGCATATAAATTGAAAAAAAACTTTAGAAATTCACTGAACAAGCCAAAGATGAAAATGACGTTATAGTTAGGTGTGATAATACGATCTGATTATTTTTTTTACTTTGAAATTCACTGAAAGTAAAACAAAGGATAAAGTAACATTATAGTTAGGTAAAAGTTTCAGGGCCAACTTAACGATTTTAGCTCAAATATCAAGCTAGAGCTGAGAAAAAGAGGAAGGGTCCCAAAACATAAAATATCCTTGCATTTTCTATAGACTCCTTTAGGCAGGGCTACAGCAAAAACTGCTGAATGGAATTACACCAAATTCTGCAGGAAGCTATCTCTTACTCTCTTGCTTTTTGTAATTAAGTGTAAATCCAATAAGTAGCTTTTGAGAAATTAAGGATGAAATATATTGCATGATTTGGCAGTTGGGCTCTCTAAAGTCCTGAGAGCCTCCTACGAGAGCGCAAAGTCAAATATGGAGCCCTTTGATTGGTCGAGAGGGTCTGTTTTACCAGAGAGCCTTAATGCTCTCACTGGAGCGATAGACTCCCACAAGAGCAATGAGAGTGGGCATTCTGATTGGCTGGCTGTTGGAATATTAGATATGAAATGGGCGCCATTGCTGTTTACTGTAAAAAATTGAAGGTGCTGTGGAAATTAAGTAAAAAAGCTATATAAGGGGGCATTAGAAAGGCATGCTGCCCCCCTAGATTTAGAGACAAGGTGTCCAGGGGATAATTACAATGCAGAAAATAAATGTATTTTTTTTAAAACAAATTTGTATAACTTGCGGGCCTCTCGCGGGATCGTGAATAGTAAAAAGCAGTAGATGAATTTTCAGTACTCTTTACTAGTAGGATTGCATATTATGGTCCTTGTTTTTAAGAGGAAGTGTGTAACAGATAACTACTGTGATGAGTAGAAGGTTCATTCTTCTAAAGAAAAAATGTTGCGATCTCGCTAGACTCTAGTGGGATGAGTAAAAGTCGGATGTTTGAATACAGTCTGCTTTCACACTTCTTACTGTAGGAAGGAGTCTAACTGGAGATTGTGTTTATCGCAGTAAACTATTTATGCTCATTGGCTTGGGTAGAGTTTTGTGTAGAGTTAATGCTCATTCACGTACCCTACTACGCACACCTGTTATCTGAAAGAGAGTTCTGAAAGGAGGGGACAGTCCCTCCCCACACCCTACTACACACATCGGTCATCTGAGAGAGAGGTCAGAAAGGAGATCCCAGTCCCTCCCCATTCACTACTACACACACGCATCATTACAGAGAGCGGTCTCAGTAGAGATGTCATTCCTCCTACACATCCTACTATACATATCTGTAATCTGACAGAGATGTTTGAAAGAAGAGGTCAGTCATTCTCCACACCCTACTACACACACCCATCATCTAAGAGAGAGATCTAAGGGGAGATCCCAGTCCGTCCCCACACCCTACTACGCACAGCTGTCATCTGAGAGAGAGGTCTAAAAGAAGAGCTCAGTCCTTCCTCAAACCCTACTACAAGCACCCTTTATTACAGTGAGAGGTTTCAGCAGAGATGCCAGTCCCTCTCCACACCGGACTACGCAAAGATGTAATCTGAGAGAGAGGACCGAAAGGAGAGCCCAGTCCCTTTCTGCACACTACTACACACACCCGTCTGCCAAGAGAGGTCTAAAAGGAGAGACCAAACCTTCTACGTGCCCTACTAGACACACCAGTCACCTGAGAGAGGGGTCTGAAAGGAGAGCCTAGTCCCTCCCCCAACCGTACTATGCACACCCATCATTACAGAGACAGGTCTGAAAGGAGATGCCAGTTTCTTCACACTCAGTACTACGTACACCCATCATTGTTAATGTTAATGTTAACAAAAATGTATAGAGCGCACGTACGCCGGGTGGCTTCATGGTGCTAAAAGGCTCCAAATGCTGTCGAAGGGGGACATAGAGTCTAACTTTGTGCAAATAGCCAGGTTTTCAGGGACTTCCTAAATTGCAAAAGGTCTGTGCAAGACCGTATTTCCAATGAGAGGGAGCTCCACAGTTTCGGAGCAACGGTGGCAAATCTACGACCTCCTTGACGTGCCCGTTTAAACACCGAGGTGGAAAGGAGAGAGAGATGGACAGACCTTAGGTTGCGCATAGGGGTGTGCCTGAGTATCAAGGTATTAATGAACATAGGGCTGATACCATGCAGAGATTTAAAGATGAGGCACCCATTTTAAAAGCACAGCGCTGGGAAATGGGGAGCCAATGCAGTTTCTTCAGTAGTGGGGTTGCTGGTTGCCATCTGGGTAGTCAAAAGACCAACTGTGCTGCATGATTCTGGACCATCTGCAGACGTTTAAGCAGGTAATGTGGCATGCCTAAATACACAGAGTTGGCATAATCCAGGTGTGATAGAACAGTGGCTATTATGACCTGGATCAGTGCGTCCTGAGTGAGAAAGCAATGTATTTTCCTAATCTTGAGCATTTGAAAAAAACACTTGGACACAACCGCGCCAACCAGTATTTTCAATGAAAGGTCACTGTCGACAGAGACTCCTAATGTTTTGGCCGAAGAAAGGGAAGGGGAGAAGATCCTAGCTCAGATAGCCAATAGTGTGGGCCCCAAAATGTATGGATCTCCCCAGTAAGAACAATCTATGTCTTACCAGGGTTTACTTTGAGATGGTCGTGATCCATCCAACGTTGGATATGCAGCATGGTGGCCTGGAAATCGATAACAGAACTGTGCAGGTTGTCAATCTTAAAGACAAGTTGGAGGTCATCTGCATAGTTGAATACCGACACCTTCCTGTCTTTGAGAGACTGAATCAGGGGGGCCATATAAAGATTGAATAAGTGAGGAGAGAGAGCCGAGCCCAGAGGAACATCACAGGTAGTATTACGTGGAGAAGCCAAGAAATGTTATTGACGAACAGCCTGTGAGCGGTCCTCCAGAAAGGAAGTGAGCCAACGGGCTGCCAACCCTTGGACACCTGCCTGTTTGATACTGTCGGCCAAGATGGTATGGTCGACCGTGTCAATGGCAGCGGAGAGATCCAAAAACACCAGTGCCGGTGGGGAGCTTCTATCAGCATTATCTTGGAGAGTATCCAGGACAGCGAGGATCACGGTCTCGGTGGAGTTAGCTGGCTTGAAACCGGCCTGATGGGGAGCCGAAAAGGGGAGCAAGGAGATCAGACAATATTTAGATAAGAGCGCGGGATCAACTCCAGATTTTTTCAAGAGGGGTACCACTATGGCTTTCTTTAAAGCCGAAGGGACTATGCCAGAGGGCAAGTGCGGGACCGGAATGGATTGTGAAGCAATCCTTGAGTATATGGGGGTGGCAACAGTCGGAAGGGGAACGTGATTTGACTTTGACTAGTAGTAGGAAAGCAGCAAAGAGTATGGCTGTTTCTATGCAAAACAGGCGGGTCAAGGGTGACCGGGTGTTTGGGAATACTGGCCTTAATGGTAGTGATTTTATCATGAAATAATCATTTAGTGAATTGCACAGAGAGAGAGGTCTCAGCTGAGCTGCCAGTTCCTCTACCCACCCTACAATACACACCCCTCACCTGAGAGAGAGGCCTGAAAGGAGAACCCAGCCCCTGTATGAAACTTGCTACACCCACCTGTCATCCAGGAGACAGGTCTGAATGGACAGGCCAGTCCCTACCGGCACCCTACTATGCACACCGTTACCTGAGAGAGGGATCTAATTGGAGAGGCCAGTCCCGTCCCTCACATTACTACACACACCTGTCATTTGAGAGACGGGTCTGAAATGAAAGGTGAGTCTAAACACACACCCTACTATGCACACCCAACATCTGGGAGAGAGGCCTCAGTGGTGAGGGAAATCTCTCACCACACACCCTTCCAATCCTATCCTTCATTTAAGAGAGAGCTGACAGTGGAGAGGACAGTCCCTCCACACACCCTACTATGCACACCCTCCATCTGAGAGAGGGGCCTAAAAGGAGACCCCAATCCCTCCCTGAACACAACTATGCACACCTTTCATCCAAGAGAGAGATCTGAGTGGAGAAGCCAGTCCCTCCACTCACCCTACTATGCAGACAAGTCATTTGATGGAAAGGTCTTAGCAGAGAGGTCAGTCCCTCCCGTCACTCCACTACGCACACCCGTCATGCAAACTGTGCACCCTTTCATGTTATAATACAATACAAAAGCTATTCCCTTTAAAAATAATTTCCGCAAAGAGGATATATTATTTAGTTATTCTTCCCTTGATACACTCAAAACATAATTCTTTTTTTTTTAACTCACGAAATTCACTGAAAATATCAAAGATTATGGTAACGTAATAGTTAGGTAAGTTCCTCAGTGACAACATTAACATTTTGAACTAAACAAACTACAAATATGACATCTCTCATTACATATTCTATTACATCATTTATGACATCAGTGATGACATCTCCAATGACATCATTGATGACCATCACTTAGCGTGGAGTTGGCCACAGGGATTGAACTGACACAAGTCACTGTAGCCAAAACCCCCGGAAAGCTGCCAACCTCATGCCATGCGCATCCCTTGTTTGTGCATTGTAGGGTTGACCTTCAGGCCCCGGAGACCCAATTCACAATGCCAAAACATACATATTAAGGAGAAGGGCAATGCCATGTGGCCCCACTCCCCAAGCCTCATTAGCCCCTGGGGACCATATCCCATGCCCTGTATGTTTCTTTAAGGGGGGGACATGTCCCCCCTCCCAAGCCACATATATATATACAAAACCAAAGTGTCCCCACTAAGTAAGACACACCTGAAGGGGTTGGCCGTACTCACACCAATGGTCGTGGCAGTTAGCAAAGTACACAGCTTCCAGCTTGCACAGAAAACCAGACACGTTTCAAGCCGTGGCTCTTCTTCGGTGGCATGCAAGAAAGGCAACAGAGGCATCAGAGCATTTCGGAATGTTTTATTGGTTTACTCAGTCCCGCCACCTGTGGGCGTGCGCAGACTAGGCATTGTGGTTGTTGCAGTCCGTAACCCTGCTCCTGAAATTCCGTCTACCCAAGTGGGTCTTGATGCCTCTATAGTACACTGCAGTCCCAGTGGTTGTGTACTTATGTGAAAATAAAATCCCAGTGGTTGAAAGTTGTAAAACGATGCTGACCGCACACTTTGTAAATCCAAAGGTGAGGCCCCCTCCACTCCGTAGGTGTCTGCGTTTGCAAGCACCAAGATCCGCTGTTTGAGCGGCGGGACTTCCTGCGGCTGGACGAGCAGCTAAACATACAAAACCAAAGTGTCCCCACTAAGGAAGTCACACCTGAAGGGGTTGGCCGCACTCACACCAATGGTCGTGGCAGTTAGCAAAGTACACAGCTTCCAGCTTGCACAGAAAACCAGACACGCTTCAAGCCGTAGCTCTTCTTCGGTGGCATGCAAGAAAGGTAACAGAGGCATCAGAGCATTTCAGAATGTTTTATTGGTTTACTCAGTCCCGCCCCTGTGGGCGTGCGCAGGCTAGGCATTGTGGTTGTTGCAGTCCGTAACCCTGCTCCTGAAATTCCATCTACCCAAGTGGGTCTTGATGCCTCTGTAGTACACTGCAGTCCCAGTGGTTGTGTACTTATGTGAAAATAAAATCCCAGTGGTTGAAAGTTGTAAAACGATGCTGACCGCAAACTTTGTAAATCCAAAGGTGAGGCCCCCTCCACTCCGTAGGTGTCTGCGTTTGCATTCCTGATGGAATTTCAGGAACAGGGTTACGGACTGCAACAACCACAATGCCTAGCCTGCATACGCCCACAGGAGCGGGACTGAGTAAACCAATAAAACATTCAGAAATGCTTTGATGCCTCTGTTACCTTTCTTGCATGTCACCGAAGAAGAGCTACGGCTTGAAACGCGTCTGGTTTTCTGTGCAAGCTGGAAGCTGTGTACTTTGCTAACTGCCACGACCATTGGTGTGAGTGCGGCCATCCCCTTCAGGTGTGACTTCCTTAGTGGGGACACTTTGGTTTTGTATGTTTAGCGGCTCGTCCAGCCGCAGGAAGTCCTGCTGCTCAAACAGCAGATCTGGGTGCTTGCAAACGCAGACACCTACGGAGTGGAGGGAGCCTCACCTTTGGATTTACAAAGTGTGCGGTCAGCATCCTTTTACAACTTTCAACCACTGGGATTTTATTTTCACATAAGTACACAACCACTGGGACTGCAGTGTACTACAGAGGCATCAAGACCCACTTGGGTAGATGGAATTTCAGGAGCAGGGTTATGGACTGCAACAACCACAATGCCTAGCCTGCGCACGCCCACAGGGGCGGGACTGAGTAAACCAATAAAACATTCCGAAATGCTCTGGTGCCTCTGTTACCTTTCTTGCATGCCACCGAAGAAGAGCTACAGCTTGAAACGCGTCTGGTTTTCTGTGCATGCTGGAAGCTGTGTATTTTGCTAACTGCCATGACCATTGGTGTGAGTGTGGCCAACCCCTTCAGGTGTGACTTCTTTAGTGGGGACACTTTGGTTTTGTATGTTTAGGGGCTCGTCCAGCCGCAGGAAGTCCCGCCGCTAAAACAGCGGATCTGGGTGCTTGCAAACGCAGACACCTTCGGAGTGGAGGGGGCCTCACCTTTGGATTTACAAAGTGTGTGGTCAGCATCGTTTTACAACTTTCAACCACTGGTATTTTATTTTCACATAAGTACACAAGCTGAAAGCTGTGTACTTTGCTAACTGCCACGACCATTGGTGTGAGTGCGGCCAACCCCTTTAGGTGTGACTTCCTTAGTGGGGACACTTTGGTTTTGTATATATATATATACCGGCAATGTGGGCACTAATACCAAGTGGGGGCATCACACCATCCAATCAAAAAACTAATGAGAACTCACTTCAACTGGACATTGATTTTTGCAATCAATCTGGTATACCCACAAACAGTGGAGGTGAAAGCAGATTGAAGAAGCGATCACGATTCTGCCCACAGTTACCACCAGGGAACAAAGTGGATCTCTTTCACGAAATTATGGTGGAGCAAATAACGAGAATCTCTGGCAAATACACCAACAACAAAGATGAAGCTTTGAAAAGAAACAACCTTTCACCAAAGGAATACCAAGCGATGTCGGAATTAAAGAACGATCCGACCATTATAATAAAGTCCTCGGACAAAGGGGGAAATGCTGTTGTGCAAAATCTAACGGATTACATCACTGAAGCTAAACGACAACTGAACAACAAAGACCACTATGAATTACTAAAAGAGAACCCAATGGAAGAATGGACAGAAGAATACCATTCGTTACTGTTGGGGTGGAAGGACAAAGGCTTGATCGACTTCGACGAATATTCATATTTGAAAACAGACAACGCCATCACAGCCACCATATACTTTTTACCAAAAGTACACAAAGCTCTCTCGAAACCACCTGGAAGACCAATTGTGAGTTCCATAGGGTCATTATTAGAAACAACATCGAGATTCATTGATATATTCTTAATGAACTATGTAACTTTGCTACCTTCCTATCTGAGGGATACAATGGACTTTCTGAACAAAATCTCAGGAATTGAATGGAAGACAACCTATCTGATGGCAACGATAGACGTTGCCTCTCTCTACACCTCAATACGCCACGAGGATGGAATCAGAGCCATCAGGAAAACCTTGGAAACGAGAACAGTGAGCCATTTGGAACACTCTGGAATGTTGATAGACATGTTAATCTATTGTCTGACACATAATGCTTTTCTTTTCTTGGGGGACGTGTACCTGCAAAGGCAGGGGACGACAATGGGGACATCTTTTACCCTAACATATGTGAACCTTTTAATGGCTGCCTGGGAGAACGAGGTGGTGGCCCAAGAACAGAAGAAACATTCAAAAATCAAACATGGGTGTCGTTTCATCGACGACTTATTTGTCATCTGGGACGGTGTAGTGAATCAGCCACTTTAGTGGTCTGATTCTCTGTGATGAACCTCGATCACCACCATTGTGTACTGACTTTAGTGTGCTATGTTACTTTAGCCTTAATGTAGGATGGTCTTGCATTAGAATAATCTTGCCAAAGAATAGAAGGTATGAGATGCTGAGATGCTGGTCTGGTGGTTTGGCGGTCTGATGATACATCACGGTGCAGACGTGCAGTCGTGTTTGTGCAACAGAGAGTCCTAACCCAACCAGAGAGGGAAAGAGAGACAGACCCTTCTTCATATGACAAGACGCCTAAGATTATGGTGAGGTGTTCCAGGTGTACTTATTGTATCTAACTATGCTTTTATTTTCAGGTTCCATGTATATGTATGTGTTGATGATTGCTACTAATGTTTACTGTGATGTTTAGTTATTTCTTTCTTTTGTCATCCTATAATCATGTAATAAAGAAACCCTAGAGCATATCATTTGTTTGTATTCCTTGTGAGGGAAGGTCGGGACCCTTTTTTACCAAGTACTTACAGAGGGATGGGCGATTCCCCTCTAATGGGTAATTGTTGATACGGGAGGGAAATCGGCTCCCATCAGGGAAGTCTAAATTACATTGCTAGGAGGAGCATACGCCGTGTACCCTCTCTAATGGGGAGGTGTTTTGATTTGCTGCGTACCCTCTCGGATGGGGAGGTGTTGTGACTTGTTGTTATTTGCGAGCTCCTCGGCAATGGTCTTGTATGCTGTCAGTGTTTATTCCTTTCTTGGGGAAGTATTGTGAAATGTGGTGTCTTTCTCGATCCTGAGAAAGGATGTGGTAAGTAATGGCCTGGTGACTGACAGAAGCACCAAAACATACAGAGAATTAGGTCATTACAATTTGGCGTAGTCGGCAGGATATGAACGTTGATTTAAAAGGGGAATTCTTTTTGGGTTTTTTAGAAATTGAAAGCAGACTCTCAGATATCATATGATTTATTTGCATGGGGGTAGCCCAAATGGTGTTCTGGCTCATGAGTGAGCTAATTGTGTTTGGTTGAACGAGAATTGATGTGTGTTTAAATGTGTTTTGTATAATGGGCTTGTGAATAGCTTTTTTAAGTTAGACAGAAAGGGCGGGATCCCTTTACAGTGTTCAGTAAAAAGAAATGCATTTAAAATGTTCTAAGCTGAAACATGAATGTAACATCTCAGAATATAACCCTGAAAGGTGGGATGACAGAGGTAGTGGGGTTATTTTTAATGTGTTGTTTAATATGCATCCACAATTGTGTGAGGATATACCTTTGCAAACAGGATTAAATGTGTATGATTCAGAGGTCAAAAATGTTACAGAAAATCTAGTCAGGTTGCCAATTGCACAGGCTGTTTTAATTAATTCTTCCGGAGAGGATTTTTAGTCAGAAAGGAAGGTGCAGAAAGATAAGAAGACCCGTGTTTTAGAATTTACGATCACCTGTTGTGGAGATAAATCAGACCTAACAGTGCACGATACATTTTGCTTTCAAAGACAAATGCAACCATATGATTTTGAAAGTGTACAACAGCAGAGTGTGTATGACTGGTTAATTCAAAGGTTTAAAAATGTATTTTGTGATTTTACCCAAAAGCAATGTGCCCCTGTTTGCAGGGAAGAAAGAAGTCAAATGCCCATGACTCTGTGCTTTTGCACACTAAAAGATACTGGACAGAACAGCGTGAGAGAAAATGTGATTTGCTTGTGGGAGGTCGCACTAGTGGTAAAATGGCCCATATAGACAAAAAAGCAGTTTGCTAGGATTTCACAGAAGTAGGGTTGGTGACCCCAACAACTAATGTTTAAAATGATTTTATGTAGCTGGTGCACAAATGTGATAATTCTTTGCCCATGACAGTTGACTGTTACAAATTAAACAAACATATACCTTCTTTGACTGATGCTGTCCCAGATATTGTTACAGAAGTACCATGAGATTTTGTATGTGACTTTTGAATGTTGCCAATGTTTTGTCTTTTAGTTACCAATAGTCCTATAGACAAATGATAGTTTAAAAGAAAATATATATATATGAAGGTGCATGCATTCAAAGGTGGGCTGTTCAATGTGGTTTTAGTTTAGTGTATTCCAGTTAAGAACAGAAAATTTCACAGGTTTTGGGTTGTGAACGGCTGGGAACTGAAATGCTTTGACCTTGAGGAGATAACATGCATTCCACAGAGCCTCCTCTTCCCCGGGGCTCTTTGTAAGGGGGGGCGATCGTAGGAGCAGTCTCCTCTCTGCTTGTTATGTTTAGCGAGCACCCAATTCTTTCCGTGGAGAATCTGTGTAAGGGAGGGGTAATTCCACTCCTCTGGTTAGAAAGCTTCCCTCAATTGGAAGCGTAAGGAGGCTTGTAAAGGTGACGCCCCTATGAGGAGGTAGGCAGGGCAGACAGAAATTGGCAGGCGCTTCGCTCTTGGAATGTGAGCTACTCGAAGGGAGGGGTTGCGAGGCAGAGAGCAGTCTCTGTTATGGTTGAAACTGAGCCAGCCCTGGGACGCGGACATCTCCGAAGGGAGGGGGTCTGATAGCAAGGAGTGAGAAGGGAGTGAAGCTGACTTCCCCAGCCCCATTGGCTGTGACAGAAAAAATCTGATTTTGGCCATATAAACTTAGAGAATATAACGCAGGTAGCATTCTTAAACTATTCCCCAGACTTAGAGTAGGATTTTATAAACCCCAAGGTTTTTAGAGGGAAATAAAAAATAAATAAATAAATGTGTGCTTTTGAATTGAAGTTTTTTGTAAGATGAGTGATCCTTGTTTATCGTTTCAGATTGCTGGGATGCGGTGCCGGGGTGCGTGTGGCCCTCCTCCAACCTTTCCTTTTTGTTGTTTTCGCTTATTATTTTTGTGTGAGTGGGCCCCCCCAAGCCTGGAACCAGACCGGAGCCAGACAAGGTGATGTCCTGTGGCTGATGGCAGACGGGAGCTGATGATCTATGGAGAACCAGATCGGATGGGGTTTTTCCTTGCCGAGGGGATACTGAGGAAGTTGGATGCCAGAGAGCTGTCATCTACATAGATGGACTGCTTCTTTCTAAGTGAAGAAGGTATCAGCAGAGTGTGCTACAATTAGAACTGTCCCCTTCAAGCGAGACTGACTTTGGAAGCATGAGAGCTGTGTGTCTTGCGCACAGGAGAACTGCTTGTGCACCCTGACAAGAGACAGTGGTGTTTTTTGTTTTCCTTTTTTCACAGAAAAAAACCCTTTTTTTTCAATAGAGACACTTGTTGCGATTGGAGTAGATATTTTCTGAGCTACAGTTGGCTGCCTTGGCAGTAGAATTCTCAGTTTAATCATTAGAGGTTCAAAGGGATCAGGATATTTCACCTTAGTTATGAAGTTTAAAAAGAACAACAAGAGAAAACCAGTTAGTTATGATCTGCTTTGAATTTAATGTCTTTGAGTAGTAACTTCAACACAAGAGTTATTGATTCAAAATATGATTTTTAACAGGTGATTTTTTGATTCTGAAATGCAGTGTTTCACTTGTAGGTACTCTTCCAAATATGGCCTACAGTTTTGTATCTTTTTTAAATGGTTTTGCCTTTAAATGAGACATGCAATGTTTTAATGACCCTCAAATCGTCAGTTAGATTTTATTTAGTTGCTGGTTATTATGCATTGATACTGCCTTTACAGTTAACAGATACAGTGCCCCAATGATAGTTTTGTTTTTCGATCATGATATTCAGTTGCTAGTTACTATGCAATAATGCCAATTTTGCAGTTAAAAGATGCAATCATAGCTGTGCCTTTAGTTCAGTGATTTTATTTTTGATTTATGTGAATGGTGATGTTCAAGGGTCAAGGGCTGCAATGTAGTGAATCAGCCACTTTAGTGGTCTGATGCTCTGTGATGACCCTCGATCACCACCATTGTGTACTGACTTTAGTGTGCTATGTTACTTTAGCCTTAATGTAGGATGGTCTTGCATTAGAATAATCTTGCCAAAGAATAGTAGGTATGAGATGCTGAGATGCTGGTCTGGTGGTTTGGCGGTCTGATGATACATCACGGTGCAGACGTGCAGACGTGTTTGTGCAACAGAGAGTCCTGACCCAACCAGAGAGGGAAAGAGAGACGGACCCTTCTTCAGATGACAAGACGCCTAAGATTATGGTGAGGTGTTCCAGGTGTACTTATTGTATCTAACTATGCTTTTATTTTCAGGTTCTATGTATATGTATGTGTTGATGATTGCTACTAATGTTTACTGTGATGTTTAGTTATTTCTTTCTTTTGTCATCCTATAATCATGTAATAAAGAAACCCTAGAGCATATCATTTGTTTGTATTCCTTGTGAGGGAAGGTCGGGACCCATTTTTACCAAGTACTTACAGAGGGATGGGCGATTCCCCTCTAATGGGTAATTGTTGGTACGGGAGGGAAATCGGCTCCATTCAGGGATGTCTAAATTACATTGCTAGGAGGAGCATGCGCTGTGTACCCTCTCAGATGGAGAGGTGTTGTGATTTGCTGCGTACCCTCTCGGATGGGGAGGTGTTGTGACTTGTTGTTATTTGCGAGCTCCTCGGCAATGGTCTTATATGTTGTCAGTGTTTATTCCTTTTTTGGGTAAGTATTGTGAAATGTGGTGTCTTTCTGGATTCTGGGAAAGGATGTGGTAAGTAATGGCCTGGTGACTGACAGAAGCACCAAAACATACAGAGAAGTAGGTCATTACAGACGAAAGTGAGGAAGAGCTCCAGACATTCATTGATTCATTGGAAACAAATGAATACAATCTCCATTTTACATCTACCATCAACTCAACAAATCTTGTTTTTCTGGATGTAGAAATTTTTGTGAAGAAAGACCGGCTGTGCACTAAAATACACAGGAAATTTACATCTTGCAATAGCATGCTTCATGCTAACAGTGGGCATCCAGTGAAACTTAAATGGAGCATTCCATATGGACAAATGTTACGAGCTAAAAGAAACTGCTCTGAAAAAGATGACTTAGAAAAAGAAATAGAAGAGATGAGTCAACAATTCCGGGAAAGGGGCTATCAAGCTGAAGTCATCGAAACAGCAAAATCAAGGATGGAACTGAAAAACAGATCAGATCTCTTAGTACCGGGAAGTAACAGGACAAATGAAACGACCACCAGAACCACTAGAAGAGGAGAGTCTGACAATGTAACTCGCCTGATCATGGATTACAACAATCAGAGTGACGAACTGAAAATGGCTCTACGGAGGAACTGGAACATCTTACTCCTTGATGATACTCTGAAAGAAACCTTGACAGCATTTCCAAGTATCACATATAGAAAAACATCGTCCCTACGTGATATCCTAACACAGAGCCATTTACAAATCAAACCACCAATGAAGACCTCTTGGCTGAAAACACCTGGATTTTGGAAATGCGCCAATTTTAAGGCCTGTGAACATGGCGCAAATATCACGGAATACAAATTACAGAATGGAAGAACAGAAAAAATAAGGGATCACATAACACATAACGTGTGAGTCAAAACACGTGGTCTACATGCGGATGTGTCCATGTGGGAAGTCCTACATAGGAAGCACCATTAATAAACTAAAACTAAGGATCCTTCAACATCTACGTGCGATCAAGAATAAGGATCCCAATTACCCAATGGCCATACATTTTGCCGATTGTCATCAGAGCAACCCCAATCAATTGAAATTCTCCGGGATCAAACTCAGTAAACCTTCAGAGAGAGGGGGAGACCGTACAATACAACTACGCAAACTTGAATCAAGAATGATCCTGGGAATGGGGACAGAATTTCCATATGGACACAATCAAGATGCTGAACTCTTTGTACATTTGTAAATAAGTGATCGAGGGAAACTGGCAAAAAACAGCCCATAAAAAACAAACCAAGAAGATGAAAAAGAAATACCATAATGAAGAAAGACTTGAACTCTAAACTTGAGGCGATTTGTATATATCTGTATGTAGGTGCAAATATGTTGAGAAGTGGCGAGGAAGCTGCCAGAAGAATATTGAATGAACTGACATACACACAAAAAAAGAGCATGTTGATCGAAAAAAGAAAATGGTTTTGTGGACAATGAAGGAACAGACAGATTAACAGATGAAGTGGATGCCAAAAATGGGTTCCCATTATTGACATATTTTTGCTGTACCATAAAAAATTTACTGTATGGACTGCGAATATCTCAACAGGAAGAGGATTAAACTTGAAATTGGAACTCTGAGTTGGGATGCAGAAAACTGTAAATATTGTACATAATAACCGAGAACTGCAAAATCTCCCGTGAGAAGGAAACCTTTGGTGGAGGAGATTACAGAATCTTGTATATAATGTACAGAGGTAACAAGAAAATAGAACCCTGATTAGATCATCTGAAAAACCTTCTTAGGAGCAAGATGGAAAAGGACATAATAAGAAACCAGGAACAATTATCACTTATTGTACTTTACTGTGAATCAAAAAGTTTCTTTTAAATCTCTTAAATGTTCCCATTATGAATTGCCAACATGCAGAGAATAATGATTTGTAATCTTTCAATATTCTGATATTTAAATGTACTTCACTGTAATTAGACATATCAAGAAAATGGCGACCTCCTTTTGCCATTGACTGTAAGCAAGGTTGACAGTCTAGAGGAGTGATGGAAAGGGAAAAGGGTACTGCACTTAGTACTTTAAAAATGGTCTAGACACCAGGGACTCTATGGTCCAGTGGAAGGCTAGGAGTAGCCAAAACGCGTAGGCTGTCCAATTTACTGCACGGTATCTTTGCACATGGTGTGTGAATAAAAACAATTTCAAAAAGACTTACCTGCTTGTTGTGCCGTGACTCCGCCGAGAGGGGGATGCTGAGGCGAGAGAATCTGAAGAGATATATATATATATATATATACACACACACACACACACATAATATTTATATATACATATTTTTAATATATATATATAAATACATATATATATATATATATATATATATATATATATATATATATATATATATATATATATATATATATATATATATATATATATATATATCCAAACACTTCAGATGAGCCCTCGGTGGGAAACAGCAACACAGTCGGAAATTTGGATCCATTTCAATCAGGATCAGATGCAGCATGAGACGCACTTCGGCACAGGCATCTCTCCTGTTCCTTGCCAAACCGGTTTCGGGATCGTCCTCCCTTTGTCAATGGCAGCTGTTCACTCGAAGAACCTGGCGTGCACTTTCATACTTAAGAGCCTGCCCCAGTGGGCGTGTCCAAACGGAATTGTGGTTCTTGTAGTGCTTACGATAATACCTCAGGTGAGTAGGTTCTGCGTGGCAGCAAAGTTAATTATAAAAGTTTATAAAACCCCTGTGGGCTGATGCATTGTGGCGTTGGGCATCCTGCTGTGTTTTGTCATCTGGTCACAGGACTCCGACCTCCCGAAGAGATGACACCGCTTGGCGCCATCACGGGTCCGCCCTAGAGCGGCATACTTCATTCCCGCGGCTGGACTCAGGCCGCAAAACATCCAAACACTTCATATATATATATATTCACTGAAAAAACCATAGGTTATAGACCATATATAGTTAGGGATTAGCATTTAAAAAACCTTATTTTACTCACACAAAACCATTGAAATTCCATATATAGTTAGTTGTACTAACTATATATCACGCACCCGCAATCCACTGCTGATGATGTCACATATTACATCATTCATGACATGGTCAGTGACATCACTGATGACATCACTGATGACATCTCAAATGACATCACTGATGACATCACTGATGACATCTCAAATGACATCACTGATGACATCACTGATGACATCATCCAGTGACTGTGTGTTTCTGTAAAGTTTAAATATGTTTTACATATTGAAGAATGAGTAGATGTAGAAGTGTCTGGATGAAGGATTTAGTAGGTGCGTGACTGACTGTATGAGTGAGTGATTAAATGTGTCTCACTGAGTGCATGGGTTAGTGACTAAACTGTCTTAATTTGTGCATCATTATGTCTGTTCTGTAAACTGCTGCATGTGTTGATCAGTAGCTATATGAGTAACTATATAGGTTATTGATTGGTTGCCCAAGCATTTGTATGGGAGACTGAGTGTGTGTGTGAGTGGCTGGGAAGTGTATGACTCTGTGCATAGATGTATGGGTTCAAAAGTGCATGTTGGAAACAGCTGTATGGGCGGTTGACTGTGTGCATGACTGTATTGGTGAGTGAATAGATATCTCAGTGCTACATGTCAAATTAAGTACATATGTAAAATACAGTACATGTGAGAGTTGACATATATAAATAACTGTGCATAAGAGCCAGTGAATGTGTGAGTGGCTGTATGGATCATTGTGAACTTGTATCCAGGATTGTATAAGTGAGTAAATATGTTTTAGTATTTGTTTGAATAAGTAAGTAAGGTGTGTTTAACTGTATAGTTAAGGAAATGGAGGTGTGATTGATTGTTTGCATGACTGTCTAGGTGTGTGTGTAACTTCATGGATGAGTGACAATCTGTGAGTCTGTGTTTACACTGAGTGTATCTAAGGTTATATTAGAGTCTGAAGAGGTTCATCGTATTATCACAACAGTGATGTCATCAGTAATGTCATTTGAGATGTCATCAGTGATGTCATCAGTGATGTCATTTGAGATGTCATCAGTGATGTCATCAGTGATGTCATTTGAGATGTCATCAGTGATGTCATCAGTGATGTCACTGGCCATGTCATGAATGATGTAATATGTGACATCATCAGCAGTGGATTGCGGGTGCGTGATATATAGTTAGTACAACTAACTATATATGGAATTTCAATGGTTTTGTGTGAGTAAAATAAGGTTTTTTAAATGCTAATCCCTAACTATATATGGTCTATAACCTATGGTTTTTTCAGTGAATTTTTAAGGTTTTGTAAATGCTAATTCCTAACTATATATGGTCTATAACCTATGGTTTTTTCAGTGAATTTCATTGGTTTTTTAATAGCTAATATCAAAACCTTTACAATGTATTATTCTTTAAAAAGAAAAATATTTTTTACATGTTTTTTATACAATTTTTTTTTTATTTTTTTTTGTTTCGCTCCCAGTACGCGTACCGGTTAGCTTCCCGTTAGCTCAATCCGGAGGCGCGACCCGGTACGCGAACTGGTAAACGTTCCTTTAGCGCACCTCTCGCGTTACAAAACAACATCGCGACGCTTCGCGTCAGCATGACGTTTCGCGTTCTCGCGTAATACGTCATATTACGTGCTACGTTCGCGTACCCGGAAGCGCAGCGGTACGCGAACCGGAAGCGATCCGCGGCGCGGCGCCGACCGCGTAATGTAAACATAGCAGGTCATGTGACTCGATAATAACACTTTTCATTGGTTCATTTCACTTTTGGTTTCCTAATGATGTAATACAAGGTCATGTGATCTAAAATGGACACTTTTCATTGGTTTAGAACTTTTGTTTTTCCCAAATGATGAAAACCCCTCCTTCTTTCATCACTCTGACTTTCATCTTGGTGAGAGAAAGACCCTTTATTGAGACTTTGTGATGGCTTCATTAGTAGCTTCAGCTGGTGCTAGCCCACCACCTCCACCAAATCCAAGAAAGAGAGGACCACCTGCAGAAGTAATTCTGCAAGAAGAGGAAGAACAGGAAGAGGAGGAAGAGGAGGAAGAGCATGAGTTTTTGCCAGAGGAGCCCAGGAGGTACAATCGACAGGAGAATTATATCTGGCAATTCTACAGAATTCCTGAGGGGCAAAAGAAAGTGAATGCTCGTTACGTGTTTTGCCGCATATGCGGTGACAGATTGTCAAGGGGCACTGATAAAAAATATAGTTATGGGAATCATACTATGCATCGGCATATGAGTAGGTGGCACCCAAATAACTATAGTGCTGCCCAGCTACGTGACCAACAACAAAATCCCCTCCAAATGGCAAGAAGATCGGTGGTTCCAGAGGTGTCGGGACCAGAGGCGAGGGAGGTGATTGCAAACATCCAAATGTTGTTTGGGCACGTAAAACAAGTGTGCGTGGAATGTGGCGCTTTCATCTGCTACAGAGAAAGTAGCATCACTTTGATTTTGCGAGCAATTCAAAATCATATTAATGTTTGCACAAGACGCACCAAAAAATAAATTCTTTTTTTTTTTTTGCTCCTGTTGAGCCCTTTATAATGGATCGTTTTTGTTTCCCCCCCCCCCCCCAAAAAAACCAAAAAAATTTTAAAAACGTTCAGAAAATACAAAAAAAGTAAAAAAATGTTCAAAAAATACTAAAAAAAATATAAAACAACAAAAACATAAAAAAAAAAGTTCTTTTCAGAACTAACTCCCCATTATAAAAAAAATGGTAGAATATTTGGAACTCTGCCAACCTGTATTTCTCTTAGTTCGCTCCCGGAGCGCTACCCGGTACGCGTACCGGAAGCTAACCAAAAAAATATTTTTTAAAAAAGAACAGTAACTATAAGGGAAGGAAATACACAGTTATGTTAAAAGAAAGACAGCTCTAGGGAGTAAACTAAGGATACTGTTACCTACAATCCACTGTTGATGATGTCACATATTACATCATTCATGACATGGTCAGTAACATCAACAGCAGTGGATTGTAGGTAACAGTATCGTTAGTTTACTCCCTATAGCTGTATTTCTTTTAACATAACTGTCTATTTCCTTCCCTTATAGTTACTGTTCTTTTTTAAAAAACATTTTTTTGATCAGTCATAAACAGTGACATTAATAGAAACAGAGAGAGTGAACAAGAGTGAAAAACTATGGTCCTCCTCAGCCACCCTCAGAAAACCAAGGGGGTCAAGATACATCTACCGTGCCCCCTTCTACCTATTCTGAACATTTTTTGCCCTCCATCTTGTATCTTGATTCGAACGAAACACAAAATGGTGGACTGCCATAACGCTGCTGGTTTGCGAACCGGGCAACTTCCCAGGAAGCGGTCCCCCAAAAAAAAAAGTTGGGAAAGTAATTCACAGACACTAAGAGTAATAGAGATGGAGTGAGTGAACAAGACTGAGGAACTATGAGAACAGAGGGACTGAGAAAAAGAGTGGAAGGAGTTGAGTAAATAGGTAATAGAGAAAGGAATGAGGAAAGTAGCAAAGGCAGGAAACTGAGGATTAAAGAAGTGAAGCAGTGGATCTAATAGTAGGTGAATGTGATAGAAATGTAACGAAAAGAGTACAACTATTTACCTTGTAATTGCCGTTAAATTAATCACATTTTATTTCTATACTTTCAATCTGTGAAAGAGAGAACCAACATTTGAAAAAAATTAAAATATGTATTTAAAAATTACAAACGACAAGGGAAAATATTGAAGGACAAATAGTTTTTCAACAAGTTTGACACTGACAGAAGCTTCTGCTTCTCCAGGTCCTCTACACAATGCTAAAGATATACATTTTAAACTAACAGTATCTTGATGCAGATGAAGTGAGGCCTATCTTAAAACATGGTGCATCTTTTGCATTGCTCTTGTTTCAGAAAAGTGTCGCTTCAGTATGCCAATAACATGTCTCCTATCCAGAGATTTGTTTGAGGTGAGGCCTACTCAGAGTTCAAGATGAGATTTACACTTGTTGAAGTGTACAGAGGAGATAATATCTGTGAAAGTCTACTAATGAAGTGAGTCATGTCCACTGCACTCTTCAACAAAGTAGAAACCTCCTATGTTTCCCTGGACAGACCTAAACTTGATCTGCACAATGTGATTCGTAATGATAGGAAACTCAGGTGATGTAATTGAAATATGTGCAATTTATTTTGCTCATTTCACAATCACATCACTTGTGTTTCCTTTGCTTAGGTATCTCATTGTGCAGATGTAGTCCAGCATATGAAAGAATACGTAGAAGTGCAGCACTGCATACAATAAATTTAACACTTACAGAAAACTCACCTTCTCCATGCCTCCTACACAGTTCTACATATACATCATAAATGCAAACGGTACAGAATTAATTATACATGTTAAATGGTTTATTTTTGCTGTTCTCAGAATGTATCAAAATTCACTAAAAAAAGTGACTTGAAGGTATTCATCATGTAACAGCGGGGAAAAAAAAACACAATCAAAATGATTGTGTTTAAAAAACCCATACAACATCAGAAAATAAAATTCAGAACTCCTTAAAGTTAACTTACTTTCCATGACGTCCAAGGATGTCCTATGAACAGCTTACACTCTTTTGTGCTGTTATTACTTTCAGCCCGCCACTTTCTGAAAGAAAACCTCCATCGTTTTTAAAAACACGTTACATGCAATAAATGACTTCTTGCTCTCTACCACTATTTTCCACAAGGCCAAATCTAGTCAGAGATATTTATAACTCTTGGATTTCTTGTAAGCCAATCCCATCATTTGGCATTTCCGCAACTTTCAGAATTAAAATGTTGAAGATCATTTTCACAATCCTGGAATAGTAATATCTTCACCCTTCTTGGTCAGTCATGTTCTACATTTCCTATGACACTGATACTGCTTAATATGAAGCAGACTTACACTACCTCTATGAGTACTACAATTATTTAATTCTCTACATCACTTTTAATCACAAAGCAATGTAAAACAGTAGACAGCATTGCAGACTTACATTCCCTCTACTCCATGTTTTGATTGGCTGCTTCAATTAGCTTATGAAAAGAAACAGTTTTTCTGAACTCATTTAAAGTGCACATACATCTCCATGATGTCCAATCCTTTGATTAGAAGTTATGTCTCTGAACTACACTTATCCTCAAGGCCAAATTGTGTAGGAGCCATTAGAACTTCTTGAAATTCCATAGATCATATCCCGAGATTATTTTCCTAAAATTTTGGTTTTAAAAACACCAGGTAAGAGTTTTTAAGGTCAAAAGGCAATTTTTTTTTGAAAATTAAAACAGAATCATTGCAGAATGACCAGCCATTTCTAGACTTTAAATAAGCTGTGTAATGTCCTGATGATATTGAAGGGCCGTCATGATATATAATTGCTGTAGTTACAAAAGTCCTTCCTGATATTGACAACTGCGAAGCTACAAAATTTTTTATTAAAGTTGTCAATTTTGTTCCATCAGGCCTACATCGTTGGAACATTAAAATGATGTACTGGCCATATGTTCGTATAAATAATGTGGACATCATTTCAGATTTACATTGGCTACACTCCATGCTGTGATTAGCAGCTTTTACTAGCTTATTAAAGGAGACTGATTTACTGTCTGGCAAAGTTAAATATATAAATCTTTCTGAGTCTACACTAGTAGTACTTGATACCATACAGTTCTCGCAGTCATGCTGCCATTGATAAGAAAGCCCAAACAGCTGATCTACATCTACACCTTCAGCATGTAATACATCAAGCATATACATTAAAAACTCCTGACAATCTTGCTGAATATTTTGAGAGAATTGTGTTTGCCCTGAACATCTGTCTAACAGGTTTCGAATTTCAGACACACTTTCTATTTTTGTTCTATCTGTGCTACATTTCTCTAACACAGAATTCAACAAACTGCAAAATCTTTGATCAGAATTGACCACAATCTCTTCTTTTACATTTTTTAGAGAAAACAAAACATTAATTACTACATTAGCATAGCAGTTGACACCAGAACTGTTTTCAAACTGAAAACCAACAACATCTTCAACAGAATCCTCTTTGTTTCTGCTTGTAATTTTAGGTTCATTCACTTTTTGTCTTTTTGCTACAACCTCCCCAGTATTGTTCTCATTTCTTCGTTTCCGGCCTACCAGACGTTTCTCAAACAAAGGAAACTGAGGCAAATGTGGCGCATACTCTCTTCTTAACCTATTGTATTCCTTAACACAATCTAGATCAGCACAAATGTTTGTGACATCACACTCAATCAAGTACAATCCCGATAAAGTCCTAACTCGTGACAATGCCACATATGCCATACCCTCCTTGAACACAGAACTGCCAATATTCACCAATGCACAGTCTACACTTAAACCTTGCGATTTATGGATTGTCACCGCATATGCCAAGCAAACAGGAAACTGCTTACGACGAACATATAAGTCTTTTACAAGCAAAAATCTAGCAGAACAACGAGCAATTAGCTGTACTTCCTCAATGCCATCAAATTTAATTTTTAAAAATTCAATTCCATCTCTATTTCTGTATTTCACAAAATCAACAACATTACCCATTGATCCATTTACCAGACCTCTTTCAACATGTAAATTCCTTCTTAAAATTATACGGCAGTTCAAGCACACATTCAGAGTCTTTTCAAAACCTGCAGTTTTAGATATAGTCTTCTCTAATGAATCCAATTTTGATTTCAGATTCTCAGACAAAATAATTGTTGATCCCATATGCTCTACTCTATCAATAGCTTCCACTTTCACAATCTCTTGCTTTTCTAAATGCAACATTTTGTTGTTAAATTTGGCACATTCTGCAAGAGTTGGCATCAAACATATTCCAGATTTCTTATCAGTAATTTTCTGAAAAATATTCTCAGGCACAACATCTTGTTCTGGATATAAATTTGACAGTAATCGTGCATGTAAAGCTTCTTTCCCATGCTCGGTCACTTTTCCAATTCTAACATCTTGTAGAATAGTCTTGTAAACTTCATCCTTTGCCTGACGCATATTTTCATGCAGTTCAGCATAATTGAAGTTTAACCATATATTGACGTTGCCAATGCTGCCTAGGCACTTCCTGGTATCTTCATGCGTGAGCATTTTGAACACAGGTTGCCCTTTCACTGGTGTCAGCTGCAGAAGATCTCCGAAAACAATGATGTGTTTGCCACCAAATAACACATCATACTCTGTTTTGAGAACTTCTTGCATCCTCAAATGCACAAAGGCAAGCATGACATTGGAAACCATGCTTACTTCGTCAATGATAAGAAGTTTCATTTTCCTCAAGATTCTTGAAACTTCAAAACAAGCATCTCCAGATAGCTTGTGATATTCTAATTTGTTGTCATGCTCCACTGGCAGCATCAGTAAACGATGTAAAGTAATCCCTTTAATATTATGTGCTGCCAGTCCAGTTGGAGCAGTGACAACACAAGACAGCGATGACTCTGTCCTTTCCTGCAAATAGCATGAAATTGCTTTAATGAGGAAACTTTTTCCAGTTCCCGCTTCTCCACTCACGTACAGTCGGACAGGCTTCAACGACGTACATGAGCACTCTTTCTTATCATGACTTAATCCATGATCAATTTGCATGGTAACTTCGTCATATATTTTCCTCTGCTCAACGTTGAGTTGCCTTTCCAACTCTTCTAAGTTAACCGCATCCTCTTGAGCATGTGCCATGGCTCTTTCCACCTCATTCATAGCAGTGGCAGCTTCATTTTCAATAAGAGGTCCTCCTAGTGGATCCTGACTCAATGAAGCAGAACTCTGACTGTCCTGAGAACTGTCTCTGGCAATCTCGGCTGCAATCGTTGCTTCCTGCTCAATTTCCGCATTCAACATTTCTACATATTTGGGAAAAGCAGGACATTCTATGGTCTCCTTGGCGGCATTGAAAGAGTCTTCATAACAGAGGAAATCTCCAAGCAGTTCCTCTTCTGCACGCCAAGGCTTGAAAAGTTGCAAAAGTGCTAAATAGAAAAACTCCTTTTTTTCAGGAGATTCGCCACTCAATTTTCGATGGTTTATCAAGTGGCATTTTCTTTGCTTCACCAGACATCCCTCACTTCCTATTACAGCATACACTCCTTTCTCAGTATCTTCTTTGATGTTCCTCTTGAACATGTAATTTTGCAGAACCTCATACAGACAAACATTCTCTAGGTGACTGCTTCGATTTGGATAATATGTATCCAACATGTTTGTCTTCAAAATGTCGGTACTGTTTGGCTCCTTTTCCGCCAAATACTCAATTTCCCGCACAGGTTTGAGAACTCGATTACGCGTTGCAGCAAGACCAAGACTCGCCCAAACGATACTCCTGGACTTGGCATAGAGACTTGCTGAAGACAACCGGTCAGAACATTCGTACGCTCCGATTTCTCGATGCGACAACATCTTCAGACTGAAACTGTACAACTTCTTGCTGAGGCTCTTTTCATGGGAAATGTCCTCCCACATATCCTTCAATTCTGTCTTCTCTTTTTTGGTGATGTAAGACGTCACATACCGAGCCACAGCCATACAGTTATCAGCCACAAACTGTATATCCATGTTAGCATTCCACATGGACAAAATCACCGGGTTGTAGTCGTTGATGTACTTGGACTCTTCGTTCCTCTTCAAATTGTAAGTGTTTTTAGGTGATTTCTTCATGACATTGTGTCGCAGCGAAGACATCAAACTGTTTACTCTTCCTTTAGAAATCACCGGTCGTGGAAAGCCGAAACGACATTTAGTGTAGAACTTGTCCTTGTTTCGGAATTTACGACGGCAGTACTTTCCACATCGATGGCTTTGGAAACGCAGAACTTTTTCTCTTAGGCTTTTCTTCTCCTTTGCGTTTGGAACAGCACACGTAGAATACTGTTGGATGAAACTCATCACTGAGTCATCTGGATCCGTTCCAAATTTAGGTGCATCCTTGATCCACAGCAACATATGTATATGAGGAGCACCTCTTGCTTGGTACTCCTTTCTCCAGAAGAAATCCAACACCTCTCCAAGAGGTGGATTCTTCTTATTCATGATGAAAGACATCATAGCTTCAAATCTATGATTGAAGTACCTACATACATTGACTGGATCCAAAGAGCACAGTTCTCCGGGTGTCTTGAATTCGATGTTTTCTACGTTAGCATTTGCCTCTCGTAGAAATTCAAGTAAGTCTTCCCAGCCATACTCGGCACAGCTCAGAGTGAGGAACCATGTGGGAGTACCTAAGTTCCTCAGCATACATTTTAAATCACCATGACGACGGTACCAGTACTCATTAGTACCACGCTGACACGCCATGAGATTAATCAGGTGAGAATCCAAAATACTATCTTGGACATTCACTTTATCCATAAAATCACTTGCCGAGATGTTTTGCATGTGTATACCACTTTTCAAGATGTGGTTCACTGCATATGACAGTCCAGACAGATCGCTTTCAAACAGGAGATGAAACAAATAAGGAATGCATTGTCGAAACCTAGCATCTCCTGCATACAATCGCAAAGTCCGGTATTCAGAAGCAGGAATTTGATGAGGTCGCTCATCATATCTTCCTCCCTGACCTGTTGGAAAAAGCTGTGGGAAACACCGAGCTTCCAAACTTTCCTCCCAAACACTAATGGGACTCCCTTTGGCTTGTTTCATTTGAAACAACTCAATAGCATTCCCCATGACTTCCTTTGAATGCAAAGGATGAACACTATAATGTTCATATATTTCCTCACTAGTAGAGGGTTCTACTTTCTCAATTTGACCAGCACACAAATCGCTATCCTCTTCCTCACTTACTTCCTCTTCTGCAACATATACATTCTTATAGTATTTATTATTTTTTTTCAAATACAATGTTGCCTTTTTAACTTTCCTAACATCTACTAAATCTTGCCATATTTTCTTATTCTTTGTCGGAACCCCATTAACTAAGATAACCAGAGGTTCCTCTTCCACTTTTTCTACTCCAATTGTGTTAATGTTTTTCTTCAAATCTAGAGGCAAATAAACAACTCTTCCCTTTAATCCTCTCTGTAAATCTGATGGAGGCAATTTCCCTGTCTTTGGCTCCATTCTTACAATAGCCTGAAAGGGATGGATACTTTGAATCAAAATAGATTCATAAGTATTTAAATCCTTCAATTCAGAAGGAATCTCAACCAATTCCAGATTATTATGAACTGCTCTAGCAGGCATCTGGTTTTGTTTTAATTTGTTACAACAATAAGTACACACACGTTGATCCAATCCCAAATCAAAACAATTTTCTACCATCAAGTATGTTGCAAAATCCTTCCATTCACTATTATTTTCCCTTTCACTTTTTGCATATAAATCCACTAACTTAGTCTGATTCTTATAATAAGTGCGTCGACAACACACACAAGTGAAATTAGGCCTCTCACTTGATTTCATGTCAAACGTCGCAATTTCCCTCTGGAAATTATCTGTACTGGAAACATGTACAGTATCTTCCAAATGACCCTCTATTTCTTGCTCAATTTCAACATTCTCCTCTTTACTTCCAAAGTAACAAAACTCAATTTCTTCACATATATTCCTCACATCTATTTCAGAACCATGCAAAAGAGCAGCGCATAATTGTTTCAGCATAATTGCTGGACTCTTAGCATAATACAACATTCTAACTAACTTCCTCACTTTGTTATGATGCACTGCTAGCATCCTGAAATGATGAAAAACACTCTGGCATACTCTCCTGGAAAGACAAGCCAGTGAATGACCATGCAAACCTGTCACTTCTCTCACTCTGCAAGGATCTAATTCTTGCAACAACCTCATTTTCTGCTTCAAACTTTTCTTGTTAAATGACCGTACAAAATCACAAAGCAAATTGATGGAATCCTGTCGCACACTGCAAATACTACTACACTTCCAGGTGTACACAGGACCCTTAGCACGTCTTCCTAAAACCTCATTACCTAACAACTCTTCTGCCTCTGTTGTCACAAGTTTTTCTTTTTCAACTGGACAACCATCTTTCACTTCATAAGCACGACCACTGATGTCAACTGCATGCACCAAATCATTATCCTGGAAATAACTCTCTTCATTAAAAAATGCCTCACAGCTTGAACTATGTATCCATTCTCCAGAAAAAACTTCACAAAAATTACTACGATTAACTATTCTCTTCCATCTACTATTTCTTTTGAAATCAAAAATTGCCTTGTTTAGCTTCCTAATTCTATTGATTATCAAAATAAATAACTTACGTTTAATTTCAAAAGCCTGATCAATAACTTTCTCAACTTTTTTTTTTCTCCTATAAAAAACTAATTTCTGTTGACCTTTCTTAATATTTTTTAACAAATTGCCAATTATCCTGTTACGGAACATTCGTTTACGAATCTCCGTAAACTGTTGTTTCCTTCTACTATCATGCACAGATTTATCTCTTGCTCTAGCAGTAACATTTTCATTTGTCCTTTTCTTTCCATTTGATTTACTTGTGTTGTTATGGATTGAAACATTTTCTGTACTAATATTTTTTTTATTAGAAATATTTTTTATGAAATATTTAGAGCTCTTACCCGGTGCTTTCTTCATCGCTTGAGAAATCTTTTTGTTAGAGGACTGCTGCATTTTTTTTTTCTCCTGCTGTCTTTGACGTTTTGCAGCCTTCATCTCTCTTATTTTTGTAGGCATAGTTGAATCTGAGGAAAAATATAATAAAAATGTTATTAAACATTATTATCAAACAGTAAATCAGTAATAGTGATCAAAAACATAACACACTACTTGACATTTTAAATAGAAGATTTTTTAGTCCTTGCAAATTTACAATACAGAAATAGCAGAAAAGAAATGAGATTTATATTTATGTTACCTATGCTATTTTATATGTGAATCTGATCTAATTTTATGAGCATATTTTAATATTTTATTGAAGACACTACACATAACCTGTTTTTGAAGGTGTCTTTATTTTTAAATTAAACGGTTTACCTTTTTACTTTTTATTGATTATAAATTTTAAAAATAAATGTTTATAATTCCAAAGGCTCAAGCAGGTCAGCTTCCCATCCTATATCATATAATTCGGACAAATCTGCATCCTCATCACGCTCTTCTTCATCCTCAGGATTTAAATCATCCAATGGATCAACATCCACTGATGTTTCAATTACAAGTTCAATGATGAGGTCAAAATCAACTGATTGCAGATTGTCGCTCATGTTGAGGTTGTCTTTATCTTTAAAGAAAGACAACAACAATGAGATGTTGCAGAGTAAGAGACAAATCTCACAGATTATAATAGTAAAATTATTTAACAAGAGTAACATTTTGCAGCTATTATTTAGCCATGTCCAGCGATGCTGAGCAGGTGAAGCCTATGTCTAATTTTTCACTGAACAGGACTCATCTGTTCTTAACCTTGGATAAGCCTCAACGACTCTGTGTCCCCTGCACATACTCAAATGTTAAAGTGCAGATTTATATTAAATGGCACATCCCCAGGCATGCACCAGTTAATGTGCACCACTGCTTTACCACCCATGGTGTGCCGCATTTACAATCAGATAGGAGAAAGCTGCTTCAAAACCCTGCGCCTGCTTGAAGCTGGCATAGGTCTTGACGCAGCATTGTATAGATGGGGCACCCCTGATCCTTGCTGGAGCTGCATCGCACTTACGATACAACTCCAGCAATGCGCCACCTTTACAGCACAGATGCGTCACGCATCTGTGCCTTTTTTGCCCCATGCTGCGCCGCATTGTAAATGCAGCACACCATGGGTGGCGGAACAGTGGCGCAAAATGACTGGCACATCCACTGCTGCATCGGTTTCATGTGGCACGTTTTTTTTACACCATGACACATCTGCCTAAATGCATCAATTTGTAATTTTCTCGCCTCATAGCAAATCTTTTGCACCGCCACTGCGTCACAAAAGTGACGCACAGTGGCGCAAAAGATGCATACACCTATCATAAATCTGTCCCTAGCATTTTAAATGATTAATTCAGGATGACGATAAGGTGTGGCCTATGCAGAGGTTTGTTTAAGGTGAGGCCTACTCAGGGTTGCAGATCAAAGTTACGCTTGATGAAGAATACAGAGGAGATAATACATGTAAAGGCCTACCAATGAAGTAAGTAATGTCCACTTTATTGCACCAGTCATCATAAATGTATCCCTAAGCTTCTTATCTTGTTACAGATGAACCACCATATGTACATGACATTTTAAGTAATTTCCACATGTGCAGTGTTTTCAAAATATAATTTGAAAATCGTTTTTGGGGAAAAGTAATGGTTTGCAAAATTATGACAATTACATAATGGTGTATGCTTCTCTATAAAGCATTTCAGTATCTCTAATGTCATTTTTCCCATATTACATTATAAGACCTTTCCCCATGAAGCACATTCCTTGTAAATATGCTCCCACCTGTGCATTGCAAATTTAGATTTTCACTGTTTCAGACACATAGCCATGTTGAAAGTGACCCAAAAAAATTGCAAACGTTTCCCCATGAAGCACATTCCTTGTAAATATGCTCCCACCTGTACATTGCAAATTTAGATTTTGACTGTTGCAGACACATAGCCATGTTGAAAGTGACCCAAAAAATTTGCAAACGTTTAAAAAAAAAAAACATTCATGTGTCTTAATGACATTTTAAGTCATTTCCCCATGGACAATGTTTTCTAAGTGGCACAAAAGAGGTATACACCTATCATAAATCTGTCCCTAGAATAATAAATGATTAAATCAGGATGACAATAAGATGTGGCCTATCCAGAGGTTTGTTTAAGGTGAGGCCTACTCAGGATTGCAGATTAAAGTTATGCTTGATGAAGAATACAGAGGAGATAATTTATTGTAAAGGCCTACCAATGAAGTAAGTGATTTCTACTTCATTGCACCAGTCATCATAAATGTATCCATAAGCTTCTTATCTTGTTAGACATCAACCGCCATATGTATCATATAACTATTTTGCATTTCCAAAAAAGCGAATTTTAAGGAATAAATAGCGATTCTTTACCATTCCAAATTTGCGATGAGAAAATTGCTAATTGCAAATTACCCATTCATTTCCATGGGCTAGGAGGCTCATATAAATGAAGGTGCAATTTGCGATTAACAATTTGCTCATCACAAATTAGGAATTTATTCCAAAAGTGCAGGGGTGTCTCAAGAACACCCTGCTGCAACCCTGAGAAAGAAATTTGGGGGCATATGGCGAACATAAATTTTAACAACATTCCTTTACCTCAAAAACGATTTTCAAATCATAACTTCAAAACACTACACATGGGAAAATTACTTAAATTGTCCTTAAGACACATAAAAGCGTATTTTGATTGGCTTTCCTGCATGGTAGGGTCACTTTTAACATGGCTATGTAACATAAACATTCAAAATCAAAATTTTCAATGTACAGGTGGGAGCATATTTACAAGCAATTTGCGCCACAAAGAAAGGTCTGACATTAAAATGGGAAAAATAACATCAGGGACAGTCAATTGCCTTATAAAGAACCATACACCATTATGTCCTTCTCATGAATTTAAAAACAATTCCTTTTTCCCAAAAACGATTTTCAGATCATAATTTCAAAAAACTGCACATGAGAAAATGACTTAAAATGTCATTGAAACACATGAAAGCGTTTTTTTATTGGCTTTCCTGCATGGTTGGTTCACTTTTATCATGGCTATGTAACACAAACATTGATAATTTCTAAACACTGCACATCAGAAAATGACTTAAAATGTCATTAAAACACATGAAAGCATTTTTTGATTGGCTTTCCAGCATGGTTGCGTCACTTTTAACATGGCTATATAACAAAAACATTCAAAATCAAAAATTTCCATGCACATGTGAGAGCATATTTACTAGCAAATTGCGCCACATAAATCATAATTTTCTCCTTAAAGCACACTATTCTCTATCTAAAGTAAAGAAATATTTTCTCACCTTAGCAAATACTTTGAGTTTGAAAACAGTCTAAGAAACACACCAATTTGTCTTCAGCAGAGCAAAAGGTATGCACTCCAGAGTCTGCAGCTATCAAAAGCACAGAAATGGTGTAATTCTTCACACATATTTCTCATGTCACCCAATCAAAACTCTTCCCTCACTTTTTTTCAAATGAAAACCCTTCCCCCTCTGCCCTTTCTGCCTATTTTCCATAGCAACCACCTCTTGGAGAAACTCTGGTGTTTGCAAATTCACACAACAATGTTGCAATTGAACTCTGAACTCTCAGTGCACCTGCATATCCAGTGCTTTCTTTCATTTAATGATTTTTTATTGACCACTCAAAATACATCTTTCAAAGAACACATCTCTACACCCTAACTTTCTGTTTTCATCAATCAAAATCCACCAATCACTGTTACTACTTCATGAACACAGAAACTCCACAGTTTTTTTCATTTCAAACTCACATTTTTTCAACTGCCATTTCATTGCCACACTTCATCTGACTGCAGGAGAACCTTCTCTCACCATGTTTTCTGTCTGGATTGTTGGTCATAGTTATATTCACTGGGCTCAAAGGTACGTTGAAAGCAGGAATTTACCTAACCTCAATTTACAAGATGTGGAAATTAAGTGGTTTGGCCAGAGAGGATTAAAATGTCACCAATTGATACCATTGGTGAAAACCTTTATGCATTTGCCAAAACCTGACCTGTTAATTGTGCACTGTGGAGGTAATGACTTGGGCACTTTGACTGGTGTAGGTCTGGAAATGCTTTTAAAGGACACCTTTGAGCAATTAATGGCACTTTTTCCTCAGACTGCCTTGGTATATTCAAATATATGCCAAAGACAGAAATGGAGGTGGTCAAACCAATTTTGTCCACAAATTGAGAAGTCGAGGAAGCATGTAAACAAATCTGTTTCAGCTTACATGAGAGACCATGGAATGGGCTCCCTGTACAACAATAACTTGCGTTATTACATGCAAGATATCTACAGAGGAGATGGAGTTCACTTCTCAGATGAGGGCAACAGAGTTTTCACTCTGAATTTAAAAATGTGCATTGGTACCTACTTATAAGTACCAAAATGTACTATAAACCCAAAAGCTCTTCTCAGAGCTACCCTACATCTAATTACTCACAATTATTATTTTACTCTAACTTTTTTCACTAATTTTCAACAAAGTACACTCCCTGGTGCGCTACCCGGTACGCGTACCGGGAGCTAACCTCGCGAAATTTTTAAAAAAAATGTTTTTTTTTTCGCACATATGGGCCTCCTCAGCCACCCTCACAAAACCTAGGGGGTCAAGATAAGTCTACCGTGCCCCCTTCTACCCATTCTGAACATTATTTGCCCTCCATCTTGTATCATAATTCGACCGAAACACAAAATGGTGGACTCCCGTTACGCTTAAGGTTCGCGTACCAGGGCGCTCACCGGTTCGCGTACCGGGTCGCTTCCTGGGAAGCGCACCATCAAAAAAGGTGGGAAAGTAGTTCACAGAAAAGCCACTGGAGACAATTTCACCAAATATAGAATAGCTCATACTACATACCAATCCCTACCATTTTCACAAATTTGATTGGAATTCCATTTAGCCATTTAGCCTGTAGTCCTCTCTAAATACCGTGAGGTAAATTACTTCACAAAACACATCTGAAGTGTTGGAATTGACAACCAATTAAAATGTTACTTTCATTTTCTACTTTTTTTACCTGACATTTGATTGGTTATGTACCCGAATATATATAAAGGAAGAGAAGGAAACACAGCCATTTTGACTACTACTTCCTGGTGTACATTTCATTTGGATTTTCATTAATAACTTCAACTTCTTTTTAAAGGTAAGTTGTTATTTTTAAAACTGAAGTATATTGTGCACTTTAAGTTAATATGGCAAACTTTTTCTGTTAGTTATATACTATCCCTCTGTAGTACTTATAAATTTAGATACACTTTTTTATATTCCTACTTCCACTCTGATACTATACACTGCCCAAAGATAAATTCTCTGATAAAAACTGCCTATCTAAAATTAATCCCAACAGTGCCCTACCTCTACTAATATATATTTTTTTTATGCAAATTTCAGGAAAAATGGAAAGTGAACAAAACATTTCATTTGAAATTGTCCTTCCAGAGTCCAACACAGAAATCATTGATCCAAATGAGATTGAATTTATGGATGAAACATGGGACCAAGAACTACTGCAATGTGTGCAAGCAGTAGATAACCTCCTTGCAAATGAGGACATTTTACAACCTCAGAGACTACAATCTATATTCCATGATTATGAAATTTCTGACAATGAAATGTTAGAAAGTTTAATAAATTATGAAACACAATAAAAAAAGTTTAAAAAAAAAAAAAATAATCAACAAAACCAACAATCAATTAACATACAGCATTTGAAAAGTCTATCATTCATTTTTTATTGTGATACGCTCCCCAGTACGCTTCCCGGTTCGCGTACCGGGCGCTAACCACGAAAAAAAACAAAAAAAATTTTTTTTTTTTTTTGCTTAGCGGGGCCCCTTTAAAGCCTCCACATCAAACCTAGGGGGTCAGGGAGTATCTACTATGCCCCCTTAAGGTCATTTGCCCCTTCGCTTTTGACCTCCTCTTGTCTCTCGATCCTACCGAGAGACAAGATGGCGGCCGCTCCGGACTGTTTGGAATGTTGACAGACACCGGAGAGCCAATCAACTTCGCTACGCGAAGTTCCGTTACGCGTCAAGTACGCGTACCGGGGCGCTGCCTGGTCCGCGCTTACAGATATATATCTTTTTTTGAACGTTATTTTCTCAAAATCCACTGCAGCACATATATTAAGACCTACAAAAGGCACATCGGGCTACCAGTCCCTACAATTTTGCCAAGTTTCGTGCAAATCCATTCAGCCGTTCGGGCTAAAAGTGAGGCTAACCGCCCTATGGAAAACTCAATGTTAAAAACACGTTTTGGGACCCCCCTTTTTTCTCGGCCCCCCCTGGACCAACTCCCCCCAAATTTCCAGTGGCTGCTCAGAAACAAAATGTTCCATTTTCCAGAAAATTTCAGCCAATTCCGTCCACAAACGCCAAAGTTATTAGACATAGAATTTTCAAAAAACCCATAGAGAAAAAATCCTAACTATATATACCTACTGGCGACCGCCAGTAGGTAATATATATATATATATATATATATATAAATGTAAAGGAATCCTTCCAGTCTATAGGAAGGGCAGACATTTTTTTCGCTCACAACACTTTAAACCCTGGGGATGTTAACATCGCAAAAGACTTACACCATACATTTTCCACTGTGCAGCATGAAAATATTGAGCTCAGTAAACCCACAGTGAGGACTTATGCATAGGTAAAATCTGTGTCGGGTATGGAACCATACCTTTTTCCACTTTCTAGCGCTCATGAAAGTTTTTTAATTACACGCTTTAGATTTACTCAAATTCACCACTTTTTTTTAGCATCCCCTGCTTTTTCTTTAACTCAAAGAGGCCCTTGTGGCTGGGATCTCAGATCTCCACAGGACACGCATCGCTTTGTCTTAATGTGTAAACTTTTCTCACTGCCAAGAAATTGATTCCCCTGGCCCCTGCTAAAGAGTATAATGTTTAGGCTGGCTAAAGTGGCACTCCTGCACTTTGCAGTTGTTACCAAACCCCTATACCCTCTGTGCAGTGATAAGCTTTTTGCAGGCAGCTCACCGATATAGGCTGTCTAGAATTGATTGGTCTCTGAATGTCCTGCACTCTTAAGGCCACTTTTAGCGTGATGGTGTGTACAGCTTTAGATCCTCAGAGTTTTATTAATCTGTATTGTTTTAAAAGCTGGGAATGTTTTAACTGTGTGTAATGATTTTTCAATTTTTTTTGTATTATCGTATCTTTTATGGACGAGTTTGCATCCAAATAAAGAAAGAAATTATTTTTTATGTATATATATACAAATATTAACTGCACCCATTCACGCTTTGTCACGATCACCAGCACTCACTTTGGGGATTTAAAAAGTCGATCACAAACGCTTACCTGGCCAGCTGTGATGATGCTTTCTGGGAAACGTAGTCTAAAGATGTAGGCTGCGTTATGCACGTGACTAACAGACTTTGCTGGACTTCCACCAATGGAAGAAGATGGATCAGGTGAAAAGCGGCTGGTGTTGGTTTCCGGTAAATGGCATATGATTAAGGCACTCCAGCCGAAACGCGTCATGCCCTCCGTGTTGCAAATAAATGATTCTTCCTGGGTCCCTGCTGTGTCCCTCTGGTTCCTTGCTTTGTGAGGCAATCTTTGTGTGGATACTTTGCGCGCTAGCCCCTGGCGCGCTTTGGGGGACCCGCCTCAAGTTGTGGCCGGAGCGTCATGGGCAAATGCTTCACAGTTAATTCGTCTCCAAGGTATTGGAAACGCTCTGGCCCCCGCATCCCAAAGACAGTTATTTACTGCTGTAATATCAGTCCGTGACTTCACGCAGAGGCAAACTCACTGCAGAAACGTCTCCAGTATCACAGAACTTTGGATAATGATGGTGAGGCGTACGGGGACCAGGGAGAAGAATTCTGCACAACAGGGAAACCGAGACATTTTAACTGCACCCATTCACGCTTTGTCACGATCACCAGCACTCACTTTGGGGATTTAAAAAGTCGATCACAAACGCTTACCTGGCCAGCTGTGAGGATGCTTTCTGGGAAACGTAGTCTAAAGATGTACGATGCGTTATGCACGTGACTAACAGACTTTGCTGGACTTCCACCAATGGAAGAAGATGGATCAGGTGAAAAGCGTCTGGTGTTGGTTTCCTGGTAAATGGCATATGATTAAGGCACTCCAGCCGAAACGCGTCATGCCCTCCGTGTTGCAAATAAATGATTCTTCCTGGCTCCCTGCTGTGTCCCTCTGGTTCCTTGCTTCGTGAGGCAATCTTTGTGTGGATATATATATATATATATATATGTATATATATATATATATATCAACAAAACCACTCCGTCCACCTCCACCAAAGACCTCGGCGGCGAAGAAGGAGAAGCGAACCACTTCTTTGTAGGCAAGATGTTTATTACAACCTCCTCAACAGCATACGGCAGATGACGCGTTTCGGGCTCAGGCGCCCTTGATCACATAAAGGCTGTGACTGATTGTAGCCATTTTTAAATAATATGCCCTTCCCATTCCGGTCACATGTTTAGCAAGCTAGTTATAGACATAGCAAACAGACTGCGTGATGGTAACAAAACAGTCAATTGAGTATTACACATATATACATATTGATTGATTCTGACCACAGGACCACTTATCATGACCTACTGAAATAATTCATACTATACAATTTGATAGAACGAAAATTTAGTTTTAACACTTGTGTCATGAAAACATTTAATTGAAATCACATTCTAATCTCAACCAAATTGGTCCAAAGGGCAATATGAAATTTCTGGATAAATCCATATATACAAATAAAGTGCAATATAACAATTTTGACATAACTGCATTAATGCATATATTCCATCGCTAATTAGTGACTCTGGTCAAAAGGGATTCGCAAAATAATTGCAGTGCATAGCAGCAATATTAATTTTTTCTCAAAACTGTGCAAAATACCATGTGCAAAAAATGTGTTATTTTTTTTTTTTTTTTTGTTGAAATTTATTTTATTGTTGCATCAAGGTATATAGGTACAGTGTAATTGATCTGCTGACGTGGCCTCAACATTCAGCCACGAACAGTCAGGCGTGCAACGTTTTTTAGTATCTACATAACTGGCGCCGACATACATTTCCTTGAATGATCAATGTAGATCGTGCAAACATGTCCGCAGGTCGGGAAACAGTGAATCTATATCGCCAATGGGGCGGTGGATAATAGCGGGTATATAGGATCCCACCTTGAGAGCGTTGGATCAAGGTCTGCACTGTCCATACAGTGGTGGCACCTGATAACGAGGGGGACAAAAACCGTGGGTGGGAAGCTTATAGGCGCTAGCAGGGTCTAGGCAAGGGGATACTGGCGACGGGCGTCAGGGGGGGGCCTCGGAGCTAGTTGGTCTACGCACCATGAGAGGGGGAGGGAGGGGAACAAGAGGGGTGAGCAGGGGGTGAGTACCCTCGGGGATGTGGGCAACAAGGTGGGTGGCGAGGCATACGAGAGTTTGATCAGGATGTAGAGGGTGCCGGGAGACGGTCCTGGGACGGTTGGTACCATGTAGAGGCTATTGATTCTCTTGGGTAGGGGGGGGGGGAGGAGTAGGCTGGCCTTCTGCATATGTGGACTGTCGGAAGCTGTGGAGGAGCATGGCCCAGTCCATGGACAAGGGAACCTTACGCGCACCCCTGGCTTCTTCCTCTCTAAGGGCATCCTCTTCCGCCGCCGCCCATTTACCGACCGCGCCCCTCCATGCCGCTACAGGGGGACCTTCCGGGGAGCGCCAGCGCATGGTTATACATCTGTTTGCCAACAGGAGTGCTAGTGATACGAAACGTCTGCGCACTGGGTCTCTCTTGGGAACATGAAAGATGCCTAGTGCACTGGACTCCCAGGTAGCTAGTGTAGTGAGACCCGTGAGGTCCGCCAGAGTGTCATGTACCGCCCGCCAAAAGGGGTGAAGGTTGGGGCAACTCCAGAACATGTGTCGAAAGTCCGCCGTAGGAGAGCAGCATCTGGGGCATAGGAATGTAGTGGAGGGATAGAACTTCTGCAGGCGCGCTGGGGTGAGGTATGCCCTGTGTAGGATGTAGTATTGGATGTTCTTGAAGCGGGCGTTTCTAGAGACTCGTTTAGGGGCCTCCAGTGCTTTAGTCCATTCAGAATCGTGTAGTGCGCGACCTATGTCCTCCTCCCATGTGGCTCTCAAAGTGGTAAGGGGAGTATGTGAGAGTTCCCGGATGGACTTATATAACCAGGTGATTAAGTGGCGTCCCACCCCCATTTGTAGGATTGTGTGTATTACTGGATGCGTGTCTGGCTCGCCGGTGCAGAGATTGAAATGGGGCCGGTATCCGTCGAGCAGCTGTCTATATCTGAGGAATTGGCCTGAGGGGAGTCCGTATTCAGCGGTCAGGCGGTCCAGCGATTTTAGCTGGCCTTCCTCGTAGAGTGATTCCAAATCCGTGATGCCACAGAGAGACCACTCGGTGAGCAGTGGAGCGGTGAAGTAAGAGTCCTGTCTGGGGCCGCCTATCAGTGGCAGTAGCGGGGAGTACGGAGGTCTATTAGGGGACAGCCGGTGGATTCGCATCATGCACCGGCGCGCCATCGTCACTTGAAGAGGATATGTGCGCCGGGGCCTGGTGCCCGGAAGGAGGAGGCGGGTGAGTTCTGGGGTTGTGATTCTGCCGGCCGAAGTGACAGTCTCCTGAGGGTAACGGTCCGCCGTCCAGTAAGACAGCCATTGGAGTTGTGCCGTGAGGAAATACGCCTCGAAGGATGGAGCTCCGAGTCCACCCTGCGTCGTGGGAAGTTGGAGGGTTTTCAGGGCAACTCGGTGACGGCCCCCGCCCCAAATGAGGGTTCCTAAGAGGGAATCGACAGCGCGGAAGAAGGACCTGGGTGGTATAACCGGTAGGTTCGTGAAGTGGTAGAGGAGTCGGGGAAGCATCACCATTTTAGCTAGGGCTATCCGTCCTATCGGGGCCAGGGGGAGTCTATTCCAAAAGGCGACAGTCGGGCGCAGACTAGCCAGCACTGCGTGGTGATTACCCGTCAGCATGGCCGCCGGAGAATGGTATAAGCGGACACCGAGGTAACGGGGGGCCTCCGCGGACCATGAGAGTGTATGTGAACCGAGTTCGACCTCCCGGGGGGGTAGGCTCGGGTGTAGGGGGTAGACTGTGGACTTGTCCCAGTTCACCTGTAGGCCTGAGGCGTCTGCAAAATCCACCAGTGTCGCTCCTATGGGGGCCAGGTCCGTTTCGATGTCCCGGACATATATGAGGAGATCGTCCGCGTACATGGACACGCAATGCATGTCGTCCGCGAGGGGAATGCCCCAGTTTACACCCTCCAGGCGCAGCCGAACCGCCAGCGGCTCGACCGCTAACGCAAATAAGAGCGGCGACAGGGGGCACCCCTGTCTTGTGCCCCGCCGAACTCCGAATGCTGGTGATATATGTTTCCCGATCCGTACTCGGGCGGTGAGATCGGTATACAGGAGGCGTGTGTACGCCATGAGTGTCGGACCGATATTAAGGCGCCGCAGGACAGAGAAGAGATAGGGCCAAGTGAGGGTGTCAAATGCCTTTTCTAGGTCCATAATGAGACAGGCGGCGCGAGGAAATCGGTCACGCACCTGATCCTGGACATGGAAGACACGACGGAGATTCTGGGAGGTGTTTCTTCCCGGCACGAAGCCGCATTGGTCGGGGTGGACCAGTGGGCGAATGACCTGCGCATATCGGTCCGCCAGAATTTTCCCCAGGACTTTACAGTCGGCAGACAGGAGCGTGATGGGGCGATACGACCCCAAGTGGAGAGGGTCTCTGTGGGGCTTGGGAAAGGTGACGATCACGGACTCTCGCAGTGACTGCGGCAGCCTGCCTAGACGAAGAGACTCCCCAAACATCCGCGACAGACGAGGGACCACCAGGGGGGAAAACGTCGAGTAGTATTCCAGTGGGAAGCCGTCCAACCCCGGCGCTTTGTTACGAGACATGGCCCGTATCGCCTGGGTGATGTCAGATGGGGCAATCTTGGCGTCGAGGGAGCGTTTGTCGGCGTCCGATATTGTGGATAGAGTCAGAGGGTCTAGAAAATTGTCTACAGAAGATAGGGAGTACTGGGTCGGGGTCCCGTACACTCGTGTATAATGACGCTGGAACGCCAGGAGAATCTCGGCCTGTGAGCGCACCAACACACCGTCCGGGTTGATAATATCTGTGATTGGCTTAAGTTCGGTGTCCTGCTTCGCCATCCAAGCCAACAGCGCCCCCGTTTTGTCCCTATCCTTATGCATCCTAGTGGCGTAAGCCCTGAAATTATACTTCCGAAGATCGGCGCAGGCGGTCTGATATTCCGTCTTAGCCTCGGCCGTGAGCACAGCGTGCTCTTCCGAGTCGTCGAGTCGTTTAGTGAGGGTGGCTAATGTCTGCTCCGAGGTCAGGAGCGTCCGTTCTAGGGTGCGGCGAACCCCCACCACCTGTTTGATGCATTCTCCCCTAGCCACCACCTTAAACGCGTCCCATTCCACTAGTACCGATGACGCCGTGTTCGCGTTATGTGCGAAGTAGTCCCGTATGCAAGTTTTATGCGTGTCTCTGAATACTGGGTCGGTCAGGCAATCCCGAGGAAGGCGCCAGGTGGGGACCGGTGGGTGGGGGGGGCGCCAAGTTAGTCGCACAATGTGAGCGTCGTGATCCGAGAGGATCCGGCCCAGATAGTCCGTGGACGTGATCTTAGGGAGAATTGGTGCAGAACAGAGGAAGCGGTCTAGGCGGACCCGGAGGTTGTGTGGGATCGAGTGGAAGGAGTAAATGCGAGCCAGTGGGTGGAGGTGTCGCCATGCGTCAGTGAGCGCCCAGTGTGTGACCCAGGTCCTAAAGAGTTCCGCCTGTCGGGGGGCCGGGGAATGTGCGGGAGGAGGATGTGAGCGGTCCAGGGTGGTGTCCAGTGTACAGTTAAAGTCGCCCCCTAGTATCCATGGGACTGTGGTGAACTGGGCCAAAATGCCCGTGAGGTGATCCCAGAATTTATCCTGGTCCGTATTAGGGGCGTAAATGCTGCCAAGGAGTATTCCCTGCCCGTCAAGTATTCCCTCCAGAAGCGCATACCTCCCCTCTTTGTCCACCACCCGTCGGAGCACCCGGAAGGGAGTACCCGGTCTGACCCAGATCAATGCTCCGCGTGCAAACGCTGAGTATTGCGTGGCACAGAGGGTCCCACGCCATTTAGATTGCAGGCGAGTGAGTTCGGTAGCATTTATGTGTGTCTCCTGAAGGAGTGCGATATTGGCTGACATGCGTCTAATGTAAGCGTACACAGAGTATCGTTTGCTAGGTGTGTGCAGGCCTCGTACATTCAAAGTAAGGATGTTAATGTCTGATCGTGGGACTGCCATACCTGGGGTGTCGTGGTAGGGATGAGGGTCCCCCTATAATACCCAGAAAGCGCCTGTGTATATGGGTCACGTGTGTTCCTGCGCGCCAAGCTTCCACAATCGTAGGGGAGGGACTAAGGGGAGTAACAACTAGTATAACCTTGGGTGGGTAACAGTCCCAATACTGGGGATATAGCACCGAGGGTGGCATATCCAAACTAGTATCCCACTAGGGGAGAAATACAACAGTTAACTGCGGGGGTTGCGGCATGTGTCGCTGCTGGGCCTGTGCGCGGGTCGGGCTCCTGTAGGAGAAGAGTCCATCGCTCGGATGCACATGCTATAATCAGGTGAGACAGTCTAGGCACCTAGACATCGCGCAATATAACAGGTGATCATTAGAAGGATACAGGAATCAACAGTTCACTGTTCATGAGGAGGCGTTAGGTTGGTCGGCCAGGGTAGCGTTCAATGTAGGTGCCGCCATGAGTGGGGAAGAGATCGGGCCAAATCCCGACATCGTTCCGTCGCTGTCGCGGTCCTTCTCTGGGGTGAACAGGTGTGGGTGACTCTCTGGGTCCGATGCCTGGGGCGACGTGTGAAGCTCGACCACCGCTCGTAGGACATCTCGTCGCTCTTGCATGATTTGCGCGAGGTCGGGCGACCCCGTGGGGGAGGACGCCTGGCTCCTGGGGCGGCCAGACTGGGTACGGTTCGTGCCCCGCCGTCGAGATCGTCTGGGGTCGTTGTTGCGGGTCCTCTGGGGTCCGGGCTTAGGGATCAGCGGGCAGTGAAGGTCAGCCCAATCCTGTGCTTCCGTCGCCGTGGTGAAGAAGAGGGCTTTCCCATTGTACAGTACTTTGAGGCGGGCTGGGAACAGCAAGGAGTACTGTAGGTCGTTAGCGCGGAGGCGTCTCTTGACTTCCAGAAAGGTGGATCGCCGCTGTTGGACCTCCCGGGCGTAGTCCGGAAACACCATAACATGTTGATCCTCCACCTGCAGGGGGCCCACTGTCCGGGCCGCTCGGAGCACCGCGTCTCGGTCTCGAAAATGTAGGAATTTAGCTAGCATGGGTCGTGGAGGGAGGCCAGGTTTGGGTGCCCGGGCCGGGACTCTGTGGGCCCGTTCGATGGAGAAGTACGGTGATCTCTCACTCTCCGGAGTGAACGATCTGGTCCAGGATTCCATATAGGTCAGAGGATCCGAATTTTCAATCCCCTCCGGCAGGCCCAGGACGCGGATGTTACATCTTCTCGAGCGTCCTTCCAAGTCCATTGTGCGCTCTTCTAAGGCCTCCACACGACGAAGTACCTCTCTCATGTCTTCCTCCTGCATCTTCACCACGGGTCGTAACTCGGTCACGGTTCGTTCGCCCTCCTTTACCCTGTCCGCCAGTTTACGGTGTTCGTCTCGGATCAAGCTAATGTCCGTCGTCAGGGCACCTAACCTCTCCTCCATTGACAGGCGAGACATTTCAATCGCCGCCAACACCTGGTCCAATTTCGCCGACAGTGCAGGGTCTGTTTGTGGTGTATTGGCTTGCGTCCACGTCCTGGTGTGTGGCATCTTTTCAACGGCCGTTTCAGGGACAGCCGTCACCTGCGGGGCCCTTGGCTTCCCCATAGGTGCTGTCGGATGGGCCACCGGGTCACAGCCACAGGTAACGTCTCGAGGTCCTCCACTCCTCTCGGTGGCAGATCGGAGGGTGATCAGGCTCTCAGTGTGTGATCAGGGTCGGTACCTCGGAGCCCCGGCGTAGTGGCCGTCACTTAGTGCGCTCGGGCACTGGAGCGAGAGAGGGGGTGGTGAGGGAGAAGGCCGGTATGTGGGCCACCTGGCCGCCGTGCACTCTGGGTACAGCAGGCCGACGTAGCTGGGCCACGGGCGAGTTCAATGGCAGCCGGTCACTCCTGTCTCCCCAGGCTCCGGGACGGCCCCCCCTCGCCTCAGGGAGCGCCTTCCGGTTCAGGGCGTCAGAGGCGGTCCGAGGCCATCGGAGCCGGTGGTTCCGGAGTCAAAAAGACCCCGTGGGTCCCCCCCGGCGTGTGGCGCAGTGTCCGTGGCGGCCGGGGGGGCCAGAGGTCAGGTGGTGGGAGTTCAGAGGGGCTCCGGTGCAATGGGCGGCCGCCGGTGGAGTCTCGAGTCTGGGAGGGGCCACCCCTGCTCCCGTGGTGAGGCTCGCGCTGCTCCTGGAGTCTAGGACGCTGTGGGCGCCATCTTAGGGTCAGGCACTTAGATCCGGCGATCGGTGCGGGGTAGTGGAGGCGCTCTGGATCCTCTGGTCAGCCAGCGGCATGTGCCTCGTCGCCTCACGGAGCCCCCGAGGCTGTAGGGGGGGGGGGGCCACAGGCGCCGAGAACTCCGAGGGAGGGGGGGAGGGACGGGCACTCACCGCCCTCGCTCGTGCGTTGTTGGTCACTGGATGGCACACCACCACGTCCACAACGCGTCCGTCGTCCCTCCGCGCCTGGCGGGTCGGCCGATGCCGGGGGGATGATCAGGCTCTCGGTGAGGCCACAGTGCCGATGTAGTGGAGCCCCGGTCCGGCGGCCGCCATCTTGCGCGCCGGGACCTCGGATCGCGGGAAGGCGCCGTCCGGCGCGCACTCCGGGGGGGCCGGTCTCGTTGTTGCTCCGGGGCCCCTCGTAGGCGTCCGTCAGCTCTGTCTCTTGGGGCCTCTGATCACTGGGTCAGCTCCCGGCGGCGTGAGTGCCCGCCGGACAGGGTCGCGCCCGCCATCTTGGACCGAGGCGCTCGGCTCCGGATTTGTGAAAATCGGTCCGTGTTGTTCGTCCGCCGTCGCCGGAGGTCGTCCAAGCGGCGCCCCAGCGCACGGGGGGTCCCAGGTGCCTTATCAGTGGGCTGAGGCTCCCGGCGATCTCGGGTACTGGGCTGGATGCTAGCCCGATCGCGGAGCCTCAGCAGGACACAGCCGCCATCGTGGCTTGCTAAGCCACGCCCCCCTGCAAAAAATGTGTTATTACGTGCATGATTAAAATGATTGTAAGACAAAAAGATATATCTAAACAACCCGACCAAGGCTGGGACATAATACATAGCGAAAACACAAAGGAGCCCCAATGTGTATTAAGGTGGCAGCAGCTAAATCGTAGAGAAACAATTCATAAAGTCCTCAACTATATTTAAGGAGATTAATTCGCTTACGTGAATGATGCCTTATACCTATTCAAAATGTTTCAGCCAAAGTGTGAATAAGTGAAAGATTTAGAATCGGCAGTCCTCATACACCGTGTGTCGGAAACTGCCCAATATTCCCATCTCTAATTCAAAATAACAATATGTACATGATAAAAAGAAAAAATGAAATAAAGTAAAAAACTATATAGGGTTCTGTATAATAAGACAAGCGACACAATCTGGAATATAAGATACAATATACATTCCTTCCAGTCATCAGAATACATATATGTTACAAGCATGTGTACATATCTTCGGTGTTATTCAGCCCGTTCGGGCATTTGCTATCGAAGTTGAGAATATATTTAGTTTCTAACCTTCTTAGCAGAGCCTCTCTATTCCCCCCTCGGCGTGGTTTCGGGACAGAGGATACCACATAATACTTCAAACAGGATAAGTTGTTAGCATGTACCTGCTTAAAGTGGCGTGCCACTGGATAATTGGGATCACTATGTAAAATGGCACGTAGATGTTGAAGAATTCTTTCATGAACCTGCAGCTTCGTACTACCAATGTAGTTAAGCCCACAGGTACAAGAAAGAACATAAACTGCAAAATCAGTTTTGCAATTGAAATTCCCAACTATCTTATGTGGTATAGGACTGAATGGAGTATGGTATTCTGTTGTGTTAATTCCAAACTTGCACGCACGACATGTGGAGCATTTATAGAACCCATCTTTAGGTTTCAACCAATTCGGTTTACTTTGTATTTCAGGACTCGTAGGATCTAACACTGCTCCCATGTTTCTAGCTCTACTGAAAGTGATGGTAGGATTGGATGGTAGATTCATTCTAAGAACGGGATCAGTAAGAACTATTGCCCAATTCTTATTAATGATAGATCTTAACTTACGTTCATTCTCACTATACCCTGTGATTAGTCTTGGACATTGATCCATTGCAGATGACTCAGAGATTGCTGGTGAATTATGTACATCATGTGGGGCAGGGTCTTCCTCAGTCTGGGCTGGTAATAAACTTGCCCTAGATCTTAACGAGGTTTTAGATAGGGCTAATGTCAAGATCTTGTCAGAATAACCTCTTGCCTTCATGCGCCGCATGGATGCTGCAGCACAGGCATCAAATTCTGCCTCTGTGCTGCATATCCTTTTTAAGCGTAATAGCTCCCCATAAGGGATGCTTGCAATCAAGTGCTTGGGATGTGCACTTGAGGCATGAAGTGTGACATTGCCCGCAGTAGATTTCCTAAACAGGGTACTTTCAACTCTTCCTTTATCTACATACAGTTTTACATCCAGAAATTCCAAACTGGAACTATCTATGTGGTGGGTAAAGTGGAGATTCAAACTGTTGTGATTGATATTTTGAATGAATTCCAGTGCTTTTTCTTTACTACCCTGCCACACGATGAAAACATCATCGATGTATCTATAGTAGTGTTTGATGTTATTTTGCAAAATGGAAGAGTAGTCCCTTTTGAGGACCTGCTCCTCCCACCAGCCGACATGCAAGCATGCATAGCTGGGGGAGAAGCAGGCTCCCATAGCCACACCCCTTAGTTGTTTAAACAACTCCTTTCCGAAAAGAAAGAAATTGTTATTAAGACACCAGCTTATCAAATTGATTATGGCTTTGTTGTGCTGATAGTATTCACACGGTCTAGAATCCAAAAAGAATTTTACAGCCCTCAAACCTGCCTGGTGGTCTATACTGGTGTATAAAGATTCTATGTCTAATGATAGTAGCAACATATCATCAGACCATTGGATATCCTTAATTTTACCCAAAAAATCACCAGTATCTTTAATGTAACTAGGCAGGGTTTTTACATGACTCTGTAAAAAGAAATCCACATATTGGCCCACCTGTTCCGCTGCACTCCCTATAGCCGAAATGATAGGCCTGCCAGGAATAGGAGACACACCTTTATGCACCTTAGGTATTAAGTACAATATTGGTACAATAGGATGTTCGTTGTGCATAAATTTGAATTCATCATTTGAAATCAGGCCATCACTGCGCGATTGTGTCAACAGTTTCTTAAGTGAATTCGTGGCCATATTGTATTTCTTGATGTTAGACGGCTCATAGCAGTTTATGTCATTCAATTGGCGTTTGGCTTCCTTGATGTAATCAACTCGGGGCCATATTACCAAGTTGCCGCCCTTATCTGATTTTTTGATGATGATTTCATTGTTCTCACTAAGTTTTTTCATCAACTTGGCATAGTCTTTTTTCCTTTGTTCAATTTGTTTCTTTTGTTTAAACTTTTTGGATTTTTTAGATATATATATATATATATATATAGCCCTGGGGAATGGCGTATCCAGGCCCTAATGAGGCTCCGGAGGGGGGACATACAACCCCTTTAAAATAAATGCAGTCCATGGAATAGGGTCCCCAGGGGCTAATGAGGCTTAGGGAGTGGGGCCATGCAACATGCCCCCTCCCCGTAATATGTATTTCTTTTAATATCTATATGTTAAAAGGGAGCCTCCACTGAGCCTTGATAGACCCCAGGGACCCCATCCCATGTACTTACTAATGGGAAGGGGGTGAGGCCCTCCTCCATGAGCCTAATTAGTCTCCAGCGACCCCATCTCAGGGGCGGGAATGTCAATAAAAGGAGAGTGGGACAGTGGGCTGCCTCCCCGATGCTTTATAGTCTGTGAGGACCCCATTCCCAGGGGCAGTGCCTTATTGTAAAGGAGAGGGGGCCACATGGCCCCCCTTTCCAAGCCTTGTCTGGTCTCAGGGACCACATACACCGGGGCATCTATTTTTTTTTATAGGGGAGTGGGGCTGAGAGCTTCAATACGCCCTGAGGAACCCATCCCCCAGGGTCGTCTTTATTATGAAGGGGAGGGGGTCACAAGGCCCGTTCCCCTTATTAAATAGATTGGGCCCTCGGGAAAAACTGTTAGGGGAGGGAGCCTTGTGCGCCCCTCCCCATAAATAATATACTCATACTGGGGGATGGGGTCTCTGGGGCCCAAAGTGAGCACGGAGAGGATGGCCCTACTCAAACCTATTCCACATACATATATTAATTAATGGCAACCACCATATTTGTTGTTGTTGTTTTTGCCACAATTCTACAGGAGTCCTGTGGGATTGCAGCAATAACCACTGATTTTTTTTCTTCATTTTGGTCACGGGGGATCCCTCATGTTCACCCTGTAGGACCTTGGTGGCAGGGTATCCCTACCTTGCCCCCTTATATAATTTTTTTATTTTTACTTCAGGACAGGGCACTATGTCCCCGAAGCCTTTTAATGGCTGCCAGCAACAATTTTCTCATGTTCCTGGCAGGCAGTCAGAGCGCTCACTCCCACAGGAGTCTTACTCCCACAGAAGCGAAATGGCCAAATGGAAAAAAGCTGCCTGGGCCAACCAGATAGCTCTATTATTAAATTGTTGCTCCCATTAAACTCTTGTAAGCCTTTTGCAGACCCAATCGTCCAGATAAACAATTATAACTAAACCTTACTACTGAACTGATTTCCTGCCAAATTTGGTGTAATTCCGTTCAGGAATTTTTGCCGTAGCCTTTCCTAAATAAATCTATGGAAAAAGCATGGGGATTTCGCATTTTGGGGCCCAGTTTTTTTCTCTGCTCCTGCTAGACGGATCACCCCAAACTTTCTATGGACAAACAGGCAAAAATAACACTTTTTCATCAAACGGAGCCAAAGTTATTAAAAACACAAAAAATATACATACACACACAAATACATATATATATATATGTGTGTGTGTAAATATATATATCTCCATGGCATGTGTGTATATATAAATATATGACATATATATATAGTTCATGATTGCCCATTGTAGGTGGTCCCATCAATTGTAGCTGTGGCCCCTTATGTTTTCACCCTAAAAATCATTTCTAGAAATGCCACTGAGGAGTGTCTTCTTATCTCGACATATTTTAATGAAAGCAGAAGGTCTACAAGTCATATGAGCACAGATTTAGCACAGTCTTGCATAGTGACTTAGTAGCCTTCTGTTTTTATAGAAGGTTTGAGTACTTTAGTTGGTCTCTGACAATGGCTGTATGACAACATTCTACAAAAGAAGGCAATCAGGTGAAGATTTAAGAATTGTGAGATTTGATAGATGACTTTGCCAAGAAGCACCTTATGCAAAATACCCACTATCCATTCTAATAGATATGCCCTCTAGCTTAATGACTATGTCGACAGTTGTATTTTTCCTGCATGTCATTTCCCCTAAAAGTTTTCCTATATTCTTTTTACAGGCTCCAACTTGCACTTCCCTCAAAGAAAAAACTAAAGTGCAGACGTTTATGCCTGTCCTTAATTTATGGCACACCTGTTCACGCGGAAACAATTAAATGTTATCCCCAGTGCTCATCCTGATTAAACAATGATAAATCATTCACCTCTGCCAGGTAGATTGATTATTCCATCAGAGGTAAATCAGTCATCTTAAGTTGAAAATCTAGGAAGCGTACAAAGCTGTAATTGAAAGTAAGACATGAATTTCAGAACCAAAGTAAAATAATCTGCATGCAAGGTTAACGCATGCATCCTTATGCACCTCCATTCAGAGTGTGCTGGTCCCTGGTGATTTAGAGAATATGGTCCTTACCCATCAATCTTCTGCAACCCTTCACACTCTTTCCTAATTTACATTTGGGTTAATCAAGATATTTTGTGGATTGGGTTTCTTTTCATTAGCAATACATCTGTGTGTGTGAGCATATGTTTGTGTATCCTAGCAACGATTTAATTTGTATCTAAAATACGTATAATTCTTAGCAATATTTAAAGGGAGAACAAGAGAAGCTGTGAGACAACATTACAGGTAGTGTGGACAGTCCAGCACAGCAATGTAGCAGCACTTGTGTTTATTACCAAAGGGGGGCACAGACCCTCTCTCTCATATTGAGTGTAAAGACACAGTCCAGGTGCACATTCTTTCTCTAGGTAGTGGTCAGGTCTACAGTAATTATGCGGCAGAGAACGATCTTAGAATTCAGCAAGTAAAGGCACATTTTGTGGTGTAATAAGGTACATGCTGTGACAGTAATATTCTGCAGTTTTTAACATTCATTAAAACTGACTGGGGAAACGTTTCAGCTCATTAGCACCAGTTTAGCTCCTGAATGTAGCAACCGGGAAATCAAAAGTGACCAATTCATTCTTAGAAAAGGCTTGCTGTGAAGCATCACATGCAGGTCGCTTTAACAAGATTTAATCCACTCCAGCTACAGGCACATTTTTTTTTGGAATCTACATATTATGCCTTAGATGTTGTATAATGTGACAATGTGTTGAGTTGAGTTCATAGCTTGATCATGGGGACTGTAGTGACCCAAGATCAAATGAGCACTGCTTGGGGTGCATCCCTACACCCGAGAAGAATTTAGGACCCTATTGGTAAGCAACATACAAACAGTTAGAACCCCTGTCAGGTGACTTGTGACTGGAGTCTCCTGCAGATGAAAACATGTTGGGATGATGAAATGTGGAGCGGGATGACAACAGTGTTTATGTCAAGCAGTTTTGGTCCTACCAGCTGAATTAAAATGTGAAAAGAATTGAAGCATGCACTCCCAAATCCTACTGTCAGCAATCTTTGTTATGCCCCAAATAATAATGAAGAGGATGTTAAAGGAGGTCAAAAGAGACAAGACTTTCACCAGAACAAAAAGGTAGAGAAAAATAATTACAATAAAGCAATTAAAAATATCTATGAATATACAGGTATGCATGTATAGGTATCTGTAGAGTGCAATCCAAGTAGGGGTGTGCAACATTTCTTCAATTTGCTTTTTTGTCATTACACGAAACTTCTGCAAATGTATGCGCAATTATGCAAAATGCAAATCCATCCATCCAGGGTGTCGGGGGTGGGGGTGCACATGGAGGGTACCTATGGTACCCCCCAACATTAACATGCACAAAGCGGCAGGCACCGCACGGTGCCTGCCACTTTGTGCATGTAAATGTAATACATGCATTTTTAACATTGCGGCGGGTGCTGCTTGAAGCAGCACCCGCCGCAATGTAAAAAATGCAGGATATGACCGCCAGGGTGGCGGTCATATCCTAATTTGCACGGAGGGACCGCCGCTGCCCCTGCGGACGGTCCCTCCACCTCTGGGGTGGCGGACGTCCACCATCCTAATCGGCCCGATAGTGTCCTCTGAAGAGATGTCTCTTCAGCTTTTTTCTGATCTGCACAATGGTTAGTGAATTTCTGATGTTCTGTGAAGAACACAAGTGAGTGCTACTCCACATGCCCTACAATTTGTTTGCAATGCTCATGGGGAAGGCTGGGGTGGAAAGTATTTTTGTGAAAGCTTCTCCAGTCCGCTTCTTTTCAGTAGGCCAGTGCCTAGACACGTTCGGGTAGTAGTGTGCTTTAAAAATTCTTTTTTCATATCATTGCGTTTCATGTTTCAAAGCCAGTCAACTTGGTTTTCAGTTCTTTATTAGCTGTACCCTTGTGCAACAAAGTCCTAATGAAAGGAAATCACAATGTAAACTGTAACAAAACAAACATTTTATACTCAGTTATTCCAAAATTAGTGCTTTATTCCCACAATTTTCTTGTGGGAACTAGAAATTGGGAATTCATAATACATGCCAGAACAGCTAAGATCAATTATTTTAGTTTGATGGACGAATAACATGTACAATTAGGAGTCACACTAACCCCTACGAGTTTTACCAAATGACTATATTGATGAGTTCCAAATGGCACCTTACATATAAATTTGGAATAGTCAGAATAGATGTGCTGTCTTTTGAGTGTACATTTTCTCTGTTAGTACATGTTAACCTTCCGGGTAAAATTCATCTCGCTACGGCTATTTAATTACTCCTTCTTTAAAAATCATTGCCTTATTTCTAATCCCTGTATTTACTATGCATTCAGTGGATGATGTTATCAATGTTGTCATTTGAGATGTCATCAGTGATGTCACTGACCATGTCATGTAATATGAAGTAATAAGCCGTGTATTGCGGGAGCATAAGTTATAGTTAGCTCAGGTTACTGATGAATTTTAATGGTTTTGTACTAGTGAAATCTGAGCCTAATTATAAAGTTCCTGTGACTTTACGTATTTTTCAGTGAATTTCTAAGGTTTTATGATTCTATTTCCTAACTATAACATTACTGTAGCCTTTGTTTTTTTCAGTGAATTCAGGAAAATGGAACATTTTGTTTCTGAGCAGCCCCTGAAAATTTGGGGGGGGTTCGTGAAGGGGGGGCCGAGAAAAAAGGGGGGTCCCAAAACGTGTTTTTTCAATGTTAATTTCCATAGGGCGGTTGGCCTCACTTTTAGCCCGAACGGCTGAATGGATTTGCACGAAACTTGGCAAAATTGTAGGGACTGTTAGCCCGATGTGCCTTTGCTAGGTCTCAATATATGTGCTCCAGTGGATTTTGAGAAATTAACGTTCAAAAAAAGATATATATCTGTAAGCGCGCTCTGGGCAGCGCTCCGGTTCGCGTACTTTACGCGTAACGGAACTTCGCGAAGCGAAGCTGATTGGTTCTCCAGCGTCTGTAAACATTCTAAACAGTCCGGAGCGGCCGCCATCTTGTCTCTCGGTAGGATCGAGTGACAAGAGGAGGCCAAAACAAACGGGGAAATGACCATAAGTGGGCATAGTAGATCCTCCCTGACCCCCTAGGTTTGATGTGGAGGCTTTTGCGTGGGCAGCGCCCGGTTCGCGAACCGGGAAGCGTTCTGGGGAGCGTACTATAAGGAAAAAAAGAATGATAGACTTTTCAAATACTGTATGTTAATTGATTGTTGGTTTTGTTGATTATTTTTTAATTTCTTTATTTTTTAAGCAATTATTTATTATTGTGATTGTGTTTCAAAATTTAATAAACTTTCTAACATTTCACTGTCTGAAATGTCATTATTTTCATTGAACATAGTTTGTAATCTCTGAGGGTGTAAAATGTCCTCATTTTGAAGGAGGTCATCTACTGCTTGCACACATTGCAGTAGTTCTTGGTCCCAAGTTTCATCCATAAATTCTATATAATTTGGATCAATTATTTCTTGGCTGCTCTCTTGCAGGACAATTTGAAATGAAACTTTGTGTTCGCCTTCCATTTTGCCTGAAATTTGGATAAAAAAAATATATATTAGTAGAGATAGGGCACTGTTGGGATTAATTTTAGATAGGCAGTTTTTATCAGTGAATTTATGTTTGGGCAGTGTATAGTATCAGAGTGGAAGTAGGAATATAAAAAAGTGTATGTGATTTAACGTAAGTAATTTCATAATTATACAAGAGAAGCCTAACTCCATCCATAACTATAACAGAGAAGTCTATCTAAATCTATAACTACTACAGAGGGATAGTAAATAACTATCAGAAAAAGTTTACCATATTAACTGATAGTGCACAATATACTTCAGTTTTTAAAATAACAACTTACCTTTACAAAGAAGTTGAAGTGATTAGTGAAAATCCAATTGAAATGTACACCAGGAAGTAGTAGTCAAAATGGCTGTGTTTCATTCTCTTCCTTTATATATATTCAGGTATATAACCAATCAAATGTCAGGTAAAAAAAGTAGAAAATGAAAGTAACATTTTCATTGGTTGTCAATTTCAACACTTCAGATGTGTTGTGTGAAGTAATTTACCTCACGGTATTTAGAGAGGTCTACAGGCTAAATGGCTAAATGGAATTTCAATCAAATTTGTGAAAATGATAGGGATTGGTATGTAGTATGAGGTAATCTATATTTGGTGAAAGTGTCTCCAGTCGTTTTTCTGTAAATTACTTTCCCACCTTTTTTGATGGAGCGCTTCCCGGGGAGCGACCCGGTACGCGAACTGGCGAGCGCCCCCGTACGCGAACCTGAAGCGTTACGGGAGTCCACCATTTTGTGTTTCGGTCGAATTAAGATACAAGATGGAGGGCAACTAATGTTCAGAATGGGTAGAAGGGGGCACGGTAGACTTATCTTGACCCCCTAGGTTTTGTGAGGGTGGCTGAGGAGGCCCATATGTGCGAAAAAAAACATTTTTTTTTAAAATTTCGCGAGGTTAGCTTCCGGTTCACGTACCGGGTAGTGCCCCGGGGAGCGTACTTTGTTGAAAATTAGTGAAAAAAGTTAGAGTAAAATAATAATTGTGAGTGATCAGATGTAGGGTAGCTCTGAGAAGAGCTTTTGGGTTTATGGTACATTTAGGTACTTATAAGTAGGTACCAATGCACAGTCTTAAATTCAGAATGAAAATTCTGTTGCCCTCATCTGAGAAGTGAACTCCATCTCCTCTGTAGATATCTTGCATGTAGTAACGCAAGTTATTGTTGTACACGGAGCCCATTCCATGGTCTCTCATGTAAGCTGAAACAGATTTGTTTACATGCTTCCTCGACTTCTCAATTTGTGGACAAAATTGGTTCGACCACCTCCATTTCTGTCTTTGGCATATATTTGAATATACCAAGGCAGTCTGAGGAAAAAGTGCCATTAATTGCTCAAAGGTGTCCTTTAAAAGCATTTCCAGACCTACCCCAGTCAAAGTGCCCAAGTCATTACCTCCACAGTGCACAATTAACAGGTCAGGTTTTGGCAAATGCATAAAGGTTTTCACCAATGGTATCAATTGGTGACATTTTAATCCTCTGTGGCCAAACCACTTAATTTCCACATCTTGTAAATTGAGGTTAGGTAAATTTCTGTTATAAGCATACCTCTGAGCCCAGTAGATGTAACTATGTCCAACAATCCAGACAGAAAACATGGTGAGAGAAGGTTCTCCTGCAGTCAGATGAAGTGTGGCAATGAAATGGCAGTTGAAAAAATAAGAATTTAAAATGAAAAAAACTGTGGAGTTTCTGTGTTAATGAAGCAGTAACAGTGATTGGTGGATTTTGATTGCTGAAAACAGAAAGTTAGGGTGCATGGATGAGTTCTTTGAAAGATGTATTTTGAGTGGTCAATAAAAAATCATTAAATGAAAGATTGCACTGGATATGCAGGTGCACTGAGAGTTCAGAGTTCAATTGAAACATTGTTGTGTGAACTTGCAAACACCAGAGGTCTTCCAAGAGGTGGTTGCTATGCAAAAAAGGCAGAGAGGGCAGAGGGGGGAAGGGTTTTGATTTGAAAAAAGTGAGGGAAGAGTTTTGATTGGGTGACATGAGAGATATGTGTGAAGAATTACAGCATTTCTGTGCTTTTGATAGCTGCAGACTCTGGAGTGCATACCTTTTGCTCTGCTAAAGACAAAGTGGTGTGTTTCTGAGACTGTTTTGAAACTCATAAAGTATTTGCTAAGGTGAGAAAAGATTTATTTAATTTAGATAGAGAATAGTGTGCTTTAAGGAGAAAATTATGAAGAAAGTTGTGTTTTTAAAATGTTGCTTTGCCTCAAGTGTTTTACAAATAGATGTTGTTTCTTTGAGAAAATGTAATTGGAGAAAATGTGAAGTATTAGTACTGACAGGGTGTTTTTGTGCATAGGAGCTGTGGAGTGTTTTCAAATTATGACTTGAAAATCGTTTTTGAGGGAAAGGAATGGTTTTAAAATTTATGACAAGGACATAATGGTGTATGCTTCTTTATAAGGCATTTCAGTGTTTCTGATGTTATTTTTCCCATATTAAATTAAAAGACCTTTCCCCGTGGAGCAAATTCCTTGTAAATATGCTCCCACCTGTGCATGGTAAATTTAGATTTTGACTGTTTTAGTTACATAGCCATGTTAAAAGTGACCCAAAAAATGCTTTAAAAAAACACTTTCATGTGTCTTAAGGACATTTTAAGTCATTTCCCCGTGGGCAGTGTTTTCAAATTATGACTTGAAAATCATTTTTGAGGTAAAGGAATGTTTTTAAAATTTATGGGTGCCATATGCCCCCAAATTTCTTTTTCAGGGGTGCAGCAGGGTGTTCTTGAGACACCCCTGCACCCTTGGAAAAATTCCTAATTTGCGATGAGCTAATTGCTAATCGCAAATTGCACCTTCATTCCTATGGGCCTCCTGGCCCATGGAAATGAATGGGTAATTTGCAATTAGCAATTTGCTCATCGCAAATTAGGAATGGTAAAGAATCGCTATTTATTCCTTAAAGTTCGCTATTTAGGAAATGCAAAATAGTTTGATGATACATATGGCGGTTCATCTCTAACAAGATAAGAAGCTTAGGGATAGATTTATGATGACTGGCGCAATGAGGTGGACATCACTTACTTCATTGGTAGGCCTTTACATGTATTATCTCCTCTGTATTATTCAACAAGCGTAACTTTGATCTGCAACCCTGAGTAGGCCTCACCTTAAACAAACCTCTGGATAGGCCACACCTTATCGTCATCCTGAATTAATCATTTAAAATGCTAGGGACAGATTTATGATAGGTGTATGCCTCTTTTGCGCCACTGTGCGTCACTTTTCTGATGCAGCGGCGGTGCAAAAGATTTGCTATGAGGCGACAAAATTACAAATTGATGCATTTAGGCAGATGTGTCATGCTGTAAAAAAAACGTGCCACATGAAACCGATGCAGCAGTGATGCAAAAGATGCACCATGTTGCAAGACAGGCCTCACTTGGGGCCATATGTATCAAGCTAATTAGCATTCGCAAAGGCCGAAATTCTGCGAATTTCGGCCTTTGCGAATGCTAATTAGACAAATGGTATGTATCAAACAAGTTTGATGCAAAATAAGGAATAGCAAAATTTGCTATTCCTTATTTTGCGATTGCACTTAAGGATTTGCAAATTTTGCGATTCCTTAAATGCAATGTATCAAACAAAAAATATGCAAAACATGCCATTAAGGATTTGCAAATTACCACCAACTTCTAGTTGGTGGTAATTTGCGAATTCTTTTCAAAAGCTTTTTTTCCAAAAAACAAAAGGTGCCATATGACGCCCATACATGCCCTTAGGGCATGTATGTGCGCCATATGCCCCCAAATTACTTTTTCAGGGGTGCAGCAGGGTGTTCTTGAGACACCCCTGCACCCTTGGAAAAATTCCTAATTTGCGATGAGCTAATTGCTAATCGCAAATTGCACCTTCATTCCTATGGGCCTCCTGGCCCATGGAAATGAATGGGTAATTTGCAATTAGCAATTTGCTCATCGCAAATTAGGAATGGTAAAGAATCGCTATTTATTCCTTAAAGTTCGCTATTTAGGAAATGCAAAATAGTTTGATGATACATATGGCGGTTCATCTCTAACAAGATAAGAAGCTTAGGGATAGATTTATGATGACTGGCGCATCACTAGGGATGTGCCAGTCATCCTGCGCCGCTGTTCCGCCACCCATGGTGTGCTGCATTTACAATGCGGCGCACCATGGGGCAAAAACAGCACAGATGCGTGACGCATCTGTGCCGTAAAGGTGGCGCATTGCTGGAGTTGTATCGCAAGTGCGATGCAGCTCCAGCAAGGCTCAGGGGTGCCCCATCTCCACAATGCTGCGTCAAGACCTATGCCTGCTTCAAGCAGGCGCAGGGTTTTGATTCAGCTTTGTCCTATCTGATTGTAAATGCGGCACACCATGGGTGGCAGAGCAGCGGTGCACGTTAACTGATGCATCCCTGGGGATGTGCTAGTTAACATAAATCTGCCCCTTTACATTTAAGTATGTGCAGGGGACACAGAGTCGGTGAGGCTTATCCAAGGTTAAGAAGAGATGAGTCCTGTTCACTGAAAAATTGGACATAGGCTTCACCTCCTCAGCATCGCTGGACATGGCTAAATAATAGCTGCAAAATGTTACTCTTGTTAAACAATTTTACAATTATAATCTCTGAGATTTGTCTCTTACTCTGCAACATCTCATTGTTGTTATCTTTCTTTAAAGATAAAGACAACATCAACATGAGCGACAATCAGCAATCAGTTGATTTCGACCTCATCATTGAACTCGTAATTGAAACATCAGTGGATGTTGATCCCTTGGATGATTTAAATCCTGAGGATGAAGAAGAACGTGATGAGGATGCAGATTTGTCAGAATTGTATGACATAGGATGGGAAGCTGACGTGCTTGAGCCTATGGAACTATAAACATTTATTTAAAAAATTTATAATAAATAAAAAGTAAAAATGTAAACCGTTTAATTTAAAAATAAAGACACCTTCAAAAACAGGTTATGTGTAGTGTCTTCAATAAAATATTAAAATATGCTCATAAAATTAGATCAGATTCACATATAAAACAGCACAGGTAAAATGAATATAAATTCCATTTCTTTTCTGCTATTTCTGTATTCTAAATTTGCCAAGCACTAAAAAATCTTCTATGTAAAAATGTCAAGTAGTGTGTTAAGTTTTTGATGACTGTTATTGATTTACTGTTGGGTAATAGTGGTTAATAACATTTTTTATTATATTTTACCACAGATTCAACTGCAGATCATTTCAAGATTTCAGCATGCCAACCGAAGAAAGACTGAGAAAGGCTGCAAAACGTCAAAGACAGCAGGTCAATGAAAAAAAGCAGCAGTCCTCTAACAAAAAGATTTGTCAAGTCACCAAGAAAGCACCGGGTAAGAGTACAAAAACATTCATAAGAAATATCTGTAGTAAAAAAAATATTACTACAGAAAATGTTTCAGTCCAGAAAAAGAGAAGCAATTCAAACGGAAAGGAAAGGCCAATGAAAAATGTTACTGCTAGAGCAAGAGATAACTCTGTGCATGATAGTAGAAGGAAACAACAATTTAGGGACATTCGTAAACGAATGTTCCGCAACAGGATAATTGGCAATTTGTTAAAAAATATTAAGAAAGGTCAACAGAAAGTGGTTTTTTATAAGAGAAAAAAAATAGTTGAGAAAGTTATTGATCAGGCATTTGAAATTAAACGTAAGTTATTTATTTTGATAATCAATAGAATTAGGAAGCTAAACAAGGCAATTTATGATTTCAAAAGAAATAGTAGATGGAAGAGAATAGTTAATCGTAGTAATTTTTGTGAAGTTTTTTCTGGAGAATGGATGCATAGTTCAAGCTGTGAGGCATTTTTTAATGAGGAGAGTTATTTCCAGGATAATGATTTGGTGCATGCAGTTGACACCAGTGGTCGAGCTTATGAAGTGAAAGATGGTTGTCCAGTTGAAAAAGAAAAACTTGTGACAACAGAGATAGAAGAGGTGTTAGGTAATGAGGTTTTAGGAAGACGTCCTAAGGGTCCTGTGTACACCTGGAAGTGTAGTAGTATTTGCAGTGTGCGACAGGATTCCATCAATTTGCTTTGTGATTTTGTACGGTCATTTAATAAGAAAAGTTTGAAGCAGAAAATGAAGTTGTTGCAAGAATTAGATCCTTGCAGAGTGAGAGAAGTGACAGGTTTGCATGGTCATTCACTGGCTTGTCTTTCCAGGAGAGTATGCCAGAGTGTTTTTCATCATTTCAGGATGCTAGCAGTGCATCATAATAAAGTGAGGAAATTAGTTAGAATGTTGTATTATGCTAAGAGTCCAGCAATTATGCTTAAACAATTATGCGCTGCTCTTTTGCATGGTTCTGAAATAGATGTGAAGAATATATGTGAAGAAATTGAGTTTTGTTACTTTGGAAGTAAAGAGGAGAATGTTGAAATTGACCAAGAAGAAGAGAGTAATGTGGAAGATAGTGTACAGGTTTCCAGTACAGATAATTTCCAGAGGGAAATTGCGACGTTTGAGGTGAAATCAAGTGAGAGGCCAAATTTCACTTGTGTGTGTTGTCGACGCACTTATTATAAGAATCAGACTAAGTTAGTGGATTTATATGCAAAAAGTGAAAGGGAAAATAATAGTGAATGGAAGGATTTTACAACATACTTGATGGTAGAAAATTGTTTTGATTTGGGATTGGATCAACGTGTGTGTACTTATTGTTGTAACAAATTAAATCAAAACCAGATGCCTGCTAGAGCAGTTCATAATAATCTGGAATTGGTTGAGATTCCTTCTGAATTGAAGGATTTAAATACTTATGAATCTATTTTGATTCAAAGTATCCATCCCTTTCAGGCTATTGTAAGAATGGAGCCAAAGACAGGGAAATTGCCTCCATCAGATTTACAGAGAGGATTAAAGGGAAGAGTTGTTTATTTGCCTCTAGATTTGAAGAAAAACATTAATACAATTGGAGTAGAAAAAGTGGAAGAGGAACCTCTGGTTATCTTAGTTAATGGGGTTCCGACAAAGAATAAGAAAATATGGCAAGATTTAGTGGATGTTAGGAAAGTTAAAAAGGCAACATTGTATTTGAAAAAAAATAATAAATACTATAAGAATGTATATGTTGCAGAAGAGGAAGTAAGTGAGGAAGAGGATAGCGATTTGTGTGCTGGTCAAATTGAGAAAGTAGAACCCTGTACTAGTGAAGAAATATATGAACATTATAGTGTTCATCCTTTGCATTCCAAGGAAGTCATGGGGAATGCTATTGAGTTGTTTCAAATGAAACAAGCCAAAGGGAGTCCCATTAGTGTTTGGGAGGAAAGTTTGGAAGCTCGGTGTTTCCCACAGCTTTTTCCAACAGGTCAGGGAGGAAGATATGATGAGCGACCTCATCAAATTCCTGCTTCTGAATACCGGACTTTGCGATTGTATGCAGGAGATGCTAGGTTTCGACAATGCATTCCCTATTTGTTTCATCTCCTGTTTGAAAGCAATCTGTCTGGACTGTCATATGCAGTGAACCACATCTTGAAAAGTGGTATACACATGCAAAACATCTCTGCAAGTGACTTTATGGATAAAGTCAATGTCCAAGACAGTATTTTGGATTGTCACCTGATTAATCTCATGGCGTGTCAGCGTGGTACTAATGAGTACTGGTACCGTCGTCATGGTGATTTAAAATGTATGCTGAGGAACTTAGGAACTCCCACATGGTTCCTCACTCTGAGCTGTGCCGAGTATGGCTGGGAAGACTTACTTGAATTTCTACGAGAGGCAAATGCAAACATCGAAAACATCGAATTCAAGACACCCGGAGAACTGTGCTCTTTGGATCCAGTCAATGTATGCAGGTACTTCAATCATAGATTTGAAGCTATGATGTCTTTCATCATGAATAAGAAGAATCCACCTCTTGGAGAGGTGTTGGATTTCTTCTGGAGAAAGGAGTACCAAGCAAGAGGTGCTCCTCATATACATATGCTGCTGTGGATCAAGGATGCACCTAAATTTGGAACGGATCCAGAAGACTCAGTGATGAGTTTCATACAACAGTATTCTACGTGTGCTGTTCCAAACGCAAAGGAGCAGAAAAGCCTAAGAGAAAAAGTTCTACGTTTCCAAAGCCATTGATGTGGAAAGTACTGTCATCGTAAATTCCGAAACAAGGACAAGTTCTACACCAAATGTCGTTTCGGCTTACCACGACCGGTGATTTCTAAAGGAAGAGTAAACAGTTTGATGTCTTCGCTGCGACATAATGTGATGAAGAAATCACCTAAAAACACATACAATTTGAAGAGGAACGAAGAGTCCAAGTACATCAACGACTACAACCCGGTGATTTTGTCCATGTGGAATGCTAACATGGATATACAGTTTGTGGCTGATAACTGTATGGCTGTGGCTCGGTATGTGACATCTTACATCACCAAAAAAGAGAAGACAGAATTGAAGTATATGTGGGAGGACATTTCCCATGAAAAGAGCCTCAGCAAGAAGTTGTACAGTTTCAGTCTGAAGATGTTGTCGCATCGAGAAATCGGAGCTTACGAATGCTCTGACCGGTTGTCTTCAGCAAGTCTCTATGCCAAGTCCAGGAGTATCGTTTGGGCGAGTCTTGGTCTTGCTGCAACGCATAATCGAGTTCTGAAACCTGTGCGGGAAATTGAGTATTTGGCGGAAAAGGAGCCAAACAGTACCGACATTTTGAAGACCAACATGTTGGATACATATTATCCAAATCGAAGCAGTCACCTCGAGAATGTTAGTCTGTATGAGGTTCTTCAAAATGACATATTCAAGAGGAACATCAAAGAAGATACTGAGAAAGGAGTGTATGCTGTAATAGGAAGTGAGGGATGTCTGGTCAAGCAAAGAAAATGCCACTTGGTAAACCATCGAAAATTGAGTGGCGAATCTCCTGAAAAAAAGGAGTTTTTCTATTTAGCACTTTTGCAACTTTTCAAGCCTTGGCGTGCAGAAGAGGAACTGCTTGGAGATTTCCTCTGTTACGAAGACTCTTTCAATGCTGCCAAGGAGACCATAGAATTTCCTGCTTTTCCCAAATATGTAGAAATGTTGAATGCGGAAATTGAGCAGGAAGCAACGATTGCAGCCGAGATTGCCAGAGACAGTTCTCAGGACAGTCAGAGTTCTGCTTCATTGAGTCAGGATCCACTAGGAGGACCTGTTATCGAAAATGAAGCTGCCACTGCTATGAATGAAGTGGAAAGAGCCATGGCACATGCTCAGGAGGATGCGGTTAACTTAGAAGAGTTGGAAAGACAACTCAACGTTGAGCAGAGGAAAATATATGACGAAGTTACCATGCAAATTGATCATGGATTAAGTCATGACAAGAAAGAGTGCTCATGTACGTCGTTGAAGCCTGTCCGACTGTACGTGAGTGGAGAAGCGGGAACTGGAAAAAGTTTCCTTATTAAAGCAATTTCATGTTATTTGCAGGAAAGGACAGAGTCATCGCTGTCTTGTGTTGTCACCGCTCCAACTGGACTGGCAGCACATAACATTAAAGGGATTACTTTACATCGTTTACTGATGCTGCCAGTGGAGCATGACAACAAATTACAATATCACAAGCTATCTGGAGATGCTTGTTGTGAAGTTTCAAGAATCTTGAGGAAAATGAAACTTCTTATCATTGGCGAAGTAAGCATGGTTTCCAATGTCATGCTTGCCTTTGTGCATTTGAGAATGCAAGAAGTTCTCAAAACAGAGTATGATGTGTTATTTGGTGGCAAACACATCATTGTTTTCGGAGATCTTCTGCAGCTGACACCAGTGAAAGGGCAACCTGTGTTCAAAATGCTCACGCATGAAGATACCAGGAAGTGCCTAGGGAGCATTGGCAACGTCAATATATGGTTAAACTTCAATTATGCTGAACTGCATGAAAATATGCGTCAGGCGAAGGATGAAGTTTACAAGACTATTCTACAAGATGTTAGAATTGGAAAAGTGACCAGCATGGGAAAGAAGCTTTACATGCACGATTACTGTCAAATTTATATCCAGAACAAGATGTTGTGCCTGAGAATATTTTTCAGAAAATTACTGAGAAGAAATCTGGAATATGTTTGATGCCAACTCTTGCAGAATGTGCCAAATTCAACAACAAAATGTTGCATTTGGAAAAGCAAGAGATTGTGAAACTGGAAGCTATTGACAGAGTAGAGCATATGGGATCAACAATTATTTTGTCTGAGAATTTGAAATCAAAATTGGATTCATTAGAGAAGACTATATCTAAAACTGCAGGTTTTGAAAAGAGTCTGAATGTGTGCTTAAACTGCCGTATAATTTTAAGAAGGAATTTACATGTTGAAAGAGGTCTGGTAAATGGATCAATGGGTAATGTTGTTGATTTTGTGAAATACAGAAATAGAGATGGAATTGAATTTTTAAAAATTAAATTTGATGGCATTGAGGAAGTACAGCTAATTGGTCGTTGTTCTGCTAGATTTTTGCTTGTAAAAGACTTATATGTTCGCCGTAAGCAGTTTCCTGTTTGCTTGGCATATGCGGTGACAATCCATAAATCGCAAGGTTTAAGTGTAGACAGTGCATTGGTGAATATTGGCAGTTCTGTGTTCAAGGAGGGTATGGCATATGTGGCATTGTCAAGAGTTAGAACTTTATCGGGATTGTACTTGATTGAGTGTGATGTCACAAACATTTGTGCGGATCTAGATTGTATTAAGGAATACAATAGGTTAAGAAGAGAGTATGCGCCACATTTGCCTCAATATCCTTTGTTTGAGAAACGTGTGGTAGGCCGGAAACAAAGAAATGTGACCCATACTGGGGAGGTTGTAGCAAAAAGACGAAAAGTCGATGAACCTGAAATTATAAGCAGAAACAAAAAGGATTCTGTTGAAGATGTTGTTGGTTTTCAATTTGAAAACACTTCTGGTGTCAACTGCTATGCTAATGTAGTGGTTAATGTTTTGTTTTCTCTAGAAAATGTAAAAGAAGAGATTGTGGTCAATTCTGATCAAAGATTTTGCAGTTTGTTAAATTCTGTGTTAGAGAAATGTAGCACTGATAGAACAAAAATAGAAAGTGTGTCTGAAATTCGAAATCTGTTAGACAGATGTTCAGGCCAAACACAATTCTCTCAAAATATTCAGCAAGATTGTCAGGAGTTTTTAATGTATATGCTTGATGTATTGCATGCTGAAGGTGTAGATGTAGATCACCTGTTTGGGCTTTCTTATCAATGGCAGCATGACTGTGAGAACTGTAGGGTATCAAGTACTACTAGTGTAGACTCAGAAAGATTTAGATATTTAACTTTGCCAGACAGTAAATCAGTCTCTTTTAATAAACTAGTAAAAGCAGCTGATCACAACATGGAGTGTAGCCAATGTAAATCTGAAATGATGTCCACATTATTTATACGAACATATGGCCAGTATGTTATTTTAATGTTCCAACGATGTAGGCCTGATGGAACAAAATTGACAACTTTAATTAAAAATTTTGTGGCTTCACAGTTGTCAATATCAGGAAGGACTTTTGTAACTGCAGCAATTATATATCATGACGGTCCTTCAATAACATCAGGACATTACACAGCTTATTTAAAGTCTAGAAATGGCTGGTCATTCTGCAATGATTCTGTTTTAATTTTCAAAAAAAAATTGCCGTATGACCTTAAAAACTCTTACCTGGTGTTTTTAAAACCAAAATTTTAGGGAAAGAATCTCGGGATGTGCTCTGAGGAATTTCAAGAAGTTCTAATGGCTCCTACACGATTTGGCCTTGAGGATAAGTGTAGTACAGAGACATAACTTCTTACCATAACACTGGACGTCATGGAGAAATAACTGCACTTTGAATGAATTCAGAAAAACTGTTTCTTTTTATAAGCAAATTCAAGCAGCCAATCAAAACATGGAGTAGAGGGAATGTAAGTCTGCAATGCTGTCTACTGTTTTATATTGCTTTGTGATTAAAAGTGATGTAGAGAATTAAATAATTGTAGTAGTCATAGAGATAGTGTAAGTCTGCTTCATAGTAAGCAGTATCAGTGTCATAGGAAATGTAGAACATGAGTGAGCAAGAAAGGTAAGATATTAGTAATCCAGGATTATGAAAATAATCTTCAACATTTTAATTCTGAAAGTTGCGGAAATACAACATGACGGGATTGGCTTACAAGAATTCCAAGAGTTATAAATGGCTCTGACGCGATTTGGCCTTGTGGAAACGTGTGGTAGAGAGCGAGAAGTCATTTATTGTATGTAACATGTTTTTCAAAACGATGGAGGTTTTCTTTCAGAAAGTGGCGGGCTGAAAGTAATAACAGCACAACAGAGTGTAAGCTATTCATAGGACATCCTTCGACGTCATGGAAAGTAAGTTAACTTTAAGGAGTTCTGAATTCTGATTTGTTATGTTGTATGGGTTTTTTAAACACAATCATTTTGATTGTGTTTTTTTTTCCCCGCTGTTATATGATGAATACCTTCAAGTCACTGTTTTTAGTGAAATTTGATACATTCTGAGAACAGCAAAAATAAACCATTTAACATGTATAATTAATTCTGTACTGTTTGCATTTATGATGTACATGTAGAACTGTGTAGGAGGCATGGAGAAGGTGAGGCTTCTGTAAGTGTCAAAGTTGTTGCATACAGTGCTCATATTCTACGTAGTCTTTCATATGATAGACTACATTTCCACAATGAGATACCGAAGCAAAGGAAACACAGGTGATATGATTGTGGAATGAGCAAAAAAAATTGCACGTTTTTCAATTATATTACCTGTCTTTCCTAACATTACACATCACATTGTGTAGATGAGGTTTAGGCCTGTTCCTGGAGACAGAGGAGGTCCGACATTTGTTCAAGAGTGCAGTGGACATGACACACTTGGTTGGTAGGCCTGCACATGTATTTTCTCCTCTGTATTCTTCAACAAACCTAAATTTCATCTGCAACTCTGAGTAGGACTTACCTGAAACAAATCTGTGAATAGGTTACAGCTTATCGGCATCTTGAAACAATGATTTAAAATGTTAGGGTCAGATTTATGATGGCCGTGTGCCTCTTTTGCTCCGCTGTGGGTCACTTTTGTGTAAAAGATGCACCATGTTGCAAGATAGGTTTCAGTTCATCTCCAGCAAGATACCATCAGTTTGAAATGTATATAATTAGCACTGTGTAGGGGGCATGCAGAAGCTGAAGCTTTTCTAAGTGTCAAAATTGTTGTATACAATGCTCAACTTCTGTGTACTGTTTGATATGCTAGACTCCATCTGCACTATGAGATACCTAAGCAAAGGCAACACAGGTGATGTGATTGTGAAATGAGGAAAATAAACTCCACATTTTTCAATTACATCACCTGTGTTTCCTAAGTTTACGAATGACATTGTGCAGATGAAGTTTAGGTCTGTCCACGGACACAGAAGAGGTCTGGCCTTTGTTCAAGAGTGAAGTGGACATGACTTACTTCATTAGTAGGCCTTCACATGTATTATCTCCTCTGTATTCTTCAACAAGTGTAAATTTGATCTGCAACCCTGAGTAGGCCTCACCTTAAACAAACCTCTGGATAGGCCACACCTTATTGTCATCCTGAATCAATCATTTAACATGTTAGGGACAGATTTATGATAGGTGTATGCCTCTTTTGCGCCACTGTGCGTCACTTTTGTGACGCAGTGGCGGTTGAAAAGATTTGCTATGAGGCGACAAAATTATAAAATGATGCATCTAGGCAGATGTGTCATGCTGTAAAAAAACAATGCGACATGAAACCGATGCAGCAGTCATGCAAAAGATGCACCATGTTGCAAGATAGGACTCACTTCATCTGCATCAAGATACTGTTAGTTTAAAATGTATATTTTTAGGACTGTGTAGAGGCAGGGAGAAGCAGAGGCTTCTGTAAGTGTCAAAGTTGTTGAAAAACTGTTTGTCCTTCTATCTTTTCCCTTGTCTTTTTTAATTTATTAAAAACATGTTTTAATATTTTTCAAATGTTTGTTCTCTCTTTCACAGATTGAAAGTATAAAAATAACAAATGACTAACTTAACGACAATTATAAGGTAAATGTTTTGTACTCTTTTCGTTATATTTCTATCACATTTAACTTCTATTAGTTCCATTGCTTCATTTCTTTAAGCATCACTTTCCTGCCTTTGCTACTTCCCTCATTCCTTTCTCTATTACTTAATTACTCTACTCCTTCCACTATTTTTCTTAGTCCCTCTCTTCTCATACTTCTTCACTCTTGGTCACTCACTCTGTCTCTATTACTGTCACTGTTTCTGACTGATCTAAAAATTTTTTTTTTAAAAAGAACAGTAAGTATAAGGGAAGGAAACAGACAGTTATGTTAAAAGAAAGACAGCTATAGGGAGTAAACTAGGGATACTGTTACCCGCAATCCTCTGCTGATGATGTCACTGACCATGTCATGAATGATGTAATATGTGACATCATCAGCAGTGGATTGCGGGTAACAGTATCTCTAGTTTACTCCCCTATAGCTGTCTTTCTTTTAACATAACTGTCTGTTTCCTTCCCTTATACTTACTGTTCTTTTTAAAAAAAAAAGAATTTTTGGTTCGCTCCCGGTTCGCCTACCGGAGAGCGAACGGGGAAGCGAACCAAAAGAAATAGAGGTTGGCAGAGTTCCAAATATTCTACCAATTTTTTTATAACGGGGAGGTAGTTCTGAAACGAACTTTTTTTTAATTGTTTTTGTTGTTTTATATTTTTTTTATTATTTTTCTGAACATTTTTTTACTTTTTTTGAATTTTTCTGAACGGTTTTATATTTCTTTTGGTTTTTTTTGGGGGGGAAACGAAAACGATTCATTGTAAAGGGCTCAACAGGAGCAACAAAAAAAAAGAATTTATTGTCTGGGGCGTTTCGGACAAACATGATTCTCGATAGCTCTGTTGATCAGAGTGATGCTACTTTCTCTGTAGCAAATGAACCCATTGCAAAGTACGCAGACTTGTTTTACTTCCCCGAATCTCATTTGTATATTTGGCACCATCTCCCTCCCCTCTGGTCCCGTCACTTCCGGTACAACAGATCTTCTGGCCATAATAGGGGGATTATCTTGTTCGTTACGTAACTGTGCAGCACTGTAGTTGTTAGGATGCCACCTACTCATATGGCGATGCATTGTGTAGTTTCCGTAACTGTATTTCTTCTCGGTCCCTCTGGACAGTCTATCTTGACATATAAGGCAAGTTACGTACCTTGCATTTACTTTTTTCTGGCCTTTGGGAATTTAAAAAAATTGCCAAATAAAATTTTCTTTCAGGTGAGACCTCCTGGGCTCCTCAGGCAAAAACTGCCTCTCTTCCTGCTCTTCCTCCTCTTCCTCTTCTTCCTCTTCTTGCTGAATTATAACTTCAGCAGGTGGTCCTCTCTTCCTTGGATGTGGTGGAGGTGGTGGGGAAGCACCAGCTGAAGCTACTAAAGAAGCCATTGCTCACTGGTAACAAAGGGTCTTTCTCTCACAAAGATGAAAGTCAGAGTGAGGAAAGAAGGAGGGGTTTTCATCATTTGGGAAAAACAATAGTTCTCAACCAATGAAAAGTGTTAATTTTAGATCACATGACCTAGTCTTACATCATTAGGAAACCAAAAGTGAAATGAACCAATGAAAAGTGTTATTACCAAGTCACATGACCTGCTGTGTTTACGTTACGCGCTTTGCGCCGCGTCCCGGTTCGCTTCCGGGAAGCTGCGCTTCGCGCCTCGCTTCGCGTACCGGTTCGCTTCCGGGTACGCTAACGTAGCACGTCATATGACGTATCACGCGACAACGCGAAACGTCATGCGGACGCGACGCGTCACGATGTTGTTTTCTAACGCGGCAGTTGCGCTAACGGAACGTTTACCGGTTCGCGGACTGGGTCGCGGCATCAAGATGAGCTAACGGGAAGCTTCCCGGTTCGCGAACCGGGAGCGAACAAAAAAAAAGTATTACAATTTTTTTTTAATTAATAAACATATAAAATATATGTTTGGATTTAAAGAAGAATACATTTTACAGCTACAGATATTAGCTTTTAAAAAACCAATGAAATTCACTGAAAAAACCATAGGTTATAGACCATATATAGTTAGGAATTAGCATTTACAAAACCTTGAAAATTCACTGAAAAAACCATAGGTTATAGACCATATATAGTTAGGAATTAGCATTTAAAAAACCTTATTTTACTCACACAAAACCATTGAAATTCCATATATAGTTAGTTGTACTAACTATATATCGCGCACCCGCAATCCACTGCTGATCATGTCAAATATTACATCATTCATGACATGGTCAGTGACATCACTGATGACATCACTAATGACATCTCAAATGACATCACTGATGACATCACTGATGACATCTCAAATGACATCACTGATGACATCTCAAATTACATCACTGATGACATCACTGATGACTACATCCAGTGACTGTATAATTCTGTAAAGTTAAAATATGTCTTAAATATTGAAGAATGAGTGGATGTATAAGTGTCTTGATGAAGGATTTAGTAGGGACATGACTGACTGTATGAGTGACTGATTAAATGTGTCTCACTGAGTGCATGGGTTAGTGACTAAACTGTCTTAATTTGTGCATCATTATGTCTGTTGTTCTGTAAACTGCTGCATGTGTTGATCAGTAGCTATATGATTAACTATATGGGTTATTGATTGGTTGCCCAAGCATTTGTATGGGAGACTGAGTGTGTGTGTGGGTGGCTGGGAGGTGTATGACTCTCTGCATAGATGTGTGAGCAGTTGATTGACTAGATGTATGGGTTCAAAAGTGCATGTGGAAACAGCTGTATGGGCAGTTGACTGTGTGCATGAGTGTATTGGTGAGTGAATGGATATCTCAGTGCTACATGTCAAAGTAAGTACATATGTAAAATACAGTACATGTGAGAGTTGACATATATAAATAACTGTGCATAAGAGCCAGTGAATGTGTGAGTGGCTGTATGGATCATTGTGAACTTGTATCCAGGATTGTATAAGTGAGTAAATATGTTTTAGTATATGTTTGAATAAGTAAGGTGTGTATAACTGTATAGTTGAGGAAATGGAGGTGTGATTGATTCTTTGCATGACTGACTAAGTGTCTGAGTAACTCCATGGATGAGTGACAGTCTATGAGTGTCTGTTTACACTGAGTGTATCTAAGGTTATATTAGAGTCTGAAGAGGTTCATCGTATTATCACATGAATGATGTCATCAGTGATGTGATCAGTAATGTCAAATGAGATGTCATCAGTGATGTCATCAGTGATGTCATTTGAGATGTCATCAGTGATGTCATCAGTGATGTCATTTGAGATGTCATCAGTGATGTCATCAGTGATGTCATTTGAGATGTCATCAGTGATGTCATCAGTGATGTCACTGACCATGTCATGAATTATGTAATATTTGACATGATCAGCAGTGGATTGCGGGTGCGCGATATATAGTTAGTACAACTAACTATATATGGAATTTCAATGGTTTTGTGTGAGTAAAATAAGGTTTTTTAAATGCTAATTCCTAACTATATATGGTCTATAACCTATGGTTTTTTCAGTGAATATATATATATATATATATATATATTCACTGAAAAAACCATAGGTTATAGACCATATATAGTTAGGAATTAGCATTTACAAAACCTTGAAAATTCACTGAAAAAACCCTAGGTTATAGACCATATATAGTTAGGAATTAGCATTTAAAAAACCTTATTTTACTCACACAAAACCATTGAAATTCCATATATAGTTAGTTGCACTAACTATATATCGCGCACCCGCAATCCACTGCTGATCATGTCACATATTACATCATTCATGACATGGTCAGTGACATCACTGATGACATCACTGATGACATCTCAAATGACATCACTGATGACATCACTGATGACAACATCCAGTGACTGTATGTTTCTGTAAAGTTAAAATATGTCTTACATATTGAAGAATGAGTGGATGTATAAGTGTCTGGATGAAGGATTTAGTAGGTGCGTGACTGACTGTATGAGTGAGTGATTAAATGTGTCTCACTGAATGCATGGGTTAGTGACTAAACTGTCTGAATTTGTGCATCATTATGTCTGTTGTTCTGTAAACTGCTGCATGTGTTGATCATTAGCTATACGAGAGGCTATATGTGTTATTAATTGGTTGCCCAAGTATTTCTATGGGAGATTGAGTTTGTGTGGGGGTGGCTGGAAGGTGTGTGACTCTATGCATAGATGTGTGAGCAGTTTATTCACTAGGTGTATGAGTTCAAGAGTGCATGTGGAAACAGCTACATGGGCAGTTGACTGTGTGCATGAGTGTATTGATGAGTGAATGGATATCTCAATGCTACATGTCATAGTAAGTACATATGTAAAACACAGTACATGTGAGAGTTGGCATATATAAATAACTGTGCATGAGAGCCACTGAATGAGTGAGTGGTTGTATCGATCATTGTGAACTTGTATCAGGGATTGTATAAGAGAGTAAATATGTGTTAGTATATGTTTCAATAAGTAAGGTGTGTTTAACTGTATAGTTGAAGAAATGGAGGTGAGATTGTTTCTTTGCATGACTGACTGGGTGTGTGAGTAACTCCATGGATGAGTGGCAGTGTGTGAGTGTCTGTATACACTGAGTGTATCTAAGGTTATATTAGAGTCTGAAGAGGTTTATCGTATTAGCACAAGAATGATGTCAAATGAGATGTCATCAGTGATGTCATCAGTGATGTCATTTGAGATGTCATCAGTGATGTCATCAGTGATGTCACTGACCATGTCATGAATGATGTAATATGTGACATGATCAGCAGTGGATTGCGGGTGCGCGATATATAGTTAGTGCAACTAACTATATATGGAATTTCAATGGTTTTGTGTGAGTAAAATAAGGTTTTTTAAATGCTAATTCCTAACTATATATGGTCTATAACCTATGGTTTTTTCAGTGAATTTTCAAGGTTTTGTAAATGCTAATTCCTAACTATATATGGTCTATAACCTATGGTTTTTTCAGTGAATTTCAATGGTTTTTTAATAGCAAATATCATAAGCTGTCGAATGTCAAGTACGTGGTAAGTGAAAACATTTTCGTGTTTATGCACACTGATCTGCATTGAATGGTGCCCCCCCCCTCATTTCTATTAGGAGTACTCTCTCTTTGCAGATAGTGAAAGGTAGTTAACGCAGGCCTTTGCCCCCGTTGTAATCCGTCGTGCCTGCTTCTCTCTCCATTTGATTGATTGTTATCCAAGTATTTACTGTTTTAGAATTAGTTCTCTTTGGTTCATTCTCTATTTACAAACAAACACAGAGTCGCAATACTCTGTTTAGTCTTTGCAGATAACGAAAAATCGTGTAAAAAAAAAGAAAAGGAATCGAGCAAAATCAGTAGGCCACTAATGGGATCTCTTTTTGACCTCGCTAAAATAGAAACATTAGGAACAACCCCTCATGACAAATACAAAACTAGTGAGATGAACTGAACTCCACACAATGATGGCTGCAAAACAGCTCGGCTCCGCCACCCACCCCGCCCAAAATAACGATAAAGAACGGCTGCCATGATTGGTTGCGGAATGACCACGGCGGAGCTACGAAATGGTGCTGCTCTCATGCTAACCCCAGCTTCAGTCTGAAACATCCAGAAACACTGTAGACTACCAATTCGATCAGTTCCGGTAGCGCCCCAATGTAACCCGGTAGAGAAGAACTAGCCCTCCCCTCTTTGACTGATGGTTCTTGTTGCCTGTCCCTTCTGTTGTCATTTAACAGAACTATTTAGCCTGCTGAAAGGGGTTGTGTTCCGACCGCTGGTTGGTGGAGACATTTTGACTATATTCTGTACCTGCGTTGTCGCGTAATGCGTCATATGACGCGCCGCGTTAGCGCATCCGGAAGTCATCCGGGGCGCGCAGCGCATAACGTAAGCATAACAAGTCATGTGACTTGTTAATAAAACTTTTCATTGGTTCATTTTACTTTTCTTATTGTAATGATGAAAGGCTTGGTCATATGACCTAAAAATTACGCTTTTCATTACTTCCGAACATTATTTTTTCTTAAATATATGTTATAATGTTCCAGGCTAATGTACTTTCCCGGAAATTTTACAACTGTCCTGCAAGTAAAATATATTCTTTTTTCGAGAAAAAGAGCGTTTCTTCGTCCCATGACGGAGCCGTTGAGCAAAAGAGGGTCGACCTGCTGTCTTAGTCGCCGATACGCCTCAATATGAGATTCTTATCGATCACTTTATGTTGCAGGAATAGAAAACACAACAGCCCTTGACCATTTATCTTTACTGCGTTCCTTCGTATTATACCTTTTACCCTTCATGTAATTGGTCTGCTTTATTTCACTTGCCTTTTAATGATTCTAAAACAGTCACTATTATTAAAAACTTTACCAATGTATATACTACTACCATGTTTTCTTTTAAAAACCTTTATTGTGAAAATTTCATTATACAAATACGAGCCTATAACCACGTGGGCCTGCCACAGAGCAAACTGTAATCGTATATGATGAATAGACATTTACACTGTAGAGGAACGTAACGGGCGGGCCATTAGGTTGCAAGAACTAAGGTGTCTAACAGTTACGGAATCGGTGGACGTACATTTTATAATTAAAATACGACAGGGCCAGTTACAATAAAATTATCTAGATATACATTTGCGGGCAAGTACCATGGGTGACGTTAATTCGAACTTTCAACAGTACAGTAATCAATAACACTTCAGAACTTAATATCAATAGGGATGTCGAAATATTCAATCAATTCTCGTCCCCGCCCGCCATGTGCTTCAAAACTGCATACGTATCTCGTGATTTCAAGGTTCTGCAACCAGTACACAACAAGGAGTTACGAGTCCCATTTATTCCGGCGCCATTTTGGGCGAGGACGGGCAGGTCCAGGATATAGTCAAAATGTCTCTACCAACCATCGACTATGATGATGTTCATATGCTGTATTTATTAGAGTAACACTCATCTGTCCACATGAAATTAATTTGCCACAATCTAAACATGTCATTTTAATCTTTCCAAAGTTCTTCTAAATATTTGGGACCGTTTCCCTTGCCTCTGAAGCTCTCAGTGCCACTTCTTTGATGAATGTACTAGCAGGTCAGGGGTTCTCCTCCAAATCTCTCTTTTATGCAGCACTATAATTAATTGGTGCCACCTCTCCATATGACGATGCATGGTATAGTTACCACAACTATATTTTTTTTCGGTTCCTCTGGAGAGTTCATCGTGGCAGATGAAGCGTGTAACGTACCGGCATTTACCTTTTTTTGCATGTACAGGAAAGGAAAAAAAAATCGAGCGTCCGAGTTCTAAGGTGTCCCAGGGCCATTTTAGTGGACCAGGCCCAAATCCAAAGAACAGGCCGCCATTTTGAGAGTCCTCTTGCAGCCGCCTGTCGCTGTAGCATCAAGAGCAGCCGAAACTCAGCTGAATGGCAACTGAAACGGTAAAGGGGCGCCCCACTACAGCAGACGAGCCTCCACCTAGGAAGGCCCATTCACGCCGGCTCCCCCCCCCTTCGGGCACCCCACGCCGTTATTCGGAGCAGTATTGTAGGATGGCCACACCAGTGCGGCAACTTGCTAGACATCACCTCGGTGGTAACCGAATCTCAACGCCTTGTGGTGTCTTCTATTCAAAAAACATTGTTATGCTGCCTTCGACCTATTCGCCGCAAGTGCGCACACAACTCAACTGCATAGCTTGCTAGACACCACCTCGGTGCCATCCGGATCTTGGAATGTCAGCACCTTTTGGTGTCTTCTCTTCAGAAAATATTGTTGCGCTGCCTTTGGCCCCATTCGCACATCAGTCCGCTACTGACGCCATCTCACAGGCTAATGGGGCGCCCCACGCCGACTTTCAGCATTGTAGAATGACCACACCAGTACAGCAACTTGCTAGACATCACCTCGGTGCCATCCGGATCTCGGCGCCCCACTGCAGATGAAGTGCCTCTCAACTATGAAACCACCACGGTGACATCCGGATCTTGGCGCGTTGTGCTGCCTTCGGCCTATTCGCACATCGGTCCGCTACTGACGCCATCTCACAGGCTAATGGGGCGACCCACGCCGAGTTTCAGCATTGTAGGATGACCACACCAGTACAGCAACTTGCTAGACATCACCTCGGTGCCATCCGAATCTTGGCATCTCAACGCCTAGTGGTATCTTCCATACAAAAAATATTGTTACGCTGCCTTTGGCCCCATTCGCACATCAGTCCGCAACTTAGACATCACCTCGGTGCCATCCGGATCTTGGCATCTCAGCGCCTTGTGGTGTCAGTCAGAAAATATTGTTGCGCTGCCTTTGGCCCCATTCGCACATCGGTCCGCTACTGACGCCATCTCACAGGCCAACGGGGCGCCCCACGCCGACTTTCAACATTGTAGGATGGCCACAGAAGTGCGACAACTTACTAGACACCACCTCGGTGCCATCCGGATCTTGGCGCGTTGTGCTGCCTTCGGCCTATTCGCACATCGGTCCGCTACTGACGCAAACTCACAGGCCAACGGGGCGCCCCACGCCGACTTTCAGCATTGTAGGATGGCCACACCAGTGCACCTTACTAGACACCACCTCGGTGCCATCCGGATCTTGGCGCGTTGTGCTGCCTTCGGCCTATTCGCACATCGGTCCGCTACTGACGCCATCTCACAGGCCAACGGGGCGCCCCACGCCGACTTTCAGCATTGTTGGATGGCCACACCAGTGCGGCAACTTACTAGACACCACCTCGGTGCCATCCGGATCTTGGCGCGTTGTGCTGCCTTCGGCCTATTCGCACATCGGTCCGCTACTGACGCAAACTCACAGGCCAACGGGGCGCCCCACGCCGACTTTCAGCATTGTAGGATGGCCACACCAGTGCTGCAACTTGCTGGACACCACCTCGGTGCCATCCGGATCTTGGCGCGTTGTATTGCCTTCGGCCTATTCGCACATCGGTCCGCTACTGACGCCGCCTCACGTGCCAACGTATTTTCTCCGCATTTTATACCCTATGCCGCATAACAGGTCATGTGACTTGTTTATAAAACTTTTCATTGGTTCATTTTACTTTTGGTTTCCTAATGATGGAAGGCTTGATCATATGACCTAAAAACAACACTTTTCATTGGATGAAAACTTTTTTTTTTTCCCAATCGATGAAAGCCCCACCTTGTTTCTGGATGTTTCAGACTAAACTGGCGTCAGCATGAGAGCACCACCATCTCGTAGCTCCGTCGTGGTCATTCCGCGAGCAATCATGGCAGCCGCTCCCCACCAGAAGCCTGCAGGAGTCGGGGCCCCCAAAACTTTTGATGAATTCTCAAGGCGGAGGGGACGCTTTCGAGAATGGGGTCCAAGACCTAGCAGACAAGCGTCCGATTTCCAAGGTGTCCCAGGGCCATTTCAGTGGACCAGGCCCAAAAAGGAAAGAGCCTGCCGCCATTTTGAGAGTCCTGTGACAGCCGCCTATCGCTGCACCGCAAGAGTGGGCGCAACTCAGCTGAATTGCGGCTTTTGACACAGTGGACCAAAAACGGACGGAATGGCAACTGAAACGGTAAAGGGGCGCCCCACTACAACAGATGACACTCCACCTGGAGAGGCCCGTTCACGCCGCCTCCCCCGGGGCGTCCCATGCCGTTATTCGGAGCAGCATTGTAGGATACCAAAACCAGTGCGGCAACTTACTGGACATCACCTTGGTGCCATCGTTCTGCTGCCTTGGAACTATTCGCACAACAGTTTGCTACTGATGACCCACCCCCCGCGACGCCCCACGCCGGAAATCTGGACGTTGTGCTGCGTTGGGACTATTCGCACAGCCGACCGCTACTTCGTTGTTTTTCCCTAAAAATGTTTATATGTTATTACTATTTTTGTTTTCTTGTATATATTTATAAATTATTAAAGTTTTATAATCTTACTACTTTGTCGGAGTGCTATATATTTTTAATGTGACACATAATTGTAAAAACTTTGATGTACAAAGAGTCATCCCTGGAATCTTCCGCTTCACGCTCGGTCCCCTCCCCAATCACAATACAGGATGGTTTTCAGATAATAGCAACGCTTCTGCTGTGACGGATCTCATCGAGTGTGGGCCTTGATCTACTATAACTCCTTTGAAGAGGGGTGATTCTTTACAGCTGTGGCCATAAACTACATCTGCAGGGCTAGCTGATAGCCTAGGACCGGCCTGGACAATCGGACACAGAGGAAAAGGAGTGTCAGAGGGTGCGGTAGTGAATAGGGCGAAAGGGAGGTGTCGGGCGGGCACATGTTGTGATTCTCAGGGAAGAGCAGCACAGATGGGGGGAGGTTTATTACCCATGCATAAGACAGAGAGCGGGGGTGACCACTGCCTGGGTGAGATGCTTGCGAGGGTGGGGAGCCATGCTAAGGATCGACAGCGTGCACAGAGTGGGTCTGGTCAAGGCATCTAAAATGGCTGCCGTGCACGACAAATGTGTGGCATTTGAAAAAAGACAAGATGGCGCAGACAATGTTTTTCAACACTTCCTGATTTCCTTCGAATCGAACGTTAACAGACGTTGGGGCATATTACCAAAGTTAAGCGATATTTATCCCTAACGATGCTTAGCAACGATTTTTTTACCGCTAAGCATCGTCAGAAATTATCGCAGATAAACCTTGCTATTATCAAGGTTTATCGCAAATACGATAAAAAACGACCGCAATGCATTAATATCGCTGAAAACTCAGCGATATTCATGCATTACCGAGCTAATGCTCTTAGCCATGTTATCCACCTCCCATTGGATAACATGCCTTAGAACTGCTCAGGGCAGGTGCTAGCTTTTGGAGATATTCGCGCTTATCGCGAGTATTTCCAAAAGTTGATAATAGGAGATAGCGATGTTAGCGACTGTTTCCAGGCGCTAACATCTTGGCATGCCCACTTTGCATGTCATTAGTGATAAATATCACTCACATGCAAAGTGGGGCCCAAGATGGTCGCTATCTCCTACTAGCCGTCGCTAACTGGTGTTAGCAACAGCTAGGTAATACAGATATAATTTTATCTCCGCGAAGCTCCGTAACGCGAAAAGTACGCGAAGCGGTGCGCTGTTACAGATATATATCTTTTTTTGAACGTTAATTTCTCAAAATCCACTGGAGCACATATATTGAGACCTAGCAAAGGCACATCGGACTACCAGTCCCTACAATTTTGCCAAGTTTCGTGCAAATCCATTCAGCCGTTCGATTATTATTATTTTTTTTTTTTTTTTGCCTCGCGGGGCCCTTTTAAAACCTCCACATCAAACCTAAGAGGTCAAGGAGGATCTACTATGCCCCCTTATGGTCATTTGCCCCTTCGCTTTGGCCTCCTCTTGTCTCTCGATCCTACCGAGAGACAAGATGGCGGCCGCTACGGACTGTTTGCAATGTTTACAGACGCCGGAGAACCAATCAGCTTCGCTTCACAAAGCTCCGTTGCGCGAAAAGTACGCGAACTGGAGCGCTGCCCGGTCCGCTGTTACAGATATATATCTTTTTTTGAACGTTAATTTCTCAAAATCCACTGAAGCACATATATTGAGACCTACAAAAGGCACATCGGGCTACCAGTCCCTACAATTTTGCCAAGTTTCGTGCAAATCCATTCAGCCGTTCGGGCTAAAAGTGAGGCCAACCGCCCTATGGAAAACTCAATGTTAAATATTTCCTACCAGATGTGGGTATACATGTGAATTCTAATGGTATATATATATATATATATATATATATATACCATTAGAATTCACATGTATACCCACATCTGGTAGGAAATATTTCAGGTATAACCGCCAGAAACTCAAATCGCATTTCTGGCAGGCATAAGAGAGCTTATGGGAGAGGAGACCTCCAATATGAGTTTGGAGATCTCCACACCCATAAACTCCCCTCAAATGGGTTTCAAGATATTGGCAGCCTTGGAAGCTTGGGATATTGCACAAACAAGTACTTTTGTGGGCATTCACAAATTACTTTCATTTCTCAATCCATCCTGGAATGAAGGTTGTATTTTAACTTCAGCGTAGGGTGTTGTAAATGTATTTTCAAGACAGGAAAGACAATTTTAACCCCTAATTTCGAGATTTTGGTATCTCCACAAGCAACAATTTAGTGCACATAGAGATTTTTTTTTATTTAGCCCTTTGTATGAGGAATCTATTCTTTCTGTGTAGGGTTTTCCACCATTTTGAAATCCCTACATAAAGAATCATCCTCTTCAAAGAATTCACATGATTTTCTAAGGACTCCATAGGGATACCTCAGTAAGTGAGCTTTCCATGTTGATTCCTTGAAGAGTTCATGAATTCAAAAAATTTGGGAAATCTACACTTGGATGAAAATGTAAATATCTGAGTGCTGATTTTCTCTGTTTTGTTAATTAGATCCAGGATATTTAACATAACAACCTACACTTGATGGTATCATACACTGATCCCTTCCATTTTGTTTCATCTACAGGTATCTGAATTGCATTGAAGAAAATTACTTTAATCATTTCTAGATATCGATATTAAATCTATCATCATTTTTTTTAATTTGTGGGCAATGGTGTTTTTTTTTCTCACAGTTATTTAAGTATCCATGCAGGTTTGAAACTCTTATTCCGGTGCCTAGTCTGTGAGGGTGCAGACCCTAAATATTGGCTCTAGAATATTGATGGTGCTTAATATCAAGTTCAAAACATCAGGACTAGAATATTATTAACATTTAAAATATTGATTACTAAAATATTGTAATACATCATGAAAAACCTTCACCAGTAGTTACATTTTTTTCTATATTGCTAATCAGTATATAAATGTAGCATAAAAAGAATAGATGTTAATATTTTTGAGCCATTGAGTTGTAGGATTTTATTAGATGGGAAGTGTGTGTGTTTTTTTGACATTTTAAGTATTTATATACCATAAGAATTATCTTGTGTTAACACATTAAATGATTGTAGGATTTTTGAATATTTTGGGAGGGCTCTTAGTTTTAGTGGTGTGTTGGGTGGGTTGTGTTTAAAATACAAAATTAGTAAATCAACAGATTTGTATAATGTATTTTATATCTTAGTTTCTAAAACAGATTAAACATTAAACATCTAAAATGCAAATATGTTGTAGTTATTTTTATAAAATAATTAAAAAATAAATACCTACAATGGTAATTATGTTCCTGGTTTTTAATGTTAACATTCAATTACTTTCAAAGATGTATTTCATTTTCTTTAATTTTACAACAATTTAAAAATAAAGTTTTATGAAATATCAAAAAATATAAAATGTTCAAATACATGGGTTATATTTTAAAATTGATTGGAAATTAACAGTGTGTGTAGGATTAGATTTTGATTTTTAATGTCAACGTTTAAAAATATGTTTTCAGTAAGTAATGCTTTTTACAATTCAATTTTATGATTATTTGTGATGCTCCCAATTATATTTGCTTACTCTGATGTCTGTTAGACTGAAGTTAGAATAATATATACTATAAATGACCTCCCATCTAATTAATCCAATTTTTGTTGACCTGGAGTTAAAATTATTAAAATTGTAAAGGTGCCTCACTCCAATTATCTGCACTTATTCTAATGTTTGTTGGACTGGAATTAGAATGGAAAATATATCCCCTTCACTCCAATTTATTTTGGTGTGGATTTAGACCAGTAAATATTCCCTTACCCCTCAATTAAATGCAATTGACTCAATATTAGTTTAACTGGAGTTAGAATAGTAAATCAGATCACCCTCCCCCCACTCCCCAAATATATGCACATTCTCTAATTTCTGTAGGGCTGGAGTAAGAACTGTAATTTTGACTCTGCCCAATCATGCGCACTTACAATGTTAGCTGGACTGGAATGAGAATAGTGATTATGGCACCCCCGATACGTGCTCTTAAACCATTTTTGATGGATTAGAGTTAGAACTGTAAACATGCCTCCCCTAAATGTATGCACTTTCCACAATGTTATTTGGATTGGAGTTAAAATAGTTAATAGTTAATCTCATATTCTCAAATATATGCCCATACACCATTTTTGTTGGATTGGAGTTAAAATAGTAAATATGTCTCACCTAAATGTATGCACTTTCCCCAATGTTGGTTGGATTGGAGTTAGAATAGTAAATCCAACCTCCCTAAATATATGCACTTTCTGCAATTCTTTTTGGGCGGGAGTAAGAATTGTAAATATGATTCTGCCCAATTACATACACTTACTCCAATGTTAGTGTGACTGGGGTTATATTAGCAGTTCTGACACAACAAATAAATACACGTACATCATTTTTGTTGGATTGGAATTTGAATAGTAAGCATGCTTTACCTAAATATATGCATGTTCCCCCATGCTAGTTGGATTTGATGTGAAATAGCAGGTCTGACCTCTCTAAATATATGAACTTCCACCATTTTTGTTGGATTGGAGTTAGAATATTAAACATGCCTCTGCCAAATTGAATGTACTTACCTCAATATTCATTTCAATGCAGTTAAAGTATTAAACATGCCTTTCCTAATTATATTAGCTTTCTCTAATGATAGCTGGACTACAGTTAGAATAGTATATGAACCCCCTCAAATATAAGCATGTTCAACAATTTTTATTCAACTGGTTCTTTGATGTATTAACTTTGTGCCCCATTACAATGGCCGATGGACCATCACCGACAGACTGTCGGTGGCGGACTTTCGGCCATCTCACCAGGGATTTCTGTCCGCCATATCACAATGGCAATTTGCCGAATGGCGGTCGGGAACACCGACCCCCACGCTCCAGAGAGGCGGTCTTTGTCTGACTGCCTGGAAGACCTGCCTGTGATCCCAGAATTGCGGCAGTGCTTGTCAGGCACCGTTGTAGGGATTACAATATCCCTTTCTGCCGCTCGTTCTGCGGCGGTCAACCTGCAGCAAAACGGCAGGTGGAAACAGATTTGGGGGCCTGTAGAGGGCCTCTCTAACCGCCTGGGCCATGGATATAGGCCCTGGGGCTCACCTATGGTGCCCCCCTACATTTCCCTACTCAATGTGGTAGGCACCGCATGGTGCCTGCCACATAGTGCAGGGATATGTGTGGGGTGTCTGTTTTGGCTTGTGACGGGTGCTGCAGAGTGCAGCACTTGCGCCGATGCAAAACATAGGCAATGCAACCGCCACAGTGTGGTCGCACCCTAATTTACCCTGTGGGACCGCCACTTCGTAGGCAGGCGGTCCCGAATACGATTGGATTGTAGACAAGCAAAAGTTCATCCGCCATCCTAAAGATCCCCTTTATCCTTATGTCTTGCTTTCCTTCATCGTCTCATTTTTTCCATTTCTCTCTCCACTTGTCTTTCTCTGTTATTCATTTTGTTAACTTTCATATCCCTCTGTATTGCTCTATCATCTTTTTCCATTTTCTGTCTCCGCTTTCTCTTTTTTCCCCTATTTCATTCTCTCTCCTTCTCGCTCTATTTTCCTTTCATATCAGCTTCCTTGCTCTCCCTCTATCCCTTACCCAGAGAAAGGACACCACAGTAAATAGGAATAGTTGCATAAGATGGTCATTGTTTCAAGTGGCACAGAATGCAAAAAGATGATTGACTAGAACATGTATCAGGATCAGAGAATTTACAATGATTGAGAATATTTTAAGGATTTCACCAAATACTTTTTAAGTTTGGCTAGAGACAGCTTCAGATGTCTGCCACGGAGTTAATTAATAATTCAGAAAAAACACATACAAGGAGCTTGGCGTGCTGCTCCATTTTGATATCTCTCCCACCATATGCTATTGGCTATTTGATGTATCCTTTTGCCTCCTATATGGTGCTTGCATTGCAATACATAAGGGACAAGTATCTAAATACACATTAAATTATTTATGTCATACTCATATTCTGTATTGAAGGCAATCAGCTTTTGCTACAGTTTTTTACTACAGCTTGCTTTTTTTTAAATGTGTTAAAAAATATAGTAAGGCCTCTGGACTTAGTAATCACAAAGAAAACAAATATCTGAAAAATATGAAGAGTATTTGCAGGTGCTCCGCTCCTTCCCTAAAAGTTTCGGGGTGATTTGTGAAGCGGGGGCTGAGAGAACAGGGGGGGTCCCAAAACGTGTTTTCTCCATGCAGTTTTCCATAGGGACCTTTAAGACGGGCTACAGCCCGAACTGCTGAACGGAATTATACCAAATTTGGCAAAAAGGTAGAGTTTGGTTCACAGATTACGCTTTTTGTTAAATGGTGTAAATCCGTTCAGTAGTTTCTGAGAAAATCTAAAGAAAATTCATAGATATATCTATAGACGAAGTGCTGTACGAGTAGTGTCCGAGGATAGTGTGCGTACCATTACGAGCACGAGCTGCATGCTAATTGGCTGTCGACTGTCTGTCAACACCCCAAACCAGGAAGTGTTGGAGGCACAAGAAAGCAGCAAACGAAACACGAAAAGCACTCAAAGGGGGCAGGGTAGAAACACCCTGACCCTGTAGGCCTGCTCAGGGGGTCCCACAAGGACCCCCCTAGGCAAAAAACATTTAAAACAAAAAAAGGAAAAAGTTGCGGTATATGCGTAAGGTACGCGTATGCTGTGAAAAAAGAAGAAAAAAAAACAAAGCTCGCTTTATTGTTAATTAGCCCCCAGGGGGGGCCAAATCCCGGGGGGAATGTTTTTATTTATAATGGGTGTTTATAATGGGTGGCCCTGAGGGGGGCTCACTCCTCTGACCAGGCCTTGGCCGAAATCCTCTGTAATGAGATAACCAGACAAGAGGCACATCCTTCTCGTACATCATGGCCATGACCTGGAAAGAACTCCCCCTCAGCATCAGATGAACCCCCATACTGAAAGCATTCATTAAGAGCCATAACACCTGCCTTTTTGAATGACGAAAGCTGCACAAATCCCCCCCACATACTCCCCCAGCGCTTGGAAATCCTCACAGGTGAATAGTGAGGTCTATACATCCCTAATTGATTAATTCATACGCCACCACAGTTTGTGTTTGAGTGTTATGAACAGGCCCTGCCATTGCTTTGGTTGTCTGTAACTCTTAAGGGTAGTGAAATGAGCAGTACTACCTTTTTTAATATACACAGAATCTCTGAGATTGGTTTGGTTTTGCTTCACGCCTGAGAGCTACTTTTAGGGTGCTGGTGAGCTACCAGTAGTTCCCGAGCTAGTAGTTGGAGACCCCTGGTATATATAGTGAGTGGGGAATTGTAGTCCTGAAGCATAAATGTAAAGGTGATTACACCATAAAATGCATAATACATAGCAGTTTGAATCAGTGCATTCCCTAAAGCCTGCCTCACTTCATGAGTACATGCTTACTGAGTAAATAATTACATTAATATACCGCAATAAAGAGAATTAAAACAAAATTTTAAAAAAAGAGAAGTTACTAGAATAATAAGTTAGAAAAAAAAGGGAATGAAAGTTAATACTCCCATTAAAAAAATAGTAACCTATAGAAATGCTTTAATAATAAAAACAAGTTTAAATAAAGCATTTTAGAAGTTATACAAAAGTTAAAAAGTATGGAATGAGGCACATTTACATCAACACGTGATACGCTAAAACAGTGGAAATGAGAACACCTGTCAACTGAAAAACGTGACTTAATAGTGAGAGGAGCAAGATCCCATAGCCTGTTAAGTAACCAAAAAGTATATAAACCACACCCGTGGGATGATTAGTTTCGTTTCAGAGAATCAATACGGGCGAAGAAACTACGAGCAGAGGAATGATTCGGAACTGCGGAAACATCTTCACATTATCTTTCATTTATTAAAACAACAATAACTGTAAACGTACCTTAAAGATAACAATATATTAAACAACTAGAAAAATAACTTTAATAAAACAATATTATAAACAAATTGTGATGGGGACTCCAAAAGACGTACGTACACAGCCAATCAAATTTTTTTCAAAATCTGCGCAAGGAAAGAGATTGGTCGCTAATACGTTTTCTTACAATGCTTCACAACCAATCAAAAAGAGGTGTTGAAAGTTTCTGTTTTTAACATATGAGTAAAGTAGATATCTTTTTATGTACACGCAGCGAGAGTGAATTATCTTGCTTTCGCAAGACCCCGAAAGGCTTCTTCCTGAATAAGTATGCACTTCACTGCCAGACCCCATTTAATGATTATCCAGGCTCTCAAGAATAAACACGTCAGAAATCATCTCTCATCACTTTCTCTTCTTTTTAGTGTATTGTGTGTGGCAGACTGCGTGACCCTATGCCCAGAGCCCTCAAAGGCCCTGGAGAGTGCCACACCGAAGACCAGCTCCTGCGGTGTCGGAGCTGGGCAGCCCCCCTTCCAACATTTAAAGGCCTGGGGGGAGGTGGAAATTAATCGAGACTGAATACGTTAGTACAGCCCACCCGCTTACGCTACCAGGAAAACACAACAACACTACATGACCCAGATTTCCATTGTAGTGATTTGTTAGTTCCAGGTCTAGTTGTCAGAATGGCACACACACACTCCCTCATGGTTGGTATACACCCACACCACAACCATCCAGCGCATCTGTCACTACACACGTGACCCTATCTATAAAAAAGATGGAGCGCACGTGTTGTACGCGATTTTAGAGTTGTTCCCAAACTACCGAACAAGGGGGCCCACTACCACATGTGTGGCCTCTTTGGTCACTGAGTTAGTGGTACCCGAAGCACTGAGCGGGTGAAGAACCTGCGATGATGATGATGGGAGCACGAGTATGTCGTTAGCCATTGAGATATCAAGACTCAGCACCATACATGAGACTTCTTTGTTGCAGATCGGGACAACATGATGCAGACGGTGTCTTTTCCACGAAAAGGTGAGCAGTAAGGCATGGGTACGCATCGGAGGGAGTCAAAGGGTTGTAGCAGACTAGATACAAAAAGGCGACGCAGCGATTTAGACGAACGCACTCCTATATAGTGTATCAATTCACATGTGTACATTTTTTTCCCAATAGCAGGAACGTTTTTATAATCGCTGAAACGTCCGGAATATTACCTATACAAATAGTTCGTATAAATGTGAGAAGGAACGTGTATGAAAGCGCAATGTTATCCAAGTGCACATTAAGATGGTAACAATTACCAATCATAACATCTTTCTTTTATTATCTTTTAGATGTAGAGCATTATGTCTGGCATATGGTGAAAAACACCGGTGACAGAAAGGTGAGCTGCGAATATTGTTTTTAGTCACTCTTTTATTTCCTAAAATTACACACAATGTTAATTACTTTTTTATCTTACAGGTTGTGTTTTACAAATTGATGAAACCCCCGCAAAAGAAACCTACAAAGCTCTACATTCATGTATTTTGCGATGATGCGTGGCCACTGTAACAACGACTGAGAAGCCTGCTTCTACATGTAGTGCACCCTCTTTGAATGGCGCCAATGGCTCAAAGTGAGCAAAGAAGCTTGTTTCCGATACAACGACAAGTTATCTGTGAAAGGAGAGAATATGTAGTATGCAGCAGGCGCGCAATACCTATTACGCTAACGGTGCTTCAGCCCCCCCCCCCATCGTGTGTGTCTCTTCCACGTTTTAATGTCATTTTTTCTCTCTCCTTTTTACTACCTCTCACATTGTTTTATTTCTTTTTTACAGTTATGGACGCTGCTGTGTCCACTGTGCCATATAGAACCTTACCTGAGTTTAAGTGGTGAACTCTGTTGGCTACAGTGAAGCCTGCTTCGAGACGTAGAGCACCCTCTTTTAATCATGCCTATGGCACTAGGTGAGCAAAGAATTTTGTTTCCGAAACAACAACAAATTATCTGTGAAAGGAGAGAGTGGGTAGTGTGCAGCAGCTTGACTGTGTACAAATATATAATTACCTCCGAGCAGTGACAACAGATAGGTTACAACAGTCTGAGGAACAGATCTATGTTATGTTATGTTATGTTATATATGGGTCTTATATAGCGCAACGGCTACTCCAAAGGAGTGTCCCGGCGCTTTAATGCTCCAGACCCAAAGAGGAAAACTAAAGGACATAACAACAGACAAAAAGTACAGAGGGAGGAGACAGTCTACAAGCTTATTGCGCCACTATTGTGTCACTTTTAACATGGGAAACGTGGCGCAAGGAGCTTGTAAATCTGCATCTGACTTTTCAAGAAAAACTCTCAACTCCAGACTGTGTGAGTCAATGGGGTGCAACAGTCTAGGTACGGAATATTAAGTACTCACATTAAAATTCACTTTTGTCAGGAGTTTCGCAACTCAGTTTACGGTGATTAATCAAATGTCCTTTTGTTTGCTTCACCAAACATCCTTCAGAAGCAATCATGGCATATTGTGCAACAGCAATGGAATTGTCCGCAACGTATTGAATATACTTTGACGTGTAGAAGCAGAGTTAAATTCAAGTTGTGAACTCTGATGGCCGCAGTGTTTATACAGGGTAAGCACAGCGGCCTAGATATACAATGCCACCAATTAAATGCATTAGAAATAAGAGCGTATTTACAATCCCGTTGTGCCACTTTTGTGTCAGTAACGCAGTAGGCACTTCCATATAGACACCACTTGAACATGGGACTATGACAGAAGTGAAATGAACCAGGCACACTGCACACATAAAATCATAGTGTTACATTGACTTGGAATGTTTCACCTCATTTAGTCACATGTACATAATTTTAAACTCTAATTTTCTTTTTTGTTTTGCAGATTACCTATCGTACGTCTTTTGGAGTCCCCATCACAATTTGTTTATAATATTGTTTTATTAAAGTTATTTTTCTAGTTGTTTAATATATTGTTATCTTTAAGGTACGTTTACAGTTATTGTTGTTTTAATAAAAGTTAATAAAAAAACTATATACGTCTTTTTTGGGGGGTGACAGTCCGCAATAGAAATAATATTTATAATTTGAAGTACTACGGTAAGACGTTTGAGAGTAGGGTTGAAAAGTACTGGCTGTACAAAAAGTTATATTTAGTCTGGATGCTCTACAAGACAGAAAGGAAATCAAAGTAAAACAAAACAATATGTACCAGATTTACAAACCCATTGCGCCACTTTCACGTGCAAAGCCACCCCCCTACAAAATTAAAAGTGTGTGGGCCTCAATGACGCCCTTCAAAGCATGGAAACAACGACCCCCCGGAGCTTTCTATATTGTGTGAGGGGGCTGCATGGCCCTCCGCCTGGTGCCCTGGAGTCCATCACACCCAGACCTGGTTCCTGCACTGTCCTGGGGGGGAACAGCCATTACAACACGGTCATAACCAGGTGTGACCGTCACCACGAAGTTATTAGCACGCATATGGCTTTACCGTGCATGCTTTTACGACTATTATGCATTTACCACGCATAATAAAGGCATAAGCGTGGTAATGGCTTTGTGGTGACGGTCATGCGTTGTAATGGCTGTGGCTTACGTGCTTCAAATTAGTTTTTAGGAATTTGTGTGACCAAGTTTGATAAGATCGGAGGCCAAGGACAAACACCGTGGTGTCTGTGGTAGGAAATCTCATGTCTCACAGAGAAGGTAGGCGGGGTAAAATAAAAATGAAAGTGGCAGGTATAATAAAAATAACGGAAGAAAACTACTAAAATGGCAGAGGACAGAGTATGTAATCAAGGTTTGGTGCACCAGGCAATACGTTTCAAATAAATATAGATAGAATATGATTATTAATATATTAGAAAAGTGTAGCAGCTGATGAGGCACATGGCCTGGGAGAAGAAAGCGGCAATATAATACCTGAAATGAGGAGAGGTTTGCTTGGCGAACTTGAAGAAAAAGAAAGAAGCGCGGTCTTGGAAACGAGGCTGCGCATGCGTACAGACTACAACTGGTGCAGAAAAAAACCTGAAAGTTTTACATACTATCATAGAAATATAGCTCTTTTTTTGACCAGTGAAGTTAGTTCTGAAAAGAACTGGGGTTTTTTGTCTTTTTTTAACATAAAAAATTCATTTGAAACAAAACAGTGTCCAACAGGAACAAATAAACGAAAAAAGAATTAGCGTTGTGAGCAACGGTGCTCCTGTTTGCCATGTTTAATTAAATTAATTGACTGCTCCCCGTAGCAGAGCATCTCATTGCAAAATTTGCAATGAATGATTAAGTCAGCAAAATCCGGTTCGATATTTGGATGCGGAGTCCATGGCTGTGTGGTTGGTGCGCTTGAAGTGCTGGGATCAGCAGGTGATGGATTGTCCCGTAGCCTATCAGAGCAAGCTCTTGCATACTTGTGAGGATGGTAGTTTTTCACATGGCGAACCATGCTTGCTGTCCCAAATGAGTACTTCTTGCTCGGATCTCCTCTTGACAGTGTGGTGTCACAGATTTTGCAGGTGACCTTTGCAGTATTTACCTTTTTCTGTCCTTCTGGAAAGGTGAAAAATGTCCAGATTACTGACTCTTTTCTTTTTCCCTGTGACTGCTCAGCTATAAATTCCTCCTCTGAAGAATGTTCAGAAGTGGATTCCAGAAATGTAGCCATATTAAAATTGTTTTGTCAAATGACAGGAGCTCCCGAAAAGAGATGGTTCTTCTGAGAAAGTCAAAGAAGAATGATTAAAATGGGTGAGGTCTTTCAACAGTTGGAATTGGAAGTGTTATGACCCAATCAAATCTCTTATTTTAAAGTTACATGGCGTAGGCGTAGGGTGCGCTTACGGTGCGTGAATGGACGACGTACGCTGCCATTTGCATAATTGCTTTTAAAAGTAACATAAGCTTACTAAAAGGTAATAAATATTATTTTTATAATTATCGTAGATAATGTCTTCCCTTAATATTTACATTAAATACATAGATATATCTTTTTAAACATTAGGAAACTTTCGCCGTATGCGTACAGTGTGCCGTACAAACGTACATGACGTAACGTGGATGCGACGTATTTGTAACTTATGCGCGGTTGAGCGCACAGTACGATTACCCGTACAAAGGATGGCGCGATCACAGTATGCGTACTGAAAAAAAATACAAAAAGAAAATATATAGAATTTAATTGTAATATATTGAAGAAAAAAATGTATTAAAAAATATTTGAATTTTGTTTTGTATTATTTTTTATTAAAATGTGTAATGTAACTTAAAAAATAAAATAACTTAAATAATTATTATAAAAATGTTGGAAATTACTATAAAAATAAACAAATATAATAATTAATACATTTAAAAATTATCATTTACAAAAGCTTTGAAATTCACTGAAAAAACCACAGGTTTTAGCTGTGGTACAGTTAGGAATTAGCATTTAATAAACCTTGCAAATTCACTGAAAAATCCATAGGTTTCAGCCACGTTATAGTTAGCTGGACATTTCACTCATAAAAAAACCAATGAAATTCCCCCGTTATAGTTAGTTCAGCTAACTATAACTCGCGCGCCCGCAATCCACTGCTGATGCCGTCACATATTACATCACTCATGACATGGTCAGTGATATCACTCATGACATCACTGATGACATCTCAAATTACAGCTAACTGTTTTTTTCCGTGAACATATATATTGTTGGTTATATATATATATATATATATATATATATATATATATATATATAAATATATATATATATATATATATATATTATATTATATTGCAAACACAGCTTAAAGGTCTTTATTTTTTTAACAATTTTTCATTTCTGCGCTCATGTACGTAGAAAGCCTGCAGATGATTTGTTACTGGAGTTGCAAACGTCAGCATCAGTTGAAAAAATAGCAAAGATAGAATATTTCCTCATCTCTCAACTGGAATACATAAACTCCTTGCAAAAGATACACCCTGATATGAGGACAGAGCAAACGAAGGACTCGCAGAGACATTATCTATTGACATGTTTTTGTCTTGCACATACTAGCTCCAAGACACTGACAACAATACTTTCCAAATTGATTGCAAGAGAGGGTGATAAACACAACTTTTTAAGATAAGCTCGTAGAGGGTGAATCAAGTGTGAATGCCAGGGTGTATAGCAGAAGCCTTGAAAAGGATCACAGAGTCATGATGAAAAGCAATATCGTGTGCATGTGTTTAAAATGTTGCAGGGTCTGCAAAAGTGTCAATCAACACAGCAATTAAGAAAGATACAAACAGACTTAAAATGTACAAAAGAGTTTGATAAATCATAAAGGAGCAACATATATAGTAGCAATCAAATTAATTAATATGTAAAACGAAGTAGCTCTCAGCTGAAGAAAAAATGTAATCTGGTTCAATAGAGTTCACCAATGTCTGCTGGGATATTTGTGACTTACCAGTGCCTTTCACTACTCCAAGATCATGGTACTGGGTACCATTGGGTTGATTAATACTAAAACAGTTCACTTGACATCTACAGATAAGCTTACTGAGAAAATGTCTACATTCATTTTCCAGTTTGCTTCTTGTGGATTAAAGTGAAACGTATATCGTTATGCAGTAAAAATGAAGAAAAAACCTTTTTTCAATAGATGTCAAAGGTAAAACAGGAATCTTTGCAAACTGCTGAAGGCTGAAAATAGTTAACTGCTCAAAACTTCCTGGCGAGAATAAAGCAACTCTGCACACCCGTATATGAAAGAACCTTTGTGCTCAGTGACACCTATCTTTGCCCGTGTAGTCTTTGAAATATCTTTTTCTGAATTGGAATAAAATAGGTGCCTGCATGTCACTGTGCAGTTGCATTAGAAATTCACCTCACGGGTTGGGAGATGGGAGTTATTTTAGCCCTCAATGCTTTGAGATAACACCACACTATTATGGTAGACTTTTACGGTCAAACACGGTATTTGTTTGAAGTATTATTGTTTTATCCTTAATTGGCGTAAGCCACGGTCAAAGGCTTACTCTTAGAAATAGGAGAGCTATGGAATGTCGAATAGAAGCCCTGTAAAACAACAGAGTCATGTATTGAGAGCAGGAAAAAATTGAGGCTAAGGGTCATCTGTGAAAAAATACAAAAATCCTTTCCAAGAAATGTCAATTGCAATAACTTTAGTAACCTCTGCAACAGCGAATACCATCAAACCACCGGAAATCACGTATCCCTAACACACAATTCTACTATAGCGTACCATATTTGCATTACACCACCCCAGTCCACCAAACATCACACCTTGATATGCCACGTTGCATCATACTACAATATGCCTTGTCTAAACACATTACATCATGCACAATCTCATCATGTCACATCACATAATCTAAAATTACTGCAAAACATATCACATCAGACTATCCCACACCATATGAGACAGAAGCACACCAAACTATACCTCACCTCAAAACAGCACACCCTCTGAAATCACACATCCCTCAAATTTACATCACACCATATCTCTCCACACACCACATTTCAACACTGCACAGCAACAAACCTCATCTCAAACAATATACTCCACAGCATCACGACACACCATATCACACCCTGGCCTATTATGAAATAATTAAATAATGAAATAACATTTCTGAAGAGAGACAGCAGCATCTAAAGAGGCATACCAGCACAGTGGTAAGAGCAGAATTAAGTACTGAAAAGATAGGTTTTGAACATTGTTTTAAAAATACCTTCTGTGATTATTTTCCTGAGTAAAAGGGGAAGATTTTTCCAGAGGTTGGCTAATAGCACAGAGAAAGAGCAGCCTGCAGACTCTAGGACCTTGCAGTACGCAGTGTTTGTTGGAACGCAAAGATCTGTCTGGTTTGTAATGCAGCAACCTCTCGCTCAGGTACAGAGGACCTGGCAGATAAAAGCCTCTTATTAGAAATGGGGTTTCTGGTTGGCTAGGATATGCGCCTAAGCCAACGCAACACAGCACTGTAGTCAGGGCAAGTAAGTTAGGCACCAAAAATAACCTGTATTCCCCCTCTGGTACCTTCGCGCAGGCAGGCTTATCAACACAAGCAATGTGTAAAGCATTTGCACAACACTCTCACACAGAAACTCAATGCATACCCCACAAAAGAGACAACACGCTTGATTATATGAAAATGTACATAGTATATTGTACATATAATAAGACCAAAAATACATGAATCATAAATACTGTGCACACTATGCAGTTACTCAGTTAGTACTCATTATCCTGGACAATGCAAGGCAAAAACAACATACATCAGAAAACATTCGTGGATGTAAGGCCTGTTAGTTTGGGAAGCAAAACATGAATCATCTGGATCACACAGTATCACCATGAACGCATAGGGCACAGCTCACTTACACTCCTACTACATTATATATGGTCATCCGGCATCCAAGCAGAGAGCACAGAAGCACATGCGTGTCTACTACCTGGTAGTATAGCAACTCACAGAATTCCATATACAACAATGTCCTCATCGTAACTGGGGCGTCTGTCGAGGATCCGGCCAGTGAGGCTAAATCTATTAACAAGTGCCCCAGGTACATCTTAACGGGGGGTTGCACATGATGTAGAAGCTGGGTCCCTAGGATGCAGAAAAGTCAAAGGCAGCTGCCTGCAAGTGTGCAGTGCAGCTGCAAACCACACAGTGCAGCTGAGCTCCAACCTTTGGTGAGTCCAAAGCTCTTAGTGGCAAGAAAAGACAATACCCCCCTCCAAGGGTAGACTAGATGGGAACAGTACCTGGTTTTGCGGGGGCTGACTCTCTGTGACCCTCCCGCTGGAAGGTGACCAGGACACACTGGTAGGCTGCCCCCCCCAGGGAAACCAGAGGCGGCAGTTTCCTTTGGTGATGCGTCCCCTCCTGAGGGGTTTATCAACGTGTTTGCAGAGGCTCCGCCCCCCTCTGAGACGTTTGTTGGAATACCGGCAGGACTCAGGGACGGGGCCAGCTTCTTCCAGTCCTAGTCTGGCTGGGCACACACAACCCTTTTCTAAGGGATGAGCCAGGCTATCCAACATTGGATGCTTGTCCCGTCCTGGGCTACTAGGCAATGCGTCTCTAAGGCAGAGCAGAGACGCACGGTGGGGTTCATTTCCCTTGAAGACGCCATCTCCAAACACCACCTGCTGCAGCAGCTACCAAGCATGCAGCAGGAGTTGGGTGAGCAGCGCGAGGCAGCAGAGAAGTGCCGACCTTGGCTGCAGCATTACATTGGGCTCTCCTTGCAGATACCGTGGTTTCACATCGCTCCACACATGCTGCCCCCAGAGCCAGGAGCAACAAACAGCACTCACCCTGCCCTGATTTGGTCAAAAAGCCCCACGGCCATTTCTAGGTTTTGGCTTAATGGAATCTTCACAGATCCCAAAAGAACAGGGAGAAGGCAAGCCAACCAGTCCCTGGAGAGCACTGGGGGCACAAAGAGCAAGTATACAGGCAACAGGCCAGCACATGAGGCCTGAATCAAAGTGGCAGTGTTTCCTGCAGCCCAGTATTCAGTAGGCCAATATCACAAAGCAGAAATGGTCGTTCCTGCTGGCAGCACAGCAGTTCTCTGGCAATGTGCAGTTTTTAGAGCCATCAGCATCTGGTTAATCTGGTTACAAGTCCATTCAGTGTCTAAAAACAAGGGATCTGAGCCCCAGTACTTATCCTCCAAAATGTCTTTGATGAAGGGGTGACTTTATATGAACCCTGAGAAGTGGGCAACAATCCTTTTCAACCTAGCTTTGGCTCTAGACAATATGTGTGGATTAAATCAGCCCTTTATGTAAGGGCCGGACACAACCTATTCAGATGTAAGTGTGCCTGCCTCTCCCTCTCCCAGCTCAGGAAGATTATCAGTATGCAAATAAATACAGATTATCCAGTCACACCCAGCCCTTCCTGTGTCATGACTGTCTGTAAAGTATGCAAAAGTGTAGCTGGCACCCTAGCTCAGATGTGTATTGGAATCAGGCTGCAAAGCACAAAGAGTCATAAGAAAAGAGAAATACCCACTTTCTAAAAGTGGAATTTCTAAAATAGTAATGTAAAATACAACTACACCAGTAAGTAGGATTTATCACCACAATCGTAAACATACTCAACATGGCAATGCCACTCCTTTTGGAACAGGAATTACCACAGAAAATATATATACAAGGGAATTCCCAGTGCTAGCCTGTGAGAGAAGTAGGCTTCACAGCAGTGAAAATAGGCTTTTTGTCACTACCAGGACATGCCACATATTAAGACACATGTCCTCCCTTTTACTTACACAGCACCCTGCCCACAGGGCTACCTAAGGCCTACCTTAGGGGTAACCTATGTGTAATAAAATGGGAGTTCAAGGCTTGGCAAGAAGTTTTAAATGCCAAGTCGATGTTGCGATGAATTGCGCATGCAGACTTTGCAGTGACAGGCCAGAGACAGGTTTGAAAAGCTGCTTGTTTTGGCAACTGCAGGCCAACTAGTAACATTTAATTTACAGGCCCCAGGTATATGAGATACCACTTTCCAAGGGACTTGCAGGTAAATCAAATATGCCAAACAGGTCTAAACCAATCATATCATGTTTAGAGAGAGCTCTTGAATGTTAGCACTGATTAGCAGTGGTAAAGTGCCCAGAGTCATAAAGCCAACAAAAAGAAGGTCAGAAAAATAGGCAGAGGAAGACAAAAGGTTTGCCAATAACCCTGCGAAGAGGGCTATGTCCAACAGCTCCATAGACAGTAAATGCTTTAAAATGTATCTGTTTTATTATAGGTAGGCAGTGTGATCCTTCAGGTGTGGTGAGCTCGTCTGCTTAGCTAGGATCTTCCGGATCAGCATGGTTGCTCCGTTCTGGACAATCTGTAGTTTATGCAACAGATAAGCCAGCAAACATTGCATAGTCCAGTCAGGAGGCTATTAATACCTGTATGATTGTCCTCTGGAAGGAATATATAAGCAAATGTAGGATCATCTATGGACATCCCATACAACATCACACATTGCGATCCAGCCTAGGACAACACACTCATCACAGTATACTATCCCACATCACTCCACCCTCAACCCAAGTGCACTGTACTACATCACCACATCTACCATTTCATGTCCAAGCAGACCTTCATCTACCACAGTATTTTTATATCATTTCGCTTTGTAGAAGGCTGCAGTACATCCCTCTCTTCTTTACCATATTACACCCTATCTCTCCATGTTACATTACACACCAGCTCGTCATCATAACCAGGGTGGAGACAGATGAGCACAATACCTGTCTCAACAGTAGCTAGAACTATCATATATGCTAAAAGAAGCAACATCTCTCAGGTCTTGGCAGGATGAAAAACTAGGTGTTTTATGTGCCAAGTAAGGTTTGGGGTGAGAAATACGATGAAGCAAAGCAACGCCACAGTGTAAGAGTGCTTAGTGCTGCAGGAGCTTCTGCTCAACCTTTAGCATATAACCCATGGATTTGTGCTGGACCTCCGGAGAGACCCAAATGCATTTCAGCCGCCCGCCCCATTTCTCCATTATAAACAAGCACCACAGGTTTGTCCGGTCCCAGTTCCAGAGATGCAGAGACAATCGTGTAGGTGTAGATGTACGGTCTGCATCCACTAAATGTGAGTACCCATGCAGCATTCCCTGACAGCCGACCCATCTCTTTCACTGATTAGGATGTTTCTACTGTCTAACTGACTTTGCTCCTTTTACAGTGGGACACGCGTTAATTGGGCATCTCTGCACCACCTGAAGAGGCACTAAACCTAAAAACGTTAGGTAAGCGCGACCTTACACAAAACAATCCCCCAAATACCCCGTTTCTGCATGCCAAGGAATAAAGTCGACACCGATGGTTACTATAGTCTTATATAACCACTAGTGGAATACTAACCGCCATTTTACTAATACGGCAAACAACATAAAAAGCACTGAAATTTGAAAGCATGTACACCTCTGTAATGTTGAGGGTCCACATCACCTAATCCCTTAGATACTAGACCACTGACTCTTTGTTTTACCACCGGATTAGGGCTCATACGTGGATGCCAGGATCCCACAGTCTGGCACCAATGTTCTAATTGTTGAACAACGCTCTTCGCGTTTTTTGCATTGCACATTGGATTCAATGTTGTATACTCATGGCTTTTGCCTTAGATACATTACTACCATGCATTATGGGTTGCCTCGCAGTGACAACGTTCTCTGCGGACATCACTGCCACAGCATAATATGTATGTTACGCTTAAATGTTTTGTTTGTGTCTACCTTGGTTCCTGGTGACCTGCTGACAGCCAGTTCCTTAAGTCCTCCACCTTGACTATCAGGGCGGCAGATACTCTATCACACCAGGGACTCAGTATCCCTTTTTCCTGTTCCTTGAATTACATTCTGTTTTTAATATGTTTTGTTTAAACACCCCCTCTCTCTTTGTTATATTTCTACAGGTTGGACCTCGTCCCACACACTAAGTAGGTAGCACTGTAAGGGGCACCATATCTGTGTGTGGGGGAGTTTAGCACTATGTGATTTGCTGTCCTGATGAAGTGCCACGGATCCTTATGACCACCGGATAGGCATGAAAGATGTTGACAAATTACCAAGCACACAACCAAAGTTAGGTCTTTTGCTGTCGACTAGAGGGACCCTTCCCCTCCTAGTCTTCACATACTGAAACCCCAAGTTCCTTCTAATAACCTTGAAGGTAGCACTTGCCTGTTGTAGGCCCTTTTAACCCTAACGAGTGGTCTATTTATTAAAGGATAGCCCACAACCTCCCTGATCAGTTAATCCCCAACCACATTCACTCCATTTTACACCTCACTTATACTCATCATATGGCATTTCTCTTAAAAATATCTCTGCTAAAGAGACCCTTCGAGGGACACGTAGGGCATTGCAGCGCCTGCCTGATGAGGAGCACCAACCTATGATGAAACATGACATCCCCATGGGGGTGGGTGAAGGCAACATGAGACAATCACACTGCTCTCTACTAGTCTCTTCTCTCTTGGTCTGACTATACCAGTATAGAACTCGTATTTCACCTTTCTTAGGAACAGCAGCCGTATTAGTTGAGGTTTTCAGTTACCCATAGGAGCACGGGCTCTGGACCTTCCTATCCAGCTCCAAGTCCACTTTACCATCTGGTTCCCAGAGAGGAAATCAATTGAAAAGTGGAAACAGAGGAGCACAATACCTGTCTTAACAGTAACAAGAACTATCAACTATGCTAAAAGAAGCAACATCGCTCAGGTCTTGGCAGGACCAAAAACTTGGGGTTTTATGTGCGAAGTGAGGTTTTGGGTGAACAATACCATGAAGCAAAGCAACGCATTGAATTGCGTCAAAATACTCACCATCATAAACGCCCTTGCTACAGTGAAAAGTGCATAGTGCTCCAGGAGCGTCTGCACAACCTTTAGCAAATAACCAATGGATTGATCCTGGGGCTCCAGAGAGACCCAATAACAACAAGCATTTGCAATGCAATAGGTCTCGCATTAGGAAAGTTTGAGCTATTGGTATTGTAAATGACAAATTTTTTATTTATGTGTTGGTTTTGAGAATAGCGAAATTAATAGTTTGTCATTTATAATGCCAATAGTTTTAACTTTCGCAAATGTGACATCTTTAGCATTTGTAATGCAATGTGTTGTATTTACATGATTTAGATGTATTGATATTACAAATAACAATGGCTTTTATTTTTTAAAATATTTAATAATTAAATAAAAGTTATTGTAATTTATAATGGCACTAGCTTAAATTTTTGTAAATAACTTTTGGGAAGATTATGCTCATTGTATTTTATTGTGACGAAAATCCAAAAAACAGAAGTGAAATATTAAAAAAAATTTGGTGACATTTGTAATAAAGCGTGAAACATTGAGAGAACATATTTGAACCAGTTGTTGCGTACCAGACTTCAACATCCGCCAATCGCGTTGATAAAGAGGTTTCAATGAAAGGAGGGATTCCAGCTAGTCATAAATCTGTAAAATACCTATTTTAAGTGGCTTTGAAAACGTAATACTCCTTTTCGGGTTAGTAAATACCGCGATGGCCATCCCTCCATGAGGTCACGAGGGGAGCTGGCAAGAGGCGCTACAAAAAGGGACATTGGCGGGCGTGCCACGACCCGATTTCTCGAATACGGCTGACAGGGAAGAAGCCTAAGCCGGGAAGCAAAGCGTGGCCCAATTGTTACGATACTAACGTTCCATTCCGCGCTGGACGTCGGCAGGGTCAGAACTCAGGGCACCTACCGATACCCTGCAATGAAAACAATCTTAGCCCTCCCGCTCTTCAAGTCCGGACATGAAAGGAATGGGAAGAGCCTTCGTTTTCCACGGGGAAGGCAGACGGAACCTATGAACCGCCCCCCACCCCGCCCCCGGCAGCGAATCCAGCTGAGAGGAGAGGCGGCCCGCTGTGACAGAAGGAGGCGTGCTCGCGACAGGTTGGGGAGCGCGCGCACACGTTCCAGGCAGCGACGGAGGCCTGGCGCGCACCGCCACCCTGTGCCATGTCGCGCGCCGTGGGTCTCGTCCCCTTTTCCTCTTCCCAGTGTGTGCACCGCGGGGCCTGTTTCCTACGCTGGGGGCCTGCAACCGCCACTCCCTGCGATGTTGGCAGGGGCTGGCGGGGATGCGCCCCCGGTCTGGGGGAAGCTGCCGGTTTTGCAGCCACTCTCGGTCCTTCCCCTGAAGCCGGGCCCGCCTTCCCACCACTGCCTCCTCCACCCGGAGCCTCCGGAGGTGCAGAGGAGCCTTACTGTAGACGGGCCGAGTACGAAGAGGAAGAGGTGGAGATTCCGCTGACCGCTCCGGCGCCTAACCTGTAAGTACCGATTTGGGGGTATGGCAGATCTCCCGGTGCATGGGGCGGGGGTGTGTGTCTGTGTGTGCGTGCAGGGGGGGTAGGGGGTGGCGGCGTGTGTATGCGTGCGTGTCTGTGTGTGTGCGTGTCTGTATGTATGTGTGTGTGTGAAGGGGGGTGGGGGGGCGGCAGCGTGTGTACGTGTGCGCGCCCCTGTGTGTGTGCAGGGGTGTGGAGGCTGGCTGTGTGTGTGTGCGCCGTTAGTGCATGCGAGCAAAGCGAAAGCAGGGGCTGTTTGTGCGTCTGCGCAAGTGCGTCTCAGAAGCGCGCTCACACGGACAAAACTGAGAATGGAAAAGCGCGCGTCCGACTGGTGTCTACATTCCCAGAAACGGACAGCAATAGGTTTCGAGCAGACAGCAAGCAATGCTTGCACGTCTAGCTCGACCTAAAAAGGAGCAACTCTGTGGTTGGGCCAACCCATCACTGAGAAACTCCAAAAAGTGATGTTGAAAGATGTGGTTGTTAGTCTAAATAAAAACTCGATTACATACAACATAAGTTAACAAAACATCGTATAAAATAAAGAGCATGAAATAACGTATAGAATAACATATGATTACATTCAATTCAATAATATAACATATAATATACGTTCAAAAAAAGTCACCATAATTGCTCTATGGAAATATCAAATTCCTTCAATATTTTTATATATGTAATACTGTTATCATATTACCTTTGTGTACTTCGGCCTACATTTCAGCAACTATTTGACCATTCATGAGAAGTCCTACATGTCAAACTCGACTTCGGGTCTCTTTAACAGAGCGCTCTCTCTACCTTCACCCAGCGAAAATGTTATTTTTGAGCGCAAAGTGAAAAAGCTCTGTTGATAAATGATTCAGCGGCGATAACTGATGTTTCTGTCACTACTGAACACATTCTGTTTTAAATAACAGCGTCGTTCCTGCACATTGTAAAGATGCTGTCTGTACAATGCCAAGTTGTGGCCTCCACAGCTTCACTTCAGATTGCATTTGAAACATGTCCTGCCCCCTCCAGTGACCGCCGACTCTGAATCGACTCTGAATTAAGATGGATCTCAGCTCTTGATTGACAGCCCGGCGGTGTACGTTCCTTGCATCACCTTGTCAGAGTTCTCCTCAAGGACTCGTTTATGACAGCTTTGCAGCTCGTTTCCCCTTTTTCTGCTGACGAATGTTCTTCACGCACCTTTTTGGTGGGCAAAGAACTGAATTCAGGCAGTGGGTGGGCAGTCGGCTGAGGATTTGACAGTTAATTACCAAGATTAATTGTCCCGCGAGGGGCATTATTCAAATACAGAGATGGGTTGATCGTTCACACAAAAAAGCATTCACAAGTTGCTTCCGAGATGTACGTAAGAGACGTCTGCACGCTCGATCCCACCAATCACATCCTGCTTGATTCTTCAATTTACTGGCGCCAAAAACGCTCTGGGGCATCGTGAAAAGGCAATTACATACACCCCTTAAGGGCTGATTCAAACAAACTGGCTACTTCTGTTTCAGAACAGATTTACAAGCCCCTTGCGCCTCATTTACGCCGCCGTTGCGTCACTTTTGTGACGCAGCGGCGGCGCAAATCCTGCTCCATGGTGCTGGGGTACTTACAACCTGACGCACCTGGGATATGCTTCACATTGTAATGCCCTGCGCCACATGTAGGCGTTCCTGTACAGGGGGGGCGTCCCGGCGCAGGAACGCCTCCTAAAAGTGGCTGAGTGAAATCTACCGGATTTCATTAAGTCACTTTTAGGCCCCTGCTGCGTCAAAACCCTGCGCCTGCCTGAAGCAGGCGTAAGGTTTGACGCAGCATTAACTAGATAGGGCCCCCAGGCATTGCTGGAGCTGCGTCGCGCTTGCGACGCAACTCCAGCAATGCGTCACTTTTACGGCACAGATGCGTATCGCATCTGTGCCATTTTTGCACCATTGTGCGCCGCATTGTAAATGCGGCGCATCCATGATGGCGGAGCTGTGGCGCACAATAACTGGCGCATCCCTGCTGATTTGCAGGGATGCGCCAGTTATTGTAAATGTGCCCGTATTTAAGCCTTTGATCATTTTGGGACGCTTGTTACTTGCGCTTGTATAAATCATTGTTTTCAAACACGCTGCCGCCTAGACTTTTCAAAAAGATTATTACATTTAAAAAATGTCACGCTGTCTAGGTAAAAGGTTGCGTGATATCTATGCATCGACTAAACACAGAATTCGCTGGCGTAATTGTGAGGTTTTGAGCATGATGCTTGTTCTGTGAGATTTCAGGGAATACGCCTGGTAGGTTATGACACCACCATTCATGGCAAAATTATAGGGTAGGAGAGTGGAAGCAACATAGAGTGGGTGTTATTTGCGGAAATTATGTCTTTTGTGATTTTTTTTCCAGCTTGCAATGCGTTCTTGGACTGCAATTTACGCACAGTCCTAAAATCATTGCCTATTATGTATCTGAATTTACATGACATAGTTTTGTGCTTCTGCTACCCCGCTTATTCGGGTGATAACACCAGGGGTGTAATGTAACACAGGCCCCTGCAGCCCCCGCGGTGCGAGGGGTTGGGGCCCTCACCCTCCAGGGGGCCCCGTCAGCACCGCACTTCTGCTGGGGAGCTCTAGATTGAGTGCGAAGGGGGCCCCTTCACGTACCCTGCAGGGGGGCGCCCTCAAGGTTCATTACGCCACTAGATAACACTCCAGGGGCTTAATTACATGTGCACAAATGCTTGAGCTTAGGGTGTAACTGAATTTATGCATTGCTAAAAACAATCGCAATTCGCCAAATTGTAATTTCATGAGGAAATGCGACTCATAGAAAGAGTTATACATGGATGTGAAAATTACAGATTACTAGCGAACAGCGACAGTTTTGCAATTAGAATACAAGAACATTCTAAATTAAATAGTAACGTCAAATACGTTTTTGACGTGAAAAGTATGGCTACGCTTTTTTAGCATATGTGTATTTTGTACATAATTTTAGTTAAAAGCAGACAGGGTGGAAAATTCATCAAGTGGTGTACATAAACATTGGCTCACACATGTAAACTCTGGTTTCTATGTGTAATAATAGGAGCAGAAAGGTGCGGTCCTCAATAGCTGTGCGAAGCTGCTAACACTTGTAAGATACATTCTAATCATTAGAGCAGAGATATGTGGCAGATCTGTTTATATATTTACAATCTTCAAACTGTGCGGGGGAGGGATGCACATTGTTAAACTTTGGTCTTTAAGTTGAGTAAAGTAGGGAACCTTTTTTTTTGTTGAGAATGTAGGTAAAACTTTCTTCTTAACTTCACTTGTCGTGATTCACCTGAGGTAAAGTTTAGGCTGTTCGTCCACCATAGTTGAGGATTTTCCCCAGCCTCATCTACCGCCCTAGAAGGGCAGGATATTTGGAAGGAAGGAAATTGGATCAGATCAACTAGGGCCTGATTTAGAGTTCAGTGGACGGGCTACTCCATCACAAACATGACCGATATTTAGTTCATCGTATTATTACCAGTATTATTACTAGTGCCACTGGGCACTTGAAATGCGGCGAACGGGATATCTGTCACGTTTGTAATGGACTAACTCATCTGCCAAACTGTAAATCAGGCCCCAGTGAGCTACTAGGTAATATCCAATTTTAAGAGCCATGCAATGTTCTTGATGTGTTAGATGCCTTTTGATTTCCTCTTTCCCTTTCGCTAAGGTCCTGGAGAAGGCCATGAACGCAGAACTATAAACCGTTCTGGATGTCCATCAATTGCTGGACCCTGCACAGCATGGGTTCCGAGCCCAACATTGCACCGAGTCGGCACTGGTGGCAGCGTCAGAGAAATTTAGGGGGAGAGTGGATAAGGGTGGCAGATCTCTCTGCCGCCTTTGACACAGTCCACTATGTGCTCCTGAGTAGACGCTTGCATGCCCTGGGCTTTAGGAGTATGGCACTGTCACTGCTGACCTCCTTTTTAGAAAACAGGCAACAGTGGGTTGAGTTGGGTGGGGTTAAATCTAGTCCCTTCTCTCTCCCATTTGGAGTCCCACAGAGATCAGCACTCAGTCCAATGCTTTTTAATGTTTACGTTAACCCCCTGGCTCAGCTTATTGTGAGCTTTGGCCTGTCCGTACTCTCTTACGCTGACGACACACAGATTGTGGTGTCGGTAACATCCCAGGTTGATAATGACGCTTACAACTTCCACAGTTGCATGACCACTGTGGCAGGCTGGATGGAGGAAAATTGTCTAAAGCTTAATTCTGGGAAGACTGAGGTATTGCTATTTGGGAATGAAACCTCCTTCTGGAATGTGTTGTGGTGGCCCCAGGAGTTGGGGGATCTACCGAAGCCAATTCTGAAGGCTAAAAATCTAGGAGTCATTTTTGATACCAAGCTATGCTTCAGTGCTCAGATCAATGCAGTGACCTCCAGGGGCTACTATTTGCTGCCGGTTCTGAAAAAAATACTCCTGTTTACTCCAACTGATCTTCAGAAGACCGTAATGCTGGATTATTTTAATTCACTCTATCCAGGCATTCTAAAATATTCAATTAAAAAAACTGCAGTCTCTCCAAAATGCGGTGGCAAGAACGCTTTGAACATTCCTAAGTTCAAACCTGTGACGCATCTACTACATGGCCTGCCCTGGCTCCCTGTAGAGAGGAGAATTTCGTTCAAAGCCTTGAGTCTTATGCACAAGGCACTTCATGGTACTGGCCCCCTTTACTTTCAGGAGCTATTTACTTGGTACACTCCCAGTAGAACGCTGAGATCCAGCACAGGACACAAGGTTCAGATTCAGAGAATTAAGCAATTAAAATTGGGCGGGAGGACTCTCACATTTCAGGGGGGAAAGCTATGGAATTCCCTCCCTCCGGCCCTCCGCTCCCAACAAAGCCTGCAGCTGTTCAGAAACCAGCTGAAGACCTGGCTGTTCCCGCCGACTTAGCCCTAACGCTTGATGACTCACCTTCCTGGTTGCTGTTTTGCCCTGCCGGCTTGGTTCGCCCAACTCCAAAACACCCTCGGGTATTGCGCGCTTTACAAACTTAATTAATTCATTCAATCATTCCCCTTTCCCTTCCCTTGTGCTTCTGTCCGTGTGCTGCCCTGAATATTGGAGGGCAAACGTTCTGGACGGGGTGATTGCCATTCTGTGGTCGGGCATTCATGTGTTATGAATAAATTCTTTTTCGCTCCTACCTCGGCCCTGCTTTTGTTACTATACAGTGCTCAGGGCTGCCCTAGGCCATAATGAATGGAAAGTAAAGAGCTGTTGCTCAGCAAGTGAGCAGCTGCTACGCAGGAGTCCTTCTTTCCCCCAATGTATTTTTTTTTTAAGCTTTGTTAGGTTTCACGTTTTATGAAGCAGGCACAGCTCAGGAATATGCAAAGTTCTAAGGTTCTTCAGTACTGCCTTACAGCTCAGCTTCTAAAGGCCCACAACAGCTTTATATATAATAAGGGAGCAGGACTTTAAAGGCTAGTACAGCTTAACTTAAAAAAAAATACTTCTGGTGAGACCTAAAGGGTTTCAACACCCCATGGTCACAGTAGTGAAGTGTCAAACATGAACAGTAATCGCTGTGAAAGTGGACAGCAGTAAGTCCCTGACTCCCTCAGATCGGTCAAATTGCGTTTCTTTTTTTGGCAGAGCCAAGAGAGAAACCTGAGCTGAGAATCCCCCCGCCTTCGGAGCTTCCAGTGATACTATGCGCTGAGGGAGAATTAGGAAAAGGAAGCTCACTTTGTGCCTTCAGTCACAGACTCTGTCTCTCTGTTTTTCCTGCAATCCACATATCATAGAGAGACAGGGAGTGGAAATACCAGAGTTGCAGATTAGGACTTTTTTTTTAATAGAGTTTTATATAGTGCGAAATAGACCCGAGACATCGGGTATCAGAGCGCTTTACATAGCACCAGTTTCGTTACAGAAGGACCTAATCATTTTTGTTAGGCACGGGGAGATTAAGTGATTTGCCCAGAATCACAGGCTATTGAGTGATTGCAGAGACTCGAACCAGGTTCCCCAGCTTTGAGGTTGACCTCTCTAGCCATGAGGCTACATCCTCTCCCCAGACATGGGAAGGTTGACAGCAATTGGCTTATACCAGTGCTTGCTCCACTATCTTCAAGAGAACCCTAAAAATGTCAGGGTTCTTTCCAAGAGCAACGGCCTGCCAAGAACATTAAGACTTAGAACGTGACAGACTGATATTTGACAGAACTTTCCTCCACAAGAGCTTTCATTTTCGCACAAATCCAAGTTTACCTTGGGACATCTTCAGACCTGGATTGTGTGCCATAAGGTACTGTCATTTGTTGTAATGTTTGATGATTAATAGTGGAAACAAGGAAATCATATCCTATTGAAAATGGGAACAAACTCCTAGCAATTCACACACTATATTTCTGAATGAACTTTACTAACTGGATTTGGAAATACTTACGACTCATTTTAACAGTGGGTCATCAGCCTTGATACAGCTTATTTTCCAGTCCTGAGGTAAATACGTGTGCAAATAGTGGCAATTGTTCAAAGAGATTTGGATTAAACACATATATTATTCTAAACCGTGTAGCAATGCTGGTGGATAGGTGGATATCTTGATGCATATACCTTGGGGTCTCTTAGTTGTCCTTGATGTTCCACCAGGAGCTGTTTGAATGTGTAGAGTTATATTTTATTATTATTTATTTAAGCATTGTACCACTTTTGTAAGTCACAAGATTTTCATGTAAGTAAATCTACTCCCAGATCAGATTAGTGGTCAGTAACAGCAACGTTGCCCAGACAATATGTTCACTCGTACTTATTTATGTGGGTTATTTCAAACGGTTTAACAATCCATTCTCATTCTTAAAAACATTGGAGATTTACTCCTGTCATGTGCAAGTAAAGTTATCTTTACATCATGAATTGAGAAGGGATGACTACCAAAATCAGTTGGGGTGTAGGAAATAAGGGTTTCTCCTCCAAGAAAACAGTTTTCCCTATGGATAATGAAGAAAATAAAATATCAAATGCATTTACATTTACTTACTGTTTTCTTGCATGAACAAGTACAAACCTAATTAATGAGTACACACTCAAGACCTATTCTAACCTCCTGAGGCTTCATCATCTCCTACCTGCTTAGAAATGTATCTCTTTGAGATTAAGATAATAATGTACATATGATTTTCCACCCCTGTCTTAACCTCTTGATTACTAATGGAATGTCATTGCCAGTTGCAAGACTGTGGGAATTAAAAACAAAATTACACTGAGCACCTAAACATACTCTTCAGGTTTTTAAGCTAGGTGAACTAGCTGCCCATTAAATAACAAAAGCTCTTTTGATCCATTTGTTTTAGTGCCCCTCATCCTTTTTGCCACATCTGTGTAATGGGTTAGTAATTGATGTATTGATATAGGAGCCCACTGGTGCTCAACACTTAGGTAGAAGGCTCTGTATTGAACCTTGGGATTCCTCCAGAGTAAGGGCAATGAGTGCAACAGGATTTCATAATGCAGTTTTAAACTTGCTTCGCCTTAATGTCTGTGTCCATGCCATTTATGACTTCTCAGCTTTAGCTGCCTACTGATTGCTTTTAAGTAATGCCCCATTCATTCACTGGCTTGTATGGGGCAGCCTCCTTCAGCCATTACTTTGAGACGGTGTGATTTACACCATGGTTAAGCCCAAAGGAATATTTCCCTCTCCCTGCTATTAGCTGTTTCATGTATTTTTCTGCCTTCAAGAGACTACATTAATTGTAATTAATGGGAGAGTATATTTGGTGAGCACTGAAGCCTCTTCTACTTCTCACAGAAATGCAAGCGGGATACAATCTCACAGAGCCCCTGAAACTTGGTTTTACTCCCACATGCTCCAAAATGTAAAATCAATAGACTTCACCGTGAATTCTAACATCTCATTCACCCCACACACCAAAAGGATGGAGAACATACAATTAACAAAAAGTACGGTATTGATATGTGTTGCTGCACTCCAAGCAGTTCCTACAGAATGGGTGATCCTTTAACCTAGGTCAACCGTACCAAAGACCCAAATACAAATTGCAGTAAATACATAGTGGAAGCCTAATCATAACTCTATTTCAATGATATCACCAATCCAGAGTGTTGTTACAAACATCTCCTTTATTTCACTTTTGTTGCACAATAAAAAGGCATAGGCAATGCATTTCATCTGACTTCACAAAGGGGAACTTCTTCAGAGCTATACGATTAGTTTCCAGAGTTCTTGTCTATTTGGTAAGTGTCTATTTGCCAAACAATGTCTCATAGTCTCTAAATCCTTTTCTCTTTATCCAGAGCCAATCAAATGTGTTGCTTGTCATGAATTAATCTTCATCTATATTTTCATATTATTCCCTGTATTTCCACAAGACGCCCCAGGGCATTTGCATGCTTTATAAATCCTTAAATCAAATCAAATCACAAGTATTACTCCAGCGGCCTTTAGTGACGCACCATGCCACGTCCCCTTATGTGGTTTAGGATCAAACTTGTTGGCTGTGTCTTTTTATTCTGCAACAAAAGAGAAATAAAGAAGATGTTTTTAACAACAGTCTGGATTGGTGATATCATTACATTGGAGCTATGATTGGACTTCTTGTTTGATTGGACACTAAACATTTGGTGTGCCCCTTCCACTATGAATGAACATGGCGAACATAGTGAACACTACCATTGGCATTCTCAACTCACTCAAAAAAGAAAAATATCTCTTCTACGAAAAGCAAACAAAATGGCAGTTAACACTGTGGTAATCTCCGGACTGGATTTTAGCAATTCCACACCTTTGTAATTTACATACTCACATCTTTTTCCATCCTGCTTAAAGGCATCTTTAATTCTTCAGTGAGAATTTTTACCACCTCTAAACTATCCAACCATACCTACCCTCTTCTGAGAAAACTCTATTGGTTATCATTAAATGATAAGGACACCTTCAGGCTCTGCTGCCTTACAATTAAGGTTATACATCGAACCACACCCTCATCACAAATTTCTCTGCTCCTCTATTCCTATCTCTTGGGGTCCAAAACTATACAAAGACATAATGCTCTAAGGATTGAGGCTTCCAGAACCTCATCTGCTTAGAACTGTTCCTTCACAGGGACTGCACAATCAGCCTGCAACTCTCTGTCACTCACCATTAGAACCCGACCATCCCTGTTCTCCATCAGGAAGCTACTAAGGAAACATCTATTCTGTCATTTCCAGAAATAAGCAGAAAGCCTCCTTTAATTATTTTTTTTTATCCAGCCTCCCACTCCTTTCCTCTACTACCCATACCTTAAGCCTTCTATGAAACGTGGACAATTACAAAACTCTGTAACTTGAAGTAACTCTTATTCGGATTTTATGTAGTGGTTCTCTGCTGTTTGTAAAGTGCATATTTTAGAAGACGGTAAACTATATATAAAAATGTAAACCTAACCTTTTAATGAACATGGTTTGAAAAGCAGCACATGGTGCAAGTTTCTCAAACACTTACTTGAAATATGACATATAATTATGTCCATGAACTACAATCCTGGTCAATTGTTATTATTAGCTAACTTATTTTTGTGGAAAAAGCTACATAAAAAAAATACAGCAAATTATTTAATGGAAGAATTAGACCTAGCAAGTTTCATAACATGTTTACATGCCTTTTTTGATGATACTTAAAGCAAGCTTGCTTTCTTTATTTACATGTGTGGCTTTTGTCGTTGAAAGCTAACTTGCAGAACTCTGTATAGTTTTATTATGTGTTTCTTTCAACAATATATCACTCCCCACAATCCTTTGCAAAATCGGCTATTCACCCTTCTTTCCAAAAATCCCATGTCTAAAATACCTTCAGTATCAAGAAGTTTACAAAAATGTGAATTTCATTTTCATTATATTTGTATTGCCTTTTGTGCTGTTGTGCTCTAGTGACCTTGAATTGGAACACAGAGTGTTCGGGATACAATGGAATCCTTGAGGATTCTCAGCTGCCCATCTTGTTAGTTGAGTGTTTTGATTCATGCAACCTTTGTAAAGCATCAGCCCTGCTATTCTTTTCACATGTAGGCTTGCAGGGCTTTTTATCGAAATAGAGTGCTTGCCTTGTATTCTTTCCACTTTGTCATATTTGTAATGTTGGAAAGACCGTGGACTATACAAATACATCTTTTTTCTTTCAATTGCTTTTTACTTGCCTTTTGTGAAAGAACTCTAACAGCCAGTGACCTTGTAAATTCTGGAACAAGCTGTGAACTTTTCTTTGTATTAACACACAAAGGGCCCAATTCACAAAGGTAACTAACACTTTTATGTAAGGCTATACTTTTTAGTACCTCAATCATCATACAAGGGAATGGACACTTGTATCTACAATAACCATTGGGTATTTGTTGAAAACCCTCATAGACGCTGAGATGTTATGAGTGCGGTGTATCTTTTATCCGCCCCTTCTCTAGCGTCATGGCATATTCATCGGGTTGACTAACGACGTGCTATATGCCTGCCTCACCCGAGGCAACCTCTGGAAAGAGTAGAAGTGTCCAGAAATAAAAAATTTGCTGGTCCAGAGGAATAGGGTACAGTGCTACTAAGCCAAAAAATCTAAAAACAAGGTTGCACCCAAAAAAAAAAATATATATATATATTTTAAAGAGGATGCACACTGTAGTTTAAAAGGAAAAATAGTGGTATATTTGGTAATCGAGTTACAGGATTACCATATAACTCTATCAATAGGTCGACATGTTTCAGCTCTATTGGGCCCAACGGGTCTGTAGAGCTTTCGTCAGGACAATACAAATGAACAAAACTGAATACTCACACTATTTGTGTAGTGTTCACTAGAAGTATGAAAGTTTCACACTCAGATTCCTGTATGGAAGAAACAAATAAATGGTAGTACATAGTTTAACAGCATATAGCATGCATGACAAGGGTCTCAATTTGTGGCCCGGTACAAAGAAGAGATAGTAGTAAATCAAACTCCATTTGTACATATGTAAGCACCGCATTGAGGGTACTACACTACATTGGAGCAGTGAAAATGTGGAGCAATGGATCATAACACTGGAGCTGAGAATGAATTCTATTTTAAAAAATATTAGACGTTTTGTAATAGGTAATGTGCAGAATAACATGTGAAAATTGCTGTCGGTTGCCTATAAGAGCAACTATGGGATAATGCAGTGTGGTCAATCAACTTCAATTACGCGCTTGTAAACCTACTAGTTTAGCGTGTGGTGATTGAAGGTGCATCTCACAAAGGGCAACGTTAGTTACATATTAACTCTCCGTCGCCGATGAAATCGGTAAGAATCATGTGCATAGAACATTTATGTGTTAGTACATGTTATCAGGAGACTTAGTGAGAGGTGTAACCCACTACTGCGTTTTAAAGGTTATAAGCACGGAGGTTTAGGATTTTTGCTAGTGCGCTGTATGTTACTGAACGTGCGCTTTTCAAAAGAAATACCTTGTTTGTCAGGAAATCACTCCGCATCAGACAGGCTAATAGAGTCGCTGTACACAGGGCGTTTGCTGGAATAATAAAAGCAATAAGTCCTGCGTGAAGATATTGCGTAGATTAAAGCGCACAGCCATCACTTACTTTGTTTGGTAGAGGCTCGCCTAGCGCCATTCTTACCCTCGTGTTAGTCGCAATTGCTGCTTGTGCTGACTCTGCCCCTGGGAAGGGGGAGGACACTCCCTTGTTCGTTTTTAAAGTTATAGGAAGCAACGAAGGGCTTGTGCTATCATCAGGTGTTAAAGTGGCAGTGAGACAATATTGGTTGTCGTTCTAACAACGGCGTGATAACTGGAGAGGGAGGCTGTGTGCTCACTACTCTATCTGGCCAAAGGTGTATAACATGACTAATTGTCTTAAAGAGCCAGAATCTTAACGTTAAGCTTGGATGCAGCGTTATAGAAATTCGGGGCCTCTTAATAACATGGTGGGAGTGTCATAACTATATAAGATCGTTCCCAAATAGATTGGATTGTAAATAAATACAGATAATCCAGTGATCAATCTGGAGGATTGATCTGTTGACCAGAACAAGGGGGAACGTTAGTAGAACTGGTGCCATGGAATATTATCATTCATCCCCAGTAAATGGGTTCCCAATCGATTGACCCATCGTTGTTCCCTTTCGAATAGTGTGCGTTCAGCATCGGTGTGTTTTTCATGAAGTTTTTCCAACACTGTCCATCTGAGATCATCGCACGAATGGCCAGCTGTCACGAAATGTGTGCAGAGTTTGGTTGTACTTTTTTTAAGCCGTATGTTGCTCCTATGTTCTCCTTTGCGAGTCTTGACTTTTTGACAGGTCATCCCTACATATTTTTGTTGACAAGGACATGTTATAAGGTACACCACATGGGTGGAGTTACAGTTTGTGTGTTGCCTTTGTGTCCATAACAAGCTGTCAGTCAATTGCAGGGTCTTGGTGGGATTTGTGAATTTGCAGACTCCACAGGTACCACAGGGAAAATGGCCAGTTACTGGGGCCATATTGATGTTTCTTATGGTGGTCGTAGTTGGTCTTTTCCTGGGGCGAGTGTGTACTAACACATCTTTGAGATTTTTTGTCCTCCGGTTGGTAAATCTTGGCTTGGGCCAATCATAAGACCCTGAGGTCACTATTGGCCAATTTTTCCTTATACGTTTTTGTACCTGATACGTTGCTGGGCAAAAGGTGGTCACACATGTGACAAGATCCTTTACTGATTCCTTTTGGTAGCTCTGTAGTAGACATTCCCTTGGTTGATTCTGAGCTCTTTTTTTACATTTAGAGATTGTCTGTGGGGTGTAATTTCTTGCTCGTAATTTCTTACTCAAAATTGTAGCCTGTTGTTTATAATCGCTTGCTTTGCTACAATTTCGTTTGTGTCGAAGAAACTGGCTGTAAGGGAGATTGTCTCTGAGAGGTTGAGGATGGAAACTAAAATATGATAGTAGGCTATTCTTAGCTGTATGCTTTGTATAAGTCCTAGTCTCTAGTTTCCCATTTTCAGAAAAGATGGTCAGGTCTAAAAAATCAATACTCTCTTTGTTGGCAATAGAGGTAAACCTGAGCCACCGGTCTCTGCCATTCAGCCATTCCATGAATGTGGTCAAAGAGTTCTTTGTAACCCAGATTAACAGAATATCATCAATGTAACGTTTCCAGTATAATATAGTCGGTTCATTATTAGAACCCCTTTCAAAATTTGCGGATGAATATCTTAAACCGCTAGTGCAAAGTACCCCGACGTACCTAAAGGACACTCGTGACCTCCTGATCCAGATAGCCGATAAAGCATTCGACCCAAACACCATGATCCTAGTTGGATTGGATGTAGAATCGCTTTACACGAGCCTGCCCCAAGATGACACTATGCAAATGCTGGAAGACCTGCTATTCCTCACAGAATGGCCTCATAAAACCCCTCGCCATTTTATTTTAGAGTGCTGCCGTCTAGCATTGAAAGAAAATTACTTTGAATACAACGGACAACTCTTCTTACAGTGCCATGGTACCTCCATGGGAAGCGCCTTCGCTCCCTCGGTGGCTGGGTTGTACGTGAGTCAATTTGAACAGAAATTCGTCCTCAACAGTGACAATCCATACATTTCCAGTATATTATACTGGAAACGTTACATTGATGATATTCTGTTAATCTGGGATACAAATAACTCTTTGACCACATTCATGGAATGGCTGAATGGCAGAGACCGGTGGCTCAGGTTTACCTCTATTGCCAACAAAGAGAGTATTGATTTTTTAGACCTGACCATCTTTTCTGAAAATGGGAAACTAGAGACTAGGACTTATACAAAGCCTACAGCTAAGAATAGCCTACTATCATATTTTAGTTTCCATCCTCAACCTCTCAGAGACAATCTCCCTTACAGCCAGTTTCTTCGACACAAACGAAATTGTAGCAAAGCAAGCGATTATAAACAACAGGCTACAATTTTGAGTAAGAAATTACGAGCAAGAAATTACACCCCACAGACAATCTCTAAATGTAAAAAAAGAGCTCAGAATCAAGCAAGGGAATGTCAACTACAGAGCTACCAAAAGGAATCAGTAAAGGATCTTGTCACATGTGTGACCACCTTTTGCCCAGCCACGTATCAGGTACAAAAACTTATAAGGAAAAATTGGCCAATAGTGACCTCAGGGTCTTATGATTGGCCCAAGCCAAGATTTGCCAACCGGAGGACAAAAAATCTCAAAGATGTGTTAGTACACACTCGCCCCAGGAAAAGACCAACTACGACCACCATAAGAAACATCAATATGGCCCCAGTAACTGGCCATTTTCCCTGTGGTACCTGTGAAGTCTGCAAATTCACAAATCCCACCAAGACCCTGCAATTGACTGACAGCTTGTTATGGACACAAAGGCAACACACAAACTGTAACTCCACCCATGTGGTGTACCTTATAACATGTCCTTGTCAACAAAAATATGTAGGGATGACCTGTCGAAAAGTCAAGACTCGCATATGAGAACATAGGAGCAACATACGGCTTAAAAAAAGTACAACCAAACTCTGCACACATTTCGTGACAGCTGGCCATTCGTGCGATGATCTCAGATGGACAGTGTTGGAAAAACTTCATGAAAAACACACCGATGCTGAACGCACACTATTCGAAAGGGAACAACGATGGGTCAATCGATTGGGAACCCATTTACTGGGGATGAATGATAATATTCCATGGCACCAGTTCTACTAACGTTCCCCCTTGTTCTGGTCAACAGATCAATCCTCCAGATTGATCACTGGATTATCTGTATTTATTTACAATCCAATCTATTTGGGAACGATCTTATATAGTTATGACACTCCCACCATGTTATTAAGAGGCCCCGAATTTCTATAACGTTGCATCCAAGCTTAACGTTAAGATTCTGGCTCTTTAAGACAATTAGTCATGTTATACACCTTTGGCCAGATAGAGTAGTGAGCACACAGCCTCCCTCTCCAGTTATCACGCCGTTGTTAGAACGACAACCAATATTGTCTCACTGCCACTTTAACACCTGGTGATAGCACAAGTCCTTCGTTGCTTCCTATAACTTTAAAAACGAACAAGGGAGTGTCCTCCCCCTTCCCAGGGGCAGAGTCAGCACAAGCAGCAATTGCGACTAACACGAGGGTAAGAATGGCGCTAGGCGAGCCTCTACCAAACAAAGTAAGTGATGGCTGTGCGCTTTAATCTACGCAATATCTTCACGCAGGACTTATTGCTTTTATTATTCCAGCAAACGCCCTGTGTACAGCGACTCTATTAGCCTGTCTGATGCGGAGTGATTTCCTGACAAACAAGGTATTTCTTTTGAAAAGCGCACGTTCAGTAACATACAGCGCACTAGCAAAAATCCTAAACCTCCGTGCTTATAACCTTTAAAACGCAGTAGTGGGTTACACCTCTCACTAAGTCTCCTGATAACATGTACTAACACATAAATGTTCTATGCACATGATTCTTACCGATTTCATCGGCGACGGAGAGTTAATATGTAACTAACGTTGCCCTTTGTGAGATGCACCTTCAATCACCACACGCTAAACTAGTAGGTTTACAAGCGCGTAATTGAAGTTGATTGACCACACTGCATTATCCCATAGTTGCTCTTATAGGCAACCGACAGCAATTTTCACATGTTATTCTGCACATTACCTATTACAAAACGTCTAATATTTTTTAAAATAGAGTTCATTCTCAGCTCCAGTGTTATGATCCATTGCTCCACATTTTCACTGCTCCAATGTAGTGTAGTACCCTCAATGCGGTGCTTACATATGTACAAATGGAGTTTGATTTACTACTATCTCTTCTTTGTACCGGGCCACAAATTGAGACCCTTGTCATGCATGCTATATGCTGTTAAACTATGTACTACCATTGTATTTGTTTCTTCCATACAGGAATCTGAGTGTGAAACTTTCATACTTCTAGTGAACACTACACGAATAGTGTGAGTATTCAGTTTTGTTCATTTGTATTGTCCTGACGAAAGCTCTACAGACCCGTTGGGCCCAATAGAGCTGAAACATGTCGACCTATTGATAGAGTTATATGGTAATCCTGTAACTCGATTACCAAATATACCACTATTTTTCCTTTTAAACTACAGTGTGCATCCTCATTATAATATTTTTTTTTTTTTTTTTTTGGGTGCAACCCTGTTTTTAGATTTTTTGGCTTAGTAGCACTGTACCCTATTCCTCTGGACCAGCACATTTTACATTTCTGGACACTTCTACTCTTTCCAGAGGTTGCCTCGGGTGAGGCAGGCATATAGCACGTCGTTTGTCAACCCGATGAATATGCCATGACGCTAGAGAAGGGGCGGATAAAAGATACACCGCACTCATAACATCTCAGCGTCTATGAGGGTTTTCAACAAATAACCAATGGTTATTGTAGATACAAGTGTCCATTCCCTTGTATGATGATTGAGGTACCTATTCAGGGGAACTGAATGGACGCAAATTCCTCTTCCCTCTTATGATTACAATATACTTTTTAGTATTCACAAAGGTAAACTTAGACCAAAAGTCTAACTTTACTAATTTTCGGTTTTCACATAGGTAAACTTGGACCAAAAGTCTAACTTTACAGCTTTTTGGTATTTATAAAGGTGAGTTACTACTTGTAAAGTTAGACTTGGTCTAAGTTTACCTTTGTGAATACCGAAAAGTAGTAAAGTTAGACTTGGTCTAAGTTTACCTTTATTAATAGCAAAAAGTAGTAAACTTACACAAAATTGTAAGTTTACCTTTGTGAATCAGGCCCTAAGTGTTTTTTATGATATTCAGTTTAACTTCACTTGCATCTCATGTGGCAGGGAAGAAAAGGAATCATATGAATAATATATTTAAATTATTTGGAAGCCTAGAGGCCTATTTAGCTTCTAGAAGATATGAAAGTCTACCTTGTGTTTCCTTACCAGTAACTTGAAACATCAACAACACAGAACTGCTCAGAACTATAGGACTGCTGATAGGGGGGCAACCAAATGCCCTGCAGACCATTTACACCCACCCCACAACTGTTTATGATTTAGCTGCAATGGTGTTTCTGCCTGGCCTGCGTTTGGGCTAATCACTTTGCAGACAGGCTAAAGAGCAATGGTTCTCTCATTAGAAGTCAGTACTTCCTGAGATCAAGATAATAGTAACCCACTATCAATTCATGCAGTCTGCTACAAACAAAAGGTAAATTGCATACGTTAATACAGAACATAATCTAAAATTAGCAGAACATACAACTCTTAAAGCAAGGATTTTCAGAATGATGCCTGACCTGAAAGAAAACATACCATAAGCAAAAAGGATGCAATGTACTTATAATCATGATTGCCTATGTGTAGATTATACAATGAGCTGGCCATTTACAGCAAAGTACATACAAAGGCCATTTGGTATGATGGGGCAGCCAGTGGGAGCGGAGGTATAAGACACAGGTGATTGGTCTGTTTCGGTCCCAGTCTTCTGGGCATTTGTGGTGTATCACAGCTTGGCTGTTGCACAGGTCTCCCTTTCAGTTGTCTCAGTCTCAGCCCCCATAGGCTCTCAGCCTAGGAGGACACATCTACCTGACAACAACCCTAGAGGTTGAGCCTATGGCAACTGCCTAGTGGTGCCATTCCTAGCTATTGTTGTCCTTAGCACATAATTTCAAGACTGGATGCCACATGCCTTTCTTATATGAGACTATATCATGAAAAACAACATTGACATACACAAATATTGCCAAAATATATCAAAACATAAATATCACATCCCTATGCTTAAACAATAAACACAAAAATATCGATGACAACAATATTGCAGAAAAAAAATCTAAAACACAACCAAATCATAAACAAAAATCAAGAAAGAAATAACAAATTTCGCATACACATAAATAAATAAAGAAAACACTATTTACGTTTACTAGAAATGGTGCAAATAAAAAAAAAATTGAACTAGTATCCAACCGACCAATCAAATACAATTTTAAAACAGTTAATAAATAGAAAATGTTTTCCAATTAACAAACAGTACAAAAAGCCATAATAATGCACAACAAAATACCTCTTAAAAAACAATTAGAGTAGAACAGCATCACTTTACGGGATTTTAAACCTGAAAAAGAAAACTGCATCACTTTAAAAAACCACTAACTGTTGCAAACAAAGTAATTTTCACAATAAGTAAAAGCTAACATATTAATAAATAGCAAAAAATATCTTAAGATAAGACATAATTATAACTATGCTACATATTTATTTGTCCAAGTAGCAGGTGCATTCTGTACAAGATGGTTAAAAATGCTAAGAGAGAGGATAAAGACTTGGGGAAATGATTACGATCTTGCCGGTCTACTGCTGGCGCAGTCCCAAAAAGACAGTTGAGTAGGCAGTGCTCCCACCCACCGTAATTAGATCCATGCAGGCTGGGCAGCTATCAGTGTCGACAGAGTGTTACTTGCTGTGGTCGACTCTCTGTGCAGCCGACAAGGTGGACTCCTCAGCTGGCGATTAGTACTCTGTCGCGGTCAGGTCAGCGGGATTGCATCAAGCATATTTAGATCTCACAGTTGAACTGCCAGCGCCCTGGCAGCTGTCTCCTGATGGAGGAATGCCATTGCATGCATGCAGTCCAAACATACTTTTCCTGTGGCCATAGGATGGTTGCAAAATACACACAACTGATGGCTATTGGCTAATTCCCTTCACCTGCGTATCAACCAACAAAACACACCCCATATAAGACCATGATCCTTTGCCACTCCATAGCAGCACTACCCTGTAGACGGCCCATAGGACACAGGAACCAAAAGTCGTATTTTCTACCTGTAACATGCTCCTTTTACCACTTTTTTCCAGTGTTGATCCACTTATTTTATTTAATCAATGTAAGTTAGAAATACCAGGGCAGAAAAACCCATGTTTTTCCAGAGGTGAAATTGTCAGTCATGGTAGATGAAATCACCAGAGAAGAGCCACAATTGTTTGGAGCTCAAGTCTAATATATGACCTTTTCACAGGAAAGGCAAATGTGGACCAGCATAGTTGACAGAGTGAATGCTGTAGCTACTGACATGCTCACAAAGGAGGAGAATAGGAAGCAGTGAAATGATCTACAAGGGAGGGTCTGTATCCCGGTCTTCAAGCACCATCAGGAGGCCAGGGAGACTGGTGGTGGTTCTCCCAGGCCCCCATTAAATCTGCACCCCTGTGAGGAGACGGTCCTCCAGATCCTGCAAGCTGAAGGCTTGACAGGAATCCCTGGTGGAGTGGCGAGTAATAAGTTACACTCATCAATAGATCACTAAATCGAAATGTCCTTTTTGTTTTTATTGTAGCTCGTTCCAATGTGTTTTCCACCTTTTCAGACATAGAAACCTAAATATATTTGTAGCATATGCTCTCTTCTTGGTAGGAATGTGTTTTGTTGTGTTTAAGATTACAGATCTCAATCTCCATCACATTTCACAAGATGCAATAGTGCCTGTAAGTGAGTTTATCTACACCAGATAATAAGCTTCACATATGTATTTCCTCTTGTAAATGGTATTACTCATTTTACTGCATATCATCATAAGGTATGGTAAACTTAGAATTTAGCTAGGTATGGCAATGTTACATTGAAATGACTACAACTACCATGATGCCTTGTCTCTGTTTTGTCAAAATTAGATTGCAATGAAATATTTGTTAGTTCTCTCTTTATCTTCATTTACTCATCTGTTAAACTGACAAGTAGTTATCAAGTCCTATCTGATGCTCTCTCAAAAAATGTGTCTGGGTTCAATTGATTATGTTGTCCATTACTTGTTATGGAATGGAATAGATTTTATTTTTCTCACTAAGCAAACAGCGTTGAGCTAGAAATGTTAAGGTATGTCCTTTGGTGTGCTGAATACAAGTGGTGGCCCCCAAATTTCTACTCTGCAATGTTCAGCTGATGACCTATGACAAACATCCTTCTAATTTGTATTTCTGCCAGATAGGTAGCCTAGGAATTGTTTTCACATTCCTCATCTCAACCGTGTCTAATGTGTAGTAAAGCTCATGTATACTTCCTAACTACCATTTTTACTTTTTAGGACATCTTCTCACCTGTTGATGCAAAGTTGTTGTGTGAAATTCAAACTGTCAGTGTAAATCAATGCATTACCACTGAAAGGAATCATCACTAAATTGATCCCTTTTAAGTTGATTTAGGTATTAGTTACAAACATTTTACAGACTTTTACCATGTTGTGTTTTTTATACACAATAGGCCCACTGCAAGACCACATGGGCCCACAGCTGGAGGCATACTCCACCCTACCCCAGGATGAAGTCTCCAGGGAGGACTCCGCTGATAGTCTTGATGAGCAGGAGGAAGCTGGCTCATCTGGTCAGCCTGGGTGCATGGCTCCAGTGGGCTTCACAAAGCCCACAGCTACAAGTCCCACACCAGCTGACACGACACCACAGCCGACTGATGCCTCCACACCCTGTGTCCCAAGCACCAGCACTAACATCTTGTGCCCCACAGTCCTGCCTGACGTTCAGCCAGCACCAACTACAGTCCATCCAGGACCTGGTGGCAGGGGTACATACAGGCTCAAGTACACATGGGAGGGGGGTAGTGTATGTGGGAGGGATCCTGTGGGCCAGGACAGTGAGGATACTAAGATCACTTTCACCGAGGCCTCCAATCAACCGCATCTTAGGAGCCACCCAACAGTCTGAAGACATGATGGGCCAGCTCATCACTGAACTGTGGGAGATGAAGCAGCTGCAAAGGAAGCACAATCTCCAGATGGAGAAACACAGCCCTAATTTTGCCCCCTGACTTGAGTGCTTCAGGACATCCTCACGCATGTGTGCAGGGTTTTCCCTGCACCATCTATGCCTTTCTATGGCCCAACAACATCTTGCCCCATCCCAAGTACATCTGCGGCAGCCACAGAAAGGGAGGCCCTGAAACAGGAAGAATTACATGCAACCATCCCAGTCACAGCAGCTGTGGATCCCATTCCAGCCCCCTGGCGTTGGTGGGGACATCCGTCCAAACTATCAGCAGGAGAGGTAAGCAAGACCTCCACCACCAGTAAAGAACCGACATCTAATTTCCTCCAGTGTGTCCCTACCATTGACTCTTTAGCCTATTTATGGACACATTTACCTTTTCTGGACTTTGGACTTCTAACATATATGGATACAAATGATAGTTTCATCTGCAATGACTGACAATGCCATATTTTGTTTGGTTATTTCTTTTCACCATATTTCAGTTGTTTTGATTTTGTTTAATAACACCCCAAAATTCCAACATCAAAGACTGCTGTTGTGTCGCTTCTCTCAATCTGTTACCAGTTTATCTTCTATCACACATTTTGTAATGTAAACCAATGCAATGTTTGAGTATTCTGACATGATTTCTCTGTAGGTAATATGCCACACATTTGTCCGAAATGACATAAACAAACCATAAATCAACCACTGGCATTTTATTGAACTGTAACAAATATTACAACACATGCATAACCCAAAACCAGCTTCAATTTGCACATTTACAGTTCTTGACCTTGGCACCATGGAAGAAAGGAATCAGTTCTAAAACAGTCAGATTCAATAGGCAAGCTATAGTTGATTTAAATCAAGAGCTGGAGCCAGATTTACTGTCTCACAATATGAATTGCATATCTAATACAATTGTAGACAAAATCATGGCAGTAGTTCATTTTGTGGCCACAGGAGGATTCAAATGCATTGTTACAGTATCTGGTGGAATGTCACGACCACGCTGCAGTGGTGAATTATGTCCTACAATGATGAGATACATCACCAGCTACATGCACTTTACACACAATGAGGATTTAGCCAATGTGTATTGAGATTTGTATGATTTGCCTCCACCACCACATGTGGTTTAAGCTAATGATGGCATACAACTTGCCTTAGTGCCAACACACAAGAGGAAACAAATCCTATGGAATCCTCAAATCTTCTATGCAATCAATGTGCAAGTGTTCTAGGTACACGATCTTAATGCTCAAAGTCTGTGTCTGTCTTTCCCAGGATCAACCAATGTTCAAAACAGCACCATATACCAGCAAATGTCACAACTCTGAAATGACTAAATGAAGATGACAATGGTGATAAAAACCTGAAACAGATCGTAAAAAAAATACCAATCAAACCTAACAGACTAGACACATTACAAAGTCTACTTTTGGACAGTTTCACAAAACATTAAGAGAAAAACAATGAAACTGTCAAAACTTTGGCCAACAAACACTTTGGGCCTGGAATCAACTTAGCTTGCCCTTCCTAACAAATTAACACCACATATTTCACTCATGATCACACCAATAGCAGGTGTAATGGTGAAAGAGAGTAAATGTACAGAGATACTTACAGTCACAAGAAGAAGTTTTGAATGACATTGTGACGTAAGTCAAATCCTTCCTCATCACCACTATTATCTTCATTTGGCATTTTAGGATCCTCACCCGGTGCCTCCTCATGATCTGCATCCTCTGGGATGTAATGGATGTTGCGCCTCAGGGCCATGTTACGGATCATGCAGCAGACCACGTGATTTGGGAAATCTTAGTGGATGATTAGAGCAGGACTCCACCAGTTTTGTCCAAATACAGAAATCTGGCCTTTAGGAGCCCAAAAGCTCACTCCACTGGCTTTTGTGTGCGTGTATGGGCCACATTGAAGCAGACTTCCCCTAGCATTGTTGGATTAATCAACGATGCCAGCAAACATGCTCCGTTGGGATAGGCTGTGTCTCCTAGATGGAAGGCAAAAGAGGAGCCAACATATGTAACACATTTCTTAGATTATACAACATGAAATTTACATAACAATATTATGACAGATTTTACTTGCCAACACGCCAGGACTCTCAGGTCCCAAGTGGTACACTGCTGCTCCGAAGTACAAAGGACTAATGGGCTGAACAAGGCAGATATGCTTGAGATGTATAAATAAGGTGAGCAGACAACTTGCACATTGATTGAATGGCAGTTCTTCCTATTCTGCTACACGTGTTCACTGACCTGCTGTGGCAATAAGGCAATATGGGTGCTATCAATAGCTCCAACTACATGTGTAGGTGTGCAAAAGCGAAGAAATCACCCTTCCCATTGCCCAAATCCTGATGTTGTGGGAACTGGCCTTAGCTGTCCATGTGTCTCATCACTGCTGAAAGTAATTGTAGCACACAACTGACAAATAGTTGTGACATATCAACAGATACTGCCACAGAGTATTGGAGGAACCTGTGGTCACAAAATGGAGTACTGTCATGAGTTTGACAAATGGTGTAATAGATGTGGATTCCTGTTATGAGGCAGGAGATCAGGCTCCAGCTGTTGACATAAATATGGTATAGTTTGCCTGTTCAATCTGTACATCTTGATGTGGTGGCATGGTCTGGAAAAGGACAGTTCCTTGGAGCCTGTCATTTCCTCACTCTCCCAGGGTTCAAATGTCTGCATTTTGGAAATATTTGAACCTATTAAACATTTTCAACTTTTTCACACATGAAATAAAACACATATGTCATGTTGTCCTAATTTAATATAAGGTTTGACTACACATTTTAAGACCCCTTTTGTGTTAGCCTTTATTCATCACAAATGTGTCACTTTCAATTATCATGGAAGAAAAAAATACGTAAATAATAAATTTCATATGTAATATACAATTTTTTTTATTTTGTCCACCCAACTCTCGTATTATCTCCAGTAATGCACCACAAATGAATGCTTACTTTTAACTTAATGAGTGTCCCTCGTATATAGAACATTTAAACAAACTAGCCACCATTTTGAGTAGTGGAGACACAAACACACAATTACACCTTCGGAAATGGCTTGAGCCTGTCCTCGTTATCAGAACATTTAGATTCAGATGGCTGCCACAGAAGTTAAGCAGTGATCTCCACAATGGACATAGACATTGGTTAATGTTGGTGAAAGCAACGTACGAAGGCCAAAGGCTGTGTCCATCTCCGCTGATGAGCCGATTTTTCATGTATGTCGTGGTTGGAAAAAAACTCACTTGCCTCTTGACACTGCTGCTATCAAGACCTCCTCCACTTTGAACTTCTGGGAGCAAGGATGCTTGGCAAAAGAGGTGACAGGTCCTGTACCTTCTCACCAGAAGAATTGGATTTGCTGTCTGAGGAAGATCTGTCCCTGTATAGGCAGGTCTATGGCTCAACAGAGGAGCAGTTACATGTCTGAAATACCTTTATGAATCTGTCTAACTGCCAATTTTACATTTTCACATTCTACAATGTACCCTTTGAGTTCCAGAGTGAAGCGTGGTGATTGATCTCAAGTGTCACATATTGTGGTCCTGACATAGGAGAAAGATGTTAGTGACTAGTAAGCAAACACCCTGCAATGTTGACGATACAATACCATTAATATGTGTAGTAGGTAATGAGCCCTAGATGGGATTCATGTGTTTATCTAGAATTCTATGCATGTATATGATTGATATATGAGTGAGAAAATGGCAAATACCATCATGGTCAATGGAAAACACATTTCGTACTCTTCACAACTGAAGTTATGTATAAGCTCTGTATAGTGGCTAATATGAATGATGTTAGCTATGTGAAAAATTCCACAAATCACTCAGCCCCAATCAGGCCTCTCCATGATGTAATTTGAGAGCTACCGATAGCTCCCAGACCCCTTCCGAGTACCACACTGCCTTAAGGTGACTTATTGGATTAGCACAAGGTGACCCTTTCAATGTAAGAGTAGTTGCAAAGCAGTGTTCATGTGACATTGTGATCATCGGGCTACAGATAGCACGGCCTGACAGAATAATGAGGCAGGATGGGTCATACAACTGAAGCACTGAGGAACTGCTGTCTAGAACATAAATACTTTGCAGCTAAAATTGTGAGGTGTTCTTGAAACAGGCCCCTGATTGCATTTATATTTACAGCGGCTAAAAGGGAGGGTTACCTGATCTCTTGAGTTAACACTTTCTCATTTGACTCACATGTCAAAAACTTTAGTGTCCACACTGCAGGATCCTTATCCACAGTGGCAACTATTCACTGTGACATGATTATGAATGCTTTACCTTCAGTAGTTATCAATCTTAACCAGTGATCAAAAGAAGATCTCAACACAGAATATGTAGGGGTACCTGCGTTAGATGTTGTCACAGGTCTGGATTAGTGTGTTTAGACCATGACATGGGATGAGGATGGGCAATGGGTCAAGACAAAAGTGAGTATGAGGATATTGGTTTAGGACAGCATGTGGCAATACACATGTTGTATGCTAACTCATGAGTTATGGTACTGATATCTGTGGAAAATGTAAGCGACAGAATTATAGACAAACAAAAAATCACATCCCAAATGTTTTTCTTTATTATTTTTGTATCTCTAAGGGTCCACGCCCATCAGAAGTGCAACAAGTTGAAGACCTTCGGCAGGAAGGTACAGACCCTGGGGTCTATAATGAGGGTAGCGTCCATTGCCGCAAGAGGCGGGAGGACCTATGATGCAGGACCCAAAAGATCACAGAAGTCCAGTTAGAAAAGTCCTCCCAATGTGTACGGGGCATTTACCACACCCTGACCCCCCTAAAGGCCCCCATACTTTGCAGTGGCCTATTCAGAGCTTGATTGGCAGTTGAAGTCCCAAAAGCAGAAACAAGGGGGTAAGTTCTGTTCAGAGTTTCACATGCTACATGACCTATTTTGTTGTTATAGCTAGTATTTGTCATATCCACATTAAGGGCGCCCAATGTCTAACACACAAGGTGAGTTCTTGAAGGTATACGTTTTGTACTAAGTGTATTATATGTGACATAGCACACTGGGCCGCACACTATTTGATTCAATACATATCCCAAAAGATGTTTGGCATAGGAAATGCTATATGTTTAGTGTGTAAGATTAGCATGAGTTCTCACTTGTTCACAAATGTGTGTGTCAGCCAGTCTGTTTTTTGACAAATAATGGTAATAAGTATTCAATTACTGTGGTAACACAGATAAAAACATGTAAACATTGCTGACAGAGTAACACACACCCTAAAACATTTCACTATGTCCTTTGACATGTCAATATGATGAAGTGACGTTAGAGATCAATGGCATATTGCAGGGATTGTGCCAGATGGGAATTCCCATTACATATATGTAAGCGTACTCAATGAGGTGAACTGTAACTCAGGGAAAACTCATGACCCATTAGGCAAATGGTGACATGCATCAAGGTGTAATATGTTGCAGATTCAGATTTATACGTGAGTGTTAGAGGTAAGTATTATACAGTGAATACTGTATCTAAACAAGTACTGTGATGTTCATGAACATTGTGAACCACAATGCAAGGCAACATAAGCAGTGGAACTTTTTCACTGAGACACCACAAATGTCTATTAACTATAGGCATTTAGGAGTTAAATGTGATAATGTATTTTGCTCTATACTGAAGTGTATTAGGAAGGTTTCTGGGGCTATGCAAGTTATTTTGCTCTATGAGTCATTTATCAATCCCCCCAATCTTTGTGATACATTGCAATGGTACTTCAGTACTGATTTCACTATCAATTTCTATAGCAGGCTTATATTTTAGTGTTTTGGAATGAGTGTTCTACATTGTCAAATGCACTTAGAAAGGTAAAGTGAATTCAATGTAAGCAACTATTGGTATGGTATTGTTGTATTTTAAACTCCAATATTTTCATATTTCACATTTGGTAAATGTACAGTATGCAGACTTTAAGGCCTTCTGGATACACTGTGTGAAGGTATTTTTGGTAGGTATCCTTCTTGGTGACATCAGTTCACTATACTGAACTACAACGGCCAAAGTATTGAAGGGGTAACACTGGTCCAGGAGATATATAATGATGGGGTAGAGTTAAGTTCACACAGGAGTTAGGAGCTATCTGGGGTTGCGACAACACTTTGACCAAAGGTCTTCAGATTATGTTGCATACGTGCATGCCCTCATGATAATGGTGAATCCAAGATTGGGAGCCTTGAAGCATGTGAAATCTGTAAACATTGGTATTGTTTTGTGCTCACATGTCAGGATCAGTTGTGTTTACACAGATTCAATTAACCTATTGTATATGTTATTTCAGCCTTATTCAGGGCAAGAGAAGGAGTAAGGGCTGACCATGGCAGGGAAGCACCTGGTCACAGCGGTTCTCGTCCTGACACCACAGATACAGAGGGAACCAGTGGCCCAGAGGATGAGGGGAGTGCTACAGAGGACTCAAGTTCCACAACTTAATCGTCTGACGCATCCTCCAGTGGACACTCCCTAGTGGTGGCAGAAACAAGGACTCTGACAACATCATTCTTGTCCGCCACCCCCAGTACCATCTCGACCCTCCCTTTTGCTCCCCACCCAGTTGGTCGGGCCAGCAGTCCCAAGGGGTCTGCTATCTCCTGCACTCCAGACACCTCCCTCCTTTGCCCCTGTCGCCCCAGCTGCTCTGAGTGAGTAGGCTATTGACCTCCTGAGGAACATCTCTGCTGATCAGATTGCAATACTGAATGCAATCCAGGGGCAAGGCAGCCGTGTGCAACAGATGGTGGCCATCTGGAAGGCATTTGAAGTGCAATGTCTGGCTTACAGAGGTTTTCCGAGGCTCTGGTCTCCTCCCTCACTATATCCTTCCATATATCCCAACCTTGTGGCCCTCACCTACACTTCGTCCTCCCATTTCCCTATTCCCAAATATGTACCAAGCACATATAAACATTTGCATGCACGCAGTCATATAGACACTAGCATAGCACACGCACATACACACAAACCCAACAAGAGACACCACATGAGCACTATCAAACATACTGACACCGACATCTCCACACCCACAGTCACCACCACAACAGCCATCATATCCACTGACTCCACCACACCCGTATTCACCAGCCACCCCCCACCACATCCAGAAATGATACCAACACCACCACACTCACAGTAACCACTACAGCAACCATCACATCCACAGACTCCAACACACCCACATTCACCAGCCCCACTCATCACATCCAAAGCACACACAGACACAACATCCTTAGAGTACACTCATAAGAAACACAGTCACACCCAATCGTCCACACAACAGAAACCTAGACACAAGACACACCCACACTTGCAAAACATACACCAAACCCACAGGCAACAGCACCATCAACAAACACATGCACATCTCACACAGACAGTCCATATGCCTCCCAAACTACACTCCTTCCTACACAGCCTCCCAAATTCCCCATTGAGGATCCCCATTTTACCCCTGCCATAACTCCTCTCATAACTAAAACTAGCTCCAAAAATTGGTATCTGCCCCTCCCACATCCATACCCACCCATCCAGCATCCCAATCCACCCCTGAAAAAAGGCCTATCCACCCCTTCCACTTCCAACGCCCACACTCCCAAATTCAAACCCGACCCTTCCACTTCTCATCCGTCCCAAATGCAAATCCACCCTTTCCACTTCCAAGACTCCCCCTCCCAAAACCAAGTACACCCTTCTCAAATCCAAGTCCATCCCTTCAAACCCCAGCCCCCCTCCATGTAGGTTATGTGAGGTACCTGCTCTGCCCACTGGATTCCCTTCCTGAGGAGGTTCCCCTTTGCAGTGATATAGGAGGCAAGCTTTGTCACACAGCACAAAAGTCGACAGGACTTTACATGCAGCATTTTGGACTGTCTTTTGGAATTATTTATTTGGAGAGAGTTATCTCATTTGCTTTAAATAAATCTATGGTTTGCAGTTCAACAAGTTAGTCCTGACACTTCTTTCCCTTAGCAATTCTTTGATTCCTAGCAGTGTTTGAGACTGTCATGCGTAGTACTTTTTTCTCTTTACCATAATGTCAGGTAAACCAGCCTACATTTTTGATGTTTACTTTGTTAGATGCATACACTTATTGCCATGATAAGTGATGGTCGTGTGCATTCAGATGCAGGTATTCATCATATTGATGGTCATATGCACCAACAAATAGATGTTTGAATTTGATTTTATGATATTTTAATTACAGAGTGTTTGTTTTCCATTGATAACTGAAAAGTATGTGCAGATGTACATTACCCCATGTGAACTTATGTGACACATTTAATTGCATGCAATACAGGACTTCCACTAGACAAGGACAAATGTTGAGGTGATGAATATGTAGAATGGTTAAGATTTGGGACTGGATTTGATTTTCCTGGAAATTGTTGAGGTGAGGCTTCCACCATGTCTAGTGCAATTTCTACTTGTTGTTACATTGCACTTATCACAAGGATGTATTTGCCGTTTTAGTTTAATGTGTTTAATTTCTATGAACAGACCAATATGGTGACTTTTAGCTTTATGATTTGATTTTTATTTGGGGCAAGTGCCCATTTTTGGTAAGGCAGCTTGTCCACAATTCAAAATACATTGTAGTCATACAACTGCTTTACTTTACATGTCGTAAACATTAATGTTACTGACATTGGTACCACACATTGGTATGCTATGGCTTGTGTGTGTAATTTAAAAATGAATGTATTCTTTGCAAATGTGACCAGCCAAGTCAGACGGTAACAGGCAATGGTGGTACTTACCTTCGGTTTATTTTGTATGTGTTGAAGCAGCAGCAGCATGACTTGAAAAATCGGTCCATGGCAGAACAGGAAGTGGAAAGGTGAATGAAGGTGAGTTTCAGCCTTATATGCGGAGCTTTCTGCCGACTCAGGTGTGGAGGTTTGACTATCACAGTTGCCTCGGCAGAAAGTCACATAGTGATTGGTTGGGTGGAAAAAGAGGCTGGGCGCCTGGCATCAGCCACTTTTCCCTGAGACCGCCTTTGGGGCGATTGAGCAAAACTGGTGGAGCCGGGTGGTCTTTCAGCTGACAAAGCGCACACATATAAATAGGGTGGGTGGACCACCCTCTAGGCGGATGGGGAAGCCAGCACCGCCGCGACCATCACCGAAAGATTGTAATCAGTCCCCTTAGACATTGAATTTCTTGAAATTCAATAAAGTCCACCTCCAAAGTAAGCATTTAAACCAAAAAAATAAATAAAATTAAAGTCAAAATTATGCTTTAATATAATTTATTTATTTAAGCGATTTGTAGAGTGCACACATACCCTTGGGTGTCTCGGCTCTGTAATAATAATAAAAATAAAAACATAAAATAAAACAAAACCTTAACAAAATTTTAGGTTAAAAAATAAACTGCCACTACTAACACATTTTTCCTCCCAATAAACTGCAACAAAAGAAACCTGTGCCAAAAACAACACCAGATTGACTTAAAAGCAAAATTCTATAACTAAAACGAGGGAAAGACATCAGAACACACATGAAAATATGCTCCTACAGTATACAAATGTTAAAAATACTATAACATCACATAGTGTTTTTGGTATAAAATGTATCTTTATTTTCTATAATCAACCCACAGATAAAATGTCAGAGCTAAATACATAAATTCCCAAAAGAGGAAGCTATTATTAAATTATAGAGACTATACATATAGCACCACATATTATTCAAACAAATATGGCAGGGCTACTACTAAAAATGGGGCCTATAAGGCCTATAAGGATGGCGGGCGGACCTGAGTCCGCCCGCCATCCTCGCGGTGTTGGGACTGGCCGCCAGATATGCGGCGGTGCAATGTCAAAATTGCATGCCTGCCATTTCTGTGCACCATGTGGCAAGCACCATGCGATGCCTGCTCTTGGTGCAGGGGACTGCAGGGGGTACCATGGGTAGCCCCCGGGGCCCAAACAGGCCCCCAAAGCCAATTCTGCCAGCCTTTCCATGGGGGCACCGCTGCCATGGAAAGGCCTGTCCGCAAGCCACACGATGCCTGCTCTTTGTGCAGGGGACTGCAGGGTACCATGGGTACGCCCTTGAGGAGGCCCAAACGTGACCCCAAAGCCAATCCTGCAAGCATTTTCATGGGGGCACTGCCGCCATGGAAAGGTCTGTTCGCAAGCCACATTGCAATATGGCTGCCACCATGTTACTGGCCCAGCACTGCCTGTCCGTCAATCTGAACAATTACCGACCTGTGGTAAAAGCGGCAGACGGACTTTGCATCCTAATATGGTGGGGATATTTCATGTTACAATGGCGTAACGGTTAATGAGCCCCAATGAAATGCTGAAAGAATTAGAGAACATAACCATCTCCCTAATATTAGTAAAACAGAAGTCAGAGCCAACAAAAATGGTACTTATAAAATTATACCAAACGTTCCTGAAGAAGGAAAAGGCCTACTCTCTGGCATACCAACCCTAAAAAGAAAAATTGCCAGATCACATTGAACAGTTAAGGAATCATTAGAAGAAACATGTAAATATATAGATGTAAACTTACTCCAGCATTTAAAACAGACAACTTTTTTATTAAATGGCAACCAGAGTAACAATAAAAAATCATTATTTAGTCTATCAATAACAATATGCTAGCTATAACTCAATGTAACACATGGATGATGTATGCCTTTTTAAAGTTATGCTATCCACAATTCAGTCAAATCTACACAATACATGTTTACTTTCAAAATACAAACATCTCATTAGTGTATGCACTTTTACCTAACAAAGTGTAACTTTCAATGAACTGCCAACATAATATAAATCACCAAACTAATTATAACCCACAAAAAATAATCATAAATTTTAACAGGCCAGACTTAAAATCTGCCCATATACTGCAATCCAGTGGTGCTATCACTTTGATCTGAGCATATGGAGGCACTTTAAAAAATCTGCCATCAGCATAGAGTAAGCAACTAACCTAGAATTTGAATACAAAATTATAAAGCTAATAACGTCAGCATACGGTCCTATAACAGAAGACTATAAACATTATGACATATTTCCAACAACATGGAACAAAACTAGCTCTACTAATTTATTCTTTTGAAGATACTTGGGCTGGTCACCAGCAACGATACAGCCTCAGACGCCAACTCAACTATCGCCTTCAATACAGTAGAGTACCAATGTAGGGCCCCCACGCACATCCATGCACCGTTTGCCATGTACGATATGGCACACAGTGCCATGCACCACATGGCACACAGTGCATGGATGTGCACAATGTGCTATTTTACACAGTGGCTGTGCTGCCGCCATTTTCCAGGGCCAGAGCACAAACCACAGTGTAAAAGTGCTCTTTTTTGACTGCCAGCCCAGCAATCACATCATAATTGGGTCGTCAAACGCCCACCTGCTTGTCAGTTGGTCTCCTGACCGACATGATAGTTGGCTGCGGTCCGACCGCCGCCGCAATACCTGTAAAAAATAGGTTTAAAATAGTCTTATCTAAACCAGTGACAAACAACAGGAAACCTCAGTCACAAACTAAGCAAACAATCCAAAGGTATGAAGAAAGACTAAAAAAATGTAAGAAACTAAAAAATAAATGGCGTAAATAGAAATAAAGATTTCCATCCCAGAGATAAATGTTTAATAATTGTATTTTATTCATATTAAAAATGTAAAAAAAATGTATTTGCATTTACAAAAAGTAAGCAAATATTTTATGTATATATATTAAAATACTGCTTAAAATATCAACTCATTTTTCAGCAATGTTTAATATATTATAATTTTTATAAATGTAAGAAATGTAAAGAATTACGTTTGTTAAAAATGACTTAAGATGCATACAAAACTGTATAACTACAAATAAAAATGTATGTACACTACCAATTTATCACATGTGTAAAACAAAATGTTTTTTCCAGGTGATTTAAAATGTGTTGTAACTATGAAAAAGTTATGCACAGTAAACAAATTAGATGTTACAGGAAATGGTTAGGAAATGTAAATAACAATAACATGTAAAAAATTATATATTATAGAAGCTACATTAAAAAAGCAAAATACCAATTTATACTATGAATGATTATAACTTTTTAATGCACGAAATAAAAAATACAAACAAATGCTAACAATTTATTGACATCATATTTAACATCCTCAATAATACATAGCCACTTGGAGAAACAGTTGTAATTCGGGAAAAGTCTAATTTACTACTCCCAAGCCAAACTTTACCACATTGGAGATTGAGTTGGTCTTTCAAGGGGTTCACATTCACTATTCCCACTCAAAACCTAACAACATCGGGTAAACAGTTAGACCTGGAGGGGGTTCAGATTTACTATTGCCACTCCACACTTAATCACATTGAAGAAAATGCTGGCTTTTGGATAGTTCAGATTTGCTATTTCAACTACAAATTTAACCACAATGAAAAAAGCGCCAGGGTTTAAATATAGTATTCCCACTCCAAACATAACCATATTGGGAAATATTTGGACTTTGGGTGGTTCAGAATTACTATTGCCACTTCAAACTTCAAACCTAATCATTTTGGGAAAGCATTGGGCATTGGGGGTATGGGTGGGGCACATTTACAATTCCCACTCCAAACTTAACAAAAACTGGAAGAATTGTTGTAATTTGGTGCAGGGGCAGGCCCGTAGCCAGAAGCATGTTTTTTGGGGGGAATGGCCCTCAGCTATAAAAAAACATTAAAACTGTGCTCCATAGGCGCATTCCTTCCAAATACTTATTGTACTGCTAAATATCGACCCCAGGATATCGTGGAACAAGCATATTGAGAACAGAACATTGAAAGGTAAATGAATATAGGGAAGTATAGATTTACTATTCCTAACTCTACATCTATATACATTGAAGACATACATATTGCGTAGGTACATATGTGGGGTAAGTTATAAAAAATCTATACTTACCTACTTGTCAATGTTTTGGAATTGATATTCTGGCCCCAATATTCTCCGCCACCGATATTCAGGAATACATGGACTTTTTAAGGCACACTTATTCAAGTTTACACAATTCAACTTTAAATCCTATAAATTAGATGGTATTTAAAGTAGAACTGTTCAGGCTTTTGGCATTGCAAAGCTTGTCAGGTTCTTTAAAAAAAAAAAAAGCTGGTCTCAGTTCGGACCCCTCCCTCCCACACCTCTCACCCAAAGTGGTGGATGTCCAGCCTTCACACTCACAAATTTATTGCTGGAGGATGTCCTTGCTGGGATATTCTGCACCAGGAAATCATCACATGTAGAAGGCCCGAAAGGACTGCTTCATAAAGTATGGATTTTTCCAATTCTGATCAACTTTATAAGTGAAGTTTTAATTTAACTCACCACAAATTAAAAACATGTTTTACAGAGAGTTAAGAGAATATTCATCAAGAACATTTTTGCAAATTAGTGGCGAACAATGTGTTTTAAACTTTTCAGGACTGCAGCAATCGTGCAAACTAAATAGAATTGAAATATCATTTTACAGGAGAAGTTCTCACAATTAATTTCACTTTAAGGATGTGACAAAAGATTTCTTTGGTTTGAAAGAACCAGACAAAAGTGCATCAGCTTGAAGAAGGCTCCAACATTGAAATACACCTCTCGTAGTTACAGTCACGTTATGTGAAAGGTGTTGTACAGAAGGAGAACTTCGTTAGATATAGACTAGCAAGACAGGTAGGCATGGTAATGGATAGGTGATTAGGTGAGCCCAGAATTAGTTTGTTTGAGGTCTGTGGCCTGACTGAGGACACTAGCTCCATCTCCAGTTAGAGAAGCCGTAGCTGGGCAGTCAGCAGGGCTTCCCTAAGGCTGTGAGGGGTGGTTTCACAGTTTGCATCTAGAATCCTGCTCTGTGAAAACATCTCTGTTTGATACTGCTTGAATAGTATGTTTCATTTGGATAACACAGAGCCCTCCACTTCCAGAATTATGGACATTCTCAACTCTTTCACATGCAGAAGATGCCTTGCTTAGAATCCTCAACGTGGGACCATCTATGTGCCTAACATTGCTTGGATGAGCATGGGCATTTCTGAGTGGTGAATGTAGAAAGAATGGAAGTCTGCCGTGTGTACTGGAAATGGAAAACAGTCAAGATTCATGTTATGAAACAGTTAAGAGACTGCCATATGTATATGCCCCCTAGAAAGCTAAATCCCCTCCTGAATAGTACTATGGGGCTGATTACAATGGCGGACTGACTTGAGTCCATCCGCCATCATCAAGGGAATTGGGACCGTCCGCCGATATGGCGGCTGTCCTGCCCATGGGATTACAATGCGACCGCCACAATGCCGGTCGCATTGGGCATTTTTACCATTGCGGCGGGTGCTGCAGGCCACAGCACCTGCCGCAATGGTAAAAGTGCAGGGTTTGGATTTCCCTGCACTACGTGGCAGGCACCATGCTGTGCCTGCCACAAAGTGCAGGGCAATGCTACGGTGCCCCCCAAGTCCAGAAGAAAAGTGCCCCCGCTGAAGGGGGGCCCGCAACAGGCCCCAAAGTCAATCTCAGCCAGCCTTTGAATGGCGGGTGAACCACCATTCAAGACTGGCAGAGATGAGGTATCCTAATATAGCGGATGGTGCCTGTTAGGCACCGTCACCATTCTAGGTATGCTTCCCAGGTCCGCCAGGCAATCGGAATTTCCTGTCTGCCAGCAAACCGCCTGCCATCATAATTTGACAAGCGGAGAACGGCCGCAAGTCGGCGGTGAATCCGCCAGCAGCAGGCAGCCGGTGGCGGATTCACCGCAATCGCAATGAGCCCCTTAGACTTTTCAGCAAGTAGTTTGTCGTTTCCAGCTACCATATCACCAAATGCAGACATGGCTGATATGCATTAAGCAGGAGGCGTCAGCACATCTCACCAAGAGCATATAGTAACAAAAAACAAGAGGTTAACAACAATCCAATATGGTCGCACACTGCTCCTCCTACCAGCGAGATGGCCCCTGGGCATTATGGTAAATGCAGTTCGTTCCAGCGTGTGCGCTTCTGGAAAAAATGTCGAGTATATCCACCGTTGTGCCGGCCATCCTTGGACACGTGTTTCGAGGTCGTTATCTCTCATCAGCAGGGAATAGGTGTGTGTATGGGGCTGCTGCGTAGGCTGCCAAAAGTGTTCTCAGGTCTTGATACCTCTCGCTGCGTGCAGGTGCGTCACCATGAGCTCGTCAGCTCGACCGGCTCAAGGGAGCCTTAATAAACAACAATCCAATATGGTCGCACACTGCTCCTCTTACCAGCAAGATGGCCCCTGGGCATTATGGTAAATGCAGTTTGTTCCAGCGTGTGCGCTTCTGGAAAAAATGTCAAGTATATCCACCGTTGTGCTGGCCATCCCTGGACACGTGTTTCGAGGTCGTTACCTCTCATCAGCAGGGAATAGGCGTGTGTATGGGGCTGCTGCGTAGGCTGCCAAAAGTGTTCTCAGGTCTTGATACCTCTCGCGGCGCGCAGGTGCGTAACCCTGAGCTCGTCAGCTCGACCGGCTCAAGGGAGCCTTAATAAACAACAATCCAATATGGTCGCACACTTCTCCTACCAGCGAGATGGCCCCTGGGCATTATGGTAAATGCAGTTCGTTCCAGCGTGTGCGCTTCTGGAAAAAATGTTGAGTATATTCACCGTTGTGCTGGCCATTTGGAACACGTGTTTCGAGGTCGTTACCTCTCATCAGCAGGGAATAGGCGTGTGTATGGGGCTGCTGCGTAGGCTGCCAAAAGTGTTCTCAGGTCTTGATACCTCTCGCGGCGCGCAGGTGCGTAACCATGAGCTCGTCAGCTCGACCGGCTCAAGGGAGCCTTAATAAACAACAATCCAATATGGTCGCACACTGCTCCTCCTACCAGCGAGATGGCCCCTGGGCATTATGGTAAATGCAGTTCGTTCCAGCGTGTGCGCTTCTGGAAAAAATGTCGAGTATATCCACCGTTGTGCTGGCCATCCCTGGACATGTGTTTCGAGGTCGTTACCTCTCATCAGCAGGGAATAGGCGTGTGTATGGGGCTGCTGCGTAGGCTGCCAAAAGTGTTCTCAGGTCTTGATACCTCTCGGGGCGCGCAGGTGCGTAACCATGAGCTCGACCGGCTCAAGGGAGCCTTAATAAACAACAATCCAATATGGTCGCACACTGCTCCTCCTACCAGCGAGATGGCCAAACAAGAGGTTGCCATTGTTAAGCAATTTCCAAAAGGTAATGTGGATTAAGTAACAATGGTCAGACTTTATTAGGATGTTAAAGCCCACTATGCAAGGTGATTTTTTGATCTTACACTAAGATCCCTTTTAGAAAATAAAGTGCAAAAGTGTATTTTGAAATGATATTGGGCCAGGTGTATAGACCAAACCACAATAAGCTATAATTTCCACTTAAAATCTCCCACAACCATTTCTCCATGTACACCTAGCTCTCATTTTGCTCCTTTCGGCTTCTCTCACTTTCTCTATTCCATCCCAATCTCTGTCCCCACTGCCTCTGTCAAGCTTTTCCCTACCATCCCTTTCTGTGTGCTGCTGCATCTATCTTTCCATGCCTGTGTTTCCTGCTCTCTCTTGCTTTTTTTAATTTACTCTCCATTTCTTCTCGCAAACTTCTTTTGCTCCTAATCTCTCTATCTTATGTGTATCTTTTTTGTTCTTCTCAGTATGTGTTTAATCTATCTCCAGCCCTCTTCTCTAGAGAGCAAGTACTGAAACTTTCTCTTGGCTAGGCATGTCCATTAGCAGCCCTTGCCAACTTCCTGTGACCGCTGTGCTTTTTGCTGTTCCCTAGGGTCAGAATCCTGCCATCCTGGTGTCCTCCTGGAACTAAAAACTCCTCTACAATCATGGAACAAAGAAGTGAGTGCAATGTGGCCATCATATCCCTGCAGATTGTTGTCGATTTCTGTTGGACAGGACACCAGGCTACATGGATTTTATGGGTTTTAACTGCTTTAGGTCAGACGATGACTCGTTGACTTTCACCAGTCTACCTTCACAATTGCTGTGGACTTCGACAGGTCATCCACAGTACTGAAAAAGAAAACATCTCTGGTAAAAACACCCCCCAAAATGTATTTTCCATAATCAATGTGGGCATGTGAAGGAAATGCTTCCCATGCATCCCAAGTTAGATTCTTTATTTTAGTGTATTGATCAGCATGCTGTGTGCACTCATGTTACATATCAAAACAAAAGTGAAAGCAGTCAGCTCTAATGGAATCTGAGGGGGTCCACAAGTCTTACCACACAGCGTTCCTACACTTCTCCCAATAACATTAGTACCCCACTTGTGTGCCTGAGCTATTGCTTGTGAAAGGAAAGGCCCCCTAAGCCATCCAAGACACAAGAAAACCTTTTTGCCTTGCAAATTGACCAGTTCTAGTGATGTGGGTAGCTACGATATGTAAGTCAAGCCTCAGCCAGCACCCAGAAACACCTGCCAAGCCCAGACTTTTCTTAATACAAGGTACCCAGGTGTGACAGCTGGGCCGGGGTAGTAAGGACTCTACAGGCTGCGAATGTCATATAACCGATTTATTGTCATATAAGGGTGTTTGCCCGTGGGCAGAGAAATGAACAGGTCTACAACAGTCCTCCGGCCGTTGGTTCGTCTTGTCCGGGGCTTTATTCTCAAGGATCCCCGTCTTCTCCCTCTGGGGCTTCTCGGCTCCGGTTTGCAGTCAGGGAGGAAAGAAACATACAACAGCCTCGTTAGTGGCGGACCAAGGGTACAGACGGTAGAGGGGGAAGGGGGAGTGAGGGATCACCAGGGTTCCACCACCTTGTAGCTTAGAGTCAGTCTGAACGGGTGCCTGGGGAACGTGAGGATTCCTGTGACCACCCTCGTTCTACCCCGTCCCACCCCGTGTGGTGAATAACCCTAGCATACGCCCTCGTACCTTGGTTAGCCACACTTCTCCCCTGGAAGTGTGGCAGGGCGGCTCGTGGGTCCGTGGGCCTCCTGGCTTGTCGCATCTCTCCTCTGGCAATCCCGGCTGTAGCGCGTCCTCCCTTCCATCTTCCTTGGTCTTGGCGTTCTCCTCGTGGGTCGGCGTCTCCCCAGCAGGTTCCGCGCTGGTGGAATCCCCCGGCACTTCCTTAACTGCCTCCGGATCCGCTGATTGGACGGCGGCAGATGACGAGGCCTCTCCTGATTGGCGGAACGACAGGGAGCTCGTCCTCATGACACAAGGGTAGTCTGGAGTGGTGTAGCTTGCATGGATCCCAATGCCGTTTCTTACCCAGAATATCCGGCAATCGCCTAGCGTTGTCTGAATCATAGATTTTTCTCATATTTCTGTGAAGGGAAATTACAAAATCTGTTATGATCCATAAAATTCTTTCCACCCATTGTTCCCACATTTCTCCCAATAAAACACATCCCCAAATATTCACCAACTAGTGTGCATTAACATAGGGCAACATAACAACAACTTATTAGATATACCAGTAAATTAGATAACAATAAAGCAGAATGTCACAGGAGTCAATACATTTCAAAAAGCAGATTCATACTACACAAATCTTAAATTGAAATATACAAAAATCAGAAAATGTCAGTAGATGTTCTGCGGAGATTTGATACTCTGCAGAGATTTCTAGAGTTCAATTACTATACAAATGCTTTCGTCCTCAGATTGCTTAATTATGGTTTCAACACTATTTGGTCGAGGAAGATACATCCTCAGTGTGTTGACCATGGCAGGATTGTCTATATATTGAATCATTTTTTAAAGCTAGATAGCCTGTTACAGCATCCCTTTGTGACATGTGACATGGCAGGCTAAATTGGGTCATTTCAGATTCACACTACTGATTGGGCATTTGCACCCCTCTGCAGCAGGCACAGTAACCTAACAAACTATCTGTCTCCTGTAAACAAAATAACAATTTCCAGAGCAGATACAATATCTCCCCAGGCTATATTTCATAAAAGGCCAGATTATGCTTAAGCAATGTCAGTCATACCTAACTTGTGATAACTCTGCCTAAGTAAAATGAGATAATCAAAGCACCATGCCATATTGAAATCTAGAGGTTTCTGGTTGGACATTACTTCTGAATGGCTGGTGGGTTTAGTTAGCGACAATCACTTATGTATCAAGAGTAACTAACATTATGAAAGTTGCTGGTTTAGGAACAACATGACTCAATGTCTTGCACAGTTGTGGAATTTTTTCACATAGCAAATTCTTGTTTACCAAATCATATGTGAAAGTTGAGAAGGTAGTTCAGCAAAGGCCCATTGAATTTCTGGTCTCTCAACTGTGACAGTGAGCTAGGGTTGGTACCACCTTTAATATTAGCTCCTCATACACAAAACAGTGACGGTCCACAGTGATCCATCATATCCCCTCAGTTAGATCCTTGGCATGGTTCCCCTGTTTTTTTTGCCTTCTGACAGCATGTTCTGCTGACTTTGTTTTTGCTGGCTTTAGGACTCTCTGCTCTTTACCACTGCTGTCCAGTGCTAAAGTGCTTGTGCTCTCTTCTTTAACCATGGTAACATTGGCTTATCTACAAGTGGCATAATTCATTTACTTATATGTTCCTAGTAAACTGCACTACTTTTGCCCAGGTCCTGCAAATTAAATGCTACTGGTGGGCTTGCAGCACTGATTGTGCCACACTCTTCAGTATCCCTTTTCTAATGCATCAGGCCTGCCCTTGCAGAGCCTGTGTGTGCAATTTAAAACTACCATGTCGAGCAGGCAATTTAACCCTCTTGCCAAGCCCAAACTTTCCTTTTTGATACATATATATCACCCCTAAAGAAGGCCCTGAACAGCTCAAGGGCAGGGTGCAGTGTATTTAAAAAGTAGGACATGTACTTTTAAATTTTACATGTCCTGGTAGAACAATTAGTGGAATTACCTTAATGCATCTTATAAGTGTAACTTCCAATTGGGATGAGATAGGAACCCCAGGTTTGGGGTCTCTGGGATCACAAATTAAAATCCTAACGTATGGTGAAGTTAGATTTTGAATTGTAATTCTGAAAATGACACTTTTAGAAAGCTTCAATGGTAGCGGAACCTCGTCAAGACCCAGCACAAGATGCACTGCCAAGAAAGCACTTCCAATTTATTTGCCAAGACTCATTGCGTAATTAATTTATGCCCAAACATAATTCAAATCTTTAAGTTCCATGTTCAATGAATGCATATCCAGGCCTTTCATTAACAACTTCTGGGGATTCACCTCTCCATATAACGTGACATTAATTTAATTGAAAAATCCAATGCATTTCGGGCAGCCTATGCCCTTCATCAGAGGTAACTGCAAGGAAACAGATGATACATATATTACCAGTACATTCTACTTGTAATCATAATATATTTTCAGAACGCCATACTTGATAAATACAGTCTTTGTTACATTCCCATATCTCCCCTGAATAAACAAAAACTGTACATCCAGCATAAAACAGTGTGAATTAATCAATTACTAAAGGGCTAAATAAAACAAACAAACTCATGCCTGTGCTAAGAGTAAACATTCCCTAACACAAAAATATCCCCAAAGTGAATAAATACATACCTCCTAAATCATGTCCAATTATTAAAGGACTAAATAAAACAAATTGAATCATGCCGTGCTAAGAATAAACGTACCCCAAAATAAAAATATCCTCGTAGTGAATAGATAAATACCTCCTAAATTGTTTTCAAACAGCATCATTTAAAATGTGCCTCTAATCTCCTATTGACACTCATACTGTATTTTCCTTCGTTAGAAAGTTGGCATTTTCTTACTTTAGCCAGTTGGTGCCTCTGCCTGTCTCTGAATACATGTCTGGGGTGGGTGACAGATGGGCTTTGCGCATTCCCTCTAGACAATCACATACAAAGGGAGCTTAGTTTTGACTGATGGGACATCCACATTCTGTTGGGCCATTCTGGGCAAAATCAGAGGAAGGGGCTGACATTTACACATGAATGGGTGGTGAACTATGCCCACACAAAGGGCTGCATACCCCTCTGTAATGAGTCTGGAGCCAGGGCAGGAAGGCAGGGACTCTGTGCACTACAAAGGCCTCTCCACTTCAAAGGCATAAATGGGTATAACTAATGGGGAAATAACCCATTAGGTATAAATCCCATTAGCATGGGGCAGAAATCATTAGCAATGTAAGCATGGAACACATTACACATACATCATGGCATGGCCCTAGTAGGTCAAGCAGGGACACCCAATATGCATCACATCAGCCTAAACCTATGTACATGGGGCATCTCAGTACTGTGAACATTAGAGTAGGCCATTAACATAGTGGTGCATCCATTGTAACCCCAAACATCAGTACCCATTACAGTGCAGGGTAACCTCTGGAGTCACGTCGCCTAGGAGCCCCTCTCCTGGGGCCCTCAGATTACCAATGTCCCCAAACGTCACAACTGCCCACTGTCCAGCAGGGCAGTTGTGTCAGATAGAGTCAGCACAGGTCCGTTGGAGCACCTCTCTAGGACTCAGGAGTCCGCAGACTTGTCCACACTGCAGCTGCTCGCTATTAAGTGGGGCAGCTGAGGAATCAACTGCGCACTGGCACCGGTGGTGGGCACTGGCAATGTGCACCGACACCCCCCATCTGCTAGCAGACAGAGCCCCACTCACCAAGCTCTCAGGGCAGGCTCCGGACGTCCGCTCCTAAGCCCCCTTTGTGTCTTCTTGGCCTGGTCACAGCCCGCTTCTCCTGCTGCAGGCAGCAACTCCTCTCTTTCCCGGGTCCTGCTCTTGGGGGGGGGGCCCGGGCCTTGGGGTATGCAGCTTGAGGGAGGCAGAGTAGGCTCCCGCCCTCCTACTGTGGCCACAATTCACTGGGCTTCACCCAGGCCCTCTCCTGGGGCCCGGGACTTCGTTGCAAGGCTCACAAGGCTCCGCACTTCCCGCTTCTGGCTCTGCAGGGCAGGACTTTCTGGAGTTGCTCCCGCCGGTGCCAATCCCAGCGCGGCTCCCCTGACATCACAGGGAAGCCCGCGTGGCGCTCCTGGGTCAGCGACGGTGATCCTGGTCGATTCTGAAGTACGTGGTGGGCTCCCACCTTCAGTTTAAAATATGCAGTTATTGTTGCGACCAGCCGCGATTTCAGGTAGTGTTGAAGTGCGGGGTGGGCTCCGGCTGACTTCAATGAGCACCACGTTGCGGCACACACGGGCTGGGCACACGCTCGGTGAAATTGGCAGGAAGCGGGGTAGGCACCCGCGAAAGGGCACTAAAACGCGGGGTAGGCACCCACTGTATTTTCCTTAAGACGTTCAGAGGCAGCACACCCACGGGGTAGGCACCCACTGTTTTCAATAGCACACAAAGCAATGTGGACAACCGCGAGGGCGGCAAAATGCGGAGTAGGCTCCCGCTATTTTTGAAACAACCAGCTCTCACACACACTGCAGGACCCACGCACCTTCTTCTTGGCAGTATGCAGATAGAGCTGGAGCCCTCACCACACGCTAGACAGCAGGAATAAGGGTGTAGAGCTAAGTCCCACAAAAATAACATTGCAGCGCTCCTCGTCCCCTGGCACTTTACATGTAGCGCTTCTCTCTCCTGGCAATGTAGGAAGTGGTGCCCACACTCCTCACCTCCTTCTGGGTACAGTCACTGCTGGAATCCAGTTGAAGCGCTTCACAGGCTCTAGGTCCCATCAACTAGAACTGTAGCGCTCACGAGGAGCTAGGTAGGAGAGCAGCAGGCACTACTGGGCAACACAGATACAACGCTCTTCTTCTCCAGGCGCTAGCCAGCAGGCAGGGCCCAGTTGTAGCGCTCAGGAGGCACCGGGGCAGGAGAGCGTCAGGCCCTACTGGGCAAGATCAGCGATCAGTGGGCATTCATCAGTACAGGGCCGCAGTTCTTAGGAACAGTCATCCTGCATAAAGTGGCACTCCTCCTGGGTCAGCAGTCTTAACTCCGGTAAGAGGGCTCTCACTAGCCCTGTGGACAGCAGAGGGGTACAGTTCGGCACAGGGGTCAGCTTACAGGCCCATGCGGGGGTACCTCCTGGCAGAGAGTCCCCTCTCATTCAGGTCCATGCTCAGTCTGAGCACATGGCATCCCAGCTCCGCTATTTATACACCCCTCACCCCACCTACCAGAAAGGGCTTGAAGCTTCTGGAAGGTTCCCTGGGGAACTGGTCACAACTGGATTAGGGGGAGGTATAGAGCACCCTGGGTGCCAGGATTCCCTCAAAAAGCTGGGGTTGCTGGGAAACAAACAACTAGACTGGTAATCCACCTCAGTCAGGCGGCACAACACACAGCCATGGCATCCATTTTAAAAGTAGCATTTCTCCACAACAGCACAAATAAAGCTGCGCACGCCATTGCGCAGCAGGTATTTTCTGACACATGGTCAACAGCTAGGGGGAAAAGCGAAAACCTTTGGGGAAAAAGGGCCACGTCCAACACCAGCCATCACCAAATGAGCAGGTATGGGATAACTAAATAGATCTGTCACACACTGCAAGTCAATCAGAGGACCTAATCTTGTCCACCACTGCAGGTCCCTAATATCTGTACACTTTGGTCGCATCTTCATATCTCAGAATGACACTCAGGTATGGGATGCAATTAAAAATGCCCATTCCTGGGATTGTCTCCACTTCGCTCTCCCTCCAGCCATGCCAACTCTGGTCCACAATTACACACAACATTTCTGATTGAACAACCCAGTGCAGTAGCCAATTAAGCAGACTATCCCATAAGAAATACTGTTAAGTGACATGCAGAGCTGTTCAAAGCTGCCAGCTTACTGAAAAACCATAAACTGTGGGTCTGTGGCTCTTACACTTTATAATCCACCACACTGCTACATGCTGCATCACATAGCATGATAACCGCACCTTGATGGTCATCATGCACGACATCGAAACGCTTCCTTGCTCAGGATCACAAAACAAATAACGTGCTTTTAGGAACACACCACCCTTTATGATACAGTTTGCTACCCATATAGCTAAGCGCTTCATTGCCACACATAGGGGTAGAAAGTGCCTTTCATCTGTGGAATACAAAACAATTCAATATTTATTATTTGTGCATCACCAAGATTTGTTTTTATCCTATTAAAATCTTAGTTTCCATCACACTACAGAATTAAAAAAGTAAATGTGCTTTATCTGTGCTTTCACTACTGCTGGTATTTTTCGCATATCTATTATTTTGTTCTTTTTATCACATAATCAACCATCTGCTGCACAATCTGCACATTTTAACAAAAACAAGTTTTATTTTAGCTCAAGCAGATCAAAAGCCATTAAAAATGTGGAAACATGTGTTGCTGAGCAGTGGAGGGTCGTTCGCCAATGTTAACTGGTCACCTTTCACTTACGTATAGCTGTATTTGAATATGAAACTGGTACTAATGAAGTGCAACCTTTGCCCAGACAGTACTAACGTGATGAATCACAATATGTGCTGCATTAAGCAACATAATTTGAGTTTTCTCTCCACATAATTTTGTCAACATTGCTGCATAATTTGGGCCTCCTCTGCCGCATAATTTTAGTGGCTCTGTCTGGATCTCAGCAAGATTGTCATATAGTTCACTTTACCAAATTCTCTCACTTTGAAGTCAAAGGAAGAAATGTAAACAACATTGGTAAGAAGAATAAGCAAAAGTTTGTCAGAAGACCTAGGCTGATATTTAACCTGTCTTGAAACCTTCAGCAAATGTAACAAGATCAACACTAAACTTTAAGTAATTTTTATTGCTCATTCACCTTCTGAACTTCCGCACCTCTAAATACTGTGCCAACTGCTTTGGCCATTTGGGCAGGCCAAAGAAAATTATGGCGTGGCCTGGCCCTCAAACACCCCATCTCTGACTATGGCCCTGTGTGGGGGTTAAGATTTACTCTTCCCAAATGCAAACTTGGCTACATAGGGGAAAATGTTAGACTTTGAAGGGTTAAAATGTACTATTTAAACTCCAAAGTCCACCACATTGCAGAAGATATTTGGCCTTTGGAGCTTCACATTTACTATTCCCAGATGACATTAAGGAATATGCTATGTTTTAAATCTGAAAATGAACTAATACCACACACTCATAGTGTAAAAACCTATAAAAAGAACATATTAATAAAATACATTTTACCTATCCCAAAAAAGAACAAAAAAAGTGCATTTAGATAACTACCAATAAATGCATCTACTGATTATCAAAATGAAAACTATAATACATTTTAAAAATACATTACTAAATGTAAAAACTAACTTAAAAAATGAATAGTTTTATAAAATTAAATAACATACATTAAAAACCCCCATTGCAAGAAAAAAACAAATACAAAAAAAAACTTAATTTGAAACCAATATATATAAATTAATACAAGTATATTATTGAAATCAGTATGAAAATATTTTAAAATTATCATGGAACCAGAATCTAACTATATACCAAAAAGATACTCTTTTATTTCTTATAAAACATAATAATATTAAAGTGAAATTAAAAACATTACATGTAACAATCTGAACATTATATAATAAAACATAAGTTCTATTTAAAATACATACAAATAATTTATTATAACATTTTAAAAAAATTACAACAATTTAAAAAAACTTTTACAACGAAATATTTTACAATTTAAATTACTCTAGACCCTATCCTCTTATAAACCCAACAATCCACTCCTAAAATTATTATACCAACAAATTACAAACAATTTGAAAACAAATGCAATATATTATTACAAACCAAAAAATCACAAATTATACTTAAAAAACAATAATAATAACATCAACATATAAAACGTAATGATAACAATATCAACGCATATTATAAAAGGTGATAATCTTGTTTGCGATATTTTGATCCACTTTGTTTTTAACATCACAATATTTCAGACACTTATATAGTCTTTCCATGATCTTTTGGCAGAACACTCATTGCTATTCTGGAATGATGGAAGTATCATAGATGTTTAATAGTTGGCATTCTACAGCCTCGTAACATTTTTATGTTGCTAATAATGCTTACATGAAAGTATTTGATGAAACCTAGTTGCTTGCAATATTTCTTGTGTGTGTTCTCAAGATATTGTTTGTACATTTAATGCTCAAGAAGGAAGCTAATAGTCATTTTTAGAGTCTGTATATTGTATGAAGCTAGTTTTTGTCCTGGTAAACAATCAGATACAGTGTCTGCTCCTTGCTTCATACTTGGCATAGTAATCACGAAAGCCAGTTTCATCTTCTATGAGAGCAAAATTTAATTTCTAACAAGGTTGGTTTATTCCGGTTTCCAAGTCTGTCTCTGTTTACAGCCAGTGATCAGACTCTCTGTATTTGTTAATTATTTGTAAATTTTTAGTGTTTAGTTATTTATTCCCATTAGGTACGTTCCAAAGATATTCTGCAATTGTTTAATCATTTCTGCATTACAATATTGCAGCTTAGCTCAATTAATTATGAATGCATTTAGTCATTTACTCATTCTTCCTTCCTTCCTTCCATCCATGCATGCACATGCCCATCCAGCCACTGACACATACACACACTCACCCACATTGTCAGAGGAACTTGAGGACAAAGGCAATTTCTCAGGCCTTGCTGTCTGTGTGTGAGCCAAGAGAGCAGTATGTAGTCAGTGGACCAGTGCGATGGTGGGTTGAAGAACTGTAATAAAATTGAATGAGAAAATTCTTGAAAAATCCTTCCAGTTATTCCATGCTCGATACTTCTGCCAGTAAAATGCAGGTCTAAAACACGTGCCAAGGTGTCAGAAATTCACCATCAATCCATTATGATTCTCCAAGTTTCATGGCCATTATGGAAACCGCTCTATTATGTATATTGGATAATGAACTGGGTCTCTCGTGTCATATAATTATATCAATGCATAGCCCAGATGTTTACCAATATTACTTGTCCTTATTGACTGTCCCACTTCTTATGTGCTGATAAAAATTGGATAATTGCAGAGAAGTCAAAATCTTTGGTGGGCATGGGACAACTATGATGTTATGTCATGTCATTTTATGTTAAGTTATGCTATGTGGAATTCAAGAAGTGAGGAGGAGGAGGCTCCAATGTGTAGTGACAGGTCCTTCCACAATTTAGGAGCAATGTAGGACAAGGTTCGACCACAATAGCTGGAGTTCCATAGGCATGGGATGTGTGTAAGCATTAGTTTGAATGAGTGGTGGTGTCTGAAATCTTTGTGAAAGAAGATGCGATTGTTGATGTATGCTGGGCTTGTGTGAAGTAGTGCCTTGAAAATGTGAGTGAGGAGTTTGAATTGCACTTGTATGTGAACTGGAAGCTGTGAACTGGAAGCCAGTGGAACTCTTTCTGGTGTGGTCCGAAGGGAGTTTTGGCGTGCAAGGTTGAGATGATTGTGGCTGACGAGTTCTGAATGGTCTGCGGCCTTCTGGTGACTTTTTTGTCGATCCCAGCATATAGGGTGTTCAAGTAGTCCAACGTGCTTGTGACCAGGGCATGTGTGATAGTGTTCCTGGTGGTGATTGAGAGCCATTTAAAATTCATCCAAAGCATCTTCACGGTATGAAAGGATGAGGCGATGATGACAGTGACTTGGACAGTCATGTTGACGAATATCGTGAAGTTCCTTGCATGGGTGGTGTGTGTCGTTCCTAGCTCTGTTGTTCAGTGTCCAGCTTTAGATAGTTGACCTTCATCCAGTGGGCAATATGTGCCATACAGACATTGTACTTGATCCAGGTATTGGGCGTCTTGTCCATGAGAGAGACAATCAGCTGCATGTCATCAGAATATGAGGGACATTGATGTGAGGAGAGCAGATGATGCTGCCTAGAGGGATCATGTACACATTGAAGAGGGTTGAGCTCATGGAGGATACTTGCGGAAGGAGCAGATCTATTGGAGTGCATGTCCTTGAATTTTGATGTGTGTAGGCACTGGATGAAGATAGGGTGGGCGACTGTGTCAAACACTGTGGAGAAGTCCAAGAGGATGAGGGCTGCCATATCTCTCCTTTGTTTGCACACACCCTCCCTTTACCCACTCTCCCTTTTCTTCTTTCTCCACATTGCTCTGAATGTGTATGGGGTCAAATCCAGAGTCATGTGGATGTCATCTGTGGTTAAGATAAGAGCCATTTCCATACTGTGGTCGGGTCTGAACCAGACGGAATGGCATTGAGAAGTTGGTGGTCACTGAGGTATTCAGTGAGGTGTCTGACGAAGATTTTTTCAAGACCTTTGCTGGAAATGGTAGCCGGGAGATGGATCTGTAGTTGGCGAGCATTTAAGGCTCCACAGAGAGTGTTTTCAGCAAAGGGAGGACAGTTGTATGTTTCCGAGCATCTGGGAAGATTGCAGAAGAGGTGGAGGCATTCTGAATGTATAAGCGAATGGCACTGAAGGATTGCAGTCTTATGGAGTGGGCAAGGTGTGGGCAGTGGTCAGATGACTAGATCTATCGGTCCAGTTGAGGGTTGAAGTCACTATACAGACCCCCCAGGATATAGCGGCATGGATAGGCAAATTTAGCGGCACAAAAATGAAAATTTAGCGGCACAAAAATGGAAATTTAGCGGCATTTAGCGGCATTTTATTTTGTGGTTTTTGCAACACCAAACACAGATATCTTACTGTTTGAGTTATTTGACAACATGGAGCTATGTACATTTTGTTTATTTACAATTCAGCCCATTTGTTTTAATTAAAAGGCATGTTAATCTTGGGCAAGTACGGTAAGTTCTTCCGAGCACTCCAAATCAAGACCAGTATTGTGCTGCTGGTTGTAGTGTAAAAACAATAATGCCCGGATTGATTGCTCTGAAAGGGACCGTCGTCTGGAAGAGAGAATAATTTTGTATATACTGTTGCTCCTTTCAGCATCTGCAGAGCTTGTGACGCAGTCCTTATACACAGCTGCAAGTTGGGAAAGAGCTGGAAGGCGGTCAGCCAGCCCACGCCAAAAGAGGTCGGTGTCAATAAGTCCAGAAACAGACACCTGCACTGCTTCTGGCCCTACATTGTCAAAGTAGAGGCGAAGCTCCTGATCGGGAACTTCGCTGAAACCAGGGATTGCTGAATAGGCACTCTTCTCATTAGGCAGGATGCTGAGTCGCGCAGGGTTGAAGAGGCGCACTTGTTTCAAGAATTGTATGCCTGGCTGGGCCTCCCCCATGTATTTGGCCACCTTTTCTAATGAATGTTCAAAAGCTTCATTAAGCTGGGCTGTAATTTTTTTTTTCTGTGCCAGGCTTAGTTTTGCCCCTGCAGTGGTCTGTACAAACGGCTCTAGTGACTCCACAGTGAGGACTGAATTGTTGGTTAAGTTCATGTGGAGGTCCTCCAAATAATCGTATACCTTCATGGTAACTGGAGTCTGACTCTGGAATAGCTCCATCAGGTTTAAAATGCTTTGGCATTTTTCTGCCACAATGTCCAATTGGACTTTAATGCACTCCCTTTGGTCGGTGTTAAAAATCTTCTGTAGATTTTCAAGGGAATCTGGGGTAGACCCAGCATAGGCCTGAAAGTGCTTGCAGTGGTACTGGACTGCGGCGAACCAAGAATTCCAGCGGGTACTGCAAGGGTCAGGTGCCACCCGTGCCTTCATCCCATGGTTCTCTGCAAGATGGTGCAGGTACCTTCTCTTTCTGCTGCCAGCCATATAAAAGATGCGGGAGAAGTACAGCAGGAAAGCATTCAGCTCCACAAAAGGCTTCCTAAATGACTCCCCAACAAGATTCATGATGTGTGCCAAGCAGGTGATGTGGATGGAGTTTGGGTACAGATTCCTCAACACTGTGTTGAATGCCTTGAGCATGTATGCCGCATTGTCAGTGTTGAAGGAAACAACGTTCTGGAAGTCTATGCTGTACTCTGTGAGCACCTTTACAACAGCTTGTGCTACAGTCCCATGGTTGCACTGGGATAGGAAGACTGTGTCCACCAGGTAGGTTTGGATCTGACGGTCACCCTGCGGAGAGACTACTCCAACTAGCACATTCAAAACACACCGCCCTTCGACATCTGGTGTTTCGTCAAAGATAACGCTAATCTTCTGATCTTTCAATAGCTCTTTCAGCTCGTTCTTGGCACTTGTATATCTCTCTGGGAGATACCGTTCTTGCAGCTGATGACTCCCAGGTATCGCTCCACCATTCCGTACTCGCTCGTGCAGGAACTTGCGCAACACAGGGTGGTCGGTTTTGCTGAGCGGAATGTTCAACGCGGTGCAGACATTAACCCACTCAGTTATCATTTTGTGGTTTGCGGCACCGGCAGCTGTACTCTTGGTGAATAGCGAGTTCACTGTCATCTGGCGTGCACGTTTCGGCGAAGATTGAAGGTCAGGATCATCTGAACAGCGCTTCAAATGTTTTTGGGACCGCACATGCATATCCACAGTGTGTTTCCGGATGTGGTCCACCGCCACATTGCACACACTGCAAAACAGCACCCCACCATCAGCGTGCATCACATTGCTGTAGTCTCTGGCCCGGTCTGCTGCGGTTATCTGGGTGGGCAGATGTGATCTGTGCTTCACACCCTTTGCAGGCTGCATAAACTTCTCCATTCTGCTTTTCTTGTGGTGGCTTGTTGCTCCCTTGTAAAACAGAAGATCTCCCGGTTGTGGCGCAGTCAGTTAACTCACCTACAAAGATAGTTGGTATTACTAAAGACACCTCAAAGGGGGGAAAGGCAATTGTTGAAAGGAAAGTTCAGAAAGCGCCGGTGCTCAACGATAAGAAATGCATGCAACCCTGAGGCACAAGTAAAGTGACAAACGTGTTGGGCCATAACTGCAATGGCAAATGCCAGTCCCCGAACGGTGTTGAGCAAACAGACAGTGTGAAAAGCGCAGGGGGAAAAAGCCATAGCAATTGTTGAAAAGCTCAAATTAAGTGCCCGAAAATAGAAAATGTAACATGCCAACAGTTACATGGGTGGTGCAAATTCGACCAAAACGTGTCCAGTCAGCCACGTGCAAAGAAAGAGAAAGAATTGCCCCAAAATAAACAACGATGAAATTCCCCCGAGGTGCCCACAACCCCAAACTTACCAGTGCGCTGTGGCAGCTGACCCGATTCTGGCTCTTGCAACAGCAGATTCTTCCCAGTGATGCTCTGCAAAAGAAACCAAGTAAAGAGTTAGGAAACTCACCTGGTGCCCACAACCCCAAACTTACCAGTGCGCTGCGGCAGCTGGGCCAATGAGTCTTGAAGCTGCAGTCCCTTGCCCCACAGAGAAAACAGCAATTGCCCCAAACCAAAATAAACAACGATGAAATTCCCCCGAGGTGCCCACAACCCCAAACTTACCAGTGCGCTGCGGCAGCTGACCCAAGTCTGGCTCTTGCAACAGCAGATTCTTCCCAGTGATGCTCTGCAAAAGAAACCAATTAAAGAGTTAGGAAACTCACCAGGTGCCCACAACCCCAAACTTACCAGTGCGCAGAGGCACCTGGCCCAATGGCAAGTAAAAATCAATGGCAAAGGGTCAGGATTCAGGACAAAAAAATCAGTAACAGTGACAGTAAAAAATCAGGCCAAAGGGTCAAGATTCAGGAAAAAAATGCAGTACAGACCAGAGAACACAACAATTCCCCAGAACCAAAAACAAACAATTATGACATTCCCCAGAGGTGCCCACAACCCCAAACTTACCAGTGCGCTGCGGCAGCTGACCCAAGTCTGGCTCTTGCAACAGCGGATTCTTCCCAGTGATGCTCTGCAAAAGAAACCAAGTAAAGAGTTAGGAAACTCACCTGGTGCCCACAACCCCAAACTTACCAGTGCGCTGCGGCAGCTGGGCCAATGAGTCTTGAAGCTGCAGTCCCTTGCCCCACAGGGAAAACAGCAATTGCCCCAAACCAAAATAAACAACGATGAAATTCCCCAGAGGTGCCCACAACCCCAAACTTACCAGTGCGCTGCGGCAGCTGACCCAAGTCTGGCTCTTGCAACAGCAGATTCTTCCCAGTGATGCTCTGCAAAAGAAACCAAGTAAAGAGTTAGGAAACTCACCAGGTGCCCACAACCCCAAACTTACCAGTGCGCAGCGGCACCTGGCCCAATGGCAAGTAAAAATCAATGGCAAAGGGTCAGGATTCAGGACAAAAAAATCAGTAACAGTGACAGTAAAAAATCAGGCCAAAGGGTCAAGATTCAGGAAAAAAATGCAGTACAGACCAGAGAACACAACAATTCCCCAGAACCAAAAACAAACAATTATGACATTCCCCAGAGGTGCCCACAACCCCAAACTTACCAGTGCGCTGCGGCAGCTGACCCAAGTCTGGCTCTTGCAACAGCGGATTCTTCCCAGTGATGCTCTGCAAAAGAAACCAAGTAAAGAGTTAGGAAACTCACCTGGTGCCCACAACCCCAAACTTACCAGTGCGCTGCGGCAGCTGGGCCAATGAGTTTTGAAGCTGCAGTCCCTTGCCCCACAGAGAAAACAGCAATTGCCCCAAACCAAAATAAACAACGATGAAATTCCCCAGAGGTGCCCACAACCCCAAACTTACCAGTGCGCTGCGGCAGCTGACCCGAGTCTGGCTCTTGCAACAGCGGATTCTCCCCTGTGATGCTCTGTAACAGAAACCAAGTAAAGAGTTAGGAAACTCACCTGGTGCCCACAACCCCAAACTTACCAGTGCGCTGCGGCAGCTGACCCAAGTCTGGCTCTTGCAACAGCGGATTCTCCCCTGTGATGCTCTGTAACAGAAACCAAGTAAAGAGTTAGGAAACTCACCAGGTGCCCACAACCCCAAACTTACCAGTGTGCAGCGGCACCTGGCCCAATGGCAAGTAAAAATCAATGGCAAAGGGTCAGGATTCAGGACAAAAAAATCAGTAACAGTGACAGTAAAAAATCAGGCCAAAGGGTCAAGATTCAGGAAAAAAATGCAGTACAGACCAGAGAACACAACAATTCCCCAGAACCAAAAACAAACAATTATGAAATTCCCCAGAGGTGGCCACAACCCCAAACTTACCAGTGCGCTGCGGCAGCTGACCCAATTCTGGCTCTTGCAAAAGCAGATTCTTCCCAGTGATGCTCTGCAAAAGAACACAAGTAAAGACTTAGGATACTCACCAGGTGCCCAGGACACCAAACTTACCAGTGCGCTGCGGCAGCTGGGCCAAATGGCTCTTGAAACTGAAGTTTCCTCACACACACAGAGCACATACAGCACAGACAGCAGCAGTGCAAGCTTCCCTCACACACAGAGCAGATACAGCACAGACAGCAGCAGTGCAAGCTTCCCTCACACACAGAGCAGATACAGCACAGACAGCAGCAGTGCAAGCTTCCCTCACACACAGAGCAGATACAGCACAGACAGCAGCAGTGCAAGCTTCCCTCACACACAGAGCAGATACAGCACAGACAGCAGCAGTGCAAGCTTCCCTCACACACAGAGCAGATACAGCACAGACAGCAGCAGTGCAAGCTTCCCTCACACACAGAGCAGATACAGCACAGACAGCAGCAGTGCAAGCTTCCCTCACACACAGAACAGATACAGCACAGACAGCAGCAGTGCAAGCTTCCCTCACACACATAGCAGATACAGCACAGACAGCAGCAGTGCAAGCTTCCCTCACACACAGAGCAGATACAGCACAGACAGCAGCAGTGCAAGCTTCCCTCACACACAGAGCAGATATAGCACAGACAGCATCAGTGCAAGCATCCCTTGCATAACCGGTACAGCACAGGCAGCAGCAGGGTGCGCGCGCACACACACACACACACACACACACACACACACACACTCCCCCACCCCAACACCATCCCCTGCATAGAGAACAGTTACAACAAATAACAAATAATGGAATGACATACATCACAATGTGGGGCTGTACAGTTTGGAATGGGGAAAAACAAGCAGGTATTGTAGAGTATACCAGGGTGCACAAATAGCGCATCATTCTTTCCTCCCAATATTTGTGTCTCCCCTGGACCCTGGAGTGCCTTTACAACGCAAAAAGGAGTTTTCCCCAAATCGGGATTTTTTGCTATTTTGTGATCGGGCCAGATGGTGTTCTTCTGGCAGTGTGCACAGAAGAGCTCAGCCAATAAAGATAAACTTTAAAAAATCCGCAAACATTTTCCCAGGTGAATACAAAATTTCACACACGTAAAATTAGAGAAATATTCTTGGTATCTTTCCTAGCATGGCAGGGATTGCAAATGCTCAGAGCTTTCCCTGGCAAGAAAATCCCTTTGCAACCCTGATACCCACTGTGACTCATAGCGCGGACTTTACCCGAAGGTGTCAGAGCGCTTCACAAAAGGAACATAAATGGAACACAAATTGTGAGCAACCAAAAATACATGAGGTAGTAAAGGTAATAATGACAATTGTGAGCAAACTGAATACATGAGGTAGTAAAAATGTTGAGCAACCAAAAACACATGAGGTAGTAAAGTAAAAGGTAATAGTAACAATTGTGAGCACACAGAATACATGAGGTAGTGAGAATTGTGAGCAGCCAAAAATACATGAGGTAGTAAAAAGTGCACAGGAAGAAAAAAGTGACAAATGTGCAGTTACAAGAGAGAACACAGTATCATTTGAGGCGTAATACTGCAAAAGGTGCTAGACACTCAGGCACACGAACAAGCGTTATGTAGGCAAGGTGGCACTTGAGCAAGTAACAAAGATAAAAACATGTGCGAGCGCTTTACACAGTTTGTGGCACTGTTACTCCCTGCGCCTCCCTGCACTGCCCCCCTCCCACCCGGCCAGCGCTCTCACAGAAACACGCAGCCCGGGGCCGGTCGGCCACATCTCCGCAGCCCGGGGCCGGTCGGCCACATCTCCGCTGCCCCCCTCCCACCAGGGCAGCGCTCTCCCCTATGTGTGCGGCGGGGCCCCACCAGCGTAGGACGGACCGGACTTACCTGTCTTCTGTTTGCCGGCCGGCTTTCCTCCTGCTCCGAGCCCCGGTCTCTGCTGAGGAAGAGTCTTCGTGTCGTCGCTGCAGCTTCGTGCTCTCTCCTCCCCCTCTTGGTGTGGTGCTGGTCTTCTCCCTTCGCTCGGCCGCCGTCTTCTCCTTCTCTCGCCGCAAATGACTGAATGGGTGCCTCGCGCCTTCTTTTAAGGCGGAAACGGGGGCGACGGGCGGAAACGGCAAATTTCGCGGGCTTTATGGCAAATATCGCGGCATTTGCGGAGATCGCGCGATTTCGCGATTTTTTTGCAAATCGCGAAATCGCGATAAGCTGGAGGGTCTGACTATAAATGATGGTGATTTTGTTGCGGTAGAATTGAGAAAGACTGCTGCAAAGGTCCTGTGAGTGGGTGATCGAATTGGAGATGGCCAATGGTGAGGTGAAATGTTGTAAAAGATTTCTTTGCTGGGCAGCTTATTGGCTCTGTTGTGTGGCTCTTATCTTTTCCTATCCACATTGCAGCAAATAATTATAGAAAAAGTGTAAGCTGCTATAAGGGAGACCACAGTATTTGGTGCCACCTAATAGTGCTGCAGCATTGTCCACATCAAAAAGGTCAGACCTGCCTTTAATTTTGTAAACACAAGTGCTGGGACTCCAATGATTGAAGGGTCTGGGGCAAAGAACCCTGACCGCCCTCCTCCTGGACGGTCCTGACCCTAGATCCCCAAGTATCTGTGGTTTAAACCACCTGGTAGAGAAAAAGTCTTTCTATGGCTGTTCAAAAATGGTAGTGTAAAAACATTCTATGACTGGCTAATCAGTTAAATTATGAGCAAGAACCTAATAGAAATGAGAGATTACCTTTTTTTTATTTAAACATGACAAAAAAAATCATGAAAAAGATTAGTAGTCAAGCTTATAAAAGTATCAATGTTGCTTAACGTGACCCTTGAACAAAGATTACATAAAGTAAGTGTGTGAAGTCACTGAATGATCCCATGAAATGTAAAAAAGGGGATATGTAACAACATTTTAGTAGATAGAAAAATCCACTTAAAAGCAATTTACAGTCTCGACATCACAGTTAATCAAGCCACACGTTCTTGTTGTTATTCAAATCATTTCAGAGGTGCTAGTGCATATTAAAAGTTAATGCATGTGTCACCCCACTGTGATTTCCTAACAGAGTCATTATCAGGGAATTTTTGTTTACTTTTATTGTTAGGATCCCAATCTATAGATCCAATCAGGAAGCAAGAAAGAAGAAGGTTCCCACAAAATAGTACATGATCATTTCCAGTTTTAAAAGTATAAACTCACACAACCAGTATGCTACATACACAATTGTTTTTATACAACTGCACAAATGTGATTCTTACCAAAGTGGATTTTCTATGTATCTCATAACTATAAATAACATTTAAATACTCATAGGTTGTGTAACTAACTGTAGAGCGGGACAGGTCACAAGAACATATTACTTCAGTGAGGAAATATCACTTGATCTTTGGTGTTGTGGATACGATGAACTTGTATAGTATCAAGCTAAATGGGTACATGGAGAATGCCATGCTTTGCAATGGATATTACTGTCATGAGACTATGCTTCGACCAGCATACCAGTGCTGATTGACAGGAGGCCAAAGAACAGGTTCCATCCATTACAATGCTCACAAACAAGAAGGACAAACAGGATATATCAGCCAAATTACAAGGGCAAGGAGGTACAGAAAAGGGTGAACAAAACAAATGTGAGGACACTTAGCTGAGTGTAAGAACTTTTGACAGAGGAAAGCCCATGCAATTACTGGATGTTGCCAGGTAAAGTGCTGAGTTACTAATTGTAATAAATACACTTTGCTTCCATTTTACTGGAGGTGACATTCACCCTAGGAAATCCAACCTCTATGTTGGTTAGCAGTATAGCTGTTCTAACTCAACATTTTCCTGTCTTCCATAGTTGCCAATCCCAACCCATGCTATAAAGAATGGATCAGCAATTAATATGTGGGGCTTTGACATCATGTATTCTTTCCATGAGGTAGGCTGATGAAATCCTGGCAAGCGAGAAGAGTTAAGGGCAGGAGGGAGATGGAGCGGCTGACAATATGAGCACCAGATCATTGCTCAGCTTCTGGGTGGGAACGGATATGTGAAAAATGAGACTAAGGGAGGAGGATAGAGTTCCATTATTTCTTTGATGTTGTTTAAGGTAGGAATGTCAAGTCAAAAAAATGGTCATTGTGAGTGTTGGAAGTGGACTTCGAAGAGATGCGGTAAACATTAGGGCTGGCATCTGCGTCCAGAATGATGTAGTCTTCCAAGCCAAGTAACTTTGACATAATCCATTAAGAGGCTTATTTTGTCTTTGTTTTGTTGATAGAAAGGCCTTTCTATTAGGACATTTTACAGGTTATCTACCTTGGAGACGGGAACGTAGGCTAGTGGTATCATTTGTTTTATTTCAAAGGCAAATTGCCTATTTGTTAAATATTCTGCAATTAGTGCAGATTGTTGGATGGGTCTCCATATGATTTGATTAAATTGATAGTCACAGCCTTGCATAGCTGTGTGGGGATATATTTTTGAAATGGTTTGGATCATGGCTTGTTCAAAGTCCATGATTATTTTTTGTTGGTAGTAGTTATTTGTTTTATGTTTAATGTAGTTTAAAAGCTCATATTGAGTGCTCCTTTGTCTATTTGGTAGAGGGGCATATATAAAAGGGACATTTGTGTTTTGATAGTCACCATGTATGTGTGTATCTGAGTAAGTGGTTTGGAACTCATTTTGAAGCCCCCAGCCATCACCTAGGTTTGACAATGGCTTAGTTTTAGTACTTTATCTGTTGTAGAACAAGTTAGGATTCATTTTTCATTTTTAAGATTGTCAAATAAAAGGAAATGTTCTTTATTATGTGTCATTGTTAAATGTTTGGGTATTTTTATGTTGTGGTATCTTCTAGGGGCAGTAGGAGTACTACTGGTGCCTTTTTTAGTTCCTGCAATTAAAAGATTTCAAGTGAGTATAGGTGGTAGTTGACCTGTGATGTGTTTGGAACAAGCGAAATAGCAATCCCAATAGCTGCGAAACAGCGATTGCAATTTCCGTTCCCGCAATTCATCAGCTACAAAAGCAGCAAATAGCGAATTCACAAAACAAAGAATCGCAAAACCATTTGGTAACCCCCATTGCGATTCCTTAACAGCGATTCCCCACATTTTCTGCGAATTCGTACATATATTGCGAAATCGCAAATATAGTGCGAATTCGCCCAAAAATCGCTAGTCAAATTCATCATAAATCGCAATTTGCAAAAATACCCGAATTCGCTAAAAACGAGTCGCAATTTAAGGAGAAGCTAAACCAGGTGGTAACCATGAAGTCCAATTGGAAAAAAAATAAATGCAAACAAGAAACAGGTGTAGGGTAAATCAAACACACTTAAGGAGACTCAGTAGGAGCATGAGGAAAGTCACAATGCCAGGTCTCTACATTGTGGCAAGGCGGCTGAGGCTCCAGGCTGCAGCTCAGAACCGACGCAGTATCCAGGAGCGCATCTTCCGGCTGCGGATTACACTCCTGGGACAGACTGAAGAGGAGATCTACTCATAATACAGGCTCAATGGGGCAATGATGAAGAAGCTCATCAGAGACCATGACCCACTGATGCAGCACCCAACACGGAGGACCAATGCCGTGCCCACCCATGTCCAGGTCCTGTGCTGCCTGCACCTCCTGGCCTCCGGAAGCTTCCAGGGGATAGTCACATATGCAGGGGGTATATCACAGAGTACACTGTCACGCTGCCTACAGAGTTTCCTCAACGCCATGCTGAGCCAGATCCACCACTACATCACCTTCCCAACAACCCAACCGGACTTAACGCAAACTAAACTGGCCTTCGATCACACCGCCCATTTCCCCCATGTAATTGGCCGCATTGACTGCACCCACATTCACATCTGTCCACCCGATGAGACCGAATACATGTACCAGAACCGCAAGTCATACCACTCACTCAACATCCAGATGGTCTGCAATGCGAAGACTATCATCACAGACATTGTGGCACAATACCCGGGGAGCACGCATGATTCGTTCATCTTCCAGCACAGCGGCATACACACCCGCTTGGCCAGGGGTGAATTTGGCGAAGGACATCTCCTAGGTAAGTACACATGCCCACATACAGTGACCCACACAAGAAATTTCCCATGTGTTACTGTATATATTTATGTGGATTTACCTTGTTGTTCTGTGATGTCTGATTTCACTTCGTTCACTTATGTCACGTTCTGCACACTGTCACTTATGTGAGCACCTGAAACTTTTCTTTTCTTTTTTATAAAGTACTTTAAATAAATGTATACTGTACAAACTCCCTATGTGTCCTGCTCCCTAGCGTGAATTGACAGAAACGCTTTTTCCTAGTTTAATGTGATCCTCTTGGACAGTTGTCGAACCATTGTCTACCCATATATAGATATACACATACAGTATGTCAAGACCATGTTGCTGTGCATAACAGACACTGACCCTCTGCTCCTATCCTTCAGGTGACAGCGCCTATGGCCTCCATGAATACCTCCTCACCCCATACCTCAACCCTGTTACACCACAGGAACGGTGTTACAATGCCGCGCACATACACACCAGAAATGTTATTGAGCGGACATTTGGCATGTTAAAGAGTCGATTCCGCATCCTCCACAAGACTGGCGGGGCCCTCAAATACCAGCCTGAGGTTTGCTGCCGCATCGTGGCCGTGTGTGCCATACTCCACAATATTGCCACCAAGCGGAGGATACCTGTCGAGGTGTCTGGTAGTGAGTCGGAGGGGGACAACATGCCACCTGCACATGTGTATCATGCATGCGGGGAGAATCATGCTGAAGGACACAGGCGCCGCAACAACATCACACTGAACTATTTCTAGTGCACCCATTACCCTCACACAACACTGCAATCATGCATGCCACATGAATTAATGACATGAGGAAGATTTGTGTTAAAAAAAAATCTTATTTTTTTGATCAACAAGCTCTAGATGGGCTTTAAATCAGCATAAATTGTGCAACTGTATTGAGTCATACAGGCTCTTGTATCCAGAGCAGGCGTGCGTGGTTACCTCACCATAGCACTGCCGGTAATGTATAGTCAGTCACTGGAGCCTCCTGCCGGATGAACCCTGTCGCCTCTCCAACTCCACGTTGGGAGTGTCCGGCCGTGATGCAGCATTGTGCCTGGAACTGCGGCGCCTTTCAGGTAGCACCGGCACAGACAGGCTGCTCAGGCTCGATGTTCCTTCACTGGCATCATCACCCCCCCCCCCCTGCATGGCCATGGCTGCACACCTGTTGGTTCTCCACAGCGGTGGTGACCTGCTCCAGGGCCCTTGCTACTTCTTGGCAGCATTGTACCATCTGTAGCTGCAAGGCCAGTGACCTGCGCGACAACTGTGAAGTGGCGTTCCCAATGAGGTCGTTTGACCGGGTATAGGCAGATAGCCGTGTCAGCAGCTGGTGGTGGCGTCGGTGGGTGATGTCCTGCTGCGCCAAAATCAGTTGGTTGCTCTCTTTCACAGCAGCGGTTAGCTCCTGCACACTTTCAGTCAGTTGGTTTATATTGCGTGCAGTTTTGTACAGCTGCAGCTGCATGGCTGCCATGTGCTGTGCCTGCTTGCATTGGATCAATCATCTGTAAAACAATAGCAACCCATCTATAACTGCCTCAGTGCTAAACTGATCCAGAACTCCATAGCAATAGCCCAGGGTATTATCCTAAAACCCTGTCTCTAACCTGCTCCACAGCATCTAACCCAGGCTTCTCTAACGAGTGGCTCGTGAGCAACTGGTGGCTCTCCAGCCAACTGTAAATATCTCTCCTGTGCACAGCCCAGTGAACTAAATTAGAAGCTTTTGTATGGTCACACTAATATATGAATACCAAAACTGAAAAGGGCGTATTCAGGACAGACATCGATTATGTCTGGAGAAAAAGGGTTTGAGTTTTCAAAGTATATTTTAGGGTATTTGAGTGGTACATCATGCAGCCTTGGGGAGACTTGTTACTAATAATATTAAGTTGGTTCCAGGAGTATTGAAGCTATGGATGTTCTATATTTCCCATAAGGGGTCGTGCCACATTTCACATTCTTGAATATTTTTTTAATTTAATGCTGCCAACCGTGCCTGATACTACTGGCAATTGTGCAAATCGTGGCCACTAATGTAATCTTTTATGATGTGATCACTTTTCCAAATCTAATAATAGTAGTAGCTCAGGATGCATCTCTTTAAACATAAGTAGGTCTTATAACTGAGGTTGGAGGCTCGTGATCTAGCCACTGATTAAAGCTTTTCCATGTCTGCATTTAGACTCTGGCACTGGGCAGATCCTTAGTGTCCAAATGGGAGCCTTCCCTTCCAGGCCCCAGTGCCAGACCAATTCTGGCCTGACTCCCTCTCATTGGTTATGGGCACCATGCAATAACAATAACTACCTCCACAACTGGGTTAACCCTGTGGACCTCAGCAGCACACCATCCATAGCTGCCCGAATGTTAAACTAATCCAAAACCCATTAGCAAGAACCCAGCACAGCTGCCTTCAACACAAGGGATTTTCCTATTTTAAGTCCTTGTCCCCAACCTCTACCACAGCATGTAGTTCTCAGCTGCAGCCTCTCCTTGTCTGCATCTTGACTCTAGCACTGGGCTCATGCTCACCATTGAATGAGAGTGAATCCCTTCCTTGCCCTACTTTGGTGAGAAAGTGAAGAAGTGTATGTGTGTCTAATGTGCTTGAGAGAGGATCTTAGTGGGTAAGTGGGATAGACCCTTGAAAGATGAGGCAACCAGTTGACGTGTTTGTCTTACTCTCATGGGCTCCACACCATACTCTGCAAGTTTAGGCACAACTAATAGGCGAGGGCTTATAACTGAAAGTACATACAAGCCTTTTGGCATTGACAATGCTAGTTTATAGTTTAAATGAAGATGCCATTGTTGAAGAGAATCACTGTATTACCCTCATGGAGGTTGCCATGATATAATAGTCTCCCATGTTGACAATCATGTTGGTGGCAATTCTAGAATGTATAATGCTAAAGCCCTCTGGGAACCATCTTGAATTGGGTTGCATGCTGAACACAATCATTCATAGTCTCATCAATTAGGATTGTCACTTACAGGAAGGTAAGAATTAGAATTCCCATGTATGTCAGTTACTGTTAGCCATGGTAAACAGCTGCTACATCTGGTTGGCCATTTGGAATCCCTGGCTCTGTCATTGCTAGTGTTGTTCTTAATGGTCATAAATCAAACTAAATCAAAACAGGGTACAAAGGACCCAATTTTTACTTTCTATCATTTCCTTTCTGTTAGACCGGGCATCCGTGGCTGGATTCCCCCTAACTTTTTGCCTTAAGAGCTCCTGTTTTTTGCGGATTCCGTTGGTTTGTGCTGGCCTTAGGACTCTGCACACTTTACCACTGCTAATCAGTGCAAAAATGTTAATGCTCTTTCCATAAAACATGGTAACTTTGACTTATACCTAATTGGCATGTTTAATTTACTTGTGAAGACCATAGTAAAGTGGCACTACATGTGCCCAGGTCCTGTAAATTAAATGCTACCAGTGGGCCTGCAGCACTGAGTGTGCCATCCACTGAAGTTGTCCCTTAAACATGTCTCAGGCCTCCCATTGCAGAGCCTTTGTGTGCAGTTTTTAGTACTGTTTCGACCTGACAACATAAACCTTTTGCTGGGTCCAACCTTCCTTTCTCATACATAGAGGTCACCTCTAGGGTAGGCCCTGAACACCCTAGAGGGCAGGGAGCAATGTATTTAAAATATAGGTTATGTACTTTAAAGTTTTTAGTGTCCTGGTAGTGAAAAACTCTTAAATTCATTTTTCACTACTGCAAGGCCTCTCTTTCATAGGATAACATTGGAGTTGCCTTATTAAATTTTATAAGTGTAATTTCTAAATGGGAGAGGATGTGGCCTAATGGCTAGATTGGTCGACCTTGAAGCTGGGGAACTGTGTTTGAGTCTCGGCAGGGATGCTCAACATCCTGTGATTCTGGGCAAATCACTTAATCTCCCCGTTCCTAACAAACAAAATGAATGTGTCCGTCTGTACCACAATTGGTGCTCAAATAATCTGATACAGTCGAGTTTGCGCTAAATAAAACTCCCCAAAAAACCCCACAAAAATTGGTTTATACTTGGTGTCTCTGTCTTAGTGTCTCTGGAATCTTGATTTAAAATCCAAACTTATAGTGAAGTCGGACTTTAAACTACAATTCTGATAATACCTATTTTAGAAAAATTGCATTTTCTTGCCTTAACCATTTGATGCCCGCAGCCGGTATCTGATCACATGACTGGGTGTAGCTGACAGTTGTGCTTTGTGTATTCTTAGTTAACAGACAAACACAATGGGAACTTAGGTGTGACTGGATGGGCAATCGCTGGCAGGGTGAGAGGGAGAGACTGGGCACAGCCTCACACCCGAATAGGCTGAGTCCTGTCTACACATAAAGGTACCTCCTGTAATTAGTCTGGAGCCAGGAAGGCAGTGCATCTGTGCACTTCAAAAGCATACCTATCAAAGTTTCGCCCCAATTTAAAGGCACAAATATGTATAAAAGAGGGACCTCAAACACCACCATTTCAGTACACTTCTGGACCTGTGGAAACTCTGCCAGGAAGAAGGACTGCTGTGCAGCAACAAGGACTGCCACTCTGCTGTACTGCTCTCTGCTGGACTCTTGCTTTGCTGTGCTAGCCTGCTGCCCTCTCACCTGGTTGAGAAGGACGGGACCTGCATCTCTTTAACCCAGAGAGACTCAAAGTGCTAGTTGGCTGGGCTCCTGATCCGATGTCTCAGGGACATAACAGCCTTCCAACAACCTTTCGTCTTCACCTGGACTCTGTCATCTGTGAGTCTACCCTGCCAATTGATGCCACACTAGTCCTGGACCAGTGGAAGTGGGCATATGGTGCTTTACCAGCCTCTGTGGATCCAGCGGAACATACGCCTCCCCTCTGCTGCGCAACACAACTCTGAGCAGAACCGACACATCTCTGCTGCTGCGTGGATTAGATGCAAAGACCTGCATTGCTGTCTCAACTGCAGTGTCTTTGGAACCGTCTCTGCGTAACGCATTCTCAGCGTAGGCTACACACACCCTTCATCAGTGACACCCCTGATAATGCCAGACTCCAAATCACAGCCCCAGAGCTCTCTGGAACCAACTCATCACCCTGACGGCATGCCGCATCCTTAACACAGAACTTCACATCACATGCCCTGTTGCCGGGATCCGTGATAATGACACAGGCCCTCACATTGCAGCCATGCCACATATCGGAACAGATGCATCGCTTCTGAAGCACGATACATCTTCGGCACGGATCCACGCAACCCTCCACAAACCAGGACTAATGGTACTTTGTTTACTGAGCCTAACTGGGTCCCTGTAACCACCCCGTGCTCCAAAGTGATCGGCATAAGCTTGTGACTTTTCCCTGGTACAGCACTACCAGATATCCACAGTTGGCGCTTTGTGCCACTATTTTACCTATAGACTTTAAAATTCAATATCGCTGGATCTACTAATGAGATTTTTATCTTTTTGGTCTTGGTTTATGTATTACAACTTGCACTACTTTTCTAAATCTTTTGTGGAATGTTATTACTGTTTTACTGTTTGAAGTGTAGCACAAATACTTTACACATTGTCTCTAAGTTAAGTCTGAGTGCTCAGTGCCAAGTACCATGGGGTTGAGCACAGGCTAATTTGGCGTATGCTTGTGCCTTACCCTGACTAGGATTGTGGTTGCTGCTTGACTAAAGCTCACACACCAGAAAACCAATAAACTAATTTCTAAAACACTTCCTTTAGCTTCTTAGTAGCAGGGTTAAGTTTAGAAGAAAGGTTCAGTAGTGTGATGCTAATGGGAGTCGAAGTGTTCATGATGCCACTTCTATCAGTGGCTTTGAGATTGACCAACATCCATACAGATACCTTTTGCAAGAGCTGCATGTGACTATGGTATATGGGTCATCTAGAAAGCACTCCTGCCACAAACTACTTAAAAACCCGAATTAAGGGCAAATTACTTACTCCACCGAGGGAGACCTGCAGGTGCAGGGGTGATTGGGATGGTCTCACAAAATAAACCCAAAATACTGGGGGGCACTGGCTGGTAGGACATAATAATGTCTGACAAATTTACCATAAGGTGGGCAATTGTCGAGCTTTGGAGATCTGTTGCATACTATCATTCACCCTACGAGAAATTATCTGCAGGTTACAGAAGACCTTTATTTCCAATGAAGTCTAACACTGGCATGTGTGGCTTACTGATGTGAAGGTCTGGGACAGAGTGACTCACCTCTGCGAGCAATATGAACAGAATACAAAATGTTTTAGTTGCTGCACTGTAAGCAAAGTGTAAATAGAGATTATCTGCATTGATTTGCTAATTAGCATCTCCATTAATATCCTGTTTCTACAAAATTACCCCGAGAATTAAGATGAAGTTTCTGAATGTTCAGTGACGTGGTCATCCTTACACAATGAAACGAAGAGAGGCTAATGGAGTGAGACAGCAAGGCAAACCTCATTTCCACCGATCCAACTGAATTACACTTCCATATGCTAGACCGAAAATCTACAGTTAATTGCAGTAATCTAATCACATGTAGCCGGTCTCCAGCTCAAATGAGAATAAAAGAGAATTAGCCAGGACCTGCCCTTTCAATGACTCCTGCTCTTAATTGCATGAAGTGGAGGTTCATTTTTCATCAGTTCTTGCCAGGTTTGCCTAGAAAATCTATTCCTCAAACACAACACTGTACGCTTATTTAAAATGAATTAAATAGCCTTTCACTGGTTTTAAGGAACAGGAACTTGCTAGTCCTTATGTCACAGGGCTTGCGAGGTATGCGAAGAGCTGATGGAAATTGTCCCGTACTTTGGCTCTGAACCCGTCTGTACCCCTCCCTTGCGTGGCCTTATTAGCATGATTCACGAAAGAAAGTCGTAGCTTTACACCTGTATGTGTACTCCTAAGCACAGGTCTGGATTTACGACTTTAGGAAATCTACAGAACTTCCTGATTGGAAACAACCTTTACAACGCAACTTTTACAACGCACTACCATTACAATGAAACTTTTACAACGCAACATCCATTACATATCATGCCATTACAACGCAACCATTACAACGCATGTCATTACAACGCAGTCATTACAACGCATACCATTACAACGCATATCATTACCATCCAACACTTACCCTACTGTTGCACCCCCTGGAGTTAGAATAGTAATTTTAACCCCTACACTATCCAACACTTACCCTACTGTTGCACCACCTGGAGTTAGAATAGTAATTTTTACCCCTACACTATCCAACACTTACCCTACTGTTGCACCCCCTGGAGTTAGAATAGTAATTGTCACCCCTACACTATGCAATACTTACCATACATGCAATGTAATGTTATGCGTTGTAATGGTATGCGTTGTAAAGGTAGTATGCGTTGTAATGGAATGCGTTGTAAAGATAGTTTTTAAAAATTTGTTGTAATGGAATGCGTTATAATGGATGTTGCGTTGTAAAGGTGTGCGTTGTAAAAGTATGCGTTGTAACGTCATACAACCCTTCCTGATAGTATCTGAGGGTTCATTAATTGTGGTCTTTGTGTGCAATTCCAATCCGAAGCGAGCCTCTTTGCAAATGCATTCATTTAATTTTTTTCCAGGAGGAAAATATTTTACCCTTAAATAAAGAAACGTTCCCCTAATCCCCTGCCCCCTGCAAAGCTTGAGGATGCTCCCTTGACCTTTTAATGCTGGGAAAAGGTTTATTTCAAGTCTTAAAGGTCAGAAGGATGTTTGTAACTGACTTGTCACTCAGATGATCACTGAGGTAGATGGCTGGGTGACCCTAAAATGCAGAGCAGTGTGCTCGGTTCAAGTCACAAAGATGCATTGGAGTGCGGTATGTGAGTGTCCCATTATGCAGTGAAGTGTTTTATACTGTTGTTGTTCTTAAGCTGTGGTTCGTGGCCTCAGGAGGCCGCGTAGTGTTTTGGTTAGTGAACAAAGGACGAAGATCCATGCGCACAGGTTGCAAACCTTAACCTTGCTCTACAGTAAGGCGGGAAATGCTTCAGGACAAGCTGTGGCAGGAGCTGGAGGTGTCCTGAGCCCCGACGGCTGCATAAAAACCATCTGACGCATACTATACCCACAATGGCATTAAGGGTTTTCTCCAGAGGTTCTATGAATACAAATATACTTTTTTGTACTTTGGTGATGGTCTTCAACATTACGCTTTCTTTATAAGAGTTTAGACTTTTAAAAAACTAGTTTGTTTTTTATTCTACAGATTTATTTATTTCAACACTAGGTAGGGTCTTTTTAACCTCTTCGACGCTGATGACGGCTCCCGGTCGTCATGAGTCACGGTGGGCGTGTGCAGATGACGGCCAGGAGCCGTCATGATCACGCCCGCGATTGGAATGCTCAGCACTGCGGCGGTATTCGTGTCGCAGTGATGAGGCTAAAAGAAGCAGGTTTTAGTAAATGAAAGACGCCTGGTCCATGTAGATTATGTAGGTTGATTTATTAAGATAGATGTTATCATCAAGAACCCCACCAAGAGCAGCTTTCCTGCTGCTCAGCCCATCCCCCAATGGACTCTCTCACTCACCAACATTCCACAGCATCCCCACACACCAACATTCCACAACCCCAGTCACACTGGCTGAGCAGCTGGTATAGCACAGGTCTTCAGTTCCTTGTGGAAAGTTGTTAGTGAGGGACAACCTCTCAATGCTTCTAGAAGGGCGTTCCACACATTGGGGCCTTGATACGCAAAGGATTGGCCTCCAATCCGACTACGTTTCACTCTGGGAATTTCACAAAGGGAAAGACCACTGGAGCGCTAGGAACGTGCCGGATAATAAGGCCTGGCAAGATCAAAATGCTATAGGACCAGCCTTTGATCTTGCTTAATACCTATAGCACAGGGTTTTTAAATGAATTATTTTCTCCACCCTGAGCTAATGAAGTTCACGGAGAAGGTGAAAGGTTGACACATTTTTTGGAAGTCTATATAACATTTTGGCTGCTGAGTTCACAACCACTTGTAACCGTCTGATAGAGGCTTTATCCGCCCCTAGATAAAGCATGTTACCGTAGTCCAGTCTTGACATGTTAAGTGCCTGAATTCCTGTCCTTTGGGCAGTAAATGGTAGCAGCCAGAGGATCTTCCTTAACTATTTCAAAACTGCAAAAAATCTGTCCGCCACCTTCACCACCTGAGGCCTCATGGAAAGCTCAATATCCGACAAAAAAACAAGGTTCTTAACCTAGGTTACTGGCTCCAGTAAGAGACCCAGGACTGTGGGCCAATGTTGTGGAACCCACAATGATGGATCCTTTCGCAACACCAGTACCTTGGTCTTATATCCGTTTAGTTTGAGTGAATAGTTATTCATCCACCCCGCGACCGCACCCAAACATGCATTCAGTGCCTCGGAGTTATGACTCTTTGCAGATGACAGGGAAAGGATGATCTGCATGTCATCTGCATATGAAAATAAAGCGAGCCCACAGCTTTCCTCTAAGTCTGCCAGTGACCGCACATGGATATTAAATAGTGCAGGACTTAGGGCTGAGCCATGGGGAACTACTGCAGTAGGGACTTGTCATTTGTTGGAGGCACTGGCTGAGATCACCTTGAGTGAGTGCTCCTTTAATAAAGATGAACAGCAAAACACGCAAGATGATGGACGGAATGTTGCACAATGGCAAAACATTCACCCCCCAGTCACAGATCTGGGTTTAATCCATCGTTATTTTGTTCACCAAGCCACCCCAGTTCAGACATGGCCATATGCAAATCAGCCTTTACCCTGTGCCTCATGGGAACAGTCCAGCCCGAACTGCCAAGCCATGTCTTCCCTGGACCGGAATCAAGCATCCTAGGACCGGTTTCTGGCTATCAGCCGTCTTCAGCCAGGATAGCTTGACTCCAGTGGCTTAGTGAGCACGGGACCCACGTCTGGGCACACCCTTCCCACATAGGGTGAACAGCAAAACACACAAGATGATGGACGGAATGTTGCACAATGGCAGAACATTCACCCCCAGTCACAGATCTGGGTTTAATCCATCGTTATTTTGCTTACCAAGCCACCCCAGTTCAGACATGGTCATATGCAAATCAGTCTTTACCCTGTGCCTCATGGGAACACTCCAGCCCAAACTGCCAAGCCATGTCTTCCCTGGACCGGAATCAAGCATCCTAGGACCGGTTTCTGGCTATCAGCCGTCTTCAGCTAGGATAGCTTGACTCCAGTGGCTTAGTGAGAATGGGACCCACGTCCTGGGGTGAATGTATGACATTGTTCTGCATTGTGTCCATCAACTGTTGGTTTTGCATTTGTCACCCCGAGTGGGATGGGTATGCTCAGACGTGAGTCCCATGCTCTCCACACCACTGGAGTCAAGCTATCTTGGCTGAAGATGGCTGATAGCCAGAAACCGGTCCTAGGATGCTTGATTCCGGTCCAGGAAAGACATGGCTTGGCAGTTTGGCTGGACTGTTCCCATGAGGCACAGGGTCAAGGCTGATTTGCATATGGCCATGTCTGAACTGGGTTGGTGTGGAGTGCAAAAAAAACGATAGATTTAGGCCCAGATCCCTGTACTGGGGTGAATGTATGACATTGTTCTGCATTCTGTCCATCATCTGTTGGTTTTGCATTTGTCACCCCGAGTGGGATGGGTATGCTCAGACGTGAGTCCCATGCTCTCCAAATCACTGGAGTCAAGCTATCCTGGCTGAAGACGGCTGATAGCCAGAAACCGGTCCTAGGATGCTTGATTCCGGTCTAGGAAAGACATGGCTTGGCAGTTCGGGCTGGACTGTTCCCAGGAGGCACAGGGTCAAGGCTGATTTGCATATGGCCATGTCTGAACTGGGGTGGTGTGGAGTGCAAAAAAACGATGGATTTAGGCCCAGATCTCTGTACTGGGGTGAATGTATGACATTGTTCTGCATTCTGTCCATCAACTGTTGGTTTTGCATTTGTCACCCTGAGTGGGATGGGTATGCTCAGCCGTGAGTCCCATGCTCTCCACACCACTGTAGTCAGGCTATCCTGGCTGAAGACGGCTGATAGCCAGAAACCGGTCCTAGGATGCTTGATTCCGGTCCAGGAAAGACATGGCTTGGCAGTTCGGGCTGGACTGTTCCCATGAGGCACAGGGTCAAGGCTGATTTGCTTATGGCCATGTCTGAACTGGGGTGGTGTGGAGTGCAAAAAAAGATGGATTTAGGCCCAGATCTCTGTACTGGGGTGAATGTATGACATTGTTCTGCATTCTGTCCATCAACTGTTGGTTTTCCCTTTAATAAAGATGTCACGTAGGCCAGGGAAGTGCCTTGGATTCTCACCGCCAATCTGAGCAAAAGTGTCTCATGTGACACAGTATTGAACGCCGCGCTAAGATCAAGAAGAATTAATGCATCCATCTCGTCCTTATCTAGGAGACATCTTAGATGATCTGTGACTCCTAGAAGGGTGGATTCAGTTCTGTGTCTCTTTCTGAACCCTGATTGCGAAGGGTGTAGAGAACCCTGGGACTCAATAAAACCAGAAAGTTGTTTATTACTATGCTTCTCCATGACCTTTGCCAAAATAGACAGCATTGAGGGTGGCCTATAGTTGCCCCAGCTGTCAGGAGTCTAGGTTGGGATTCTTCAGAAGAGCCTAAACCAAGGCATGTTTCCATGCCTGTGCGGCCAGCCCCTCTGTTAAAGAGTAGTTTAGAAGTTCCACCGGCAGTTGAATAATCTGCGGATCTAATGTACTGAGTTTGGAAGGAGGAAGAGAATCACTTGGTGAGCCCACCTTGGTTGATGACTGAGTTGCCAAAAATTCCGGCAAATACATTAAGTCCCAGGCATTTAATTTCTGACTTACTTGCATCCCCTCAGTTTTTGTTGAGTCTACAAAAGCTGAAGAACCCATCAGTGTCTTTGTTGGTGATCTTTCCTTTCCTCTTTTCTGTAGAGAGATCTGAATATTAGACACCTTCTTGACGAAAAAAGAGGCAGTTCCTTGCATTGGGTTTGAGACAATATAGCTGCTGTTGGAATCCTACTGGGATCTGAGAGGTTCTTGACCACTCTAAACAAGGTTTTCTGGTAGGTTTGAGCAGATGTAACTTGTTCAGAGTAGTAAATTCTCAAGGTCACCATACAATTTCTATGGTATGTTCTACATTCGATTTTATATATGCATTTTATCTCTTGATTGTAGTCCGATATTTAAACCATTTCAAGCCCTGGCATCTAGATTTGTCATCTCTTAAACCCGCTGTGAACTGTGGGGTGTGAAGATGGCTTCTGGCTAGGTGACATATTTTGGCTGGTTGAACTGTGTCCAGCGCATCCGAAACCATTCCTCAATCCTGGGTTGATCAAGCTTGGCAACTTGTATTAAATTGGGCACTGAGTTCTTCAGTATGTTGTTCAGACCTGTTGTGTCCATATTTGACCAGGTCCCGGTCTTAATCTATTTCCCCCACGATCCTGCCGGACCAATTCCCATTCTGACCAAGAACGGTATTGCATAATGGTCCGACCATGTTAGGGGCACAGGGGGAGCTGAAACCAGTGTTTGTATATTGGCCAGGATCGGATCTAGCAGATGTCCTGCTTTCTGTGTAGATGCTGAATTAATTAACTCTAGATGGATAGCTTTCAGGTCCTCAGTGAAGGTCTGGCCAACACAACATAATCTGTCTTCAAAGTGAATATTCAGATCATCCAGTGGAACAGAATTTGCAGATTTTAGGATGTGGGGAGCCATTAATTCCAGAAGCAATGTCTTCAAATTCCTGGCATAGCCTGGAAGGCGATATACTAATGCCCCTTACAATGTAAATGTATGTGTCAATTCTAGTGAGAAAAGCATTGCTTCACAGTTCGGAATCATAAGGTCTTGAGTTATGCATTTAAAATAATTTTGAAAAACAATAGCGATTCCTCCACCCGATTTCCCTATATTATCTTTTCTCAGCATTGAATAGTTCAGAGGCAGAGCAGCAACAATATCTGGGAGGGAGGCATCATACAACCATGTCTCGGTTAGAAACATGGCATCTGGTGTACAGTCCAGCACAAAGTCATTAAAAAACTCATAGTGACTGGGCAACAACCGTACATTAATAATGAAGAATTGAAACTTCCTTTCCTCCAATTACTTGGGTTGACAAGCCAGTAGTCCCCTGATGTCTTTCCTTGACTTACCCTACCAATCTCAGTGTGCGTGCAATATTCTTTTGGCTTAAGTGAAAAATTGCAGAGGGATAAACTTGCCTACTTTGAGATAGATCCAATGACGCCTTGCAACAATCTGGAAAAACTGGCAGCAGGACTTTCAGTTTTTCTTTTGTAAAGGTTATAAAATCCAACCTTGCTTGTGCAGGGGTCCTGGCCCCAGGGACCGTTCAGGCATGGAAGGGGCGCAGATGGGCTTGTCTTAGATGTGTGATAGACTAGCTTTTAGCACGAATATATTGCTGAAGTCTACTTCTAAGCACTATAAAACTCTAGAAGTTGAGTCAGCAACTTAATAAACCAAATGAGCTTCTTTACTTTACTTCTTTACATAACACTACCTTCCACAATGGTATTTTTAATTAACTGAGCATCACTCCCCAGTGGCATATTGCTTGCGCCCAAAGCCCCTGGGGGGCCCTCAAAGCTTGCTGGAGGCCCCCCCCAAGTCTCGTTACGTCACTGTCACACATCATCATAACTAATCTTTTTTGGCCAATGCAGACTGGAAAGAAGGTATGGTGATCTGCCCATGACACCTAAGGATTCAGGATACATGAGTATGCTGGTATTTTCCTTGCACTAGGGTCAGGTACAGATGACATACAAACATATGCCAAGGAAATCTGTTCTCCACACTCCCAGCCCCAGGTTTAATTGAAGAACATATGCCCATGTATATGACAGACAGAGTAGGGATATATGTCAGAATACTGATGCCCAAGATATCAACCTGCCAAAATATTGTGGCCAAAATATCATCTGCGACTATAATGAACAGTAAGTATATCTGGGTAAGTATAGGTTTATAATACATCGGATTCTTCAATCCCTGTATAAAAATGCACCTCTAATTTCTTTGTAATAGGTGACTTGTGACACACCCAGTCACTTATTATAAGGACACGGCATTAGAACTCAACTGTAATAACAAATTACAGGTGAGTTCTGATATCACAATGTCTACTACCAGAGCTAGCAGCCGATGGGAAAGGAGGTCATGTCACAGAGCATAATTAAAGCAGCTAGTTAAAGAGCAAAAACATGTTTTTCTTCTGCTCTATTTTTCTAGCTGTACAATGGCAAGCATAAAGTAGATATTTGTAGCAATGTTTATTTTGTGCACTCTTTACATCTCATTCCACTGTATGGTCATGGAACTTCTCTGTGATTTGCAATATGTATAGCAGGGGGTACTTTATCTCATATACTATTCTTAACTCCAGATGTACGATATTGTGTTAGTCTGTGCTTTTACTACTGCAATATTTTGGCAGGTAAATGTTAAATTCTAACTATTTTGATCGAGAACCACAGAGACTCTATGGCTCGAATATAATAATGTAGGTTGATTTACTTTCACGTTTGTACTTTCTCATTCATGTGCTTTCTTTCTGTGCTCTCAGTTGCCCCTCTCTGTTCCATATCACACATATGCTTGTTTTGGGCAGATACGGGTGGGGAGGGGATAACTGGACTTTTAACTAGGTTCCAAGGGGCAGGATAAAAATGATACAGTTAAATCATATGAACATTGAACAACACACCTAAGGTGGTTTTGGCAATTCTGCAAGAAATTACTTTTGCTGCCGAATAGGGAGACGAGGATAAGGTGTTGGCAACTTTTATATTACGTATGCAAAGCCTCAGGTAGATCTACCGGTAGTTTGCTGAGTCTCCAACTTTCAGATATCTACGCAGCTCTTATGTTTTTTCATAAGAGAGGAATGCGTTTCGAGAATGCTGGTTGGCACTGAAAATAGATCTGCCCCATTCTTCAGAGTCTAATTTAAAACTGTTTCCTTGTTATGTTGAAACTGGATGGATGGTGGCAATGTTTTGTTTTCAAAACACCTTATAAAAAAAGTCCACATTTTAAATTGAAAATCGACACTGTATGTTTAGTATTCACAGGGGGTTATTTAGTAAAAGTTTGCACGGGCAATCACGTGAATCAAAGCATTTGCCGAATTACTTACTATTATTAAGGCCTACAGGCGCAGTGTAACATTTTGCAGCACTGCACGTTCGCTTGCATTACCCTGTGTAAATCGAGGCCATGGTATTTGCAACATTTACAGGAAGTTCAAGAGAGAACAACTTCCCTGATAGAACTAATCACTCGCACCAATGTTTGATACACGTTACATCTCACATCATGTGACTGTCTGCCTTAACCCATATGTAATTTGTACACGATCACGGGGATCTAGGATTGTCTGCACTGTGGTTTGGATTGTTTTATCTGCAGTTCTACAGGAGTTACAATTGCATACATACTATGGTACTCCCTATTTCTCCTTTTCCTTACAGGTACCTGTAGGGCTACGGCCCATGTTACATCAGGAAAACCAAATAAAATTTGTTATTAAAGAAAGAAAGAACAACTTGGCACACTGCTAGCTAAGTTGCACTCACAAATGTCCTAAATATATACCTCCAATATAAAAAATACAGAAAAATTAATGATTCCATCTTTATAAGCACAATCCATATCATAGGAAATCATAATACAAGAAGACACAGATAAAGATAGATTTTTTCCACCAGTCATACTTTGTTGATAGAACAACCCTAAATTGAAATGCATCAGTGTAAAACTCAAAGTCTGTGGAGGTGCTTTTTTGGCACTTCACTGGGGTTGTTAATAATGCAAAAGAAATGCATGAGATGAAAGGTTGGAAAAAGGACTCTTCAAAGACTAATAAGAAACGTGCGGTCAGTCTGGCACAGGATGCACACATCTATTATTCAATAGTAGGGTGTTTGCCGAGCAAAGAGACAAGACGTGGTCACGAGCCGGAAAGAGAAAAACTGGCCACTGGAACCACTGAGGGGGATTGATCATTGCAAAGCCCCCCACTCGTGAAAACACGTCACAAACAAGTCACACAGGCAACCAAGGACAAAGGTTCACAGAAGTGTCGCATGCCAAGCAGGGCTCCCAGAATCCACAGCGGGGAATTGACGAATTCTGCTGCAGTCGTCATATTGATCAAATAAATTGATTATCGTTCTGTCAATAATAATTAATCATGCACATACTGCCGCAGGCGTTCATTTACAAGAGGTGTGCAACTGATCATTATAGCCCGAGCCTGAGGTGAATGTGTTAACCCGAAGCTGTATCCACTGAGATCAGGCAACATTGACATTAACTTCATATGCGGTTTCAGGTGAAAACCAATTTGCTTTAAACCACTGACAAATCCTGCAGATGTGGCTCCACATAGCAAACGAATGTTGGCCCCCACATTAAAGACAAGTCTGTTCCTACAAACAGGGCTGTCTTAATAGCATTATAGGCCCCGGGCAAGGCAGTGCACTTGGCCCTGCCGTCACAACCACTCACTGGAATAAAAATGTTTAACACAAAATTAGTGTTATATTCTGGTATGCATGGGGCTCCTATGCTTGGGGGGGGACAGGGCAACTGCCCAGCATGCCCATGAGTTAGGACAGCACTACCTACACATCCCTGTCTCCTTCTCCACTAATCTGGAACTTCTTAACTCATCTACCTGGGACGAAGCTTCAGAGGGGGTGATTTAGGGTGTTACACCCCCGTCAATAAATGTATTTTCTGATAAGTAGTTCGGTACAGGTGCTTGCAGTTGGGTATTATGAGATGTCAATTGGACTTCAGCAGGAATTTTTACATACACACAGACAAAAACACATACACACACTCTCTCACAATATTGGGCCTCATTACGATGTCGGTCTGAAAGCATTCCGACCGTCTCGGGTTGGGGAGTCCGATCGACCAATTATGATTGTTTCGAACACCGTTCGGTCGGACTCCCATTGTCTTCAATGGGAGCCTGTGTGACGACCAACAACAAAAGCGCCCATTGCAAAAAGGGTTGGTTGCGGAAAACCATGCACCATGTGGCGGCCACCCAGAGGTGCCTGCCACACCATGCATAGTTTGAAAGAGGGGTCCAATGGGTACCCCCACGGGCCCCAAACGGAGTCCTCTGGGTGAAGGGGGGCCTGCTACAGGACCCCAAAGTTAGTTTCTGACAGGCTTTTCACGTTGTACTGAGTTGGAAAGGGTGTCAGAACTTGACATCATCATCGGTTGGTCGTAAATGCTGTCGATTGAGCTGTACGACCGACTCGGATTCTCCGAATGCTGGTTGGAACCGAGTCGGAACGCACGAACGCTTGCTTGACTCCAGTGGCAAAGTGAGCAAGGGACTCACATCTGAGCATACCCTGCCAACTTAGGGCGAACAAAGAAAAACCAAAGGTGGTGATGGACGGAGCGTTGACAATACAAACACTCACCCCCAGTCAACTGATCTGGGTTTAATCCATCACCGTTCTTTAGCTCACTCCGCCACTTCAGTTCAGACATGGCAATATGCAAATCAGTCTAACCCTGTACCTCATGGGAACAGTCTAGCCCGAACTGCCAAGCCATGTCTTCCCTGGACCGGAATCAAGATTCCCAGGACCTGTTTCTGGCATTACAACCATCTTCAGCCGGGCTTGCTTGACTCCAGTGGCAAAGTGAGCAAGGGACTCACGTCTGAGCATACCCTGCCAACTTAGGGCGAACAAAGAAAAACCAAAGGTGGTGATGGACGGAGCTATGACAATACAAACACTCACCCCCAGTCAACTGATCTGGGTTTAATCCATCACCGTTCTTTAGCTCACTCCACCACCCCAGTTCAGACATGGCCATATGCAAATCAGTCTGACCCTGTGCCTCAGGGAACAGTCCAGCCCGAACTGCCAAGCCATGTCTTCCCTGGACCGGAATCAAGCTTCCCAGGACCGGTTTCTGGCATTACTGCCGTCTTCAGCCGGGCTTGCTTGACTCCAGTGGCAAAGTGAGTAAGGGACTCACGTCTGAGCACACACTGCCAACTTAGGGCGAACAAAGAAAAACCAAAGGTGGTGATGGACGGAGTGTTGACAATACAAACACTCACCCCCAGTCAACTGATCTGGGTTTAATCCATCACCGTTCTATAGCTCACTCCGCCACCCCAGTTCAGACATGGCCATATGCAAATCAGTCTGACCCTGTGCCTCATGGGAACAGTCCAGCCCGAACTGCCAAGCCATGTCTTCCCTGGACCGGAATCAAGCTTCCCAGGACCGGTTTCTGGCATTACAGCCGTCTTCAGCCGGGCTTGCTTGACTCCAGTGGCAAAGTGAGCAAGGGACTCACGTCTGAGCATACCCTGCCAACTTAGAGCGAACAAAGAAAAACCAAAGGTGGTGATGGGCGGAGCATTGACAACACAAACACTCACCCCCAGTCAACTGATCTGGGTTTAATCCATCACCGTTCTTTAGCTCACTCCGCCATCCCAGTTCAGACATGGCCATATGCAAATCAGTCTGACCCTGTGCCTCATGGGAACAGTCTAGCCCGAACTGCCAAGCCATGTCTTCCCTGGACCGGAATCAAGCTTCCCAGGACCTGTTTCTGGCATTCCAGCCATCTTCAGCCCTGCTTGCTTGAATCCAGTGGTAAAGTGAGCAAGTGACTCACGTCTGAGCATACCCTGCCACACTTATGGCGGTCAAAGCAGTACAAAAGGGGGTGGTGATGGACGGAGCATCTGAACCAATCAAACACTCACACCCGGTCAAAAGATCTGGGTTTGATCCATCACCGTTTTTTAGCCCACTCTGTCACCCCAGTTCAGACATGGCTATATGCAAATCAGTCTGACCCTGTGCCTCATGGGAACAGTCCAGCCCGAACTGCCAAGCCATGTCTTCCCTGGACCGGAATCAAGCTTCTTTTTATCTGCCTGTCACAACATGGAGGAACTTGAAGGTTGTTAGACCTGGCATCTTGGGCGTGGTTTCCCCTGACTTTTTGCCTCTGCCTCCTGTATTTTTGATGCTGTGCTGGATTTTGTTTTGGCTGGTTTAGATGCTTTGGGCACTTTGCCACTGCTGATCAGTGTCAAAGTACAAGTGCTCCCTGGGTAAATTGCTAATATGATTGGTTATCCATGAATGGCAGATTTGTTTAATCAGTAGGTCCCTAGTAAAGAGCACTGAGTGTGCCAGGGCTGGTGATTCAAATGCTACTAGTGGGCCTGCAGCACTGATTGTGCCACCCACATGAGTAGCCCTAAAATGGTGTCTCAGGCCTGCCACTGCGGTGCCTGTGTGCAGTTGCTTACTGCCCTACTGACCTGACCAGTGTCCCCACTGGCCAGGTCTAACCCTTCCCTTTCTGAACACATTGGACACCCCTATGGAAGACCCAAGGTACTCCCCCTGGGCAGGGTGCAGTGTATGTGAAAGGTAGAGCATGTACTAGTGTGGGTGACACGCTCTGATAGTGAAATACTGCCAATTTCGTTTTTCATTATTGAAAGGCTATCTTGCCCATAGGGTAGAATGGGGAATGCTGTGTATAATGTTTACCTGCATATCTTCCCATAGGAGCAAGATAGAAAATTGAAGTCTGATATCCCTGTAATCAGAATTTAATAACCCGTCTTTTAGGAAGGATGTTTTTTAAATCCTGTGTTTGAAAACAACAGTTTAAGAGAGTGGCTGTTTTCTTGTCTGACCTTTTTGTGCGCCTCTGCATGTTTGTGAATTGACTGTCTGGTTTGTGAGTGACAGGGGCTGGCGTGGCTCCAGGAGGCTGGGTGAGTCAGCACTAGGCTGAAAAGCTCCATCTGCATCTTGAGTGGTGGGAGGGAATATCACTTGGGCCTGAATAGGGCTCTGCCTGCCTTCCACAAGGCTGGCTCCACCTCCTGCTGGGCGGTTGACGATCCTGCCCCTCTCTCGCAAAGGAAGAAGGTGTCCACTGGCAGGAAGCACCCAGAACTGGTTTGGACCGGGCTCAGAGCCCTCCTGCACAAAGTGATCAAAGACTTTTTGGGGGATAACTACAGGACCCCAAACCCCTGAACTTTAGATCATCCTGGAATCAAGAAGGAACCTCTGCCAAGGAGAAAATCTGGAAGCCTGAAGAGGAAGGACTGACCTGCTGTGTGTTTGTGGGCTTACGTGCAGTTGCTATTTTACCAAGGAGAAGGGAAGGACTTTGCTGTTGCTGTGTCCCCTGCTTGAAGAGATCTCCAAGGGCCTGAGAAGAGCTGGCCTCCTGTTTTGAGGTCCCAGGCACAAAAGGACTTCCCCCCCCAGCTTCGCCTAGAACTCTGCTGTGTGAGTTCCGACCAGCCTAGAGGGCTTAATCCAGTTGTGGGGCCTCTGGAGGTTGTTTGGGAGCTGACCAAGAGAAAAGAAGCCTTAGAACTTTATTTCCGATGCCGTTGATGCCGCCACTGTGACGCTATAGAAGTCAACAACTCAGCGCCTGCCCTGCTCCGCAGCTCCAACACCATGCGACGTCTGCCGACGCCCACAGTGATCAGCCGGGATCGAAGCCAGCACCTCTCATCAACTCCGGGTGACGCAAGAAGCTCACCGATGTCGCATCGACACCGAGGCCGCCGCCGCTCAACGACGCCGTCGCATCCCGAAGACCTGCACATCGTATCTGTGCATCACCTGTGCATTGGACCCAGCACAAAGACTCAACGCCACTCTGCCCCTACAGACTGGACCCGACGCCGCTCAACTCCGCCTTGCCTCCCCAAAGTCTCAGAAGTGCCGCACCTCTTTGTTTTTCGACGCTGCAGCTGTTTTTGGAACTCTTACTTCAGATACAGGTACTCTTGGCAAAACGTGACGCCTCTGTGGATTATTTTGATACAAATTCTGGAACTCTTTTTGAAATCATATTCTTAAATTGTGTATGTTGGATTTTATGTTGTTTTGGTCTTGTGTAGTCTAGATACAAATACTTTATTTTTCTAAACTGTTGTGGAGTCCATTTGTGGTGTTTTCACTGTGTAACTGTGAGTGTTGGTACAGCCGTTGATAAGCCTGTCTGCTCGTGCCAAGCTACCAAGGGGGTGAGCAGGGGTTATCTAAAGAGTGTATCCCCCTTACCCTGACTAGAAGCAAGGGTCGCTATTTGGACATTGGTGCCTACCTCTGCCAACTAGAGACCCCCAGATCTAACAAAGGTGATGAACAGAAAAATTATAATAATGACCCCCATACCCTAGGAAAACTCCCTCGATGTCAGGGTCATCAGTTATTTGATTTTTACAAACAAACTCCCTGCTTTGGGAATTTGTTCCTGAAAAACAAAAGGTTTGGTGGGCGGCCATCAAAACCGATAGTGTTTATCCACCAAACATTTGGTGCTTTCAGGGGACCCAATGTAACAGCAGTTCCCCTGAAGGTGCAGAGATCACTGCTGTGCTAGTGAGGATCTTCAAAAATGGTGGTCCTCAGTTCATTAGGGTTCGGACGTAATGTCCAGGCCCTGGGCATAGTTCGCAGAGTTTTGCTATGCGGATCTCCCTGAAGTTACAAAAACTCTGCGAAGTTCCACGAGTGGAAGAGTGCAGTGCAAACTGCAGTTTGTGCTGGTATTCCTGCTGCTTGGGAAGAAATCCTACCCAAGCGGCAGCTCGCAATTGTAAACTTACTGTTTGCGATCCTGAGAGGGGAAAAAAATCCGCTGCACATCGCAAGGCGAGGTTTACTGCACTCCGCGAGCTCCATGGAGTGCGGAGTGCAGAAAACTCCACAAACTCAGCGAATGGAGCAAAGTTCACCACCCAGGCCTAGTAATGTCCCCTGAGGCGCACAGTAAAGATTGTAAAATCTGAAATCAGGCCCTTAGTTGTCTGTTGGACAAGATGAAATCAAAAGGGTAAAGTAGAGTAGAAAATAGGTTAGGCAGGAGAGGAAACAGGGTAGCAATCAAAGGGAGCAGAGGAATATTAGGACAAATCGTAATTTAATAGAAAGTGGTATAGTTATAGTTTATACGGCACCTTGGGAACAATCGCACATATATCAGTTCAGGATAGTGTTGAGTTACGGTGCTGTAAGGTGAGGAGAACTACCAACCTCCGCCAAAGTTGTGGCCAAAGCCAACATAGAAATTCAAAACATCCTCAGCACACATCTGTAGAGTAATAATAAATACCAATGCAAGTATACACAAATTATAAACACAGTTTCAGAAATCTTTTCTTTCTTTTATTCTTTTCTTTCTGATTAGCCAACACGTGTTTCGTCGCACAAACTGGGAAATCATCCTGCAACTTTCTCAAGGCTTCAATGTCATTGATAGCAACTTGCTTTAGACTGTGAGTCTAGTATCCTTGCTTTAAAGTGAGCAAATCCATAATTTTCAGTAAAAGCACCCCACTCCGCGCCATAGCACAGCATCAACTATATCAGTCTATCCAGTCCTCGAATACAAGACAAATTATAGCCTGACACAAAGGTACAAAATTAGGCAGCCTTCTGGAATATCGATATACTAAAATATCATAACCAAATAATTGAGGAGGTAAGCATATATAGGTAAGAATATATTTGCTATTCTGAACTCCACAACTATGTACCTTGAAGATGTATATATATTACCACTGAACAAGAGAGAGAGGGATTTTCTATAGTAGCTCTCTTAGCCCCCCTGGCAATATATTCAAACAACAAAAGAGTGAACCTTCTTAGAAGAAGAGCAGAGCAAGTAAAAAGAATCAGATTTGATTCTTTAGACAGCCGTCACTCACCAACCTAGTTGATGACATGCTTCATCATCGGGCCCCACCAGGAAGGTCGGGTACCTCCCGGGTGTGCTTCGACGCCAGAATTACTGCAGTGCTGGTTAGTTTAGTATAATGTGTAGGTGAGAGTGAAGTGAGTTAAAAGTGTCTGGGTCGTGTCCAAAAATCATTTATTCAATGGCCAACCAGGCACGGTTAAAATGGAGTGAGTGATGGATGCTGGATAGATAGTTTAGCAATGTCTCACTGTGGGTGGTCAATTGGTCAACATGTTTCTGCCTGTAAGTTGCAACTAGCTAGGCATTCGTCAGGACCATTGTGTCGACCCCGGCGGTACGAGCGCGCTAAGGCTCACCCTAACCAGGCGGTCAAAAGTGTGAAAAACAGGAAAACAAAAAAAAATTCAAAACCTGTTATGCATGAGGGAACCTGATCTTTTTCAGGAACTCAGCGGTTCTATGCGGAATGAACACTAATCACCCCATGGGTCTTGGGAGGGGGGTGATGGCTAGTAGGCACACCGCCAGCAAAGCCCGGCACCCGCTTAGTACCTGGTCGACCACTCTATAACCGGACCCTGTCGATGTGTATATATTGCCAAAGAACATATCTGAAATTAAATAGTAAACATGTGCTTACCTATATATACTTACATGCCCATATTTCAGACCTCAATATTTTGTTTGGGATATTCTGGTATTTCAATATACCTGTATTTGTTATTCTGTACTCCAACCTTATTGAAGAAATGAAAGGACAAATCAGGAATAATCTGGAACGGACGTATACAGACCAATACACTGAGGCTGATAACTCTGACACATTCAGATAACAGACACATCTAGAGGGAGACAAGGTCAAATGGCCAGAGATAAGGATTAAGCATGGGCGTAAAATCCGTTCCGCTCGCGGATTTTGCGGATTTTCGGTAAATTCGCAATCCGCGAACTCTCGCGAACTTACCGAAAATTCGTAAATCCGTGCGAAGCGGATTTTTTTGCTTGGTCGCACTTGCCAACTAGAATACTATACAATTTCGCGGGAGTAAACACTTGCGAAAACGTAGATGCGGCGGGCAGCGACAATCTCGCAATTGCGAGATTGCAAAATTTGCAATTTCGCACAAGAAATCCACCAGCAGGCAGCATAAACCTTGAAAATTATGATTTTTATCAGAATAACTCCTCAGGTTGACATTTGCCTGCACTTTTTTTTGCAAGGAGTCCATTTTGGGGGGGGGGAGGAAGGAAGTGGCCCACAGTCTCCAACTTCCTGTTACTGTCCAGCAGGCTCCTCTCAGTGCTTTCTTCATGTGCTGGTCACTTTGATTTGGATCTTGACCTGGAAGCACTCAGCAAGTGCAAAAGTTCAATCTTATCATTAGTAACCATTCCCTGTACTGCCTGGAAGGATTACTTTTTGTGGATGATGCTGGATATTTGGATTTTTGCAAAACTGAAAGCACTCAGCAGGTGCAAAAGTTCAATCTTATCATTAGTAACCATTCCCTGTAGTGCTTTCCTGAGGGGCCCCTTCAGAGTTCAGTTGCCTACTTGCAACTATTCTATGACCCTGCTCTGACCCTCACAGCAGGCTCAGAGAAAGCAATTTCCAGATAAGGAAGCAGGTTGCAGCCAGGAAGTTCAAATTCAGTAACACATTAATCAGCCCCTAATTCATTTATGTCAGTTGAGGCAGGGCAGGTGTGCTTTTCCACCCATAATCTACAGTGATGAACTAGAGGGTGGCATGGGTGAGCCAGAGGGTGGCATGGGTGAGCCAGAGGGTGGCAGTGGTGAAACAGAGGGTGGCAGTGGTGAAACAGAGGGTGCTGTGATGAACCAGATGGAGAAACAACATGTTCGCGACCGTTGCTACCCGAAAAGTAAGTTCGCGTTTGCGAACTGGTACAAAATCCTCGCGAACTGGCAGAAATCCTTGCGAACACAAAAAAAAAATCCGCAAATTCGCGAGAGTTCGTGGATTTTGCGGATTGCGAATCCGTAAATACGCAATTTTGCGGATTGCCAATTCGCAAAATCCGCCCATGCTTAATAAGGATAGACAGATGGTGGCGGGATACATTGATAAAGGCTTCCTGTCCAATTTTGGCCTTATTTACAGTTTGGAGGATGGGATACTCTGTCATGTTTTGACATCCACAGGGGCACATTTATCAAGAAATTGGGGAGACAGTGCAGCAAGCCACCTTGCTGCACTGCATGATGATAGAGAAATGGCAGGAATGCACCATATTTAACATTATGCAGTGCTTTCCTGTCTTTTCCTTCTGCTGACGCACAATGTGCTGCCTATCGCCAACCTTATACCATGGTGCAAGGGAGCCAGTATTGTAAGCAGCATTGTTTTTGTGCAGGAAGGGACAGCTTCCTGCACAAAAACAATCCCCTGAGGCATTTCCTCTTTTATGTGTGCTGCAGAATACAGTACACATAGAAAGAGGAACAAATATGGAGAAATAAGGATTACCTTGGAAGGCAGAGCTTTTTGTTGCATTCCCAGGTCTTCCAGTAATGGTAATGATAAATCTGGGAATGTGTCAAAATCCATGGGAACACCCATGCACCACCCATGGAATGCCACCCTGGGGCAGAGTAACACAACACAGCGATTTGCACTGCATTGTGTTACTCTAGATAAATCAAGCAACTCAGGGCCGTGTAAGGTGGCCTTGCCTGGCTTGATAAACCAAGCTTAGTAGTTGCACAAGGGTGACACAACTCTTTGATAACGATGCCGCTAATCTTAAGTCCCTTTGTGAACAATATCAAAACTGAGGCAGAGGAAATAGTGATGTCAATTCCAGTTAAATGTTGTGCTCTCCTTGAAGAAATCCCCAAACAATTCTTGCCCCCTGTGGGATGATCACCTGTAGGCACTCATGCACTGCTCTCTGCTTGTCCATTCCGCCCTTGGTCTCTGACATAATGCAGCGCGCTTCAGTATCTTTTTTTCTTTAAAAATGACATAAAATACACTGAGGTTTTCCATATTGTTCCATGTATTTGAAACACCTTGTATACATCATGGAACAATGAATTTTCATATTGTTATTATCAGTGGTGCACGTCAATTTATGGAAACAGGAACTACATCTCTTTGAATGAACTGAGTTGTTAAATGAAAGCTTGCTGGCCTTGATATACAACAGGTAGCATTTCCCTGAACTTTTTTGCTATTCTGCCTAGGTTTTGCTAATTCTCTGATGTTGCCTCCAAGCTCTGGGCACTTTTCTACTCTAAATATGGTGCGAAAGTGCGTGTGCCCTTCCTATCCATGTTTAGAAGTGGCGCTGATTCAATGTTCTGAAACACGGGCCGCTCTATCATTGCAGACCGGTGGATGCAGACTAGCATCTCAAGTAAGTAAACTCATGAGCAGCTCAACATTGTAGACCACCTATGCTGTCCGTGATTGTGTGTGTCGCCTGCCAACGCAGGCTTGTGTGCGCGCACAGACACAGGTATTAGTTAGACTAATGTCTGCTGTGCAGACTCGGGCAGGCACACTTGCACCCCTGGGAACTATGTTTACCACATGCCACTAGTGCACCTGCGGTTGGTAGTGAGGAATACCTATGTGCATATTCACTGCCTAGAAGGCCTGCTCTTCGCATAGGTTAGTATGGGGAAGGGGTTGACATTACTTAGGACTGCAGTAGTGGATTGCAGTGGAGCAGCCTCATGATGTTTCATATCAATGGAAAAGCAGTGCCAAACCCTTTCCATTGGTAAAGGGGGTTTTAGCACAACTCGCTTAGAAATTTCACTTATACAATATATACCTTTCTATGCTCCACAAGTCTCTGGATTATGGTGTCTGGCTCCAGTGGATACAAAGGGTTCAGCGAACACATCTGTACATTCCCCAAGTGACAGTCATAAATTATTGGCATCCCACAGGAACAGCAGGCCTGTGCCATTCGAGGGCTGAATGGGATAGATTGAAGATAGAAGTTGTGACACCTAGAAAACTGGATCAAGGTCCCACTAAAGATTAAGACCTGCATTCCACGGCCCCCATGGCAGACTGGCCTACAATTTAGGAGAGATATCTGTGGTTCAGAGGGAAAACCTCCTAAACCACCCCAAACTTCATAGACAAACAAACGTATAACTACAGGTGTCATCCTTCAGTAAAGGGTGAGATTCACTTGTGGGGACGTGGGACCGGAGAACCTGGACTGCGTGGTGCACATTGGCAGAGGACTCTGTTGTGCACTTGGATGATAACTTTCCCAAAAGTGGCTGGTCTGGGCCGAGGACCTGCTGAAGTGTGGCACCCGGAAGTGTGCTCTCCAAGGGCCCTACTTTGGGCCTCCTGTTCTCAGGGACATTAAAGATATCCCACAAGGGAACTACACCATCTACCTGTGACATCTAGAGAGTGGTGCCCTCTCATGTGCCCATCTCAGCTACTGAATCCTAACTAGTAGCGTGGTGTGAGAGTTGAACTAAGAATTGTGTCTGGAGACCGGATTGCCTAGTGTGGAGCACCGGAAATCTTGCTCGCATATAAGGCGTGTGGTTCCAGTACGGCAGGGATCCTGACACTCATAAGTATCTAGTTGGTGGTGAGTGGATTCACTGATTACGGGACCCCGAGTGGCCTATTTAGTTGATCGTGCTGCGTCTCTCTCGTGTGACAGGCCGACTGCATGCTCATTGCTTGCGGTGTCCAATTCACAGGGTGCAACCCTCAGAGGTGGGGGTATACCCGTAGTGTTGCCCCAGTCTACCTCATGTGGCTATGCTAAACTTGTGCCTGTGTGTGTGTGACCAGACTAGTCTGGTGCAACCTGTATCATCATGCACCGGACGTTGTGCTTCATTTCCAGGCAGGTACAGAATTTTATCTCTTCACTGTGTGTGACCGGAATTGCATGATGCAACTCATCTCAATGTGCCCTGGTCATTGTGCCTCCTTTCCAGGGAGGTGTCGAATTTGCAACTCATCGTGTTTGAATTCTGAAGTGCCTGGTGCGACTTTTACCAACGTGCACCAGGTGCTGTGCCCGGTTTGCCTGCGCATGACCCGGATCATTGTGTGCCAACTGGGGCGTCTCATCCTATTGAGAGACTCCCTTGTGTTACGCCCCATTCGTTGGTTGTTCCCTTTTGGATCATCATCATGGTGGACCAACTGCCCTCTCCACACATGGCCCCTCCAGACAACATCTTGGTGCCAAGTAGTAGGGAGAGAGATTGACTGGGTTGGAGGAATGCTTCCGAGACAGTTCAGGAGTGGGTCAAGAGACTGCATGACTCCTTTGTAGTTTGAGATCTGTAGGTGAACTCTCTGAGTGGCTGCTAAACTCTCCCTGTTTAGGTCTACTTCCTAAATAAAACTGCTACATATTCCCACCTGCTTCCTGAGAACCCAGACTCATTGTGACTATGGCTGCATGTTGGCCAGTGTCAGGGGGGACGGGTTGGTTAACTTGCACCTGGGAATATAGGACAATCAGGGTGAACTAGAGCCTGGAGGGAGTCTGTGGCCATGGAGTAGCAGAGAGTGAACCATTGACCTGCTGGGTACCAGTGGCACTGCATTAGGATGCTGAAGTGCATATGTATGTTTAAGAGCATGTTAAGAGCATATGGTACAGACTGGCTGACCAGTCGCCACGCGTAGCGATGCAGAGTTAGTGTATGTGAGTGGGAATGATCATGTGCGGATCGTCTGTGATTCACAGCATTGGCTGACAGTCCCGCTTTATACGCTGATTGTTTGTCAAATGCACAATAAATATGACATTGTTTTGTCCTGGGCCACTGTGCTGCTAAAAAGTTTTCTATATTTATGCATGGACTTAATTTTGATATTGTGCACTGCATAAGGGTGCTCTCTTTCAATGTGGGGTTAGATTAGGAATTGTTCTCTGCGCATACTAGTGATATCATAACAGTAAAATGGGCCTAGTGCTGCTAGTATTGTTTCCAAATGTGTTTTCTGTCAAAAAGTATATCATGTTCAAGTTATAATGATTGAATATGGGTGTTGAATATAAAGTTTTGACATACATCCTGTGTGAAGTCTCTTTTGTGACTCTCAGTGTATTTATTGTGAGTAGCTGCTGTTCCTTTGATTTACACATTGTCTCCGTAGTAAGCAATGCTGCTCAGAGTGAAGCTACCAAGATTGAGCATGGGTTAAACCGGGAGTGCAATCACCTGTCCTTGATGGGAGCGGTAGTTCTGCCTACCTGGGGGCATCCCGTCAGCCAACCAGACACTGCCAGTTCCAACAAAGCCCATTACTAAAATCATGGCGCCTAGCTTACAAGAAGCATATAGCACCATAAGTACTTATTTTTATATTCCATCCTGGTTTCCAACTAATTAAAAGCGCATTGGCATTTGGAAACATCCACCCAGTACTCGTACCCATAATTTCTTTCAATTTAATAAATTAATTTTGAGTTTAGGTTGTTTTATTTCTGTATTTTGGCTTCCCAAAAAATGAATTGCATTTAGTAATGAGACTTGAAAAGCAAATATTTCTTAATGTCTTCATGAATATTTATCTGTGCTTTGCCATCAGTATTTTTCTTTTGGCACTGGTTTTCGTGCAATAAAACATCGGAAAAGAAGAGTTAATGAAGCACGCATTGCCGACTTTAAAAATAAAAACGCATTTCTTTCAGCCAGCTATAAAAACAAAAGCATCCCTCAAAGCGAGCTCTGTACACACTGTACTTTGCTTCTACCACCATCAGTGGGCCACCAATGAAACAAAACATATTGCACTATCATGTGATTAATGTAAACTTCAATGCCAAGTCTAACATTCTACTCTTATGTAAACAATTCCAAAGCCTGCAGTTCCTTATTCTTTACAAATGGTGTAAATGCTGGGGGCGCTCATCTTGAGAGCCTCGCCATTCCTGATTCGACTGTTAACCTGTTGATTGGGAATTACAAGAAATGCAGATATCAATTTCACCCAGTGTTTCCTACTCGGCATATCACCAGCTGAAACCTGGACAAGTTCCCGGATAAGCAACTGGAAAAAATTGAGAATTACCATGAGAACTGGGGGCAGTGATACAACAACATTGTGTTTTTTTTAATTACCAATGCAATTATAATCATGAGGGCCTTTTAAGCCAAACACGCATACTGAGTGGCCACCTTGGAAGAATATAATATATTACATCAATTAAACAAATAGACAGATACATTGTTCATTTATTAATTTCCTCTAGATCCAGAGCGATGAAGTAAGATGTGAAAACCTTACATGAATGCTTAGCCTTATGCAAACATTATTGCTGGAAGCACTATGCACAGCAGTTGTTGGGGGAAGAAGAGGAATTACCAATTAGATTAAATACATACAGATATTTCAAAAGTAACTATTGGATATATTTAGCTCTTGCCTTCAGACAACTGTACCTGTCTGTTGGAGAAACAAATTACCAATACATTCTGTGCTCCTTCTAACACCGCATAGAGCAGGATTTGAACCTCACTGCCCCTAGTATCTGGCACAGCACCACTCATGGTTTTGGCGTGTCAATGCTTGTTGAAATAAATCACAAATATTGGCAAAACCAAACAATTCCAAATAAAACCTGTGCATGTGTAAACAGGCACAGTAGCTATATTTCAATGTTTTTTCCAGAAACTTGAGAAAATTCATTACAAGATGGCCACCATCTATGTGCTTGCATCTGCAGTGTCCTCTTGTAATGGATTGTCAAAAATCACCACCATACTTGGGCATGCATGCTCAACAGCCATCTGGGGATAGCAAATGAAAGACTTATAAAATGTGCTAGTTCTTGTAAATGGAACAATAAGGTCCTCATTTAGAGATTACTTTTAAGTCGAAAAATAATTATAAACCTGCGACCATGGTTGTTTTGGAATTTAACATGAATTTTATTTAGGGGAAAGAGTTTTACCATATCTTGAGAATCGGTAATACTGTTTCTCTGCTTGCAAGTTCTATGCTAATTACCACCAGTAAAAGTTGGTGCTCGTTAGGCTCATGCAACATTATAAGAACACTGATAACATTCACAAATGTTGTATCATGTGAAAATTCATTATCAATTAGATAGAAGGTATATAATCCCTACTGAAGTAACTGTTGGATGGTTTATATGTTTTGCCTACAGACAGCTGTAGTTGTCTGTTGGAGACATGCTACCAAAACATTCTATGCCCCCATGCACCTCAAGGAGCAGAATGACCCTCCATCTGTTGCCACCATCCATCGCCCAGACCTGGCACTGTGCCACATAAGGTTTTGGCTTTGCAAAAGCTTGTAAAATTGTGTCACAAATATTGGCACAGCCAAACAATTCCAAAATTACAGCTGCTATGTGTGCACAAACAAGGCAGCCATCTTTCAAAGTTTTTCAAAAAATATAACAAAAGTAATTACAAGATGGCTACTGTGAATGCACATGCATGCATGGTGGCCATCTTGTCATGGATTTAAAAAACAATGTTAAATAATTTAAAAAACAAGATGGCCGCCATGCATTTGCCTGTATGCTTGGCAGCCATCTGGAGGAAAGAAACAAGACCTATTGTCTTAACCAATGCTTTTTCTAAGTGTAGCAACGAAGGCTTTTATTTAGAGATCGCTGTGGAGTAGATGCTACCATGCTAAAATGGTTGTCTGTGTATTTAACAGTAATGTTATGTTTATAGGAACGTTTTACGTCATCTAGAAATTCAGTGATACTGGTTGCCTGCATAAGAGATGTATGCTCATTACCGCCAGCAAAAGCTGGAGCTAACTATGCTCATGCAACTGTGTAATTATCTTCTTGAAATGAACAACTTTCATGTTAAGCAAAGTTCTTAAATTGTCACATTATTCAATTTCGCATGATTTTTTGCTTGCTGGACACATTTTATACAATTTCTGCCTTATGTGTAATAGTGCATAATTTATGTGACTTTATGTAAAGTTATCCAGAAAAAGATTATGAGATTCCGTACACCCCCAATGGAAACTCCACAACTTTAAAGCGGTACAATGTTCAGAAACAGTATTTCGAAACAGCATGCCGAACTGAGATTCTAATTAGCATTAATATGATGATTGCCTGTTTCAGCAATGCAAGTAATGGAACAGTGGCTCTACTTTGCAGGTCCAACATACTTTAAATAATGGCCTACTTCCTTACTGCTTGTGCATAATATCCATACTAATATAATAAAGAGAGAGCCCAAACGTTTGAGGCTGGTAATCTCAGGAACCACGGCACCAATCACAACACCGAATACAGCGTTGGGAAGGGCAGTTGCCGCAGAAGGACATAGGCTATGCAGACGCCCACCATATACATTTAAAAGGTAAAAGAACCGTGCCAGCAAAGTAGTCCCTTGTGGGCGTGTCTGTGTTGTGCTGTGGGCGTGTGCTGGGGGGCGTGACAAACGCTGGGGGCATGTTGTACGTTCCGCCCTTCATGCCATGTCTCATATCGTGTGCTAATCCCACCCTGCTCCCTTTAAATACCCCTGCACCCCATAATCATAACCCACCCTTACTCCTTAAAATACCCCAACACCCTTAAACACTAACCCATCTTAACCCTATAAATATACCCTGTACCCCAAAACCCAAACCTATCCCTAAACCCTAAAAATACCCCTGTACCCCAAACCCAAACCTACCCCTGAACCCTATAAATACCCCTGTACCCCAAAACCCAAACCTAGCCCTGAACCCTATAAATACCCCTGTACCTCAAAACCCAAAACTACCTCGGAACCCTAAAAATACCCCTGTACCCCAAAACCCAAACCTAGCCCAGAACCCTAAAAATACCACTGTACCCCAAAACCCAAACCTACCCCTGAACCCTAAAATACCCCTGTACCCCAAAACCCAAACCTAGCCCTGAACCCTTAAAATACCCCTGTACTCCAAAACCCAAACCTACCCCTGAACCCTAAAAATACCACTGTACCCCAAAACCCAAACCTAGCCCTGAACCCTAAAAATAACCCTGTACCCCAAAACCCAAACCTACCCCTGAACCCTAAAAATACCCCTGTACCCCAAAACCCAAACCTAGCCCTGAACCCTTAAAATACCCCTGTACCCCTGAACCCTAAAAATACCCCTATACCCCAAAATACAAACCTAGCCCTGAACCCTAAAAATACCGCTGTACCCCAAAACCCATACCCATCCCTAAACCCTAAAACTACCCCTGTACCCCATAACCCAAAACTATATTTGAACCCTTAAAATACCCAAACACCCCAAAACATATACCTCAGTACCCCAAAACATATACCCCTTTACCCATACTTACCTTATCCAAACATTAAAAAAAATGCTTTTACCATTCATGCATTTACAACGAATTTCGTTGTAAATGTATGCGTGGTAAAAGCATATTTAAAATGTAATGCCATGCGTTATAATGGCATTGCGAAGTCATGGTACTTTCGTAATGAAAGTATGCGGAGTGATGGTATGCGGAAAGAAAGTTGCGGAATAATGGGTGTTTACCCTCCCCCGGTAAGTACATTGGTGACACGGCGGCCCACATCTCCGGCAACATACTGATATTTTTTCACCACCCATTTGAATAATGCACAGGTCTCTCTCATTGATGGCCAGCACCAACATACACTTTTTGACACACCTCCCGCCACAAGTTCTAGAATTGCGAACTTTAGAGCTGGGGAGCTACGTTCGAATCTCGGCATCAGCTCAACATCCTGTGATTCCAGGCAAATCGCTTTGTCTCCCCGTGCCTACCACAAATGAATGTGTTCTTCTGTAATGTAAATTGTGCTCATGCCATGTTGTCGAGTTCGCGCTATATAATATTGCAAGGAAGAATAAAGTAGGGAAACTCGAGTTCACACACTACTGAACTCGCACTCTTAAGTGCATCAGCAGTGCACTGTGAATCGGAGCGTTTCACAGGCCTGTCACAGATATGAAATGCTATCTAAACGAAATCCTACAAAACAATATACTACTGGCCGGCAGCAATTCATACCCGGACAAAGTCGGGACAGGCTGCTAGTATTGAATAAAAACTAAGGCATGCGATTCATTCATTTCTGATTAACTCTCTTTATCTGCCCAGCCATCTGTGTATTATGGGCTGGTAATCATATAATTTCCATACCCAACTATCCTGAGATCTCCTTCCAGAATTTAGGCATGGACACAGATTGCGGGCTTATATCTGCAACAAAATATGTATGTAATTCAGGAATTTGTAGTGCGCCTAGTTCTAATAGAATGGCTATTTTTTTTTGTTTGTTTCTTTGTTTGGTTTTTTTTATTTCAGAAAATGTTATTAGAGAAAAATTTTCAGTACATATACAGTGAAGGCAATAGGTCACTATCACTAATAGGTTCCCCCGCAAGTGATGAAATACCCTATTCTAATCAGCATAAGAATGACATTACTACTTAAATGGTTTTATCCAGTTGGAGAGCAAGAAGGTTGATCTGTATGGCTGACTTCAGGGAATGGCATTGCCAGGCATTGCTTGCAAATGCTCTTCTGAAGGAACAAGGTGAGACTAGATGTGTGCACCCTGAGAGCAAGTGTAGATGTAATGCTGGGCAAACATGGACATGCAGTGAACGACAAGTATCGTCTGTGTTCTTGATGATTGCAATGAGTGGAAGGAATAGTGAGACCCAGGATGCTGACAGCAAGCAAGCAGTCCAGACATTGGCTTCTCCACAGGTTTCAGGTGTCATTAATTGCCTTGGCTTCTGCCACAGGCCAGTGCACAGAACAGCAGCTGTAGCCAATCGAAGATTAAAAGAGATTCCAGACAATCTGAAGAGCCAATATCCTTAGTATGAAAGAAAATGAAAAGAAATTATACAATTTATGGACATGTTAAAACATCTCTGGATAGCAGAAGTGGACTAAGGCTGGAGGCCAGGCCCAGTTTGACCTAAATGTAAGCAATGTGCATTTTATATTGGTTCTTAGTGCACTTAATCAGATAATACTGCTTGTCTTAGTGGTTCTATTACTCAGATATGGGGTTGAACTGAGATGCCACACGGCCCAGGCTGGATGGAGCAAGCAGCGCAGTTTTTAAACTCATAACATGCTCCCTTCCACATGCATGGGTTCAAACTTCAACACTTATGGATAGTCTGGCAATAAATAAAAGATGTGAAGTCCCATTATTCATATGGGTACGGTTGGGAGTGAGGAGCTGCAACACTGTAGATGTCATGTATTGCTCAGATTTAGCAATCATTTTGTGTTTAGTCATGCTAAAAAAGCATCTCTTGCATTGTTATGGATGTCTGTCACAGAGAGCCTTTAAGTTTATACCAGATTCTAAATCTGGTACTACACTGCTTTGTCGTAGCAGCACTTGATAACACAACTCGTTAAACACTGTTTCTACATCATAAAGGCCTTCCAGGCCAAGCTGACAGGGCTCTCTGAGAGCCTGTCGGTAAATTGCTGCTCGTCTGCTTTATCTGAAAGCAGAAAGGACAGCTGCAGGAGGGCAAATGGGGAGGTAGTGGGGGTCTGTTATGGGTGTCTGTTAAGTAAGGTATGTCTTTTCACATTTGGATGAAAGAATAGACACTGTGTAATGTGTTGACTCCCCATTACTCCTTTACTCAGCCTAGCAATGGCAGAGGATTTTGTGGGCCATACATAACATGAAATTATAGATGACTAAAAAGTGAATTAGGGGTATGTTTTCACCTCTGGGTTCTGAGTGATACCATAGACAACTCGAACTTCTCTTTTGTCATCTATTTTAGGTTCCTCAGAACCCCTAGGAGTACCTCGTAATTTACTGTTACTTATTTATGATTCTGCAGGTCTCTAATAAGGGAGCACTCTTTCTTCGAGAAACTGGCCCTGCAGCATTCTTGCAGTCAGCATTCTTTCAGCCAAAATCCTCACTCATGCCTACAAATGCCTATACAACAACGGACCCAAATACCTCAACGACAGAATCAACTTCCACGTTACCAAAAGAAACCTCCAATCTTCCAACCTCGCACGGGGGGAAACCCCGCACATCCACAGAGCCAGAGCAGGCGGAAGATCCTTCTCTCACATTGCAGCCAAGACCTGGAACGAGCTACCGGCAGACATCAGACGCGCCCCCTCCCTGAACACCTTCAGGAAGACCCTCAAGACCTGGCGTTTTCCGCTAAACAGATCCGGGGAACATCCCCCCTTCAGTGCCTTGAGACCCTCACGGGTGAGTAGCGCACTTACTATTCCCTGATTGATTGATTGATTTATTGAGCACCGGGGCCTTATTACACAAAGTGCCCTGCGGGTGCACCAGGTGTGTGTGCCTACTCTGTGTGCCCCCATGGTACTTTGGTATTACAGAAGGGTCCCCCATTTGCATGGGGCATGCTCCCATGCAAATGGGAGTGCGCTTTGCCTCTGTGCCTGCACTGTATTATGGAACTGGGTGCAAAAGCAAAGAAGCCGCCAGGAGGCGCACTGAGAGTGCACCACAAAAAGGTGGTGCAGGGCAGTCCTCAGGAGAGGGAAAGAGGATACAATCGACTCCCACAGACACACCCCTGCAGGCGGGTGCAGTCCTTCACTGCATCCACCTGCAAAGGGATCTCTCTCCTCTCTTGAAAGTGCAGCTGTCTTGCCGCCTGCACAGAGAAACATGGAGCGGCTTGTAAACAGCTGCCCCGTATTTCACTTGAATGCACAGCCCCCAGGGAAGCTCAAGTTTGCGCGGCCCTGAGGGCAGCCCATTAGCCATAATAGGGCGCACTTTCCCTGTTTCGGCCCCTCGCACCTTTTGAAAGGTGAGCCGTGGCGCACACAGGGAAAGTGCACCTGTCAGTAATACGACCCCAGGTGGTTCATGGTCAGTCCACACCAAGGACTGATTACGTACAAAATACCAATAACTTCTCTATAAATAAAAATGATGATAATAATACGGTAAAGTAGTAATTATGAGAAGGAGAATGTTAATCTGTTTACCTACAGTGCTTCACAATGCCACTTCCTTCTTCTGATTGTGCTGCTTCTTAACTTTAAGGAACACAGTATGTAAGGTTCGGAATTGCCTTCCTTGCTTTTTAGCCTCCATCAGAGCTGTGCAATGTGATTCAAGAAAAGTTTTATATTATAATCTGGGAGCTGTTATTGTAACTGAACAGCAAGAGGCAGGGAGGGAGGGAGCAGCTCTTGGCGAGGGAACACAAAAGAACTATTTATGTTTTCAATGCATATCTTTCCAGTTGTTTGCTAGTTACTTGGTGAAAACTGATGGAGTCTGCTGTTCTGGCCATTGTTGAACGCCTCCGAAGGAACACTGGGGAGGAATATGCAAACACGAATCAGTATTCATTATATGTAAAATTTAAAGCAAGATGTATATAAACGGGGTTGACTTCATGGATGCGCGTCTGCGCCTACGAGTTGATGAATGCATATGAACCGCATTTATAGTTTTCCATCTGAATGGTATGGAGGGCACTTTTAATGGGAACAGTACATTTGCAGTCTGCGCGGTTGCTTCTCAGCTTAGCCATATTCACACAAAACCCCCGAGCACTCTGCCCGGCGCAAAAAACATATTTACAGCTCCATATAAAAGCCTTCCATTTACACTTAAGATGCACGGAGGCGCCAGGCTGTCTAATATCGTTCAGCAGAGGCCCGCAAAGGTCAGGCGGCGAGAAGCCTCACTTATGCGCGCGGCTAAAAATAGGGCACAATTCTGATTGGAATTTTGCTCATTGGGGAATTGGGCATTGCAGAAGAAGCAAAGGTTAGTGGGGATACGAGAAAAAAGAGAACGAAACCTGAGAAATACATATTAGAATGTGGAAAAGGGCAATGCAGTCTATGCTACAGGAACATGGAGTGTCATGGTACCCAAGCGAGAGGGGAGGGAGGGATTCTCGCAGCAGGGGCGGCCTTAGGCATGTGCAAGCTGTGCACCTGCACAGGGCCACCAAACCCCAGGGGCCACCACACCAATATATATCTTAATATAATAATTCTCTGAGGATGGATACATATTTGCGTGGCGGCCCCTGGCAGGGATTTTGCAGCCTCCGGCACTGTTCCACTTCCAAACACCCTGACCCTCCCTCTTTACTGGCTCCGCCCTGCCCGGACCCCCTCTCTCGGGGCCCCATACCTACGCTCCCTGCCCAGGGCCGCCATGAGCCTAGAGCCGCCCCTGCTCGCAGTTTAAAGGCGTTGAACCCTTCAAGCGCTAAGGTCGGCCCACAGGGAGCCACAGACCCGGAAGTAACAGTCAACACGCCGGAGAGGAGAGGGGAGCAGGTTTCTATCTGAAAACATAGCGGCTTCTGGTCACTGGGTGCATCTTTACAACAGCGAAATACAATTGCGGGTGTAACGAAGTTCTGTAGTGGTCACCTGACAGTGTAGACCTCAATCCAATGGAATTTTTGTACAAAAGAAGGGCTCTGGAAGTGGAACATCCTAAACCAGTAACCAGCTATGCCCATTAATAAAGCTTCAAGCAGGGGTTCAGACCGTCATTCGTTGCCTGGCTTTAGCAGGGTTTCCGAAGTCAGAGGGGTGAGGAGAACCACAACATCGGGAATATGTGACATCACAACACGATGATTTACATTGCGGTACGTTACATCGCAGTTATTACAATGCACGTCGCTACAACGACTTGCACCGGAGGGCGCTGGACTTAGGAATTGTATGATTTACTATTCCAACTCTAGCCTACCTAACAGTAGGGAAGGTGTTGTAATAGTAAATCATACTATTCCTTAGTGTATAGCGCCATCCAGCGCAAGTTGTTCTAGGGATGTAAATGTATCGCGGTGTAACGACCGTGTTGTAAAGGTCGTTTCCCAAACATGGGGCAAACACAGGCAGGGAGCAAGGGTCACTGGTCCGAACCCACACGCGACCATGGAAAGTACTTGTTTTCAGCCAGGGTAGCACGTCTGGCATCCTTGGTGTCTGCGTGTCTGTGCAGGTTTGAACTCCATTGCCAGATGCCCTCCACTTGCATGACACAATGTCCCTCCACGACAGGCTTAGACAGTCCACAGGACTGTGAGGTTACAGACTCTTGGGGAAGTGTTGATGGAGATTCCCTGGCATTAAGGGTGCCGAAGGGACAGAGGTCACACGTGCCAGATTATGCCTAAACTGGTACGATAAATGACTGGTTCTCAGAGGCGGCTTTAGGGTGGTGCGTCGAGTGCGGCTGCCCTGGGCGCTGACCTGGAGGGGCGGTACTGTCCTCAGGTAGGGGCGCTGTGTTTAGCAATAACTTAAGATTTAGGAGCACCTGCTTCACAGTTCCTTTTGCGACCAGCTTTCAGGCATCAACAAAAATGTAATTAGTGTTCCTGCTAGAGAGAGAAAGCTTGGAGTTTTGTCAAGTGGCAATGTTGCCTCGCCGTAAAGTAGCGCAGAGGTTTAATATGCCTGCTGCAGAGAACAGATCTGATTTTTATGTGGATAGCTGAGTGGATTGGTAAAGCAAGCCTATACCAGTGCCTTAAAACAAATGAAATGCATGTGAGAGAGGAGCTATGGAGAGAGCAGGGGCACTTTTGCGGGTTGGTAGTGAGGGAATCGGAGGAGGAGGTCATGGGTAGGGCACCAAAAAGATTGTCACACAGCGCCACCAGCGCTAAAGCCAGCCCTGCTGGTTCTAATTTCCTGCTAGTTACTTTTGGGTCAGGAAGTGCCCTTGGTATGTGGGAGGCTGAGCACCCAACGTTTTGGGGGGTCAGAAGCACCACCCTACTCCTGTCCTGGAGGATGTATGTTGCCTGAGAAAAGGAGTGTTCCCTACGATTTCAGGGACATGGTTTGCGGTCCCATCGGGGGCCCTTCACCAAGATCTGCCATCAAGGGCTCCACGTCTCCTGCAGCAGACAAGATTTCTGCATGATGTTTACATCAGGGCACTTTCCTGGTCCACTGTAGCCATGGCCTCTGTGCTCGTCAGCGGCAAGACAAAGAGCAGTGTGTGTTGGCCCACAGTAACAACTTTAACAAACATAAACAAAGGAACATTTGGGCTATTGTATTGTTTATGCACACTGAGGCACAAAACGTCTGCACAAACAGCCAAACTCGCCTACAAAACACACATTGTCGAGCCAAACACAGACCAGAAACGGAATAGGCATCACTGCACATATCAGCAGTCATGCATAATTCTGTGCAGCAGGGGACATACGGTGAACTGCAGCGGGACCTGCAAGATAATGATGCAGCAGTCCATGGTAATGAAGAACAATGGATTGCATGATGATGAACAGAGGAGCCCCTTGTAGAATACATACCTTTACATCGCATGGGTTAACAATGCATGCGATAACAACGCAGACGTTACAAAGACCGCGTTGGTACATCGAAATACCGTTGCACCGCAAGTCGTTACAGCGACTTGCTGTAGGGGGCGCGCTGGACTTAGGAGTATTATAATTTACTATTCCAACTCTAGCTTGTGCAACAGTAGGGAAGGTGTTGGAATAGTAAATTATAACATTTCTTAGTTTAGATCTCCCCTACAGCAAGTAGTTGTAACGAGTTGCGTTGTAATGGTACTGCTATGTAGCAACGCAGTCGTTTTAACCACCGCGTTGTAATCACATGAGCTGTTATGCATGCAATGTGATGGCTGTTTCCCCCCTTGTAATGCCCACCAGGGTAACTCAAGGGGAAGCCCTGTAGGCAAGCACTGAGAGAAGCTCTAAGGGGAAGATTGGGATATGTACAGGAAGTGAGTGCAGGGGCAAGTCCAAGGGGCCTCATGTTGTCCTTTGTTCGGAGCAGCTTCTCCAGTCTATATATACTCCATGCATTATGAGCCTTATACTGTTCTTTCTATACACAAAGGACTACAGGTACTGGAATGCAAAGAAAAGATGTTGGAGGGATGAGGTGCGTTATCTGAAAAGCTGCACATAATTCAATTATTGAAAGAAATACAAAAGCATTCACTGTCTCTTCCTAATGCATGCAAGTGCATTTTTGAAGGATGTTGAAGATGCTGTATTTACAATGCTCTGCTTTGTACTTGCACCCAATGTCCATGGATAAATGCAGCCTTTCATCGATTTTTACTTAGGAGTCTTTGTCATGCTGGGACTTTTGAACTTATACGTCCACAGTAAAGAATAAAAATACAAGCACAAAAATGCAATGTTCAGTGGCTAAAAAAACTGAATTGTCAGACAGACTCACCCACACATTGACCAATTGCCTGCTGAGAAGGATAGATGAATGGAAAATTAGACAGAAACCATTTTCTCTGTCCAAGATGTGAAAAAATGACTTGTTTTCCGATTCCCTCTTTAAAGTCTTCTGTTTTTCGGTGTCTTCGGCACCAATTTAAATTCCTTCAGTTCGCTTCAAAATAAGTATGAAGTGTCACATGCAATAAATCATTGCAATGGGATTTGAGAGCAATAGACTCTCTAAGCTATGGTCAAGCTTTGCAATGCCTGACTCAAATGATTTCTGTGAAGACATTACTTACTTTCTACCAAACGTGGCACACTGAACCCCGATAGTGGGAAGAAGCAATGCTTCATCCCTAAAGGACCATACTGGCAATTCAACCACTTACAAATCTAGAAATTCAATTTCTAATTTCGCAGCCTATATGGAATCATTAAATCCATTAAACGTTTGCGTAGATGAGGTATGACAGCATCTAATAAAGCTAAACCCGCAATGGCCAGGGATGTGACTTATGTGGAGCCAGTGATGGCAACTTCTGCCCTTGGTTGGCCCTTTTGAACCCATGTGACTGTCCTTATTACCCCTGTCTTGGGTCAAAAAAGTAGAAAAAGGCATAGGGACTAAACACAGTGTATTGTCTGCTCCTTACTCCTAACCCAGACAAAGAGTGATAAAAGAGCCAAGTACCACTTCTACTGTCCCTGGAATTTTGATCAATGACCTATATGGCATTTGTAAGAATTTGGAGCAAGAAGTGCAACACTGTATAAATTAATGACAGCAGACAGCTCTGAGTGCCCCAGCTGGCCATTGGTGAATATTTGTCTCAACTGACTTTGGTATTAGTGGGCTGTTTAATTTACACTCACTTCTTTGTTTTGAGCTTTCATACAGACATAATGGGACTTACTTTTTTGTACTATATGTTTTATCACCTGGGCACCCAGTGAGGGTTGGTATCCATGCAGGGTTGGACTTGTAATTGATGGTAGAATACAAAAAATGAATGCCTTTGTGTGCCTTCCTCCTTAGGACAACTTCATTCTCATTTTTCCAAGTGGAGACCACAGGGATCAGGGCCTAGGGCTTGGGCGCCAATATTGTGTGGGGTACAGAAGGGAGCTGCCTGGCCTCATATTATGCAAACATCTGTTCACCCATCTCTCCTGTTCTTAATTGGGTCCACTCATCTTCCTCACACCACCTGCAGCCACACCACAATGACCTCCTGCCCCCACAACAAACACCAAATTTTCTTTCTGCCCACAGCGCTGTCTGCAACAATATGATTTAGGGTCGGCCCTGACAGGAATGCTTCCAGGGATACAAATAACAATAAAAGGCAAACGATACAGTGAAACTCTTAGTCCTTGCATGAAGAATTAGTCTGAATCTTTCCAAAATGGAGCCAAGGTGGGTGAACTTATTTTGGAAAGTTTCATACAGATTCGTCAAACAGTGCCAAATTTATTAGCAAAACAAAAGCGCTCCACCTATCAAAAGTCTGACCTAACTATAACTACACAGTTGAGACTGCTACTGTGTATTCGAAAGCATACACCAACACATACATATATATGTGTATATATATTTATTACCCATTGCTGGTCGCAAGATGCTAAATATAGTTAGGTCTGTGTCTTCCACCTTAGCTTCTTTCTGGAAAGTTTCAGGGTGATCTGTAAAGAAGGGGGGGCTAAAAAAAAGGGGTGTCCTAAAACCAAATTCCCTGCGCATTTCCCTGGACTTTTTTAGGCAGAACTAACACAAAAACTGCTGAATGGAATTACACCAAATTTGGCGGGAAGCTAGATCTTGGTACAGAAAGTATGCCTTTTGCATTTTGATGTAAATCCATTCAATAGTTTTAGAGATATTGAAGTTAGAAAATATTTGTTTATCTGGAAGGTTGGGTTCGAGGTACTCTAGTGAGAGTCCCCCGAACCAAATTAAAAAAAAGCTTTCTGATTGAACAAAGGGGCTTTTTCCATTCGGTCAATTCTCTCCCACAGGAGACAGGATCCCGCAGCAGCGAGTGCCCTGTTTATCTACCTGCAACATGATTCAAAATGTTGCATGCAGGCTTACAGAACTCGGGTACTCCCCAGTCCTGAGCTTAAAAAATACAAACTTTATAAGGAGGCAGGGTAGGCATACCCTGCACTGTAGTCGCTGTGAGAGCCACAATATATATGCATATTTTATCCTGACTTGCACAGGAGCATGACTTAAAAAAAAGAAAACACCAGCTGGCATTTTCTTTTAAATAATTGATTAAATATGGGGAGAGGAGCATGATTGAGGAGCATGATTGGGCCCCATTCCTGGAGCCAATCTGGGCCAAGGGATCCCATCCTCTGGTGCCAAATACAAATGTAAAGGGAGGGGGCATGAGGCCCCCTTCCCATAGCCACTTATGGGACCCTATCCTCTGGGACAATACGAACTAAGAAAGGGAGGAGGGAGGTGGGCATGTGACCCACTTCCCCCTGCCTTCCATGGGCCCCATTCTCCAGGCGCAAAGAAAGTAGAAAAAGGGAAGAGGCCGTGAGCCCACCTCTCTGTGCTGCTATCCACCACAAGGACCCAAAACCTGAGGGCGTGATACCACAAAGTGTCCCAGGATGCCCACTCTAGGAAACTGTGGTTTCCTGCTGGGAGAGTGTGGGCATATCCTGCCCTCACTCTCCTAGGCAGAGAACATCCCTTTGCTCCCACCCCATGCGAGCAGTTGAAAACAGATGCTCCTGCCAGGCTGGAGAAAACACAAAGTGATGTCTCCCGCCAACATCTGCTATGGTGCTGGCTGGGAAGCCAGGTGGGGCTCAACCGTGACACCTAACATACTATACGGTGGGTGCCCCAGCTGGGCACCGGGAAACCCACAAGATGATCTGGGGGATGATTTCCCTGGGGTCCTTAAGAGGGAGGTCGCGTACCCCCTCCTCTTAATTTTAGGAAAAAGTCCCGGAAATGGAGACCTTAGGCTCCGTGTTGGCTCAGAGAGGAGTGCTAGGTGCCCCCTCCTCTTATTTAAATAAAAGCCGAGGGGATGAGGTCCCCAGGGCTGAGAAGGCACTGAGAAGGGGGCCAGTGCACCTTCTTCCCTTTAATTTAACAAAAAAAGCCCCAGGGGTGGGATCCATGGGATTCATACCCGCTCAGGGAGGGGGGGTGCCACCCTCCCTTATTAAAAAAAAAGGACCCGCTCATGATTTTTTTTTTAAGTCAATAATATATGAGCCTTTGAAGGAGCATCCCATAATGCGCTGGAAGGGCTTTATTTTTTATATTATTTAACATGGTGTGCCCCTAGAATGGGGGAGGGCACTGTCACGTCTCGTTTTAATATTGTTGGGGGTCTGGTGGGAGCCCAGCAGCTCCCTAGAACCATTAAAAAAAAACAGCAAGTCTCCTGGGTCATTAAACCCATGACTGCAGGCAAACCTACTATGTTTTTAACGCACTTTTAGCTGGCGCTTATTAACGTCAGCTGGAGTGCAAGGCCCTCTTGTGGTTGTTTCTATGATTGCATTTTCTGGGCCCAAAAACGTTAAGAGAAAACCTTTTTTTTTTCTTAAATAACGTATGTCTCTAACTATTTATTGTGACAGTATTCACCCACAAAATGTAGTATTACAAACTATGCAAAAAGAAAGAGTCACAGACAAGGAATTTTCTCCAATGTTATTACTTTTTTTACAATAATCAATATTACTAAACATTGCATTGTGTGAATTACTGAAATATACATTTATTACATTTATTGGTGATTTTTGGAGAAAGATGATAGATCTGCTTTATTTATATATTGATACGCTCACCCCATGATAAACCCAATAGGCTCAGCTTTTATATTTTTGTGTTGCAGAAGGCTCTGCATGGTGTAGGGCTGGCTACTCATACGTGGTAGCTGTAAGGCTTGCCTGCAGGTCATACCCTGGGCCCAGCCACACGTGCTGTGGGAGGTTGGCTGCCTGTGCCCAGCCCCCATCATGCACAGCCAAAGGCCTGCAGTCGTGGGCTGACCACAGGGGGCTGGCTGCAGGGCCTGACCACAGGCCGGGCCCAGTAGCCAACCCACCGCCACTCACACAAGGGCTGCATACCCCTGCAGTTAGTCTGAAGCCAGTGTCAGGAAGGCAGGGCATCTGTGCACCTCAGAGGAATACCTCTAGAAGCATCTACCCACTTCAAATGCATAACTGTGTATGAATACTGGACATTTCAGTACACGTCTGGACCAGTGGATGCTCTGCTAGGAAGAAGGACTACTGTGCTGCTGAAAGGACACTCTGCAGGAATGTTGCTCTGGATGAACTGCTGCCCTGTTGTGCTGACCTGCTGTTTGCTACCCTCTTACCTGAGAAAGAAGAACTGGCCCTGCAACTTCATCTTGAACTCGGAACCCCAGAGTGACTCTAAGAGCTAGTCTACTGGCCTCCTCATTTGAGCCTCATGGACATAAAGCCCCTGGACCTAGATGCAGTGAGTTCCTGACCCTCAAGTAGTGCCTCTCAGGTCCTGGACCCTTGGTGTGGCCCAAGGACACTGAAATAAAGCTTTTTAAGACTGCAAAGAGGCCCGTTCATACTGAGACCTCACCGCTCGCACAACAAATCAGCGCAAAGCACTGTCAGCCCAACTCGTCGCACTTCAGCATCAACAGCTCTCTGGGACCGCTGACACGAAACTCCAGCAACGCCCACACCCAGTGCTGACTAGCTCCTCAAGCTTTGTTGACAGTCTCCTGTGACACTCTCCCTGCACCTCGCGGCCCTTTTCAACTTGAACAGGACACTTGGCACAAAACTTGAGAAGGTAAACATTAGTGGGACCGATCTGGGGACTGTATTGGACCTGTGCTCCATTGCAATCAGCCTGAACATTTGACTGTGACCCTGTCCAGCATTTCCAGGTGTTCCAAGTTTGTCGCATTGTGCTTTTTTGGTGCTATATTCACTAAATTAAAAAAAAATCATATCTCCATTTCTACTGATTGGATTTTTGTCTTTTCGGTCTTGCTTTATTGCTCTATTGTTCTAAACTGGTGTGGATATTTTTAGTGTGGTGTTTTCACAGTTTTACTGTTTGAAGTGTTGCCCAAATACTTTACACATTTCCTCTAAGTTAAGCGTGACTGCTCTCTGCCAAGCTACCAGGGGTTGCGCACCAGTTATATTGGGGATTGCTTTTCCCTTACCCAGACACAGATTGTGGTTGCTGTGTGAACAGAGCTCACATCCCAGTCAAGCAGTAACCCAATTTCTCACACTTTACTATCATAACTTCAGTTGTAAAAGTCTCCTCCTCCTTGTGTGAGTGGGTGTAACTCGTAAATGCTACTGCTGAGTGGATATTTCCCCTGGGACTTGATGAATACCATCTGGGCTGAAATCTCCTTCCAGACATAGCTTGAAATCTATGTGTGAAGATAATGTCACATATAGATTTCAGTTTGTGGATTTGACCTGTTGTTTCTACACTGTGCCTTACTTTCTCCATACAGCGCACCGTAGCTTAGTAACTGGTTCTGCGCTACACAAATCACAAATTCAGTTCATGTCCTGTATATATAATGGAAATCTGACATGGATCAACCTCAATATAGCTTTTCAGTTTCAAATATGTGCTTATTATAAACACTTTTAGTGCTTTCATTTCAGCTATTCAACTCAAAAAACCGATGACATTATTTGGAGGGATACTTATTACTTTTGAAAACCGCTGTGTGCAAAAAAATGTAAAGAAAAAAAGACAGTTTTTACCAACATAATAATTGAAAATGTATTTTGGTGGCACGTCTCTGCAATATATATATTTAAAAAGTACTAGGTGATCTGGAATACGAGTGTGATTGATTACTCACTTTAATTTATGCGTAAACTGCTGGGAATAATTGATGTAAACTATATTCCAAATTATGAAGTAGTAATAAGTTTCATAGAGAATTAATAAAGCATTTCACTAATTAGCATGCATTTAATTCTACGAACCATAATGTCGAGTCACATGCGAAGACATTAAAATTAATTCTGCATGAGTTTCAGTGTGTTCACTCAATCTAGTTTCCTTACTTAAGTTGTAAAACGCGATTATGTATCTCTCCCAAGTATGAATGGGAAAATATGTCATGTTCTTGCCAGAGATAAAACTAACTAAGTGTGCCCCAGGGGATCTCCATACAGCCAACACTCAGACTGACAGACAGGTCAAATAAATCCTGAAAAGAAATGTGTTTCAACTTTTTCCTGGAAACTGCCAGGAATAGTTCCAACAAAGAAATGAGGCCAAAAACTTTCCAAGAGAATGTTCTGTTGTGTTAAGGTCTCGCTAAGGGAAGCGTGAGTGTGACATAAAATGTAAGGCACCACATTTCTAAGATAAGCATCATGAGGCTACTGTCACATCAGAGACCACACACCACTGAGTATCTGATACATTCTCATATGGAACAATACAATTTCTTCATATTGTTTAGAACTAAGAGTGCATTGTTGGATAGATTGTTATTAAATATTCACAAAGATCAATGGAAAACCCTGCAGTTTTACATAAAGAGCAAATTAACTCACTCCAGGACTTACTCATGAAAATCATGATTTTTTAGGAAAAGCATCTCTCTTGTATTCTTGTGTAACTTACAAATGGCACTGCATAAGATGTACGCTGCAGAAAATAGTTGGTCTCTCATTCTAATCAAGCTGGGGATCCTGATCCAAGGGTGAACGAATTTAGGGCCAGATGTATCATCCTTGAATTTTGCGAGTCCATAATAGCGAATTTTACCGATTTGCTATTATGGACTTGCAAAATTCAATGTATGTAGGTTTCGCAAAAAAATTGTGATTCCTACATATTCCTTAATAGCATATCGCAAATTTCGATTCGCAATTAAGGAATGCCTTCCCATTCATTCCTATGTGCCTAGAGGCCCACAGGGAAGAATCGGGAGATGTCCGCATTTTACGATTACCAAATTGGTAATCGCAAATTGCAAATGCAAGTACAAGGGTGATAGGGGGTCAAAAGGCCACCCTGATGCACCCACAAAAAAGGAGAGGGTCCACATGTGGTGCATATATAGGCCCTATGGGCATGCGGGTGCGCCACATGGCAATTAGAAAAATGCAAAAATTTAATTTTTCCAGGAATTTGCAAATTACCACCAACTTGAAGTTGGTGTTAATTTGTGATTCCTTAAAGCATGGTCGCAATTTTTTTAACTGCTTCCTGCATTGCATTTAGGGAATCGCAAATTGCGTTTCCCTAAATGCATTCGCAAAATAGGTAAGCGCAAAAATTGTGATTCCCTATTTTGCTAATGCCTTTTGGGATGATATATCCCAAAAGGCTTCTTACAGTTCGCAAATGGGCCGATTCCGCGAATTGGCCCGTTTGCAACCAGTAAAAGGCTTGATACATCTGGCAATATGATTTGAATTAGCATACAACTTGGCAGCATTATAGCACAGATCCTGCAGTTTCAAATTTATGTTGTTTGCTAGTTAAAATCTGGTAAAGTTTGTGTGACGAATATTCACAATATTTTATTAGTTTTGCAGCTCAATATGTGTGAAAATGTGGTATTACAGAGTTAACCCCTTCTTGTAATCGAAATGTCTCAAAACTGGAGTGTAGGTACAGCACTGGGGAAAAGATAACCTCGTGGCACTGTACCACTCTGGATTCAATTACCACAACAAAATACTAGCCCAGTCAGAATGGCACCTGCATATTCAAAGTGCTGCAAAATACAAGCTAGCAAAGAAAAATTCTGCCTGCGTTTTCCCGCATTGAATTATGGCTCAACTATGTATGTTGCGTGACAGACAGCCTGTTGATGGTGTTTGACCTGGCTAGTGTCAGTTTTTCAGCTATGAATGCAAGGAAGCTCCATCTAGAGATCGCATACACTGAGGGCCTTCCAGCAAAGGGATTGCTCGTGGCCAGTACAGAGTATGGGTGCTGACTTCATTCAAGCTATGCACACTTTGGAAACGTGCTGCGTGGTGGAGTGAACTACATTTCCCAACAAGCCACGGGCTCTTGTGCATCTAGAGAGACAAAAATTGATGGACGGAATACTTGAATTAATTTCAGCCACTGGTAATCACTCAGGCCATATCCCAGCCCATAATGATTTTGCACACCATTCCACTTCAGTTAGGAACCAATCATATGCAAATCAGTCTTGACCCTGCTCCATTGAGAACAGTACAGTCCAAACTTCCAGGCCATGTCCTCTCAGAACTGGAATACAAGAAACCCAGAACTGGTTTCACTCTGGTTAGTGCTCATCAGCTATGTATAGTTTGATTCCGGTGACACAGTTTGCACGTGACCCATGTCTGGGCACACCCGTCTCACTTAGGGGGACACACTAAAATATACAAAAACGTGTTGGATGGAATGCTTGAATACATCTCAGCCACTGGTAATTACTCAGGGCCTCATCACAGTCCACCGTTATTGTGCACAACTTGTCACCTCAGTTTGGACCAAGCCGTATGCAAATTAGTCCTGACCCTGCTCCAATGAAAACAGTCTAGCCCAAATGGCCAGCCTAGGCCTTTCCTGACCTGGAACACAAGCAATGCCTGGATGGTTTTGCACGATTAGGGCTCGTCAGTCAGGTATAGCTTGGTTTGACTGACACAGTATGCACAGGACCAACATCTGAACTTACTCGCTAACGAAGCTGCACAAAACTGCCCACCACAAAACTTTTTATCCTCCTTGGATCCTTCATGGAAAGGTTTGTGACGATCCGTCAGGCGGGGGCTAAGAAAAAGGGGTGCTCCCAAAAGTGCAATTTCCCATGTTAATTCCCATAGGAAATGTTGCTCTCAAGTAGAGAAAAACAGAAGAAGGGAATAACACCATATTTAGCAAAAAGTTACAACTTTGCTTAGAAAGCTTGCTTAGAAATCTGTTCAGTCAAGTCAGTTCAGTTCAGTTCAAGAATCTTTATTCGGTGATTAGAAAACACCATAAAAGCACATATACATATACATAAATTAAAAAAACATTAAATATTAATCAAGATCCTTGTACATAGTTAATACAATAAAAAATGCCAACATACAGAGCCATAAAGATAAGAAATCTCAAGTCTTTCATTCCTCTCCTCTCGTCATCCTTAATCGGACTGCAACCTTGATAAAATTCATGATACTACACAAGGTTAGTGGGTCGGAGGCTTTTTGCAAAAAGACTAGTGCATCCCTGGCATGTTCCAGTTGGGCTTTTTAAAAAATATTTACAAGGAATCTACGCCTAGGCATAGAAAAATAAGGACAGAGCAAGACAAAGTGAAGGGAATCCTGCGGGGACCGATTATCGCAGCCGCAGGGTCCCTTCTGCTCAATTGACGAGGTGAAACCTGTAGGTGTAGCCAACATAAAAGGAAGCAAATTCAATCTAAAACGGCACATGAGGATCTATCCTGCGTATTATGCACAAGAAATAGGTAAGGCTCCATACCCTCCACACTCTTCACCAGATTATGAGCCCTCACAGTTTTTTTCACTCCTTCAGCATCAGCTCGGCATTGGGTTTTCCGCTCTTGGAAAATTTCCCCTACTTGTTTCTTGTGCTGTGCTGAAATGGATGCGGGGTTCGTGAAGAGATTTCCAAACCCTAAATCCTCAAGGGTGTTTTTCACATATTTTAGCCAGGGGATGCGCATACAATGGGTCCTACCTAGGCAGTCCAATAGAATTTCTCTACTTAAATGCGCATCAGGGTTGATCCATATTTTTAACCAGGCCACAATTGGCCTAAGTTTTAACAGATCATCCAGGTATGGCCTCCCTAGCTCCCTGTGGGCTATGAGTCCGGCGGTGCTGGATGGTGCCCTCAGGATAGATTTCAGATATCTATTTTCTTCCTGTTGGATTCTAATAGTGTTCACGAAGCCCCAAACTTCTGCCCCATAAATTACTTTGGAGCATGTTATGGAGCTGTACAAGTTCATCACCTGTTCCGGGCTCCATCTGCCCAACCTCCTACCATATCCAGCTATTGCCCCATTAGAGGCAATCATTTTGCTACAACGTTCCGCCACCAAGGAGTTAAATTGCAAAGCACCATCAAAGGTTACCCCGAGGTAGGAGAACGTTTTAACCTGCTCCAAACTGTGGGTACCTATTGTGTAAATGAATTTGGAGGAGGGTTTTTTACCGGCCAGGAGCACGTATGATTTACCTAGGTTGACAGATAGATCCAGGTTACTCATGAACTTAACGAACCCGTCTATCAGGATTTGTAGGCTTCGAGGTGTTCTTGCAAGTAAGACCGCGTCATCTGCATAAAGCAGGACGGGAATATGCCGCGTCCCGATCCTTGGGGAATCTGCCTTTAAACCCAAAAGAAACTGCTCCAGGTTATTAATATAAAGGGAGAACAAAAAAGGGGCAAGAATACAGCCTTGTCTGACTCCACTCTTACATAGAAAGGAATCAGACAGTCCTCCCTCCCTGTTAAATCTGACCTTGGCCGTGGTGTCGCTGTGCAGTACCCTCAATATAGAGATTAGACCACTCTCAATCCCCATACCTGACATCATATCCCACAGCTTTCCTCTGTTGACGTGATCGAATGCTGCTGCCAAATCCATGAATCCCATATAAATGGGTTCGTCACTGGCCAGGGTATATTTGGCAGTCAGCATATATAGGTTCAGGCATTGGTCACTAGTGGACCTCCCTGTCCTAAACCCATATTGAGTGTCCGAGAAGATGTTATTCTCTTCGGACCACTCGGACAGTCTATTCAAAATTGCCCTACCCAAAAGTCAGAGAATTTAGCATTTATAAAGAGAATTTGAAGGGGTTAGAAATGTAGGTATATCTGCACAGTTGGTGCCCATATATGCTTATATCGGCATTGGCAGATTGGAATATGTTGAGGCAGCTTTTACAAGACTAAGGGACATGATCCCTGTGTCCTGAACATGAATTAAAAAATATAAGGGCAGGGTGAGCACATCTGTGGTTATTGTACAGGATTATTGTTTGTGTATAAAGTTATGTTATATGATATGTTCCTTGTTTCACTTTCCTTTTCTCCCCCTGTATCTGTCTCCCATTTGCCTTGTCCTGGCCACTGTTCTATTGGAATGTTGGTATTGGAATGCTAGGACTAGAGGTTAGTTGTAGGCTGGGTTGGAGATGCATTGATGTGGCTGGAGTTCCTCTGTATTGCATGATTGAACTACAACTTTAACTAGAAGTACAGTGTCTTGGATTGTTTTGAACTTCAAAACATCCTACTCCCCAGCTGCATATAGGATGTTCTAGGGGGACCCTCTCCTTGATTGGTTTGCCACAACAGGGACAGTATGTTGTGATAGCCAATATAGGACTCGAGGTTGTGGTCCCCATAGAAATGCATTGTAGTGAAAGTCTGTTTTTGAGAGCCACAAACAAAAGAGTACACATATTAAGGGTAACAACAGATTTTATTTACAATAGAAATCATTTTTTGGTGGCGTTGTGCTCATTTTAGGAATTTTAGTGAGTTCACAAGTGATTTTACTCTGTGAAAATGATGACCTTTTGCTGGGATTAGATTAGCCATAGTTTAGTGAAAGCTGGTTTCCCTCAAAGGGATATGGAAGGTGCACCAGCAACTAGAATAGAGCACATTTTCTCTAAGCTCACACAATATTCCTCAGTCATTTGAAAATAAAGTCAGATATTATGAGTCAACTATGTACTACCAACAGCAGCAGCAGCCTGTCATTTGTTTCCACGGTGTTGTACTTCAGCCCCCACAGAGTTCTAGTGAACAACTAGAGAGGTATCATTCTATTTTTATCGACAAAACTGTGGCACACGTGAACTTCATTATGATGGAATCAAAGCTGTAAAACATAAAGCACTTCCTTTAGAAATAAAAAAGAGGGGTTTTAGACACTTACTATGAGTTTTGGAATATCTTTCACATTCATTTCAGTACATGCAGAGTGTAGAATACTTCCACAGCAGTAGCAGTCTGTCAGTTAGCTCTCTAATCATCAACTGCAGCAGCACCACAGAGTTCTAATGAACAATTACTAGAGTCCTAACTTTCTGTATTCAAAACAATCGTATAGCAGTCCTCAACCCCATTTAAAATAAAAATAATACCTGTTGAATATTAAGTCTTTCTGGAGGAGCAGGGTGAAGTATCTATCTATCTATCTATCTATCTATCTATCTATCTATCTATCTATCTATCTATCTATCTATCTATCTATCTATCTATCTATCTATCTATCTATCTATCTATCTATCTATCTATCTATCTATCTACGATCGCCAGTAGGTAGTTATAGTTAGGACCTAGTTTCCAGAGGAAGAGGGTTTTTTCATTTTGCCAATAACTTTGTCACCATTTGACAAATCTTCACAACATTTTCAAAATGTATGTAACACTCACTTCAGCTTTTGTCTTAAAAGTTTTGGGGTGATCCGTCTAGTGGGGGCCGAGAACCAGAGGTGCTTAAAAGTGTGTTTTCCCCATGTTAATTCCTATAGGACCTTTACACACAGCTACAGCCCGAACGACTGAATGGAATCACACCAAATTTGGCAGAGAGGCAGATGTTTGTTCAGGGATGTGCCTTTTTGATATTTGATTTACATCTGTTCAGTAGTTTTGGAGTTATTTAAACACATTTCCAGTTGTATGTCTAGGGATGCGGAGGATCCGCGACACCTCCCCATCTCGTGCTGAGATACGATTGGCTGGCAACACTTCAAACCAGAGAGCGTTGACAGCCTTCTTGGGATTCAGCTGAAAGCTGAGTCCCAGATTTTCTTATTGTTTTAAAGAAAGGGGGCAGTGTAGGAATACCCTGACCCCAAGGAATGCTGGTGGGGTCCTCGAAGGACGCCGCCAGGCTTTAAAAGCAATATATTTGTCAATTTTGCAACAAATTCACACTGGATCTGAGAATCCAGGCAAAATTGACAAAAAAAGATGGGTGGTTTTCCGCACATCTTTTGAAAGTGGTCCCCAGGTAGGCCAAATCCAGGGGTCATGTTTATAAAATGATGCTGGGGGTGCTCATGCGGCACCCCCACACCCTGGAGAATGCCATGTCTCTTGGGCTTTATATATTATTGAAAGGGGGCACACGGACCACCCTGCAGCTGGGAGGCCACCACCTCCCCAGGGATTTACATGCGGGAGATCCACGCGGCCCCGGGGACCACCACCTCCCCGAGGCTGCATGTAAAATACTCATACTTACTCAATGCAGAGCAGAACTTTTAGACAGAGGGAGCTACATGTTAACAACTCCCTCTGTCCAAAAACAGCCAACAGAGATCAGGGGCCTTCAGGCTCCTCCCAAGTTCCCAGTGGTGAGTGGGTACCCTAAAATCACCCACTTTAAATGGTCATGATTCCCCCCTCCCCTGGTATTAAGTATTTATTTTTTAAAAGCCTGGGCCTCCGGATTTGGGGTCCTCGGCCCAAAACCAGGCTGTGCTCCCCCACCCCCGTTTTGCAAATAAAAATAAAAATAAAGAAGTGGCCAGGCCCCGGGAGATGGAGTCCCTGAGGCAAAAATAGGCCCGGGAGGGGTGACGCATGGCCCCCCTCCCCTCTACTTTAAAAAATATTTTCTTTTAATAAAGGCTGGGCCTAGGGGAGATGAGGTCCTTGGGCCAGTGAGGTGGGCAGCGTGACACCCCTCCCCCCTTAAAATGGCCTGGCTCCATGGGATTAGGTCCCCTTTCTTCACTACTCTGTAAACATGCCTCCTGGCGCAGTGCCGGTTGGGGTTTGAAGTCCCCCATGGATGCTGAGGGCCCTTGGGGTCCAGGAAACTCTTCTGTTACCTTCAGTAAGTCCCAGACAGTGGGATTGCTTATAGGACTTGGAGGCCATGCCCGCTTTCTCCACCACTCTGCAAAGGCGCCTCCTGGCACATTACTGATTGGAGAATGAACTCCATTTTACTCCTGATGGCCTCAGGACTAAAGTGGACTTCTTCCCCCAACCAGTAGTCCGCCAGAAGGCGTTTTTCCAGAGTGGTGGAGAAAGGTGGCGCGGCCTCTGATGACCTCTCAGCAATCCGGCTGAGTGGGTCTTACTGGGGGTAACAGGAGATGTAGTTGGCCCCCAAGGACCATCAATAGCCAAGGAGACTTCATTTCCCTACTCATAATGTGCCAGGAGGTGTGTTTGCAAAGTGGAGGAGAAAGGGTGGGTGGCCTCCGAAGACCACTATGCAATCACGCTGTGTGGGAAATATGGGCGGTAACAGGAGGAGTTGTTGGCTGGCAAGTACGTCTTTGTGGGCCAAGTACCCCTCCTGTTACTTAATTAAGCCCCACATATTGATGTCTCTTTAAGTTTAGCTTTCAGAGATTCCCAGTATCTGCCAAAGCATAGAAAGTTGGTTATACCGCGATACTGCTAAGGTTTATAATTTCATCATTGCAAGTTATTTTCAATGTTCCAATGACAGGTTGTTTAATGTGTATTTTTGTCTTGTACATTTCCACAATACCCCAAAGGTGACAAGACAGAACGTGGAGTCCTCTGTCTCGGTTTTCTCTCTTAACACATTCCCCTCTCCTCAATCCCATCCCTGGCTCTCAAGTTGTAGCTCCGGTGCAGCAATGCCAATTAATCAGGGGTTAAACTAGTACAATGTAGTATTGGTGTATGCATCACCACACCGAAATGCTAGGAGCAAAGATGACTAACTCCAGCAGTGTGACTAGGTGTTGCAGGCAGCTGGTGCTTCTGATGTGCAATTGCCTAAGGCAATACTAAGCTTCCAAGCCCAAGTTAACAAGGCTACCAGTTGCTAATGGGGGCAGCCTGGACCTGGCAAGCTTATGAGTCAGAGGATGTGGATGAACAGGCTAGAGATGTCGATCTCAAAACTGGGGTACCGGGTTTGAATCTCGGCCATGACACTCAACATCATGTGATTCTGGGCTAATCACTTAATCTCCAAGTGCCTAACAAGAATGAATGTGTCCTTGTGTAACGTAACTGGTGCTCATGTAAAATGCTCCAATACTTTCGGGTCAAGTTCATGCTATTTACAACTCCAAGAAAATAAAATAAAAATTAAGCTGTGGCTTCCAGGCCATATGGTTCAGGAACGTCACTCACCTTAAAAACATACACAGGCCTCAAGTCAATCTGACACACTCTCTATTGATGGCCCAGAGTTGTTGATTAATTAGCAACTGTTAGACCTGGCTTTTCCAGCAGGTTCTCCCCGAGACTTTTTGCTTTTGAGCCTCATGTTTCTGAGCCTGTGTTTATTGGTTTTATGACTCTGGGTACTTTACCACTGCTGATCAGTGCTAAAGTGCATATGCTCTCTGTGTAAATTGTTAATGGCAATATGAACTTTATTCGGATAAAAACAACATATCCATAAAAGTACAAGTTAAAAAAACATTCATTAGGATTAGTATAGGCCTCCAGTAATACAGTGCAAAATTCATAGTTAGACGATCAGTGAAAACATCAACTTAAAAACATGCAATGGAATACACATGATTTAGCAGGGGTGCATACAGTTACGGGTACGCACCGCCACTTTCAAAAAAGATCCAACCCGAAAGGTTAGTTCATCGTCGTTTAGAGCCAGCACCATCCCATAAGCTGCCTTGTAATCAAATGTATGTAAGACTTTAAAATAAGAAATCAAAAATCTTTTGGTGAGAAGTAAATAATAAGAACAAAAGAATAAAAAGTTCAGCATTGATTGTTTGTGTTGGTTATTACAGGGACAGGGTAGGAGATCAAGGTTGGTGATAAAACCCACAGGAAATGACAACAGATATTTCATAGTGTCAGTCCTTAGCCGAAAGAGTAAGCCCCTTTCCCAGCGGCCAATTGGTTTTAACAAATATCTAGGTACCGCTGGGGGCGCATTCTCTATTTGCATGTATCTGGCCACTGAGGTTTTTTTGACATTCGGTACCTAGACTTGCTTTTTTATACAATACATACAGGGTCTTTTGAAGGAATTTACTACTAATAGAGCTAAGGTCTGAAGGATTTAAGAATACACCTTCCAGGATCACACTAGCTAAACTTTTGTGAACCGTGGTCAACCATGGTATTTCCATCCCCTTGTCACATTTCAAACAATCTAAAATTATCTCTCTTGTCAACAATGCCGCAGGATTTTTCCAAACTCTCAACCAAAATAGAGTTGGACGAGCCTTAACATAATCTTCTATATATGAGAGGTTTAGTTCGCTATGGCTAGCATACTTGGATGAGGACATGGGTGCTCCCAGGATTTTACGACAAAATCTGTTCTCTTCACCTTGGATGCAAACACTGGTTGTGTGCCCCCAGACTTCCGCACCATAGGTTGCGACTGGTATACATTGAAGTCTGTAGATCTTAACAGTGGAGGGCACCACCTCAGTGTTCCTTGGCTTAGGAAGCCCAAGTATGGTATTAATAGAGTTAGTAAACTTCCTCCTGCAATAGGCCACATAGTCATTCCACAATCCATTGGATGTGAATACCAAACCAAGGTATGGGAAAGTGCGAGTGCTCAGTAATTAATTTAAATTTAAAACTATTAATGAATTAAAATGCTTCTTAAGCCCACACGCCATCAAGAAAGATTTTTTAAAATTGGTGCATAAGTCTAGGGCTGACATAAACTCTACAAAGCCATGAACTAGAACGCGTAAAGCTTTTGGAGTGCGCCCCGTCATTCCTGCATCTTCAGCATATAACAATGCAGGTATTTTATTACCATTAATAAATGGGACATCCTGGGTTAGAGTCACCAAAGACTTATTTAGATCGTTGATATATAAAATGAATAGGAGGGGGGCCAAGACACAACCCTGCCTGAGCCCCCTACCAACTTCAATGGCTTTGGAGACCTCGCCTTGCTAATGCATACCCTGGCATGTTGATCGTTATGCAAATATGCTCAAAAAGAGACCAGTGACTCCTCCAGCACCTAATTTAAAAGAGTTGACCTCAGCCAGGATCTATTAACAAAGTCGAAGGCCGACGTGAGATCCATAAATGCCAGGTATACAGGTATTTTCTTGGCTATGTTATATTTGCTGATGATCAGATTGAGGTTAAGGCATTGCTCTATAGTGCCAACTTTACTCCTGAACCCCAACTGACATGAATGTAAAACCTGGCATTCTTCAACCCATGACTTGATCTTATTATATAGTACCCTCCCTAAAATGTTCAGAGTATTGTTAATCAGGGAGATCGGCCTGTAGCAACTCGGATTCGACTGGTCCCCCTTCTTAAAAATTGGTACTATGATACTGGAGGACCAAGTTTGGGGTATAGGGGAGTTATTTAGGTAATTAAAAACATTTAAAAGTAATGGTGCCCAAAAGTCGGGGTAACTTTTAATAAGGTCAATGGGGAGGCCATCAGGCCTGGGGGCTTTACATCCCAGACTCTGAGTGATTGCCTCCTCGACTTCAGATAATTCAATCCGGATCCCCAGTGATTGGAATATTCTCCTCAATAGCTTGACAGAGGTCCGGGGCAGGATAGATCTTACTAAAGTGAGCCTCCCAGGTCTCACTAGAGATATTGCAACTAATTGGCGACACTGGGTTTCCCAGAGATCTCATGCCTTTACCAGCCTTCCAAAAATCCTTGCAAATTTGTTGAGTATTTGCTCGAACAAGATTGTCCCAGTGGTCTTTAATAATCTCCTCTTTTCTGGGTGTGATAGCTCTCCTGTAACTCATCCTAAGCGATGTAACGAGAGAGATATTTCTAGGTTTGCTTGCCAGAGCCCTCCAAAGGGCTCAATTAGCTGCAGAGCAATCAGCATTACACCAACCTGGGTCTGAGTTAATTTTCTTGTTGGGCTTAGACAATAAGGATTTAATGCCGATGCAAAGCTCTGATAAGGCACCAACTACCTCCGGGTTATACTCTCTAAATGTCAGACAAGTGTCGATCAAATCAGGGTAAGATCTTGCCATCCTTTCAAATACAACTCTATTATCTATGCCAGGCCACACCAGTCGAAGGTTAATAGGAGTGGGTGTTAAATCACTAGCACCGTGCGCATGGTCATAAGTTGGTCTGTGTGTAAAGCTCAGGGTCATGTTAATCGGATTGTGGTCCCCCTGAACTGTGGGGATTACCTTTGTCTTTAACACATCATTTTCTAAACAGGCAGTTATGAAAATATAGTCAATGGTAGAGGCTGAGCCCCTTCCTCTATAGGTGGGTTCTATGCGACCATCCCTAGAGGGCACGGCTGCGATCTCCATAGCATTTAGGAAATTATTGGAGCTTACAAGATTCACTAGCTGGTCTCCTCTCTGGCTCAACAGACCCGTGTTAGTGGATTGGATGGCTGAGTAGATACCCTTTGGAATTTTAACATTAAAGTCACCACCTAGACATGTACCCTTGGCTTTGGTGTCGCAATTAACAATTTGTAATTTTGAAATAAATGTAAACAACTCGGTAAAGTTCATATTAAGGACAGTTTTAAAATCATCATTATACAAATTAATCAAATAAAGTGAGGTCCCCCATGTATAAATAGTGGCCTGAAATGTTTCACTATTAGTACACAGAGCTCTAGCACGACCACCTGCCCTAATGTTAATCCATGTTGAGAGGCCGCCAGCAAGCCTCCCTGATTCAGGGATAGGGGATAGGGTATTAAAACATTCAAACCCCTCCATAAAGAGCTCCCGGTTTGCCCAAGTCTCTTGGAGCATTACAATCTCTTGGCTGTTGATTAACTCCTGCCAGTCTGGTAAATTTAATTTAGATGCCAAAACCGCAACATTCCAGCTTATTATTTTAAGTGACAAGTCTACATTCCTTGTGGTCGGAATATCAGGTTTACAGGACTGGGAACAAGTTTGAGGGGATACTAATTCTACTACCTCAGTTAATACTTGATTTGTCGATGGAATGGACAGTCAATGCTGGCAATCCAAACCTGATGTATTATTCTATTGAGGGTTGGGAGGGGATAAGGCGTATTAGAGTGGGATGTCACTAGTGTGGGTTTATAAAAGTAGCCCAATGGCAAGGCCCAAATACTATTGATGAGATCAGCCTGCTTCATCTGTGGTGATAGTATAGCTTTTGCCACAGATGGCCTGCGAAAATTGATGACTATTCAGTCACCCTTGATGGATTTTGGGGTTATGTCCTGCCATCCCACTCTCTGTACCATAATGATGTTCTCAATCAGTGATGGCCTGAATCTTTTATGTTTGGAGAGCCAGTTCACATTCTTGCAGCGTAGTTGCTCCCAGGATTCTGTCTGATTAGATTCCTAAAGGGGGGACACCTGCCAAAACTACAACATAGGGACACGCCTCAGGGGCTAGGTTTACACCTCCCTATTACCCCCAGAATATGATAGACAAATAGAATCAGTAGCACCCTCTCTTGGTGTGTTATCCACACCATTACTATTAAGTGAAACAGCAGAAGGATTGCTAATAGATAACGTGGTGTTTATCAGGTTTCCATCAGTGGTTGTGTTTATATCATCCCGCACTGTATTCCTATTTGCCCCTCTAATACCCCCAATTTCAAAACACGAGCGAATTTTGTTACACATAACACAATCATTGGCGCCTGAAATCAAATTAATTAGATCATTTGCGGTCTGTTGGCAAATGCAGGTTTTATTAGGGGGCAAATGTAACGTGGTTGGCTTTCCTATGCCAATAGATTCAGACGCATTAAGGTCTACTCGGGAGACAATATTAGGGATCGTGAGTTGGGGCATGGGCAAAACAGAAGACACAACAGGCAGGCGATCCCTCAGAGAGGAAAGAAAACTGTCAAGAACATACTTAACACGATCAGTAATGGTATTCATAATATAGCTCAAGGCCACTTCGCTACTACTACTGCCATTACTAATAGTAAAAAAACTGATCAGTCTCAGTCTGGGTTACACTAGAACAATAGAGGGGGTTAATGTCTGAAGCATGCACCTGAGCCTCAACTGTTGTAGGGTTGGAAGACGGACGAATCCAAGAGTTCAGTGTTGTGCGGGTAGAACAGGGACGGATTGGTTGCTTCTTCTTAGCACTTACTGTCTTGGCTGGCTTCCTCTTACGTTTTGACCCAATAGGTGCAACAGTGGTTGTTGGAATATCTGATACAGGGGGATTGGTTATGATAACACCTCTGAGTTCCTCACAAACAGAAGTTGGAATGTCAGAGTCACACACACTTGAATTACTAACTTCAACTGTTGAGATCAGGGACTGGAGTGGTAACCCTAAGCCAAGAGAAAGACGCCTCTAAGTAAGTTCAATTTCATTGCTAACAATACTGACTGCTCTTTCCAACATGCTATCAATGCTTTTTGCAGTAGGTTTGGATACCGGTTGTCCCACACGCTTCCCCATAGTCACTTTTAACACACAAGTCTGTTGGGTGTGAAAAAAATATATCCTTAGCTCACCTAAGAGGGATTGTAGTCAGCGATTACCAGATGAAAGGGAGATGGCCCAGTCTAGTCTCCTCCATCTCTGACGGGCGCGGATGGGCCCGACCTTGGTCCGAGCTTCGCCAGGGCACGCCTGCGTGCGTCCCGTGCTGCCGGACCCCTGCTTCGCTTAAGAACGACCCTGGCGCAATAGCGTGATGTGGCGGCGCTCCATCGGTGGTGCCGCTAAGGACTCCGGGATTTGTGGTCCTGGCACTAGGAGGTCGCCAGATGACTCTCTTCGTGGTGGTCGGCAAAACTGCAGCATCTCCGATGGGCAGAACCACACCATGCACCCGAAAATCACCTCCGGTAAGTACCAACTTTTTAAAAGACTCCCGCGCTACGGGAGCCCTGCTTCACTTAAGAGCACCTCCTGGCTCAATAGCGTGACGTGGGCGGCGCTCCCCCGGTGGTGTCGCTAGGGACTCTGGGATTTGTGGTCCCGGCACGAGGAGGTCGCCAGATGACTCTCTCGGTGGTGGTCGGCAAAAATGCGGCGTCTCCACTGGGCAGAACCACACCATGCACCCAAAAATCACCTCAGGTAAGTAACAGCTTTTCAAAAGACTCCCGCGCTGCGGGAGCCCTGCTTTGCTTAAGAGCGCCTTTTGTCGCAATAGCCTTACGTGGGCGGCACTCCCCCGGTGGTGCCGCTAGGGACTCTGGGATTTGTGGTCCCGGCACGAGGAGGTCGCCAGATGACTCTATCGGTGGTGGTCGGCAAAATGCGGCGTCTCCGCTGGGCAGAACCACACCATGCACCCAAAAATCACCTCAGGTAAGTAATAACTTTTCAAAAGACTCCCGTGCTGCTGGAGCCCTGCTTCCCTTAAGAGCGCCTCCTGGCGCAATAGCGTGACTTGGGCGGCGCTCCCCCGGTGGTGCCGCTAGGGACTCTGGGATTTGTGGTCCCGGCACGAGGAGATCACCAGATGACTCTCTCGGCGGTGGTCGGCGAAAATGCAGCGTCTCCGCTGGGCAGAACCATACTATGCACCCAAAAATCATCTCAGGTAAGTAACAATTTTTCAAAAGACTCCCGCGCTGCGGGAGCCCTGCTTCCCTTAAGAGCGCCTCCTGGCGCAATAGCGTGACTTGGGCGGCGCACCCCCGGTGGTGCCGCTATGGACTCTGGGATTTGTGGTCCCGGCACGAGGAGGTCACCAGATGACTCTCTCTGCGGTGGTTGGCGAAAATGCAGCGTCTCTGCTGGGCAGAACCACACCATGCATCCGAAAATCACCTCAGGTAAGTAACAACTTTTCAAAAGACTCCCGCTCTGCGGGAGCCCTGCTTCCCTTAAGAGCGCCTCCTGGCGCAATAGCGTGATTTGGGAGGCGCTCCCCAGGTGGTGCCGCTATGGACTCTGGGATTTGTGGTCCCGGCACGAGGAGGTCGCCAGATGACTCTCTCGGCGGTGGTCGGCGAAAATGCGGCGTCTCCGCTGGGCAGAACCACACCATGCACCAAAAAATCACCTCAGTTAAGTAGCAACTTTTCAAAAGACTATATTGTTAATGTGGATTGACGGTTCCTTAATTGGCTTATTTTATTTACTACTAATTCCTTAGTCCAGGGCACTGTGTGTGCCGAGGGCCTATAAATCAAATGCTGCTCCTGGGCCTGTAGCACTGATTGTGTCACCCACACAAGCAGCCTTGCAAAGGGTTCCCAGACCTGCAGTTGCAGTGTCTGTGTGCAGTTTAGTACTGCCATGTTGACCTGGCAAGCGCACCCACTTGCCAGGCCCTAGCCTTCCCTTTACTTACATGTGAGTCACCCCTAAGGCAGGACCAAGGAACCCCTGTGGGCGGTGTGCAGTGTATGTGAAAAGTAGGACTGTGCCCTGATGTGTGTGGCATATACTGATAGTAAAATACTGCCAATTTCGTTTTCACTAGTTCAAGTTCAAAAGACCTTTATTCGAATTTCATAAAATTCATAAAAGTACCGATCAGAACAACAATCCATTTAAATATATATACAAGCAGATAAAAAGAATGTTATACAGAAAAACATTTCATAATATCATAATATTGAATTCCATACAGTGACAATACAGTGCATTACATTTCATTATATTATTTTCATTGTGGCACCATTGAAACTAATTGCTATGTTCAGGGATTTTCCATCGTTTTGCGCGCTCGTATGGCCGACCTTAGAAAAGTGCTGGTGCGAAAAGTTAGTTCGTCGGTATCCAGAGTAACCAACATGCAATATGATTCTTTAAGCGTGAGTGGTCTGTGTTTTTTAAAATAAGGAGTTAAAAACCATTTGATTAATCTAAGATAAAATTTGCAGAAAAATAGAAAGTGCAGATCATCCTGTGTACTCACACCATCACAGGGGCATGGAGTGAAATCAGCACCAAGACAATACCCCAGAGGAAAAGACAACAAAAATGTAACAGTACCCGCCCTTAAGCGGAACAATAGTGATCGCTCCCAACTAGTCATGGGAAGGGAGAGATAGGGCGGCAAAGTTTGTCTACACAATTCATTTACTATATATTTCATAACACTTGATTTCTGTAATTCACTTCCTAACCGTTCATTATTGTAAAGTGCATACAGTGCATTTTTTACCTCAACTTTATCCTTTGTTTCGATTGTCATAGGATCGGTAGACAAAGTACCTCTGTCAACTTCATTAAGTGATTTAAAAACTTTTGAGAGCCATGGAATCTCCATTCCATGGTCACAATTTAAACAGTCCTTTATAATATTTTGTGTGAGGACAGCAGCATCATTCCTCCAAATTCTAATCCAGAAAAGTGCTGGTCTTGCTCTAATAAAATCACTTATATAAGGAAGATTTAATTCACTATGACAGATAAAATCAGATGAAGAGATCGGTGCACCCAACACTTTTCTACAGAAGCGATTTTCCTCCCTTTGAATACACAGGGTGCTTCCCAACCCCCATACCTCCGCTCCATACGTGGCAACAGGTGAGCACTGCAATTTAAAAATCTTTAAAATAGCCTTAGTGGCACCAATTTTCGTTGGGCGAGGGAGGCTCAAAACAGAGTTGTTGGCTTTCGAGAACTTGCTTGTGGCGTGGGCCAAATGCCCACTCCACGAGCCGTTCGCAGCGAAAACCAACCCTAAATAGGGGAATTTAGGAACAGATTCTAGTTTATCTGTACCTATCTGTATGGTATTGAGTTTCCTTTTGCCGGGGCCACAGGACATAATAAAAGATTTTTTTAATTTACCCTCAGATCCAGACCCTCCATAAAATTGACAAAACTATGTACAAGCAGACGAAGAGCATTAGGTGTGCGGGCCATAAGCACCGCATCGTCTGCGTATAAAAGCACTGGAAGTGGTTTCCCTGAAATTACTGGAACATCTGTAGTGACTTTTTTCAAACAGTTAGATAAACCATTAATATAAATGATGAACAACAGGGACGCTAAAACGCACCCCTGTCTCACCCCCCTCCCTATATCAATGGCTCCTGAGACCTCTCCACCCATCCCAATACGTACCTGTGCTTTCAGGTCAGTATGGAGATAGGCTAAAAAACTTACAAGAGTATCATCAAGGCCATTGGATGAAAGGATTGACCAGAGCTTGGATCTATTCACAAGATCAAATGCAGATGAGAGATCCATAAAAGCAAGGTAGGTGGGGGAGGAACGGGCAACACTATATTTGTCAATTATTAGTTTCAGATTTAAACATTGCTCCACTGTTCCTACCCCACTCCGGAACCCCATCTGACAGGGGTCTAAAAAGTCGGCGTCAACCGCCCATTCCAATACTCTATTATAAATTATACGGCCCAAAACTTTTAAGGTGTTATCCAAAAGGGGGATAGGGTGATAGTTCGCAGGGTCTGACCTATCTGCCTTTTTATAGATTGGGACGATAATACTGGTTGCCCATGTGGTCGGCATTGCTACTTTTGGAAGACTATTAAAAATGTTAAGAAGTATTGGTGTCCACAAATCAGCGTTATGTTTAATAATATCTATGGGAAGGCCATCGGGTCCGGGCGCCTTATTTCCCAAACGCTCTTTTATGGCTATTTTAACTTCGTGATCCAAAATCTGTAGGCCACCTGATTGTCCTAGAGTAAGGGGAGGATGCTCCTTTGAGGGGGCTGCATAAATTCTAGAAAAGTGTGTCTCCCATACTGCACTTGTTATATTACAACTAATTTGGGTGAGCTTCTTTCTCATTTCCCTTGTTTTTTTAACAGCGGACCAAAATGGGCCACTGCCGCCCAAATTTGCGCTGATTACCAAAGAGTCCCACTGTTCAGAGAGTAAATTAGCCTTCCTTTCAGATATTTTGGCTTTGTAGTTTTTTCTGGCAGATTGAATGGTAACTTTACACCTAGGTTTGGCAGAAAGTGCCTTTCTTAGCTCCCTATTTGCCAAGGAGCAAGATGGATCAAACCACCTTGGCTCTTTGCCTTCCTTGGGTAGTGGGACTGACAGAAGGGTTTTAATGGTTGAGCACAATACTTCGAAATCAGCAATTAATTTATCATGATTATCACTTGGGGACAAACAAGAATCAATCAAGTGTGAATGTAACGTTTGTACACTATCTAGAATGGCCCCACAGTCGACTCCCTTCCATTTTAGACGAAGACCGTCAATTGACGGTGTGATGTCCCTTGCACCATTTAAATTCATAAAAATCGGACTTGGTGCAAAATTCAAGATTACAACCAATGGATTATGATCACTAAAGGATGTTTGCACCACAGAAGTTTTTGCTATACAATCTGTGAGCAGTGGTGATGTGAATACATAATCAATAGTAGAGCTGCTATCCCTGCTAATGAACGTGGGGGCATAAGGGGAGTTAGGGTTATACCCTACTCTCATAGCGTCAGCAAGGTCAAATTCGGTTAGTATTTTAGACAGTTCCGAACCCCTGCGTTCCGCTGGATCAGAATAGGTCTGATTTTCAGACCCATGACTCTCTATTAATTTCGCATTAAAATTTCACCCCCTATTAGAATACCTGACTCAGTGTCTGATGATAGGGAACATTCCAATTTACATAAAACCTTTGATAATGCCAAAAGATTCTTGTTCGGTACATAATAAAAATCATTATTATAAAAATTGATTAAATAAACTGTGGTCTTTGACTTTGACTTATATTCAAGAACTTGAATATTGGAGTTATCAGGATTATCACTCTGCAGGTCTCTAATTGTGCCGCCTGCCAGGATCTTAATCCCAATGAATAGGCCACCCACTGCTCGGCCAAAACTGGGTTTAGGTGATGTTAAACTAAAACAGTGATAGCCCTCTATATACAAATTCCCAACAGCCCATGTTTCTTGGAACATAAGAATATCCACATCATTAATTATCTCCATCCATGCAGGGTCCAATAGCTTAGATTCCAGTCCTGCAACATTCCAGCTTAGAATTGATAGACCATGAGTAATGCAACGTTTACCGGGCCTACCCCCAGTACTCCCTGTTTTGTCATGGATTGTATTGACAACAACAGGCTAAATACTGTTAGCGGGAATGATTTCCACAGGACCATCCAGATCCTGACAATCCACAACTAGTGCTGGATGTCCCTCAGGTTTACTAACTGCAGCTTGGCTATGGATATTACTATTAGCCATTATGTCCAGTCAGTCCTGCTCATCTAAATTGGAAAAATATTCAAACCGATTATGAGTAGGAATGTTAAATATTGACCTAGCTTCAGTTATCGGTGTGAACTGATGAGGGTCAGAGACAGGGTAAGACCTATCTCTATAGTTATATTGGTGCATATTTGAGAATTGCGGGTGGTGCAGGGGATGGGAAAAAGGTATTGACATTGGGACCTGATTCCACCAATTGTGGCAATTCAAGTGATTAAAATCTTGGTTTTGAATAAAGAGCGGTGATTTGATCCTTGCTCCAAAATTCAAATCTTGATAAGGAGTTGTGGGGTGATTCACCATAGCTTGTTTAGGGGGTATCAAATGTCTATAAAAATAGCCCAGTGGTAGGAGTGTAGTATTGAATTCCCGTGGTGAGGGTAATGGGGCACTTGCTAGTGTTTTCTCTGCCCATTGGGGATTTTTAAAATTTATTGTAACACAGTCGCCCTCAAACTTTTTCCTGAGTGGGCCTATCCAGCCCACTCTCTGGGTGTTGATGATCTCCGTTGCACCTTCTATAGGAAAATTGCAATTTGCAATTAACCAATGTAAGGTTTTATTTTTGAGGGATATGGGAGTTTCATCTTGGTCCTTCCTTAATTTAGAGGCATTAACTAGGACCAGCACATATGCCCCGCATTCCGGTGGAAGGTTAATACGGGAGGGAACTTGCCTAATCATTTTTTGTGGCGGTTGGACCATGGGGGAACTACTTGCGGGATTCAGAGATTGACCCACAGTAGTCCCATTCGATTGTTTAGTGTTCTGATCCTTCCTTATATCTAAGGCTACGTTGTTAGTTCTAGGGATAGCTGTTAGCTGACTAGCAATTGTCCCTTTAGGTGGGTCTGATGGGGGTTTAGGTACAGTATTTATATTTGTAGTTGGTGCTTGTGAAGTGTTGGATTTAGTGCCTACTATTTTGATGAAAGTAGGGTTAGTTGCACCGTTTACAGTGCCTTCTTTGGATAGACTCTTAATGGGGATGCTTAGTTTGGCTATTTGCTTTTCTATCCGAGTGAGCCTACTTTCAATGGGGGACAAATAGATACTAAGTAGCTCACCCAACTTTTCCAACATACGATCATTTACAGTTTCAATATTGACATTGATGTCACCATCCTTATCTGATGTCCCACCCTGCTGCTCCTCCTCTCTTTCACCCTCCTCAATAGTCTCCTTTGTTCTACTCATATTTTGATGGGAGTTTGAGTTTACACCTTTCCTAGTTTTCCTTTTGGGCAGGCCACGTTTTCTGACCTTTGGAGACCGAGGCTTCGGTGCATATTGTTTTTGTTTTTGGATAGCACACTCACGTCTGCCTCTTGATTGCCTCGTGTTATCTACTGATATATCTTCAGGGGTGGGGTTAATATGCAAGTCTGAGGTCTTCTCCAAATCCATGCTAATATCTGTCTCAGAGTCTATCAGGGGAATTGAGGCAGATAAATTTACCTCACTTGGGATGGTATGAGTATCAGCACGTACATTTATTAAAGGTCTAATATTGATAGGCATAACCTGGGTAGGTGTGGTAGCAGAAGCAATAAGACCAAGGGATGAACGTTTGGCATGGGCCAGATCTTGTGAGACCCTACGTTCTAAGAGGGAAATACCCTTGTTTATAGCATAGTTGGCCTTAAATATAAAATTGTCAATAGGACCAATTACTAAACCACCCCCAGCAGCAGCTGTTCTACTGCGACTGCCCCTTGGAGACATATTAATAATGGGAGGTAGTGTACTAGACCAATCACAGAGTGGGATCAAGTGTCAGATCTGTTGGGCACTTCAATAAACAAATACGTGGGGCAAGATATAAGTTGCCACACAAACTACAGAGCAAAGCAAAACAGATAATAAAGTGTCAGTATATTGATGCTCCCAACACAAGTATAGAAGAATAAAGTCAGTGATCCTCAGAGCATCTGCCCGGGCACAATATCAGGTAACAATCAGGTACCTTGGAGTAGAAATGTTAGGGGGCTGTGCCCGTCCCGTCCTCCTTCGGCCTCTGAGGGCCACAGAGGGCCCGCCCTTTGCCCAGGCTTAGCCCGGCGTCCCGCCCGCGTCCCGTGAGGCGGGGTCTCTGGCGTCTTTATGCGCCTCCTGGTGCTTTGGTGGCATCACTGGGAGCGCGCCGCCGCAGAGGCTGCCGGGATTAGCAGTCCCGGGGCGGCTGCGCTAGTGGCAATGGTGTCGTTGTTTTTCCCCGCTCAAAGTGACTCTTGGCGGTGGACTCGGCGTGCAAAACCTCCCCTGTCTGCTGCTATGCCGGCTGGTAAGTTCCCCCAGTGCTCGCCGGGTCTCTGGCGTCTTTATGCGCCTCCTGGCGCTTTGGTGGCATCACTGGGAGCGCGCCGCCGCAGAGGCTGCCGGGATTAGCAGTCCCGGGGCGGCTGCGCTAGTGGCAATGGTGTCGTCGTTTTTCCCCGCTCAAAGTGACTCTTGGCGGTGGACTCGGCGTGCAAAACCTCCCCTGTCTGCTGCTATGCCGGCTGGTAAGTTCCCCCAGTGCTCGCCGGGTCTCTGGCGTCTTTATGCGCCTCCTGGCGCTTTGGTGGCGTCACTGGGAGCGCGCCGCCGCAGAGGCTGCCGGGATTAGCAGTCCCGGGGCGGCTGCGCTAGTGGCAATGGTGTCGTCGTTTTTCCCCGCTCAAAGTGACTCTTGGCGGTGGACTCGGCGTGCAAAACCTCCCCTGTCTGCTGCTATGCCGGCTGGTAAGTTCCCCCAGTGCTCGCTGGGTCTCTGGCGTCTTTATGCGCCTCCTGGCGCTTTGGTGACGTCACTGGGAGCGCGCCGCCGCAGAGGCTGCCGGGATTAGCAGTCCCGGGGCGGCTGCGCTAGTGGCAATGGTGTCGTCGTTTTTCCCTGCTCAAAGTGACTCTTGGCGGTGGACTCGGCGTGCAAAACCTCCCCTGTCTGCTGCTATGCCGGCTGGTAAGTTCCCCCAGTGCTCGCCGGGTCTCTGGCGTCTTTATGCGCCTCCTGGCGCTTTGGTGGCGTCACTGGGAGCGCTCCGCCGCAGAGGCTGCCGGGATTAGCAGTCCCGGGGCGGCTGCGCTAGTGGCAATGGTGTCATTGTTTTTCCCGCTCAAAGTGACTCTTGGCGGTGGACTCGGTGTGCAAAACCTCCCCTGTCTGCTGCTATGCCGGCTGGTAAGTTCCCCCAGTGCTCGCCGGGTCTCTGGCGTCTTTATGCGCCTCCTGGCGCTTTGGTGGCGTCACTGGGAGCGCGCCGCCGCAGAGGCTGCCGGGATTAGCAGTCCCGGGGCGGCTGCGCTAGTGGCAATGGTGTCGTCATTTTTCCCCGCTCAAAGTGACTCTTGGCGGTGGACTCGGCGTGCAAAACCTCCCCTGTCTGCTGCTATGCCGGCTGGTAAATTCCCCCAGTGCTCGCCGGGTCTCTGGCCTCTTTATGCGCCTCCTGGCGTTTTGGTGGCGTCTCTGGGAGCGCGACGCTGCAGAGGCTGCCGGGATTAGCAGTCCAGGGGCGGCTGCGCTAGTGGCAATGGTGTCGTCGTTTTTCCCCGCTCAAAGTGACTCTTGGCGGTGGACTCGGCGTGCAAAACCTCCCCTGTCTGCTGCTATGCCGGCTGGTAAGTTCCCCCAGTGCTCACCGGGTCTCTGGCGTCTTTATGCGCCTCCTGGCGCTTTGGTGGCGTCACTGGGAGCGCTCCGCCGCAGAGGCTGCCGGGATTAGCAGTCCCGGGGCGGCTGCGCTAGTGGCAATGGTGTCATCGTTTTTCCCGCTCAAAGTGACTCTTGGCGGTGGACTCGGCGTGCAAAATCTCCCCTGTCTGCTGCTATGCCGGCTGGTAAGTTCCCCCAGTGCTCGCCGTGTCTCTGGCGTCTTTATGCGCCTCCTGGCGCCTTGGTGACGTCACTGGGAGCGCGCCGCCGCAGAGGCTGCCGGGATTAGCAGTCCCGGGGCGGCTGCGCTAGTGGCAATGGTGTCGTCGTTTTTCCCCGCTCAAAGTGACTCTTGGCGGTGGACTCGGCGTGCAAAACCTCCCCTGTCTGCTGCTATGCCGGCTGGTAAGTTCCCGTTTTTCACTATTGAAACGCTATCTGCCCCATAGGATATAATTGGAGTTTATTGATAACATCTTATAAATATAACTTCCCATTGGGACAAGCTAGGAAGGTAACATTTAGCATGCCTGAACTCAGAATATAAAGATGCATCTTTTAGTAAGGAGGATTTTACCATTCTGGGTTTGAAAATACCACTTTTAGTAACTAGGTATTTTCTTGCTTAGTCATCCAGTGTGCCTCTGCTAGGTTTGTGTATTGACTGTCTGGCTCTGGAGTAACAGGGGCTGGGGATGTGCATTCTGTTCAGGCAGCCACTTGGGAGGAGGTGAGGTGTGTACTGCCTTTCCAGGGGAAGTCAGGGCTGGGCTGAATAGACTTGAGATGCATTCAGAGTAGGGGGAGGAGATTTATTTCACACCTGATGGGCTTGGTCTGCCTTGGACAATGCTGTCTCCACCTCCTGCCAGGAAGCTGCACCAGAGAGGAAATAACTGGTTTTGGCTGGGCAAAGAGTTTCTCTGCCACCAGAGATCATAGAGAAATGGACTATAAATGTTGTGACCCAGACCTCTGAAATGTAGACTATTTCTGGAATTCAAGAGGACCCTCTGCCACGGAGAAGAGCTGGAAGAAGCTGGAGGAAAAATACTGCCCCTTTGCTGTGTGCTGTCTGGGGTGGGCCTGCAGTAGTTGTTTCTGCCATGGAGAGGAACCGTGTGTGTATCCTGCTTGCAAAGTGTCTCCAAGGGCTTGAAGTGTAGTTTGCCCCTTGTTCACGTGGTCTTAGGAAACAGCAAAGACCACACCATCTTTCTGGGTACCGTCTGTGGAACCACTGGTTTCAGTCGCCGCTGAAGAAAAGAGCAGCCGACTCTGTCACCGAGTCCGTCGCTGGTTCCGTGTCCTGAAGGCACTGCAGAAGGAACACTGGGCACCGCATCCTTGGTCTCACTGATGCCGTCTGGACAATCGTCACTGAGCCTTTGCTTGCACTGCACTGTGTGGGCACCGTACTCGGCACCACCTCGTTTCACCCTGCCTGGACATCACCAACACGGTCACTGCTTGACCCGAACATCGACCAGCTTCGTTCCTTGCACTGCAACCTGCCAGCACCGCATCGAGCACCACCTCACCCGCACCATGACCCTTGGTCTCACCGATGCCATCTGGATGATCGTTAACAAGCCGATGCTTCTTCATGAGGGCATCGCACCCTGCACCGCTTCCATTTTTGCAACGCAACCATGACGGTTGCCACGACCGACCGGCTGCAATAAGAAAGGTACTGTTTACGAGTCTGTTGATGCTTTAGCTGACCCGTACTGATGCGGTCGGCTGTACTTGTTAGACTCTTTTGTTTTCAGCATCGCTGTAGCCTTGGATGGAGCTACCGACTCAGAAGAACTGTGTTTTTGAGGATATTTCTACAATTTTAAGGATTTCCTGCAACACTGCATGTTTTCAGAACTGTATTGTGGATTTTCGGTCTTGTGTGGGTTAGATAAAGTATTGCTTATTTTTCTAAACTGCTGTTGTGTCCATTTGTATTATTTTCACTGTATTACCGTATGCATGCACAAATGCTTTACACACTGCCTCTGAGATAAGCCTGTCTGCTCCTGCCAAGGTACCAAATGGGTGAGCTGGGGTTATTTTGGAAGTGTAACCGCCTTACCCTGTCTAGGAAGAAGGGTCGCTACTTGGACAAAGGTGCAAACCATTGCAAACTGGAGACCTCCATTCCTAACAGCAACTTTTAATAGTTTTTTCCTCATCATGTGCTATGGATGTCAGGCTATGGGTGCAACACAGGATGCCTGTCACCTTGTGGGTGCTGGTGATCAATTTACACCAGCTCTGTTCCCTGCATACTTGTTATTTTGTAACGTATTTGTGCTTGTATAGTGCGCTATAATCCATGAGGGTATCCTAGTGCTGAGCATTTGTGTGTGCCTAGCCCTGCCTATGGGAGATTGCTAAAATTGAAAAGTCAGTCCTTCAGCTTCTGCGGAATTCAAAAAGAAGTAGGAGCCTCTGCAGTATAGTGGGAGGCTGTTTCACTCTTTAGAAGTGATTTAAGAGAACCCCCATCCTTCTGATCCAGTTCTGTGTATGCATGGGATGTCTGCAAGTAGGAGTCCTGCAGAGAGGAGGTTTCCTGGTGGTTGGTGGATGAAGATGCAACTGTCTAGGTAGATGGGACCTGTATAGTATCTTGCATGTGTATGTTAGGAGTTTGAAATTAGCATGTTTTGTGTCAGAAGTTAGTGGAGCTCTCTGAGATGTGATGTGAGTTCTTTCTGAGAGATTGAGAATGAGTTCGGCTGCCACGTTCTGGATGGTCCGGTCCAGGGAAGACATGGCTTGGCAGTTTGGGCTGGACTGTTCCCATGAGGCACAGGGTCAGACTGATTTGCATATGGCCATGTCTGAACTGGGGTGGCTGAGTGGGCAAAAGAATGGTGATGGATTAAACCCAGATCAGTTGACTGGGGGTGAGTGTTTGATTTGCTCAAACGCTCCGTCCATCATCCCCTTTTGTATCGCTTTGTTCGCCCTAAGTGTGGCAGGGTATGCTCAGACGTGAGTCACTTTCTCACTTGGCCACTGGATTCAAGATAGCCTGGCTGATGAGGATTTTGAATCCGAAACCGGTCCCAGGATGCTTGTTTCCGGTCCAGGGAAGACATGGCTTGGCAGTTCGGGCTGGACTGTTCCCATGAGGCACAGGGTCAGACTGATTTGCATATGGCCATGTCTGAACTGGGGTGGCTGAGTGGGCTAAAGAATGGTGATGGATTAAACCCAGATCAGTTGACTGGGGGTGAGTGTTTGATATGCTCAAACGCTCTGTCCATCATCCCCTTTTGTATCGCTTTGACGTAGATGCTATCAGCAAGAGACGTGCACTTGGTGTTTAGTAACTGCTAGTTTAGTGTCTTAGAGCTGATTTGAAGATCCCTTTGTCAGTGATGTCTTGACTTGTTCTCCATTGTGATCCAGTTGCTTGTAGTAGAGTTTCGTCAGCCTTAGTCCCTCTGTGTACCAACTGGCCTGTGGTCGGGATCTTGCCATTGGGTTGTACTTGAGAGGAGCCCGGATGTTGGTGCATGCGTTGATCCAGCTGTTGATCTTCATGATAGCTTTCATCAAGTTGCTGGTGTGCTTGGGCCAGTGCACAGAGAGTGCAGAAGCCCACTTCATCTCTGTGTGATGCTTTTCCAGCAGCAGTTGGCAGTTTCGGTAGTGGTAGGTCTGTGGTGGTATGGGATGTGTATGCTGAAACTGGCAAAGGTGTGATCTGTCCAGGTCATTGTCGCTGGCTTGTCAACTGTGATGTTACTGAGAAGAAAATTGGATCCAATAGGATTCTGGGGGTGTAGATGGGTCCGTTAACATGCTGGGTGAGGCAGAAGGTTTGCAAGGTTACCTAGATGGCTGTGAAGTTAAGGTCTTCCAGGAGGATGAAAATGGTGACGCTGATGATGAAGTCTATGATGTTGCTGGTGAAATTGGTGCAGAGTCCTGTTGGTCTATATGAGGGGTCCATCCAGAGAGAAGTTGGCTGTGATGGGTATCTTGAATGTGAGGTGTTCCATATAGCTGGTAGGGGTGTCCATGTAGGTCGTGCAGCCTACGGTATCTTTGAAAATAATGGCACCTCCACCTATGGGCATGGGTTGATGGTCATACCTGGCATTCCTGTAGCCTGTGGAGATGGCCATAGTGATGTACTGTGCAGAGGTTGGGCTTAGCCAAGTTTCAGTGAGAAAAAGCAATTCCAGAGTCGGTTCTTGCAGTAGGTACCATATCTCTGTGGCGTGTTTGGTGAGTGAACAGCTGTTGATGAGCATGCATGAGAGGGTTTTTTTTGTATATAGTCTCTATTGAATTTTACAGGAACAAACAGAATACATTAAGTACAGTCTCAATGTCAAATATGTTTTAGTCATTGAACAGTTTCCCATCATCCTTGTACCTCCCCTGCTCTTACTAGTGTGCACCCTGGATGGGTGGACTTCGCCATCAGCAGGGTCAGTCGTTTCACATTACAAGCATTTCTATAACATTACTGTTCAAAAATAAGACCTTTTGTTAGGCAGAGAGTAGGCACTCTATCCACTAGCTGCAGCTTGAGAGGTTTTCTGAAGCATCGTAATTCAGTCATCGAATCAACGGATATAACAGCATGCATCACACACTCCTCTACATACTTTAGACCCTCACAGCGGTCGCACATCTGGGGGGGCCCTAAATGTTGCCAGTATGGCTCCCCTTGCCTGTTGGTAATTCTCCAGTTTCTCATCCCTCCTTGTGTGTTTTATCTGCATTTCCTCAGCCACTGCCCATTCTACAACGTCTCCAAGCCTGTCTCCATAGCGTGGAGGTTTCTGTGCCAGCCATCTAGTAGCAATGCAGCGTTTAGTCAGCAGCACCTTTTTCTTTAGCGTGGAGGGGAGTACACCCAGCAGGACTTGTTTGATAGTTAATTGTAATTTTCAGCCAGTGGCCCCATTTAGTTTGTCCAGGACTTCCCGTCAATAAGGTGCAAGTAATGGGCAGGACTAAACAGCATGCAGGAAGTCTGCCCCTGACTCCCCACACCGGGTGCAGCATGCCACACAAACACTGGAGGTAAGGTGATTTCCCAATGTCACGTATTTTATTGAGTTACCCAATGCAGTTCGGGACGAATCCCTTCGGGTGTATGTGTGATCCATCTTCTATTGAACTAAAATGAGTAAAATGAATTGAGGACAATGGAAAAAAAATGGCAGTAAAAAGCAATGGCTTAAAATTAAAGAGTACATGAAGAATAAGGACAACACGTTTTGATTGCTTGGACTCATTGAGTTATGTGGCAGTGCTGCCGGTTTCGGAGCCCAAACAGGTTCCTAAGTGTTTGGTTCATATTGTGGCACAATTGGGCTGACCGCTTAACTGACATGCACGCCTACAAAGTGTAACATGTCAAGTTTCAGTATAATTCCAGAGGACGTCGGAGTGCATCTCGCAACTATTCTCTTTTTCCCTCCTTCCCAATCTACCACACTCACTTCATGATTTTTGAATATGGCAACATCGTATGCTGTAGACATTAGGCATGAATAAGAAAAAGATCTATTGCAAAAAAAAAACTCAAATGTCGTCCGCTGGGTTTTGCAGTACCCACACAGCAAGCACAGCTTGATGCTGAAACTTGCACCGAGGTGGGTGAGGGCTTGTGCATCCTAAACCGGATGCCCCATAGTAGTTGCATCGGTACCCTTGCCCCACAACCCTCCACCCAAATGATACACAGACAAGTATGTTTGGGAATAAAAAGTTGCAGGTTTATTTGTGATACAAATAACAGAGCGGGTTAACTGACAGGCGACCCCTCCACCCCGCAACCCCTTGTTGCAGGGCGCCTGAAGTAGAGCCAAATAAGCAGACACTAGTGGCCCTGGCCACGTGTCGACCTGGGAGGCAAGTAAAATTGCGGGCCTCGCGTCCGGCGTCGTGGGGGAAGTGAGGGAGAAGGAGGGGGCTCGGGGCCTGTGACTAGGCTGGCGAGGGCAGCCAGGAGCGACCGATAGAGGAAAGGGGCAGCAGCAAAGAGGGCGCCAGGGAGGAAGTGCGCCCCATATCAGTCCCAGCAAAAGGGGGGTGGCTTGCACATGTCCGACCCCGCCCACCCTCCCTCCCCCAGGCGGGCCTGCGGTTCCCTGCGCACTACTACGGGGTTTGCCCTCCTATGGGGTCCCCTGCAAGGACCGCGGGCCTCCCGCAATGACTGTATAATTCCTGCTCTCTCTAACTGAGACGGAGTTGCTCAGCAGAAAAGCATACTAATTCTATTTTTGTGATTTCAGTACGTCAGGATGTGTGCTGTACTGAATGGGGAAGAAAAAAAAGATATGTAAAGGATGAAGACAGGGAATGTTGGCAACCCCATAGCAGTGGCGGCAGGCATGGCTCGCTGGAGGCGGAATGGGTGCGGGGGTGCACAATATTAACAAATAGAATACATAATGCTTACCTTGATGCCGAGTCCCGCGTCTCTGCTCCTGCTCTCCTGTTGGACTCGAGGAACAGGAAGCACAGCCAGGCTCACCTGACCAATCACAACAGTGCAGGGGTGTGATTTGTAAGCATCGAGGCTCCCCTGACTTATCACAATGCTGCAATGCAGCTGTTGTGATTGTCTGAGTGTCCTTGTTTGACGCTCAGCCAGATAATTGGGGCTTGGGCATGCTCTCCACGCAGGCTGTAATGCAGCCTGCATGGAGAACAGGAAGAGGGCCGGCCAAACAGGCATGTGCACTTAGGAGTGGGCAAACCACACTTCCCCTGCTCTGCTATGAGTGCAGCTTACCCTCCTGCACGCCCGCAAAGCAGCAGGGAAAACATAAAATGATAATAAGTTATTATCATTTTATGATTCCTTTACTTTGCACTGATTAAAAGCAGTGGGGCGACGCTCCTCCTCCATAGTGGAGGAGCCATCACTGCCCCATAGAATATTAAGCATGTGCTTGAGAACACACACACTAACACAAAAAATACTCAGTGAAGTTTGGGAAAAGGTTATATGATTAAGAGGAGAAGAGGGTAGAGGATGTCATGTAATGGCCAGAGCAGCCAACTTTGAAGCTGTGGAACCTGTTTACAGTCTTGGCAGGATACTCTACATCCTGTTATTCTGGGCAAATTACTCCATCTCTCCATGCCTCAAAATGAATGGGCCAGATTTTCTAACATTTTGCACTTTTGTGGTGCATCCATGATGCAAAGTGCTAGTAAATATTTACAAAGCCATGCAAGGGGCAATTTGCGCCGCCTTGCACGGCTTTGTAAAAAAAAATGTAATGCAATCCAGCGGCTTGCACTGCATTGTGTTACATTTAATTCTGGGAGGCGCTCTATGGGTGCAAAATTGGCATTCCCATGCGTCCACCCATGGCTTTCACACAATCCCAGATTTAGAAAGGTTTGTAAATGGGGGCATGGCTTAGGAGCCTCAGGAGATGGGCGCGTTCTGCCGAAGCTCCGCCGGGACGTGAGGAATCGGTTGGCTTCTAGGACTCCAACTTTCTTTTCGGACCGGACTTTTTAACATTTCCTGCTGTCGGAAGTCATGCTGCTCACCATGCCTGAAAGACGACTCTCTCCAGTAAGGCTAACATCCTTTTTCTGAGGTTTTCGTCTCTGCGCTACGCCACAGCATCACGGCTGCCATTTTGTTTTTGGCGCGTCCGCATTTCTCTGCCTGCACGGATGTTTCTAAAGCTCTCTCCTCATGACTTACCTCTATTTTTTGGTCATTACTGGTTTCCCTCTTAATCTACTTGCCTACATTACACCTGCGCTCTTTTTAGCTGTGCGATAGTGATTTTCACGACTGCGAGTGCCGCATCTCCTACCTGTGTACAGTTGGTTTCTGTGAGGTATTTTCCGCCATTTTTTAGAACAGGAATTGTGTTCCTCCAGGCTTCTAATTATGGCAAAAGCGCGCACCAATCACAATGGCTCCATTCCTCAGAGTGATTCTACGTTGGAGGATTTTAATCCGTTTAATGCATTACAGGATTCTAAGGAGGACTCCCACATGGATTCCACCAGTTCTAGGGGTCTGCTACCTCAACGACATGCACCAATACTAAACAAAATACTAAAGCGACCCCAGTGGCATCAGGTTCTTCCTCTCTACCTGGGAAACGTCTCAAGGTTCATCCCCCGTCTCCTCCTCCTGCGTCTTCCTCTCTTCACTCTTCAGACCTCATTCTTGAGGAATTACGCGCGCTTAAACCTCATATGGAGGAAACCAATCGTCGTTTGCTTAATTTAGAAACCAACTGGTCTGTCACCGAACAAAAAGTTGAAATGTTGGAGAGCCGCGTTGGTCTCATTCAGGATCTTGCGGATCAAGTCCCTTCTATCTCCAAAGAGATACTATCCCTCAAACAACAAGTTGAGAATTTGGAAAACCGAAACAGGCGTAACAACCTACGCATTTATGGCCTTGTTGAAAATTTGGAAGGTCCAACACCTATCTCCTTTTTTCAGACTTTTTTACCAACGTTGCTTGGCCTTCCTGAATCGCCAGTTCTGAATATTCAACGTGCACATCGTCTTGGTCCAAGTCGTTCCTCTGCAGCATCCTCATCCAAACCTAGAGGGGTTATTCTATACTTCCTCGAATATACTGACTTACTTCGTGTTCTTCAGGCTGCTAAACAACGTGGGAAGATTGTTTGGAATGGTTCCACTCTCTTTTTTGCCCAGGATTATGCTAAATCCACTGCTGAAAGACGTAAGAAATTTCTGGACATGAGGCCGGCACTGCGCAACTTGAATGCGAGATATGGTTTATTTCACCCTTGCCTCTTTAAGGTGACTTATAACAATAAGACTACTTCGTACGAAGATCCTGCTCTTCTTCAACGGTTCCTGAATAGTTGCAGAGTGGATTCCATGGATATCCCGCAGCCATGAAGACTTGACTTCTTCTCATTAAGACATGTTCTGTTTTCCGTTTCTATTTGTAATCTATTTTTGTTTTCTGTTTTTGTCTCTGTTTTATTGGTAACTCTTATTTTTCCACCATGCTACTTATATGTTTTAACTAGACTTTTATTTGTATATGCACCGTTCCTTTGTTGTTGTAATTATTGTAATTATCCTATGGTCCTTCTACATGTTTTTCTCTAATATAATTTTTTCTCCCCTTTTCTCTCCCTTATAGGTACTTTTGAATATGGTCCCTTATCGTGTTTCTGCCTTCATTGTTACTTCCTGAAGTTGTCTCCCTTCCTGCTGTTTCGTTCAGGAGTCTTTGCATTTCGTCGTCCATTTCCGTCATGTGGCTCCACCATCCCCGTTTTTCTTGTCTCCCTGTGGTATGTTTCTTATATCGGTTGCTTCTCAGATTTTTGCTCTCCACTTTTCTTTTCTTCTTACTCAATTTCTTATCTTCTTTTGTTCCCCTTCTCACCTGTCAGCTTCTTTTTCTTCCTTTACTTTTCAATCATGATTTTCCTTCCCTTACATCTCTCTCAGTTTTCCTTCATACTTCCTGTCATTACTTCTCGATTCCTTATCAGTACTGTTTTTTCTTTGGTTGGGTAATGTACTTTGCTGGTTGTTTATGCTATTACTGTTTAACGCTTTCATTATTAACCTTTTTATTGCAAATTTAGATGACATTTAATATAATTTCTTGGAATGTTAAAGGTTTGGGGTCCCCGATTAAGCGCCAACGTGTGCTGTCCCATTTAGCTCACCTGAAGACTGATATAGCTTTGTTACAAGAAATTCATGTTCAAGATGCTGAGGTAGCCAAATTACGCCGTAATTGGGTGGGTCATGTTTTTGCATCCCCGGGTTCAGGGAAACGTAATGGAGTGGCAATTCTGTGTCATAAACGCATATCCGTACAACTTCTTTCTCAGGATAATGATACTGAAGGTAGATGGGTGGTGGTTTCATTATTGGTTAACAAGATTCCGTTAACTATTTTTAATGTTTATGCCCCTACTGTTCCTGATAAATTGTTTTGGCCCCACATTCTTCAATCTTCCATGAAGGATACAGATGACTATTTTGTGCTTGGTGGGGATTGCAATATGGTTATGGATCCTTTTCTAGATAGAAAATCCAACTCTCGCTTTTACCCCTCTCCTGCACATACACAATTTACATTTACTATCTCTCAAAGGTCCCTTGTCGATTCTTGGAGGCTTTCCAATCCTTCTCTGCAAGAATATACCTTTTTCTCACCCGTCCACTTTTCCCAGTCCAGAATTGATTATCTCTTTGTCTCTAAGGCATTGGTACAACACATCACTCATTCTGACATTGGCTCTATTCTAATTTCCGATCATGCCCCTGTTTCCTTGGGCCTTGAATTACTCCCACCTATCAAAGGTTCACGAAGATGGCGTTTTAATAATGCTCTCCTTTTAGATGCCTCTTTCACTTCTGCTTTTCTTGACTTTGCACCACGCTTTTTAGCTGAAAATGAAACACCTCTCTCTTCTCCTCAGTTGATTTGGGACACTTTCAAGGCTGCTTCTAGAGACTTCATTATTTCCTATGTTGCCAAGAAACGTCGCTTTTCACAAAAGTTATTATCCTCTCTAACTTCTCAAATTAAACAACTGGAACAGTCCTATTATTCGACCAAATCTCAATCGACCCGTAGTCAACTCATTAAGGCTAAATTTTCCTTTATTAAGCTCTCCACGAATTCAGCCAATTTGGTCTTACTCAAATCTAGCGCCAAATTCTACTCTGCTCGCGATAAAGCTGGTAATATTCTTGCCAATTGTCTTAAAGTTACAAAAGAACGTACAAAAATTGATTCAATTGTCTCTTCTTCTAATATCACTCTCCATAAAGATGAAGATATCTTAACTGAATTTATTACCTTTTATCAAAATCTCTATACCCCAGAATCGCCTCCCTTAACCGCGGATATTGATCAATACTTATCCTCCCTCCCACCTCCCCAGACGTCTGATGTGGATTTCTCTTCTTTAGATAAAGATATTTTGCCCCAAGACATTTTGGATGCTATTAAGGTCTTAAAAAAAGGCAAGACTCCGGGCCCGGATGGTTTCTCTATAGAGTTCTACTCCCATTTTTCTTCTTTTCTTGTTTCCAAGCTTCATCAATTGTTTTCCTTCTTTATATCCTCCCAGAAGTCTGAAGGCTCATTCCAAGAAGCTTTGATTTGTCTCCTCCCCAAAGAAAAGAAGGATCACACTTTATGTAAAAATTATAGGCCTATTTCATTAATTAATTTAGATTACAAGATTTTTGCAAAAATTGTAGCTTTATTTATTTATTTATTTATAGTTTTGTATAGCACCTGATTCAATTCCCGAAGGGATATCTCTGCGATTGTGCTTCTACTGGTAATCTCTAACAGGGTAATATGGTTGGTTGGTTATGGCTGTGTTATGAGGAGACTATACCTATGGCATGGTGTAAAGGTAGGTTTTTAGATTTTTTCTAAAGGATTCAAGGCTTGTGATTTGTTTCAGCACAGGTGGTAGGGAGTTCCAGAGGACAGGGCCCTTATGGGAGAGGGACCGTCCTCCCTGTCTGGTTCTTTTAAACTTTGGAACCTGGAGTAGGTGATGGCTGCTGGACCGTAGAGTGCGTCCGGGAGTGTATGGAACAAATTTTTCCTTTAAGTATCTGGGACCAGAGCCAAACAGGCATTTATGTATAGTGACACATATCTTGAATTTCACGCGTTGCTTTACTGGTAGCCAGTGGAGTTGGTGAAGAAGGGGACGGGAGGGAGTTCTGGGAGGGGCATTGAGAACTAACCTTGCTGCAGTGTTTTGCACTATTTGCAATTTCTTCAGTTGTTCCTCATTAGCTGATATATAGAGGCCATTACAATAATCCATCCTACTTATTATTAGGGTCTGAACAAGCGTTTTTCTGTGGTTGTCTGGTAGAAATGGGAAAACACGTCAGAGCAGCCCAACCACACGGAAACATGCACCTGTGACTTGGGTAGTGTGTTCCTTAAGTAGGAGAGCCTGATCCAGGCGGATGCCAAGATTTTTAACTGTTTGTTTCGGGGTTGGGACAGGACCCAGCTCTAAGGGCCACCAGTCGGGGGACCATGTTAGAGTTGCCTCTCCAAACAGCATGACCTCAGTTTTGGACACGTTGCATTGTAGGTAGTTCTGTGCCATCCAATGTGCCACTGCTCTCATACCGTCCGCAAATGATTTTTGTACTGCAGGTGTGAGAGTGTGGAAAGGAAATAAAAGCTGTGTGTCATCAGCGTATGACACCGGGGTGAATCCATATGATCTTATAATGTTTGCCAAGGGGGCCACATACACGTTAAAAAGTGTGGGGCTTAGGCATGAGCCCTGTGGCACTCCCTTGGTAAGCTCCCTGAAGATGGAAGAATGGGAGCCTAGCTTGACCCCTTGTGATCGACCTGAAAGAAAGCTTTCCAACCATGACATAGCCACCCCTCCTATGCCCACATCTCTCAATCGGCCGAGAAGGAGTTCATGTGACACCGTGTCGAAGGCAGCGGATAGATCTAACAGCACCAGAATCATTGAGCCTCCTTCATCAAGTGACATCCTGATGTTATCAGTCACTGAGAGGAGGGCTGATTCGGTGCTGTGATTCGGCCTGAACCCAGATTGAGAGTGGTCCAGGCCTTCCGCTGCCTCGATGTAGTTCGACAGGTGTGTATTCACATGTTTCTCGGTCAATTTACTTTTACGTTTAGATAAAATTCTTCCACTTCTTATAGGTAGAGAACAATGTGGTTTCATCAAGGGACGTCTACTTTCGGATAACACCCGTCTATTTTTTAATGTTCTTAGCAAATCCCATACTTTCAATCATTCTTTGGCTGCGATTGCTTTGGATGCGGAAAAAGCTTTCGATAGAGTTAATTGGTCTTTTATGCTTTCTACATTATCCTGGTTTGGCTTTGGTTCTAAATTTATTTCCTTTATCTCTCTTCTATATTCCTTTCCTAGATCTTTTATTTTTGCTAATGGTCTTGTGTCTTCTTCCTTTCCTCTTTTCCGTGGTGTTTGTCAGGGATGTCCCCTTTATCCTTTACTCTTTATCTTGGCATTGGAACCGTTTCTGTAAAAAATACGATTAAATAATGATATTACTGGCTTCCCTTATGGGCCTCAGCAGTTGAAACTCTCTGCTTATGCAGATGATATTCTTTTGTTTATTCCTCATCCACAAACCTCTATTCCTGCTTTTCTATCTGAAGTTTCTGCTTATGCTACAGTTTCAGGCTATAAACTTAATGTTGACAAATGCGAGATTCTTCCTCTCAATAAGTATTGTTTTCATACTGACTTCTTGGTTTCTTCTTTTCACTGGAACCCTTCTAAAATTAAAAATTTGGGACTCGAATTTACACCTTCTATTAAAGATACAGTGGCCATAAATATTAAAACCTTACTTGGTACTCTAACTGCGTCCACAGCTAGATGGCATCCTCTTTTCCTGTCCTGGTGGGGTAGATTAGACTCTATTAAAATGATGCTAGTTCCAATAATTTTATTTTTTCTCTCTAATCTTCCCGTTACTCTTTTTAAGTCTTTCTATAAAAGTATTTCCTCTATTCTTTCACGGTTTCTATGGCAGCATAGGAAAGCTAGGATGTCTTTTGCCAAACTTCAACGCCCTAAATCTCTAGGTGGAGGCAATTTTCCAGATTTTGCTGCTTATCACACTACTTTTTTCCTTTCCCATTCAGCTCCGTTTCTCTTAGTTTCATCCCCGGACTCCTCCTCACTGCCAATATGGGTTTCAATTGAATCCTTCTTCTTCCAGCCTTTTTCTTCTAAGGAATTTGTCACCTTATCACGCGTTCCCACTAAGATGTCTCTCCCTATTCTTAACAATGCTAGAAGGCTTTTCCATCCATTTTTCTTTAATGGTCTTGATGACCGAGAAACATTCTTACAATCTCCCATTTGGTATAATCCCTTTGTTAAAATTAAGAACAGAACTCTTTTCTGGAAGGATTGGTACTCTTATGGTCTTGTTTGGGTTTCTCAACTCTTCCAAGATAATCTTTTCCTTTCCATCACGTCCCTCCAATCTTTGTTCTCTCTTCCTCAATCCTTCCTTACTAAGTATAATCTTCTCCGAGATGCTATCCTTACCGCTTCTGCTTCTTTGTCTGTTCCTTCTTCTCCTTCTGTGGCTTCTCCTCTCTCTCTTCCTTTTCTCTTGTCCTCACCTTCGGCTTCGCAAATTTATAAAAAAATACAAGTGGTACCTTTACTTAGAGATAAATCCAAGATAGAACTGGATTGGGAATCGGATTTGGAGGATACTTTCTCTATCGAATTATGGCAAGATACATGGAATAAAATACGGAGATCCTCTAGAGCAGCCAACACTACTCAAACTCTTTTCTTCATTTATAACAGACTCCTGATTTCTGGATGCATCTACTCACTCTCGTCCCTTGCATGCTCCCTCCATTGAAGAAGTTCCCAAACCTCTATGAGATAATCAATTACATAGTTTCCATATATGTATTTCATAATTGTTATTTCCTCTTTTTTGATGCTTGATATCTTTTATACGAGCAGTACAGGTTTTTTACAAGTTGCATATGATATATAAAGGATGATTATTGTTTTTTCCTTTCTTCAGTCCCCCCCCCCCTTTTTCTTTCTTTTTCTCTCCCTACCTTTTTTCTCTCTTTTCCTCCCCCCCCCTCCCCCCTTCTTGGTATTACATATATATTATTGTTATATTTGATTGCTTTTTTCTTTATGTATTACACTTATGTTGTATACGGTTTTATTGCAATCTTCTTCTTTTAATAAAGTCCTTTACAACTTAAGAAAGGTTTGTAAATCTGGAGGCATATTCATGAGAGACTTGCATCACGTTTGCACAGTGCAGCGTGGACATCCATGACGCAAACCTCTAAGTCAGATTTTGAAGCCAGCAAAGTCACTTTTCAGGACTCTGAGTTGCTCCATATATCTGTAGTAACACAGCACAGTGCAAATTGCTGTGTTGCATTACTCTGCCCTGAGAAGGCATTCCCATGCAACTTCCATGGATTTGAATGCATTCCCATATTACAAGAACCTTTAAACCAGGGAATGTGCAAAAATCTAACACCTTCCAAGAGGAGGTGTAATGAGGAAAAATATCTATTTCTCCCTGTTTCTTCCTCTTTCTATGTGTTCTGCTTTCTGAAGCACTCATAGAAAGAAGAATATGCCTCCCAGGATTGGTTTTGTGCAGGAAGGTGGCCATTCCTGCATAAAAACAATCCAATATTGAACACAGGCACCCTTGCACCATGGTGCAAGGGCACCTGTGTTGGCGCTAAGCAGCCAAATGGCACAAGTGCATAGGAAAGGACAGGCATGCTGCTTATTGCCTTAAGTACAACGCACTCCTGCCCTTTCCTTGTCACACAGTGCAGCGCAGCTAGGTGACTTGCAGTGCTGTACATCGTGACTTCTTCTAAAATGAGCCCTCTGGGATTGAGTGAAATCACTACCTCGCTCAAAGGAATAACGCTTTCTGTGCTCATGACGAGTCCAGCTTGTCATGCTGCATGGTGGTCATGTGCTCATGACGAGCTGGACTCGTCATGCTGCCGCGGCGCCTCCCACACGCGCCAAATTCCCTGCATGTGCGGGCATTCTAAAGGAGTAGGCTGAGTCATGACGAGTCCAGCTCCGCTGTGCAGCATGATGAGCTGGACTCGTCATGAGCACCGCGGTGCCGCGGGCGGCCCTTCTCTCGCCGCACCGCAGGGGGAATTAGCCCCGCGTGGAAGGGGTTAGGTAAAGAGAACTTTTTTTTTCTCCTCATTGTTTTCTCGTTCTATGTGTGATGCATTCTGCAGCACACATTAATATTGGGAAATTCCTCAAGAGATCGTTATTGTGCATGAAGGTAACCCTTCCTGCACAAAAACAATTCTCCTCATAAGCAGGCACCCTTGAATTATGTTGCAAGGGTGCATTTGCAAGGGTGCCTGTAATGGCACTGGGCTGCCTGAAGTGCGCCAGCGTTATGAGGGCGCAAAAATGCGCCTTATCCTAGTAAATATGGTACATTTCTGTTCTCTCCCTTTCATACAGCGCAGCAAATTGGTTTGCTACACTGCTTTGCGTGAAAGGTTGGTAAATATTTCCTGAATCTGTGCGTCTGTAATTGAACTGGTGCTAAAATAAAGCGCTCTGATACCTTCACGTCGAGTAACAACACCAAAAATGGCCACCCTTATCAGTGGTTTTCATATACAGTTTGAGGTGGAAAGAATAGTTTCTGCTCCAAACAGTAGTAGGACTCTTGCCATAATACCACATGCAGTAATAGTGCATTTTTTCTGAGGATACATTTTCCAGGTCAAATTGGGTTCATATGTAGCAATCAGTTAATTAACACCTATTTCCGCATCTTATGCCCATTCGATAGGCCCCTGCAAGGCTTGTCTCGACAGTACCGACCAGAATGCAAGGTTACCGTGAACCATGGTATTGGCAGTATTTGCTGTAGTGTTACTACCTGGGGTAAAAGACAGCGGCTGGTTTGTAGGCACCCCCTGCATGCCTCACTCCATGCGTATTCTGGGATTAAGTTTGAGTAAACTGCAGACGCCATGCGAGTCAGCTCTTGCTTTATTTACATAGCTCAGCCCTGGCTGTCTGGGGAAAGGCTATGCAAAGGAGCAGAGCACAGGCTGTCAGAGAATTATTTAAACAAACCCAGCTTTAAGATGCCAGAGCAAAAGCAATATATTATATCTCTCCTCAGCATCAGAGCCAGTGTTGTATATTATCTCACGCGACCTCTGTATAGACTGCACTTGCATCAGTTTTTATGAACTGTAACTTTTTTCAATTCAATAAACTTTTACAAGCATGACTCATTGTTTTGTTCATATGTTGCAACAGCTTTGCTGTAACATAATTACTGCACTAGTTTTACTTATAAAAAGTATTTAGGTATCTGATAGAGTCACAAGCGGACAGGTAGTATGGTGACTGTCCATCTTTGGGCTCTTTGAAAAAAGTGGGCTTTATTTACAAGCCGCTTCACTTTTTTTTTACACAGCTGAGGCGCAATCGGTGCGCCTCATCTACAAACTGAGGCATTGGGTCCAGTGCGTCAGTTTGTAGAGCCCTGAGTCACATTATACCTGCACCAGGAATAATGTGTGCAGAGTAGGCGTTCCCACGCAAAATGTTAATGTTAATATAATGTGTCAAATCAAAGACAACTGAAGGAACAACACTTTGGTTTCTTCATTTAACGTGTACATTGATTGGTGGTCTGGGAGGCACTAGCCTCATTTCGATTCTTCATATATTGATTCCAGCCTTCCCAATCCTTAATTGTGTCACTCCCCTGTTATATAAACTGTATTATAAAAACAGCGCATCCATGGTGTCGCAAGGGCATTTGACACCAGCGCAAGGAAACTGACGCATCCCTGCTGATGTGCCAGTGTCTTGTAAATGCGGCCCAGTGTTTGTATTCATTGTTGTATGTTAAGAAGTTGCAGCTACAGTGACTTGAGTGCGCTTGACAGAGGGGTGAACGAATAATACCACAATATGGCAGGAGTTAGAGTCCAGACACGCACATCTGTAGTCCCAAATTTGAAAGTAGTGTGAGATAACTTGTACCAGAATTTCTACGAGGTCCATGACACTTTGATGACATTCAGTATTGTTCTGTTGATAAAACGTCTGTTAATTAGGCACTGTACCTAAAATGAGCCTCTGCTCTACTGGGAAAAAAAACTAATTCCAAGAGAAAGTCGCTGACCTCATTGAGATGAAAGGAAAAGGGCCGGGTTCCTTAATAGGGTAATGATAGCTGTGGGGATGTCTGTGCATATGCTCAGAGCAGTAACCTTGAGTTCTGCCTGGCCTCTAGTAAAGGGCATTCTTGCCGCTTTGTGTTATGTTTCAGGCACTGACTCAGCATTGGTTGGGCAGGAAGCTGGAAGTGCTCAATACCTGCACGACCTGGCATTCTACCACTGTAAATGACGTCATTATTTTGTTTTAACTATCATACATCACACTATATTATTCAGAATATAGACTCCCAAAATGTCATGGGGTACGCGTACTTAGGTTAAAAACTCTAACTCTATGTATTCTGTTTATAGTAAGGATAACAATTTCCTCAGGCTGAAGCACAAAGTAATGCCTGCATTGTCAGTGCTTTTTAGTTCTCAAGTTGGTTCAGTGGCGGTTGGCCACATTCAGCACAATGCCCTAAAAACTCACCAGATATGCTGCCAGCCCTCTGTCCCATCCAGTGTGTTTCATCTCCCTGCAGGATCCTGGTGATCGGATGTTGATGGTACCAGCATGCATCCACTGCAGATGCTGGATTCATGAAGGCTAGCAATAGTGGAGGGGCGTGTAGTGCCACATGATTGGCCATACCCCCAGGTGTAGGAATTATACTTCTTAGCGGGTTGCGGGAGACCTGGCTGCCCATGTAACGGGAGCCACCATAGAACCAGGGGTCCAGAAAAAGAACTAGTCCGCAAGAAGCATTTGGCTCAGGGTTAACGAGGGTCCTGAATGTGCCTGGGCTATCTCTCCATTGGCATGGTGCCAGCATAATCAGCAAGAGAGTTCTATCTCTCCACGCAGCAGCAGACGGGGCGGGACCGGCCCTATATAAGCAGAATGTATCCACGCACTAGTTGAGTGACACAGTTGGATGGCAAGCATGAAAGGGAAAAACGTCCTTCCTGCCTAGTGAAAAGCGAATCCAACAAATCCTAGAGCTGCTTTCATGCTGTTTTCAGCATAAGAGCAGCTCTAGGATTGGTTGAATCAGCTTAGCCCGGCATTCATTTTGAGGCTAGGGGCCTGTAGCAGCAAGTCCCTGGCTGTGTCACAGCACTGGCATTGGTGGATCTGAAGTGTGCCGGGCAATCCAACATAGGCACTGGCAGAGGCTACAGTGTTATAATCTCCCCTTCCCCTCCGCCTCCGCACACCCCTCCCCTTTCATCCGAGTTGGTACTGCCTGAGAACGCTCTGATGAAGCCTGCCTTAGAACGTTGAGTTGTGTGACCTAGCTCTGGCATCTAGGAGGCACTGGGATTATACTCCTCAACAAATAAACTTGGAGTTCTACTTACTTAAGGTGTCTGTCATTACTACACCTTCTTGGCGACGAGAACGGGATGCTGGGTCAGGGCCAGCGAAGCGCCTCCCCCTGAAGTGACATTGAGTGATGCCAGACGCTGTCGAGTGTTGAAGACGACCCTATGGTTTCTAGTGCCGTCCACTGTTTTAAGCGGATTGGATTCCAGGGGTCTGCTGTTGGGACCACGCCGGAATACTGGTGAGGGCAGACAACATAATCCATGTCCAGCGGTTGATTTGGATTCCTGCGTCCCAAGAGCCAAGGGTTGCCACCCTGCGTGGAGAGGCTTTCACCGGCTGACAGAAGTTTTTCCCTGCTTGCTGGCGTACGGAGAGGTACAGGCTTCGGTGCGGTGAGTGGGAGCGCACTAACTGGGTTCAGCGCGGGGTCGGACTTTACTAGCTCCACGGCATTCATCCCCCTGCTAAGTGGTTCATCTGGCTGTCCGAGGGCATGTCCGCGACATCTGGTGAGCGCGTTTAAGGAAAATTGAATATTGCCTTGTCATGTGTGCCTACGTGTTCCCCATCCTATGTTATATGTGCATGATTAATATGCATATATCCCCTATGATCGATTAAAGACACAATTATAGTTGTGTCCAACGTTAGTATGCCAGTTTCCAGTTCTCGTGAAAGCAACGAGTATTAGGCCTATGTTGCCAACGTTTTACATTGTGCACGTTAATTCACCGCATTGTCCCCGTTTCTAGGCCTCAAAGGGCCTGAACACCAGATTCAAGCTCCAGTCTCCTGAATTCACTCCGAGGAGCGATGCAGCCCCCACCTGCATCCCTGACCCTTCACTTACTTCCTGCCGCGCAGCGCGGTGCCCGGCCTGGCTCTGCCTGCCTGTCTGCCAAGAATATGTTATGCCTCTAGTTATCAGTTCAGCTCTCCGTCTTCACATTCCTAAGCTAACGAACCGCATAAACATCTTCAGCTATAGTCTAGTCTTCCTGTCTCCATGCAAGAGAATTACTGAATTAATATCCATAGAAGATTCATAGCACACGCAATACATGTAGAATATATGCATGCACCAGTCTTAGTGTCAAGTAGCCTTTGCTCTGATAACTTTTAGATTCTATCAACATGTACTCCAAACACCAGATACCAGATATGCTATAGGTACATGTCGTCCTGACATCGCAGACTTTAGTCTCCTCTTCTAGTGCAGAAGTCAGAGCCCCCAGCTCTCCCCAGTTACACGTCATGGTCCGTTTGCGCGCACCACTAGGTTAAAGGTTCCAGCTGCCCAGGTAGCCCCCTCCATGTATCCACCCACTTTGTGACACTTCTGTGACGTTCTCATCACATGTCTTTGTACACGCCTTCTTTTTACGCCCATGTATTCTTATCTTACGTTTGTCACTTGTTACGCCTACTGTATTCAATGCAATTGTAATGTTTTCCGATATATACTATGTACTGTTAATGAGACGTTGCAGCTGCCACCCGTGTCATTCTATTTCAGGCTGTTCCGATCCTGTCCCTTCCCTTATGCCTGATTAAAGCCTGTTAAACTCAGATATCCCGGATCCTGCCTCTTATTTATTGAGCTATCTGTTTTATTGAATGTATAGAAAAATAGTACCGGTAATTAATTATTTATTTACCACAGCCAGTTGGAGTCTGCTGCTGCTTGGCGTTTCCCTGAAGGGTCCATCCAGCCTACTGCATCGTCACCTTTTGCCAGGGGATTTACGGTGGTCGGCGCGCCTTCTATTGCCTATCACCACAGCGAGCCTTCGGTGTTCAGCGAGGCGTGCCGTTCGGTGGAAGTTTAGAGGGATACCGTCTCCTCCTCAGCGCGCCTTCATTTAGAACAAGCGCGCAGCGCGGAGACGGTCAGCGTAGCTCAAGGAGCCCCGGCTGCCGGAATTCTGAGAACGCCATTTCTCCTCAGCTCGTCGTCTGCGCTTTGCAGGGCGCGCGGCTCTGGCAGCCTGAGGCGTTCCTCCTCACTTGAATTTCTTTCTGTGGGCTGCTGTTCCTTCAAAATTATATTATCTGTGGCTGCATTCGTCAGGGGAGCAAGTAGGAAGGTATTCTGAGGAGATCCTGTCACCAGGGAGCCTTCCCTCCTCTTCCTTTCTCCGCCTCCATGAATGTTTACGCCCTCTGAGCATTGATTGACTGGGCCCCAGACAGCAATAAAAAGAGGACTATTTTTCTCTACCAGTGCTTCAGTGGGAGACTTCTGGGTGTATCCGTTTTGTTTTAAGCATTGTACTCTTGCATATAATTTATCCCTTCCATTTTCTTGCAAGTCTACCGTTGTGTTTGTTTATTAGTAGATTTCTGTCGGTTATTTTTCTGTCTAACAAAAGGAAAAATGGCAGGAGCAGGGATGAGTCAGCCCCCTCCTTTCCTCAATGAACTGGGAGAACCATATATACCCTGGAGAAGATGGGAGGGTATTTTTAAATCATACCTGATAGCTATAGGTGGTGGTAATTTTCATAACCTAATGAAACAGCATATCTTACTACACGACCTGGGCATACAGGGCAGAAAGATTTATGAAGACATTACGGGAAGAATGGTGGACGATGAGAATGAAGAGGAGATAGAAGGGACAAATGTGTATGAGTATACTTTAAAGAAGTTGGAGGCACATTTCAGAGTGAAAGTCAATGTAGTCTTAGAGAGACACAAGTTTTTTAAGAGGGCGCAGAAAAAGGAGGAAAAGGTAACATCTTATGTAGCAGTCTTAAGGGGTTTATCCGCTACTTGTGAATTTGGTACCCTCACAGACTCTTTAATAAGAGACCAACTGGTGAGATGCACCAATGATTCTAAAATTCAAGAAGAATTACTCACTAGAAATCCAGACCTGGATGAGGCATTGAGTATAGCTAAAGGTTTAGAACACACTGCCATGTGCATGAAGGAGATGAGAATTCATGATGGGGAACCCAAAAGTAGAGGGGAGGAGAAAACGTCAGCAAATGATGACACGGTATGCAAGGTTGGGGATAAGAACAAAGAGCCACAAAAGAGCAAAGTAGGGGGGTTACAATTTTTTAAATGCGGTAGCCCCAACCATTTAGCAAATAACTGGAGATGCCCTGCAAGGAGTGTGTTGTGCAGAAAATGTTATAGAAAGGGTCACTATTCTAAAATGTGTAAGGTGTACAGTCCTAAAGTGCATGCCATTGAATGTCAGGAAAACGAGGGAGATAATGAACACACATATGCATTCCAGATAGATGATGAAAATGTAATAAATGATATCAATTATCCCAAATGTGAAATATGTCTAGATGGGGAAAAGTTTAATGTGTATGCTGATTCATGCTCTCCTTTTAACCTAGTGGACAAAAAAGTTTTTTAGGAAAATGTTTCTAAATACAAGTTGCAGTTGGAGAAAGCTGACATACACCCTTCAAGCTACAACAAAGAACCAATTCCTTTAGAAGGAATGGTCACCATGAGAATTTCTTTCAAGGGCAGACACACAGTAGGGAAGGTGTATGTCACCACTCAAGGGTCGAGCCTATTGGGGTGGAGGCACCAGAGAGTGTTAGGAATAAAACTGGACCAGAACAATAGAGAACAAGTACTATTGGTAGAACCAGCCAGAGTTGGTGCCAACTTGGTCAATGACTTTAAAGATGTGTTTAATGAGAGCCTGGGAACATTGAAGAACTAAATGCACAAGATAATACTAAAGGAAGGAGCTGTGCCCGTGGTGCACAAGACACGCTCGATCCCATTACTCATGAGAGAACCATTGAAAGTGGAGCTGGAGAAACTAGTTAAACAAGGAGTAATCAAAGAGATTGAACGTGCTGCATAGTTGGTGCCCATCGTCATCACAACCAAGGATGGAGGACGCAACCTGAGGCTCTGTGTGCACCTGAGGAACTTAAATGCAAATATCTTAGTGGACAAATTCCCACTACCCCACATCCATGAGATGCTTAGCACAATTCAGGGAGCTACATTTTTTAGCGTACTGGATCTGTCATCGGCCTATTACCAAATAAAACTCCACCCAGAGTCCCAACCTTTAACAGACTTCACTACTCCTTTTGGGAACTTCAAATTTCTTAGGATGCCGTTTGGTTTGGCGTCCGTGGCTGTGGCATTCCAAAGAGTAATGCAACATGCACTGAGAGGCTGTAAGAAAACCATGTGCTTCCAGGATGACATACTTATTTTTGGTTCTAATGAAGCTGAACACAACGAAAATGCAAGAAGAGTCCTGGAGAAACTAAGAGAAGTGGGGTTCACAACAAAAGAAAGTAAATGCAAGATTGGAGTCAGTTCAGTGGATTACCTGGGACACACAATCTCTGGGGAGGGCATCAAACCGAAGATTGACCTTGTCAATGCAGTTAGGGATGCCCCTACCCCCACTAATAAAGAAGAAATTCTTTCTTTTCTGGGTCTAGCTGAATACATGGCTAAGTACATCAAGGATTTCGCTAAGATGTCTCAACCCCTCAGAGAGTTGGTCAGAAAAGACAGAATCTTCAAATGGAGCAAAGAACAGGAAATAGCCTTAACAAACATAAAACAAGCTATCTTAGCAGCCCCCTTCAAAGGCAACGTTGACAGTGGAAAGGACACCATCATCATGACGGATGCCAGCAATAAAGGTATAGGGGACACCCTAGCACAGAGGATCAATAATAAAGTGAAAGTGATTGCCTTTGCATCAAGAACGCTAAGAGGAGCCGAAGTAAATTATTCCACAGTGGAAAAAGAAGCACTAGCAGTATTTTGGGCTATCAAACATTTCAGCTTCTACGTGTGGGGAGTGCCATTCGAGATCCACACCGATCACAAGCCCTTAGTGGCAATGTTTCAGAAAAAGGACATGGAAAACATGACCCCACGAGTGGCTAAGTGGTTACTAGGACTACAAGGTTACAACTTCAGAACAATACACACTCCAGGTCAACAGAATAAAGTAGCGGACTACTTATCAAGGGCTCCAGTAATAGAAGAAAGTGAAGAAGTCATGGAAGAAAATGTTGTTCTGGAGATAAATCTGGCAGCCATTTCAAAAGATCAATGGGATGTCCACATGGATCAAGACAAGTGTTTAAAGAGAGTAAGAGACTACATTGTGAAAGGCTGGCCTGACCGTTGCAAGGAGCTGGAAGCAGAAGCACAGCCGTTTTGGAATGTGGGGGACGACCTCTCAATAGAAGGAAACTACATATTAAAATCGGGGAAACTGATTTCCCCGGAGGCTCTAAGGAACCAAGTGATTGATTTGGCTCACGAGGGGCATTTGGGCAGAAGCTTGAGCAAAGCCAGACTTAGAGCAGAGTACTGGTTTCCTGCAATGGACAAAGAAATGGAAGAGAAGGTTAAAGACTGTCATGCATGTGGGTTGAGCAATAAATCCAAGATAATTAGACATGCGCCGTTATCACCAGTGGAAGTACCCAGCACGCCATGGGACAAACTGGGTTTTGACATAGCTGGTCCATTACACTTGAGAGGATCACAGGAGTGGTACATCTTAGTACTCGTAGATTACCATTCCAATTGGATCTCTTAAAAGTTTGTGCAGAACATCAATACTAAATCTTTGATTGCACTTCTGACTGAAGTTTTTTCAAGAGAGGGCATTCCATCAACCATGATCACAGATAATGGAGATCAGCTAGTCTCTGAGAAGAGGAAGGAATGCTTAAAGGACAGCTCCACAACACACATTCACACACCTCTATATTTCCCAAGAGCAAATGGGAAAGTGGAACGAGCTAATCCTTGCTGAAGGAATGCATACAATTGGCTGTTAAGTCAGGAAAAAACGTGGAAGACTCTGTCAGAAACATGCTGTGGTCATACCATACTACACCCAACCTAACGACGGGACATTCACCTTTCGAATTACTGAGGGGCAGAAAAGCAGGTTCAAAATTATCCCCTAATTGGATGGGACCGAAGGAACGGATAGAAGTCAACCAGGAAGAATTCAGTAGGAAAATTGAAGAAAAACAAAACAGATATAAAGAGTGGTATGATGGGAAGAAGGGAGCTAAAAAACAGAGCTTCGTCCAAGGGCAGAGTGTGTACATCAAGAAACCTGGAAGGCTCAACAAGAATGAAGACACATTCTTTCCCCCTAGAAACATCAGGGAAGTCAGGAAGAACGTAGTCATTCTCAATGATGGCAAAAGGTGGAGCCATGACCAAGTTGCACCTGTCCGAGGAAGAAGTACCATCCAAAGGAGGGTACAATATCCCCAACAGAGACAGGACACGGAAGAGTGTAGGGGAAGGTTAGGGAATAGGTCCAGGAGCTTACCATTCTGGCACAAAGAATATGACATGTACTGATAAGCTTATTCTAGAGACTACGTAATTTCGGTTTTCTTTGCACTTGTTTTAAATTGTTCTTGTCTGTAACGGCACAGTTCTCTATGCAGGTATTCACATGCTAGAGCACCTTAGGCCTTTTATTATTGGGCTCTGTATATTTCTCTCTCCCGCTCTCTCTTCCTCCCTCACCCCTTTCCTCCTTTGTGTTGATAGAGAGATGTGTTATAATCTCCCCTTACCCTCCGCCTCCGCACACCCCTCCCCTTTCATCCTAGTTGGTACTGCCTGAGAACGCTCTAATGAAGCCTGTCTTAGAACTTTGAGTTGTGTGACCGAGCTCCGGCATCTAGGAGGCACTGGGATTATACTCCTCAACAAATAAACTTGAAGTTCTACTTACTTAAGGTGTCTGTCGTTACTACACACAGTCATACTGCAATTGCAGGAATCAGTCCGGCCCCCTGTCCTCATGCATGCGCTGTAAACAGTGTGAGCTGGTGGCAAAGTAAAATGGTATTACCATACCATTTTATTCAATTTTCTTTACCTGCTGAGCTCACTGCAGGCAGGGCAATGTTCCTCCGTCCTTTAGGGGGAACCACCACTGAGTTGATTGCCATGACCAGCATATCAGATTTTTTGTTCACCTGAAGTCCTCAGTATCTGAGTCACCTGTGACAAACCAACACACAGCAGTGCAGAAGGTCCCAGGTCGTACTGTGTGTACAGCCATTTTGAAAAGCCCACTTTAAGTGTGTTTGGTGGGGTCAGTTAGGGAGGGAGTGAAACACTTTAAACACCAACCTCTGACTTTAGGATATGGCACCTATCCTTACTAGACCTCCTACTAACCATAGGTATAAAAACTATTCTTTTGAGTTGGAAGAATGACAACAAAATTTCCTACCACACTTGGCGGTTCCAAGTCTGTTTTTTTAGAAGTGCTGAGAACTGTTCAGACAACCCCAACTTCCACTGAAACTCTTCCAGATTATTTTGGAACAAACTAGACATCTATCTCAAAAAGATCAATCCTCCATGATCCTCGAAATCTCCTCCCCACATGTCCCTTCACTCTTCCAAAATCCTCACGATTTTTCCTCTTAATTCACAATTTGTTAATTTTCACTAAATGATGTCAAATTAGCCTCCCCAAAAACCGGTCTTCTACATTTTCCTAAATACTTGTGCTTTCTTTACTCACATTCTTTCTTTCCCTCTGTTTCTCTCATATCCTTTTTAGGTCTCGCGTAAGCAGCGCATGCGCTACTTCAAGACATCATGTATCTCCTCAGAGTGGCTTGCAGCACACCCCCTCAGTTGCCATTTGTTCCTGTGTGTGCTTTTTAAAATTCCTTTCCTTTCTGTGGATAATGGATTTTGTTAGTCCCTCATCTCCGCTGGAGTTATTGCCCCAGGCGACTGACCCTGTTACATGCATCTTTGCCCCTTTAACTTTTTCTGTTTGTTTGGTTGCACTCCTTTTTCCGTTTTGCTTTGGTTCATTTCTTTGATATGCATGGGAGAACTAAAGCTAGATTCAAACCAGGGGGCTCATTATGATGGTAGGAGGACCACCACCACCGGGCCGCCGGTGGTGATCCTCCCACAATGAGATTTACCCACTGCCAAATTAGGATGGCGTTGGGTATTGCAGCGGACGCAAAGTCCATCTGCCACTTTTCTGCAGGTGGCAATTGCACCAATTGCCTGGCAGGGGGACATGGGCCACCAATATGGTGGCGGTATCTAGCAGGCACCGGCCGCCATATTAGGATGTGCCCTGGTTGAGGCCTTTCCATGGTGGCCATGCAGCCATGAAAAGGCTGGCAGGGATTGGGTTTGGGGCCCGTTGTGGGCCCCCTCTGTGTGGGGGGAGGGTGTAGGTGCACGGGGGGGTACCCATGGTACCCCACTACATTTTGATGCACAAGGTGGCTGACACTGCGTGGTGCCTGCCACGTTGTGCATGGAATTGCACATCGTGGCATTTTAACATTGCGAACGGTGCTGCAGCCAGCAGCACCGTCCGCAATGTTAAAGGGCCAGGATATGCCCGCCACACTGGCAGGTGCATCCGAATTGGGATGGTGGGACCGCCGCATGTCTGGCGGGTGGTCCCAGCACAGCTATGAGGGCAGGCAGACATCGGTCCACCCGCCATCATAATGACCCCCCCCCCCCTAGTTCCCCAGTTTCATGTTAGGCCACATCCTCTCTCCAAGAATTGCTGGTTTTCTTTCTAAATGCCTTCTTGGCAAATTGGACTGCTAGTTGGTTGTTGGGTTTCAAATTGGGAACAAGCGCTGCACACACTTCAGGGAGGCCTCCTTCATTTGATTCCATCATTGCAGCCGCATTGGGTGGATATGTGCCTTTCTTTTGTTTTCATTTCGTTTTTTTTGGTTGACTGTGTGTGTTAAGCACTTCCCACACCTGAACAAGTTTTGCTTCCTTTGATCAGCATGGATCTCGCTCACAGCTGCAGCACTTCAACTTCCATTATTGCGGTTGCCATGGAACACTGTGCGCCATTCTCCATTTAATTCTCCTTGTTGCCAACAATAATCGCCCACAAACGTGAATGTAACAAGCAAAAACACTTCAAAAATGAATACACACGTTTTTGACAGTGAAAAATAAAAGGAATTTTTCAAGTGTTATTCTTCAGCATGCATAGTTTTTGTATTTACTGAGTTTGGGAGCTTCAGCAAAAGAAAAACAGTACAGAGGTGGAGTTGAGGTCGGAAGGCAACATTTATAACTTTATTTTAAACAAAGGCTGTGCACTTTACTGAAAACAATGCAATTTTTGCATCAAAATCGGAATGAACATATTACACTCAGTGCAGTACAGTTCATGGATGCTCAAAAACAACCAGGGTTTTGGTCCTAAATCCTAGTCTCACAATTCTAAAGTCCACAACGCCCACTAGATGAGAGCATAGAAAAAATCTCTCTCACGTCACTTCTCAGATAAACACGCACGTTCTGTATTTTACAAAGTATATAGTAGTTGTGCCCTGATTTATGTGGCCTGTATAGGTTACAAATGTATTGCTTTTACACCCTTTATCCAGAAGGAATTGAATACAGAGGTCCTGTTATTGTAGCCTCCCCAAGGATTTACTGTTTTTCCCTACAAACTACTGTTTGGGGATTGTTAGTGGAACTCAATGGTATTTCATTGCTTTGCACTAGACTGTTAAATTTAAAAAACTAAACTTTACTGACTCTATTCCTCCAAATTTCAAAATTGTAAGTGTGCCACACGCTTCACGGAATGTGCACTTCATGTTGAATGAGTTATTTATACTCATCATTATGTTTGCTTTGCTTTTTTTAATCTTGTTTTTGTTGTCTCTGTAAGTATTACAGACTACAAATAATTGGGGAACATGTTATGTGACGTCGCACTAGGTAATTAACTTTATGGCTTCGTGCCTTACACAAATGCAGCTCGTAACTGCGATAGCAATCTTTACTGGCATGCTAATGTAGTGCCTCGTATATTCATGCAGGTCAGCTGCAAAACACAGACGGCAAGTAATCTTCATTCTTAGGCCATCTCTGGCTTCCATCCTGGCGACTGCTTCAGACAAAAGGTTTGAGTAGGTGACAAGCTTTCACTTTGCTATAAGTTGTCCAAAGGCTACACTCACTCTATAGTGAATTACAAATACATGTACCAAATCTTTAACCATCTTTTTACTTCAAAATGGTCCAGTCGGTAATTGAACATTCTTACTCCTCTAGACAGTTCTGCTAGCTGCTCCTCTAGGCAGTGCTGCAGTTGTGTCTTTGGTCACAGTAGTAATTCCTGATTCTAAGTTCTCAAGACAGTGCTTTAGCTGCTTCTCTGGGTCCAGTGGTAGTTCCCCATTCTTAGTCCTGTAGACTGAGTCTCTATTTATAAATCTACTGTGCTCCAAACTAAAACACATAGGTAAAATACATTGTCATTTACAACGGCAATAGCTCAAACTCTCAAAAATGCGAGACCTATTGTACTACAAATACTTGTTACAAACCCCTTAGTGAGCAATGCAGTAGAATATCATCAAACACTATTAACATTCTTATGTTGATGTAAAGAATTTGTCTTAAATGTTTTGAACCATGCCTGACATCTTTATCAACAAGGTGACCACTACAATATATACTTCTTAATTAGCTCTTTAAACCCAAATAACTTAGTTGTCATATATTGCTCTATATTATGTATGCTGGATCACTTTTTGTTGTATCCTGGACATGTACTGTAATTGTGTATATTGCTAAGAAAAATTGTTTGAAATAAAACAAAATATTTCCGGTCATTTTAAAATCCATAACCACCTGGACAAGGCACATTTCTGAATTTAATTTGTCAAGCTAGAGGACCATACATTTTGGCCCTGGTGATGAACCAGTAACAAAAAAATACCTGAAACAATACATTTCTGGCTACTGTAAATTGATCTTTTTAGTTTCAGTAATAAATGTTATAGTCAAACTTAATGACGATGGCATACACACAAACATTTGCATTGACACTTTCCCAAACTTTCTTTCCAGCATCTGATGAACTATCAATGATGAATATTTTATTAATTATTTATGTACTATTGAAGATGAGAGAATTAAAAAATATTCTCACAATCTCTCCGCCCTGAAGACTTATGAATATATAGCAGAGATGCATATGAGTGAGATACAGTTTAGAGATGCATTTTTCTTCAACTGTTTGTGTTGCTGTCACAAGGTTCAAAGGTTTTAACCGCATGTGAGAGAAGAAACTATATCATTATATGTTAACTTAATAAAAAACAATCTTGGAATCATTTGCAAAACTGAGGAGATTCCCGATGAATTAGTCCGAGAACTAACTATAATGCACACAAATAAACTTAGTATTCAAGAGCACTAATGGATGAACAGATATGCTTGCAGTCTCATGAAAATTGTAACGAAAGCCAAACTATTTAGCTGGTTTACTAAAACTACTTTGGTTGGTGAAAACAGACAAGAAAAGGATGTAGGAAAGAGGATTTCAGATAAGATATCTGGTAATACTTAGAATAAATATTGAAATAGTAAGACACATTTTTATAACAGAGATGGTGGTAAATCGTGTTATTAGAGTGTGAGTTTTAACTACACTGCTAACTTTGAGAAGTGTCGAGAAAAATGGGAAATGCTTAGAATGTGAAATCATTGGACATTTTGCAAGAATTGAAGAATAAAGAACCAAGAATAAAGTATATTTTACAGGGGATTATATTTCAAATACTTTTAGTAGTGAAGATGTTTTGGAAAGTTCAGTCTTTAACAAAAAACAGGACATTGTGTTGAATGATTGCTGTAATATACAGAATCAGAACAAATGGGTTGTTTAATGACCATTGGAGAAGGTCTATTACACATTGTAAAAGACTCCAGTTCCCCTTACAGTACGGGCCTGATTCACAAAAGTAAACTTAGACCAAAAGTCTAAGTTTGGACTTGAAGTCTAAGTTTAGACGAAAAGTCTAACTTTATTACTACAAAATTTAGACTTTTGGTGTAAGTTTAGACCAAAAGTCTAACTTAGACCAAAAGTCTAAATTTACTACTACTAAACTTAGACATTTGGTCTAAGTTTACTTTTGTGAATCAGGCCCTACATGCTCAGGTTTAAAGGCATGGAAGCTTACGTAAATAATATGTAGCGAAGGACAGGCCAATTGTTTTAGGGTGGATGGATCAGAGATTGTTAGACATCATCTTAGATCCTAATAGCTCTGAATAATTCCTGGGTGAAAGGGAGAAAACAAGTAAGTCAGTTTTAAATACATTTCCCAATTTCTTTAATGGTAAAATAGGGCAGTTGATATGATTTCAGGTAGGATTGTTTTGAAAACGTATACGATTCCTTAAATTCATAAATTAAGTTGTGTACTCTTCAAGCTAAGGGATGAAGTGAAAGCTGAGCTTGAGAAGCTACAATCTAAAATATTTGAACCCTTTGAGTCTTTTTAATAGGTGGCGCCTCACATTGTTTAAAGACATGCCAATGGGAAAGTGAAGTTTTGCACTGACCTCAGAGATTTGCATGGCAATTTTCTGGTTGAATAATTACCAATACCAAAAAATTATGAACTCTTGATCCTCAAATGACTTTCATTGAGATAAAGGAAGCCATTTGTAATGCACCTTTGTTACAGGGTTAGGACCCACAGGGTAACACCTTTCTTACCAAAGATTGATATTGATTACATTAATGCTGATGTTTATTATAATACACTGGCATATACTAGCGAAATGGCAGAACAATTCACAAATTCGCCCGCCATGAACTCTCCATCAACTCCGACTCATAAATACATGGTCAGGCAGGTCCCACAGCCCAGGCCCAAGGTAACTGATTGACAGGTCACAGGTGGGGTGACACATAGCTGGCCGACAAATGAATGAACAGTAAACTCAGGTCCATCCCCCAGATAAGCAGAGCGACACTACAATGGCCCAGAGGGACTGACCCCAATGAGCAATCATGGCGAAGGGGTGCATGCATTCCAAAAACATCATAAAGTCAGATGCCACACGAAGTTAGGAACATATAGCCAATCAGGACACAGCACACACAGTACACGCAGTGATCACGCGTTCCTCATGCCAGACATCTTTACACGTTACCCAATGGTCCACATTGTGTCCACTCAAGGTTGAGGCCTACCTGAATTTTTTATCACGGGCCTTATTTACAACTCCACAGACACGGCCCACATTCCTTTACCAAACAAGGTTCTCTGGAAGTATTTTTATGATACCCAAAAATTGTATACAACTGCACTCAGATTGATTGCACTTTGAGACAGTCCTCAGACCCGCTTCTGTAACTGTACTCCTGCTCACAGCTCACAGCATTTAATTAAACCAACCATTTCTGTTTTGCCAAAGGACTCTTGTCTTTTCTTTTTTCAGGGTACATTCATATTCGAGCAACACAGATGCGAGTAGCAGAGGGTTCGGGACAATTCTGAACCAAGTAGAACGCACAGGCAAGGGGCATATGATAATATTTGCCTCTAAGTCACTGTCACCAGGTGAGTAAAAATACCAACTCATAGAGATTTATTTGGGGTAAAAACACATTGAGCAAAAGATTTTACTAAATTGTTAACATCCGATGGGATGTACAGTATTTCTGCCAGAATTCATAAGCTATCTATATATTTGCAGGATTTTATGTATGAATTGAAGTGTCTACTGCTGCAAAAAATGTTACTACATTTCTTGAGCAGTGCTAAATCCAATAAGGGCATTCAGCGATAATTAGAAGAATGAGTTAAGTTTTTCTCATGTACTTGGACTGAATGGGGGAATGAGTGAATCAATGTCAAAGTAAGAATGGGTGTGAGCATATAATGTTGATGAGGAGCTGGTGAGATATATACAGAACACATGAAGCACGGGTGGCCAAAACAGCATTCTAATGAGTGAAACATATATAAACATTATGGGAACAAAGTGGTGAACCATATAAAGAAGGACATTTTTGTTGGACTAAGACAAGGTTATTCTCCCTAAAGAACTGGGAATGATGATAGTTTCTGCAAATCATGAAGAACATGGGAATTAACAGAACTAAGAAGAAAGTTAAGGATTTTTATTGTGGGCCAGGAAAAGACATAAAGTTTAAGATGAATGTGAAAATTCTTATTAATCGTAAACAGTCAGAAAAGTAAAGTCCTGTGAAACATTGAGACCTCTACTGTGTCCAATTGAAGACCATCCAGTTGTAACAAACGTGCTACTTGAGTTTCTAAATGAAGTGTTCCTGAAAGAAGGCTTCCTGGCTATTATCCTGATTGACAGTAAAATTGAGTTTAATTTAGAAGTATTTTGAAGTGTTTGAAGGATGTGCATTCTTACAAAAATGTACTTATCCGTACCACCCCGTGGATACACACTCTAGAAAAATGTTATTGAGTAGGGAAGGACAACATTCAGTTGACATGCATTAGTTAAAAGCACATAGATAATCAATTGTCTAGGAGGGTGTGGGCATATTGTGCACACAGCAGGGAGTTAAATCTGAAGAAGAGCATAAAAAAGTGGCATCCAGCCATGTAACTCATCCTCTCATGTTACTCAAATTCCTCTTCGTGCCATGGGGGCAGTTACATATTCAAAGTTGTATTTTGGAACAATTGATAGAATTAAGGCAATTCATTGAAAATCTGTAAAGGTGAAAGTTTGTATTAAAAAAACTTTAAATAAGTATGAGATGTATTAGGATGCCAAACATGGTACAGATATGTGTGAAGCTTGGGCATAAAGTGGCAAAAACAAAGAATGTGTTAAGAAGGGTGCTCAAGTTGATCAGAAATGGTGTTAAGTTGGAGTGTGGTAAAGTGTGGTACATGAGCCAGCTAGCTTTTGTAGGATAGATGTAGTATATTGTAATGATGGAGGGAGTGGGGATGATGATCCTAGTAGGAATTATTGGTGATTAGACATGAAATCACGTAGTAAAGAATATCAGCGTAAAGTGGTACAAGACGGACATGGTTAAGAAGGAAGGGGAGCCATGTTTTTTTGTCAAATAATTAAGAGGCACTTGGAGCTGTAAATGAAGTGGACAATGTAGACTGCAATACCCGTCATGGAGCAATTCCTCCAACTTCGGATGTCAGTCAAATGGGGAAGTATGCCATAGTTGCAGTATCCATTTAGCAAAGAGTGGGATGGTTTGGCAGGCAGATAAAAACTCAAAGTAAACTGGAAGACTATGCCGGTTTCTGGTTTGTTATGCTCAGTCCCAATTTTGTGAGAGGACATATAGACATTATCCCCTTTGGTCTGGTTTCTATATTTTCGTAAGTAGATATGCTTCCCTGCGCAGCCTTCATTGGCTGCGCATTGAATCAAGAGCAAAATTCAAAGCCCTTTGTTATATGCATCGGATTAAAACAGGCAATTCCCCCTCCTATCTCTCCACTCTGGTTCAACCGTACTGTCCAGTGCGCACCCTTAGATCCTCCTCTCTCGGCACCTTCTCCGTGCCCCGTTTCAAACGCACCAGAGTTGGTGGTCGCTCCTTCTCCTATCTGGCGCCATCACTCTGGAACACACTCCCCATCTCTTTGCGTTTTGAAACTTGCCACCTGAAATTCAGGAAAGGCCTGAAAACTTGGCTTTTCTCTGTTTGATCTTCTTCCATCTTGTGTGTCCCTGCTTCTTGTTCCTCTATCAGCGCCGGGAAACCCCTGGGTATCTGTGCGCTATACAAACCCAAATATAATAATAATAATAATATGTGATCATTGTTCCTGTTATTTTTTTATTTGTGTACAAAGGAGGAGTGTGGTGAGTTATGCCTTGTGCTCTCTCCACATGTTTCCAGGTTAAGTTTTCTTCATCAACAGAGTAAGTGCCAGGTACATTTCTAGTTTGTAGAATGTATGGGTTTGGAGGAGAAGTTGGAAGGGATTCAGGAAAACAGAAGAGAGGACTGTTGTTAGGAGATTGGAAAATAAATTGGTTCAAAGGGTGCATTTTATTGCACAATTATTCAGCATTATTGACTAAAGGTGCCCAGTCTGCCTTTGGGTGCAGCTCAAATATGCAATATTTCTGCTCAATATACACCCCTGGAAGATTTAGTCTGATTTAGTGCCAACCGCCCTGCCTATCTGGCCGACAATATTACCATTTCTGTTGACTCTCAGGTCACTACCTACCAGGACTCCATCAGACTGGAGCCAAAGAAGAGCCAAAAAACCCAAGACAACAGGCTCCTTAGGGTCACAGGGATTGTTTCAGGTCCAAGTAGGACCTGGCTTGGCAGTTCGGGCTGGACTGTTCCCATGAGGCACAGGGTCAAGACTGATTTGCATATGGCCAGGTCTAAACTGGAGTGGCATGGTGAGCAAAAGAATGATGGATTTAACCCAGATCTCTTGACTGGGGGTAAATGTTTTGATTTGTTCTGCATTCCGTCCATCAATTGTGTGTCTTTTGCTTTCTCGCCCTAAGTGCGCCAGGTATGCCCAGACCTGGATCCTGGGCTCACTGTGCCACTGGGATCAAGCTATCCTGGCTGAAGAGGAGTGAAACCCCCAAACCGGTCCAAGGATGCTTGTTTCCAGTCCAGGGAGGACCTGCCTTAGCAGTTTGGGCTGGACTGTTCCTACGAAGCACAGGGTCAAGACTGATTTGCATATGGCCAGGTCTAAACTGGGGTGGCGTAATGAACAAAAGAATGATGGATTTAACCCAGATCTCTTGACTGGGGGGTATGTTTTGATTTGTTCTGCATTCCGTCAATCTTTCCGCAGCGCGTTGGCGCCCCTGGGCTTAGTTTGCGCTTTATAAAGCTTATATTCATTCATTCATTCATTCACTTCCCTGCCAATCATAAACACATTGACATCAGATTCCTCCATTATGCATACCTCATATGGAGGGTCTCGTCCTGACTTCGCCAGCAGATGTGCAGCACCATAATTTACTTGTGCATGGCATAGGGAGGGAAGCATGGTCTCTACATGTGTCCTGATGGAAACGGGACAGTTTCATGGAAGTGTTGCCTTCTCCCCTTTTTTACATCCACACTCCAGTCAAAGGAGACACCGTATTTACTGAAAATGAGGACGGCTTCCAATGTTTCAGCAGATGTTTGCAACCACAGATGGTCATTGATGAATTCTTCACATGCCTGCCTCCTATTTGTGATGAAGACTGAATGGGGTTCAATGCTCTCTTGGGTATCTTGGGTCTCTTTGGGTTGGCTGACAGTTTCCACAAGGTGCAAGGATAGCTGCAGCAAGGCATGCTACAAGAGCTTCAACGTGGCCTTCATGCTACGTCCTAGCCAGGCAGGAGTGGGCAGCCTACTCCATCTGCACCGACCAGTATCGCCATCCATGCATGAATGAGTGGGAGATGATTGATGACCAGCAGGACAGCTTCACTCTATATTTCCAAAATTGGGAAGCTGAACACATGGCCTCTTTCAATCAGTAAAAGGCGCATCTCACAAGTTTAAAGGTGCAGTCAATCAGACTAAGTCAGGGTTTATCTTCTCAAGGAATCTATGGAATAGCCCTCGACACTCTTTTCAGTATCCATTTGTGTAGCTACAGAGGAGAATAAGATATCTTAGTTGGAATTACCCTATGTGTGCAAACTCATCCTGCAGACTCTATTCTTACTGGAAAGTAAATGTCCATAAACAGTTCCTAGTTAATTTTAAGATAGGTCCCAGCACGATGTTTGCAAAACTTTTTAACGTATTACCTCAAAGCAATGTATTGAGGGTATCACTAGTGAGGGCTTCTGCTGATGTCAATGGGCCTTATTTATGAGTCCGTGCGTCACTTTTACGCCGCTCGTGTGTAACTTTTTATGACGCACCAGCAGCGTGAAAAATGTGCCTTGTTACACCATATTTATAAAGTGACGCTTTTAGGTAGATGCGTCACTTTGTAAACCCCTGCCCCACATTATACCTGCGCCAGGTATAATGTATGCAGGGAGTGCGTTCCGGCGCAAGAAAGGGTCATAGAAGTGATGCAGTGAAATCTATAAGTTTTCACTGCGCCACTTCTAGGACGCAAATGCGTCAAGATGTTATGCCTGCCTCACAGCAGGTCTAAGACTGACGCAGGCCCTTTCACATGGGGCTTGCCCCATGTGAAAGGACACATTGCTGGAGTTGCGTCACTTTTGTGACACACTCCAGCAATGCGTCACTTTTGCGCCATACACATACGTCAGAAATACTGACGTATCTGTAACTCCTTGAGACATGATGCGTCATACAGTAAATATGACACATCAATCATGTCGCAAGGAGGGCGCACTGAGAAGTGACGCATCGTTGCTTTCATGCAGCGATGCGTCACTTCTCATAAATGAGGCCCAATGAACATACCATTTATATAAGAAAAAAATAAACACAGGGCGTGACCCAAGCCTGCCTCGAGTCTCTGAACGTCATTGTACAGTCTGGTCAGTGAGCTACTCCCAAGGGTGCAGATAAGGACCCCCAAACTAGAATCAGATGCCAACGACCAGCTTTTGTGCGGTGGGTGTCTCGGGTGGCTACCCCCAGATATTACCGGCGGAGAAAGCCAATGGAGGTTCTACCCATTAATGTTAGTAGTAGTTTATAATTAATCGATTTATTTAGCACACTTTTACTGAAAGGCTTCCTTGTGCTGAAAATGGGAAGAATGGAGCCCAAAACAGTACAACAACGAGCATATATATTAATAATGAAGAAAAAGGACTAACAGACTGAGAGCTAGATAATGTTTCATTTTTAGGTTTTCAAGACAGATACATACATAATTTTAGAGTGAAATAGCAAAATGAGTTCACAAGAGTGTATTTTTTTCTTAATGTTTTTTGTGTGGGTCAAGAGCTGATTTTCAGACTGTCCAGAGTAAAAAGGCCAAACTAAATCAACAACTGGGTTAATTCTAAATGTTGCTCCGTGAACCGCCCTGAGAGCCATACAGAGGCTTCTAAATTGAAATTCTGGCAGCCGGTGCAAACCTATGAGTTTCTCTGATACAATTGCAAACATGCAGAGTCTTACCACACACAGTGTTCAGAGTCCTTTGCAGACTGACAACGAGTAGGCAGGCAGGCAGCCCCAGAGTCAAGCTGTTTTCTGTAATCGATAGTGAATAAAACATAAGCTGCAGCTACCGGAGCGTGCCTGCCTGTGGGAAGGAAATGGAGAGGAGTGTTTCTCACGCGCTCCCGTTGCTTTGATCCGGGCATTTAAGAGAGCCTTCTGGTCTAACACAACTTCGATATTACTTTTCCCACAGCAGTCTGAGGCATGCCAAGACAATTTGCCAATAATGTGCTGTCTCAGCGGGTGTTATTGAAGTCTAGGAGCAAGGACTTTATTCTACTAGTTGTTGCACCGTCTCCCTCGATGCTTCACCTTTTCATTCACTGATTTTCCCTGTGTTCTGATCATGAGCTCTGTTGTACTGCCATCCAGTCTCAGTATGTGTGCTCTGTTGCAATAACGATTAATTGAAAATGGCTACAGCCAATTGGCATATTTAATTTTACAGCAAGGCTACTGTGTTATGCTGCAGAAAGTGCATAAGGGACGGGGAAGTTAAATGTCCCGTATGCACTGCAGTGTAGATTTCCACCACCCACTTGTATGTCTAGAAAAACATTGCTCCAGATTTTCGATTCTTGGCAGCTTGTCTGCTGTCTAAAACACTGCAGTAACACATAACGAAAAACACTGCTGTGTAAAAAAATACTCTCATAGAAAGGATACGTAACTACTAAGTGCACTCCATAACACATAGGGCCCGATTCACAGAACTAATTTACGACAAAATCCTAAATTTACTACTCATGGTATTCACAGAATGCACTTACAACTGTCCTACCTTTACGTCCACACTCGGACCGGAATTTCTGCTCCCGTAATGTAAGCTCCGTACCCAGAGTGTAAGCTCCACACCTGAAGTGGAAGCTCCAACCCCGGAGCAGAATTTCCACCATCGGGCCGGAATCTCCGTTTCCAGGCCAGAATACCCACAGTGCATCACATATAGTCAATTAACACCAGATTGTGGGTATTCCGGCCCGGAAGCAGAGATTCCAGCCCGATGGTGGAAATTCTGCTCCGTGAATACCATGAGTAGTAAGTTTAGCATTTTGTTGTAAGTTAATTCTGTGAATCGGGCCCATTGGGTTTGGTGCTCTATGTATCAAAACAGTACATGCTATATATTAAGGAAATATGCTGATATGTAGGTAAAATTGTATTTTTCCATGGAGAGGCTAGGGTATGAATAAAATTGAATTTTTATAATTGTTATTAGAAAGGAGCAGGTGCTTTTGATGTGATGATTCCAAGAGGAGACTTAAGTGATAGAGTTGACACAAATATTTCTTCAATGAAGCCCTCTCAAGCTCTTCATTTCTGTTCCAAGTAAGGGAGAAAGCCCTTTCTAGAACAGAAAGCTGTGGTGTCTCTTCATTTTTACAGGGCTGGACCATGGAGTGGACTACAATCCATTGGAGAGAAGAACCTGGCACCTACCTTTTTGAACAAAGACTTTGTAGACAATTTACTTTTAAGTGAGCCAAGTAGGGCTGATAAATGGGATCACCAGTTTTTCACAGACGGGCATGGGCAATGTCAGGCATTACTCGTTTTGCACTGTTGCTCCATTTTGCACATTTTAGGTACATATGAAAATTAAACTATTTTAAAATCTACTGTTTTATCTCTTCTTAGCTCACCTTCTGTTGTTATGCTTCTTACTGGGAATGGAATCTCTGTTGGAACCAATTTAGACCCGCCTTGAGTTTGGTGGGGACCACCATTTTGGGGGTACTACAGTCGGCAGACTAGGCATTTCCCTGACTACTCCAGAGGCTGGCATGGACGCACAGCGGGCCCCGCCGGTGCGCCGAAGGCGCGCCAATGGCAAGCCAGTCTGCGCCCGTCCGCGCTCAACACCAGGACCCCTTTCAGTTTTATGTCAGGTAAGCCCTTCATCCGCAAATACTGTAGAACAGCCCTGTTAGGATTGAATACGGTGGGCAAGGGTACGGATTGCCTGTGTGTCTCCTTCAATTTAAGACCTTCATATCTTCTAGCGGCCTGACCCAATTGTAAAATGTCCCTGCCCAGTACCCAATATCAGACCATTAAGTCTATTGATGATAAAAGGACAGTGACATCAGGGTATGAATCTGAAGTGTTCAAATGCATATTGCTTAATGCAAGATCCTTGTTCAAGCACAGCACTGAGTGTGCAACGCTTATCGAGGAAAGGTACATAAAGATGGCTTTTATGATAGAAGCAGGGACTGACGAAGCTTCTGGCCCTGATTTAGTGAAAGCTACCCCACCAGGGTTCCTATGCCATACTTTAAATAGGTCGATCAGGAAAGGGGTGGGGGGTTGGCAGTTATCTACCATAGTTCAATCAAGGCAGTATTTCTTCCGCCTCCAACTCAAATGGTAAGGCGTTGTATTTTATCCTTAGCTTTTACCATCATCATACCTTTAAAGGTATCTTATTGTATAGACCGCTGGGAGCTTGGAACCCCTTCATCTCATCAATTGGAAATTTACTGGAAGTGTGGAATTTTAGTTTGTGAACTGAACATCATCTGCGCCATCTTGCCCATTCCTCAGACTCACGTATGAACATACACGACAGCCATTTTAGGTACCATGGTCTCCCTGTCCACGATCGCTCGTCAGTGCACTTCCCTGACCCTGCAAGCATCCCCCATGCACCCTGGCTGCCCCCGCTCTCACATGCACAAGTCATGAACCCTCCCCTTCCGCATGACTCTGTCTCTGGGAATCACACCCCGCGCCTGACCAACACCTCCTTTCCTTCCATGAATACCCCTCTTTTGATAAACCCTTCCTCTACGCTCAATTGTCCACACCGATCCTTCCTTTCATGAATATCTCTCCTTTGATGACCCCTTCCTCTGAGCCCGATTGTCTGCACGGACCGCTGGTCATCCCTTAGCCTGAGGGTACAGTTTATTGCCCACTACTGTATGCACTCGCCCCTCTTCAAAGGAGCTACTATTGATCATGACCTCCCCACCCCCTGAGATTCGATCAGGCGCACACATTCCAAAGGAATCGGCGGAACACTCAGCTGCGTGATAGCTCCCTCCTATTGTATGGGGGTTGAGGACCTCTACTGTAGCCACGTGTTGGAATGAGCCGGAACTGGGGGGTACCGGGGATGTCTTTTTCATTACTTCACAATGTCTTTATTGTAATAAAGAGCGGTCACATGTCGTAAACCAGTGTATAAAAGGCCAGGCCTCAGAGAGGCTGTTAGAGAGCACCTCGAGACGATACCTTGTTGTCCGATCTGATGTGTTCTGCTCCGTCGGAATAAAACTTGTTTCCTGTCTTCCTGTCTCCAGCGCCTGCCTCTTTATTTGATAAACTTCGTATGGTATTAGAGGCGTTTAACGCCGGGCAAAATTACTTAAGAAACATCGACTAAATCGCCTGACCATTTTTCTGATTTTCCTCAGAAGAGGGCCTTTGTACTGATGCCTACACTATTATGGGAGACTTTAACTACTATCTGGAGGCTCCTACCTAACCAGATACAGCAACCCTGATCAACATGATGAACAGCGCCGACCTTAGGCAACACATAATAGGCCCGACTCATGTGGCAGGACATACCCTGGATGGTATTTTACTAACCACCCTTGTCTTGTGTTCACTGGGTTACTACCTCTTGTGTGGACAGACCATGTTGCTGTTCAATTTGAGTTGACCCTTACGGACCAGCACGCGGGCTGGAAACGTCCAGAAGGAAGTATTGAATCAGAGCCTGGAATAAAGTTGAGGGGACTGTCCTACAGGAATTCCTTACCACCACGGCAGGCCAAATGCCTTCGGGAATGGAGGAGGCTACCACCGCAAATACAAATTGGGTGGAGCAAGCCTGTTTTAAATTAGCACCAGTAAAAACTCTTTCTCAAAAGAACACAACCCACCGCCCCATGGTTTATGGAAGAATTGAGAAATCAAAAACTCATATGCAAACACCTTGAGCGGAACTGGAGGAAAGGCTACAAAGAAAAGGAGAAAAAGCTATATAAAAACAACAGCCTACAGAGTTATAAACAACTCCTTTTTACCGCAAAGCAAAAGTTCTACGCAAACCGAATTGATTCAGAAAAAAATGTGTCGAAAGAGCTGTTTAGAACGGTATCAAGCCTGGCCTCCCTGTGCCCAGCTAAAGTTCAGTCGAGTCAGGAACTATGCGAAGATATTGCCATGTTCTTTTTGAATAAAGTAGAGACCATCTTCTAAGCGTTTAGCGGCTCAAGCGCAGCCGGGAGGGATACGGTAAGGGAGGAACCTAAGTCCACTGAGGTTCCCCCCATACCTTTGACATTGTCTTTGAATGACATTCTTCGGCTCCTTATAGCAGCAAAATCGGGGTTGCCCTATGATCCCTGCATGGTCGCTGTTCTCAAACTGGCACCGGGTCCGATTGCCCTTTTACTTACATCTATTTACAATGCTATGTTTAATACAGGTCAGTTCCGCAAACTCTGGAAGGTTGCCTCAATACTGCCCCTTCTAAAGAAGCCTAGCCTGCACCCTAAGGATCCAAATCATTTTCACCCAATTTCACTTCTCCCGCTTCCTCCAAAACTGATTGAAAAAATAATGAATCTACAACTTAGTGCCTTTTTAGGTGAAACGCAAGCCTTGGATTCCACCTAATATGGCTTTAGAGAGGGACATAGTACTGAGTCAGCTCTCATCAAGACCACAGAGGAGGTCAGGGAAGCCGTGGATCAGGGTGGCAAGGCAGGCCTGATCCTACTTGATTTGTCCATGTCCTTTGATACGGTCCATCATGACCTCTTTTCTGTTCTGTTCCTGAGGCTCAGCCGGGAACACACGCGCATACTAGTCTAAAAACGCTTGTGTCTGGATATTTTTAATGTTTTAATGTAACAGTGTGATTTACAACTTCTGTTTGGCACTTTTATTATTTTGGGGACACTGTGTTCAAATGCTACTGCCTCAATCTTTTTTCGGCGCTGGTGCTTCTGCGAGTGTTTCTGCAGCCTTACCTGACTCTGTGCTGTAGTTTTCATGCTCCTTTCCAGCGCGGCTGCCATCTTGGGGGGGTATTAGGTTAGCACGCTAGTGTTTAGCGTCCCGTGACCTTAAAAGGCCGGACTTCCATCGCCGTGTTTGTTCTGTTCCTGAGTCTCAGCCGGGAACACACGCGCATACTAGTCTAAAAACGCTTGTGTCTGGATATTTTTTATGTTTTAATGTAACAGTGTGATTTACAACTTCTGTTTGGCACTTTTATTATTTTGGGGACAGTGTGTTCAAATGCTACTGCCTCAATCTTTTTTCGGCGCTGGTGCTTCTGCAAGTGTTTCTGCAGCCTTGCCTGACTCTGTGCTGTAGTTTTCACGCTCCTTTGCAGCACAGCCACCATCTTGGGGGGGTATTAGGTTAGAACGCTAGTGTTTAGCCTCACGTGACCTACTTCGTTTCCCTATCTAATCAGAATGCCCCAGAGGACGTGCAGCGGACGAGTGCAGCAGACGCGCCTATTGTGCGCCGAAGGTGTGCCAAAGGTAAGCCCGTCTGTGACCGTCCGCTCTCTGGCCGGGCGCAGGGCCAGGAACGCTGATCGCCCGCCTAAGACTGTGAAATAAAGTAGGGATGCTTTGCTATCACTCCACACCAGCTCCCATGCCTGTTCGCACCTACTGGACCTGCCCTCATGGAAGGGCCCTGTTAGTTGCCGGGACTGTAAAAAAACCTTCCCTTTCTCGCAAATTTCTTCACTCACAGATGGCAGTAGAGATTTGCGGAGAGGGCTGATTAACGCAAGGTCTATGTCTAAGCACACACTTAACATCTATGATCTGATAACTGAAAGCGACCTAGACTGTCTTTTCATTACAGAAACCTGGCTTAAACCATGGAGCAACCCTGATATAGTACATGCCTTACAGGCAGGCTATCGTATTCAAAGGTTGGACAGAGAGGAACAACTAGGGGGGAGGTTTAGCCATTATTCGTCAGGAAACCTTGATTTGCTCTATGACCGAATCTCTGGATTTTAAAGGAGCTGAGTGTATGGGGTTCAATATTAAGATCAATGACTCTTTTACATTCGCTGGGGCTCTGGTCTATCGCCCCCAGGTTCTTATAAGGACTTTTTGGAAAGTATTGGGGATGCACTCAGTAACTTAGCACTTAGATTTTCTAATTGTGTGCTACTCGGGGATATAAATCGCCACTTGGACTCCGCCACAGACCCAGCAGTTACCTCATTTAAAGACACAATGGACGTGCTTGGTCTATCAACACTTACCCTAAATACTACTTAGGGCAGGACACATACTAGATTGTATCTGCTCCAATCTAGACACACTCAAAGTTGGCTGCCCTATGGTTCAGACATGGTCAGACCACGCACTGATCCCTTTTAACCTCTCATTTGGAGGTGGTGTGAAGGGCAAACAGTCAGGAAAGAGCATTAAGGCCAGAAATGAGGGATGGAAAGTAATCGTTGGCCACCCGCACCTGATCTCGATGGCCAGTGACTGCAGGCCTCCAATGACAGGAAACCCGGAAACTGACAATAACAGTTTCAGGGAATGGATGTCGGCGCTCAAAGATAAAGCCGGTCCTTCTAAGGTGAGGAATAGGCCTAGCCGTAAGAGAGTATCTGCCCCATGGTTCAATCAGTCACTAAAAGAAAAACAAGGAGAAGTACGAAGGGCTGAACGTAGGTGGCGGAAAGAGTATCAAGAGGAGCAACGCTGTAATTACAAAGCAGCTAGAAGTGTATATCATGCACTGATTAAAAAGGCAAAAATCAGCTTCTATACAACTGCTATTGAAGCGGCAAACAATAAACAAAAATCTATCTTTAAGATAGTGAAGGGCTTTACCAACACTCAAATATTAGTACAGGAAATTCCACCCTCTGAAAACCTCTGTAACACAATTGCGGATTATTTTGAGCAAAAAGTTCAGGGCCTCACTAAGAATTTTGTGATTCCTGACAAAGACTTGTGTGAAGCCAGCAGCAGGGTTAGTATGACCCCGAACCTTATGGTGACTTTCCGGCCAATTAACTTGGAGGAAACCCGCCAGGCAATATTGGCGACAAAATCAGGATCGCCATTTGACCCATGCCCCCGTTGCTTCTACATGCTCTCGTAGACACTGTCACTCCTGTAATTAATAATATCATAAACACATCATTGGCCACAGCAATTATTCCCATAGAATGGAAATTGGCGGCGGTCAAACCTCTGCAGAAAAAACAACTACCCGACCCTACTACACTGTCCAATCTTTGACCGATCTCACTGCTCCCTGTACTATGTAAAGTAACAGAGTCCTTCGTGAATAAACAAGTCACAAAGTTCTTGGAAGATAACTATGCCTGGTACTCAAACCAATCAGGTTTTAGAGCTCAACACTCTACAGAGTCAGCTCTATTGTTTACCACCGATACTATCCGAATGGCGCTGGACCAGGGTAAGAAGGCTGTCTTGATATTATTAGATCTGTCGGCAGCCTTCGACACGGTCTCACATAACATCTTGATTGACCGGCTAGCAACATCTGGCATAACTGGAAAGGTACTGGACTGGATTAAGAACTTCCTAAGTGACAGGCGGCAAGTGGTCACTTTGGGCGAATTCTGTTCAAAGGAAAAAATACTCACGACCGGAGTACCCCAGGGATCTAGTTTAAGCCCGACACTCTTTAATGTGTACACCACCCCCCCTGATCAGGTTGATATTGTCCTGTAGAATAGATGTGGTTGCTTACGCGGACGATACACAACTCATCCTAGTCCTCGATAAAGATTCAAAGGACTGGGAAGAAAACCTTAAATGGTGCCTGACGGCGACATGTGACTGGATGGGGAAGAACCATTTAAAATGTAACACAGGCAAAACTGAAATCATGTTAATGGGCCCGCAAAACGACTTTGTCCCCAAGCTATGGTGGCCGGAGAATGCAGAGGTACCACCGCATACAACCAATACGGCACGTAATTTAGGTATCAAGTTTGATGCCGCTCTGTCGTTCAAACAACAGGCGTTAGCGGTAGCAGGCACCTGCTTTAATGTCATCAAGGGACTAAGAAAATTCTTTGACCTACTTCCTTTGTCAGCCAGGAAAATGGTAGCAGTCGCTCTCGTAACCTTGAGACTTGACTATTGCAACAGCCTATATGCGGGAACTAATAAGGCGGTCACTTACAGGTTGCAGATGGTGCAACATGCAGTGGCCAGGCTGGTGCTGAAATGGCCAAAGAAATCCTCTGCATCTGCCGCATTAAATACCCTGCACTGGCTACCAGTAATTAAACGGGTCCTTTTTAAGATCCTGCTAATTACCTTTAGAGCCTTCCACTCTCGGGGACCATAGTACATTCAAAGGAGGTTCTCACGGTACCATCCTTTGCATGCCTTGAGGTCCTCCAATGCTAATCTGTTGTCTGTTCCTGCCTTCAGACTCAGTTCGAGAGGTGGTAAATCCTTGCCTGTGCTAGGGTCAAAGGCATGGAATAAACTCCCCCCTCATCGGCATGCCATGGAACGAGAAGCAGAGTTCCGAAAGGCATTGAAAACCTGGATCTTTAATCTCCCTGATACCTGCGCCAGAGCACTAGTGTGAACGCCCATGGCTGGACCTTGAAAGCAGTCTGACCAGTGTCTTAGATCTTCCTGGTCAGTATAGGTGCCTAGATGCTCCTTGGAGTGACAGTTGCGCGGTATAAATACTGGCTTACATTACATTACATTACATTACCTCTTGATGAATCGTCTAAAGTCATGTGGGATCCAGGCTAAAGCATGGGATCTTGTAAAATCCTTTTTAACAGACAGAGTACAAATTGTATCCTTGGGCGAATACCACTCCAAACCTTTTGCGCTGCCTTGTGGCGTCCCGCAAGGGTCCTCACTGAGCCCTACACTTTTTAACGTGTGTGTCTCATCACTGGCCCCTCTTATTAGTGCTTTAGGTTTGGTCTCACCTCATATGCAGATGACACCCAAATCGTGGTGTCCCTGCTACCAGGACAGGAGGTGGGAATGGACAAATGTTTCCAAGACTGTATGGAATCAGTCAGGAGATGGATATCCAAAAATTGCCTAAAGCTTAATTCAGGCAAAACAGAAGTCATACTATTTGGGAATGATACCAACTTCTGGATCCCAAACTGGTGGCCGGACTCTATGGGTACTCTCCCTACGCCCACAAAAAAAGTCAAAAACTTAGGAGTCATAGTGGATGATAGACGTACCTTTGGTGACCAAGTAAACGCAGTGATATCTCAGAACAGTCAAGAGAATACTGCCATTTCTACCACCCGTTAGCCGTCAAACAGTGGTTACAGCACTGGTCTTGTCAAGGCTGTATTATTGTAACAGTCTCTATTTAAACATTCAAGAATGATTCATGAACAAACTCCAGCTGCAGCAAAATGCAACTGCTAGATTACTCACTGGTGCGCTAAATTTTCCTCAATCTCCAAAGACATAAAAAAATTGCACTGACTCCCAGTAAGGGATCGAGTGCGTTTCTAATCCCTCTGCACTGTTTTCAAAGCTCTTCAATGTATAGGGCCTGACCATTTAAAATGCCAGTTCCAATGGTATACATCAAAAATAACTCTTTGGGAGCCAAGTTGGTTACAGTGCCATCCACAAAAAAAGTTATGTGGGGTGGTAAAAGTTTTGCTTTTTGTGCGCCAAAAGCCTGACCTTCCATTCCATCGCTGAAATGCCACTGATCTTGTGGCATTCAAGAAGGGACTAAAAACCAGGCTTTTTGATAAGTAAAACTCTTTTCTTATGTTTTATTGCTCAAAGGATAAGTAACTATCGGCAAGACACCCTCGGGTAACCACTGCACTCCAGAAATATCTATAAGAGCATAACATAAATTTCACTGACTAGAGTAATAGATGAAAATACTAATTTCAAATATCACTACAAGAACGGACAACCCTGTCTGACTTGCATTTGAAGAAGCCTTTGGTGCCTCCTGCTCTCCACTTGAACAATGATTGGAAGTTTTCTACAGATAAATGAGTTATCTGAGCCCTGATGTTGCCACAAGAACAAATAATGCTGACGAACAACTCTTCGTGTGTAGTAGAACCAGCTACGAAGTTGGGAGAGTACTGCAGTGGACTCAGTGATAGCCCCACCTGGAGAGATACCTGGACCCTAGGAACATTTCCTTCAGTGCTGGGAGCTTTGGGAGAAACCAGGAGGGACTTTCCTAGCATCTGTAAATGGTAGTGATCTGTGTGGACCGTGGAGGATTGCTATAATGCACAGAAGCTCCCAGAAAAGGTTTCAAGATATTCGACTTTGAATTGAAATTCGGATCAACTTATAGCTGTAGCAGTGAATAAAAAAAGTCTCCAACTCAGGAGAGCGCTCATTGGCTGGAGCATCCTTCCTTGCCCCAGTGAAGATTCCTGATAGCCAAATAAAAGACCATAACACCCAGCTTTGTCTTGGTCAGAGGTTTTAGTGCTAAAACTGAAGTCCAGCATATCCAACTTCAAGGTACCTTCACTGGCTTCTGTATCTTGCCTTTCTCTGCTGGAGAAGTTTGACTTCCAAGGAAACAATCAAACCCAAAGGTAAAACCTCTGACTGGTGTGATCTGCAAGGCTTATATGATACCTGCATTATCCTAAAGGATAGTGTTATGTCGCTCATCACTGGGGTGTACCCCAGCAAGCAACATGTTAGCTCTGTGGTCGAGCCCACACTAGGTGGGCGGAGCCTAATAAATAGACGTGGCCGCGAGGCGGGAGTTAGTTCCCGGCCGGACCAGCGCGCACTAACAAGCATCCGTATGTGTGTCTGTTATTTGGGGCCTACACCACGTGGCATCATTGAAACACATGCCGGCAGTGTGGGCAGAAAAATCGTTTGTCGGGACACTGTCACTCATTTGTCCCGACATAACAGATAGGTCTCTTTTTAAGGCAAATTTGCAGTTGTATGGGTCTCTCTATAACATCTTATATGGATGTCTCCAATCCTTTTTCCCTTTTTACAGTTGCCAACAAAACTCACATAGTCTCAATGCATTGATAAATTCTCCAAGTAAATCTACAGAAGAATCAATAGCATCTTAAATCCTTTCTTAGTCATCATATAAAAATGCTTCTCCATAACATAATTTTCCATGCAGATATGTATGTGAACAAACATGACATATTTACAAATTACTTTCCAAAGATTAATTATAGTAACCCAGATACTCAATCACATTATTGCAGTCCAAAGTTAATTTAAAGCAGAGAGGGGTAGCATCCCACAGTTGTCCATTGTCCGTTTCCCAGTATTATGATCAGGTTGTCAATCTATGCTTTTCCAAATCACTTCCCTGTATTAGTTCGCAAAGATTCACCAGGGTCAATCTTCTGACTTCATCATTACTGGCTATGAAAAATACTCAAATGTCATTTATTTAATATATACTTCTACGGAATTTGATGTTTCTAGAAACATTCAACTAAATATTTCTCCGATACCATGTAAAAATATATGTATATGCAAACAAAAATATAAATTGATTGAATATAGAAACGTTTCCTTCCTTTATTTGAATAAGTCTGCACAGTTCACCTCATGTATGCATCATTTCTGAAAAATAATCTCCTTGCTCCCTTGCTGTTGGCCTGAAATGGTACCCAGAGCCCAATTAACTGCAATCATTGTCTATAATTGTTGCTTTGTGTTTCCTGCCACTTTTTTGATCTTCCTATATTGGTTGGGAAATATTATTTTATTGTTTTTTCTAATTGCAATGTTGTTGCTTGAGCCAGGTTGTCCCCAGAAAAATTCTTTCAGCAATACATTTTCAGTGATATGTGTTGTAAACTTTCAAGATAATACCTAATTAAATTGATAGGTCAATCCCTGTATAAAATAATAATTCACTAGTTTTAGGCAGTCAGTTGTGGCTCATCCACTGGCTGAAGGTTACTATGCAATGCTTAATACTTGGTCTAGAAAGTTAGTGTACTGCCATCCAGTTTGATAATCAGTATACGAGGCAGTTATGCACACAGAGGATGTTACAAGAGAGGACTTTCTTGGAAATACCAAGAGTATCTCTGATAGGAGCAGAATGTGCAGCAGAAGGGGTCTCTTGAATGATGGACTCCACAAGCTCTTCCAAAAAGCAAACAAACAATGGGAACACATGGGAAGGAAGGGCAATTGCCAAGGATGGTATGGCCACTATGCTAGTCTCAGACCTTTGATTCTATAGACCCAAATGATTAGTCTTAACCTGGAAGTAGCTCATTTAAGAGCTTTTATTGTTTTGTTAAGATTGCCCTTAGATTACCCCAAATGTTGAGCTTCTTCTTGCAAAGTTGCAAAAAATATATATCTTAAATACAGCAGATAAGCCCCCACGGTTTATGTATATTGAATTCCCGCAGAAATCTCTAAAGATGAATCACCAATTCATAACTTCTCCTCAAGTGCCAGTAATTTGTTTAGTGAAAACGGCTGGCTTTTACACAAATTTGGGTGTTACCTGTGTTTTATGCTTACTGTTTATGTACCCCCATTTCATTTTATTTACTCCTGTATTTGAGAGCACATTTCTAATTTAAAAATGTATACTTCATTTAGCAATATTTGCACATGCACAACATATAGCGTTTTCTCTATTATAGTTTGATCATGCGCGAATCACTAATATATCATGAATCATATGAATTATAACATGTAGCACATTTTAGAGAATGTGCAAGATAACTTGTATTCAATTTCTTGCATTTTTCATCATTAATCACAAGGTCTAGCCTTCTCGGAATAATTATAAAAAGGGTATTTAACTATTCTAATACAGACACACATTTGAGGAGAGACGCCTTCAGGTTTCCTTGAGCGGTTTGGGCACGCTGTTTAATAACTGTAGAATAGAACATCTTAGAAAGTCAGTTACAACTAAACAGACACTAAATCACCCTTCAGAAGAAGGGCCAGCTGAATGGTAGAAAGTACTGTGAGGGGGCTCATCTGTGACATACATGGACAATTATATGTGCACCCACCCGCATCCTTGGGTAAGCCATTAAACAATCGTGTCAACCAATGCAAGATTAAGTAATATTTACACTTTTAGTTGTTTTTCTAGATAGGTGTTGACCCTGAAAATGTGCAGCTTCTTAGCACATTAAATACATGTTCTGACTTTTGCACAATCCAGGGTACTGAATTTCTCAATGTTGAAAATGATAAAAAGCTGAGCCTTCCCTATCTATATTAAAGCCTGTTACCTGGATGGTGAATACAACTCTCAACAGTGGGTATAAGAGTGAATGAGTGGTCCTGCCTAGTGTTACTCTACAAATTATGATGAAATAATAAGTACAAGGATACACACTCGGCTGAAACAGAGATCGGTGGATGTGCTCAACTATTACATAACCAAAATGAGAAAAACAATAACTACAGTCATATTATGATATCAATAGGAGGATGGAAAAAAATAGTAAATAGTAAGGAAGAGGGAAATGGCAATGTATTGACCTGGGAGATGTTAATCCACTGCCAAACTTCGACTTGTGGTCGCATCTCTGCCACAAACTCTGGCAGGTGGACATAGGCTTCAGGGGAGGTTGTTCAATCCATCAAAAACTGTTGTCAATGACAACGAGGTCTTTGCTTGAACAATAGAAATAATGTTTCTTCTGTGTAGAATGTACAAAGAAATCACGGAGCTTGGTCCTATAAGCACTTGTCCTTTGTACATGTTAATTGAGTGGAGAAGTGTGGCTCACTGGTTAAAGGAGGCAGACCCTGAAGCAGAGGTCAGACCCGGGACCAGGGTTCAATTCCTGACGCGGCAGGGTCTTGAGCCCAAATGTCCACGGACTTGACCATTCTCGCTTCGGTGCCTACTCGAATCACGGGTTCTCACTCTGCAACTCTGGGCAATAGCTTGCTTAATCTCCACTACGGCCCCCTGCGGCGGGATGCCTGGCTTTCACCTTGGAGATGCCCAGTAGGGGTTATCTCACAGGGAAAAAGCCAGGACGGGTTCCCAAAGCAAGCGCCTTTAGACCTTGCGGTGATAAGGTGCTATATAAGAACCTTTGACATTTGACAATTGTGTTCGCGTAGCATAGCTCGGAGCCAGTTTTTTGGGTTCTCACATGTGAAAACTTTTGTATGTATTTTGCTTGGCTACTTTAACTTTTATTTGCTTCAGCCTTTCTTCTACGTAGCTCCAGTAGGTTGGAATAGTGGAATTTTGTGTTTTGCCTTGGAACAAACAAGGCATAGGACTGAAAGACATGTAAGTGATGTCAGTGGTGGCTCCAGGTATACCTCTGTGTGAATGCTGCATTAAAGTGGTGCAGCAAAATATTGGGTGGATTGGGATGGTGTTTACCTCAATGTCTACGAGGCAATGTGTCCCCAGGGAAAAGTTTCAAAACAGCATTTAAAAACCACAAAAGTAAGGACTGACTCAAAAAGGGAGATTAAGATTTAAATTTAGAACATACATTGGCATGGCCGATATGCCTGACTTTAAAGGAATGTTGTCTGGTAATGTGAAGCATTACAAGTACATAGCATAGGAATGGATATGTATATGAGTGGAAGCAAGAAACTGTACAATAATATTGAAGTAGGTTACAAGGTCAAGTGACAGTTGCGGCGTAAAGGCAGACCTAACAATCCATGTAGATTAATGACTGCCCTCCTCTCATCTGTGCTGCTGCCAGAGGAAAAACACATAAATTATCTAGTTATCTAAGCCACTTTAATTCCATTAAAATGTATTGTGTGACCCTGAAAGTTCAAGCTCAGGTAGCTGGATAAATAAACAAAATGATCATAGCAGTATGGACAAAAAACACACAATTTCTTCCCAATCACAACATACACTTCTGACTCCAAGCATGTGGGCGGAGCCAAAGCATCCTTTCCTGGTGATGCTCATATAATTGTCTGGTGACAGCTGTGCTGCAAGCCAGACCATAAAAACCATAAAAACTTCAAAGATACAATACAGAATTAGTAAAATAGAAATGCAGCAGTAAACTTATTGAATTACCTATAAATAATTTGACATAAAGGCCGTCAGTTAGAACATGTTAGACCTGGTATCCTTGGCATGGTTTCCCCAATCTTTTTGCCTTCAGACCTCCTGTTTTTGCTGACTACCCTTTTGCTGGTTTTAGGGCTCTGCACACTTTACCATGGCTAACCAGTGCTGAAGTACGTTTGTTAATTCCCTAAACATGGTAACATTGGCTAATGCCCATTTGGCATGTTTAAGCAAAGTGGCACTTCATCTGCCCAGGGCCTGTAAATTAAATGGTACCAGTGAGCCTGCAGCACCATTTGTGCCACCCACTTAAGCAGCACTTTAAACATGTCTCAGTCCTGCCATTGCATAGCCTGTGTATACAGTTTTAAAATGCAATTTCAACCTGGCAAAGTAAACCTTTTGCCAGGTCCAAAACTTCCTTTTTACTACATGTAAGTCACCCCCTAGGGTAGGCTCTGCACAACCCAGAGCGCAGGGTCCAATGTATTTAAAATAAAAGGACCTGTACTGTTAAGCTTTACATGTCCTGGTAGTGAAAAACTCTTAGCCATTTGTCACTACTGCAATGCCTATCTCTGTCATAGGGTTACATTGGAGTTACTGTATTACATTGCTAAGAGTAATTTCCAAAATGGGAATAGATAACCAGTTCATGTTTGGTTTATCTGGAAGCACAATCTAAAATCCTAACTTATGGTGAAGTCGGATTTGAAAAAGAAATTCTGAAAATGCCGTGCTTAGAAAGCTCAACAAGAAAGAGGAAAATACCTGAACTTACTAATTACTTCCAGCATATTTTTTAACACTGAATTGATGAACAAACATAACTTCTGTTCAATCAGGTATTTATTAACCCATATTATTTTCTCAAAAATGTATTTGTTTTCTGGAAATTTATGAAGAGAAAGACTTGTTATTATATCAGTAAATAATTACATACATTACTCATAACAAACAATCAACAACTGACTTCACATGGTCAAAAATACAATGGGGAAATTAGGTGTGACTGAAAGGGCCATCACTGGCAGAGTGGATTGGAGGAGCTGGGCCCAGTTACACCTACACTTGAATAGGCTGTGTTCTGTCTCAACACAAAAGGCGGCATACCCCCTGTAGTTAGTCTAGAGCCAGGTCAAGGGAGGAAGGGAAACTGTGCACTTCAAAGGCAAACCTCTAGAAGATTCTCCCCACTTCAGAGGAGCAACCGTGTATAAATACTGGATGTCAGACACCAACTCTTCAGTACACATCTGGGCCTGAGGATACTCTTTCAGGAAAAATAACTGCTGCTACAAAGACTGACACTCTGCTGGACTGCTGCTCTAAAGGAACAGTTGCCCTGCTGTGCTGACCTGCTGCCCTCTTATCTGGGGATGAAAATCTAGACCTGCAACTTCACCTTCAACCCAGGACCCCAGAGTTACTCCCAGGTCTAGTCTGCTGGTCTACCGATCGAGGCTACGGAACATAAAAGCCCCCCCAACCAACTAATGGACCCAGCTGCTCTGACATCCTGTTGTGGGAAGGGTATGCCCAGTCGTGGGTCCTGTGCTCACTAAACCACTGGAGTCAAGCTATCCTGGCTGATGAGGGCTGAAAGCCCGAAACCGTCCCTAAGATGCTTGATTCCGGTCCAGGGAAGACATTGCCTGGCAGTACGGTCTGGACTGTTCCCATGAGGCACAGGGTCAAGACTGAATTGCATATGGCTATGTCGGAACTGGGGTGGCGTGTTGAGCAAAAAAATGATGGATTAAACCCAGATCTGTGATTGGGGGTGAATGTTTGACAATGTTCAACATTCCATCCATCATCTTTTTGTGTTGCATCCTGGTGGTGTCCCACAGGTCTTGGACTCTCGGTGTGGCTCAATGAGCTTAAAGCAAGCTTTTGGGCTCTTTTCTCCCTCAAACAGGCCGGTTCGTACCAAGACTGTGCCACTTGCACTGAAAACGAGTGCGAGCCGCCACCTATCCTTCTCTTCACATAGCAGCATTGACCGCCCATGCCGCACCGCCGACACAAAGCACCTGCCCACCCATCCGTGAGACCCGGTATGCTCTTCGCGCTATGCCTCTCCAACACGAATGGAACTCTTGACACAAAACTCAAGAAGATAAAACTTAAATGAGACTAACCTCTGACTTTATCCGACATGATCTCCATCATGCTTGGCCTGAACTTTTAAACCTGATCTAGTGTGACCAGATAGCAGCATTTGGTGCTTTGTGCGTTTAGGCACCATTTTACACTTTATTCTTTAAAAATTCATAACTCTGGGCCTACAGATTGGTCTTTTGTTATTTAGGTCCTGTTTTATTTATGAAATTAATCTCTATTTATTTAACCAGGGGTGGAATCTTTTTGTGTGGTGTTTTCATTCTTTTACTGTTCGAAGTTTTGCATCAATACACATTGCCTCTAGGTTAAGCCTGACTGCTCTGTGCCAAGCTACCAGAGGGTTGAGCACCGTATAATTTGCAGTTTGCCTGTGCCTTACCCGGACAAAGATTGAGGTTGGTGCTTGACCAGGGATCACACCCTAGTCAACCAGTAATCTAATTTCTAACATAATAGTACGCAATATTGGGCAAAATCAGAAACAGACTGAGGGGCTGATTACGATGGCGATTAGATGAGTGCCCGACTGACATGGTTGCGAAAATGGAACCAGCGACAGGTTGTCGGCTGTCCCACTCACCAAATTGCGAACTGACTGCCGTGTAGGCAGTCGGAAACATGCCTTTTACCATTGAGGCTTGTGATGCGGCCCAAAAAAGGGCAACAGCACAAGCCCCAAGGCAAAAGGCATGTTTACAAACATCCCTGCACCCTGTGCCAGACAACACACGATGCCTCGCACACAGGGCATGGATGTTGCGAGCGGAACACCGGTGCCCTATGGTCTTCATAGCACCGGACCAGGGGGCACAGAGAACAGCTTGGGGTCCCCAAATTCACTTTCTGAAAGCCTTTCAATAGCGGCAGGACTGCCATGGAAAGGATGTTGGAAAGGGACATTGTAATCCCAACAGCGGGGCCTGAGCAAGCACCCTCCCTATTGTAGAGACTACAATCCGACCAATGGTCTGATGGGCTCTTTGAGCCCCACGGAAGCATCGGTTGGTCCCTCCGACCGATGCGGTCCGATCGACCGCATCGTAATGCGGCGGTCAGACCACTCAGCTGGATGTTGGCCGTAGCTCTCAGAGTTTGGTAGTCGGCTGAAGAATAAGGTGGGATTACTGGTCCATTCTAAAATTAAAGCTGTGAGGCCACATCATACTTAAGAACGCTCTTCTTTGGTGCACCCTGGGAACATATGGCCTCTGCTTCACTTCTTGATGAGGTTTTGGTGTCGCTCGTGTGAGTGCACCGGTAAACTCCGCTCTGTTGGACGTTGGACGAGTTTTTGCTGAACTCTGCACTCCAAGCGGAGCACCGAGTGGCAAAACTGCGCAAAATCTACCAAAAGAGCAGAGTTTACCGTTCAGGCCTAATGTTAAGTAAATGTACTTTTTGACTTTTAAAAGACTATCATATTTTTAAACGTTTCCTGCAAGATGTCTAAAAATAAAGGTGCCTGCCCCTAAAGTTATGGGTGCAGGACACCAAAGTTACTTCTTTTCTTTATTTTCAATTGACGTTTAAATACATGTGTGCCCTTTATTTAACTTCTTTTTAATGTTAGTAATAGATAAACAGCTGTTGACCAGAGGTACACATGTAAAGCTCAGGAGGGCTGCATGAGGTCCCTGGGTGAACTTTATCATTGCTCATTTCCTTTTTCTGTGATTATCGCTCTTACAGATGCTTTGTAATTATAGATAATTGCAGTGAGCAATGGCAGTCCAGGGACCAGTCAGACCTTTGAGCACTCACACAGTGCCCACTTCTTAGAGGAGAAAAGGAAGAGGGCCATGTCCATCTGCCACTGCTCCCTGCAATGGCCCCCAAAGTCTGCAACAGGCAGCTCGGCTTTACTGCTGCAGGACTAGTAAAAAAATCTATAGATGAGGGTAGGGGCTAAAGCGAACAAGATTTTTGGTAACTAATTGGTCAGCCCTTGAACTAAATATATTGCACACACTTTAAATTAAATGCAAAAGCTACTTAGAAAAAGAATCTGTAGGAAATACATTGTTCTGGTGGAAAAGCGTACCTGGTAAATGTGATCACTTCAGATGTGTCTGTCTAACTGGACGGTCAGTGATTTAAATCCTGTTTGATGCACTGAGTAATAATGACATCAATATTTAAATAAAGTGCTTAGAAGACCCAAACTGTGACAGAAAGGACTGTGAATATGTAAGTCAATATTTTCTAAATGAATTAAACATTCAGTGTGAGATATCTAGCTTTAGTTTAATACAAATTATTATAATTATGCATTACACACAGTTTATGATAGGTTCCTCAGCAGCTTTCAAATGTGCTGATTAGCTAAGTGCACACATTTATATTTCTTTTGGGCAACAAGGACCTCTCATTGAACTACAGGAGACCACCTCCTTCCCTTTCTGGGTGAAGCAACTCTAAATCCACATTAACCATTCAGCCATGGTTGTTGTTAAACAGAAAGTCTGGGAGCTGCTTTGGAAAAATAAAAAGACTTGGGGATAACGTATCCAGTGGATTCTGTTCACTTGACCTCTGTGCAGGACCTTCAAGAAGAGTTCTGCACAAATATCTGCAACATGTGCATTATCCATCTCATCTCCCTTGGCAAAGTATGCTACTGGGATTAAAAACTTTAATTTGCAAATTACAAATTGGACCCTCTTGGAATATTTATAGCTTCTTTTTCTCTCTCCTTCCCTATCTCTAGCTGTTCCCTTCTCTCTTCTACACTTGCTATTCCTCTCTGCCTCCCAATCACACACACTCCCTGTTTCTCTCTGTTCCCTCTACCTCGCTTTCTGTATACCCCTCTTTTTCCTCTTTTCATCCTGTGCTCTGACACCCTCAGCATCTTTCTCTATCTCTGTTTTGCTCTTTTCTCTGCTCCATCTCCTTTTGTGATCCTCTCTTCACCCTTTCCCCATCCTTTCTCTCAAATGTCTCAATTAAGCCATGACATGTAGGCCAGTCCTCTGACTCTGCTTTCCTCTTCACTCAACCTGCCCAGGCTTTCTGTCTTTACACACTAATGGCTGAAATGCTCATAGGACCCATCTAGAAAGATTTTTTTTTGATAAGACAAAAGAAAGCAATTTTATTAATTAGCTAATGGGCTGCTTGAGTGAAAAACTCCAACCGCAATTAAGTGTAGGACTAAAAGTTCAATGCAGCAAAGTGCAGCTGGTGGGAGTGTTCACGGATGTATGACGTTACAACGCCTACCTTTACAACGCCTACCTTTACATCGTAAGTTTTACAACGCATACCATTACAACGCATAATGCTTTTAGGCGCTGGATAGTGAATAGTTTAATTTACTATTCCAACTCCAGTCCCCGTGGATAGTAGGGAAGGTTATTGGGTAGTAAATTAACTTATTCCCTATCCTAGAGCGCCCCCCAGAGCAATGCGTTGTAATAGTTTGCGTTGTAAAAGTTGCGTTGTAATGGTAGTTTGTTGTAAAAGTTTCGTTGTAAAGGTTGTATACCGTGTTCACATGTGTGACATCCACATTACAAAAACCTTTGTAATATTTACTGGTACCTGTCTTGGAGCTGAATTTACTGTTGGTACCAGTACCATTTGTTTATAGCCCTAGTTATAGAAAAGCAGAGAAAGGCAGGCAGACCACTTCAGAAGCCCAAACGGGGAAGTAAGTGAAACGTGCTTGCTAACAAGTATGTGTCAAGTGCAGGCAGGTCTGCACTCCACATATAAAGTAAATTCAGGTGCCACAGGTTGGACACATAATAAAAAAAAAGCATGATGCACATCCCTATCTGTAAAGCGTATAAAGGAAATTATTAAGTAGGGGATGCCAGGCTACGCAGAATCGCTGGAGAAGCAAATTATTCCCCCTACTTTTTGAGAGACTATCATTATTCTTATTCCTAAACCTGGCAAGGACCCTTCTCTGTGTGGCTCGTACAGGCCCCTCGTCTTACTGAATTTGGATTATAAAATATTGGCGAAGGTGATTGCCATCAGGCTCTCTTTGTTAATGAAATTTATTATTTCCCCTGCTCAGTGTGGATTTGTTCCCCACCGTTCCACTTCCTTTAACCTCCGGACCTTTTTTGCAGTTCTTCACAGGATAGACCCCATGCTCCCTGCATCGGCGGTTCTATTAGATGCCTAGAAGGCTTTTGATTCTTTGGAATGGCCCTTTTTTCTTTCAATAATGCACTGCATGGGAATGCCTGCGAGTTTTGTTTCCACCACGACTCTCTTATATACTTGCCCCACAGCTAGACTGCGCATCAACGACACATTATCTCAACTCTTTCGGTTGACATGAGGGATGCCCATTGTGCCCTTTATTGTTTATTTTAGCTATGGATCATTTAATCAGACACTTCCAGGAGCGTCACCTGCACCCTGGTCTGCAGTTTAACACAGGACCATTGCTAGTATCGCTTTACGCAGATGATACTATTCTATATGTGAGACACTCACAGATTATCGGATGAACAATAGGAAAAATGTTGCATGGTTACGAAAGAAGTATCCCTCAACAGCAGGCCCAAACGTATTCATTTTAAAGTCCTCCGCAGGCTATACCACACTCCAGCCTGGTCACACAAAATACACCCTTCTATGCTGGGAACAACCTTTTCGATGCGGATTTTACACCGCAGTACTTTTAGAACGCGTCCTTTACAACGCAAGTCGTAACCACGACTTGCTCTGGAGGGTGCTAGAGGATAAAGAATAATAAATTTACTATTCCAACACCTTCCCTAGTATCCACGGGGACTGGTGTTGGAATAGTAAATTATATTATTTACTATCCGCGCCCCCAACGCAAGTTGTGGTTACGACTTGCGTTGTAAAAGACGCGTTGTAAAAGCACGCGTTGTGATGGTACGCGTCGTACCATCATACATCCTTCTAGGCTGCACCATTGTTTGAAATGTAATGCCCCTCAAGTGGACTTTGCCCATCTTACATGGACTTGTCCTAAAATACAACCATATTGGGAACAGGTACACGCTACTTTGGGTGAAATTACTTCACTTTCGCTGAGCCCCACTACGGAAATCACTCTCATGGGATACACAGTCAACTTTCCCAAGAAGATGAGGAGGTTTGCGGCACTTGGGTTCCTGTTGGTCAAGCGGGAGATAGCGCTAGTATGGGGTAAGAGAACTGCCCCCACATTACAGGCCTGGCTGCGTAGCCATGCATATTGTAATGTAAACTGGGAAACTTACGCCTCCCTAATGCCGAGCTCTTCACATCTCAAAGATATATGGGGCCCACATAGAGCGTATGTTGCTGAGAAGTGTAGGGACTCTGCTACACAGATTGAAAGCGGCATAGTCCCAGAGGGAGTGGGTTGATGGGCTATGAAGATGTCATATGATTCCTATTATTCAATGCGCCCTAAACTCACCATTTCTGTTAAGGGCACGTCGCATGGGTTGGAAAGGACTAGTTATCTTCTAACTATCACATTGCATGATAAATTGACATGTTGGCACATTTCAGGTGGGACGAGCCAGGGGCCGGAAGTATGATAAATTCCTTGATTAGTTAATGCAGTCTTTAGCTGTGTTACCTAATATTGTGATTTGCAAATTATTGTGTATCATTGATATGTGATGGAACGCCTGACAATCTACCGCAGTGATATTGTTAATTTCTTACTGTATACTAAAACAGGAAAATAAAGATTTAAAAAAAAAACCTAGGGGATGCCAGGCCAGTTAAGTTTCACAACTCCATTTATTAAGTATCCGGATATAACACACCGGCAGGAGTGACAAGGTGTCACAGCCGGTCAGGTCCGCATAGCATCTCCACTCCACAATAAACTGTCAAAACCAACTGTAAAATGCAGAATATCAGCTGGCATTCTAGAATGGCAGCTGAGGTCATGTAAGGGTTAGCGGGAGGGCAGAGCATGCACTTGGAAGGGGAAGGGAGCCCGCAAGGGACAGGCTACAGCGAAGTCTATTAGGAACAACACAACAGAAATAATAATGATAAAGTGGTCATGACTAAATAGAAATACCAGGCAGTATTGCGAATTCAAAAATAATATTATTGGTCAGAGTACCGACTAAGTGTATACAGGTTTGAATTCCACACACACCGCAGCCATATTATTATGAAATTAATTCATTTTATGCTACAGTATTCCTAAATGAGGAAAGCATGATGTGCATCCGTATCTGCATTTGCATATAATAAATAGGCTACGAACAGAAATGTACGCACAGCAGGTCAATATCCACTACAAAGATGGCGGACATATTGTATTCAAGTTTGCGTCACAGTGCACACACATCATTTTCTTCTACAGTAGTTCCATAAAACTAAGCATGATATGCATTCAAATCTGCAATGTACACACATTGCCCAGTCAGTCAAGCTTTCCTACCAAGATGGAGGCCATCTTGGAAATGTCGGGTGAGTGAGTGCAGGTTCTCGTTCCACAACTAAAGTTAATGCGATTTGCTGTCAAGAGCACACCTACACAAATACAGAACAACACATATCGCTGTCAGTGATGCACACAAAGAAGGGAAAATCTCACTTTTCAAAACATTAAACACAGGGCAATGCTTTACCATTTAGTGTGCCCAGCAAAACAAAAGCACCATTCATACTGAGAATGTCATTTTGTATGGCGAGAATGTATACTGCGTGCTCAGCAAATGAAAGCTCTTCTGGTGCTACTCAAATCACCTTACATGTGCTGCGGCTGAGTAAGTCAGTCAGTTGGCCTTGGTGAGTTGAGGGAGCAGGGATTTGAGGGAGGAAACATCACCATCCATTGTCTCCTTCTAATACTCTACCTCAAGTAGCCCTATCATTTTACTGTCACTTTCACATCTTCCCTGTCTTATGGTTCTCCTCTCCCTTTCTGTCTCTTATCTCACCCCTCTCCTCTGCCCTCTCTTTCATGCTTTTGTTTCTCATCTCTCCTCCACTGGGTTGTCGGTCTTTTCCCCCTCCAAATTGCTCATCTCTGTGTCACCTATTTTCCTCTCTCACCTCTTCCTCTATTTCTCATGTCTCTTTATCATCACTGCTCCCTTACTCTATCAGTTGTTTCTTGATTATATATATGTCTCTTTATTACATGTTTCACCCTTCTCCCCACCCTTGCTCAACTATCTCTCACTCACATAATTATTATTAAGTTACCTCTTTTCTACCTCTTCTCCGTACGTGTCTCTTTATGTCATGCATGCCTCTTCATCAACTCGCTATCTTCCCCACAACCTCTGTACGCTTTCCAACCCTTTTCTGCATCACCATGCTCTCTTCTATCTCCCTGCTCTCCCTGCCTCCCTCTCAGTTCTTTCTCATCTTTATCTGTCTCTTGATTTATCTCACCCTCTCTCCCCATTGTCTCTTTGTCAGCTGTCTCTTGATCCCGCTCTGCTGCCCCATTCTCACCTGTCTGTTGCTTAATCCCCTCTTTTAGCTTGTCCGTTCTCACTTCTCTCTCACAAACCAGTATGTCTCTTTCTCATCCCTCTCTTTTGTGACTACTTATGCTCTCGCAAGGCTATATCTTTCTTGGCTGTCTCTTTATCACCTCTGTCATCTGCGGCCATTTTTACCTCTCTCAGGTGTCTTTCACCTCTCTTCATCTCTCTCAATGTGTCTACTCCCTATCTCTCTGTATGTCTCTTCTACTCTGCAGTCCTTTTTTCATTTCTCATTCTTAAACACCCACTCTATCTCACTTACCTGTCTTCCCCTCACAGTCTTCTCCCGCTCCTATGCTCCCTCTGTGTGTCCTTTAAGCAGTCTCTTTCTCATAGGACTCTATGTGTTTATCACCTCTATCACACAAATCTCTCCTTTCATATATCTCTGCTGTGTTTAAATTATCTCCATCCCAACATCTCTCTCTCTTTTTCTTAACTATCTCTTTCATACTGTTCTAGCTCTATCACTTTGCTCCTCTTCTATCTATAACTGTCTCTCATTTGTCTTGTATCTCTCTCACATCTGTCTCCTTCACAATCCTTTTTTTCCAACCAAGACATAATCCTGATTCAGGAGTCATGGAAACTAGCACCAAGTGTAATACCAGGCTTTAAGACCCACCACATCCCGGCAGAAAGACATTCAAACTTTGGGCACCCCCGGGGAGGTCTATCAACTCATATAACTCACAAATTTAACTGGTCATCAGAAGCACTGGATGTAGGCCTCAATTGGGTACAAGTGACCAGAATCACTTAATCCATGTCAGTCGGGCCCAAACAGTGGCAAATCATAACCCTCAATGTTTATATCCACCCGGACCGGAAGTTACAACAAGAAAACCAAATTAGCCTGACGTCGCTGATTAAAATGATGCAAAAAACCTATCTAGGATGTCCACTATTAATCTCAGGGGATTTCAACTGCGACCTAATTGGTAAACATAGGGCAAAAGGAATCATGCGACAGCCCAAAGGAGGCCCCAGGTTAGCCCTCGATCTAAGAGACCTGGGTCTGACGATCTTGAACGGTAACACGTCAGGGGATAGGCCGGCTGGTATTACGTACCTGAGTGGAAGGGTCCACTCAACTATAGATTACACAATAGTAAGTGACGACTTAATTCCAAGCATTGAGACCTTTAAAATTGTCCAACGGCCAGAAAGTGACCACTTCCCCCAAAAAACTTCCCTAAACTCTGCACCCAACGTGGCATCGAAAATATCAAGTTTACTACACCAAGCCTCTAAATTCAATTTAAAGAAACTAAAATGGCGAGGAGAAATGCTGGAAAAAATCCAGCTCGCCGCAACAGCTCGAAAACTCGAGTTAGGGCTGCAAAAAAAGGAGGACCTGGTAAAAAATTGGGAGCAATTGGTCCTGGACCTTCTCCATAAATTTCCAGCAACTTCAGGTGTACCGAGCAAGTCTACCCTTAAAAAGGAGCCCTGGTTTTCCAATGAATTAAGAACAAAAAAAAGGAGGGTAGCGAAGGAGGTCCGACTTTTAGCTCGGCAAAAAAGACTGGGGTTACAAACAAACAAGGGGGACCTGATAGAAGCCAGAAACGCTTATAGGAAGTCACTAAACATCGCAAAATCTGCCTATAAGGAAAAGCTATGGCATAAACTACTAAGTGCAGGAAAACACCCCAACAGTCGAGAATTTTGGGGTATCATTAACGACCTAAATAAAGGACCAAAACTCTACCAGGAAGCGGGAGTAGGAGCGGACTCTTGGATCCAACATGTCCAATCCCTCTACAGCATAACAACAGCAGGCCTCCCGAACAATACACGGGTAACAAATCCAGTAGAGAATGGCCAGTTGGGAATTTACAACATAGGTACAGTAGGACCGGGGTTAAAGGATAGCTCAAAAGAGGAGACGACAGTCCCAGAACTAACCACCAGAGGGGAACTCTGTAAAATCATCACAAGGTTAAAGGCTGAAGGAGCACCAGGCCCGAACGGGCTGCCCAACGCCATCTTTAAACACGACCCGGAATTCTGGGCAGAAATCCTAATGCCACTTTTTAATCAAATCTATCAAGACACACAGGTACCTGCATCTCGGAAGGGCAACGTGATTCATCCAATATTCAAACATGGTGACCATGGAAACCCAACAAATTACAGACTTATATCGCTGATAGACGTCGAAGCAAAGCTCTACGCCTCTTGTATTCTCCTAAAGCTGCAAGACTGGATCGAAGAATCTCACAGAATCCCCTGGTTTCAGACAGGCTTTAGGCGGAATATGGGGACAATTACCAACTTAACTTGCCTGTCACTATTAATGGACAGAACAGCAGCAAAGGGCGCACGATTGTATGCCTGTTTTGTAGATATTAAATCTGCCTTCGACAGAGTTAACCGAGAGCGTCTATGGGGTAAACTGCAGCATTGGGGGACGCCAACAAAACTAATACAGGCAATAAAAGTTTTACATGAAGACACATGGGCAAAGGTCAAATTGGGAAATGGAGCTTACACAACGAGGAACATACCAACACACCAGGGCCTAAAACAAGGCTGCGTTTTAGCGCCCACCCTTTTTAACCTTTTTCTTTCCGACTTCGCAACAGTGCTGGACTCAGATGAAGTGAACCCACCTTCATTGGCAAACTTGCGAATTCCCTGCCTGCAATATGCAGATGACATAGTCCTGCTGAGCAAAACCCCAGTTGGTCTACAAAGAGCCTTAATCATACTATCAGCGTAATTAAAACAAGAAGGTCTGGATCTAAACAAAGAAAAAACCAAAGTGGTCCGTCTAGTAGACCCAAAAAAACTTAGATTCACATGGACGCACAACGGGACGAAGGTGAACGAACAAGGTTCGTATAAATACCTTGGAGTTACAATATCCCAGGGAGTAAAACAAATGGAGCATATAACTGCAATACGCGCAAAAGCCCAAAGCCTAATTTTTGCTTATCAGTTGCTAAAAACAAAAATGGACTGTCCGAACCACAATCATCTCCTGAAGGTTATGTCGGCACAAATTTTACCATCCTTGTCTTACGGTCTCGTCACCTGGTGTGGCAAGGAAATAGACCTACTAAATGAGCTCCAAACCAAAATCTATAAAGCAGTTTTTAACCTTCCAAAGTGTGCTTCAGCCCCGCAAGTTAGGCTTGAATTTGGTCTGCAAAACCAGAAATATAGGAGCATGAGCGGCTTCATAAAACTGTGTCACAAGTTAAGATCAGCAGATCCGGATTCAATGGATTGGTTAAACTGGGAAGCTATAAAAAATCAAGGAGTGAAGGGAACCCTGTGCCCTTGGGGAAAACATCTGAAAATCTGTATAAAAGAGCTGGGGTTGGAAGGCACATTGGAGTCCATGACGGACAAAGCAACCATAAGTAGATTAGCCAGCAAGGATGAAATCTTTCCAAGATGACAAAGCGTCACTTCTCAAACGGCGACATGGTTGGATCATAATCAACTCCTTTAAAGCTGGACTACCACATGCATACTTATCCTCTCATTTCAATGTGCACATAAAAAGAGCCTTCACAGACTATAGGATGGGTATGCACATTTCGAAGGATCTAGCACCATCCTGGAAAGGTAACTACCAGACGGAGAGTTGTAGACTATGTGGATACAAAACAGAATCACTAGCTCACTTTTTGTGTGTTTGTCCGGCTCTCCTGGCACAACATCGTCGATTCTTAAAACAGATCTGCAACGATTTAAAAATCGGTAACTTGTTGGCTGGGAGGGAGCTCAATTATTTTGGCTTGCCGGGGAATAAAATTCTTGGCAGAAGTGAAAAAATGCCTGAGTCTTGCGGAACAAGGACAGGGTTAATGAAGCGGGTCACCAACGCTGCCTCGATCCTAATGACTGGTAAACCCTGCACAATTCACGTAATAACATTTGACCCCCTAAAGCCTGCGGGAGTATCCCCGGATGACATTTTTTAAACTGTGTTACATCATTTTAACAAAGGAGTAGTCTAATTTTTTAGTAAGCATTTAGTCATTTTGTACCATAAAATTATCATGTGGAAATTGTAATGATTTTAATTAATTATGCAATAAATCTTTTTGACTTTGACTTTGACTGTCTCCTTCACAGTTATCCTCAGTTGTCCTTTATAACATGGCTGTCTCTTCACCAACCCCCACCTCACTTACTCTCTGTCTCTCTCATCTTTTTCTTCTTGCAGTCTCTTCTGCACCTTTTTCGCTGGCCTCTCCTCTGTCTCTCCCCATAGTGTTCCATCTGTCTATCGCTTACACACCTGTCTCTTATCGTTCTCGCTACCCTGTTCCTTTCTCACCTGCCTGCTTCTTTATCATGTCTCTACTCTACTCTCATTCTTTGGCAGCTGTTTCTCACCTATTTCTGTCTCACATCTGTCTCTTCTCTCATCTGTCTTTTTCTCACCTCTCCCACATGTTTCTACATCTCACTGTAACCTGTTCTTTATCACCTCACACTAATTCTCGCACTTCTCTATGTCTCTTTCTCCCTCTCTCCATTGCACCTTGTAAGTGTCCGCTATCTCTCATTTGCCTTTCTCCTTCCCTGTGTTGTCTTTTCCCTCTCTCACCCTGGGCTCTGCAGTAGATTCCTTCCTCACTGACATAATGAGACATGGAGGCGTGTTTTCCCGAGGGCCTCCTCTGCCAACAACGATTGATTTTGCAAGTTTGTTATGAGTGTTTCACTGTGCGGGGATATCCCGTACAGCAGGCTTCAGTCAGGGAGCAGCTGCTGTGTTTTATTTTGCAGCCTTTGCGAGTAGGCTTCGGAAGTGAATTGGGGCCCCCCACCAGAGTAAGTATACCTGGGGGCCCCCCACACCGCGGGAGCTGCGGGGGCCTGTGTTACACCCCTGCTGCGCTTCTTTAATTTGAGAGGGAGAGTACCTGCAATTCTCTGCACTGCTGTCATACACTTAATGGGAGAGTACAGGCACTTCTAAGGAGCAAGTAGATACTCTGGATGGTGAGTACAAGCTCTTCTGTATGTCCTTTTAAAGCATTGCCAATAGCCCACTGGAATTATGCGACTGGAGCAATTTTTGCATAATTAGCGATTTGCCGCATTTGCCACATAATCTATTGTCTGCTGCACATTTGGCAGGTTTTAACAAAAAACAAATATTGTTTCTAGATAAAACGGTTCAAAACTTACTAAAAATTCAACAATACGTGATGCTGCACAGTGGAAGGGCCTTTGAAAAGTCAGACTGGTCACCTTTCTTTTGCTTATTGCTATATTTGTGTGTTAAAATGGTTCTAAGGAGGTGCAACTAATACCCAGACAGTGTTAACAAGTTTAAAATTGACAAAATAATGAAGTAATACTACTACTAAATTGGCTGAATAATGGCGCATAATTTGCCTTTTCTATTCGCATAATTTACTGAACTCTTCCCCATAATATGGCCCTCCATTGCTGCATAATTCCAGTGGCCCGCCAATAGGTATTTAAATAGAACAAGCTAAAAGCAGTCTGTAAGGAAGACTTAAAACAGAGGAAGAGGAAAAAAACTATACATAAATAAAAATGAGTGATCTAAACAAGTGGCACCTGAGGGGAAAACATCAGCTGTTAAAAAATAAGCAAAGATAAAAGCAATACAAACTACAAGTAATATCACTGAGATATAAAAATGTGAAGTTATGATGTGTTCTGGAGGCAGTGTTCGAGAGGGGCTGGGAATCACAAGGCTGGGATGCTCAGGACCCGGCAAGGGGCTGTACAGTACCGGCTAAGAGTACTGTTGTATGACTGCCATGACTGCCATGTTAGTTATAAAATTATAGAAGAGGTTTAATTTACGCATCACACATGCTAACTTTTGACAGTCCTTACAGCATGTGCATGTCACTTCTGCAGCAGGTGAGGACTGCAGTCGAAAAAGAGCCAACACGCATGTTGATCGAAAGACTCCTTTACATTGGCATCCAAGGTGGCATGCTCAGATGGATCACATCCTTCCTCACCTGAGAACCCAGAGGATATACTACCCACCTTTCACCTCTTAACCTAAGGAAATCACCTGCAGTGTCCCCCAAAGGTCATCCCTCAGCCCAAGGCTCTTCAAAGCATATATGACCCCACTGGCCAACATCGTCAGATCACATGGTCTCAACATAATCTCCTACACGGATGACACCCAACCCATCCTCTCATTCTCCGATGACCCCACCACCATCAGACCCAACTCTCACAGATGCATAACAAATGTCAGTGACTGGATGAATAACAACTGCCTGCAGCTGAACACAGACAAGTCAGAAGTACTGATCTTTGGCAACAGCAGCAACATATGGAACGACTCCTGGTGGCCATCAGACCCACTCCGTCCAACCAAGCCAGAAACCTCAGAGTCATCAATGACAACAAACACACCATGAAATCACAGACCAATGCCGTCTCCTCAGCAAGACTATTGGAAATCAAACACTAAAACTTATAATGTTTTCCAACTTCTTCAAAGCTACTGAGCCTTGTGCTTTCCTATCGAAAGATCAATCTTTGTAAGTTTTCAAATCAAGCGCACAGCGCAGCATTAAAGACAGGTGGGCACTCCCAGAAAGAAGGACAAAGTTGATTTTCCCAGAATCACAAAGGTTAGTTAAGTACAGATGGCAGGATTAAGATGCAGGTGTCTGGTTTCTAAATTCATTATCTTGTCTCAACAACACAGACCAATATCTGCTGTCCATGTGAGTGCAATACCCCAGACCCAGCTCTCCCCGTCCTGCTGCATCCCTCTCGCTCCTGCCTTCCCCTTTCTTTTTCCTCGTTTTCTGGGTGCTGTCTCCTTGCTTTTTCCCCTTGTTGCACTGTTTTTTCCTTGCTTTTCCCTTGTTTTCACTGCTTTTGACTTTTCCCCCTCTGTTTTTTGAGTGTCTTCTCCTTGCTTTTCCTTCGTTTTTACTGCTTTCTCCTTGCTTTATCCCCCATTGTGAGTGCCTTCCCTTGTTTTACCCTCATTTTCACTGCTTTTGCCTTGCTTCCCCCCCCCCTGTTTTTGAGTGTTCTCCTTGCTTTTCCCTTGTTTTCATTTCTTTCTCCTTGTTTTTTCCTTCTGTTCTTCAACTGATCCGAGCGCATGGATACCCTAACGGGTGATTACATGCTCTACAAATCCAAGTTGATTGATTGATTGAGTATAGCTTTGGAAGAGTATGGTAGAGGGAGTAGGTCATCTGAATGTGCATATTGATACCTTACTGAGTAGACAAGGGGAGAGTGGCTGAAAGCAGATAGAGTGGGAGTCTCTACTACACATCTAGGAAAGGTCTCTGACTTTTAAAAAGTACTATGGCAGGCCCTGAGTAAGCTGTCCTTTAGGAGGTAAGGACCGAATGTATCAATATTGCAAATAGTGATTACCTAATTGCAATTTGCATCGAATCGCTATTCCCTATGTATGAAACTCATACAATTTCATTTAACGATTTCTAGTGCATTGCAAATCGACCTACCTTGTGAATAATAATGAGCAAAATCGCAGTTTGTGACCTATTAGGAATGGCTAAAATCACTGGGTTGGTGGCCTGCTGGGATCATCAGACCACCATGTCTGTGACTGCTTTTAAATAAAGCAGTTCTTTTTTTAATGCATCCTGTTTTCCTTATTGGAAAATGGGGTGCGTTTAAAAAAGAAAATGTAAAAGTTTTCTGTTCATTTCTTAAGAGTAGGCAGGGATCCATGAGACAAGTGCTTTCTTTTAAAGAATGTTGGCACCATCATTCGCAAAGGGGAGGGGTCCCTTGGGGAGCCATTCCTGTTTGCAAATAGGTTACCACCTACTTGAAGTAGGTGGTAAAATGCGAATGTTTAGCGACTGGATTTCAGTCTCTTAACATTCTTACATATCACTGCGATTTGGTATTACGAAAGGATGCTCTAAACACGACCCTTCCTGCTACCGAATCAGTATGTAGTCGCAATTCCAAATTGCAATTTAGTACCAAGTTACTGAATCACAATTTGAAAATGATACATACCAAAATGGATTTTCTGGTCACAAACAGCCCGATTCTGTGAATCGGACAATTTGCGACCCAAAACATGCTTGATACATTTGTCAGAACTGTTGTACTGTGTGCAGCTTGTGTGTGGCTACCGTGATGGGAGCCATATGGGTGTGAGTGGGCAAGTATATATATTTGTGCATAGACAGTGCCCACCCTCGTACAATACATATCTCCACAGGTGCTAAGGGGAAATGACTCATGGAGAAGCCAGCCAATTCCCAGACAGGCCTCAGAGCATCCTGGTCCAGAGTAAGTCCTATGCCAGATATAGTCCAAGCCCTACTAGATTCGCATGGACACCAGCTTGTTAGTAAATAATCTTGGCATTGCACTCACATGTTAGACTGTGCATAAGGTGGCCGTGTGTCTATTAAATGTAGCTGTCTTAAATAGACACTCTCTTTTTAGAGAATTGGTCATGTGCCCATCGTAGTCTGAAGTAACTGACTCTGTCTCAGCCTCACACGGGTCCCGGCCTGTTGTGACATTTTCCTGTAAACAAGTACACCTCTGTGCAAGTGCATGTCTACAGGGCTATTTGCAGTCTACATATATGGCCAAGTCCTCACAAAGATCTAAGATGCTGCTGGTAGAAAAAAGACCTGCAGGCACATGCATCAAAAGAAAAACTGGTCGCAGACGGGCAGATTCTCAGAATCTGCCCCTTTGCAACCGGTATTTTTATATTTGGGATGCATCATTTCAAATGCAAAAATCGCAATTTAAGTAATCTCTATTGCGATTACTTAAATTGTGATTGCATTTAAGGAATCGCAAATTGAGATTCCTTAAGTGCAATGCATTAAAGTAAAAAAAATCGCGATTTCGCTAAAAGGTGGCGCAAATTACCATGAAGTTGAACTTCATGATAATTTGCAAAAACTTTGAAAAATGCACTTTTGTGCATTTTTCAAGGTTTCTTGTTGCGCACACACATGCCCTTAGGGCATATGTGTGCGCAACATATGTCCACAGATCAATTTTAGGGGTGAAACAGGGTGTCCTTTTGACACCCTTGCACCCTGAAATTGCATACGCAATTTGCGAGGACCTATTGGTACTCGCAAATTGCGCATGCAATTTCCCATTCATTCCTATGGGCCTCTAGGCCCATAGGAATGAATGGGAAGCAATTCCTTATTTGTGACTCGCAATTAAGGAATGTGTAGGAATCGCTATTTTTGCAGCAATTCCTACATGGATAGGCTTTTGCGAGATTATCGCAATTAGGGACTCGCAAAATCCGACCTTGATGCATGTGCCTGCAGAAGAGGTGCGTGAATTAATTGCTGGGGTTTTACATGCGGGGATGTTAAAATTCCTCAATAAATATTTAGGATATTTGATTCGACCGTAACACATAAATACTTGTTTTCTCAGTGCTATTTAGTTCTTTTATGTTGACATTTTCGTGCAGCCGTGGTATTGCTATATTAGCTAAGTAGGTGTGCAGGGTGCATGCTGCAGCGTTTTTTACACCCCCAATGTGACTGGTAGAAGGGGCCATCTGCCTTTGCTGCACTGGGGCTTGTGGCTCATTTGCTATGAGACTGGGGTGGACAATGTTTCTCACTGCATTACGTAAAATAGGTAAAGTTGCCCATGTCGATCACAGGGAGAGAGGCACAATAATTATCCCCAGTGACCATCAATCATTTTTTTTACTATCCCTCATGCAACCATGAAATAAATCAAAGACATTGGTATCTCTTAAAAGGGATTATTAATCACACCAATCCCTAACCTCATTTCTGATGGACACTTCCACCATCGCTAAGGTGTTTCATGTCTTGATAGGTAGCCGGTCCGCCCCACCACTAAATTGTCAGGCAGACATATCAACCAGATGATGAAGCATGCCACCTAAGCTGGTGGGTGTGGATGTGTCAATATCTTTCTTAAGACTCCAGACAGACTCACAGGAACTATGGGGCATATTATCAAGGGGGTTTATCTCCGCTTTTTTGGCTTTAAAAGCCAAGAAAGCGGAGATAAAATTATCTCCCTATTACCAAGCTGTCACTAACACCAGTTAGTGACAGCTAATAGGAGATAGCGACCATCTTGGGCCCCGCTTTGCATGTCAGTGATATTTATCACTAATGACATGCAAAGTGGGCGTGCCAAGATGTTAGCGACTGGAAACAGTCGCTAACATCGCTATCTCCTATTACCAACTTTTGGAGATATTCGCGCTAAGCGCGAATATCTCCAAAAGCTAACACCTGCCCTGAGCAGTTCTTCACCATGTTATCCAATGGGAGGTGGATAACATGGCTAAGAGCATTTGCTCGATAATGCATGAATATCGCTGACTTTTCAGCGATATTCACGCATTGCGGCCGTTTTTTATCGCATTTGCGATAAACCTTGCTAATAGCAAGGTTTATCTGCGATAAAAATCGCCGATGTGCGGCGATAATTTTTGTCTCTAAACAAGTTAGAGACAAAAATTATCGCTAGTTGTTGGTAATATGCCCCTATCTTTGGCACCCACTATCAGGGAAATTCCATTGGATGATAGACCGATACAAAGATATCTTTGAGTTTTTCTTTCATTTTGATTAGGGAGGACGCTATACTGCTGAGCTCCATCCTCTTTTTCCACCTTGTAATGTTCAACTCTTCATCAGTTGGTTTGTTCAGTTGTTATTCACATTTGTTTCCTCCCACCACAGTGATCACCAAGGGCAACCACAATCCTCGTCAGGGTATGACTCAAGCAAACCCCAAATTAACCTGTGATCAACCCCCTGGTAGCTTGGCACAGAGCAATCAGGTGTAACTTAGAGGCAATGTGTGAAGTATTTGGGCAATACTTTAAACAGTGAAAAACACCACACACAAATGACCCCGCGGATTCCTTCCCCTCCACCCCGCCTCACCACTAATGGCCTACTGATTCACAGTGCTTTATGTCACAGACTGGAACCACCTGGCACTAAACATACATAATTCATTATTCTCCACTGCACTGTCCAGGGTTCAATTCTGTGGCTCTCTGGTTACTGACACAGACCTTTGCAGTGCATTAACTAATAGCGGTTTCATAATGACCGATCGTGCATTTCCCACTGATTAAGTTATCTTGCATTTATTTTTCATTTCAACTGTACGTTATTTTATATGTAGTTAGCTGAAGGTGAAAGACCCAAAAAGTGACAGCATATTTGGGGATTTTCAGACACGCCTTTGACCACACTCAGTCACCTTGCACTCAGCTTCACATTCCCATACTTATTTTTATTGCACTTCGTCCACTAAATGCATATAGGGGCAGATTTACAAACCCCTTGCGCCACTTTTGCGTCATTTTTCCCATGTTAAAAGTGACGCAAAAGTGGCGCAAGAGGCTTGTAAATCTGCCATATAGTTTTTATCAACCTGATAATAAAGCCTCGAAGGGAATGCAATGCGATGGGGTGCAAATTTCAGAAAGGAGAAACATATGAGGGGAGTAGTATCTCTTTCAGAACTTTTGAATGTCGCTCAGTTTTCAGATGGATTACACAAGTACGCTTAATATATACACACACACACCAACCCCCCCCTCTTGCCCCCTGCCTCAGCCCGCCTCATCTTGGACCAACTTTCCAAAAACAAGAACATATTCCTGATAAATCAAAATAGTAAAAGCAACAGTTAGTTCAGTTCTACCCGGCATTAAAGATATGTAAGAATTGTGGAGCTTTATTGCCATCTAGTGGCTGATTGGGATTAAGCTGCATTAAACAGTAGTGATTGATCCAGTTAATACAGTTTTCTGTATTTCTCGATATCTATATCTATAGACAGCTCCCTAGTCTATTTATATATATAGAAATACATAAAGTTTACGATATGTCGATATTTACTTAACAAACTCGACTGAGAGCACTGTACTTTAATGGGTCGAGCCTGAGGGTACTTGAAGACGATGAAAGAGCCTGTACGTCAAATGGGAATTCATGGCATTTATTTCCAAGCACAAATATATTATTCCACGTAATTCAAATTGCATAACTTTTCACATACATTTAGAATCTTAGGAAGACAGAGGCTGAGGGCCTCATTTATAAAAAGCAACGCATTGCTGCGTGAAAACAGCAATGAGTCACTTTTCATTGCGCCCTCCTTGCGACATGCTGGATGTGTCATATTTACAGTATGATGCATCATGTCACAAGGAGCTATAGATACGTCAGTATTTCTGATGTATATGTAGGCGCAAAAATTACGCATTGCTAGAGTGTGCACAAAAGTGACACAACACCAGCAATGGGTCATTTCAGATGGGCTTGCTTGTCCCATTTCAAATGTGCTTGCGTCAGTCTTACGCCTGCTGTGAGGCAGGAGCAGGATATTTACGCATTTAGGTCCTAGAAGTGGCGCAGTGAAATCTCATAGATTTCACTGCGTCACTTCTATGAGGCTTACTTGCGTCAGAACACCCACCCTGCATACATTATACCTGGCTCAGGTATAATGTGGCGCAGGGGTTTACACGTGACGCATCTACCTAGATGCGTCACTTTGTAAATATGATGCAACATTGTGCATTTTCTTTGTCGCTGGTGCATCACAAAAAGGGACGCACCAGTGGCGCAAAAGTGACGCAAGGGCTTATAAATAAGGCCCTGAGTGATTAGGGCAGGATCACATGATCTTCACTCATGCTGGAGACGAGAGATTAGAACACAGGCTTCAGGGTCGAACTCAGCGTTCTACTTTCGCATCACTCACGGTGAGGGGTTACACTGTAGTGAGTAAATTGAGCTGACATATTTTTCTACACCCCCACACTCTGGCTGTTATCATTCATAAAGCTCTTGTAAAATATTTGCTCACTGGTAAGCTTAAGGTTTGCCAGCATTTCAACATAGAGTGTGTAGTGACACACTTTTGTGTCCTTAGTCAGCACTGTGTAGCGTATGTTATGCAACAGCTGTTGTTAGGTTTGCTTCGAGTGTGGCGGAAAGTCGCTTCAATGATTTAGGCACTGATTGGTGACATCTGGTGTGGTCTACAGGTTTAGAATTCCAAAGCTGACAGGTCGACTCTGCCTTCCGTTCTTCCAGATCTATAAATTGACTGCCATTTAACTGTGCAATGGCAACACCTATTATTCATAGAGCTTATTCATTGCAAAACGGCAGTGTTAAAATATATACTAAAATATTTCATAAATAATGCAGGTGTACTTTACATCAATCATTCCTGCGTCGCTCTTTTCCCCTCTGGAGCTCATACTCACACCTACAGTAGGGGAAAAAAATCAGGCATCAATATTCATGAAAAGTTATGTATAGAATCAATTAAAAGTAATTTACTGATATTTCAATACATTTATTGGCATTGATTTTCACTGAGTACAGGGCTAGTGCAATATTTTAGATTTGAATTTCAAATATATACAAATTATTTTTTATGGGACAGGGTTGCAAGACCAGTTGTTGGCAGTATGTGGTGCTAGAGTTTACTAATGTTTTAGGCCCCTTTTGTGGCTGTAGTAACTCTAGAAGTGTAGTTTGTTAATAGATATTGGCTTATTGATTTGTGGGTGGGTTTACATCCCTCTCTAAACCCTCCAGTGACCTTCCTAACTCACTCCCTACTCCTCTCTTAATCTCTCCCCTTTAAGATTTCCCATTTTCCAGCCACTTATCTGTGTCCCTCCCACAGTTAATACAAAAATGTATGACAACATGTTTGAGGACGCCAAGTCAGGCTGAGATTACCAAATAAATGGGTACAGGAGAGGTAGAGACATAAACTCCTCATCTATGTTAGTAAATTGCATTTTGTAGTATGTTTTAAAATACTACAAAACATGCTCGAAAATGAAGTTTGTGACTGAGCCCCTCAGGTAGAAATCTATGCTTGGTAATGGTATAGCACACCAATGTAGAGGTATACCTAGGTGCAGGAGTAGATTTACACATCAGTGAATCGACACATGCAATTTATATTTGTGAATGGACCCGATATATCGTTTTCACAAATAGAAAAGATAAGGCAGTTGAAATGATGAGAAAATGAGGGGGCTTGGCTTCCGTCCCGAGGCAAGATGGCGGTGGACTACTGAGCTCCATTACGAGCACAGAGCTTTGTTTTTTTATAAGCCTTTTCCTACCATGCCTTGCTTCTTCCGCTAAGGGATTCAGCTCCTGGACGTCGCGCAACCTTACTTCATTAAAGATATTGTTCAGGTATGCTTTCAAGGATCCCAGTGCAGCTGCAGTGATTTTTCTCCTCACACACGAGTGGCCATTTGATAATGCGCTGCTCGCGTCTCAGTCTTCATGCTTCCTCAGGAGTAACCTCATAACGGTACCTCTGCGCACCATTGCCAACTGTTTGAAGTGCTTTCTTTAGATTGCCATAGTGGTGAATTCCTCTTCACACATGCAAGCAATTTGACATTCAGCCTCCTTAGTTTTACTGGGAAACCATCACTTCTCTTCAGCTATGTGACCCCAGGAGTGACCCTTTATTCTAGGTTGGCCCAGATGTAATCTTTCTCTGCTTTTTGACAGATGAACACTGAGGTTCTAATGTAATCTACACACAGTAAATACATATGAAAATTAAATATAATAATATAATATGTGCACATATCTCATAGATAACACTTTATACAAACTTTTTAGGCCTCTACAGTTTTTAAATCCATCCTTTTTGTGCATGGGCAGGATTCGATCTTTTCAAAAGCTTACGCAGTGTTCAATTCATTTTGTCAAGATGGGTAGTGACTCCCATACCGCTTGTAAACCATGTTCTTCAAGTCCAAAACAAAAATTGCAAAAAAGACCCTCCCTCTCCAATTCTGTCATCCCAAAGTCCAGTTTTAGACACTATTTTGGATGAGATCGAGGCCTTAAACCTTTTATGTGTGCAACTAATGAAAAACTACAACAAATTGAAGACCGTTGGATTGTCATGGAGAATAAAATGTCTGAATTGGGGCAGCGTGTTTGTGACTTTCAAGATATGACTACCAAATTACCTATGTTGGAACAAGACATAAATAATCTGAAACTACACACTGAAGACCTTGAAAATCAAAACAGAAGAAACAATCTCCACCTCTCTGGTCTTCCTGAGAATATTAAGGATCCTGACCTTCTGATCTTCCTGATAATGTTTTTACCGGATCTTCTTCGTCTTCAAACTACACCCTCTTTAACATTCAATGTGCACATTGCTTGGGCAGTCTTCAACCACATTCTACTAAACCGGGTAGTATCTTAATGCTCCTTCTGGAATTCTCTGACTTGATGCGTGTTTTGAAAATCACTAAGGAAAAAAGTCATCTGATCTGGTCTGGTCATAACATATTCATCTCTCAAGATATTTCAAGTGCAACTAATGCTTGCCAAAAGGAATTCCCAGCCCTTCGCCCCGGATAAGAGAATTGAACATTCATTATGGTATTCTTCATCCTTGCATCTGTAAAATCACCCATAAAGGTGTCTCACATTCTTTTGATGATCCAGCTAAATTAAAAACATTTTTACTGAATATCACAAGTCAGATTATGGAGGCTAATGCTTGATGTCGCTATGTACTCCTAATTCTATGCATGTTTTTTCTTATTCTATTCTTTGATTCTATATTTTTTTAAATAAATGCCTATTTTTCTTTTTATATATTTCCCAATATCCTTGTCTGCTGTCATTCTTGTTTTTGACACTAGCATGCCCTATGCTCATCCTTTGTTCTCTTTTTTCCAGATCTAGATTTCTATCCTTGATCTGACCTGTATTACTTTTTCTCTTATTTCCTTTCCCTCATTTCTATTTCTCTCTTATTTGACCCTCTTTCTCTTTCCCCTTGTTTCCTTTTCTTTTCTTATTTTCTTTATATTTGTATGGGTGTTTATTTCGTTTTCCCTTTTCTTCTTTTGGTGACTGTGTTCTTATGTTCTCTCATTGTTGTTAAATGGTGTCCTTTTATTTTATTTTTATTAACTCTGCAGCCTGTAGTAATTGTTCCTGTATCCTCACCCTCACTCCATAGCATGATTAATGTTGCCTTGTGGAATGTCTGTTGTCTGGGTCATACAGTCAAACGTCAAAAGATACTTTCTCACTTGTCTAAGCTTAAAGCACATGTTGCTTTTTTGCAGGAAACGCATTGTAATGATGTTGAATCACTTAAACTTAAACGTCAATGGGTTGGTCAGATTATTATTTCCCCTGTTGTTACCCGTAAAGGTGGTGTAGCTATGTTATGCCATTTGTCATTGAATATTCAGATTTTATCAACTGAATGTGACACGAATGGACAATGGGTTTTGGTTGATGCTATTATACTTCAAAAACATGTTACTTTCTTCAATATATACGGTCCTGTTTAATCTGATCCCGAATTTTGGCATAATGTTAAATAAAATGTATCCTGTAACTCTAATCCTAATGTTATTGTTGCTGGTGATTTTAATGATTGGCAGGACCTGTTTACAGATAGGAAATCTAATTTAAAATGTATACCTGATAAATCCCATAAAGTATTCCAATCTGCCATTGCCTCTCGTCCATTCTTTGATGTTTGTAACACTTGTAACCTGGATGTATATGAATTTACATTCTTCTCCAATATACACCATACTATCACTCAAATTGATTATATTTTAGTCTCTAAATCCTTACTCCCCTCAATTCAATCATCGGAAATTGGGTCTATTTCTATTTCTGATCATGCCCCTGTTTGACATGTCTCTTAATATTTCTTAACAGGGACATCAATGATTTAATAATTCCTTACTATCAGAGCAAGCTTTTATTTTGGAAGCGACCGCCTTTATTGATGCTATTAAATCTATGAAACAGGCCTAGGCTCCTTGTCCAGGTGACTTTCTGATGAACGCATTCCTCTATTTTTGCTCCTAAATTATTAGCACTTTTAAAATTCCTTTTTGCTTAACTCTTAAGCCAATGGATCTTTTTTGGATGCTCTTTTTGTTATTATCCCTAAACTGGATAAAGATCCTATCCTCTGTAAAAATTATCGGCCAATTTCATTAATTAACTATGATTTCGCTAAAATTCTGGCATCTCGTTTGGAGGATGTTGTTCCCCACCTTATTAAGCCTGACCAAGCTGGTTTCGTTATAGGCATGCTTGCCTCCGATAATGCTAGAATGTTTTTTAAAGTCCATCCGTTCTTGCTGCTCTCTCCCTTGATACCGAAAAAGCTTTTGATAATGTAAATTGGCATTTTATGTTTACCACTCTTCAATGATTTGGTTTTAGCCCAAAATGTATTTCCTTTTTATCAAACTATTATAGGTCGAACCAGGTGCCTGTGTTTTTGTTAATGGTCATTTCTCCCCCTATTTTAATCTGCATTGACTCACTAGACAAGGTTGCCCTCTTTCACCTTTGCTTTTTCTCCTCTGTTTGGAGCCCTTCCTTTACCGCATTCAATGTAATCCTTTTATATCTGGTTTTAAACACAATTCCCTAGAAATCAAACTCTCATCCTATGCAGATGATATTCTGGTCTATATGTCTAATCCCCTCATTTCCTACAACCCTTTCTACAAGAGATTGATTTATACTCTAATATCTCTTGTTACAAATTAAATTTTTCTAAAACTCATATTTTATCATTAAATCCCTCCTTTTACCGTTACATGTTTCACAATAGTAATTTTGCATAGTGACCCACTAAGATTAAGTATTTGGGTGTCTGGTCTCTCCCACTATTTCTAATATACTTGCTTATAATTTTACTGCTTTAAAACTCAAACTTTAAAATATACTTTATACCTGGTCTCCCCTCTTTTTATCCTGGTGGGACAGATTAGATACCATTAAAATGATGATTGTTCCTTATGTGCTTTTTTTTGCTCTCTATGTTACCTTTCACCATTCCTAATTACTATTTCTCACAAATTACTTCTATTTGCAATAAATTCCTTTGGAATAACAAATATGCCTGTATTTCTTTGTCTAAACTAATTCGACCAATGACTGAAGGTGGTGTACGTTTTCCTAACTTTAAACTATATCAAACAGCCTTTTAAATTAGATAATTTTAAGCTCTGACCTAAGAATACTATGACTCTCCTATATCACAATGGATTATTTTTGCGCGCTCTTTATTGAATGACTTTTCATATTATGATGTTCTTTTCTTGTCTAATTGTACATTTATATCCAAAAACCCAATTTTAAAGTACTCCCGACATTTGTTACACAGAATATTTACCCAAGGGGCTAACTTTTTTCAATCTTTTCTCACACCCTCTATTTGGTACAATAAATGTATCAAATTTCGTCATGTCATTCTATTTCGAACTTTGGAAGGAAAAGGGCCTTTTTAATGTCCATCAGTTGATCTCCCAAAATTCCATTCTACCCTTTGCTCAGCTGCAAGAACGATATAAATTATCTAATTCCTGCCTGCATCAATATAACCAATTATTACTTGTACTTCAATCCTTTTTATTAAACAATCATTTTCCTCCTGATTCTATCCCATCCACTTCTTTAACACCATTATACAATCTTACCTATGATTCCACCCCAAAGCATCTCTCATATATAAACATTTATTCTCTCCTATCACTATGAGAAATAAATCTTTTGTTGAATTACTATGGGCGGACCTTTCTCTATCATTATCTGTTTATCAATGGGACAATTTGTGGCGTAGTATATTTAACACCTCTAAAGCTGCTAGTATTACTCAATCATTATTTTTTGTGTATAATAGAGTGCTTATTACTCCTTCGCTTATTCATAAATTTGATTCCTCTGCCTCTCCCCAATGCTGGTCATGTCTCTCCTCTGATGGAACTTTAACCCACCTATTATATAATTGTCTTAAAGTAGCTGAGTTTTGGAAATCTGTTTGGTCAAAGTGTTTATGGATATTTTCATGCAATGTTATATTATCTATTCAAAATGTTTTCCTTGGAACTGTGTCTACAAATTTTAATAACCTTTTTCCAAAACCCATGCTATTTAATCTTTTTATCGCACTTGCTTTTAAAGTTATACTAACTTGTTGGAAATATAATTCTATAATATGTATATTATCCTGGTGGAATCTTACTTGTGATGAACACAGAATATCGACTGACTCCTATTCTTCAATATCTAAAAAAAGTTTATTGGATCACCTTTGGCTACCTTTCACTACATTTCTATCTTCACACTCATCATTTTCCTAAATCTTGTAGTTCTTTTCCCTCCCTTTCCCTTTCTATTCCTTTCTCTGTTCTATCTCTTTCTCCTTTCCCTTTTTTCTATTTTGTAAAAAAAAAGGTGTGAATATAGATAAATATTGCCAGTTTCACCCTGTTATTTCCCACTAATTAATTTGTATTTCATAACGTTTTATGACTTCCAAGGGATTCCTTGATTAATGAGTTGTCAACTAGGTATTATGTTTAATACTTTATATTTTACTTGACATTTGTATTGTTTATTACCTATGATCTTAAATAAAACAAATGTTTAACAAAAAAAAAGAAATGATAAGAAAATCAGTTGGTCACATTGGCACATTCTAGACATAGAAGCAGTGCTTAATTTAAGCCGGTGGTTTGTCTAATATAGAGACAAGCACAACAGTTACTTATTAATTCAATATACCTTAACATTGCTAAAAAGTGCCACCCAAGCCATTCCCACTGCTTTGGAAGTCAGGAATTGTCTGAAATGTCCCACTGGTAAGGTTTAATGGCTAGTAGTTGTGTTGGTTATGTCGTGACGGAAGCAATGGCCTGGTGCAGTGTACAGTGACCTGCTGATGAGGGCCCCGGCACTGATTTTTTCACAAATTAAGCACAGCATAGAAGTGATCTCAAATACTATTAACTTTCTTAAGAAATAATATGCACAGCAAGGGGACTCTTTCCAAATCTATGCAGTGAAAACGAAAAACGTCCTCAGTGTCCCTCTTGGGGGTGAAAATAAAACTATTAATAGTTGATGGTTAGGAATTCCTTTTCTTTCTCAAGTGTGACTCCATATCAGTTTTTTTGGATAATGTGGTATTATCAGCTTTGAAAATTATCCTACATACCTCCCTTCATATGTAAATATTGATAATTCCTCCTTCTGCTTTTCCTTGAGCTCCTCTTGAGTTGTAGAGACTGTGAAGGTGTCACGACAACCAGTTACCCTAGCATTGTTTTAATATAATGTGTGCTTATAAAATACTGCAGTGATGGACACTAACCCAAAGGACAATCTAAGGTAGAAGCTGCCCAGCAAAGTTATAAATGTGATACTGTTTCTCCACTCCATGGTTAACTGCACCTCATAAGCGTTTGCTCTGAGAAGTAAGTAGAGAAGTTTTTGGATTTCGCAATTTTAACTAAAATCTCTTGAATTTTCTGAATGACACTTGAATGTTCTAATTTGCCATTGCTCTCATAGTAATCTAAATTAAAGGTATTTTCCTCAACTTATGTTGTAATGGAAGAGTCACTCCTTGGGCATGGCCTAGGGACAGGACAGTTTTAACTGTCTGAGAACCTCTTGTATTCAACAAAAGTAATGTGTATATTAGAAAATACTAATAGTATATGTTTGTTTCACTCTCTGCCTTTCTTGATCCTTCCTTGAGGCCAGCACAGGTGAGGAGGCAGGGATCCTGCCAAGTCCCCCTCACACTAAGGCCAGTTTTCTCCTCTGTGGCCCTTGCACAAGGAGAGGGATAGAAGTGTTTACTCTGCATAGTGCCTTCTGTGGGAATAGTGTTTTCATTTTAATCCACATGCAGCTACATGGTGAGAGATCAAGGTGTGGATCTGTAGAAGAAGGCATAATGGTCCCAACCCAGAAGAGAAAATAAGTGCTCAGCGTGTGTGCCCTAGACTGTCATTGACAATATGAGTTCACCTCTATTAGGCCCTCGTTCATTTGGGGAGCCACTGTCTCTCATTTCACCAACAAGCATATAACTCACACAACTCCCTTTCCTCCAAGATTGCATTTCTCCCAATGCCTCCCATCATTGACAAATATCATCAGCCCCGCCCATCTTAGGGTCTTTTGCACACTCCTTGCTCAAGCAAGGCCACTTCTCACATCTCTATCTGCACCCCAACACCATTACTGAAGGCTCCCTGCCTGCCTTCACCAATGCGACCACTTCACATCATTGCCGTCTACCTCCCTATTAGGCCTTTCCAGCCTTCTCTTTCCCTTTGCTGGTTTCTTCTAATTTTCCTTTTTTCTTCTGGTTTCTGCATTCCACAGTTTCCCTCTATCCATGAGCCTCCTCACAGCATCTTCATTGTTTCCATCTCCTGCATCCCCATTCTTTCTAGCTACCACCTTTTGTTTCTTTTGCTGTACTTGCCCCCTTGTGGAAGCAGATTCCACTAATAATAATTCAGTGCTTTTCATTCATAATAACCAGAACAGAATGCAAAGTTCTTCGAATGGGGGAGGATTAACCTACCTATTGTTTAAACTGTGTTGGTTAAACATGATGACTCTTCTGTTCCTTATTTATTTATTCTCTTTCTTTTCTCTCTATTTTCCTCCTTTCTTATGATCATATTATTTGTTATTGGGATCTTTATTACAGTGTTAATGAAGTACATTGATGGGTCCTTTGTACGATATTAAAATTGTTTTTGTGTATTATAAAAATCACAATTACGAAATGTTTAAAAAAAAGTTCTTACTGTGTTTAATAAACACATTTTTTTAAGTTAGCATAAGTAGACATAATCGTTTATTCAATTGCACTTTAAAATGTGTGTGAGGTGAGGTGCTCAATGTCTTGTTTTTCCTTTCTCCGCCTGTGCACCAAGGAGCCTCAAATGCCAACTTCATTATGATACTAACTGTACAATGCCTCTACAGACGTGCTTGCACATTTTGAAAATGCATTATTTTCTGTTCATGTTGTCCCCCGGGAAAGGAAGGAAAGCAGTTACATACTGTTTTCAATGGGCTGGTTATATATCAACTAATTAGGCTTGTGTTGTTCATTCTTTCATGCACATAGATACACAGACTTGAAGATTTATATTAGTGTGATGAAGGTTGTTTTAGAGTGTTTTCCCACTAGTAGTGAGTTTGAGTCTCTTCCTGTATGTCGATATGCAAGCACTGCTTTCTTTGTTTTACGTTGGAGGTTTGCATTTTAAGGGGCCAATTATAATGTCAGTCAGAGTTGCCTCCGACCGATTTCACGGCAGAATTGGGACCGACCAACCTCTGGTCGGCAGTCCCAACTGACCTCCGGTCGGCAGTCCCAACCAACCCTCAGTCGACAGTCCTGACCAACCTCCTGTGGGCGGTCCAGACCAACCGCCTAATTACGATGCGACCGTACATGGTGCGGTCACATACTCCCATTCCCCTATCAGAGCTTGTGCTACAGCTTAAAACCAGCCATAGCACAAGCTCCCATAGGGAAATGGGAGCTTGTGCTCAACCCTGCACCGCGTTTCAGGCACCTCAGGGTGATTGCTTCACAGTGCAGAGGAAGGTGCCCCCTTGGCCCCCAACCAGAGGTCACAAAGAAAAGGGGGCCCTGTCAGGGACCCTCAAACTCACTTTCTGACAGGCTTTCCGGTAACAAGATAAAATATCGAATTCAAAATATAGATTTACCAAAATATCTAAGTCAAAATATAGAATGGACAAAATATCGAATGGACAGAATACAGTGGTGAAAAATATCGAATTGAAGGTAAGTAATTTAATATCGAATAGTAAATTACCCCAACGCTATCCAACGCTTTCCCTACTGTTGCACTCTCTGGAGTGGGAATAGTAATTTTTACCCCTACACTATCCAACGCTTTCCCTACTGTTGCACTCTCTGGAGTGGGAATAGTAATTTTTACCCCTACGCTATCCAACGCTTTCCCTACTGTTGCACTCTCTGGAGTGGGAACAGTATTTTTTACCCCTACGCTATCCAACGCTTTCCCTACTGTTGCACTCACTGGAGTGGTAATAGTAAATGTTATATTTATTATTTCATTTATTTTAAATTACTTTTAAGACATTTAAAAAAATTCGATATTTTGACTAAATATATTTTTTTAAACTATATTTTTTATTCGATATTTTTGTACTTACCTGTTTGTAGATAGGAATTCGATATTTTTGCATTCTATATTTTTTCTTTCGATATTTTGGTAATTCTATATTTGGCCAGTTTCAATTCTGACCACCTAAATTGTAATTAGGTGGTCAGAATTGAAACTGACCATTTCAGTCGGAAAGCCTCCAACCTCAGGTCCGAGGCTTTCCGACTGTTATTGTAATAGGTCCCCAAGTCTCCGTTTGAAATGGAATTGTGATTGGTTAATTGCTTTTGTTGCTCAGCCTAACTTTATTGTAAATGGGTGCTGCTTTGAATACATCTGCAGCTGCAGCTTGAGAAGGAGATAAAGTTCAACCTGAAGGATCACTGCCCATGAAATATTAACAAATGCAGGTCCTCATACTAGTAGGAGTATTGCTCCATGAATGTCATAGGATTACTGCTGATGATAAAAACATTCAGTTTCCTCTGAATGGTACTTTTAGTGTGAGAAAGATTGAATATTTGAGGTGTGGTATGTATGAAGCAAAAGCACAACCTAGACCTTTTGCTTTTTACGCTGCTGCTTGTTGTACCTGACTGCCGCTGCCACCGTCTCAAGCCTCAAACCCTTCTGCCACAGGGGCCTGTTACTGAACCTCGCCGGACCCGCTTAGCGGGTCCCGCAGCGCGGCGTGCGCACAGGGGCTGCTGACTCCGGGCACTTTCCAACTGACCGGCAGGGCTGCGAGCAGGAAGCAGGGACTCCGTGGACCAGGAGTCCCTGCGAGCCCCATTGACATCAGCTGGGCTGCTCTCCCTGCCGGCCACGCCCACTGCCCACGGAGCTTAACAGGCGGGACCTTTTACCTGCAAGCGGGACCCTTTTGCTTTTTACGCTGCTGCTTGTTGTACCTGACTGCCGCTGCCACCGTCTCAAGCCTCAAGCCCTTCTGCCACAGGGGCCTGTTACTGAACCTCGCCGGACCCGCTTCGCGGGTCCCGCAGCGCGGCGTGCGCACAGGGGCTGCTGACTCCGGGCACTTTCCAACTGACCGGCAGGGCTGCGAGCAGGAAGCAGGGACTCCGTGGACCAGGAGTCCCTGCGAGCCCCATTGACATCAGCTGGGCTGCTCTCCCTGCCGGCCACGCCCACCTCCCATAACGCTAATTGTTATTTAAAGACCTCTGCATACCCGCTGCCCGGGAGCGCGCAGGAGCGCGCCGGGAGAAGCCCGGGACAAGGGCGGGACCGTCTGTGGCCGTCCGGGGCCGAGGGAGGCCGGGCTGGGCCAGCCCTCTGACACTGACCCTAACGGAATATACTGTATCAAGGAAAGGGTGTGTCAGATAAGTGCCAAAACTACAAGTTTTGTAAAAGGGTTGGTGTTTACAAGTATGTCTGTATCTCCAAGCAGTACTATCCCGATGACCCAACCGGTCGCGCCCGGGCCTGTAGTCACTGGACCTTTAGATAAATATTTTAACTGGCCCACCATAGACATTGACAAAGAGATAACGCTTGCAGAGAGGCGTGCTGAGCGTAGATTATCTATTGAACTTCTTAAAAATCCTGTAGACAAGCGCTCAGTACAAACCTACCCTGCATTGGTAACGCCTTTATCATCTTTAAATTTGCCTGTTGTAGCCAAAATATGTTATGATGTTATCACTAACGAAGAGAACCAGGGTATTGCGGCAGAATTAACATCTTCCTGTGTGAGTCATCCTATATTATGCACATCAGAAACAAGTGCCCCGGTTTCTCTGCCCCAACACAAATCAGGTTAAAAAAGAAAAAGGATTACTGCACCTAGAAAATGTTATCTAGCAAAACCCCCACACAAACTTAGGAAAGTAGGCAGAAACACGTGCCCCAGTAAGGCTGACATTGAAGTAAGCCGTAGTGGGGAAAGCATACAAGAGGGAGATGTTGTTTTACTAGATAGTTTAGATTCTAGTATTATTTATTCTTCTGACACAGGCTTGCCACTGGCTGCTACACCGCCACTCCCTTGTAACCTGTTTCCTGACCTAGAAAGGCTGCTACGGTCAATTTTGCTCCCAATAGAGGAACGAATTAGTAAGCTATCCGATCGGCTAGACCACTTTGAGCAGGTAACACTAGGTAACTTTTTTTCAACAAAGGCACTTATAAAAACCCAAGCAAGGCTAGTTGAAAGTAGTAAGCCCCAGAACAACACACAATGCATAACGCAGGATAAGAGACGAAGGTCACAAATTAATTCCCCAGTGTTACCTAAGTCGGGCAGTGTGGTTGGGAAGAGACCACCCAAGCCTCTTGACTCAGTTCCATCGGGCTCTGCCAACAACTGTCCAAATATTGTAATTACATCCCAGATTGCGGCGCAACCATTGCCGCCTAGTTTAAATCCCTTGCTCACTGATGGGGCAGGGGGAAATGCGTTTTCTGGTACAGTTACTGTTCCACCTACCGTCCCACCAACTAGTAACCAGCCCCTTGTAAGTAAACCTGCACCCCGCCCTGCTCCTATAGCTTCTAAACCGTCCTTACCACCCTTGATAAAGCCACCCCAAAGGAAACCCCCAATGAACCTTACCCCTGATTCCTTTCCCTATGTAGCTGTCCTTACAAATGTCCCTCCACTCCTAACGGGTCAGAGAGAAACCTTCCAGATGCTCAAAAATAAGGTTATGCACTGGTTAAGGGTGAACCGGCCTCTACCAGGGGAAGTTGATGGATTAATATTGGGGGTGAGGAGAATAGAATGGATAGGTTGTACTCCCAAAAGTTTGGGGGGGGGACTGCATTGTGGTTAACTTTCAAGACTCAAGGGTGGCAGGATGGATAACAAGATTGGGTTGGGGCATAAACAATGGAGGAATCAACATTGTTGATCTTACTTTTTTTTACCCACGTCCTATTAGTGTTCTGACTGGTCTGCTTAATGAGCAAAATTGTCCTTCTAACCCTCCATGGCCAAGGATTCCCCCACCTGTTCCACTGTTACAGCGCCAAAACCATCTTATTGGCCCGAACTATAATCTTTCGGTTGGATGGCAAGATCCAGGTTGGGGATGTTGATAAACCCTTGATCATATGAATACTAGTGGGGGAGGAAATAGTATGAATCGACAGGGGGATTGTAATGAACTTGACCCAAACGCCGGAGTGACGTTAGATGACATAAACATTGGCGATGATATTGTGAATGTGGAGGAAGGATGTGGGAAAGTAAGTGTTAATGATGGAAAGGGGGAGTTACCCACACCAACCGTATATGTTGCTAATGATATGGATGGGGGTAGTACGAGGAATAGTGTGAGATTTGTCGGGAATGATGAAAGCTCAATGAATCCTCAACCATGTTCTATAAGAAATGCAGTATGTGAGGATGGGTTTAGTTCTGGGAAGTTCCTATCTTGGAATATTGCTGGCTTGGGTAGCAAGTCTGAATCACAAATCTGGTTAGACTTTATTAATGGGTTCGACGTGTGTTGTTTTCAAGAAACATGGGCCTGTGACCCTGTTTTCCTCTGTGGGTATTTAAACTTTTCAATCCCAGCCTCCAGAGGGGCTAGGGGTCGGCCAATGGGAGGGCTTACAGTATGGATAAAGCAGGACTTGGACATTTCTATCAAAGTGTTGGATTTGGGCCATAGTGACATTCAAATGTTAAGACTGTCCTCAGAAAAGCGGGATGTGATTGATTTGTATAACATCTATGCAAGAGGAACCAACTCGGGGAGTTCCCCCACCCTAGAGGCCTTGTTCGCCTTCTTGGAATCTATGTCCCTAGGTAATAGAATAGTGGTAGCTGGGGACTTAAATAGGACCTTCGAACCACTTGACAGTACAAATGATCCCCTAGGTCAGGATGAGGATACGCTTTGGGGAATACCATACTTGAGTATAGATCCTATCAAGCGGTGGACGAAGGACATACTGCTACTAAATGCCATGTGTTTGGAGCACGGGCTAAGAGCCCTAAACGGGAGGACACCAGGGGACAAAGAGGGCGCCTGTACCTTTGACAATGGACATAGCAGGAGCAGAATAGACTATGTTATATGTAGTCTTTCACTTTGGCAGGGGGTATTTAATATGGCCGTCAAGGGTAGATTGGAAAGCGATCACAATCCCCTTTGTGTGACCCATAAATGGTGGAGTGTTGGGCCCCAAAATATGCATATAAGAAATGATCAACTTCCAGTAATGGCCAACGACATGCGAAGGTTGAAATGGCCAAGTGTATTAGCTAATGAAGAATCCATGATTACTATTAATGCTGAGGTTGATAAGGATCTTATTGCTATGGAAGCGGCAAAACCTATAATCCCTGGTTCCAGGGAAATTACAGATATTCACAATAAGTTTTTCTGCCTCCTAAGACCACACTTTATGCAACCACAAAGTATCAAAGGTAAAAAAACTCCCAAAGCGGCCAGGTGGTTTAATCGCCAGTGTAGGTCAGCTCGATTGGCACTTGGCCTTGCTTTTAGAGAAAGAGATAGGGCTGCAATTAGTGCAGCGAGAAAATTTTATAATATAAGTATTCTCCAGGCAAAGAGACAATGGGACGAAGAGCACTGGGCAGAGTTAAAGGAGGCTTCCAGCAGCAAGGACTCCAGGCTTTTTTGGAAGATTATAAAGTGGGGTAGAGGCGGTACCCCTGATAAGCCAGATAATAATGTAGCTGAAGAAGCCTGGGTTGAGTATTTTAGACCACAATACGCACAAGTAAAGAAGGACCGGATAGGGGAGGTGTTATCGCCAGTTTTTGCTACTGATAACCTGTTTTCCCTCAAGGAAGTTGAATTAGCCATTTGCTCTGTTCAAGGGGAGAGGGCACCAGGGTTAGCACCGGGATACCCTCGGATGTATATAAATATGACATGAAAAGGTGGGCGAGGTATGTCTTACTATTGGGTAATGCAATTGCCAAGGGAGGGGTGGTTCCTGAGCTGTGGCAAGGTGCCATTATCATACCCATCTACAAAAAAGGAGATCGATCGCTCCCAGCTAATTACAGGCCAATAAGCTTGATTGCAACCATTCAAAAAGTTATGGGGAAAATGGTTGTAAATCAGCTTATGGACTGGGTGGACGATAATAATGCCCTTTCCCCCTACCAAGCAGGATTCAGGCGTGCCACCAGCACAATCGACCAAGTTTTTCGATTTACCATCTTGCGATGGAGGACGGTATTGCTTGGCAAAGGCTGCCTGTATGTTGCATTTGTCGACTTGCGGGCAGCCTTTGATTTGGTCCCAAGGTACAAGCTTTGGATGGTATTACATAAATTAGCCATACCAGCTGAACTCCTTACCCTTATCATGTGATTACATGAATGCAATTTTGCCAGGGTTCAGTGGGGTGGGAATGGCGAGGCATCATCGGACTTCCCGGTAGAAAGGGGGGTTCGCCAAGGTTGTGCTATGGCACCTCTACTCTTCTCACTATTTATTAATGGGATTGTGGGGAGGATGCTAGATGTTAGTCTAGATGCACCCTCGTTAGCGGGCGTCAGGGTCCCGATCCTGATGTTCGCTGACGATACACTAATCATGTCAAAGACTCCTGCAGGTCTACAGCGTGCCCTAAATATATTTGATGATTCTTGTAAAGAGCACGGCCTTGAAGTAAATGTGGGCAAGACGAAGTTAATGGTCTTTTCCCCACGCCATAAAGCCCACCCTAGGGTATTTCTGAATAACACTAAGCTAGAGGTGGTTAGGGAATTCACATACCTAGGGGTCCAAATAGCAGATGGCTTGGGCTGGTCACATCATCTGGAAAAAACGGCACTAAAACATCAGCAAATCTCAGGAGCATTGCGGGGGGAACATAGAAAATCTAAAACTAAACCTATTAAGCCTGTCCTTATAGTCTATGATGCAAAGGCCCTAGGTGCGGCCCTATATGGGGCAGAGTTGTGGGCCTGGGAAAAGTTATCTACCTTACAGACATCAGAGAATAGGTTTCTGAGAGGAATCACGGGTGTACCCCAGAGCACCCCCCTAATTCCACTGTTCCTTGACCTAGGCAGACGATCAATCAGTGATAGAGCGCGATTGCGCCCCATTCTTTACTGGAGACGTCTTTGGACAACTCCAGAGATTAAGCGTTACGCAGATGGTTTCCTGGCAATAATCAAGGAAGACAATTTTCATAAGATCAACTGGCTAAAAAATCTAAGAGCCATGTTAATTAAACTGGGCCTTTCTAATCTTTGGACTAATCCCCAGGGGGAAGTTTTCTCAAGCAAAGAAACCTTTAAGTCTCAATATTGAGACTGGGTAGATAGTAGCCTTTTGCTGTGCACGAGATCTGATTCTATGGCTGGCCGCTTTCTGGAAGTTAAAATCTGTCCTACCTTGGAAAACTATTGGGACAGTATTACTGCCCCAATGGACAGGAAGCTATTCTTCCAATTAAGGTCTGGATCTCTTCCTATAAAAATATTAACTGCAGGATGGCAGAGTCTGACTTCTATGTGCTGCCCAGTGTGCAAAACTGCTACTGAAAGTCTAGGCCATTTTCTATTTGTCTGTGAAGCTTATTCGTTACCAAGGAGGGTTTGGCTAACCCCAGTTTGCAAAAATCTTGGGACACTACGTAGCGCAGTGGCTATGAGAATCCTATGTACATCCACTGATGAGCCGATTGTCCTTGGAGTGGCTAAATATTTGGGGTGGGCTTGGTCAATTAGGCGGAGGTCGATAGGCAGGGTTTATTAATGTAATTTTAATGTAATTTGGTTTTATATTTGTGTACAATTTTTTATTATCTAGTATTGTATTAGCTCACACAACTGTTTTTAGAATATGTATTTGTACATTGAATGAATTGGTCGTTTTATATGTACTGTATTTGACCATATGTTGTGCTTTTATGAGAAGATATCTCGAATAAAGCTTATACTACAACCTAGACCTACACAGTTTGAGGCACTGAATGAAAAAGGAGTTTGTGCCAAATCAGAAGGAGCCTATGAGAATAATGAAGAATCAGGTTAGAAAAGCAATGAGTCATTTGACAAATGTTAGAAGGCAAATGCAAAAGAAATTATCGAGAGGACTTGATAGAATGGGTGGGAGTGTTTCCTGTGACTAATGAACAGGCAGAAAGAAAATATTGACATAGATGAAACTAAAAAGGAGAAAGAGACAGAAAGAAAGAAATTAATCTCTTTCCAGTTATTCTGATGAGGATGATGGGTTTTTAAATGATTTTAAATGATGCTCAGAGTTCATAAGTACAAGAGAGAGGAGCTGGAGAGGTGAGCCCTTTTATGCCAGGACCTAGTACTAGTGCGTTAGTGTTACCAGAACAGAAAGAGACAAAAACAATTGATATTTTTAGGCTTAAAATCAAATTTGTAGGAATTGTTTATTGTGCTAATAATGAAGATAGAAAAATGTCCCATAATAAAGAATTGAGATATTTGAGTAAAGAGGTAGCAAGGCATGCATGCAATGCACATGACAAGCTGGGAAAATTAACATATGAAGTGAGTGTGGATTTGTATAAAAAGCGATCATGCAGGAGTTATAGACCGGATATGAATGATAGTGAAACAAATTACAGGGAAACTGTCAGTTTGAGTATAAGATATTTAAACAAATGGGAGAATTTGAAAGGATACAGAAAAAAATGGTCGAAGGAACGAGGAAAGTAGAAAAAAAAAGAAAATTAGTTTGAGTGATTGTAGGTGTGAAGCGGTTGCAGATTATCCACTGGGAGAGGTAGAGGTGCCTATGTTCAAGTACTGTGGTCAAGTTCCAATGTTCTGACATCCACAGCTTAGAGAAGAACCAATCTAATCAAGCAGTGTACAGAAATAGAAAGAATTGTGGCAGATTCAAACATTCTTTGGATTGATTTAAATTCATTTTTCGAGATCATTATTCTGAAAGATTTGTGGTTGTAGTGCAAGGCTGTTTATTGGCCACCTCCAAACGTTTCTACTCAGAATGGTCTAACACCGATTGTACTGAACAAATATGAATAGGGGATTGAAGATTTGAAAGTGAACGTGATGCAAAAAGAAATACATTTTTAGGAAATTATGAGAGCGATACAGGAGCCTAAAGATCACTGCTTGCATATTGGGAGAGAATAATGCCGATCAAAAAGAGAATAGTGGCTTGATGATGTCAACAAAGAAGGTTTTAGCAGATTTGCTTTAAAGCAAAGGTATTTGATGATTAGGATGCATTGGAGGATTCCAATTGGAAAAAAACAATGAGTGAATTATGAAATGTATTTCTAGAGGTTTTTTTGTTACAGTGATTTGTCATCAGAGAGTGGAGCTGTGGAAGAAGATTCCATGATTAAACATTCAGTGCTTTTAATTATTAATAAGACAAAAATGCAGAGTTTTTTTACTGTGTTTAAAAATTGAAGTTGTATTAAGTTAGCATAAATATGCCTAGTCATGTTTTCAATTGCACTTTAAAATGTGGTTGAGGTGCAGTGCTCAACAATGTCCTGTTTCTCTTTACCTGCATGTGCACTGAGGAGCTTCACATGTAGCCTTCATTAATATATTAATTTTACTTAATTCAAGTAGCTCTCTGGGCTTGAGTGCACTGTAATGTTTTAAATATGTATTATTTTCTATTCATTTTGTTCCTTAAGAAAGGACGCTTTTCAGCTGTCTACAATTGAAGGCGACTTTCCTTTGGCGGAACAGAGGTGTTCATATTTTTTAATGGGGTATTGCTTTCTTGTAGGACATAATACTGGATTCTTCATTAGATATAGAGCAAATGTAATTTTACGTGTGATGTGTTATCAATGTTGTTATTGGATAGCAGAATGTACCACAGTGTCTCTACAGTTTGTATGTCTAAAATTGTATTAAAAAATCATTATTTGGGAAATCAGAGAGGTTCTTTGCTGGCCCTTTTAGAGACAAGACTCCATGTTAGTCTGTTTATCCATCTGCACTTAGAATATTTTGTTCAGAATTCTCACCATGTCCTACTCTGAACAATCTTTATGACAAATGTTCCAAAATTCTTATCATCCCTTATTAGAGACCATATTCTGTACTGGTACCTGAATAGATTAGGGCTCAACTTCCACTGGCTATGATAGATTACAAATATTTGCATTATGAATATATTGAATTGATTGACTAAACATCTACCTTTTTCATTTCCAAAATGATTCTTACATTTTGAATAAACCTTTACAGTGTGCACTTAGGTGCATATATACAGAAGTTATTGATTGATATTTTCTAATTGCGATTCTTATAAAAATGCAATTAGGAAATCACAGCCCCTAATGTGCAAAAACGTACAAGTTGTAAATAGTGATTCCTAGTCGGTCACAAATTGACCTACCTCATGAATATTAATGAGGTAGGCAGCACTTTGCCACTCATTAGGAATTGCAGCCATCACAGGGATGGGGGCCTTCTGGAGTCAAGAGACCACTGTGTCTGTGATTGCTTTTTAATAAAGCAATTTTTTTAAAATACAGCCTCTTTTCCTGAAAGTTTCCCTCTCCATGACCTGACAGGTCTACGTTGTCGCCTCCACCTGCTTCAACACCATCTCCATCCTCCGAAAAACCTTCAAATGGATCACCCCCGAATCAAGGAAGCTCGTCACCCACACACCCATAACAAGCGGACTGGACTACGGAAACGCCCTCTAAGTCGGGATCAACAAGTCTCTGCTCCACAGACACCAGACTGTACAGAACACCACAGCCAGACTCATCCCCAGCGTCCCTCTACAGCAACACATTACCCAGCACCTGCAAAACCTCCACTGGCTCTCAGTTCAGAAAAGGGCAACCTTCAAGATACTCACCCATGCCTACAAATGCATCCACAACACCGGGTCCCAATACCTCAATGACTGAGTCTCCGTCCACACATCCAAGAGGAACCTCTGATCCACCGACCTCGCCCTCGCCGAACCCCTGCGCATCCGCAGAGCAAGAATGGGTTGAAGAACCTTCTCCTACATCGCGGCCAAGGGAGTTTGGAGTCCTTGAGGCCTGGTGGTTGGTGTATCGGGGAGCATGGTGGGCGGTGCAGCCCTGGGGATGCGGTACCGAGACATGGTGTGCGCGGCTTAGGGCATGGGCACCTGGTCCTTACACCGCTACACAGTGATGGGGGGGCTGCCTCGGGCCGGTGGCGGGAGTCATTGGGATTCACCTGGGCGGCATTTATGGGGCTCCGGCAAAGAGGTGGAACATCACAGGGTGGTATGCTTGAAGCACAGCATGTGCCATGTTTCGGGCGCTGGGCATTCCGCAGGATTCGGTTGTGGAGTGTTGTTATCTGGTGCATGCGGCCCGTCATATGCGGCATCTGACACGGCGGTTCAGCATTTGGAGCCACGGGTCAGTGGACATGGTTGCAAGCAGGTGCTAAGCATAGCTGTCATTTGGGCATGGGGATTTAGTTTGCTTGTATTCCGGCTGCAGGTGCAGACCGTCGGATTAGTGATGGCAGATTACGGATTGAAGAGAGGCTGCGCAGGATGTACAGTAATGATGAGGCGCAAAGTGCTCGTTGCGACCTCTGTTGTTAAAATGTTGTAACAGTGGTGTCTATGTTCTCGCATGCTGATGGCCAGTTGGGCGCTGTTATTTGTTTAGTTTCACGTATGAGGTGGCTCAAGCGGTGGTAGTGTGGCGCTTGGAGTGGCAAGTTTGCCGGTTTGCCCCTGTGCGGGTCAGGTCATGCTGCAAGACTGGTTGTGTTGGATGTTGTTTTCAAAGGCCTAGCAGTTGCTTTCTTGAGAGCAGTATGAAGTTGTTAACGGGTCTCTCTTGCCAAATGATAGTTGAACCAATTTATTCGTGTTGTGATGACTGAGTGGTGACATCTGTTCTCCCAGGCCGATTGTAGGCGCATAACAAAGAATATTTGAATGTGAGCATTGTTGCCTGCGCTGTGATGGTTTCTTGTTCCAGCGGGCAGCGCTACTCGACCCCCCCCCAACCACTTTCTGAGAGCCTGTTGCCCACGCTCCTGTTTTCTCTGCCTCTGGTTCTCCCAGCTGCATGCAGTTTGCGCGGGTGCAGCTCAATGTCAAGTTAGGGGAGCTGGTATGAATGAATTTTTGAGTGCACGCGCTCAAGGGGTGGTTGGTTCTGAAGTCAGGCGGGGATTTTCTGCAGCTGGCAGAGGAGCAGGCCGCGCCCTACCCTTGTACACAAGCACACCCCAAACCCCCAGCAGAACGTGTACCATGCTATGGTTGGTTGAGCGCCTACGTGTAGTTCTATTTATTTATTTTTTGAGATTTATAGAGCACTCAAATACTATCATAGTAGGCATTTGCGACTTCTCTATGGAACTGTGCTTCGTGGCCCAAGATCCTAGCCGGCTGGTTCATATCTGGACATCTGCATGCCACTATCCTTGTTGTTTCACGTAGGGCCCTTTGGTGTGCATGGCGCCCGCTTTCGGGCAGTCTAGCGGGGGCCGGTTTTGAGTACTGTCCCTGCAAGTTCATTGGTCAATTTCTAGTGATCTCAGTTGGGGGAACAATTGAGCAGCATGGTGAGTGCATGCAGCGAATTGTTGTACTATAAGTAGGCCTCCCGGGGAGGGGAGGGCACTGCTCTTCCTAGGTGCAGCTGCTGCTTCGGGGGCCATTGGGGTGCAGCTCGCTGAAGGCACCATGGGTCAGTGAGTGGCTTGCTCAGTATGAGGCTAAGCTGGCACGAGCTGGTGTTCCCCCTCAGCGCAAGATGGATGCATCGCGCAAGGCTGGTAGTTTGCATGTGCCCATCTCTGATATTTAACGGTGCCAGACAGACTGTATATTTGTGACTCCCGGCTCCTCCTGGTCTACGTCAGTCTCATACCATACCAGGCACTTTGCCTCCCAAAGTATCACATATATGTTAATGTTGCACATATACACACTCCACGCTCAGAAATATCTCACAAAAGCAGCCTTAAACCTTGGTTATCCAAGAGTCAAATGGGTGCAATTACTGATACCGGTATGTCTCCCTCATCTTCACTGTTTCATTTTGCTAGCAAGAAAGTGCCAATCATTCAAGGTCACTCATAATGCACTGAAATGATGAAAATGTCACACATGGCAATTGAAACCTGGCAGCTATGGAGGGGGGCGGCTAGCTCTCGTTTGGCTGTGCAGCAAAGCTATAATTGTGGCTTATTTATTTCATGCAACTAATGAGCATTGACTAAGCCAATAGATGGGCTTGTTGTAGGTGTAGTGCTCCTTTGGCAGTAAATATAGGGATGCAAGGACATAGCGGCTAAATGCCAGGCAAGGCACTGCATCCCTCAGCACGCGTGGGGAGGGGGGGCGCTGACGCGTTAAAAAACACGGCATCCTGGGGGTTTGAGGTCAGGAGTGAAGTTACTTGTAAGAACAGCACTGCTGTAGTACTAACAGCTGCCCTCGGCCAAATCATTGGGGGCACCTGTTTGGAACGGCTTTAAGTGATACAGTCAGCTCTTTAATGCCTACTGTGAAGGGTTACTGACTGCACTTCATTGGCACTAATGCTTTAGACCTCCATCGATCCTACAAGTCCTAGTATCGCTCCTACTAAGTCGGATGCTGTAGAGAAGTTGGAAACATGGCGATAATATGCTTTCACTAGATAGATGCAAAGTCCACTGTCGGGTGCAGCAAAGTGGGGTTGGTGTGTTTTCTCGCCAGAGCATAACATGTAGAGAGGCCTCCTCGGGGTAATTGAGTGAAGTGCATATAGTGACATAAGTGTCAGGTTTTCCGGGGAACTGCCTTGCTGTATGTAGCGCGGGCGTATTCTGATTCTAGTTTCGTGCAATATTGGGCGTCTCTATTCATGTACCACCGTGAACAGCTCTAGGTCTGAACTTGTGTTTTACTCTGCCTTCAGTTGGCGTTGTGGTGCGTCTGCCTTGGCGGTAACCGGACAGGGTGCCCTGGGTGGGGCAAAACAGTATATCAGTTCGGGGTTGGTTATTGGTGCGTTCAGCCAATTTGTACTTCCAGGGTGCCATAAAGTGGGAAGGCCACTTGGGGGCAGTGTTTCTCACTTTGGCTGCACAGGGATGAATAATGTCTTCACTCAGTAATAGCAATAATGGGCATTGCTCCATCCTTCTCAGCAAGGTAGACCAAAGCGGTTTGATATGTCCTTTGACTTTGAGTGATTCATTCAATGTTTTTCTTTCAAAGAACTATTCTCACCAATTTTAATTCAGTAGTTTGAATGGCGCCTATGTCTCAAATCCATCAATAATTCTTTAATGATCTGATGACTCACATTCAAGGGGCTGTCCATGGTGCTTTGTGTGGTTAATGTTTCCAGTGCACAAAGACACCCGTTGCTTAAGGCCTCATGCTTCCATTGCTTCAGTCTTGGTTTGGTCGTACCATAAGGGGGGGGGGGGGGGGGGGGTCAATTACGTGTAAACCATCGGTTGGCTATGTTAGAAAGACTTTTCTTACACCTGAGATTATATGGAGCCCCTATAGCTGAGAATTTGGAGTAGGACTGGACAGACCACTGCCTCCAGTGGGGTGGCTGCCCACTGTAGCAAAAGGTGGATAGAGCATGGGTGCATGTGGCACATTTGTTAATAGTGCAGGATACTTATTGTTTTACTCTAGGAAACTGGGATATCATGCCCAGGTTCTGTCTATTTCGGCTGTCGGTTACCAGCCCAATGGTGGGAAAGTACAATTTTACATTTACTCTGTGCTGTGTTATGCTAAGTACAGTTCCTACCAGCAGCAATGGGTTTGTGCTAACTGAGCTGTAGGACGGTGGCCCGATTGAACTAGTGAATCATGTACTCCCTGTGATGTCACAATGAGGTTTGTTAGCACAGGGTAATAGGGGCAGATGGAACTAAGTCTCTCCTGTATGGACGATGCAATGGGTAATTTAAACATCCTGGTATGGAGTCTCTTCTGTAGTGTGCCACTATGGGAGTGTGGTTGGCACATACAATGTACACTGCCTCTGAGATAAGCCAAAGTCTCTGCCTAGCCACCTAGGGGATGGAAAGGTGTTAGCCCAAGTGTGTACCTCCATCTCCTGACTTGAGAGGTGGGTTCGGCCAGGCTTAGGTGCATACCCTTGCCAACCAGAAACTCCATGTACAACATTTGTAGAGAATGCCTAGGAGCTGTTTGCAGTCCATCCACAACCGCCCCACATGGTGAATGTTTTAGGCCACAAGGTTTGTGGAGGGCTCTTCTGTGGGAGCCTGGTGAGGAGCTAATGTCAGGGTAGGGTGTCTTGTGCAGTCACAAGCGGATTGTATCAAGGTGAGCTGGCTGTGGGTCAGGAAGCAGCAAGGCATCAGTAGCACTCAGAGGCTTACAGCCAGAGGCGGTAGCCCATGCAAGCAGCATCTGTTAGATTAGAGCCCTACTCAGAGGTACCGCCTTAAGTGCTTGGTGGTCTGTTGGCATCAAAATAAGACAAAAAGACAAAAGAAGTGGTAGAGGGTCCGAGGGGAAAAATGTTTTTAAAGACCAAATAGTACCTAGTCCCCCAACTTTACAATAAAACACACGAGAGGTACTAACAGTCTGAATTCAATGAATTTACTGGAACCTAATAGTGTCCCACTTTATACTGAGACCACAAAGTTGATCTAGAGAAATAACATTGTTATACCAGGAAACGTGAGAAAGAGAAGATACAGAGTCTGAGGAGCTAGAAAAAAGTACCCATCAGCCCACTCAAAAGTGGAATCTCGTCATCTGGGTTTGTTTGTGTTGGAGAATCTCTGAGGCTGCCTAATTTTGGACCCAATGATCAAACATTCAACCAACAGATGGCAGTGTGTGAGCAGAAGGGGCAGAAGTTGCAGTGCTCAAAAGAGGAAAAAAGAAGGAAAATGATCCACGTGATTTAAAAATACCTACGTTGATGTCATAAGAAACTTTATTGGGTCTGACCATCAATGTGGTATGATTAAAAGCAGTATAATGATAGCATGCAAGGAATTGCTATCCACCATGTATGTTAATTGGTCAACATGTTTCAGCCTTGAATGGCTTTCGTCAGGACCTATGATGTGCTACTGCAACACTTACTTTAAGTGATGTGATACGTGATCTACACACACTCTCCAAAAGAAAAATTAGGTGTATCTTCTCCTGTATATACAATGTGGGAAACAAAAACAAGACAGGATTACAAGTATACACTTCTGTCGCATGTATCTCTTGTCTCTGTGTAAGTTACATATTTACTTAAATGATTATCACTCACCCTAGTTGAAGGGAGAAAAAACCTCACCTCACCTGGCAACTGCTCAGGATAGAAGGAGGCCACGCACTAGAAAAAAGCGCATAGAACTGAAGTTAACTCCAGAATCAGTCACAAAAATTGAAATTTGAAGTTTAAAAGCATTTTCATTAGTGATACAATGAAGGCAATATGGCAGGCCCAGATTATGAGTGCATGAGGATGAAGCAGCGTCTGACTAGAAAAACCCCCGACTTGGCTTAACTGAACTGCCTCGCATAGTAACTAGAGCAGCTGAGTAAACATATGCCAGGGACCAAGGACGCCTTCTCCTATGCTGTGAAGTAATTATTTCCCAGTCTAAGATCTCTAAACCGTCTATCTGAAAGCAGCCAAACCGCAGTCACTCACCTCTCCGTCGTTACCTCGGGTTAAGACCTGAGCCGAGGGGGAGGTGGTGATTCAGAGTTGTGCGCGGGATTAAGTACGTAACTAGCGGACCTGAGAGGGAACTATCAAAAGGAATGCTCCGATTGGTTCACTGCGTGTAATAGTTCTAAGCCAATGGCAGCTAACCCTCGGTTGCGCAACTCGAGGAGGGGCTGTCCACGGCAGTCGTATGATTGGTTCAGCGAGGACTAATAAGACTAGTTTACTACAAGGCTATTTATTATTGTCAGTGCGTAGCGGACTAGAGAGTCTATGAGTAGCGGACCTTAGAGGAACCTGTTAAGCGACTCAGGGAGGGGCTGTACACGGCAGTTGTATAATTGGTTCAGCAAGAACCAATAGGACCAGTTGACTAAAAGGCCATGTTGTAGTCAGCGCGTAGCGGACTGTGAGTAGCGGACCTTGGAGGAGACTAGCGAAAAAGACGCTTTGATTGGTTCACTTTGTATTAGTGGTATTGTCCAATAGCACCTGTCCGTTTGTTCGCCGAACGTGTGTCACCTTGTTGTCTATCTGCGAGGACGGGCTCTAACAGTCCCTGATGTAAACAAATACAAATGAAACCAAAGACAAATGCTCATGCAATCTCTGGAGGCTGATATCTGTATATGTTGCTGCGCACATGTTCTCAATGTTCAGAGGCACATATGAAAAACTCGCGCTCTGAGAGCAATAGAGAGCAATAGGTCAGTTGTGAGGTAGTGATAATTATGCAACCAACGCCCGTCTCTCAAGAATGTGGGTTGTCAAGGCGGAGTTGTAAATCAACAACATAACAGAAAAAGGCATACGTGTGGCACTAGGATTCACAGATATAAAATGTTGTATGATGGTATTTAAGTGAATGCCGAGACTTGGACGATTGTGCTAAATCGCATAAGGGGACCTTAATTAGTAGGATGGCAGAACATTTGGAGGATACTATGCCCAATGGCATGTAGTCAAAACAGTGAACCAACGCAAAGTGCTTCGGTGGGGCGCCAGTGGAAAAAAAAAACCTAGTCATACATATATGGAGTGTGGTCTGTCATGTTAGTAGGTGATTATGGAGATTGGAACAGTTGGTCTGTTGGCATCACCTTCAATGATATCCATCGTCTAGCAGGCTGCTCTGAGCATAGAATTTGCAGGCGTAAGTAACAGTATCAGCTACTAGTCAAACGTGCATCTTTCACTAATTTACTCAGATAACTGGGACCGGAAAAAGGCGGGCCGGATAACTCTTGCTTCTACCTGCATTGGCACATCTTGTCAGGAGTCATTGTCAAATTGATTTTCAAATGGATTGCGCTTAAGCCAAGCAATGTTAGCACCCATCCACACCAAGCCGATTGTTTAAGGTCACCCTGGGCCTCATTTACAGAGCCCAGCATTAGGCCCTTGTGGTTGTCAGTTCGATGCTACACAAGGTCATCGCCACGTTGCGGCAGGAGCACAGGAATAGGGTGTTTCCCAGGGGGCAGCAAGTGAAGGCAAGGCTCTTTCCAAATCTGGCACCAGAACACAAGGTAGTCAGGGCCAACGTGTCTGTTGGGTGACTTATGTAGGCACCTGTGTAGTTGTCACTCCACAAAGGGGTGAGTTGTCTCCAATAGTGGGCACAATACATATATGTGTGTCTCTGGCCTTACAGCTGTGTGAAGCCTGTCTCATTTAGAGGTACGCCCAGGTGTAAATTGTGTATTTAAGGTTTGTATGACCAATGCGGTTTGTGGTATCTCCTAGCGAACCCACAGAAGGGGCATTGCAGCAAAACATGGAACCGGGAATCTTGGTTTCTGTCACTTTGGCAGGTTTAAAGCATCCAGGGTCGAAGATGGACAGTAGGTACTTTGCATCTGTGATCCGACGCAAGTTAGGCAAGGGGGGTGCGCTGCGTAAGTTGTAATTGCACGAAAGGGTGAGGTGTCTCCAATAGTGGGCACAAGACATACATTGATTCGAACCAGCTTTAATACCATTAAGGTGTTCACCATGGTTTATCAATTAGAAGGGTTTGTGCAATCGTCTGGTCAATGGGGGAAGTAAGTGCACACCAGAACCAAGGGTAGGTGACATGTTCTTGCAGTTAAGCTCAAATGCCCGCCCGGTTAGCTATGGTAGCCTCGCTGGGTGGTGACGTTGTCAGCCAACACAGTGTGACACTGTCCCAAGAAATGGGGAACCAAGGTGTCAAGCACAAAAGGCTACTATGTAAAAGAGCATTTGGTGAGATCAGCAAATAGATGGGGCAATGGGAGCCTTGGTGTCTGAAATCGTCCCACCCAGAGTGGCACGGGGCTATGTCATGTGAGGCATTGGAACTTTCCCGCAGGAGGGTGTATAGTTCTTGGCACTGGTTCACAGGCCAGAAGGGTCTTTGGTTTCATCAGACACTAGGCGATCCAGGCTAATGTCAAGGGCTATTGTGATATAGATGGGGTTCATCCATCACCAGTAGGGAGGGATCTCTTCTCTTCGATTTGCAGGAGGCCCGGAAATGAGCAGTTGCAGGCGAGAAATGCGCTGTTTTGGGGAGATCAGCAACTACATGGGTCAATGTGAGCTCTGGTGGTTCGAGATGATCCCCACAGAGGAGGCCGTTGAACATCCCTGTAAGAAGGAACTGTTCATGGCCTAAGTTTTCAGACCAGAGGGGCCGGGGTTTCATCAGTCACAAGCCTATTCAGGCTAATGTTAAAGGCTACTTTGCTAAAGATGGGGTCCATTGTCACCATTGCCATCCAGGTGTACGCCTAGGTTATGGTTGACAAACATGGGGTGCATTTGTCACAGATGAGCATGGACACTTTCCACTGGACAGGCACGAGGCCCTCGAAACCAGGTTGCAGGTTAGAAATGAACTGTTTTAGTGGGGTGCTCTGGCGGCGACGGGGGCCACCTCCAGAGCTGTGGCGGAGTTACAGGGCGACCTGGATGCAGTCGGGTACAGTAAGGTTACCTCTGTGGCAGACGGGTACAGTCAGGGTACCTCTGTGTGGCACAGTAAGGGGTGCTAGAGCTAAAGAGCAGGAGCCTCAGGGTAGGTTCCTGGAAAACCATGATGACGCCCCGTTAGTCCTTCGGGCGGTTGGGGGCCTGACCCACCGGGGTTTGCCCTGCTACGCTCCGCTCCGCCCCGGAAAGGGCGTGAGTAATAAGAGACCAACGTGTCACGTGATCCGGAAGAGGATCATCAAAGGTGGAGCACTGTCTGGGTGTCCCTCAGTGCTGGCTCATCAGGTGGGTGGGGGCAGCAAAGGTTGGTACAGCTGCCCGCCCTTGGATCACCTGTAAGATAACCCACCATATTGCATACTTATGTATGGAATAAACCTGCAGCAATATTTTCCCAGAACAAAAGTTGTCTTGTGTATTTATTTATTTTTGCATGCTCATACTGTGGGTGAGGGAAGTTGCTGATAATGGCACTATGCAGCAGCAGCCCAAGAGGGTCTCAATCCTTCCGTGCGCGTTAGGAAGGCAGGAATCTGTACTATGATTTAGGGTCTGACTGAAGTCCAGGTCCCTAGAAAACAGCCATCTTTACTGGATGAAGATGAAGTAAATAGACTGTGGTAAATGAGCAGCCACTTCTCACGAGCCTCTCTGCTTGCACAGTCAGCGAAACCAACATGTCCTTTCTCTCTGCCTATGCCTGACTCAGCCAAGGAAACCAAATAAAACATGAAAGCAGGGCAGGAGAGAGGCAGGGAGCTGGGGTGGAAGAGGCTGGGAGGTGAGCATAACCTCACCCCTCTGCTGCTGCCTCACCCAGAATGTCCCTGACAAAGAAAATACCATTTCTTAGAAAATACATTGCTTGAGTGCAATGGCGTAGCTAGGCCTTCTGATGCCCATGGCAGTTCCAGGCTTTGCCACCCTGCGGCAGACGTAAGAGCGGAGGGGTGCTGGCAAACAAATCTAGTGTTTGCCATCCCGTGTGGCCTCTGGAATGAGCAGGGGACGGCTGCTATTCCCAAAACTCATGCCGCCCGGGGCGCACTGCCACCAGCTCCCCTTGCTACACCACTGATTAAGCGTAATGGCTGAAAAGTCCATCAAACAAAAGGGTCTTTCCTTTCCGACACTGCAAGCATTTGTTTCCGACGCGGGAGACACAGAGGCAAGGAAGGCTCAAAGTTACAGGCTGAATAAAGAAATCACAACAACTGGCCTGCGCGTGTCCGGCGACGAAGGACATATACCCAGTCCTGCCAAGTATCACGCATCTGGCGTGATACTAACGCATTTCAATGTGGTAATCCGCATTACCGCATTGAAATGCTTTGTCACGCATATGCATAGCATCTCAAGATGTTACTGCAAACTTTTAAGTGGGGCAGGAATCAGCGCGAAAAGCACCCACGCAGCTCTCCCAGGCTTGGGGCTCCGTTCGCAGTGATCTAAGGCAGCAGACAGGCTCACACTCCCTGCTCTAATATTTTATAATTGCGATTTCCCCTGGTGCGCTCTGGCTGTCAGCCTGACGTCACAGGGCCCGTCAGGTTGTGTGCTAGTATGTGCCGGCGCCGAGAGGGGGGAACTGTCATCACATCCTGCTTTCAGAGCGGGCGAGTTCAGTTTGTTGAGGGAGGGAGACGGCTGGTGGCAATGCTGAATTTGCCGCGCCGCCCGCATTCTCAAACCATTCATGGCTCTAGCAGCTTCCTGCTGCAGTTCGCACCGTCCCGAGCTGGGCCGCACTGTGCTCTCAGCTGCTGGCACCCTGCCAAATTCAAGTCTTGCCGTCCGTAGCTGAGAGGAGTCACTCACCTGCGATACATCAGCCGTCAGGACAGTAACTGACTGGACCATCCCGCTCGGGAGTCACAGGACATCCCGGACGACTCACAGCTCCTTTAGGAAAAGTGAGTGATAAATCAATTTTAGCATTTAGTCTTTCATTTGTGCTAAGTGTTGCACCACGTATCGGCCCTGTGTTTTCAGAGTGCTAAATGTCAATATCAGCTTCATGTGTAATTAAAGATGTACGCTATGTGCACAGTCGGAGTAGACAGTTAAACCAAGAAACAATAATACAATGGACCATCCCCACCTCATCTGTCTGATTATGAACTGCTGAAAATCATATCGCTCCGCATTTTTTGGGCAGACAATATGCACAGTGGTACAGGGCCGTTTTTCAATGGGAGTGTTTTTTACACATGGAATCAACGAAGGGGCACGAAGCCGCAATGTTGGTGCTATGAATGTGTCCCACGGAGCTACAAATACCTAGGGCCTTATTTATGAAGGCCTTGCGCCACTGGTGCGTCACTTTTAAAATGGGAAAAAGTGACGCATCGGCGGCGCAAGGCCTTCATAAATAAGACCCCTAGAGTTTCTGATTCAAAGTGTCGTAATGTTTCTGCATCATTGACCATGTATAATAAATACCATTGTTTGTGGCGTGGTTTCTTCATTAGTTATCCGATAAAATAACATGTCTGCTGAAGCTTGTCTATAAAACTAAGAAAAGACTGACTGTGCAATTTGTATTTCTTTGCACTACCACGTGTTTAGAGCGAAACACCAACAGGTTTTGCGCTCGTGCTTCCCAACATTCTTTTTCACATTATTGCATTAGCAATCAATTACGCCGGTCATTGCGTGATGGTATAATCTCCAAGTTGCACTTGCTATGCTATACAATTTGCTTTTTAGGCTAGCACACAGGTCATGAATGATCAGATCAATGAGATCATCTTCTGAGCAGAAGTGCCTGCCCGCCTCTGTTACTAAGAACTACAGTCATGCAGTCTGTCTCCCTTCCTTCTGTTTCTTGTGCTTCGCAGTACTTTTAAGATCTTCCTTGAGTTTCCCGTTGCTCAAATGGGTGTCATGACTGATATTTATATGTTTTGCCTCGTCTTCATTGCCTGATTTTGCTCCCGAGAAAGTGTCACTCATAGTCGTTGAAATGTCACTCATAATTACTCTGAAATTATGGAACTGTCACACATAGCATTCTGACACCTTGGCAGCTATGTATACCCTGACAAGCAGCCTCGTTTGAATCAGGCATATGGTTCCCAAGTCATGCTTAAGCCTTGCGCTGGTGACAGAGGCTCGCCAAAACAGGCAATTGTTTTTTAAAAACAGCAGTAGATTTGCAGCATCAGCCACACACACAAACCCTCAAAATTTGTTTGAGGAGGAGCACTGAAACCGCCTAAGCTGTGGGTGTAAGTGGTTCCACTGCTTGCACTCATTAAGATGGGGCGAAACTCAAACAGGCAAGAAAAAATAAAGTAGTCCCCAGAGGAACACATAAACACTGAAGGAGTAAGGAGACAGCAATTGGCTTGTGCTCTGTGGAAGAAAAAGTGGAAACACAAAGGAGGGAAAAGAGGAAGGATTGATCAATAGCAAGCAAGGATTTCCTAAAGACACTGGCATGGACAAATACAAAGCAATGGCAAGCAATTGGCGGAGCTTAACTCCACAAACGATATATAACAGGCCACTAAGTGACAGCACAAGTGATGTCTAAACTCGACCTAAAAAAAGACATAACCACTGAGCTGCATCTGTTGTCCATGCAGCTCTGGGAGACTGCACTCAATGTCAGCAGTGTCTATGGCGAAGAGCATGCCATAAATTACTGGACTGGGTGAATGTATGTTCAGGTAACTGAAGTTTAAATGGCTTAATGCTGCAAGCCACCCTGGGTGGAACTGAAAGAGTCCTGGTCCTCTAAATTAAGTGCCTATTGAGCCCACCGCACTGTTATGAAGTTAGCACACTAGTAGCTGGGAGTGGGAGGAGCTAGGGGGCGAGAGGAAGAGGAGGAGTGGACGCAGGAAATAGTTAGTTAGAGCAGGGACAAGGTAGGAGTAACATGTTGAGAATAAAGCTCCTGTTATCAACAGAATATTTGTTGTGTTTATTGTAGCTGGATGCTACAACTGGCGACGAGGGGTGGGATTGAGCAAACCCCACTGTGCAGAGCCTCGAACGCCTTGTCCCTAGCAGCTGTCGCGCTGCAAACGCACTGCACACTGGAAGCGTGTGTCCCAAGTGCAAGGCTAAAAGAAAGCAGGAATCGGGAGCCCACTCCGACCCTGTGGAGTGCCCCAGAGGTGTGGACGACGCCCACGACGTGCCGCCAGCAAGCGCTGCTGCGAGCGCTGAGATTCGTGTCCAAGTGAAATTGGACGTCGGAAAACCTCACGCCCGATGCGTGAGGTTTAGGAGGCCATCGCCGGAAGAACGCGGGAACTGCGGAGGCAAGTCGGGAGCCCACCCCGATCTCACCTGATGTCCGTGGTGGTGGTGGAGAAGTGAATCCTGGCGTGGACTGCCCCAGAAGCCGACCGCCGGTGAGTTCTGAGTGCCCCCGAGTGAATGAACCTGGAGAGCCAGCCTCGTGTGTGCCTGCAAGGACGGCGGCCATTTTGAAGTCAGGCGCCTAGTAAGGACAACCCTGTGCAAGGCAACGGCGGCCATCTTGAAGTCAGGCGCTGGAGAGAAGACAAGCATTGGTAAAGCAAACAAGCATTGGCGACTACAAGAAACAAGCATTGGCAAAGTAAACAAGCGTTGGCGACTACAAGAAACAAGCATTGGCAAAATAAACAAGCATTGGCGACTGAAAGAAACAAGCATTGGTAAAGCAAACAAGCATTGGCGACTACAAGAAACAAGCATTGGCAAAATAAACAAGCATTGGCAACTGAAAGAAACAAGCGGTGGCATAGCAAACAAGCATTGGCGACTGAAAGGAGCAAGCAGTGGAAAATAAATAAGCACTGGCAAAGACAAGTGAGATCGCTGCAGTATGTCCGACGAAGATGCTCAACCTCCACCCAGTGGATCACTGTTGCGAGCACCCGCTCCTATCAAGGTAACAACGGAAGGGAGCATGGGCCCCAAATGGCAAGAGTGGCTGGAAGAGTTTGAAGATTATATTGAAGGTTCAGACATCACTGATGAGAAAAAGAAACTGATTGCTCTGCGCAACCTGGCGGGGCGAGAGATAGTCAAGATACTCAAAGACCTGCCCGCTGCCGACGTCGATACTTATGTTAAAGCGTGTGAGGTCCTGAACAAGAAGTTTCTTCACAAGAGAAATGTAGACTATGAACGACACACATTTCACTCCGCCAGGCAAGGGAAGGATGAGCCCATGAGTGCCTTCATGGTGCGTCTGCGGAGACTAGCCAAGTACTGTGAATTTGATTCTTTCTCTACTGACGCTGCCATCAAATCCCAAATAATAGACGGATGTCATTCGGATCAACTAAGGAGACGACTACTGAGGAAACCGCATGGATTGGATGAAATAGAGGAGATGACACGAGCTTATGATCAGGCGGAGAAGTACGCCGCCGTCATGGAAACGGAACACAAAGGGAGTCATGAACAGGCGCGACGCGTACACGCCAGGAGTGACAGTCGAAGAAGCTCCAGAGACAAACAATGGAGGTCGCACACATCCTCCCGTCAAGAGCAATCAGGCTATCAACGTCGAGAACCATGGAGGAAGGAGAGACGACAGGAAAGAGTGAGAAAGTGCTACCGATGTGGATATGATTACCCTCATGTGGACAGCTGCCCGGCCATGGGCCAGAGATGTCGAAAGTGTGGTCGCACTAACCACTTCGAAGCGATGTGCGGGGATTACAACAAAGAGAAGCGAAGTGGCCACTCAGGTACCACACGATCCGACACGCGAAGCAGAGCTCCAAGAGTGTCGCGGTCCGACACTCGAAGACACCATGCGCGAGCTGTCCAAGATCAGAAGGAGCGGTCCCCTGAATCGTCACATTCCAGTAGAGAGTCACGTCGGTCTCGGTGGGAGAGGAGGTCACCTTCCAGAGAATCCAGACCTTCGTCCCGAGACTCTGTTTACACCATTGAATATCTGAATTTGGCAGCAGACCCGGACCAGCTTAAGAGATACCCTCGGCTGGACATCAAAGTTGGAAATCACGACTCAAAGTTTGTATTAGACTCTGGTGCCTCTTTGAATTACATTCCAGTGACTGAATATGAAAGGATGAGTCCACGACCTCCCCTGATATTCGCACCTGTGAGAGTTTTCACGTGGATGGCTAAGAAGCCACTTCCCTGCCTAGGGAAATTCTCGACGACACTTACACACGACAACACAACTATTTCAGCAGTCATCCACGTTATCAAGGGCCCTGAAGCAGACTGTCTTTTGAGCCTACCAACTGCTGAACGACTCCACCTGGTGGAAATTCTCTTCAAAGTTAGCGACATCCGAGACGTGACTCGCCTGTTTCCCAGGTTGTTTCAAGGTCTGGGCAAATTGAAAGACTGTCAAGTGCGACTGCACATCAACGAACAAGTCAGGCCTGTCGCCCAACACCCTAGGCGAGTACCATTTCACCTACAGGCCGCTGTTGAGGAAGAACTCCAAGATTTGTTGGCTGCGGACATCATTGAACGCACCGATGGCCCGACCCCATGGGTTTCGCCGGTCGTCATCGTTCCCAAAAAGGGCACGGCCAACAAAGTCAGACTCTGTGTGGACATGCGCTTGCCCAACACTGCGATAGAACGAGAGCGGCACCCGGGGCCACACTTGAGCGACATGATCGCAGCACTTAACGGAGCCACTGTGTTTTCCAAATTGGATTTGAATAAAGGTTACCATCAACTGGAATTGGAAGCAGGGTCCAGATATATCACTACTTTTGCAACTCACCTGGGGTTGTTTAGATATAAAAGACTGAGCTTCGGTGTGTCCTCGGCGGCCGAGATATTTCAGGAAATGATCCGGCAAGTCATTCAAAATATTCCAAACACGCTCAACTATAGCGATGACATTCTTGTATATGGTTCTGACGTCAGAGAGCACGACATTGCGCTCAATCGTGTCTGCCATGCCTTATTGGCAGCCAATTTGACTTTGAACAAAGAGAAATGCGAGTTTCACCAGACCACGCTGAAGTTTTTTGGTCACATCTTTTCTGGTGCTGGCATGAAACCTGATCCTGACAAAATCATGACTTTAAACAACACCAAGAGTCCCCGGGATGTCAGCGACCTCAGATCGTTCCTGGGAATGGCCAGTTATTGTGCTCGCTACATTAAGGATTACGCTACAATCAGCCACCCCCTCCGCATGCTAACCAAGCAGGGTCAGCCGTTTGAATGGACTCCCCAATGTGAGCAGGCATTCAAGGAAATCAAGAAGGCGGTGGAATCGGCGAATCACTTGTCATATTTCAACCCAAAGCGAAAGACTGAAATAACTGTAGATGCAAGTCCGGTAGGTCTGGGAGCGATCCTGGCACAATATGAAAATGACTCAGATCAACGCCGCATCATTGCCTACGCGAGTCGTAGTCTGACTGAGCCGGAACGAGCCTACTCCCAACCCGAAAAGGAAAGCCTAGCCGTGGTATGGGCATGTGAACATTTTCATGTCTTTATTTACGGAAAACATTTCACCCTAATCACAGATCATCAAGCTCTCATCACCATCTATGGAAATCCAAGATCCAAGATGCCCCCGAGGATCGAAAGGTGGGGCCTACGGTTACAAGAATATACCTTCACTATACTTCACAAACCCGGGAAATCTGAAAATCCAGCGGACTACATGTCCCGGCATCCTCTCCCATCATCAGCTTCCCGATCCTCCATTGCGGAAGAGTACATTCATTTTGTAACGGATCAAGCTCTTCCTCCAGCTATCCCTCTGGAGACTATTCGGGAGATGACAGCACAGGATGTTATCTTGCAGAGAGTCCTTCACAAAATCCGCAATAATAGATGGAGGCATGATCCTCAAGATGATAAGGCTGATTCCTTGACTCAACGTGAACTACAAGCCTTCCGGCATGTGAGTGGTGAGCTTTCCGTCACGACTGATGGCATATTGTTGCGTGATCAGAGGATTGTAATCCCTACACAACTGAGACAAGGAGTGGTTGCTCTTGCACATGAAGGACATCGAGGAATAGTGTCGACCAAACGAGCACTAAGGGAACGAGTGTGGTTTCCGTTCCTTGATCAACTAGTGGAAGTCACCTTGAAAGATTGCCATCTCTGCCAACTCACCAGCAAGGGCGATCCTCCAGCTCCTTTACATATGACCAGCCTGCCCAGTGGTGTGTGGCAAGAAATCGCCATAGACTTTTATGGACCCCTGTCATCGGGCAAATATGTGCTGGCCATCATTGATGAGTATTCCAGGTATCCCATTGCCTGTTTTGTGTCATCTACGAACACTGCCAGTACTCTCAAAGTCCTTGATGAGGTCTTTGCAGCGTGGGGAGTTCCCAAGATCGTTAAATCAGACAATGGACCTCCTTTCAACGGAAATGACTTTGCTGCTTTTGCGAAGCACCTCGACTTTCATCACCGCAGGATCACGCCTCTCTGGCCACAGGCGAATGGGACAATTGAGAGGTTCATGGCCACCCTCAAAAAGACCTTCCAACATGCTACCGTGGAAGGGAAAGACTTACAAACAGCACTCAATGAAGTTCTTCGAGCTTATCGTACAACTCCTCATGCTACGACTGGCCAATGCCCGGCGACTCTCATGCTGGGACGTCCCATGAGGAATCGCATTCCCACGTGGGATGGAGCCCTGGAAGTATCATCATCTGAGAAGGACTCGTGGGAAATGAGAGCCACTGATGACCGCAACAAAAGAAAAATGAAGGCCTATGCCGACAATCGGAGGAGAGCACGGTCATTATCATTAAATGAAGGGGACAGTGTCATCGTCAAGCAAGATATGCAGAAAAAGACTGACTGTACATTCAAGGATGAACCACTGGTGGTCACCAGAAGGAAAGGGACTATGGTAACTGCGGAGTCCGAGCAGCGGCGAGTTACGAGAAACATCTCGCACTTCAAGAAACTGCCAACTGACACCTCAAGAACCATGATGAGTGACATACACAATCCCAGAGTTGAAGAACCACAGCCAAATGGTCATGAGAACATTGCTCCGATCACTGAGACATTGAGTACTGATGGTCTGAGGGCCAGGTCGCCACGACCTCATCGTGACATACGTCCACCCAAGAGACTGATTGAGGAGATGGACTAAGAAGTCAGTATGCTCTGTTTGTTTTGTTACAAAGGGGGAGATGTTATGAAGTTAGCACACTAGTAGCTGGGAGTGGGAGGAGCTAGGGGGCGAGAGGAAGAGGAGGAGTGGACGCAGGAAATAGTTAGTTAGAGCAGGGACAAGGTAGGAGTAACATGTTGAGAATAAAGCTCCTGTTATCAACAGAATATTTGTTGTGTTTATTGTAGCTGGATGCTACACGCACCCACCGTTACAAATGAACTACTGAAGACTACGTTTATTTTTCTGCAATAATAATTTTACCACTCAGCTGTAGTGATGGTAGAAAAACTATCTATACATAGTGGTGGAAGTATTGCAGAAGGAGTAAAAGAAAAGGAAATATGTCTGTCTTTAATGTGTTAACCCCTGAATAGACAATCTTTGCACAAAAGTGCCCAGATTATTTATGATGTGTATTTATGCAATGAACATCCTTTAAAAAAATGTTTTATAAATTAGTTTTTATTAAATCGATGCTCACAATTAGAAAGGTGTATTCCAATATGGATACAAGTCAATTAACAGGCACATTCAAAATCAACTCCAACTAGGTAAATACAGCAATTAATCCAACATAATATTCATGAATCATAGCCTTAACACATCAGTCTGCTTACCTGTCTAAGCTCCATCCTGCATTCCACGATTAAAGTCACTTTCCAGATGGCAACCATAAAAGTTATCAATCTATATCATTTCATCTTCCCATCACACCCAAACCTCCCACAATTAGATTGAAATTTCTTAAAATTATTGATTCATATCAGTATTTTTACTGTCTCATTTTAGAATGCTATTGATCTAATGTAGGGTTATAAGGAGTTATCCAAAGTGTGGTTAAAACCAAGCAGTTTTGAGATAAGTCCTTTGGAGCCGATTCATAGAATTAATCTGAGATAAAAAATGTATTTATTTATTTGAGAAGTTTTATATAGCGCTGGCTAAACCCAGAGGTATCAGAGAGCTTTACATGAGGATCAGCTGTTTACAAGTTATAAAATTACATCAGTTACAGGAGCCAGTATAAAAACATGAGATTACACAATAATAAGGGAAATTGATGTATAGTATAGTCTAGGCACTGGGAAAAGGAGGAGGGTAGGGGGGAAACACAGCAGGGAGATGAGGAAAACCATGTCAGATGTCCGGCTGGGTAGGTGCCGGCTGCAGGGTTGAACCAGAGCCAAACTCCTCTATAGCTGCATGGGACAGCTACACCGGACATCGGCCAAGGTTGCACGGGTACCACTGTAAGTACGAAGTGATTCAGGTATCCGCCCAGGGGGCATTATCATAGATCCATCAACGCACCAGTCCCGGTGTTACTGGGAAACGCCGACCGCTTTGTCTTCCAACTCGCCCCCAGATCAAGATTAGGAAGATCAGAGGGGCAAGGTACAGTTCCAGAGGCTGTCGAGTTGAGGGACAACCCATCCTTCTTGTCTACAGTCCTCTTGGCGGGAGCGAAACTGAAGAGGGGATGAGAATAGAAACCTGATCTTCATCAGAAATTAGTCTTCTATAGGCCCCCATTGTAACAATGCAGATATTGATCCTAGAGAGCAGATTGTCCCAAATTCAGCATTGTCCCAGGACCCTAATGTCAGTTGACCCCCGGTGTCCAAAAAATACCCTCTGAAAGGGGATTGAACGCAACTGTTCACTTGTCCCCTCTGCCATGCACCGCATTGCACGTCCCAGCCCAGCGCCATCTTGGAGTCAGGCATGGTTGATAACGATCTCCCGGTTGGTTTCCGGGGGACTTCTTCTCTGCTCCTGAGAGTGCCCCCACGTCATGCCACCCTGCCAGCCACGGGTCCTACCTTCAGGTAAGTGAGCCTTGACCGGTGGGCTCCCACATGCACCAGTTGGTCAGTTCGATGCGCATTCCCAGAAACCGGCCAATGGTCCGAGCGGCATTCTCTGCTGGGACCCACGGCAGACCCAGAGTGCAGAGCAAGCGAGGCCAGACCCCCCGCTCTCCCCTGTTACCTCTTCTCAGTGCTTGGCTCTTCATCCAGGGCAGGTCATCAGCCACATGTCTCAGGGCACAACACCAAGTATCAGCCACAGCACAGCCCAATGCAGACACCGTTGCGGCACCGCAATCAGCAGGTCTTACCGCTGGTCCTGTTGCAGCACTCTGCTACTCTAGAAAATTCCTAAACCTACTACTTTTGTATTCACAGAAGGCATTTAGTAGTAGTGAAGTTAGGACTCCTAACTTTACTACTACTAAACTGAGGCAAAATCCTACCTTTACAACTTTCGGTATTCACTAAAGGCATATAGTAGGAGTAAAGTTAGTAGTCCTAACTTTACTACTACTAAATGCCTTCTTTGAATACCAAAAGTAGTAAGTTTAGGATTTTATCTCAGTTTAGTAGTAGTAAAGTTTGGAATCCTAACTTTACTACGACTAAATACCTTCTGTGAATACCAAAAGTGTAAGTTTAGGATTTTCTCTCAGATTAGTTCTGTGAATCGGCCCCCAGTTTTTTTCTACATTCGTCATCCCATCTTATTTCCTATAATACCCCAGTATAGTTTTTTAATGGTGGTAACTGACTTCCTATCACATCTCTAACATACTGAACACAACTATTATGGACCCTCATGGACAATCGATCTGGAAATACCCAGTGCATTGCTGTAGTATTTGAAGTCAATTGAAGAGATATTAGAGGAAATGTGCTAAAACAAAACCACTTGTGATGCTGATGGAAAGTGGGTTATTGGTAGGGGCAATTGTAGGTCTGCCTCTGGCAATAAGGCCACTAACACATGATAGGACTCAGCATAGATCTTAAACAATTATTCCTAAGCTTAACCCTTGGTAACGTGGCTGTGAGCAGATAGGCTTAACTTCAAAGACAGGTATGTAAAGCATTTAAAAACACAATTTCAGTAAATAATTAATAAACAACACATAATAAAAATCCAACACCAATTTATAAACATAGGAAATATTTGTATCTTTAAAATGACACCAAATTGACAAAAATCCAATGTAGGGATCCGGAGATATGGAGTTTCAAAGATTTAATAAAATATAGCACTTAGAAGATTATAGCACCAAATTGTGATACCTGCTCGCGATAGACCGGGGCAAAGTCAAAGTTTCAGGCCTGGCACGATGGAGCCCTGAGCGGCTACACTTAGAAACTTTTCTGGAGCTTTTCTTTCCAAGGCCCCTTGAAGCTCCCAGCCAGTCTGGATTCAGTGAGGGTTCGCCGGCTTGACTTATGACGAGTTCCAGGTCAACTTCACTTGGGCGGACATAGAAAATATTTCAAGATTGCTTCAGCAGGACAACTCAGGAATCCAGGCCGACATGCGATGGAAGGCAGGAGGCTTGGCTCTCACGCTTGCTCCTGGTCACCTTTTCTACGAGCGGACTTAGAAACTTTTCTGGAGCTTTTTCTTGCGGGGTTTCTCGATGCTCTTCATGTAGCCGGATCCGGTGAGGGTCCACCGGCTTCAGATTTTCTCTGGTCCCGGTCAATCTCTGGAAGTTGGAGCTATGGAGCTTTTAGTGGGACGAACGTGGTTTGGCCAACTCGCGGTTGAAGGCAGGTGGCCTGGCTGGCCAGGTTGAGTCGGTCCCTCTATTCATCTTGTTTCAAAGTTGGTAAAAAGTTCTCCAAACTACTTAAACTTCTTCCTGAAGTTCCGTCAAGGGGTCGCAAAGTGTGGCAAACTCACTTCAAGGGTCTGGAAATTACCCAGATGGTCCTTGAAAGTTGAGGACTTCAGTTCCCACAAACCACTGGTACAAAACCCTTACAAATCCACTGATGGTTCTCCAAGGTGTAGATTTAGTTGGTAATGTTCCAGTTGAGCTCTTTTAACCTGTAGCTTTTAGATAGTCCACTCTTTAGTTCTTTTCCAGCAAGATAATCCACAGGGCTGTAGTTTCAGATGGTGCAGTCTTCAGAGGTCAGGTCTTAGAATTCTATGCCTAGCTAAATCTTCTCAGCAGGGCACATCTTGCTTCAATAAGTGTCAAGCAGCAGATCGGGAGGGCTCTGTTCCTCTCAGATACTTATTCCAAGTTCTCTGGGTCAAGTAGGAGGTCACATCTGACCAATGTGAGCAGGTAACTCTTCATAGTTATGACCACATCCTGTTATTTTGTCCCAGAGAGCATCAAATCTTCCAAATCCATAATGTCTGATTTTCCAGCACATATGTAAGAGCTGGCTAAACACACCCGCTAGCATGGCTTATTTCCATAGACTCTCCCCCTACCATATGCACATACCTTACCTAATCCTGGGTCTGTAGGGGGTCAAAAGTGTAAAGTAAAAACTGACACTGTGGCCATCCCTCTGCCTTTGAAGACCATGGTTTATGACCCCTCTCCCTGGCCTGGCATTCCTATTGAACAACACACTGCCCTGCCAGCAGAGCTGGTGAACCCCAGGGGCTCTTTATCACCTCTTCAAGGCAGCCTGGCTAATCCACTTAACTCTGACCAATCAGGGCAGACCACTGGAAGGCTGCATTTGGTCTTAAAAACAAGAAAGTCTTATAACTTCTTGTATGTACACTTTAGGGGAAATTCAACAATATGATATTGTTGGATTTACTACTACCATTCTGGGAAGTCATTGAATGTCCGATCTGGTCCTCTCCTATCAATAGTTCTTAAGCAATAACTTCCTACCATGTTAACCTATGTAACAAAGTATTTAAATGGGAAAATGACTTGGGCCATTTTTCCAGCACCAGGACTTACAAAAACATATTTTATAAGTATGTGCCTTATATCTACAGGAACCCCACCCCATGTGCAACTTGGGGAGACTTTAGAGGTTCTGAATCTGTAGAAATATTGCAGATTCTCCTTTTACTGTGCTCCTGGCATCAAAGTCGAATTTGAGCAGCACCACAATGTGGGGAGTGAAATGTGAAATTTCACTTTACCCAGGCATATAAAAACTCATTTTATAAGGGTGTACCTTATACATATCTGACCCCCCACCCCTGAGATACCTAGGGGAGACCATGGGGGTCCCTAATATGCCACAACATTGTAGGTTACCCATTTGTAAGTGCCCCTACCACCAAAGTTGAGTTTGGGCACAATTTACTTTTTAAAAGTAGTCCTGGCACCCAGGGCTGTTTTTAAACTGACCTCAGGCTTCAGCAGTGCACACATGCAAGTGCAGAAAAAGCTGCTGGCCTCTAAACTGCCATGCCCCAGGGAACTGGGGACTACTAGGCAGTTTCAATCCCCTGTCCTATTGTATTCTAGGGGCTTATGCGGTAGGTCATGCCAATTACAGGTCTACCCCACCATACCATAGTGTACCCTAGTGTATGTTAGGTGTTTTAACTGTATTCTAATGTGTTCCTTTCAGCTTGGCACCGGCCCTGGGGCTGGTTAGGCAGAGCCCACGGTCAGTCAGAGTCCGTTATCGCCAGTACCAGCCAGCAAAAAGTTGGGGGTGCCCAGTGCACAGGATGACTGTGCAACAAATACAAATGAAGTCATGGAAAAACTGCATACATTACCGGCTAATTTCATACTGTTAGACCTGTCAACCTTATGGTAGTCTTCCCTAAACTGTGTGCCTTGCTCCGCCATTTTTTTAATTTTTCATTTATGTTTGCCTTAGGACTCTGCTCTTTACTACTACTAACCAGTGCTAACGTGTGTGCTCTATCTCCTCTAAAGGTAGTTCAATTGAATTACACCCAAATGGCATATTTAACCACTTGGATGCTAAGCCTATTTGTTCTTCTACATGTAATTTCCATTGAAACCAATGGAAACTCCATGACGAGCTGGGCTCGTCATGAGCGTCGAAGGGGTTAATTTCTGTAAGTCCCAAGTAGAGTGAGACTACATGTACCCGTTGCCTGTAAGTTAAATGCTACTAGAGGGCCTGCAGCACTCATTGTACCACCCACTAAAAATACCTTTAAACATGTCTCAGCACTGCCATTGCAGCTTATGTGTGCAGTTCTAAACTGCCATTTTGACCTGGCAAATTAAACTTTTTTCGTGGCCTGAACCTTCCTTTTTAATACATATATGTCACACCCTTAGTAGGCCCTAAATATCTCCTAGGGCAGGGCGCAGTGTATTTAAAAAAGTGGTCTGTTACGGCAGTCCCATTACCTACATTCCTAAACTATTACATGAACTGGGGTGAAAGTTTCAAAACATTTATGAATTAATAAAGGCAGGTTTATATTTAAAAGGTTTAGCTTCTGTTGAGAGAGGTTACTCTAATGCGAGGAACAAAATCCGGACACTTACTCATGTTGGATATGTACTTATACATGCCCTGGTAGTGAAAAGCTATCAAATTTGTTTTTCACTATTGTAAGGCCTACCTTTTCCATAGGATAACATTGGGTTACCTGATTACGTTTATTGTGTGATAACTTTTAATTGGGAGCTGAAAGAAATATTGAGTTTGGTGTCTACAGAATTGTAAATTCAAACCCTCTTAATTGTAAAGTTGAATTTTAAGTCACATTTCTGAAAATGTCACTTTTAGGAAGTTGGCATTTTTCTTGCCCTAATCAGTTGGTGTCATCAGCTTGTATCCTGGGTCACATGACTTGGTGTAGGTTGTTGTTGGTCTGTGTGTATTGCTCATAGACAGTGAGACAAAGGAGAATAGGTGCTGGCAGGATCGGCCATCTCTGACTTGATGAGGGGGAGGAGCTGTCACCTACCACACCTGCATATTACAATGGCTCTGCCTGAGCACACTCACAAAGAGTTTGACAGCAGTCTTTTGTGAGCACAGTGAAGCTAGAGCCAGGCTAGGGATACAGGAAATTCCAACCACCTCCGAGAGTGGAAACCTCCATTACCTTCTCCTACCTCAAAGAGGGCACCAGGTATAAATATTGGACCCTCAAAACAACTCTTCAGCACACTTCTGGACCTGTGGAAAACTCAGGAGGACTGCTGTGCGGCTTTGCAATAAGGACTGCTACTAAGCTATCCTACTGCTCTTCTGCCCTGCTGAGTGAAAAAGGACTGGCCTGCATCTTGAACTCAGGACCACCAGAGTGACTCGAAGGTCTAGTTCCCTGGTCTCCTGATTAGACCCTCAGGGTCAGAAAAGGCTCCAACTACTTCAAACCCAGCAACTGGACTCTGTCTGCTGTGAGTCTTACTCCCCCCCCCCAAGTGGTGGATTCTCAGTCCTGGACCCTTGGATGTGGGTATGAAGGTACTCTGCCAGCCCAGCTGTGGTGCCGTGGGGACAACTCATGCAGTGGGACACATCAACTCGCAGCTCTGCTTCAGAACCATTGCAGTGTGAGGCATCCCCAGTGCCGGACTTTTCATTGCAGCCTGCAGTCTCCTCGAAACCTCCTCTGCATGACACTTCCTCGATGCCGGCCTTTGCATTGCAAGCCCTCATTGACGACATCCTTGACAACGATGCAGGACTTCGTATTGCAGCTCTGCAACTTCTTTGGAACTGCTGACACGCGACGCACCTCAGACTCAGGTCTTTGTTACGCAAGCCACTCATCAACACCATCCTTGATGTCGATGCAGAACTCTACATTGCAGTTCCTAAGAATCGCTACTGCACAACGCATCCTCGAAGCCTAATCAAGCAACGCTCTGCAAACCAGGATTTAAGTACTTTGTTCAGCTGCCTTACTTGGTCCCTGTATCTGGCCCTCACTCGATTGCAGCCAGCCTGAACTTGTAAGTTTGTCGCGGTCCAGTGTGACCAGATGACCTAATTTGGCACTTAGTGCTTTACGCACTAAATTTACTTTGAAATTGAATATTTCCAGTTCTACTGATAGAATTTTAGTTGTTTTTGGCTCAACTAATTTATTAACTTTTACTCTAGTTTTCTAAATTGGTGTGGTATTTTTCTTGTGTAGCGCTTACACTTTATTACTGTTTGAAGTGCTGCATATATACTTTACACAATGCTTCTAAGGTAAACCTTACTGCTTTGTGCCAAGCTTCCAGAGGGCTAAGCACAGATTAATTTGGGGTTTGCTAGTGACCTCACCCTGACAGGAATTGTGGTTACTGATTGAGTAGGGTTCAGCACCCTCAACTAGCAGCCTAATTTCCAATACACCTCATTCTTACGCTTGCACTTGATTGCCGTCTGAATTTTTCTCTTGTTTCAAAAATCTAGACTGACTTTAGCTGGCCTGCTCTACAGAGATCCATACCATTGCCAAAATCTCAATCAGTAGCATATGGGGAGAACAAACAACCTACCATTGATTTCTTTTCTCTTCATATACACTCTCAAAATGGACCTAAATTGATTTTGTATTTTGAGCATGTTGAAATTTTAACATTACTTTAGTCTTTCTATAGATTTACTGTTGACTAGCACACTCTTTTATCTGACTCTCCATGTACAGATCTTCTGCTTTCGTGCCTCCACTGGTTAAGCCCATTTATTAGCGACATCTCTGTCAATCATTGTAAAATATTGATCACAATCACGCCGGTGGGTTTCAGTGCCAGTGGAGGGATTTCAGAAACCAGGTAGAAAGCAGACTGTTGCTTATGAGTGCATTCATCGACTTCTCTCTGTAATAGATGACGTTGTTCACCTGCACTTTTAAGCCTTAGGACTATGTCCCAGTTAATGGAAAACTTGAGCTCTACCGCTGAGTGATTCAAACAACATGCAGGCTGACATACCACTCTATGTCCAGTGATTAAAACTGACTATTGAGATAATCTTTTCTTGAGGGATCAATTAATCCTAACCCCATGATATAAATAATGAAATGACCAAGTGTCTGGATTTTGTTCTGCACATTATTAGAACCTCACTCAACAGAAGTTAAACGATTTAAATCTAAACCTACATTTATTAATCTATTAATTTGTAGCAACTTTCACCCCATCCATGTAATGGTTTAGGATTGTAAGTAACCAGACCACCTTTTTTAGTTATGCACTGATTCACAGCAGAATTGGGACTCTGCGCCACTGTGAATTTGCAATGGAATAGAACAAAAATGTAACCAGAAATATTTAAGTGTACCTCATTCAGCCTGTATAAATGAGTTTCTTGAACAAGAATGATAGATGACATACTGCTGATCCAGGACAAAATGAAGTGCACTTGAGTCCATTATTTAAGCCATTCGCTTTCAGGCTAATGATCTTAATTGTGCTATCCATTAGGATGTGGCACCCAGTCCCCATGGTGATTCAGCTTAGAAAGACTTCCTTTCAGTCAACTGATCTGTCATCATGATCTTTTTGTGTCTATGTCTGGCCCCTGTTTTTATTCTGCAGGTACATGCTATATGCTGCAGCACTTCAAGCATGCCCATTCTTGTTTTAGTATGATTTCATGAGGGAAACACTCAAAAGAACATAACTCTTTATTCAAAACATTTTATAATTCCATGAGCATAGTTTCCTTGCTGTTTGGCACACTGCGCTGTGGTTGCCGCTACTCTGGCAGAAACAGCGTGACTGGGAGTGCAGTACTTCGCACACTCTCTATGCAGTGCAGAGCAGACTGGCTGATGAGAATGAAAAAACAAGCATTTGCAATGCAGTAGGTCTCGCATTTGCGAGAGTTTGAGCTGTTGGCATTGTAAATGACAATGCCTTTTATTTACGTGTTGGTTTTTAAAACATAAATAAAAGGCATTGCCAGTTACAATGCCAATAGCTTAAACTCTCGCAAATACGAGACCTATTACATTGCAAATGCTTGTTTTATATCAGTCGGCGACTCGTGTTTTAGGTGTGTAACCAGGGCTTTAAGTGGGATGAAAAAACTGGTGTGGGGGTGTCTCTTATAGGGGCGTGGCCAATGTAATTAGGGGCATTGCTTAAAATCTTGCTCTAAGGACTGGGGTGTCAACTTGTGTTCTCAAGTGTGAGGTGCCAGCTCGTGCTCTGAGGTGGCTCACCTGTTCTCGGGTGTGAGGCAAAGGCTCGTTCCAAGATGCGGGCGGACACCTAATGTACTGAGGTTTGAGGCATCACCTCATGTTTTCAGGTGTGAGGCGCAAGCTTATGTTCTTAAGTGTGACGTACTGGCTTATGCTCTGCAGTGCAAGGTGACTTCATGTTTTGGGTATGAGGTGGAGGCTGAGGTGTGCGGTGTCATCCTATGTTCTCAGGTGTGAAGGGCCAGAAAAAATGCTGAGGTGTGAGACGTCACTTTGTGTGGCAAAGGCCCATGCCGAAGAATGAGGTATCACCTCATATTTTCATGTGATAAGGCGAGGGCTGATGTTCTTGTTTGTGAGGTAGGGCCTCATGCTCGGAGCTGTGAGGCACTACCTCATGTTCTCCAGTGTGAGGCGTGGTCTCAAGATGAGGTGTGAGGGCACTACCCCATGTTCTCAGGTGTGAGGCGTCGGCTTAAGATGAGGTGTAAGGCGTCGCCTCATGTTTTCAGGTGAGAGGTACAGCTGATGTTCCCATGTGTGAAGCACTGACTCTTGCTCTGAGTAGTGAGACAACATCACATGCTAACAAGTGGTGTCTTTTATTTTGTTAAATTAAGGCAGTTCCCGGTAGGCCTGATCTCGACCTTACTGTCCACCCGCACCCCGCCCAAGGCAATACTGCTCACAGCGGCTTAGCGTACAACACTAAGTATTACCTGGAGTGGGGGCAAAACAGACACCGGCGAGGAGCTCCTTTGTTCTCCGGGCACTCGACCCACGATGCGATGCACGGGGGTGGCGCAAGGCAGTCCTTCCAGCGTTTCAGTGCAGCCTCACTTACGGGTGGGCTGCCGATGTCCTGCTGGGTGACTCCTTTGTTACTGGTGTCCCGCCCTTGCAGAGTCCCGGTTGCCAGGCGACACCGGATTACAGAACGCTTTCTTTTTGGCAATAACACTTACGTTGGTGACTCGGGGCCCGCAGCGATGATCTTGGGGCAACTTTAATCAGCTGATCTGCTAGGGCCCGCGGCAGTGATCTTGAGGGAAATCTGAAAAGCACCTTCCTTGCGCCAGCAGGCAGTAGCAGTCCTGGTGGCGAGGCTGAGTGCAGATACACGCACACAGGGTTACATGGGTACTTCAAAAGTGCGCTCAATCGGGCCGGCAGCGCTGACTTCGGGGGTAATAAATAAAATCCGTGTTACACGCCCCGCGCTGCAGAGGCAGTTTTTTAATGTGCTAGCGTGCACGGGACAAAGCATCTAAGGAATGCAGAAGTTTGGAGCGGCCAGCAATGGTCTCCAATAACAAAGGCAGGCTACAGTGTGCTAACCAGATAACAAAGAAGTACAAGCAAAGTAAAAGAACACTGTAGTTAGGCGCCGCTGTATCGGGACTACACATAATTTAGAAAAAAACCAACAGCCAACAAAAACCGACATTACAAAAACACTACCACAACTAAACCAATAGCAAGCAGGAAAACTAATAACATGAAATTTCACCGAACATATTACTTTATGTCTCGCTAAGACAGCGCATGCAGCGCATGCGTTGCCAAGGCGAGACCTAATGATTTGGAGGCACATGCCGGGCAGACCTTTGGGGCTTAGCTGCGACACTTTAATAGTTCTTGACAGACACTGAGCCTGTAGCTCTGCTTCCTGCTCTCTCAGTCCGTGGGCTGGGCTCCGCCCAGCTGATTATTGATGTAAAACACCTCCTGTTAGACTGGAAAAAATAGTTTAATTTACAGCTGAGCTCTGTAGCTTACTGCTGTGCTCTCCTCAGGCTCTGGTGCTGGGGTGTCAGCTGGGCAGTGCTCGGACACCTCAGCTGCTGACTCAGTAATGAATTGATTATTTAGCTGAGATCACACTTGTGCGGCACCTCTCAATCTGTTGTTCGAAACCCACGTGGGACAGAGCCTGGACAGACTTTGTGAGTCAAGTATTCATGCATTTGAGATCGATTGCCAGGGACTAGTTCCGGTCTAGCACTGACTGGCTATTGGTAGGATCTGTTTCAATAATGGTCCTGCCTGTGCTCCCAGGAGAGGCTGCTATGCCGCCCAGCAACAGAACACCTGTCTGAACTAGGTAGTGGGGCAGAGTGTTCAATATCCTGCCTGTGCCCGGGCCCCCAGGACTTTATTGCAGCAGTGCACTTCTGCCCGACAACTGAACAATCATGTGCTGAGTGAGTCAGAGACCAGAGAGGTGCTGAGTGACTTTAAAAGGCACACAGGGCACGGCTCTCTCATAACAGCAAAACCACCAGTTTAACTAAGCAACTGAGAGAGCTCCTCTCACCACGTCTGTCGTGACTGAGACTGGCAGCCAATATCTCTTGTCTACAGCAGCTGAGTCAAGTGTCTGCAGTCGGCTGAGCGAGTGTGATGCAGTGACTCTTGACAGACGATGCAGAATAAGGTAAACAGCGTTTACAACGCAACTTTTATCACACACTACCTTTACCACGCAACTTTAACAACACAAATCGTTACAACAACTTGCACTGGGGGCGCTCTAGGATAGGTAATAGTTTAATTTACTATCCAAAACCTTCCCTACTATCCACGGGGACTGGAGTTGGAATAGTAAATTAAACTATTCACTATCCAGCGCCCCCCAACGCAAGTCGTTGTAATGACTTGCGTTGTAAAAGTTGCGAGGTAAAGGCATGCGTTGTAAAAGTATGCGTGGTAACGAAATACATCCGCAGAATAATAAAGGAAGCAATAGGTTAGTGCACTTCCATTTCAGGTGCTTTGCATCACTTTCAAAATCTTATGGTTTCTCATTGTTCAAATGGGTGTAATTTCAGATTTTTATATCTTTCCCGGACTTCTTTGCTTAATTTTGTTCGCTCTAAAGTGGCAATCTGAGCAGAGCAGCACAAGCTCCACTGAGACCCTCACCAGTGATCCAGCCCTGATCTTAATCAGGGATCGATACTCAATAACAACACATACCAATGGCCCATACATATTCACCCAATTCATGAAATCCCTGTTGCCCTGGGCCCAAGTTTATTTTTTCAGGCTCATTTTCTGACACTCTAAATACATAATTGAACCTGTATATCAAACTCTCTTTCCTCACGGTGGATGGACCTACAAGTTGAAGAGTTGATGGTAATAATAAGTACTATCTATCTATCTTTAGATTAACTAAAATAATCACATACTCTCTGTAAGATTAATATAGTGTATCGGAAAATAATGTGTAAAATAAATGCTCATTATGTACAGGTTTACAAGGCAAACAAAAGACAATTCATTCAGAGAGAAAGTACATTGAATAATGCAAACAGTGTCAAACTCATATCAGATGAACAAAATGCAAACGAAGGATTGGATACAGTGGTGGCTGGTGACATTTGAAAGTGGTGAGGCTTAAAGTTTGTGCTGGAGCACACTGAGGCGAGCGAGCGTAGGGAGCGAGCGCAAAACAACCTAAGGAGGGTTCGGGGGGATTTCCCCCCGAGAAAATTTTGAAAAAAGTGTGGGCAAATGGTACATTTTCAAGTAAATTTGAGAACACACACACTTTATTCTTCACAGTCAAAAACGAGGTGAAGGTTGGCCTAAACTAATTAATAATTAGTCTAAGCCAATGCTCACCTCCTTTTTGACTGTGAAAAGTAAAGTGTATGTGGTTATGTAGATAGTTAAATACATACATCCCATCCTAGTCAGCCTAGTCTGACCATTTACCTCTACCTGCCCAGCACTCTAAAGACACCTTTCCTTTCTTTAACTGTGCCTCCATTAAGCTTACCTAACCCTTAAATTCTCTTTTTTCAAATGGCATAATATGTATGTCATTAAAAAATACTATACTGTGTGGTAAAATACTGCCGGGTAAAGTACCAAAATGGGTCTTGGTGGTTCTTTCCTATGTGTTGCTTTCCTGTGTGGTAATGCCTTGTGGCATAAAGATTGCAAAGCCTCCCTCCTCGTCTCCATCCTGTGAACTCCCCCCTCTGCCACCACCTTTGTGCAGAGCTCCTTGTCTTTAGCTAGACTCGCAAACATCAAATTCACCACTGATAGCTGTTGTGCACTTATTAGAAAAAAGCATAACTCTCTATAAAGGCATTAAGGCATACATCTTCCTCCACGTCATTGCTGGTCAACTCAGAACATGAATGGGATATCATAAGAAATATCCTGGAATCCAGCTGACCCCCACGCCCCCTGGTCTCGCACTATGTTCCTGGACCTGACCATCTGTCGTCGAGTGACATTGATGTAAGATGCTTCCACTGGTGCATAAAACCCCTATTGCGCCTTGTCTATCACTTCTGAGCCCACTCGATTATGTCTTAACTTATAAGGACCCATCACCATGGAAAAGCTGCTCTGGACATGAAATAACTGGCTGGAGCTATCATTCCACTGACATCAAATCAATACTTAAAGGCGTGTGAAGTTTTCTTCTGCTGGTCTGCTGGTAACTAGGCATAGTTTGCAACGCAAACCTTTTGCCTCTCGAAATTCGAGTGAAAATCCACAAATAAGTCATGTGTGAGGTACGCGTTGATCCCAATTCCAAAACAATAGCTAAAGAGGTTGGAAAGTTGCTGCAGTGATGCGCACCTAACTTAAAGGTCACAGGTTCCAGTGAGAGCGCGCGCTGTAACCTGAAGGATCCGTCCTGTTAGGTATTTGAGAAATCACAAAATGAACTCCTTGGTGGGGAAGAAAGCTTTACAAAACAAGTCTATTATGATCAGCAATCCTAACGTGCTAAATATGGCATGGTCCTGCATAATGCATATAACAAAAAAAAACTGTGTACAGAAACAAAAAGAATGAGATGATTTGGCGGGGTCCACAAGCCACCACTCAAACACTAGAATAATGCAAAACCAGTATTCATTTATATATTCATCCCAATAGCTAATCATCATTCAAGAATAGAAACATTAACATACTGTAGTGTAGTTCCTATTATCCCAATAGGCTCTGCGCATTGGAATAATACCTTCAGTAGTATAGACCCAGGACGGAGGTTAACTAGGTCTTCTACTGACGATATTAGACTTAAAGTTTTGGGTTTTGCCAGCTAGCTCAGAGTTCACTAGAAACTTTCTCGAATAGACAAGGAGGAGTTTAACTTCCCTGGATAGACAAGAAGGGATTTAGTTTCTGACAACCATAGAACATGACAACTTTGCTCTCCCCTAATCAAGAGTGTATCTCTAGAGTCGTGTGAAAACAAAAGACAACTTATTTTACTCAGTCAGTTCAGTGCATTCTTAGTTTCACCAGATTGTAGAGAAAAGGAAGAGACGGGCGTGTTCAATAAAAGATGGTATTTATTGATCAGTCTCTTTTCTCGTACAAGAGAAATGAATCGATATTATTGGGATACTTATGGTTAAGTAAAGTGCATACAATAAAAGCAGAAGTATAAAATAATACTGCAGAAGCATTGATATGGTTTCTAAGCCATATTATATTTAAAATTGATAAAATAGATACATACATATATACATTTGACTAATCGTACTCAACTGGTGCTTCTAACCACGCCTACCCCAGTGTACCTGACCTAAGCCTAATACGTGGGCGGGAGTAGATAAGTAGCAGTTTAAGTTAAGTTTGTTTTGCCAAGTGACTGACTCAAGAATTCTCTGTAAGGGGTGGTTCAGTTCTGTACCTGAGATCTAGAATGGTTGAGGGCTGGTATCTCTCGTCTCTGGTCTTGATATTCCAGCTGCCAGCGAGGGCCGCTTGGAAGCGCCGGAGCTGGATTTCTCGGCAGGAGAAAAGCAGCGTCTCGTTCTCAGCGCGTCAGGAAGGCGGGGCAGCGCGTGTGGGCTTCGCTCTCTGCTGGGCTCCTCAGCGCGTCTCGCTGCTCCGATCTCGTCACCACCGCATGTGTTTGCTTAAGGCAACGTCGGTAATATTTATACCTGTAAGGTGTCGAGATTGACGTAAGGATGGACATGGATACGTCAATAAGGATGTCATACGAATGGGCTTGTTCGCACATTCTTTTGCTGAAGTTCTCGGTGAAATCAAAACAATGGCCGCAGGGATTTTCCCAGGTTGTCATAGGTTTGATTTGTTTTGAGAACTCCGTATGCCTTATCAGGGGCTGGAGGAATAGTGCTTGTCTAATTAGATGGCATGCGTTATTACCTAATCAGATAACACGTTTCTGGCTTAATCAGATAACGGTTTTTGCACTGTGGGATGGCTGCTAGTTAACTATTAACCAGAACAGGGTCAGGAATAGGGGGATCGATACAGAACCTATAGGAATACATCACACCCACTCCACGCTGACTATGTCCATATTTACAAGATCTAGGCATAGTAAATATTTCGTAATGTATGTGTATACCGTACCACCCCAAAATACATCCATATGCATTTTGAAATTATGTAATATACGAGAAGCATTATATGCACTCAAGCAGTAAAAAAATGCTAAATTAATCACGCATATTTATACATCATTATGAATAAAATATTGAAAAATAACACATGAAATGGCTCTTAATACAGAAGAAAAAAATGCGAGACCATTTCATCACAAAATAAAATATTTATGAACATGCCAGAGGGCAGCTAATCTCTCTAAATGTCCTAAAAATAGAAATATAGTTTTCTAAGAATAGTCTCTACTTTAAGCAGAAGATAAGTGTCCCGAAAAAATTGACAATTATTTTTGGGGCCGCTGAGAAATTATGTTCCGCTGTCCGTAAACTGGAGAAAAATGTGTTCATGATACTTTATTATCAAAGTTGAAGGCCAAATTCAGGGTGTTGGGAATGCCTTGTGCTAGCTTGCTCAAAAGTCATTATTTCTGCTCTGGTGAGAACATCATATCATTTAGACTCTCGAAGAAGCTGTCAACAGCTTCCTGTGAAAGTTCCATTAACTCGGAAAAAGATGTTACCATGCATTCATGAGCATGATTGCCTCCATTGATGTTTCGATCAGCATAGCTGACAGAAGGTTGTACCTGATCGATGCTGCTTTCATCTTGAACCTCACTACCCCTTAATCGTAGTGGTGAAGTCTCCACGAATGCCGTCATCAGGATTGGTAGCCGCAGGGGACAGCACAATGCAGGAGCCGTGACCGGACCCAACAAAGTTTCTGCATCCATTAGCGCATCCGATTGTAGCGTCAGACAGGTGTCCAACACGCATTCTTCTCCGCATAGCAAGCACCTTAATACAGGTAAAACACAGCTTTGCCACATAGGTCTAAATGAAAGAAACCAAGTCATGTTCAGGTTTCTAAGCCGGGACAGTCCAAGGATTTTAGATATCCGGTCCCGGTATCCAATGGCTAGGATTGTTTCTTCCCTTGTCGCAGGTGTTTTGTCTGTGACACGGTTTGCCATAGCGAAATAACAGGATCAAAAATAGGATTCCTGCCACTAGTCCCAAAAGGAGAGGAAGTCCACCAAAGACGGAATGGACAAAGTCGGGAAAAATACCCAGAATGGCTTTAAATGGTGTTAGAGCCCCTGAAAACACTGTCTTAAATACATTTGAGACTCCACTGGTATCAGAAATATTTAAGATTTCGTTCAGGATTTCTGCGAAATGTATGGGGGAATTAGTTGATAACAATGAATGAATCTCTGCCGTTGTCCTTGCAACTTGGAGATCATACGTTTCTTTTGATGACGTGAGCCTGGTCGGCGTCTGAAGGAGCACAGTTTTCATTCTGCTTAAAGTATCAACTCTAATGGAAGAAATTTTCAAATTCGGCCATAACCTTGCCTGCCTGTCTGGCATTGCGCTGGGGAACAATACTCGTTCACAGCACATGACCTTCGCAGTCGTAGTTATGAGATAAGCTATTCCGGGCACCAAGCTACAACATCTGCGATCTACAATTATAATGTAACTCCCGTTCGATAGTCTCCTAAAGAATGGTTCTATTTGTGTCGCAGGTGTGCCTAGCTGGTGACATGAAAGGTTATTTGAGGACCCTTCACAGGCTCCGTGTAAACTAATACCATTACACAGAAGTGTACCGCTTAGTGACATGGCACACTTATCGCCACTAAGAAACACTTTCCGGCCTTTATTACTGACAGAAGCATGTGAATAGGGCAAGTTCCATGTTGACTTAATGTACCCTTTACCCAATTTTTCGTACATGCCAGCCTGTATATATTTTTGGCAGTATTGAAACCTGAAAGTAGATATTGGAATATTAATTATTCCATGTATTATCCACTCACTGACAGGTCGTTCTGACATTGTCAATGGTAATCTCTTGAGTTTCTCAATGCTCAGGATTGTATAATCAGCACCCTTCTGTGCCATACTGATTTGTTTATCAGTAAGGTTAAAGATATTGAACAGTGACGTTGTGTTGATTAAACGCCAAGGCACATAGCCTGAACGCAGATTTTGTAACGTCCAGCCAAGTTGTACAATAGAACGCAATTGGGACTGACCGTGTTGTAATAACAGTAAGTCTTGCGATATTCTGTCGATTGCTGAAGACACAATGCTGTCCAAAGAGTATATTCTGGAGGACAGAGTCATTAACCCATTGTCCACTACAGAAAGTGATTTTTCCAAATTAATACGGGCAATTTCCCGTATTCTCTCTGATGTTTCAATTTGAGTTATTTTCCAGGCTTCGTTATAAGCTGCATATACAGAGGCTGCTTTGAAGCGTTTTTGACGCTGTTTGCGCGGTCCCATAATGAAATCACGCAAGTCAACACCATCATTAAGTAAAGTTAGGTGTTGCCTAATTTCTGACAGTGTGGATGTTTGTAGCCATTGAAGGCAGAGCTTGCCCACACTGTACGTGGTAATTATCCCTGGGTGTTGTCTTTGGGAATATCTAGGGTCTGGCCTGGTCAATTTGAACCCCTGGATTTTGTTCAGGAATCTGTCTTGACAGTTATTAGTATCTGTGGGCCAGATCAACCACTTTTTCCAATCTGGATGTGTTCTGTTTTGGCTTAATATATGGTTTACGTCTATCTCCTCATCTATAGAGCTATTACTGTTCATTATTGGCTTTGGAATAGACGGTTTGTTTAACTCTTTGATTTTGGCTAGGCCAAGACAGGTAGTTTGTTGAACAGTGTCATTCAAAAATATAATTTGTTCTGGGATCATGCAAGCTCTAAACAATGATTCTATACCTTGTACTTGCCATTCCTTTGTACCCCAAACACTTTTTACTTCAACATTTTTGTCCCAGTAATCAAACCCCAATGTACTCATTTGTTCAAAAAACGAGTCTGAATATATCAATTTAGTGTTTGTAAGCATGGTCTTTGTACCTGTCTTATTTGATAATTTGAAATAAAATGTTTCTGCAGTACTTGTGTTGAACCCTGAAAAATATGAATATTTGTCATAAAAAGTTCTGGAGCTACCTTTTGGAGGGGTTGCACAGTGTTCCCATTGATTAAAATTTAAAACATTTCTAGGTTGTGCAGATTTATGCAGATAATGATTACTATAGTGATTATAGCAGAACATTTTATCATAATTAGCTGAACCCTGCAAATAATCATGTTTTGTAAATTTAGCAGACATCACTAGATCAGACATCATATTACTAATGCTTTCAATGTCCCAATCATCAGCAACTGAGTTTGGTTTTACAAAGTCACTCAACGAGATCTTGATTTGATGTGGATACTTCAGGATTTCAACCGGACCATAGATTTCATAATCAGTATTGTCCCATGCTACCCCACCGGGTATAGGATTGGCTGTGAAGTTGACTGAAGAAAGTTCTCTTTTTTCGACGTGGGAAGACATGTGTGGTTTGAGGACCAAGTTGATTTTCTTGCTTGCTGTGTCCATTTTAGCATATCTTCCCTCAATGTAGTGTCCCAAACATAGTACCATGATGAGCCAAAGTATGAGGATAAGTGCACCTAAGGCCACACAGAATTAAATCCATGGAGAAATCAGATAGGTTTCTTTCAGATGTTGAAAAAGTTCCTTAGCTTTATCTTTAAAGGTTTTTGTTGATGTTTGTTCCTTTGATTCACTCAGATCTTCAGATGAATCATTGAAGTTGATGAAGTAACCGGATGCCGTTCTGTCTATTGTTCTTATTGCTTCAGGATTGCTGTTTGCTTTATTAGTGTCTTTTGTTGCAGCAGCATAGTCATTTGTTACTTCATTGTAGACTGGTGTGTCTCTGCTAAATGTTTTTATTTGGGTTTTTAGAGGTTTAAGTTCCATAGCATTGTTGCATAGTCCTTGTTGTTGTTCTTTTGGCATTTCAAATGTGAGTAGCCTCTTAGATTGAACCTCTGTGTTTGTAGCAAACCTTGGTGTTCTGCTACTCATCGGGAATCCACTTGGCCTACTGTTTGTTATCGGCCACATGATTGTGGTTTTATCAGGTCGATTGATACAACTCTGTTCTCCTTTTTACCAGCAAGGGGCGGTAGTACTACTGATCTTGTCCCGTTGATAGACAAGACAGGAACTGCTTTTCTATAAGAAGGCCCAAATTCCTTCTTTACCGCGATCTTTTCTCTGACTAGATCCCCGACTTTTGGAATCCAGACAGGTCTTGCTGGGACAGGTGGTTTTTCTTCAGTGGTCGTTGGCTGTTGTTTCAACTTTATGTTGCTCAGGTCTTTCCTTGTTTCATTTAAGTCCTGTAAAATAGCCAAACGATCTTTGATATCAAAGCTTTTTTCTTTAACCACTGAAGTCTGACTGTCAAGATCTAAGACCATCATTCTAGTTCCAAACAATAATTCGTACGGACTGAATCCCCTCAGAGAATTTCTTGGCAGGTTATTTAGACTACGTTGGACAGTTATTAGATGTTTGACCCACCCAGCTCCCGAACCTAATACCTTCGCTGTTATTGATTGCTTTATGTCACGTTTTTTTCTTTCTACGATTCCGTTTCCTTCGGGATGAAATGGACAAGAATACCGCAATGCAATGCCCATGCTGGTCATGGCCTCCTTATAAGCTCGAGAGCTAAAAGCAGGACCCTGGTCAGAATTCAGCATGCCAATTGCGTATGTGCCGATAAAGACTCGCAAATCTTTTATAACAGTTCTGGCGTCAGCCGATCGCTGGGGCCACATCCATATGAATCTCGTGCATGAATCCACTGCAACCAAGATATATTTATAGTTACCATCCCTTTGTAAGGGACCACAGTGGTCCAGGTAAACACAAGCTAATGGTTTATCCGAGATTAGAAGGGGCGTCTGAGCTGGTCGTCTCACTGTTGATACTTTCATTTTTTGACATATTTCACATTCTAGAACATAGTTTCGTGTTTGTCTTCTCATTTGTGGCCACCAGTATCTCTGTTTTAATAACGATACTGTGGCTGAGACGCCAGCATGTACAGAAGCAAGTCCTTCGTGTGCCGCTATGATAAGTCCTAACCTATGTTCCATGTTTGGAATTGCCCTATCCCCCACTCCAGGGATTCGAGCAAACGGAACATTGTTTGTATCAGTCATATATGAGTATTTCACTGGAAAGCCTTTCGGGAGTGTTTCTATCGAATCTTTTCTTGTTGCGCTGACAGCTTGTAGTATATCGCTGTCTATTTTTGTTTTTGACCGTGTGATGGCAGCTACGGAAGCCGTTTGCACTGCTGCCTTCGCTGCCTCATCAGCCAATGAATTCCCTGCAACGTGAACGCCATCACGTTGATGACTCAGTGTATGTATCACGTGAGTCTTTGGTAGTTCTTTTTGCAAATGAACTACTTGTTCCCACAGCATTTTATGCTTGATTGTGCCTCCTTTTGCATCCTTAAAACCATTCTGAAGCCAGATCTGCAAGTATTCATTGTAAGACTGAACGCAATAATACGAATCGCACACTATGAGTGTGGGGAATTCTCGATCGGTATTTTCAAGCGCCATCTTGAATGCTAGTAGTTCAGCTCGCTGAGCTGTACAATCTCCTAGAGATTGTGTTTTAGTGACTGCTGGTCTAAATTTCCCTTCGTGCCAGCGACCTTTAACAATCGCGCACGCAGCACTGTAAGCTTGTTTACCCCCTACTGCGGGTTGTGCTGACCCGTCTGTATATATTATACAGCCGTAGTGTTCTAGAGGCAGAATTTCGATTGGCGGAGGACATTCAAATTCGTATTGGAGAAATTCTTGTGTTTTTAAGTTGGGATCAAATTCGTATACCACGTCTGTTGCAGCAAGAGAATTAGCCCACTGTATCCACCTTGGATGGAGTGCTTTAGCATTCGGAATGCTTGCCTTTGTTACCGCCTCCAGGGCTGGTATTGGTGTCACGATGATTATTCGTTTACCTTGTGCTAGGGCCCTTTCCTTTGCTACAGCAGTCTGTACCGCGGTCAGAATTTTTTCCGTTGGACTAAATTTCATTTCAGCCTTTGTGTACAAGTGTGATTTGTATGCAATTGGTACCTTTTCTCCCTCATTAGAGGTCAGGTATGTGAATCCGCATCTTCCTGGGATGACTCGAATCACAAGATTACGTGTGTTATCACGTGTTTCTAATTTTGTTTTAATTAGCATGTCTGTTTGTAAAGATCTCAAAATTTCTGTGTGTTTTTGAGTCCAATTAATTCTTATAAAATCTGGTTTTATTAGATCATAAAGGGGTTTGACCCTTTCTGCGTAATTTGCAATGTATGTTCTTCCGAAATTTAGGAAGCCTAGAATTGATTGTAAGTTTTTTAGTGTTCTAGGAGCTTGGAGTACAGCACATTTCTCTAGGAAATTGTCTGCCAGACTTTTGCCTTCACTTGATAATTCATATCCTAAAAACAGGACTGTTAGATGGGCAATTCTTGATTTTTTAAAGTTGAATTTGTAACCCTCTGCTGCGAACCCAAGTATTATGGTGTTCACTCTCTTCAAGTGAGTATCCAAGTCATCATCTGTTAGGTAAATGTCGTCGACATATGATAATGCCTCGTCATCGTATGTTTGTAGTAATTCTGTTACTCTCTTTGAGAATAATCCTGGGCTGTTCTTGTGCCCCTGTGGTAAACGGCAGAAACTTTTTTGCGAGCCATTTACCGAGAATGCAGTCAAATATCTGCTCTCTGGTGCTATATTTTGACAAAAGAATCCATTAGAGATGTCTAATGTTGTTTTGTATTTTTTGCGCACTATGTTATTCATTAGTGCAGCACTATGCGAGTTTTGCACTGCAAAGGTTTTGCAACATGAGTTAAGGTGTCTGTAATCCAAAACTAGACGATATGAGTTGTCTGGTTTGGAGACAGGAAACAAGGGATTGTTCATTTGTGAGGTGCAAGTTTCAATCACCCCCTGGTATTCAAGTTGATCTAGGATCTCTTTTACCTGTTTTTTAGCTTCTTGCTTAATTGGGTACTGCCTCTGTGCAGTAGGTTGTGATTTTAACTGGATTTTGTGAGGAGGAGAGTCCTCATCCCATCCTACATGATTTTTATATAAAGCAGGAGCTTGAGCTACTGCCCACTTTCTAGCAAGTGTATATTTTTTATGAATTGGAATATGATTTGAGAAGGTGTGGAAAAGTAAATTTTGCCATGTTGCATGTGCCTACGTGTTCCCCATCCTATGTTATATGTGCATGATCGATATGCATGTATTCCCCTCTGATCGATTAAAGACGCAATTACAGTTGTGTCCATCTCTAGTATGTCAGTTTCCAGCCCTTGCCACATTTTGCAATGTACACGTTAATTCATTGAATTGTCCCTGTTTCTAGGCCTCAAAAGGGCCCGGACTCAGATTCAGCTCCTGTCTCCTGAACTCTCTCCGAGGAGCGATACAGCCCCCACCTGTATCCCTGACCCTTCGCTTACTTCATGCCTCGCAGTGCCCGGCCCGGCCTGGCTCTGCCTCTCAGTCTGCCAAGAGTATGTTATGTTTCTAGTTATCAGTCCAGCCCTCCTTCTCTGCATTCCTAAGCTACTGAATCGCATCAATAGTTTCCGTCATGGTCTAGCCTTTATGTCTCCATGTTAGAGAAATACTGTATTAATATTCATAGAATATTCCTCGCACACGCAATACATGTAGAATTATGCATGCACCAGTCTTAGTGTCTATTAGCCTTTGCCCTGATAACTTTTGGATTCTATCAATATGTACTCCAAACACCAGATACTAGATATGCCTTGGGTACATGTCGCTCTGACACTCCAGACTTTAGTCTCCTCTTCTAGTGCAGAAGTCATAGCCCCCAGTTCTCCCTGGTAACACGTCATTGCCCGTTTGCGCCCACCACTAGGTTAGAGGTCCCAGCTGCTCAGGTAGCCCCCTCCATGTTTCCGCCCCGTTTATGACATATTCTGTTACGTTTACATCACATGTCTATGTATACGCCCTGTACACGCCTTCTTGTTACATCATTTTGCCCTTATCTTTCGCGACTGCTACGAGTCACGCCTACTGCTACGCCTACTGTATTGAATGTAATGTATTTGTTTAAGTATATATATTGTGCACCGATATTAAAAGTTATCCCTTATGCTCCCAGATCCGGCCCCCGGCAGCTGCCATCCTATTCCCATGCAGGCTGTCCTGTTCCTGTCCTTTATGCCCCAATAAAGCCTGTAGACTCAAGATACCTCGAATCCTGACTCTTATTTATTGAGCTATCTGTTTATATGAGTATCCTGAAAAATAGAACCGGTAATTAATTATTTATTTACCACATAATGGCGCCCGAACAGGGACTTGCCCTTTCCCCACGCGCCGGAGAAGCCACGCAGGCCCCCTGATCCTCTGCAGCCGTGACGGAACCATACCGTGCACGTGCAGATATTTCTGCTTCAAGTATCCCTCAGGCCCACGGAGGAGACGGAGGTTGCAGTCCAGCGTCCAGACGAGGCGGTGAGGAACGCGGCGAGTCCCGACCAGAGCCCAAGCCGAGAGTCCAAGGTCCGAGGTATCCGGAGGCCCACCTGTAACTGAAGTCCGAAGTTCGTAGTCCGTCGTCGTAGCAGTCCAGTCCAGTCCGAGGCCTTCCGTTCTTGCTGCCCGGTGAGTACCGTTGCTGGGGTAGTATCTAGACAGGGTCAATTAATTTGTCTCTGGTCCGTGGGTTTGGGTACGCAGATCCAACACGAAGTGTTCACCTAGGTGGACGCGGGTCCTGACGTGTCTCTTTATGGGACCGGTAAGTTTCGTGCTGTTTTAGCAGTGCATCTAGTCATTCTAGTAAGTTCTGTTCTCGGGAAATTTATGTGTTCTGTCCGAACTGTTATTTTAAATGTTATTTCATGTGTTTTCAATGTCGTGGTATGAGTGATTTGTTTTTCCAGTCGTTATTGTGTTTATCGTGTATTGTATTGTCTAAACTATGCCTCTATTCTCGAAGTTACGTCAGTTAAAAACCAGAAAAGGTCTGCTCGAGGAAGCAGTTCCTGTCCCGCCTAGGGACAGTCCAGGTCATTTTATGTATCATAAGCATGGCTTGAGTGCCATATTATATCTAGACTTATGGGTGGAGTACACCAAGGAATTAGAAGAGAAATATAGATGGCCTGTATCAGGCACATGGGATGCCGAGTGCATCATGCGAGTAGAAGAAGCATTATGGAAAAAGAAATCCAGACAGTCCCAGAAAGATGCCATCGAGTTATGGCGCAAAGAATCTCATAGAAGAACCGAAAAAGAAATCTGAAAAACAGAATTAAGTAGGGAATCCTTAGAAAGAGCCCAAGAAAGGGAATTAATCGAAGTAGGTGAACGAGTTAAAGCCGAACAGTCAGACAGACAGAGAAATGCCCTTATTAAGGGTATGTATCCTCTTCTTGCCGAGGGCTTGCCGAAAGCAACCCCGGAAGCACCATGTAATTTTCCGCCGCCATTAGTTCCGATTAAGCTACGTCACAAACCGACCGCAGCTGATATTTTTCTCTCGTCCTATTTTGACGATACAGTCCCGGAATATGCCAATCCTGTTCCGCCAGTTCCCGTAAATAATGTAATTCCTGTTCCCCCAGCCACCGGGGCACCCGTTACAGCACCTGTTACGGTACCCCCGGTCCAGCCTACAGTACATGTACCAGCTACATCAGTCACTCTCCCAGCACGTACGATACCCGTCGACGATTCTAGTCTAGGGGCCACGGGGGGAAGTCCTCCTGGAACCCCGCCTCAGCACAGACGTCTAACGTTACTCGAGCTACATGAACGAGCGTTACAGCATTCACCCAAACTCCAGTCAGTTGCCGATATCAAGCGAGCCCTTACCGAATGCCGTTATGATCCAGTCCCAGGCGATGATGATATGGTCCTGTATTCATTACGTGTAAGACGGGTGACCGAATATTTGGACACCCTGCCGAATATGAAAGGTTATCTAGACAGAATATATCGTTTCATCCGTACAGGAGTCGATCCAGAAAGTATTGGCGACGCCATGGTTCAAAGAAAAGTCGAGATTCAGCTCATGCTTTTAAAGTTTTAAATTAATTGTTTAATACGAGAACAAGATTATCCGGATAAAGATCCGGAAGAAATGAAAGTTCTGACCAGGTGGAGTGACCATATAGCCGAGGGAAGACACAAGACACAGAACTGTATAGAGAGTATGTACAAGAAAATCCGTAGGGAAATAATAAAGTTACACGAGAAACGAGAAGCAGCACAAGTAACTGAGAAAGAAGACGCCTCTGATACTGAAGAGGTAAACGACGAGAATCCCTCCAGAATAGCGTATGTAGGTAGAACTAGACTTCCCGACCGACATTCACGCCTAGATCACAAGAAAGTTTTCCTCTCTCCAGCACCAGAACAAGGTTCTCTTGAGCAAGTATTTCAAGCTACCGATCACATTCTGAAATCACGAATCGGTTATAGTGAACTTAGTACCATGCATGAACAAGAACTAGCCCGATCAGCAGTCCGATGGACTACTGACTCTACCACTTTTCCAGACGAAATAGTGGCACAAATGTTTCTGAAACTGCCCCCAGCCGAGCAACGACTGGTGGGTATGTATATGATCCAGCACCTCATTACACTGTATGAGGGACAACATTCCGATCCAGGTCCGTTACATGATGTTCTGAACGAGTTACTCCAGTATAGATGGAGAGGTCTTGGTACTGATTTAATTAGTATCATTCTAGAACAGCGCCACAAATATCGAACGTTTCTGAACCCGCATTTTGTTCACATCTCACCTCCAGAAAGTAAATCATTTTACATAGATAGACAGCATCCGTTACGAGAAGTACACCCAGTTAGGACAACGGGTGGTGATCTAGAACGAGTATTTGTTTACACCCCTATCACAAAGATGGAACTCTTAGAGATGAAAAAGTTAATTCCCTGTCACGACAAAGATCCAGCAGGGTTCCATCGAGAATTAAAAGACATGCTCCGTATGGGAGAATACACGTATCCTGATATCATTAAAATGTTAAAGGTCCTGTTGCCCGCAGGGGTATATGAAAAACTCAAGGAAAAAGAATGGGAGGTGGGAGAGAAAAAGATAGATTGGGCAGCTCTAGAAGCTGAAGATAATTCACGAGTACCAGGTACCGGTCTAGGGGGTAAAGTTAAAGAATTGCCCGAGTTATTGATACAGGTTTTGCCAAGGTTACTAGCCACGAAAAAGGAAGATTGGGATGCAATCTCAGCTTGTAAACAGAAACAGGATGAAGACACTAGTGATTTTTATTCCAGATTTGAAAAATGTTTTATTATTAACAGTGGTCTGAAAACAAGTAGCGAATCGTACCCTCATCTTTTTGTTACCAAATTGGTTGAGAATTCAAGTCCACAAGTTAAAAATCGAGTTTTGAAAGTCGAAAGTAGTTGGCAAGCTAATACTCCGTCACAGATATTACAAATGCTCCAGTATCACCAGAACAGAATCAGGGAAGAGCAAGAACACGAAAGGAGACGTATGAAAGACACGAAAATGAAAGTATTAGTTGCACAATCTGTTCCACAAGACAGTCAGAAGAGGGGTCCGAATCAAGCCAGTCATCCTGCAGCTCCCGTTAAAGGGACGTGCAATTACTGTAAACAGCCAGGTCATTTTATAAACGAGTGTGCAGTTCTGAAACACAACATAGCTACTGGTAAAACTAAAGAAAGACCACGTCCGCCTAGACAAGAACAAGTTTCACAGACTTCTCAGCCACAACAGAATGCACAACAGACAGTTCCAGCACCGCAGCCTATCGCTGCAACACAGCATGTTACACAGCAGATGTACCAGTATGCCCAGACAGAGTATCCAGATTATCAGCCGTATTCATGAAACAGCCTAGAGAGGGAGGTAGGCTTGCCTCTCATCGAGATACCTGTAGATCAAGAGGGTCCCTATGTACACAGTCAAGTATTAGGGAAAGACAGAAAGTTTTTGATTGATACAGGGGCAAGTAGGACTACTATCAGTCATGACGAAGTTCCAGGGGCTCCGCTCTCAGGCTCTAAAAATGTTTCCCTTGGATTTTCAGGAAAGCCGATTGTTAATGAAATTTCGAAACCAGTTACTCTAGAAGTTGGTCCATTGTCCCGAACTACTGATTTGTTACTCACGAAATCGTGTCCAGAAAATTTGTTAGGCATCAAGACGTTAAAAGAATTAGGTGCAGTAATTTGCTGTTCCCCAGAAGGAGTACGATTGTTCCTTAGAGACTTTAAAGGTCATTATGTATTACGTGATTTTGATCCAAGACTATTGAATGTACCACAGCATTTATGGGTGCAAGGTCCAACTGATGTAGGATAAATGCAAATCACACCCCATCGTGTGACTCTCAAGCAAGGTATAGTTTTGCCACGAATTAGACAGTACAGATTGCCACCTGAGGCTGTAGCAGCCTTATCCAAAATTATTGACGAACTTATTGCTCAAGGAGTGGTTGTAGAAACTGACTCCAATGTATGTAATTCTCCTATCATTCCAGTCCTGAAACGTACTGATCCCAATGCACCTCCAGTATATCGATTAGTGATTGACCTTCGAGAACTTAATAAATGTATTATTCCTCAGTACCCAGTAGTCCCAGATATTTCATCCCTTTTGACAGCCATTGATTCTGAAGCCACGTTCTTCACAGTTATCGATCTCAAGAACGCATTCTTTAGTGTCCCCATTCATCCAGACAGCCAGTACCTTTTCGGATTCTGTTTAAATGGAAGAAGCTATAAATTCACACGATCTCCTCAAGGTTTTACAGAAAGCCCTAGCATTTATAGTCAAGCACTTAAGAGACAACTAGACAATATTCACATGCCAACTGACACTGCTCTGCTCCAGTATGTTGATGATCTACTGATCACAGCCCGTTCTGAACGTGACTGCGAGCGAGCGTCACTTACAGTCCTGTATTTTCTGGCCGAGCAGGGGCACAAGGTGTCCCCTTCCAAATTACAATTCTGTGTCCAGCAAGTGGTATACTTAGGACACTTACTGTCCAAGTGGGGTAGGCAGTTGACACCTGACCGTATCCAGTTAATAGCGAGTCTTCCACAGCCCAAGACCCAGAAGGAGGTACGAGCTTTTATCGGCCTTACTTCTTACTGCAGACAATGGATTCCTCAGTATGCATTTCTAGCCAAGCCACTGATACAGTTAACGACACAGGAGGCAGCCGTATCGACTGTCCTCCCTTGGACCCAGGAACATACACTTGTTTTCAATGAATTAAAGAAAGCCTTATGTCAAGCACCTGTTCTAGCAACACCGAACTACAGTAAGTCTTTTACACTTTTTGTCACAGAACGTGATGGTACTGCATTATCTGTTCTCACACAAGATCAAGCAGGACAGTACAAGCCCTGTGCTTATTTTTCGAGCACATTAGATCCAGTAGCCCAGGCTCTGCCTGCGTGCCTCAAGTCAGTTGCAGCCACAGCTCTAGCTATCAGACAAAGTGATTCCATAGTATTAGGACACTCCCTGACAGTACAAGTTCCACATTCCGTGGAAGTTCTTTTAAACCGAACACAGACTCAGCACTTGACAATTGCACGTTTAACAGGTTATGAACTGACACTGTTCCAGCCACACATAGAAATCAGACGCTGCAACATTCTAAATCCAGCTACACTGTTACCAACAGTTACCTCCAATCCTGCCACACATGACTGTGTGGAAGTTGTTAACACTATGACAAAGCCAAGACAAGACCTGACAGACATTGCATTACCTAATCCTGACCTGACACTTTATGTGGATGGTTCATGTATGAGAACAAGTACAGGAGAACTAGTAGCCGCGTATGCAGTGACTACTGAAACCGAAGTTATAGAAACACATCGTATTGACACCCTGTCTGCTCAAGCAGCAGAGCTAGTTGCTCTGACCCAAGCCTGCATACGTGCCAAGAACCTGAAAGTAAACATATATACAGATTCACGTTACGCATTCGGAGTCGTACACGACTTTGGAGTGCTCTGGCAAGAAAGAGGTTTTATGACTTCTCATGGAACCAAGATTCAGCATGGTCTCCTCATTCAAGCTCTGTTAAATGCAATACATTTACCGACAGCTATCGCTATCATGAAGTGCAAGGCACATACGAAAGTCACTGACATCATTTCCCAAGGAAACGATCTAGCGGATCGAACAGCCAAGCTTACAGCTCAGACCCCAGACATTCCAGTTAACACGACACAGACACTCACTCCAGATCAGACTACTTGTATGACAGTTAAGGACCCTACACAAGATGTCATAGACATACAGTTACATGCTACTCCCGAAGAAATCAAGAAATGGTCCGAACAAGGAGGGGTCCAGACAGATCAAGGATGGTTGACGAAGGGAAAAGCCACATGGTTTCTCCCCGACTCTATGGTTCAAGTCATTATTAATACCGCACATAGTTCAGCACATCTAGGAGAAAAAGCTATGTTAGACAGTATCCAGAACCTTTGGTTCAACAAGCATTTACGAGCAGCCGCCAAGCAGAAAGTACGTACCTGTATGATATGTTGTCAATTCAATCCAGGTAAAAGTGTCCCGGTGGAACAAGGTGGATTCCAACCTCCTGACCACCCTTTTGAAGTCCTCCAGATGGATTATATTCAGATGGAGCGATGTCGAGGTTTCAAGTATGTCCTCGTAGTAGTATGCGCTTTGTCCAGGTGGACAGAAGCATATCCAGTTCCAGATTACACAGCCGCGACCACTGCCAGGCAGTTGGTTCGTGAATTCTTTCCCCGCTATGGACTCCCTAGGGTCGTATATACAGATAACGGCCAGCCATTCTCATCTGAGCTCATGAAACATGTTTCCCTTCTATTAGGGTACCAGTGGAAGTTCCATTGTGTGCGCCATCCTGAAGCAGCCGGTCTCGTAGAGAGACATAATCAGACTCTGAAAATCCGCATTGCAAAAGTATCTAGAGAAAAAGGTGTAGACTGGCTAGTTGCCCTGCCAGTTGCTTTGTTTTATATGAGGATGGTTGCACATTCCAGATCAGGTCTGTCCCCGTATGAGGTCGTATTCGGCCGCCCCCCAAACATGTGGGGTACACCTAGACCCCGCAGTATTACAGATGTTTCCAGTAATATGCTGACAGATTACCTAGCTTCCTTGATGTCTTCCCTACACTCTTGTCGTTCACAGGTTGCCGCCGCATTTCCAGACAACACCGAGGTGAAACCGCATGAGGTCATTCCAGGCGACCTGGTGTTGGTGCGGAATTTTGATCGTTCAAGTCTGCTGGAGCCTCGCTGGAAGGAGCCCCGCCTCGTTTTACTTACAACAAGGACTGCAGTAAAACTCGAGGGGAGAAAAGGCTGGGTCCACCTGACCCACATAAAGAAATTCCATGGACTACGTAAAAAGACTTTTCCTAAAGACTGCCTAAAAACAGACTCTGAACTCAAAGTTCCCCTGTTAGAGAAAACTCCGCAACAGGAGTATAAAAAGAAACTCCGGTCTAGCAAAATAAGTCAGCCAGTTTAATTGTCTAAGTCCCTCTCGGGTGAAACGGTTAGGCAGGTTCCTGACATGTATGAGATAGACCCCCATAGTGAGAGAGTTAGTCAAAACTCTATAAGATGTATCATTGTCCTATGTTTTCTGTTATTTTTGAGTCTTATGGTTACCTGCACAAGTTATGCTTTATATTTATGTTTTCCAATTTCACATGTACATAAGTTTTCTAATGCTACAGTAGAGCACACATTTAGTGATCTGCCTCCTCACGAGCTATCCTATCGTCTTGCTATGCGAAATAATACATTTATCAGAATGTTACACTATTCACACCAGACCAGCAATGCCACTAATTGTTGGGTGTGTGGTCGACTCCCCCCTTTCCAGACACCGAAGGGAGTTCTGCCACTCTTTCCTTATCCGTTTTCGCATAATGGTTCGTGTGGAGCATGGTCCACGTTAACGTCATCCTCAACTGATATGTCCCTTCTGAATAGAACATGTTTCCCAGACAAGCAAGGTCTTTCCCATAGAACAGGGTTAGATCTAGAAAATGAAGTATATGATTTAGGTAATTATTCCTCGAATTTCATGGTTCTGAATGTTCAGTCCGATACTACTCCAGATTTGCCTGCTATTTCAGTACTACCAGTCAAAGGCGAATTATGTGTCAGAAAGAATGGTTCCGCACATGTAGGACATAGTGATTGTACTACTACTGTCAAGTATAGTGACAGTGGGAAATCTACTTTCAAAGCCTCACGTCATTCTTATTTTGTTTGTGGTCCGACCGCATATGTTCGTCTGCCCCTCGATTGGGATGGAACATGTTACATTGCCTTCCTACTGCCACCAGTTTTTCTAGCCCCATCTGATTATCACAGAAACACGCATCTAGTACATGTCAGACATAAAAGGGAGATCGAGTCCCCAATTGTCGATCAAACTGAAACTACTCTAGAACAGTATCAAGACTTCAATAAAGGTTTCTTCTTCTTTATATGACCTATCCAGAATAGTAAGCTAATCCGTAGGTTAACCAGAACCCTTGAAGCAGTAGTGAATGAGACTACTTCTGCTCTAGGTAACTTAACCGAAGAGCAATCTGCTATGAGATTTGTCGTGCTCCAAAATCGTCTCGTTCTTGACGTCATACTGCCCGATAGAGGAGGAGCATGTAGAGTCATCGGATCTAGTTGCTGCATTTTCATTCCTAATAACGCGCCGTCTGTTTATTCAGCTATAACCAGACTTCATAAAATTGCCCATCAGTTACACCAGAATCCAGGCACCTGGACATGGTCTGGTTGGCTCTGGAGTATTATATCTGCCTGGGGATGGAAAGTATTGTCATTCCTAGGTATTGCAGTAATGATCATATTCAATTGCTGCCTCTGTATACAATGTGGCTCTGCGATTTGCGGCATTTGTGCTACCTCTTGTATTCCTAGTCCTAAATCCCGTTTCAAGACAATTCGAGACGAGCAGATGATACTATATGAAATGATAGATGGTATCATGAATATTGATGTTTCCTGATGGAAACGTAGGGCACAAGGAGGGAATGTGGAAAAGTAAATTTTGCCATGTTGTATGTGCCTACGTGTTCCCCATCCTATGTTATATGTGCATGATCGATATGCATGTATTCCCCTCTGATCGATTAAAGACGCAATTACAGTTGTGTCCATCTCTAGTATGTCAGTTTCCAGCCCTTGCCACATTTTGCAATGTACACGTTAATTCATTGAATTGTCCCTGTTTCTAGGCCTCAAAAGGGCCCGGACTCAGATTCAGCTCCTGTCTCCTGAACTCTCTCCGAGGAGCGATACAGCACCCACCTGTATCCCTGACCCTTCGCTTACTTCATGCCTCGCAGTGCCCGGCCCGGCCTGGCTCTGCCTCTCAGTCTGCCAAGAGTATGTTATGTTTCTAGTTATCAGTCCAGCCCTCCTTCTCTGCATTCCTAAGCTACTGAATCGCATCAATAGTTTCCGTCATGGTCTAGCCTTTATGTCTCCATGTAAGAGAAATACTGTATTAATATTCATAGAATATTCCTCGCACACGCAATACATGTAGAATTATGCATGCACCAGTCTTAGTGTCTATTAGCCTTTGCCCTGATAACTTTTGGATTCTATCAATATGTACTCCAAACACCAGATACTAGATATGCCTTGGGTACATGTCGCTCTGACACTCCAGACTTTAGTCTCCTCTTCTAGTGCAGAAGTCATAGCCCCCAGTTCTCCCTGGTAACACGTCATTGCCCGTTTGCGCGCACCACTAGGTTAGAGGTCCCAGCTGCTCAGGTAGCCCCCTCCATGTTTCCGCCCCGTTTATGACATATTCTGTTACGTTTACATCACATGTCTATGTATACGCCCTGTACACGCCTTCTTGTTACATCATTTTGCCCTTATCTTTCGCGACTGCTACGAGTCACGCCTACTGCTACGCCTACTGTATTGAATGTAATGTATTTGTTTAAGTATATATATTGTGCACCGATATTAAAAGTTATCCCTTATGCTCCCAGATCCGGCCCCCGGCAGCTGCCATCCTATTCCCATGCAGGCTGTCCTGTTCCTGTCCTTTATGCCCTATTAAAGCCTGTAGACTCAAGATACCTCGAATCCTGACTCTTATTTATTGAGCTATCTGTTTATATGAGTATCCTGAAAAATAGAACCGGTAATTAATTATTTATTTACCACAAAGGCAGGCATAATTATTTCTTCGCCATGAGGGCACTCCCTGACAAATTCGGGTGGCCAGTCTTTCTCAGCTAGAAGGATGTCATAGCCCTTGGAGAGATTATCCCAAAATAAACCCCTTATTTTTCTAGTCTTATCCCCCTCTATACGTAATGTTATTTCATATATTTTGTGAGGTTTGCTAACTCTGGTGTCTGCAGTTTCCACTTGAATATATTCATTCGTGTCCACTATCTCCAGATGATTCATAAGGACTTTGCGAGCTATGCTCACTTCTGCTGCGCTGTCTAGCATTGTCTGAGCCCATTCTCCGTTTTTCAGCTGTGTCCTCAGTATTCTCGGCATCTTTGACTACTTTAATACTGGCTACCTTCTTTTTTGGAATTTGTAACTTTTTATTTGGATGAGCAGGTTCCTTGTCTTTGGACTTGACGTGCTCTTCCCTGTGTTCTGATCGTCCTCTTCTTTCCGATTTCTGCAAGGAAGTCTGAAAAGATTGAGAGGGACGTGTATCATTATCTTGATATCTATCAGGTTTCTTTATATTATCCCTATTTCTAAGGTTGTATTTTTTCCCAGAGGGCTCACTTTGGGGAGACCTGCGTCCTTGGTTCGGAGATCTTTCTCTCCGCCGAGGAGACCTTCCTCTGGACTGGAATCTTTTTTCTTTAGGATTGGATTGTTTGTTTCCATCCCAGCTCTTTTTTTGAGTGTTTAAATTATTTTTAATAAATACCTTTTCAGGACTTTGAATCAGTTGAGGTTTTACCGGTATTCCACCCAGACTATCTCTTCCTAGTTCTTCATAGGATTTCTCTATGATTCTGGCAATTTCAGTTGGTTTGTCTGCTATATCTGTCTCTTTTAACCTTTGGCGGATCGCCACGTTTGCTGCTTCTCCCTTTATGTTGGCTAATAATATAGCCGAGACCTGCTTGAAGTCTGAAAAGATTGAGAGGGACGTGTATCATTATCTTGATATCTATCAGGTTTCTTTATATTATCCCTATTTCTAAGGTTGTATTTTTTCCCAGAGGGCTCACTTTGGGGAGACCTGCGTCCTTGGTTCGGAGATCTTTCTCTCCGCCGAGGAGACCTTCCTCTGGACTGGAATCTTTTTTCTTTAGGATTGGATTGTTTGTTTCCATCCCAGCTCTTTTTTTGAGTGTTTAAATTATTTTTAATAAATACCTTTTCAGGACTTTGAATCAGTTGAGGTTTTACCGGTATTCCACCCAGACTATCTCTTCCTAGTTCTTCATAGGATTTCTCTATGATTCTGGCAATTTCAGTTGGTTTGTCTGCTATATCTGTCTCTTTTAACCTTTGGCGGATCGCCACGTTTGCTGCTTCTCCCTTTATGTTGGCTAATAATATAGCCGAGACCTGCTTGAAGTCTTTCAGTAATTTCATACCAAGAGTTAAAGCGGGTTCTGGACCATATTCATCTTGAATTTGTTTTAGCACATCTGGTATTACTGACATGGATGGTACACCATATGTTTTTGTGTATATGGAAGCAAAGACTGTACCCCAAGTGTCACAGTCCTCCACGTGTGGTGCGATTCCCATTGGAAGACAGATAGTCAGAATCCTGTGTTTATCCACAGGGGTGGTGTCTGGAAACACCGCCTCTATTTGAGTAATGTTTTGTGCTAGCCAGAAGGGTATTTGTTCCCGTTTTGCGGGTACTTTACCTAGACAGGACTGTATGTTCTGTGGTGTAATTTTATTTGTGTTACCCTGATGAGGGGTCAGCTGAGGAATTTTACTTGCTGGTTGGATTGTTGAAGTCCGCATTACATATTGGACTAATTGTCTATGTATTTTGATTAGTTGTTTTAGCTGTATTAAAAGCTCTGCTGCAGACATCTCTTCAATGTCTGGATGTGGTGTGTATCCGGCTAGGACCGGCCACGTTGCTCCTGGTCTACCTAGTGGACCGAGCCTGGTGATGTGATTATTATGTTTTAGGGCGCCATCAAACAAGAGCAGGTGCTCTTGGAATTTGAGTGGTACTTCCACTTCCTCGAAAGGAGTGTAGGTATCCGGTGGTTCCTCTATTTTATAAAAGTGGAACTCTTTTGTTACAGCGTTCCCTGCTGGAAAGTTTATCCATGAATAGAATACCTCTGTCTGCCGATATTCGTGTGCCTCAATTACGAATATGACTGTACCACCTCTCGATGTCAGTCCATTTTCTATAAGTTTTAAGGTTATAGATTTTCTTATGTTGACCGGGATGAGTTTTATACCCGGGTCATTTTGTAGCAGAGTATTATCAGCTGCTAGGAGTTCAGCTGCTAGTCTAACTGTCTCCCTTTCATCATCACTGTCTACCATTTTACCGACAGGAAGGTTATTTTTGTTTGTTTGCAGATCAAGTTTCTATGGAAACAAAGATTAGATGCACAATATTTTGGAACAGTGTATCCTTCAACGTTGACTAAACCAAGAACCATACATAGGAGTCTCCTCCTGCGAGGTTTGGCGGATATGACCTTTCACCCACTCCAGACGTCTTTGGAGTATTATGGGAAAAAAGGGGTTCTGTGTGACAAAGCACGACTGAGTTACTCTAATGTCTTGCGTTAGTTTTATCGCCTATCCAAACGGTTGGGCGCCATGTAGTGTAGTTCCTATTATCCCAATAGGCTCTGCGCATTGGAATAATACCTTCAGTAGTATAGACCCAGGACGGAGGTTAACTAGGTCTTCTACTGACGATATTAGACTTAAAGTTTAGGGTTTTGCCAGCTAGCTCAGAGTTCACTAGAAACTTTCTCGAATAGACAAGGAGGAGTTTAACTTCCCTGGATAGACAAAAAGGGATTTAGTTTCTGACAACCATAGAACATGACAACTTTGCTCTCCCCTAATCAAGAGTGTATCTCTAGAGTCGTGTGAAAACAAAAGACAACTTATTTTACTCAGTCAGTTCAGTGCATTCTTAGTTTCACCAGATTGTAGAGAAAAGGAAGAGACGGGCGTGTTCAATAAAAGATGGTATTTATTGATCAGTCTCTTTTCTCGTACAAGAGAAATGAATCGATATTATTGCGATACTTATGGTTAAGTAAAGTGCATACAATAAAAGCAGAAGTATAAAATAATACTGCAGAAGCATTGATATGGTTTCTAAGCCATATGATATTTAAAATTGATTAAATAGATACATACATATATACATTTGACTAATCGTACTCAACTTGTGCTTCTAACCACGCCTACCCCAGTGTACCTGACCTAAGCCTAATACGTGGGCGGGAGTAGATAAGTAGCAGTTTATGTTAAGTTTGTTTTGCCAAGTGACTGACTCAAGAATTCTCTGTAAGGGGTGGTTCAGTTCTGTACCTGAGATCTAGAATGGTTGAGGGCTGGTATCTCTCGTCTCTGGTCTTGATATTCCAGCTGCCCGCGAGGGCCACTTGGAAGCGCCGGAGCTGGATTTCTCGGCAGGAGAAAAGCAGCGTCTCGTTCTCAGCGCGTCAGGAAGGCGGGGCAGCGCGTGTCGGCTTCGCTCTCTGCTGGGCTCCTCAGCGCGTCTCGCTGCTCCGATCTCGTCACCACCGCATGTGTTTGCTTAAGGCAACGTCGGTAATATTTATACCTGTAAGGTGTCGAGATTGACGTAAGGTTGGACATGGATACGTCAATAAGGATGTCATACGAACGGGCTTGTTCGCACATTCTTTTGCTGAAGTTCTCGGTGAAATCAAAACAATGGCCGCAGGGATTTTCCCAGGTTGTCATAGGTTTGATTTGTTTTGAGAACTCCGTATGCCTTATCAGGGCTGGAGGAATAGTGCTTGTCTAATTAGATGGCATGCGTTATTACCTAATCAGATAACACGTTTCTGTGCCGTGGTGTGGCTTAATCAGATAACGGTTTTTGCACTGTGGGATGGCTGCTAGTTATCTATTAACCAGAACAGGGTCAGGAATAGGGGGATCGATACAGAACCTATAGGAATACATCACAATACAATTTCATTACTACTCCCTAGAGTGTTATTGTTCTATCTATCTGGTTGAGAGGCTGCCTGTACTTTGTGTGAATAAGCCAATTATGGCCGCTGCACGCCCTATAAAGGTATGACATGTTGCAGTAACAGATGGTTATATGCTACAAAGCAGCCTGCTTTGAAATACAATTCCTAACCACCCAACTCTTTCTAAAACATTGATTTTTTTTTACATTTCAAAGCCAAGCCTGCAATTCCAAGGTACTTTGCGTACCTCATTGTTAATCATTATTTTTTTCAGGAGGCTTCCCTGCAATGACGTTCCAGTGCTCTCCCAGAGAAGCAAAAGCTTTCCATGCACCTCAGATAAATCCAGGTACGCTGGAACGATATGACTGAAAACACATTTAAATGTGTGAATGTCATTTTTGTATTTACTGTTTAGTGCAGTTTCACTATGCAGTACTCTACGTGCTATGCACTGTGTATGGTTGTAGGTTTAAAGGCACTCTCGTTGGTGTCTGGAAACTGCTTGTTGAGGTGGTGGGGGTCCCCTGTGTCACCAATGATAGGATAAGACGTGTGTCAGTCGGAGATGCTTTGCTCCGACCTTTCTTCAAATCTGCCCTGCACCAGAAGCTCACGCTGAGCGCCGCACAGGCTTTTGGGCATGTTCCTGTACATCAAATTTTTTAGTAATCTCACTATAAAAACGATGCCACAAGTGGAGTCTGTAGGGACCTTGGAGGGCATGCTCACACTGTAGGAATGCCCATTTGTGGTAGAAAGATAGACACACGCCGCGTATTGCAGGTCTGTGCTGAGCACGTGTTGTTCAGCTACCGGAAAAGGGCAGTTGTGAATTTGTGTCTTAAAATTTCCGGTAGTTCTGTGTAGATGTGTCAGCAAAGTGGAAAGTGCATTGGTAATGCAGCCAGCAGAATTTGCTTCATATTGAAGTGTGTGTCGTTCTCTTCCCTGGCATTGTTCCTGTCTCCTCACTGCTATTCAGTGTCGTGCTATCCAGCACCTGTGAGAATACTAAGGAAATGCCATTTACATGTATACAATTTGGACGCACATGCGCTCTACAAAGCACTTAGCATACACTCTGCCGTCTGCCCCATTGCATAATTGCAGTTCCTTACCTTGTAAACTGCCTGTCTAGCTGCGCTGCCGACTCCTTCCCATATGGGGTCTTGCTCACAAGCTGCCAGCGATGCAGTAAATCATTCTTGTTTCCGACTGTGTGAACACTACCGAAATAAACAAAAAACCCATTTAAGTCATCTCTTTCTGCTGTCCTGCAAGGCCTCCCAGATACAGAGCTGTACGAGGCGCCTTGACTTGATCAGATGAAGAATGAATGACTTCTAATCTAGGCCAAAACAAACGAAATGCACAGAACAGTTTTTTCTCTGAAATGCTGGCTGGAGTGAGGAATGGCTCGCTTTCTCCTTGGCACTTTCTTTAGCGCCGATTGGACTCCAGCATTTTGCGCTTGTGTTTTGTGCTCCTTTTTGCCGCGTGTTTAATGTGTTATGAAAAGAATAACTTTATTTTTACTGAAAGACAGACATCTTGTCATTCGCCCACTGAACTGGGCTGCCCGTGTGCGCACGTAAGAATTAATCTTATGTCCTTCTGTGCAACCATGAACGAGCTGCACGCCTCTGCCTAATCAATCATGCCAGGCCCCATTAGAGCAATTCATTGGGGGGCACTAAGGACTCATGCTGGGGTGAGGTGTATTAATGCAGCCCTCCGTGATAGCGCAGTATATGGTGGTTGCTGTGACCTCAGTCCTGGCCCCCGGGGCACAATTTTAGACAGGAGGCAGCATTATCATGTAAGTGTCAGAGCGCGCGAGCGGTAGCAAGGAGGGGGGAGTTGTGTGTCTATGAGCACGCACGCGCAATATGCACTTGTAGGTTACAAGCCCCACGGTCTTGAGGAAAGTGGCTAATAGCGTTAGACAACATTAGACTACAAGTAAATTACCGCACATTCCGACTCTTATTCTCTTCCAGTGGCGTCCAACGCCACAATGAACAAGCTCGTGTAGGAAGCGAAGCTGTCTCACTCTCAGACACACAACAAGTCGTGTCTGCGCAGACTCGATTCCTGGTCTGCCTGTTTCCGGCTGCCACACCTTTTCCAATTCGTCACGGAGTATGGTCCCACCCACACCCTGTAACGAATTAGGGGAGGGAGGGGTGACAATGCTCTCACTCCCTGATTGACGTGGAAGCTTGGCAAAACCGGGCTTGTTTTTAAAACGCCCGGGGCCAAGTTTACCTCTACGTCATCAGGGGGTGGAGACTGGGCCGGAATGCTAGGTCTTTGCCGAGCTGATGACCTCACAGGCCTCAGGGCGGAGAGATCGTCAGCCCGGCAAATACCCACCTGCCCAGGGCCAGGGGAGCAAGCAGTTAAAAGGCTGTCACGTGTCCGCATTGTGGAGCACAGCAACAACGCCGATGTCCGTGAGTAGGGCAGACAGTGCCCTCATTCTAGGAACTTAAATGGAAAATTGTTTTTTAAAGAAAAAACATATTTTAACCATTGCTATGATTGCTTCATTTGTCTGTGAAAGTAAGGGGGGCGGAGCCCCAACGCCCGTGCACAGAAACCGCCACTGATTGGATAGGTGGAGAAACATACGTTTCAGAGACAAAAATACATTTGCAAATGATTATGCAAAGTACAAATTTAGGTGGCTATACTAACCCAAAAGATTCAGTGGAAATATTACCCCCTTGGCCAAGGAGGTGGTGGGGGTCCCCCTTAAATAGAGTCAGGGAACAAAGATTCCAGAATACTGGAGCAGGATATGATAAAGAAACAGCTAGGCCTATCTCAGCAAAACCGAAAGCAGTGACGATAACCCTCTATCCCTCCCTGACAAACCTCCTGCGACAAGCTAATGAGCTAATACCACCCGCCAGGGCACCCCAGTTTTACCCTAAAACCTACACGTCCAACCCACATTAGTTGAAATATTTTGCAGAAACTCCATCTCTTATTGGCTGGTTCAGGGGGTGTTCAACCACACCACCATGTCATGTTAGTGGTTTTTAACAACATCCTTTGTCCCACTACTTTCTCGAACACGTTTGCAAACGTCCATTTCCTTCTTAAATGCCACATTGTTTTATCGGTGCTTGTTCAACTTTTGTTGGTCCCATGGCCATCCTTTCGTTACTTGGCATGCACACAATGGTTTGGGCAAATGTGTCAGCCTTGGCTTCTCGTGCCTTTGTTCAACTTTCGACCTTTAAATCATGTTTGTGCTTTCCTCTGCAATTTTACCCCAAGATGTCATGCTGAATACAGGCCTAGTCTCGACTCGCTATGGTGAATAAAAATACAAACATTTATTAATTTCACAAAATGCACTTTTCACAGTATCACCACCCACCTTTGCACTATCCCACTGTTTCACCACTCACCTTTGCACTATCCCTTGTTATACTCCTAGCAAGAGCATTAATGCAAAGCAGCCTTAATATTATTTGTTGAAGCAATTGCTAAATGCGAAATGCGGCCTAGTCTTGTAATGCATTAGTCCACCTTAGTGCACACATACGCAAAGCGTTTCTCTCAGTAAATGCGGCTTAGTCTTGTCATGCATTAATCCACATTAGTGCACGCATGCGCAAAGCTTCTTCCCCCGTGTAGGTGTGTTTGCATATTGATTTCACTGCACACTGTTAGTAAAATATTACTGGAGAATTAATCCGAGCAGGTTTTATTTTCGCAAAACGCTGCTCCATCACCAGTGGCGCTCTGTGACTGGCAGACACACTCCCCCAGTCTCTTGTGATCGGCATTCTGGGTGAGTCACCCCCTAGCTCTCTCTGACTCTGCACTGAAGTTCACTCTGACCTCTGCAGGCATATGTTTTAACAATAGTAGGCCATAGTCCCAATTCATGTACATCAAACTAAGGCAGAGGCATATTTTTCTTAATTTATATTTCAGACATTGGAAACTCACAAATATGTCATGGGGTTAGGTTAACTTGCTCCATCTGCAAAGAGCAAATTTATTGCATGAAATAATTTGTGATGAATTGTGTGTGTCAATTTTCAACTCCTTTCAGGTGTAAAACCCAAGCTGTCAGCATCCCCTTGTCTATGGTGCGGCTCTGATGTCCTGCACTAAAGCAAGTCTTCAAATAAATATCTGGTGCAATTTATGGAGGTCATAAGGCAATACATGGGCATTAGCTCTGACAGCTGGAGCAGCCAATGCAGCCTAGGCCGCACAACAGAAACAAGGAAAGAATAGGGGAAATGCACTCTTATACATTATAAAATCTCAATTGGTTAATGCAATCACTGCAGATGTATTGTGTGTAATCAGAGAGAACTAGAATCCAGTCCTGGCAAAGAGGGAATAGTGACTTCTGTATTACAGTGCTATGACGTCCCAGCCTGTACCTGACACCACTGTGAATATGCAGGTTATTGTTTTAAAATTGTATTGCACACAGTATACAAGAGGAGGTGCACTGTACAGTCATCCATTTTAGGGGGTTTGCAGCACTAAAGATATTTTTAGAGCTTCCCATTGCTCAAAAGTGTTTAATTTCTGCTATTTCTGCTTCCATGCACTTTTTGCTTGGTTTTACTCACAACAAAGTATTACACAAAGGGTCACATATTAGGGTCACACATTTGACAGTTGAATGCCACTCGTAAGTGTATGGAAACCATGGAAACAGAAGCAATCTGAACATGTGGCAGCTATGAACTGTAAGTAAAGTTACAGCGCTTGAGCTGAGCTTTGCATTGCAGTCACAGTCTGCACAAAGTTGAGTGCAGCATCAGTGAGGCTGGCTCAGGCTCCACGCTGGGGCCTCCCTCACCTCTTAGTGCCCTTCCATGTCTGGCGCTTTGCAGCAATTTTAAGATCTTTTTAGAGTTTGTTGTTGCTCAAATGGGTTTAATTTATGATATTTATATGTTTCCCTCATCTTCATTGCTTGAATTTGCTTGCTAGAAAGTGTCACTCATAGTCGTTGAATGTCACTCATAATTACACTGAAATTATGAAAATGTCACACATAACTATGGCAGCTATGGTAGGGCAGCGATGCCCTATGTACAAATCTTGTACATAAGGCCAATTGTGTGCACTTTCTGGGCAGCAGTGCCTAGATTCTGGCAGCATAACGTAAGGTCAGAAGGAAGGTTACAGACTGTTCAATCTATATGGGAACACATACACAACTGGCCAGAAAAATCAAACTGAGCAAACATTTGTCTAAATAGTCCCTAAATGTTTTTGATTCCTTATTTTTAGAACTTCTATGAGGCCTGTGGCCTAGCCCTTTCCTTCTATCAGGTGCACATCTCATTGTAGGTCTAATGTGTATGTATGCGGTGTAGGTGAGTGTGTGTGTGAGTGTAAAAGACACACCAAGTACTTCTGTTTAACATAACTGCTGCTTTTAAGTTGTTTGAGCAACACAGCGTCACTTTTACAGTGAATTGTACAAAAATGTTAACCTCTCCCAAGTTTCGGTGATTTTTGGCCATATGTTTGCTGCTACCAAACAAAGAACACATGTTGCCTAGAGTCCTGTGTATCTTGTGTTACTTAACTGAGTACATTCCAAAATGAAATTACATAAACTACAGATGAGAGTTTAGCAGCTGAGGATAAGGCTTCCAAGATTTTTTGATGTTCACTTTCTAATTTTAAGGATTTATTGATTTTCGTTCAGCTTATACAATGACTCAACAGTAATCCCTGAATTTATCTGTATTAATCCTTGCTGCAGCAAACTGAGTAAATTGGATTCATATCCTAATTCCACAGGCAAGAATGATCTTTGTGTCCTGTGTGAACTTTATCTATACTTCGCTCTGCTTTCCTGCTGCAAAAGAAGTACACTGCAGTAAGGCCTGAGTACCCGGGCAATTGCAAGGACCCCAATGAACCAATAGATAGCAGTTGAATTTGTACATTTGCTTCTAAACATCTAAATATGTTTACCTTCATTCTGTACTTTACCCAGGGCTGGATTTAGTGTGATTAGCGCCCAGTGCAACACTCTTTTTTTTGCACCCACCCAATGACCTCATTTTCCACAAATTCCTACACTATCACCCTCCGACAGAGCCCCTGATCTCTCCACAGCTCCTCTTGGACATACATTTAATTTTTTTATATCTCTCCTCATAGTCCACTCACACTTTCGGGCACATGCATCAACGTTATTATTTGTGATTCCTTATGTGCGAAAAATGAGGAATCGCAAATAAAGAATCGCAAATATCAATTCATCATTTTTTTCGCATATTTTTTGCGATTCGGTAAAAATCGAATTTTTTACCGAATCGCAAGAAATATGTGAATTCTTAATTGCGATTTCGCATTTTGCGAATTCGCAAATTGCGAAAAAGCACACATGATGAATATAATCAAGTTAACAGCCAGGAAGCCAGTACAGCAATCAGTTGCAGCTGCTTCCTTGTTTGCTGTGGAGGACTGGCAGTTGGCTTTTGGAGTCTGTACTGGAGGTTGCTGCTGCTGCTGTTTTTGTGTGAGAAATCTTTTGAGAAATGACAAATGCTAATCCTGTTGAAGAGGGGTCAGCCAGGAAAAGGAAAATTAAGTTTTCTGATCAAGAGTTGAAAATTCTAATTGAGGAGGTGACTGAGAGACAGGAACAACTTTTTGGCAGGCTATCTCTGAAGGTTCCTGAAGCTGTAAAAAGAAATATATGGATTGCTATCCAGGCAAAGGTTAATGCAGTTGGTGTTGCACATCGTGACATCAATAATTTACAAAAAAGATGGTATGACCTACGCAGTCGTGCAAAGGAGAGGTTAGCAACCAGGATTGAAGGAGCCAAAAAAACAGGAGGTGGCACACCCAGGGATAGACCCAATACCCCCCTGGAAGACATGGTGGAAGGCACACTGCTGACTGAGGCTGTAGTTGGAGTGACAGACATTGATACTTCAGAGTCTCCAACCCCATCAGAAGGTAAGTTTTTTTTTTTTAAATAACGTTTTGTGAATTGAATAATGACAGTGCAAGAGGGGTGTCAAAGTTGATGTACCTGCTGTATTTTTGTTGAGAGTACTGACATTTTTGTTGATTTTCAAACCTATAATTTTACAATTTGTAGTTAGAAAGAAGTGCATCATGGGAGATGTAGTTTTTTCAGGTGCTTACTCTTTATTAACAATGCAAATCACTGAAATACATTTTTATTTCACATTCAGAAAGAAGTAGCCAGGGAACATGTAACTGTAGTGCACCTCTACCTTTATTTTTCACATTTATAAAAAGTGCAAATTTTAAAATAACATCATGTTTGCACTTCTTAAACAATAGAAACCCTTCAGGAATTGATAGAAAGTCATTTGAGGGATTTCAACACCCAAGACAGACAAGAAGCAGATGATGGAAATACACCAAGCACATCAGCTTCCCTTGCTCAAAGAGCTTACAGACAGAGAGTGTGTCAACTACTGCAAGGTGAATCTGAAGAGGAACATAATGAAAATGTTACTGAAAGTCAACCTCAAACAACTCCAACAGTCAGTAACACAAGGATGAGTAGGCGAAGGAGACTTCAGCAGTTTTTAGACGGCGTGCTCATTTAACAGACAGTGGCAGATTTGAAGAGGGCACCAGCATAGGCAGTGTTGTAGAAGATAAAATCCTCAAGGTGCAGCGCCTGCAAGGCAAAGACATTAGAATTATGAAAGGAAAACTTGGACATATCAGCAAACAAATTGGTGGCATGCACAACAGTATGAGCAAAATGATAACTATAATTAAGACAGGCCATGAAACATCCTCAGAGAAGCTGGACCGCATTGCCACTTGCTTAGAAACCATGTGCACAGTGTTACAAAAACAGCAAAATAAAAGTGAAAAAAGACACCTGCAAATATTGACCTGCATGCAGGGACATAACAGGCAAATGTCTCGCGTTTCAAATTGTGCAGCTCAGCTCTGCAAACAGACACTTTCCTTGCAGTTAGATATGAAGAAAATATTTAAAGAGATTAGCAAGGGAATGGGGAAACTGCATGAATCCATTGGAAAATCAAATACCAATGCATCTTCTGATAACCAACAACAAATTGAGGAAAGTGCTGATGGAAGTACTGTGAGTGGCATACTTGAGCCTTGTGTAACTGGCACACGCCATAGCAATAGAAAAAATATTCATGCCAGCAACATGCACATGTTGAATTTAAAAAATGCAGGAAAGGCATTAGGTGTGCGTGGACGTAAGAAATAAAGTTATGTCTATGAAGCCACTTTTTTGTGAGGAAATGAACCCAAATCCATATTGTTTCATGTTTTTCTAAGTTAAAATAAAGGCTTCAACATTCAGAAATTTTTGTGGAAACATTCACATTACATGAAGTTAATGCATTTATTTTTACAAAATGTTAATAAATAATTTACATTTAATTCCAACATTCTCTGGTGGCCTTCTTACCTTTCCTAGAAGTAATGTTGTGTGTTCTCTGCCCTTCTCCTTCTTCCCTCTGCTGCCTCTGGTCCATGTACTCTTGCTTGGGGTTGTGGAGGCTGATTGTCATTTTGAGGTAGTACATCTTCTTCATCTAATTCTATTCCTCTCTCGGTTGCTAAGTTGTGCAGCATTGCACATGCAGCTACTATTTTGCAACAAATCTACGGACGATATTGTAAAGCTCCACCAGTCTTGTGAAGCATGCGGAAGCGAGATTTCATCACACCAAAGGTTCTCTCAATAACATTGCGTGTTGTTATATGGGCCTGGTTGTACTGCTGCTCTTTTCTGGTTGTAGGATTTAGGTACGGTGTTAAAATGTAAGATCTCATTGCATAGGCACTATCACCTTTAAAAAATGAGAAAGACAGTTAAAATGTATGGAAATCGTGCCTTAAAAAAATGTTCAAGTCTGTTACAATGTGTAAAACTATATTTACCAAGCAAGTATCCATCTCCAAATTGACCTGCAAGCAGTCGAGCATGGATGGCACTGTGTCTGAAAATGTAGGAGTCATGGGCACTTCCTGGGTAACTTGCAACTAAGTCTGTGATAATAGTTTTTGAATTACAAATGGCTTGAATGTTAGGAGAATGGAAACCTTTCCTGTTCCTGAAAATATACTCATTTTCAGAGGGTGGGCAAATGGGAACATGTGTGCCATCTACACAGCCAATGACATGTGGGAAATGAGCCATGTTATAGAAATCTAATTCGGTTTTCATCAAGTCCTGCTGTGAGGTTGGAAATTTTATGTGAAACCTTATTCTTTGCAACATGGAATTTAGGAAGGCATTGAAAAATCTGGAAAGTGAACTCTGGGAGACACCACCAGCAATGGCTATTACACCCTGAAATGACCCAGAAGCAAGTAGATGGAATGAACAAAGTACCTGCACATGGGTTGGTATAGCTTGTGTCCTGCGAGTTTGCCTCTGTAAGATTGGGTCCAGTTCTTGAATTAAATCTAATAATAAATGAGCATTGAGTCTAAACCTATCATAGATCTCTGCTTTCGTCTTCCCTAGTAATGTTATGCGCACTCTAAAGATTCTCTCTTGTATCAGCCTTCTCCTCCATCCTGCAGCTACTCTCAACCTCTGCCTGCGCGCCAAAAAGAAAAGTGCTGCCATTCTGAAAAGTAATGTAATGGTCTCTGAGGTCCTTATATGCAGTCTTGCAGATTGACACCTTTTGTAAATGAAGTTGGGAAAATTACTACCAGGTTTGAGTTCTTCTTATCTTAAGAATTCCAATTTGCGATTTCTTAAAAAATCGCAAATTGCGAATTTTCATGCATAGGATTTTTTGGCAAAAATATGTGATTCTCAATTTTTGCGATTAATTTAAGAAATCGCAAAGACATTTGCGATTCCAAAAATTGCAAAAAAACACTTTAAACTTCATGCATCCCAAAGACATGATTTGCATTCGCAAAAGGGGGAATTATGCGATTCGCACCAATTGCGAATGCAATTCTGTTTGATGCATGTAGGCATTAGTTCTGTGATCTGCATGGAACATGCTCTTTTCAGCAGGCACATTAACCCTCTCTGCTACCTTACAATGAGTCCAAACTGCCACTAGACAAAGGTCCATCTCTCTTCAGCAGGAGCATTAATCACCAGAGTTATCTTGGCATTTTTGTTGTTGCCTGAAAACTGGTGGACACACAAGGAAGTCAGCTGCAGGTGCCTTTAAACCCATACATTATTTTTAAACACAGCTCCACCCCACTCCCTGAGATCAGCACGAGGTGTGGCTGCATCAGTTGTACTGCCCTAAAGCCAGCCCTGGCTTGACCTTCTTCCTAAACCTGAAGCAAAAGTAAACTGTGCGACGCCCATGCATTTATCAACACAACTACTAACCATCATACTCCTACAAGTGTGACAATCCAGACTTTTTCAGGGCCCCAAAGCTTTAGGGAGGCAGGTATTAGTAATTTTAACACATATTGAATTAGTAAACAACTGTTGTTGTGCTCATCTCCAAATTAGACAAACAGAGCCTCCATGTGGCAGACTGCTATAAGGGCCAATGTTGAGAATCAAGTGCCGGTGTCAGCGCCAGAAACCACAGCCTCATATTAAGCACTGGTGGTGCCCTCAGTGCATTGGTATTTGGCAACCAGCATGAAATGTCTTATTTCTGAAAGTTATCCAAAGTTCACCCTTAATGCATACTTTATCTAGCGCTTGCTCCTCCGCTAAGGTGGAGGAGCACTGCCCCATTGCTCTTTGAGCAGTGCCAAAAGGAAAAATAAAATGATAATAACACTATGTTATCATCATTTTACTTTTCTGTACTGAGAGAGTTTTGGGGCGAGGCGGGGTGTGGTCAAAGCCAGCAGGGAGAGGAGTAGTTGGTGCACTTAAGTGCGCATGATGGTTTGACCGGCCAAACAGACTTGCACACTTAGCATTTTTCCACCCGCTGTATTGTACACCCAGGTGGAGAACATGCAGAGGCCCCTACTCCCTGTCTGAGTGCTGAACCGGGTAACTCACAGCAATTTCGATGCTGTGGCATGCTGGTGACAGCAGCATCATGATTGGCTTAGGGGAGTCTAGGACCCTGTGTGCATGGTGCGTCAACAGAAGAGGATAGAGGAGAGGCGGCTGCCCAGTAGGTGAATTTCTTTTCTACCCCCCACACCGCTCCACCCGTACTATTCCGTGTTAACCACCACTGGCTTCCTCTGATCTCAGAAGAACTACAAAAACAAGGGAGCATAGCTCTTTTTAAAGCTTACATATTTCCCCATTCCTTCCTGTGCCAGCATACAACAAATTTGAAATTCTGTGTTGTTGCCATAACAAATCAGCATGCATGTACATAGGCACCTGTCTTCACCCAGCTGTAGTGCCTCCTGTTAAAACATCTGGCACACCTTTGACACACTGAAGCCCTCTAGTGAATATGCAGTGGTCATGAGAACGTCTAGTGATGCTTTTAGTAACGTTTGTTTTTTAGTCCAGAATGGTTCTATTCCTTTCATTTAAAATAGTTTATCATTAGATTAGAAATTCTAAAAAGAAAACTTTAATTGTTATCTGTGCCCAAGCAGATTGTGCCTCTGCATCAACTAAGTCTGCTCAAGCAGGCTGTGCCGCTGAACAAACTGTACCTGTGCTGAGGTTGCACTGCTCCAAAGTGGATCATGACATTTGACTCTGTGTCCCAAGTCTCCATTCGCCCAGAGACCAGCTCATCGTCAGCCATTGGCCTACATCTGCGCTTGAGCTGTGCACTCCTGCAGCATACACTGCATCTTTCTGTGGTTGAGGCCTGAGTGCAGTTGAACCTCTGGCCGGTACATATCCTTATGGAAAAGGGAGCTGAATGCTCTTGGTCCTCATTGGTCACCCAAGATGGTCTGAGTGCCTCTGCTGTGATTGAGAAAATACACTTGGGGACTGCTGAAAGAAGTGAATGCACAAAGTAGTAAAAAGGAATAGTCTGTACCTGTCCAGACAGCTTAATGACCCTGTCTGTTACCGTAAAATTCCTAAAGACCCTACTGCTGAGCTCCAGAATCAAATGTTTTCTATTCTAAAGGAAGGCTTTGAACAAGGCTTCCTAGGTCCTAAAGAGTTTGACTTTTTAAAAAATAGACATCCTAAGATCCCTATGTTTTACATCTTGCCCAAGATTCACAAAAATCAAACAAACCCGCCCGGAAGACCTATTGTGGCGGGGTGTGAATCATTGTTAGAACCAATCGCTAAATATGTTGATTGTTTCTTGAAAGAATTTATGAATCTTGTGGTATCGTATCTTCGAAACACAACTGACTTTATCAATAGACTGGATGATGTAATTTTTGATAGAGGGAATGATTTGTTGGTAACATTGGATGTGACATCCCTTTATACCCAAATCCCCCAGGACGAGGCAGTGGCAGTGCTCTCCCATTTCCTAGACAAAAGACAGGGACCAGTACAGGTGCCAACCCAATTTATAGTTGACTTGGCATCTTTCGCCCTCAAAAAGAATTATTTCTGTTTTGGAAAAGAGTTCTTCTTTCGAATCAAAGGAGTGGCAATGGGGTGTCCTTTTGCCCCAGAACTGACCGTACTATTTATGTCGTTGTACGAAGACACCTTTGTCCACAACAATAATCCATTTGCAGAATATATTGGAATATGGCTACGTTTCATCGACAACGTATTTCTGGTCTGGACAGGTGGAGAAGAGAAACTTAAACTTTTTTACAACTGGTTGAACTCCAGAACAGTGGACATCCAATTTAGTATATCTCATTCTGCTAATAAAATATCTTTTCTGGATGTTGAGGTATACCCTGCTTAAGGAAAATTGGCAACCACACTTTTCATTAAACCAACGGATAATAATAAGGCTCTACTATTCTCTAGTAATCATCCTAGGAATTTAAAGGAAAATCTGCCGTATGGCCAATTTTTACGCATTTGCAGGAATTGCTCCTCTATTGAAGATTACAACTTGCATGCTGGGAATTTAGTAACCAAATTATGTGAACGAGGTTACCCCAAAAAATTGGTCAGAAACGCCAAAAAGAGAACCAGATGGACCCCAAAGGAATGCCTATTGGAACGTAAGAATAGAGCACAGACACAAAGACAAGTCTGTATTACCACGTTTTGTCCTAATTCTAACAAACTAAAAAAAGTCATTGGACAAAATTGGCATTTAGTTAAAAATTTGGACACCAGCCTACAGTCACCTCCCTTGTTTGCCTTCAAAAAAGAGAGCAGCATTGCCAATTATGTTGTAAGGGCCGCAGCCCCATAAGAGGTACAGCCAACATTAAGACAACTAATGGGCTTGACTCCCATTGTAGGCCATCATAAATATGGTACATGTGTGTGCTGTGACCTCACGATAGAAGGTTCACTATTCCAACACAGAGGAATCTCATGGAAACATGATTCCTTCAGCAATTGTAAATCCAAATATGTCATCTGTGGAGTATTATGCCCATGCGGACAGTTGTACATCGGCAAAACTAATCAGGAAATTCGCCAAAGAATTTCTCAACATAAATCACGTATTAAGAACAAAGTTGAGACTGCACCTCTGGTCAACCACTGGATACGACAAAACCATTAAGCCAGTGACATTAAATGGACAGTCATTTCGAAAGTTGAAAGAGACCCCTGTGGAGGCGATTTGGAGTTAAAACTGTCCAGAAGAGAGGCCCTCCTGATCATTAAATTTGACACGGCTGTGTCAGGTCTTAACGAGTTATCAGAAATGTATAAATTGTAGACAGGCATAGCATCCTTTGTGCATGCGAAATACAGTTCTGATTCTTCTGCCCGTTTTCTCCACCTTCAATGTTTTTAATATTGATACTCGGTTTCCATAGTCTGAGATCACTGAGTGTCTGATGCCAGGCTCACAATTTATACCTCTTGTGCCCCATTGTCCATACTTCAATCATTATGTCGCCCAATTAATGTACTGACAACCTGAGCGAGATTAGAAGTTTTTATGAAACCTCCATCGTCAGTATGCCATACTGACCCAGGAAGGACCATCTGGGTGTATATGCCACACCATGGACTACATGTCCCAGATTTTTGATTAAGTCATCCCATCCTCTAGTTCACTATGGAATAGTCTTTCGACTCCCAATATCCTAGTGTCACTGTAATCGGGTCACCTCCCATGAATCATACTTGGATAAAAACTGGAAACCCAAAATGCTTCTAGTTGATGGCTCTGCAACTTATAGATCTCCTGCGCATGCGCCATACTTGGAGTACATTACCCAGTGTCCAAGTTATTCCAACGTCAAGTTCACTAGGGAAAAGGTTTGCAAATGACTTTAAATACCATACCCATGAATCTTTCATGTACCCAAAAAAAACTGGAAGCCCACAATGCGTTAAGAGGATCGTATCGTGACATATAGATCCCCCTTGCATACGCCACACTTGGACTACATTACCCAGCGTCCAAGGCGTTTGCGCGTGCGCATTTATTGCAGCGTCTTCCGGTCCAGATCAACTACGGGACACAGCTACATCTCGGTTGGATTCCTCCTCCATTCGGTAACTTCTTTCACCCTTCTGCTAACCGTCTACTGGGCTTGAGTATTACTCTTCCAAGCATTACCTTTTGCCTTCCATTTTTTCAGGGTGGTGACTCTCCCCCGCACGGCTGGCGGCGGCACCAAAATCATCACTTGGCCCGGACTCAACATATGCCGGTAAGAGAACGCATCAAACACTGACTCAGTGGTTCATCTGGACCCGGTTCAGATTGACTACGGGTCGTTGTTCAGGCTAAACAGAGCTTCTGGTAAATGGGTTGTCAGCGCCTCACTCTGACCTTACTTCTTGTTAGGTCGCGCCGGCTTGTATGGCACCAGTGCTCATCTAATCATCAGTCTTTTTTTGACCTGGTCACACGGTGGACTTCATTTGAGGTAAGCCACTAGTTATCGTGAATATTTTTCTGCCGACAGATGGCTTATTGAAGGGTACACTTATGTTTTTCTTCTTTTTCTTCCTTTTCCTTTGCTCCCCCCTTTTTTCATCTATCTAGGGGCTCCTGTATTTGATTGCGTCTAATACTGGTAAGCTGAAGTGCTTCTGTAAAGGTGTTGTAGTGTTCCCTCGGTTTCTTGACATGAGGTGCCAGATACATGTTTTTTTTGTTTCTTTCTTACAGAGCTGATTGGCCCTGAGGAGAATCCCAAGATCCATAGGGATTCGAAACGCGTAGGCCATTTGGTCTGCTGGTTTTGCCCTTGTGCTAATTTGTTTTTGCATTTGTTCTGGCAATAATACACCTAAAGTTTGTTTTATATATCAAAAAATTATTTATCAAACTGAATTAGAAATGGTGTATGGTCTTGAATAATATAGATTGTGTTTTGATTTTGTTGGCAGACCAAGTACCCAACCGATTGGTTTATTCACCCACCAGTTTGTGTTGAGTACAATTGTTTTGAATGAATGAGTGTCAGTCGTATGATTGTGATATGATTGCAGATTAATGAGTGATGGGATGTGTGAAGTTTTAGTCCATTTCCGTGTCTTTATTTTCATTGTTGTCACATATTGGTTAAAGTACAGTTTCAACCTTGCAAAAAATGTGTATAAATATTTTTGAATAAACAGCTATTAAATAGCACACATATGTATTGAACTGTGGTCTATACATTGTTTATCAATTTTTGTTTGAAATTGAGCATCAGTACTGGCATTTCTCCTTGATGTTTACTATGCTGGTGACAGCAGCATCCTGATTGGCTTAGGGGAGTCTAGGTGCCTGTGTGCATGGGGCGTCAACAGAATAGGACAGAGGAGAGGCGGCAGCCAGGTGGGTGAGTTTATTTCTTCTACCCCCACACCGCTCCACCTGTACTATTCCGTGGTAGCCACCACTGACTTCCTCTGATCTCAGAAGAACTACAAAACACAGGTAGCATAGCTCTTTTTAAAGCTTACAGATTTCCCCATTCCTTCCTGTGCCAGCATACAATAAATTTGAAATTCTGCATTGTTGCCATAGCAAATCAGCATGCTTGTACATAGGCACCTGTCTTCACCCTGCTGTAGTGCCTCCTGTTAAAACATCTGGCACACCTTTGACACACCGTATATTCTAGTGAATATACGGTGGTCATGAGAATGTCTAGTGATGCTTTTAGTAAAGTTTGTTTTTTAGTCCAGAATGGTTCTATTCCTTTCATTTAAAATAGTTTATCATTAGATTAGAAATTCTAAAAAGAAACCTTTAATTGTTATCTGTGCCCAAGCAGATTGAGCCTCTGCATCAACTAAGTCTGCTCAAGCAGGCTGTGCCACTGAACAAACTGTGCCTGTGCTAAGGTTGCACTGCTCCAAAGTGGATCATGACATTTGACTCTGTGTCCCAAGTCTCCATTCACCCAGAGACCAGCTCATCTTCAGCCATTGGCCTACATCTGCGCTTGAGCTGTGCACTCCTGCAGCATCCACTGCATCTTTCTGTGGTTGAGGTCTGAGTGCAGTTGAACCTCTGGCCGGTACATCTCCTTATGGAAAATGGAGCTGAATGCTCTTGGTCCTCACTGGTCACCCAAAATGGTCTGAGTGCCTCTGCTGTGTTGAGAAAATACACGTGGGGACTGCTAAAAGAAGTGAATGCACAAAGTAGTAAAAAGGAGTATTCTGTACCTGTCCAGAAAGAACTTGAAACCAGAAAGGTGGCCCTACTCACACTACACAGCAGGGCCCGTGGACCCCAGATGAAAGTTTTCTAGTGTTACTGAAGCATTTATACCTGTAACCTGTTCTTTGAAGTATCGAGTTTTCTGTTTGTATTAAAGTACTTTTCTCTATTAAACCATTGCACTGGGTGGAACAACCAGTTATTCATCTGGTGGGTGAGTGATGATTACCAAGCTTGAGACCCCCCCCACACACACACACAGTACATCCCTGAGAACCCTGTGACTGCTTTCCATCACTACCACTCAGAATCCAGTGCAGTAAGGTTGGAAATTGGCCCATGTTTCAGAGCATAGCAACAGAGACCCCAGGACATGGAAGACAAAGAACTCTAGACTCCGTGGCAAAGGCCAAGTAGCCTTTCTGTGCCCATGATCCTCCTGAATGGGCTGTGATTGAGATGAATTTCTCTGTAAAGTCAAATTGTATCAGTTATCATTTATTTAAATAATGCAGACATTACCCACCAGAGTAGCATAGTGCTTTATATGGGAGAATGAGGTTTCAATATATGCAGTTTTACAGTCAAGATGTAGTCTCCCATAAAACATATCACACAAACAGATACACCTTTGTTATCTACCTATATAATCTCATCTTTACATGTTTGTGTTACATGTTTGTTCTTGCTTCTCTCATTTTTGGGAGCATTTAATCTCTGTGCTGTTCAACTCCATAGCAAAAGATTTGAATAAGAGGTTGACCTGGCTTGTCAGACACAGTAGTTTATTGCTTTTCTTGTTATATGTTTGAATTGTAGGTGATTATGTTTTCATTTGTGTGAACTTGTTTTGGGGCTTTTATTAATTGCACTTGAAATTCATTGCTTTATATATCATCATCGTACAACATTTCCTAAAAGGAAGGTAGAGACAAGGTTACTTGTGGGGCTATCTTTTATTTACACAGGGAATGGTCCTTACACAGGGAATGGTCCTTGCCCTGATGTTTGTGGGAGTTTAGAAATAACAGTGAGCTATCAGAGTTCACTTTTGCCCTTTGATGTGTCAAATTTAATAACCCTTTGTATCCTGTGCAAAGTTTCTGGACTTCCATCTTGACTCTAATACCTCATGTTATGATTGAAAAAACACATAGCAGTTACAGTTAACTTCCAAACTCCTACTTCTCAACAGCAAGCATTAGCAATGCCATTAGTCTTCATCACACAACTAGTTTGCCAATTACTCTTGTATTCATGCATCCAGTCATCCACCACTAGCTCATTCTTGCATTCACTCACTTATCCAATCACAATGTAAAATACATCCAAACTTAACAAGCACATGTAAGATACATTAAAAGAATAAAAGTAGAAAAAAACATAACACTGCCTCAACATGGCGAGCAATAAAAATTAAAACTGAACATAGTAGTGTGCAGCCACCTTCCAACAGTTTTGCACATAGTGTATTAGTACATAGTTACCACAGGCTGCAAAGTTTGGAAGCAATGTATTGGCCACCTTGTAGCATTAAAATCCTTATACACAATGCAAAATATTAATCCGGGATGACCACTCAGTAAGCACTGCACTGGGTGGGCATCTTGGAATAGTGTTGTGCATAGCCGTTAAACAGACCCAAGATGGCTGTCATAATGATTGATGGTGGCCCTCTTCTAAGGGTAAAACAATGATGCACTGTGATCAGTACTTTCCAAGATGTTCACCTGATTTAGACATTCATGTACCTGATTTAATGTTTTGGATTTTACTTTACTTATCTTTTATTTGATTTAAGACAACATTTTTACTTTTATATCAGTATAGTCCACTCGCTTGAGATGAGTTGCCTTAAACATTTCCCAGCTAAACATAGTTGGCCATTAATTGGGGGTTTTGTTAAATGGATCGCGCACAGGTTGCGTGTCACTTTGTATTCAGACATCTCCATTAACCTGAGTGTTTCTAGTATTTGTTTTACTGTACAGGATAACAATGGCTTGTTTTATATTTACAGTTTTTATATCTGTATTCTGATTATGCTTTTATATGTGCTTTTATGGTCAATTTTGACCAAATAAATAAACGACTGACTACTGAAGCCGTTGGTTATGCTCTTTTATAATAATCAAATCAGTAAGTAAGTAACATTTTATTTGCACAATTAATTAAATCGTTGCAAGATACACAATCAGGGAATAACCTTAAGGATTAAAGTTTAAAAAGAGAAGGCAATATAAAAATCGATTAAAAACAGAGTGGTTGCAAATTAAATTAAAAAGGGCACAGGAATGTCACAGAGCGGAGGGGAACTCAAGCTTTGACAGAGGGAAGATTCGGGGAATTGATTTCTGTAATAAATTTAACAAAACGAGCTGCCAACTGCGGTGAGGCTCTCCTCATACATGCGTCTAGTGCTTCCTGGCAAGTCCTGATATTTAATAGGAGCCAGATCGGGCGCAGCCAAAAGTTTCTTTGGGCTCGGAGTTTTCGGCAAATACACAGAAACTTGTATGCCATCAGCGGGATTAAACCGAAGCGGAATCTCATTAATTGGAGTTTTATGTGGACTTTCACAGAAGATGCAAGGTACGACGGAAGGGTTTTCGGGGTGTATAATTTGGATGCCCAGGAACCGTGGAAGAGCTGGTTGACCCGTTGCTCATCAAGGTAATTTGAAAGAATTTTTGCTTGCTTGGATAAGAGTTTTGTTTTCGCCTCGATGGGCAGAGAGGATAACCATATGTCTTTTGCTTTGAGGGATTCGAGGCATGACATCAAATATTTATTCCACAATGTTTTTGGCTTGCTGAAGACTAACCATAAGCAGCTCTTTATGGTATGGGGGCTGGCTTGTTTAGTTTTTAAACAATAGCTGATGAAGCGAGCACTCATAATCCATCGCTGGGAGAATAACAAGAATTCTTTTCTAATTTGGGCATGAGCAGTTGAATTAGGCAGACGGAAAACCCTGTGATAGCAATACGATTGCGCTCTGTCCAGCCAAATGTTCATTTTATCCTTGAAGATTATTGCACCAAAGGAGATTGTGGGGAGTAGTTTTGCGGTAATCAGTTTTATTAATGGTACTAAATCCTGGGAGTGCAAAGTACTTTTCGTTCTTATGAAGGCTCCTTCTAGGCTTCGAGCAACAGCCAGTATTTCGGTTATGTGCGCAGAGGATCTCCCTTCATGGTCGATCCACACGCCCAAGTACTTGTAAGCGGTGACAGTTTCCAGTCTCTTCCCTTCAATAAACCACGCGTTCTTTTTGGTTTTTCCGGTGGATATTATCATTGCTTTAGTTTTGGTGACATTTATTTCGAGCATGTTCATGTTGCAGTACTGGGCGAGGGAATTAAACAGTCTTTGGAGGCCCACCTGGGTTTGATCTAGCAGGATGGTGTCATCCGCATATTGCAGAGTTTGAATCTTTCTTGATTCTATTCCCAGAGGGAAAGCATGAGTACGTGACAGCCATTCGGGGAGGTCTGCAAGGTACAGTTTGAAAAGCATTGGTGCAAGGGTGGTATAGATTTTGTTAGAGGTGGACCATCTTGATGTAACTCTCACTTTAACCCAGGTATCAGTGTGTAAAGCAATTAATTCTTTCAATAGCGACTGAGGAATGCCCCATCTTGCGAGTTTTTCCCAAAGTTTTGGCCTGCTTACGCTGTCAAAAGCTTTGCGAAAGTCGATGAATCCAAGGTGTAACGATTTCCCTTTTGCAGCTAGGGTGGTTTCCATCAGGTGAGCAATACAGATCAAATTGTCTTCGATGTGGCACCCTTTTTAAAAGCCGGTTTGGGTGAAGGGGACTAGGTTGTTGGTTTCCGCCTACTTAGTGAGTGCAGGTAAGAGAATGCTGGCGTATGCCTTCCCGTCCACATCTAGAAGGGCTATCATCCGATAGTTATCGGGATTAGAGCGCGAGCCTTTCTTATGGAAGGAAACAAGAAGTGAACCTTGCCAAGACGCCAGGATGGGGCCACCCAATATTGCGGCTTCAAAAAGAGGTGTCAGTATCTGGGCCCATTTTCCAGCAGAGGCTTTAAATACTTGGGTCGGAATTCCGTTAGGACCAGGGGCGCCACCCGAGCGCATATTCTTTATTATTCCTGTTATGTCATCTATTAATATATTGGCGGTGGGGAAAGTTCCATCCTGATTAACTAGATGGTCAAGGAAGGCCGTACTATTGGTGATCTGGCCATGCGGTGCTGTATAGAGCCTTTTAACATAGGTCTTCCAATCCGCGGGGTAATGTTAGTTGCGGTAGGGGGTTTAGTAGCTTTGCTGGCCTTATTAACCCAGTTCCAAAATTTCCTTTGGTCTTTAAATTTTATAATCTCAAAAGCTGTTGCTCAGTGCTGCTCTACTTCCAATTTCTTTAAGGAAAATCGGGCCTTCCTATAGGTTTTTCGGGCAGCCATGATGGCCTCCTTCAAAAGTTTATGTTCACTTCCATTATTGACGTTTGTTCGTTGTAGCTTATTTAATTTACTCTTTGCAGTGATTATGTGTTGTTTTTGCACTGACAGAGTTGTCTAAGTTGGGATGTCCTTCGAAAGGTTGTTTATAGGTTTTGAGGTGAAGTGATCTCTAAAACTGGTCAGTATAGTTTCCCAAATGGGAGCAGTCGCATGACTAATACTAGCCGGGGGCCATCTGGTCATAAGCTTGTCTACCTCCTTTTCAATTGCATCCTGTTTACTTTCTGACCATCGGAGTTTCCTAACATTATGTAGGCTTGATGCTGTCCCTATCGGATTTGTGTTCGGGCGATGTAGTGGTCCAAGGGCGATACTACATGTTAAAATGGCATGATCGCTATCAGGAGACGGTGTTACCGTGAATTGGCGTACCAAATGGAAGGCCGTAAGCGATATCCATATGCAGTCTAAGGTGGCCATTCGAGAAGGGGATACATGAGAATATGTGGCCGGTTGGTCTGTGGCAATCCTTTCTTTGAGGATGCGCAGACCAAGATGATTCAGCTTTGTTGCCAGTTTCGTTCCGTTCACATCCTTTCGGTGATAGTGGGATTTTATCTCCAGGATTGTTCACATTACGTTAAGTGATGTTATTTGAGAGGATTGGTGAGATCGGTTTCCATTAAGTTTGCATTGAAGTCGCCCATTATATCAACCACAAATCATTTGGGTATAAAACTTCGAGATTGTTCATTAATGGTAGTATATTACTCAAAGTAGACTCTCGTCTCATTTTTGTTGGGTGTAAATAGATGCATCCAAGGATCATTTTTTGCTTTGAGTTCCCCTTTACTTGGCTCTCGATCTCAGTGCTGATGAAAATATACTCGCCGGCTCCGCTGTGAAGAGTTTCTATCTTCGCAGCCAGTGAGTTCTTTACGGCGATCAGCACACCCCCAGATGCATGACCGCCTACTTTAGATGGAGTAGCGGTAGATTCTGTTACGGTAAAGTCTACCCAGATGGTGTTTCCAAGGCCCACGTCTCTTGGATAGCGAAGATGTCATGGGTCTTCTGCAGGCCTGAAGTTAAACGTTCTGTTTTCTCCTTTGTTAGACCCCGGATGTTCCAGGAGCATATGTTTAAATGATGGACCTTCTCGTGAATGGGCTTGTTATCATGCGTGGGTATCGACACACTACCCTAGTGCCTGGGAAAGCCAAGACCAGTCTTGGGATTTGTGCGGTTTTAGTATGCATTTGCGTGGCCCTCCTGCTGTAGAGGCAATTACTTGAAGTGGATTCTCAATCCATGAAGCTGTTTTTGACTCCTGTCGGAGGCCCCGCAGCATCGGAGATGGCTGTCGAAGAAGGGTATAGGGGCTAGCCTGAATGCCCCATTCATTCAGTTGTTTTATGTTCTTCATCAGCGTTGCCCCCCGTTCTGGATTGAAGAAGGTTACCAATGTGGACTCGTTTCTTTGTCCCAAAGCGGGGTCTATGAAGGCTACTGTCTCAATGTCCGTTGAGTTCACGCTTTCTAAGCCTGGCAGGTGTAAACATAACTTTAAGATATTACCTCTATTTAAAATGTCCCATTTTCCCTGAGATTCATACTCCGGGTATAGCAGTATTTTTCTGTGCTGTTGTTGTCCTCGGCGGAGCTCTTGATGCAGTAGAGCCTGGTTGGTACTGGGTACAACGGGGTCGTTGCCCGAGAACTCCAAGTTGTTTTGTGTACTTGGTTTTATAATTAGTGGGCAAGCCCTTCTTGATGGATCACTTCCCATTAGAGGTTCTTGGGGGGAGGACATCTTATTGCCAGTGCTAGCCGCGTCCATAGTTGCTTTGTGGCGATTCTCTTCCTCTTCTAACCGTAGCAATGAGGTTTCTTCAGTGGTTATTCTTGCTTGCTTTTGGACTTGACTCCTGAGTAACAGGATTATGTGTTTCAGCAACTGTGAGAAGGGAGCTGTTATCAGGAGGTTTAATGGAATTGTCATATCGCTTCAGGCGATTGCTGGGAGACTTGTGGTCTGCTAGTGGCTGCACATAAGTTAATGAAATTTCCGGGTTTTCAGTTTTGTCTTTTTGGGGTGCAGCTGGTTTTTTGGCCTGGTTAGTCAGGTCAGTGGATGACTCGCCCTTGTTTGTTCCAAGCCATTGTGTTAGCGCGTTGCCTTTTTTCTTTGCTTTGTTTAGTTTCTTCAGTTTCTTCTTGTTCTTTCTGGACAGGAAGATTCCTGTCTTTGGGTCCTGATTGGTCTTGGTTGTGGGAATACGGTAGTTTGGAGAGGTAGGTGGATGTGCCTCAGTGTTGGGTTGCGTAGTTGTTTTTGCAACGTTCGATGTTTGTAAGGGGGATTGATGACAAAGTCCGGAATTACTAGGGAAGGCTGTTCAAGATGGTTATTTAATGCGACTTTGAGCGGAAGCTGTTCCAATTTTAGACTGATGCTATTATTATTAAAACAGTTTGAGTTATTAGAGATTGGTTCTAATGGTCTGTGGATTTCCGGAATTCGGAGTTGGATGGGGGGGTGCTAAGACTCTGTGATCTGGGTTCGGTCTTTAGCCTCAGGTCTTCTATTAGTGTAAACATTATTTCGGGTAGTGTTTCAAGTTTAATCAAATCAGGTCAACTGCCTTTGCCACAACCTTTCATAATAAACAGAACAAACCTATGATATTTAATATGGCCTTTCCAATGAAACTATCAGGTCTATAGAACTAACATTGGCGTGTCACTATGCAAACTTAGATCTACTATATTATGATTAAGTATAACCACATAGCAACCATCGGGCATTCATCATAAAATTGCAAATATGTGCAAAATAAAACATGGCAAATTATTATTCAACCACTTCTAAGAAGATTTAGCAACAAATATCAAAGTGCAAATCTTCTATTACCAGGGTTTGTCATAATGAGTGACCAACACAAAAGTCCTTTTTATACATACATCACTGAGATGTCATGTAGCACAACAGCTGTCTACAGGTGAAAACACAGTGTGATAACAATGCACTCTTAAATGCCTACTGGCTTTATTATATGCTTTTCAGGCTAAATAAGTGGGGCTGACTTCTTATTGTCATACCTTTTCAAAATAAACACATTGGACTGCAGACATCTGACATAACCTTTCCGAATCAGCCAATCAGGCCCCCAGTCTTATCATTGGTACCACGAGCAGCTCAGACCTACTGGTTTGAATGTAATCTTACTCCACAAGGGATAATGAAATGAAATTGCATTTACAGAAAAGTAAAATTTACAAAAGCATATATTGACACTTTTAAGAGAGCAAGGCAAAAATTATCTAAGTGCAAATCATATACTCATAGGGATTGTCAAAGTAAGTAACCACACCTACACCCTTGCCTACTACATTAATTTGCGAGGCTACAAGTAGCACAATACCTGTCTATGTATGGGCTTTTAACAAAGTGCAATAACAATCCATCCATAAAGTGCCATTGGTTTTATCATATGCTTTTTATAATAAGCAAGTCAGTCATGCTGGCTCTGTAATAACTTTTCATAGTAATCAGAACCAACCTATAGCATCTGACATAGGTTTTCCCATTAACCCAATCAGGCCTCCAGCCTTATAATTGGCATGCCATCATCATAAACTCTTGCCTACTGAATTGAGCACAGGCTTTCCCACTTGACAATCATCAGGGATACAGTCATACATTCAAAACGTATACAAAATTAAAATTGGCAAAACCAGATAGTGCTCTTTTTGAAGGGCCTGAGAGGATTACCACACTGCAAATCTTTTGGCCCCCTAGGTTTGAAAGGGGGGGGGGGTTAACTAAACATTTTACCTGCGATGGTAATCTGCAACATTACAAATGACAAAATCCTTGTTTGCAGGTATGTTCTTCACAACCAGGCCTAATGCCTTTATTGTAATGTTCCATTATAAATAGATCACCTAGGGCAACTGACATACATTTGCCAAATGAACCAGGCAGGCCTGTAATTCTTATAATTGACTTGCAGTTAAGCAGTATTACATGGCACCCTTAAGGGATGCATCATGAAATGTAAAATATGAACATAATTAGATTCGGAAAAACAATATACAAAACCATTCTGAGAGATTTTAACACGGATTAGGAAAGTGCAAATGTTCTAACACCCAAGGTTTGTCAGAGGGGTTGACCAACACCATATCCCTTGTCTACTACTTTAATCTGTGATATTCCATGTAGCACACACATGTTTACACAGTATAATAATAATTCACCCTTAACAAAAATTGACTTTAACATACGCTGTTAAAAAAAGTCAAAGCAGCTGCCTTTGCCATAACTTTTCATTATAAACAGTCCAGATCTAAGACATCTGACATAACTTTTTGCAATGAATCAACCAGGCCTATACTATAGCCTTGATCATTGTCTGTACACCATACCAAATTCAGACCTACTGATTCGAGTGTGAGCTTTTCCATAAGGCAACCATCAGGCATACCATCTTAAAATTGCAAATATTTTCAAAATTATAGCTGAAAAAGTAATATATATTCTCCGATTTTAGAGGTTAACAAGAAACTTTCCATTGCAAATCTTCCACATCCAGGGTTTATCAGAGGGGCTAATCAACATCAAAACTAGGCCTGGGCAGAGCTGCAGAGTTTCACTCTGTAGAATTCTGTGGAGTTGCCGAAAAACTCTGCCAAATTCTGCAGAGTTCCATGAGCAGGGGGAATATTGCTTGGCCATCCCTAATGAGGTCCCCTTTGCTGCTGAGGGTCGTTGAGGGCCAAGACCCCTTATTGTTGACACCAGTAGGTCCCCCACAGTGGGATTGCTGGGACATTGATGGACCACTCTGCAACGGGGCCTCTTGGCACACTACTGGTTGGGGGATGAAGTCCCCCTGGCTGCAGAGGGTCATTGGAGGCCATGAACAACTTTTGTTACCACAAGCAAGTCCCCCACAGCGGTATTGCTGAGATATTGTCGGACGCCCCGTGCCCTTTCTCAACCTACTGCAAAAGGTCATCCTGGCGCACTACTGGGTGGGTGATAGAGTCCCCTTGGGAGCTGCGGGTCATTGGAGATCAAGAACATCATTGGTGACACAAATAAGTCCCCCACAGCGGTATTGCTAAGACATTATTGGAGGTCCTACCTCCTTTCTCAACCACTCTACAAAGGGGCCTCGTGGTTCACTACTGGTTGGGGGAATGAATTCCCCTTGGCTGCTGAGGTGCGTTGGGGGTGAATAACCCTATTGTTGCCAGTAGCAAGTCCACCACAGACTGGATTGTTGAGACTAAGGGCGTGCCGGTAAACTCCACTCAGCCAGTGGGTTGGCGGAGTTTTTGCCTATCTCTGTGTTCGAAGCAGAGCGCGGAGTAGCCAAAACTCTGCAAACTAGGCCGATGGAGCAGAGTTTACCAACCACCCCTAATAAAAATTATTGCCTAGCACAGAAATCTGTGAGATTTCACATAACAAAATACCTGTTCGCGATCTTTACCGCAGTGGAATAACAATCCGCCATTTAAGGTCAAATGGCTTTAGCATATATTTTTCCCCAAAAATAATTCAGGCCTTCTGTCTTTGACTAAACTTCTCATTATAACCAGATCAGACATACAACATCTAATGTCACTTTACAACGAACCAAACAGGACTATAAACTCTATTATTATCTTGTCACCATAATCAACTCAAGTCTACAATATTGCGCTTAAGCATTCTCACAAGGCAACCAAAAGGGATACAGTAAGAGAATTGCCAATATGAATAAAAGGAAAGTTGGCAAGACAACAAACAACCTCACCTAAGAAGGAGTAACAGGTATTTTGAAAGTGCATATCTTCTACCCCCAAGGTTTATCAGAAGGGGTGTTCAACACCAAAACTCTTGCCTACTACAGTAGCCCACGCGTTTCGTTCCCATTATGGGAACTTCATCAGGGCGAATAGATTTATTAATGTAACTAAATATCAGATGATATAAAAGTCAAATCCGATGGGAACAAGTGAAATCCAATTTCTACGGTGCGTCTACGTAGAGTTCCTCCAGGTCAATCAACTCAATATTCTGTTAAAGTTAAAGGAAAAGATCCGTAGTCCAGGTGATGTAGTTCAGGATCACAGCTTTATTCTTTAGATCAGATCCATATCACAGAGACCCCACCAGGAGCAGCTACATCGCTGCTCAGCCCTTGACACCAACTGATTCTTACTTACAATCAAACCCTCTCAACATTCCGATGACATCATGTAGGCCAAGCAGTAGAGCAGGGGGCAATCATAGGGAAGATGCATAAACACTTACTAGATTACAACACATCCCCACTTCATCAAAATTGCTAAAGAAACACGTGAATTATAATGCACACATACAATATAAACCACATTAAATAGAAGTGCAAAGACGTACATATGCATAAAGAGAAAATTGCAAAAGCAACATTTGAGTTAAAATGCATACATATAATATGACCAACAGTAAATAAGCACAAATAGAAGGTCAAGAAGCTTCAGAAATAAAATAAAGCTCCAATAACAACAATATTCAACCTTCAAAATCCTCAATCTTCAAACATTCCAAACCCATTTATGAAAAGTTTCACAACACTTGGACACACACAAAGGTCCTATGGTATATCCAGAAAATATCAGGAACTAGATGTTTTTCACCCCGCAATGAGAGAACACATACTCCCAATGCAACCACAAGATTAAGATATTGCTTACGGGGCGACTGACCTGTGTCAACCCACAACCAGATGAGAGAACAGTATTCTCATAACAATCACAGAAAAGATAAAGGCAGACGTTGCCAACAGGACGCCTGACCTAAGTCAACCCACAACCAGATGAGAGAACAATACTCTCAAAACAACCATAGGGATAAAAGCAGATATTGCTTATGGGGTGACTGACCTGTCAACCCACAACCAGATGAGAGAACAGTATTCTCATAACAAACACAGAAAAGATAAAGGCAGACATTGCCTACAGGCTGACTGACCTATGTCGACCCACAACCAAGTGAGAAAACAATACTCTTAAAACAACCACAGAAAAGATAAAAGCATATATTACTTATGGGGTGACTGACCTGTCAACCCACAACAAGATGAGAGATCAGTACTCTCATAACAATCATAGAAAAGATAAAGGCAGACGTTGCCTACGGGGCTACTGACCTATGTCAACCCATAACCAAGTGAGAGAACAATACTCTCAAAACAACCACAGAAAAGATAAAAGCAGATATTGCCTAAGGGGTGACTAACCTCTGTCAACCCACAACCAGATGACAGAACAATACTCTCAAAACAACCACAGGGGTAAAGGCAGACATTGCCTTTGGGGTGAATAACGTATGTCAACCCACAACCAGATGAGAGAACCATACTCGCTAAACAACCACAGAGGTAAAGGCAGACAATGCTTTTGCAGTGACAAACCTGAGTCAACCCCCAACCAAGGATAGCGATAGGACAAGGGACAAACCCTCCACTGCGGCAGGACTAGGTACATACCCTCTACTGTACACGCTTACAGGACTAGGGATATTGCAAAACAGCGGCAGGACTAGGGACACATCACACTCCCTCTAGTTCACACACTTGCAAGGCTATGAAGGCAACATACTCCCTCCACTACACACACTTGCACAAAAAGGTTTGAAAATGGGTACCTTTGAACCTAGTGCAATTACATTATAAGCATCTTTAAACCCAAAAACCCTTGCAACTACGAGTATACTTTAACCCAAGGCATGTATGTATGTATGTATGTATGTATTTCGATTTATATAGCGCACAAATCACCCAGGGGTCTCAAGGCGCTTGCTTAGGGAACCTGTCCTGGTATTCCCCTGTGAGATACCCCCGGCAGGGTATTCACAAGGTGAAAGCCAGGCATCCCGCCACGAGGGGCTGTAGTGGAGATTAAGCAAGCTATTGCCCAGAGTCGCAGAGTGTGACCCCGTGAGTCGAGTAGGCACCGGAGCGAGAATTGTCGAGTCCGTGGAATGTTTGAGCCTGAGACCCGCCGAGTAGGGGAATCGAACCCTGGTCCACGGCTGATCTCAGCTTCCGGGTCTGCCGCCTCTAACCACTGAGCCACGCTTCTCCATGACAAAACAAAGTAACTTTAAATCCCCAAACATGCTGGCAGAAACATATTAGGGCTTCAAACTTCACCCAAACAAAAGATTATTACAAAGATAATAAGAAAGTCTCTTGCGCTGGTGAACGACCTCTCACCCAAGCCTAAGTGTCCAACAGAATACAGGAACAGGAAATCCAGGTTGAAAATTCTTCATAAAGCAGAGCAACATGTGCCCACGACTGCCATCCAAGCGAGACTTCTATAAACTCAATACGTTGGGAGTCCGCAGGAGACGAGTACAAGTAACTACATATGGATACTGGTACGCAGATATCGTGGTTGGCAGCTGCAAGAAGACCAATGTGAACTCAAAATGGTGGCACGACCCATGACGGAGAACTGGATGGCTCTCGGCATGTCCCTGCTGTCAAACCTCACAAAGCAGCAACGAAAACCTCCATCGGCGCCACGGAACTTCTCCTCATGGCAGTTTCAGGCAGTGAGATTTGTGCGTATTGCCAAGCTTGCGCACAGCTTTAAAAATCGAATGCGACGGTTAAGCTGCCCACAGCAGGGAGAAATTGTGCACAAGTCCAGTCAGGCAAAGTATACAAAACCTGACTTCAGCACTGCGCTACATCAAACAGAGCAACAAATTGCTGCCTCATCACTAAGCACAGAATTTTTTCCTTATTCTCTTTTTTTATTTTATCGACTTGTCATAGTTCACGGGGGTGCATCACATTTCACTGCCGCCAATCTGGGCATACATCTCTGTTGCCACTTCCTTTGGGATGTTAGGGAATCATCAGTATAATGCGTTTGAGCAATACTTCTCAAAGCTCATCCACAAGTTATTTCACGGTCCGGACACATCAGCTGAATACAGTTCAATCAGGAAACACCGGGGCTCGACATATGCCCCCAAACAGCACTCTATAACAATGTAAATCCAGTATCATAGTATCCAAAAGGCAGATAGCACAAGTCCAATTGTACAGTACAGATTATGGGGCATATTACCAACGTTAAACGATATTTATCGCTAACGATGCTTAGCAACGAATTTTTTAACGCTAAGCATCGTCAGAAATTATCGCAGATAAACCTTGCTATTATCAAGGTTTATCGCAAATGCGATAAAAAACACCCGCAATGCATGAATATCGCTGAATAGTCAGCGATATTCATGCATTACCGAGCTAATGCTCTTAGCCATGTTATCCACCTCCCATTGGATAACATGGCTAAGAACTGCTCAGGGCAGGTGTTAGTTTTTGGAGATATTCGCGCTTAGCGCGAATATCTCCAAAAGTTGGTAATAGGAGATAGCGATGTTAGCGACTGTTTCCAGTCGCTAACATCTTGGCACGCCCACTTTGCATGTCATTAGTGATAAATATCACTGACATGCAAAGTGGGGCCCAAGATGGTCGCTATCTCCTACTAGCTGTCGCTAACTGGTGTTAGCGACAGCTAGGTAATAGGGAGATGATTTTATCTCCGCTTTCTTGGCTTTTAAAGCCAAAAAAGCGGAGATAAACCCCCTTGATAATATGCCCCTATGTTCTCTCAACAGAGGAAACAGTTCAACAAAGACAGGCAGGCTTTAAGACAATGAAGGAAACTAGCACTTACAGGTTGGGGCGACCGATGAAGTGGTCACTGGTGGGGCCTTAGGGGTGCCAGGTTTCTTCAAATCCACATTTACTTGAGGTTCCTTTAGTTTTGAAAGTCCATTCTCCATAAAAATTGCACGCAGGTTCTTAAAAATCGTCGTCAGTGTTAAAGTTAAAGAAAAAGATCCGTAGTCCAGGTGATATAGTTCAGGATCACAGCTTTATTCTTTAGATCAGATCCATATCACAGAGACCCCACCAGGAGCAGCTACATCGCTGCTCAGCCCTTGATACCAACTGATTCTTACTTACAACCAAACCCTCTCAACATTCTGATGACATTATGTAGGCCAAGCAGTAGAGCAGGGGGCAATCATAGGGAAGATGCATAAGCACTTACTAGATTACAACACATTCCTATAAAAATATGAGCAAAATTCTTTCCACATCAAAAGATCCGAAGTATTTTTCACTGATACGTATGGTACGACCAACTAGAGACCACACTTCAATGTAGCGATAGATCAGTATGTATCTGGCCAGTCAGTACGATAATAACAACCCTGTGTGTCCCAAATTTGAACAATATCAAGGAGGGTGTCCAAAAACAACACTAACTAAGGACCACACTTCTTTAAAGCGATAGATCGATATGTACCGTGCCAGTCAGAACAATAATAGCACTCCTGTATATCACCAAAATTTGGACGATAACAAGGTGGGTTTCCAGAAAGAGTGTGTACTTCAAATTGCGGATACAAATTTACGCTTGCACCAGGCGCTGGAAAGATATTGGAAATCAGTGTAGATGGACCGTCATCCAATAAATATGGGGCTATGATGAGCCACTAGTGTTAAGGTATAGCTAATAAATATAGATGGACCATCTTCCAATGTAAATGAGGCTAGGATAAGCCACTAGTGTCAAGGTCGAAGACAGCCTGTACCCGGAACAATGCCCGTATCCACGATAGGGAAATGGAACACTATCTGTCTACAGGCTTGAACACTGTGTAATAACAATACACTTTTGAATGCCTACTGGTGTTAACAAGTGCCGGGGGGGATAAATAGTCTGGGCACACGAACAAGACATGGGATACACTTTCCTTCAGGTGGTTACAAATGGGACAAGTTGTACCTCCTTTGCCCTTCCAGCCTGATGTAAAAGTTCTGAGGGGTAAAACGCCTGTGTGAAACTGAAAATAGAGTTTTCTATGCAGTTGAACGGTCAATACATCCCAAAATAACTCCTACCACCGAAAAGACTTAGGGGCCCATTAGGATGGCAGGCGCATTGCCCCTGCCAGGCTGGCGGTAGCCACTGCCAGCCTGGCGGAGGCAATCCGCCCGCCATCCGCACCTGAATTCCCCCCGCCATATTAGGATGGCGGGGGGGGGGGGACCGTGGCGGACGGAAAGACCGTCCGCTGCTTTTCCGCCCTGGTCGCCGTGCCACCTGGATGGAAAAGGTTTAATATGGTGGCGGTGTCTAATAGACACTGCCAGTATGGTGGCGGTGTCTAATAGACACCGCCAGCCATATCATGATGGGCTTGTTTAGATGCCTTTCCGCGGCGGCGATGCCGCCACGGAAAGGCATGCGGTCTTCACTCTGGAGGCCCCCTGCGGGCCCCCAGAGTGAAGGAGAGGTGGGGGGTGCACACGGGGGTACCTGTCGTACCCCCCTTCATTTGCATAAACAAAGCGACTGGCACAGTGCGGTGCCTGCCGCTTTGTCTATGCAAATGCATTAATGCATTTTTAGCACTGTGGCGGACGGTGCAGAGAGCACCGCCCGTCACAATGCTAAAAATGCAGGATGTGCTCGCCACTGTGGCGGGCACATCCTAATACCCCGCACGGGACCCCCGCCCTTATGGCGGGCGGTCCCAAACCCCGGTAGGATGACGGGCCGACAAAGTCCGCCTGTCATCCTAATAGGCCCCTTAATGTCCGTGTAGTTACTGGTTAATTTAGTGGTGGCTGACTTCCGAACATCCTCAGCCACCACAAGTGACCAGTATTTCATTTTTATCTCGGCCTTGAATGGAAATACTGACGTGTACAGTTGGTCCCACAAATCATGCATCCCTAATCAATACAAGACTGACTTCATATTTGTGAGCCATGAAAGGTTATTTAATTAGTCAGCCTTCATAACATCCTTTAGACTGTCAGCATATTGGGTGGGTTTGGGAGTGGTCTACAGGCGCTTCCAGTACAACAAGGTCTGCAAGACAAATTTTGGCCATGGCCCTAGTGATGCTGAGGTAAAAAGAAGTGGCCATAACAGAGTAACAATTGGGAGAGATGTCAAGCTATTAAGGAATTTGTTCTCAGGTTTTGAGATATCATTGTGTTTTGAGAACCCCCACAACTCAGCCCCATACATAGCTGACCCTAAACCCTCGGCCTCATAGATTTTAAGTGCAGGAGAGATGGGTTTGGAGTAAGGTGTCAAAAACTCCTTGAGTATTACGCTAGAAATCAGCTTACGCCTGGTGGTGGCCTAACTTATATGTGGTTTCCAGGGCATACCCTCTGCAAAGGTAACCCCCAAGTAAGCAAAGGAATCGACTTGTTCTTGGGGGACTCCTTCCAAGAGTAACTTACTCTTAAAAGATCTATGCTGGTTAAAAGACATCACCTTGGTTTTCAAGATATTGATTTCCAAGTCCTGGTCCTCACAGAACTCGTTAAAAGGAATCAAGAGTTTCTGGAGGCCTGACGGGGTCTTTGAAATTAGTAAGGTGTTGTCAGTGAATAAAAGAATCAGAGTTTTGAAGCCACCAAAGATGGAGCGTCTGTTTCCAACTGTGCCAGAAAGGGAACAATGTAATTATTAAAAAGTGAAAAACGGGTGAGTGCCAATGCACAACCCTGAGGAATGACTTTACAGATCGGTACTCTTTCTGTCAGCTCGGTCTGATCCCCTCACCATCGTATGCATGTGTAATTATCTTTATGCAAGCAAATTAAAAGATATAAGATGGGACATTCACAAATTGGTCAGGATACTCCAAGTTTGCGTTTTGAAATCAAGTGAAAAGCCGACTTTAGGTCTACAAACGCGTCATAAAGACTGCCTCCACGAATCTGCAAAGTTCTCCAATAAATTAACATAAATCGAAAAGCCTGCTCAATAGTTGAGACCCTGTTGCAGAAGCCTGCTTGGACAGATCTAAGGATATTATTCTCATCCATCCAGTTTTGTATCTAGTAGGCACTGGCCTAAGATTTTCTGGATACCACCTATAAGGCTTATTGGCCTATAGTTGAGTGGTAAAGAACGGTCACCTTTTTTATATATGGGTATTCCTATGCCACCTTTCCATGAGTCAGGGATGGGGGCCCCCGCTGCAATAGCATAGGATGTAAAGAGACTATGTTGGCTAAGAAGATGTCAGCTGGAATACCATCTGGGCCAGCTGCTCGCCCACGTGAGATGGAATTCAAGGTCTGTAAGATATCTGCAATTTTGAACATCGGCATGGTTCTGAGTTTTGTCTGGGGGACTATAGTATCATTTGGTGCTAGAGGGTCCACAGGGTTGCCAGCATATAGATTACCAAAGTATTTTACCCAATCAGAAGAGGCCACATTTTTCCTCAGAGTTTGTATAGATCTTGACCAATCCTGTATCACCACGGCCCAAAATTTGGACAAATCACCAATAAAGTATGTGTCCGAAAAGACTGTTCATCCCACTCTTTTTTAGCATGCAGAATAGCCTTTTTGTATGCTTTCCTTAGAGTTGGTATATGGACCAACTAATGACTCGCCATTCATTGTTGTACCATGAGTGCTGCTTCTTTTCTTCTTCCTAAGCACTACATTGGGGATTAAAAAAGAGAGATAAAACTTGTTTGAAAAATGCCTCGTGGATCGTGGCCATTTGATCGTATGCACTATTGCAGGCTTCTTCAATCTGTGTGAGGACTGCGTTATGGTCGGATTGAATTGCAGCCAAAATTTGTGGACGATCAATGATCTCGGGCCATTTCAGGTATATGTGGGTGGTTCGCAGTCTGAGTTGACAAATTCGTAAAAGTCTGTGAAGGTTGCGGAAAGGGATTCTGGTCACTGTCAGTTCTTTCTAGGACCGTCATATCATTGACTGTTGACCATAACCTCAAATCGACCTAAATATAATGTATACGACTTGTGTGGGCTATCTTGTCATAGGTATGGGCACCTTTGGTATCAGATTTAGTGCGACCATTAAGTGCTCTCAAGCCGTAAACAATAGTGAGTGCCTTTAGATAGACTGCAGAACAAGTCCAGATATTAATAGGTGGAATTTCGAAGAGAGGAACTGCCCAGGCTGCGCCCTCATCCTCTACTACAGCCACATCTTGGTCATCCAATGGCTGAATGTAGTCTCACCCCCTATAATAAGATAATGTTGTTGGGAGAATGTGTCGAGAACATGATCAAGAGCTTGAAGGGTGCTTAAAATGGAGCCCTTACTGGCCCCCATTGCGTAAATATTAATAATGGTTACCTTGATGCAATTGCCAGTGACTAGTTGCATGCCCAGTAAATAGGGAGAATCAATCTTGAGTTAATATACCATACCATTTAAGGAACTCTTAATCCAGATTACCAGACCTCCTGCTGCCCTACCCCCGGACTGGGAATGGAAGGATCAGAAAAATTAAGTTTGCCTTGCCTATGGACAGTATCAACAGACCAAATTTCTTGTAAAAGACAAATATCGTATTTGTCCATCAAAATATTCCTTTCTGGGAGGGATATTTTTGATCTCAAATCTGCTACATTCCACGAAATGAACTGCAAGTTATTGGAATCAATACTGCTAAACACAAATGTTGGGTAGGGGGTCAGAGGGAGCAATACTCATGGACTGGCTTGCCTGAAGCTTTGTTCACATGAAGAATTGGGACTACCTTTCCTTCGAGCAAAGTCATTACATTTAAGATTGCTAGTTGCTGACAGTACTTTCTGTTATTTTAAAATTGTTTGATCCACTCCTGTCCTAAAATTAGGATACCTCTTAAAAACATGGAGCAGGGGCCCTTAAAACAAAGCGTGGGCCCCACATGGTGGGGGGCAAGGGGCTGATATGCACTGCATCTGCATGAACAGCAATTTACCAATAGGCATGTGATAATGGAATGACATCATACTCCTCGTCACTTCTGATGACATCACAGGTTGATCCCTTGTTTTACCCTTAGCTCATCAAAAGCATTTTGTTTACTGCTGATGGGCTGAGGGAGGACAAGCTGCAGCCTTCAAGGTCAGTACCAGGAGGGCAAAGAAGCAAGTCTGGGTTAACTGTTACTACCCCTAGTTGGCATTCTTGGGTTGCAGGTAAGCATGGGCGTATTTTGCGGATTCGCAATCCGCGAATTAGCGGATTTGCGGATTTGCGGATTGCGAAAAACCGCAAATTCCGCGAATTCTCGCGGATTTGCGTATTTTTTGGGGGGGGGTGTGTTCGCACGGGTTTCTGCAAGTTCACGAGGGTTTTGTACAATTTCGCAAATTGCGAACTTACTTGTCGGGTCGCCAGTTTTGCGAACTTGTTGTTTCTACGTGCCCAGCCTGTTTGCAAGGCTTTCTTCATCACTGCCACCCTCTGTTACCACTGGCACTCTCTTTGGTCACCCATGCCACCCTCTGGCTCACCCATGTTACCCTCTGTGTCATTTTTTTTTTTTTTTTTTTTTAATCAAAACAAGGGAGGAAGGAGAAATGATCAATAGATCAGCGGACACCGTTTACCACTCAGAGGAGTGGAAGGTCCAGTCACAGCGTGTGCCCGTATCAATGGTTACAACAAGGAAGGGTTGCTGAACTGTTCCTAAGCGTGACAAAAGGAAAGAACTAACTGGCGTGACCAGAGGTGTAAGTGTAACACCCAAGGGCATCCATTTTGTTGGATGGATTGGCCTCACACACCCCGAAGGATGTCATGCGTCATCATCGGCGGTTGCTCCTCGTCGGGGAGGCGGTGCAATCCCCGACGGGCTCACCTCAAAGAGGGGCTCTTTGGCGGAGATCTTTTTTCCAACAGCCTTATGGTGAGGTGTGGGTGTGTGGGCAGGGGGGTATGTGGTAGTGGAACAGGGATAATTAAAATGTAGCTAAGGGTACCGGAATCAATTTTATTCTGGGGGTCCCTCGCTGCAAATAAAAACAGGGGGCTAGCTTACTAGGAGTCAACGAGCATAGTCAGGTGAACCTAGATGGGGCTAGTGGTGAAGACGGGCGACATGTTTCTCGCAGTGGGCAATAGTTACCCGCGATTCATCAGGACCTATAAAAGGTGATTTACAACATGCTGGTGTCATGTGTGAGTTTGTGTTTGTTTTACCTCTGTGGGGGTTGTCCTATGCCTAAACATAGAAAAGAGATAAAAACAATGATTAAACAATATGCAAAATACCAAGTAGGTCACGCCATGGGAAAGAACGGTCACATTTCACAACAATCCACCTCACCTATTCAGTGATTGTGCTGTGTGCCACACCAGTGACCCTTGGCTTACGTAATCACTTAGGCATGCATTGATTGTTACTTGAATCACAAGTACACCTACAGCATGCCACACTACTCACCGTTCTTTCCCATGGCGTGACCTACTTGGTATTTTGCATATTGTTTAATCATTGTTTTTATCTCTTTTCTATGTTTAGGCATAGGACAACCCCCACAGAGGTAAAACAAACACAAACTCACACATGACACCAGCATGTTGTAAATCACCTTTTATAGGTCCTGATGAATCGCGGGTAACTATTGCCCACTGCGAGAAACATGTCGACCGTCTTCACCACTAGCCCCATCTAGGTTCACCTGACTATGCTCGTTGACTCCTAGTAAGCTAGCCCCCTGTTTTTATTTGCAGCGAGGGACCCCCAGAATAAAATTGATTCCGGTACCCTTAGCTACATTTTAATTATCCCTGTTCCACTACCACATACCCCCCTGCCCACACACCCACACCTCACCATAAGGCTGTTGGAAAAAAGATCTCCGCCAAAGAGCCCCTCTTTGAGGTGAGCCCGTCGGGGATTGCACCGCCTCCCCGACGAGGAGCAACCGCCGATGATGAAGCATGACATCCTTCGGGGTGTGTGAGGCCAATCCATCCAACAAAATGGATGCCCTTGGGTGTTACACTTACACCTCTGGTCACGCCAGTTAGTTCTTTCCTTTAGTCACGCTTAGGAACAGTTCAGCAACCCTTCCTTGTTGTAACCCTCTGTGTCATCACAGCACCCTCTGGTTCACCAGTGTACATTATTGGGGCAAAGCAAAGCACTGCCATCCTGTCAACACTGGCACTCTGGTTCACCCATGCCACCCTCTGGCTGGCACACCCATGCCACCCTCGGTGTCATCACAGCACCCTCTGATTGACCAGTGAGTGTACATTATTGAGGCAAAGCAAAGCACACCTGCTAAGTGCTTTAAGTTTTGCAAACAACAACACCTGCCCTGCCCCAACTGACATTAATGAAGGCTGGCACCTGCTTGTCTGCTCCCTTTCCTTTTTGTTGCAATGTAAATTTTTTTTAACAGGATGCAATGGCATACTTGTAACTATTCTGTGACTGTCAGAGCAGGGTCACACAATAGTTGCAAGTAGGCAACCGGATTCTGGAGGGCCCCTTCAGGAAGCACTACAGGGAAATGGTTACAAATACAAATGATGAGCTCGAACTTTTGCACCTGCTTGTTGGTTTTGCTTTTGCAAAACTCGTTTTTCGATAATTTCGCCCTATTCGCGAGGCGCGGCGTCGTGCGAAATCGACCGTGGAAGCCGCGAACTCGTGCGAGTTACCCCAAGGTTGAGTATGGGCGCCGCCATTTTGTTTGCGTGACGTATTTCCGTTTCCGCCCGCTAGGTTTTATCTCGCGCGATGAGCGCCTTGCGAATACAAGTTTGCACGAGTTCGCGAGACAAATCGCGTGCGAACTTACTTACACGCACGTGTTCGGGCGGCCATCTTGTTTTTCATTCATTCCTATGTGTCTGGGCATGGTGTTTCTATCCTCTGTATATCTCTGCCATCCTTTGCTTGTTTTATTTTTTTTTTATCTATTAAACTTTTTTTCTATCCCTCTTGTTTTCTAGGTCTATTTTTTTGTGTTTTAGTCTACTTTTGTTTACTTTTCAACTACTTTTTTAAACTTTTATTTCCTTCTTTTCTACTCTTATTCTTTTTCATTTTATCTCCTTACCTGCCCAGAACATGGTGAAGACAGCAGTCAAGCTGCCCAAGACGGCCGCCGCAGCCCGTGCCCGGCTCCCGTGTGGCCGCTTGAGGGCGGAAATGGTGGTGCCCCGGTAGATCTTCAGTCCTGAGGAGGTGGGCTCACTTGTTTATTATGTGCAGCGCCGTCTCCCCAGGACCATCGCGGCAGGCGGCAGGATCGCTGCCGGTTACACCAACAGCCAGGAGCGACGGAAGCGGTGGGGGCAGGTGTGCCGGGCCCTTTTTAACATCACGGGGGTCCAGCGCACCTATAATCAGGTGACCCACCGCTGGACCGATATCCTGGACCGGGAGCACGACCTGCTCGACCTGCTGGGAGTGGAGGTCTCCGGGCTTGGTGAGTAGTAGTAGCAATTTTTTCATCACTCGTCACTACTCTGTTTTTTCTCCTGCTCTGTGTGTTATATAATATTGCAAATGTTTGCTTTAACTTTTTTACAAAGAGCAATAATGCTGCTGATTACATTGATAGGAGAGGTAAATTAATATTTCAAAATCTTCTGTGCATTTCAGGTGCACTGCTCTCCTTCTCTGTGGCGGTGCCACTGCTTATTTGTTTTCTATTATGTGTTCATTTATTTGGGCTGAGTAATGTATGAGTGTACTTTACAGAACTGCGTAATACTAGACACAAAGGGGCAGATTTACAAGCCCCTTGCGCCACGTTTACGCTGCCTTACCTGACGCACAGCGACGTAAACGTGGCGCATCCCTGCGAGTCATGTACGACGTGATGCATCTAGGGAGATGCGCCACGTTAAGACCTGGGCCTGCGCCACAATGGGAGCGTTCCCACGCAGGGGGAGGGGGGCGGGTGGCGGTCAGGCAGATGTGTGCCTCGCAAAAGTGCCTGCGTGAAATCTACAAGATTTAACGCAGGCACTTCCGCGACGCTGCTACGTCAATTCTTTATGCCTGCTTGCTTGAAGCAGGCGTAAGGACTGATGCGGTATGTTGAGTATTGGGCAGCCCTGAGCATTGCTAGAGTTGCATCGCGCCTGTGACGCGACTCTAGAGATGCACCCCTCTTTCGTCACGAGATGCGTCACGCATCTGCCTACCCTTGCGCCAGGGTTTGCCGCATTGTAATTGCGGCGCATCTGCCGTGACGCAAGGTTAGTTTTGCGTTACGCATTTGTTCTGGTGCACATCTGGAGGTGTCCAGCTCAGAACTTGTAAGTATGCCCCTAAGTGTCAGATTAGCAATTACCTGCGCATCCCTGCAAAGTGTGAGGCACGCCAGCACCACCCATGGTGCGCCGTATTTTCAATGCGGCACGCCATGGTGCCAAAACGTCACCGAAGCGTTACGCATCGGTGCCGTAAAGGCGGCTCATTGATGGAGTTGCGTTGCAACGATGGCGCAGCTCCAGCAATGCTGCGTCAAGCCGTAAGTCTGCTTCATGCAGGCGCAGGGTTTCAGTGACGGATCATTGTCCTAAATGACTGATTGAAATTGTACCTATTCCCCTTAGCCACTTTTAGCATGCGTTCCTGCGCAGGAACGCCCTCCCTTGCGCTGGAACGCTCCCTTATGGCGCAGGGCTTTAGAATGGGATGCATCTCCCATATGCATCACGTTGTTAATATACGCCACACCATGGCGCCTCTCTTGTTGTGGCGCTGCGTCACAAAAGTGACGCAAGAACGGAGCAAAAGAGCTGCAAGGGGCTTGTAAATCTGTCCCTATAGTAGAGGCTCAGGTGCAGTCCTTCCTTTGTAGCCCTCTTTTTGGCTGAAATAGTTGGTTCTTGTTCTTTCTAAATGTTTGATTTGGTTGACAAGGACATCGACACGCAGCAATCATCAATTTTTTCTGTTCTTTCTTTCATGTTGTACGTCAGGTCCGCCCAGGGGCAAGCGGACAGAAACAGTGGATGCAGTGGTTCCAAAGGAGGAGGATGCAGGCCAGGGCGGCGAGTGCTCCTTTGCTGGCCCCAGTAAGTTTTCATTTAAATATAGAGGACCTATTGTTGTCCAAGCGTTCCTAATTAAATTTTTTCGAAACAGTGTTTAGATAGGAGCAAAATCAATAATACTACTGTTGCAGGGACAAATCTCCACAAACCAAACTATGGACACGAAAGACCAGAGTCATAATATTTCAGAGTGGTGTGTTTGGCACACTGTATAAACCTGGTAGTGTCAGCGGCACGGACTCCTCCTTGCAAAAATTACAAAACCTTTCGCTCAGTCACTCTAGTCTGGAGGACCAAAAAACCACAGAGTCTATTCAAGTTTAAAAGCTTCATTAAAAGTAAAAGTAAACACATATATTAAAATAAAGTTAGCTGGAAAAGGAAAAGTGCTTGCTGCTGAGTTGATGAGTAATGGAAGTTGGAACACATTTCTTGTGGTCGAGCCGAGCTTTCACCTGGTTTAGTTGATGTTGCTCTTGTCCGTAGAAGTCCAGCGTCTGTCTGTTCAGAGAAAAATGGTGTGTGTTAAAATTAAGCAAGCATTCATCAATTGTGACAAAGACAAGCAGCAAGACAACAGCCTTCCCTGGAAGGAGGGACATTTTTACTTTAGACTCGAGTAGACAGTCAATGAATTTTTCTGTTGTTTTCAAATTTCTTCCTTCCTAAACCAAATACTAGTGAGTGGTGTAATCTAACAGTCTTAAATATATTTTTTAGGTGGAACATCTGGTGGCGGGGCCAGCTCGGACGTGATCGTGATCGACTCCGAGTCTGAGGACTACTCTGTGGAGGATGCGGCGCCAGAGGACAATCAGACTGTGAGGAAGCAGGCAGTGGTGGTGGCGAGTACAGGTAAGCTGGATCATGGTACTATCTGACTCTTAGATAGCATATGATGTGTATCCAGTGCTGGCCCAGTGACAAATTACAATATGGTAATTACAGCAGGCTGGGACCGACAGACAGATAGAGGCAGAGAGAGAAGAAGACAGAAGGAGAGAGAGAGAGAGGGAGGGAGCCAGAGGGAGGGTGAGGGAGGGAGACAGAGAGAGAGAGACAGCGAGGTAGAGGGAGACACAGGGAGACAGAAAGAGGGAGACAGAGAGAGAGAGAGAGAGGGAGGGAAACAGACATATCGCCTGGGCCTGGTGCAGATGATACGGTTGCTGGTGTGGTTAACAGCTCAGAGGAAAAGTCACTCACTTCTGCCAGATCTCTTTCATATGAAAGAGCACCAAACCATAAGCGCCCCACCTTGCCCCTCCATGCAGACGCCCATGATACTGGCCTGAATAGATTTGTACTGCGCTGGCTAGTTGCTAGTTGTACTGTGACACAACTTCCTGCTGAATCATTTTGTGTTAATCATATTTTTAAAGAGCATTCGTTACAGATTATGTCTTTCTTTCTTCTATAGTTGGTAATACTAAAACTGCAAAACTGAGCAGGAGTATGCTGGCTGTACTGGCCCGGCAACGGAGGCTGGATGCCACTGTTGCGCAATATCGCCGGCTGGTGGAAATGGAGGGGGACGACACGCACTCAAGTGCATCAAATGTTACATCTACTGCATCCTCCTCCGTGACCCCACGTTCTGCCGGTAAGCGCAGTGCTCCAGCCAACCAGAGCCGTTCTGGAAGACGCCACCGCCGAGCAGCAAAGGCTGCACCTCCTCACAGTACTGTAAAGGCACGCTTGCGCCGTGCACTCCGCAGAGTGTCCAACCTGGAGGCGGAGGTCAAGAAATGGGAGGAGTACAAAAAGGTGATGGAGGGCCTCCGCTTAGATCACGCCATGCTCCGGGAGGAGTACGATGCCCTGGCCCTAAGGCATGATGCCCTGGAGGCCAAAGTGAACAACCTGCATCCGTAGAGTGTCCCTTGCCCCTTTTTTAGAGACTTTTGGGGGGTGGGAATTGGGAGTTGGGTTTTTTGGGGACTTTTGATGGACTATTTATTTGTTGGGGTTAGGGAGGGTCTTGCGGGAGATTATTTTGTTAGGGATATAAATATACTTTTTCAAACTTTATCTGAGCATACCTGTTTTTTACTACTTTTGAGCCTGGTGGGTGGTGGTTTTGCAGTAAGTTCGTTTTACTGAACACTGTCATCGTGTTGGTTCACGTGTAATAGGCCAAATGTTTTCCAAAGTAAATGCCTGTCACAGAGTTTGTTAATTCAAGAGCCCTGGGACTTTACTGCGAGTACCACTGACACTCTCTCGCCTCTCCGAACACTCCATTATACTACCTCCCATCCAAACGCTTATCTTACCTGTAATTTGTGTTTGAGGGCTGGCTCCACCTGGAATTCACAGTGTCCTAAGGCGTTCTGCAGCAGGGCCCCAACTGGAGTTTCCCGGCGTGGATTTTCTGCAAAACAAAAGCAATCAACATTAGAAATGTGGCAGCGGTGCTCACACAACCCAAAAACCTAGAAGCCCCACAGACAGCACCCCTGAGAGAGGCAAGCGAGCAATAATAACGCCTAAACGTTCACGTGTAATAGGCCAAATGTTTTCCAAAGTAAATGCCTGTCACAGAGTTTGTTAATTCAAGAGCCCTAGGACTTTACTGCGAGTACCACTGACACTCTCTCGCCTCTCCGAACACTCCATTATACTACCTCCCATCCAAACGCTTATCTTACCTGTAATTTGTGTTTGAGGGCTGGCTCCACCTGGAATTCACAGTGTCCTAAGGCGTTCTGCAGCAGGGCCCCAACTGGAGTTTCCCGGCGTGGATTTTCTGCAAAACAAAAGCAATCAACATTAGAAATGTGGCAGCGGTGCTCACACAACCCAAAAACCTAGAAGCCCCACAGGCAGCACCCCTGAGACAGGCAAGCGAGCAATAATAACGCCTAAACGTTCACGTGTAATAGGCCAAATGTTTTCCAAAGTAAATGCCTGTCACAGAGTTTGTTAATTCAAGAGCCCTAGGACTTTACTGCTAGTACCACTGTCACTCTCTCGCCTCTCCGAACACTCCATTATACTACCTCCCATCCAAACGCTTATCTTACCTGTAATTTGTGTTTGAGGGCTGGCTCCACCTGGAATTCACAGTGTCCTAAGGCGTTAGGGGACTCGTCAACGTAAGTTTCTTCATTGTGCAGAATCCAGGCATCAGCATTATGGGTAATGGATAGGGTGAGTCTGGAGGAGGAGGAGGACTCAGGATAGACGACCAGGACTGAGTTCTTGTCAACTAACTGTTGTGAACCTGAGGAATGCTGCGGCATCAAAATCAAGACAGTTCTGTTGATGGGCTTGTTGTTTTATTGGTTGATTACAGTTTTGTTGGGAATGTGATGACGCACTTGCTAAAGAAAGACAGACACACAGGAATAAAAGTGAATAAGGAGGACTAAATTTAAAATTAATGAATGATTGACTCATTTTCAGAACTCGCTGTCAGGGAAGCAGAACTCGTCCTCATACTCTGCTAAATCATCAGTCGGGGTTACTTCTAGTAACTGAGGAGAACTTTCCTCAGGTAGGTCGGTGTCCTCTTCTTCCTGCGTGGATTCTCGTACTCTGTAATCTGGTGGTATGAAGTGCTGGTTCATCTTTATCAAGGTGAGCCGCTCCACATTTGCGGGCAAGAGGCGGGACCTTTTGGAAGTCACAATGCCACAAGCAGAACTAAAAACACGTTCTGAGGACACGCTTGCGAGGGGGCAAGACAAGTAATTGATAGCCAGGTTGGTGAGCTCTCGCCATATTTTTCTTTTCCCATGCCAATACGCCAATGGATCCTCAGTAATATTGACCTCTGTTGAGTCATCCAGATAGGCCTGCACCATTGAAAGAATGTCCTCCCGGATTCCTGTACTTTGCACTTCTGTGTCCTTTCTAGGACAAGGAAACACTAGCTGAATTAGCCAACCCGCTTCAGACATATCGCCTGGGCCTGGTGCAGATGATACGGTTGCTGGTGTGGTTAACGGCTCAGAGGAAAAGACACTCACTTCTGCCACAGGCACAGATGCAGAAGTGCTTTTTTGGGACGCCTGATGGCCTGCTGATTCACTAGTAGTACTGTCTTCTCCTACAGTTTCCTTCCGCTCTCTTTCAAAACGAATGGCTGACTGAGCTAGCCAACCTTTGTACTCTGTAACATCCGATGTTTCAAAAGGAATTATTACTTTGCCAAACAATGGCTTTTTGTAACGTGGATCCAGAATAGTAGCACAAATGTAGTGCTGTTGTTTCTTGATTTTTACAAGCCGTTCATTCCTAACTAGGCGTTGTAATAATCTCTGCGCCAACTCATGTGCTTCGTTCTTTCCAACGTCCTTTAATTGTGAAGACACCACCTTGACTTGGTGCTCGAGCTTCAGCAACAATGGGATAGCTTTGCTCAAAGAACAGTCCTCCCTGCTGACGTCACGCGTGAAGACCTCAAAAGGACGAAGCATGTCTGTCAGGCTTTTAACTAGCTGTCATTGCTCCACCGCTAGCATCATTTCTGTTGTATCACCACCCAGGTTGTAGAAATACTCATTGACTACTGGAAACAGCTCATGCAGACGCTCAAGCATGTAGAAGGTTGAGTTCCAACGTGTTGCCACCTCCTGGATAAGTGCTTTCACTGGCATTCTACGTTCATTTTGCTTGCGCCTCAGCTCCTTCCGGGCCTTAAAAGAATGGTTGAAATGTGTGCATATTCTTCTGCAGATGGTCAGTGTTTTGTCGACTGCACGTTCTTTTTTCAAAAAATTTTGCACAACAAGGTTGATACAGTGCGCCAAACACGGCACTCTGAAATAGAAACCGTCCTCCATGGCCCTAACTACATTGCTGCCATTATCTGTAGAAACATAACCAACCTTGCAATGTCTTGGGGGCAGCCATTGCGAGACCTTTTTGTTAAAGTCAGCCAAAATGTTGACTGCAGTATGACTTTTCTCCATGCCAAACATGGCTAATGTTGCATGTTTACGAGCACCCTTAAAAATCTCGACCAAGTCACCACCTGCATTTATCTGTTTTATGACTCCTGAAAAAGAGACCCAGTGTGCAGTGATGCACATGTAATCAAGGGCTTGGCAACTGGTCCACATGTCTGTTGTCAGGTGTATAGTGTGAACAGCACTCTTCTGCAAAGCTGCCCCCACCAACTCAAGCACCTCTTTATGTAGTGCTGGAACAGCAACCCTGGCAAAATAGAACCGGCTAGGAACCTTCCATTTAGGGGCCAGTGTTGCCACGAGTTCAAGGAAACCCACACGTTCGACAAACGAAAAAGGGAGAAGGTCCACCGCTAGCATTTTAGCCAGCTTAGTGTTATACAGGCGTACAGTTGGGTGGTTGCGTTGAAATTGCACATCTGAGGAGAACATGGCTGAAATGGTGCGCTGGACAAATTTACGGGATGATGCTGATGCCTTCTTCGACCCACTTCTGATCAGTGTTGACATTTTCCGCATTGGTGTGTCTCCCAGACTCTCAGTGTGCCTCCTATGTGTTCCGGAGGGTGTGGTGCTGCCAGGGGTACTGGGTGCAACCGGACACATGTCTGACACTTCTTCTACCTCCCCGTCATCTTCAGATGAAACACCTAGTATGGGTATATTTTGGCCACTTGCCCTTTGGGATCGCTTTCCCTTGACGTTTGCTAGGTGCGGAAACCATTCGACAGCGTGCTTTCTTTCAAGATGACCTATCTGGCCTCCGGTTCCATAGTTGGTACCAGTCTTACCACGGCTAACGCTAGTCTTACAAATGCAACAAACGGCTATGTTATCATACTTTTCATGGACACTAAAAAAGTTCCAAACTGGGGACTGGAAACTTCTGGTTTTGCCGCACGAGGTGATACTGCTGCCAATGCCAGATGAAGCAGTGGTGGATGAGCCTTGCAGACATCTACTGGGTTGTGCAATTATTGCAGCAACCTTACTTGAGGGAGTCGAGCTGGATGGAGTCCCCCTCTGGGGAGAAAATATGGGAGCTGTAGGTTTTGTTGAACTTGTTGTACTACTTGACTGCGTTGGTGGTGCTACCAGTGCCACGTCGCCAGGGTCACGCTCAGCATGACGTCGGGATAGGGTATAAATGTCTGTCTGCTGCATGGCCGGTGTGGCTGGAATGACGTGTGTGATGACTAGGTCATTGCTGTCATCCTGTTCATCAACATCAGAATGAACCACTTCATCAAGTCCGACGTTCGGATCCATAAGTATGAGCTTTCCGGGACCCTTCCTTTTAACATTTGATACCTTTCGCAGCTCATGGTGTGCCTCTCTCTCAGACGTCGGAGATGGTTGCCAATCTAGATCCAGATCATCATCTGATGGAGCGGGGCTTGAAGAGGATTTTCTACACACCCTCCTTGATCTTTTCCTTGCTGGGGAGCTGGGAGAAAATGAATCATCAGGAGGAGTGGCTTCGTCTTCCTGACATGATACCCCGGCTCCAAAGTCAATTTCCTCCTGTGCCCCTACTTCTGGAAGAACAACCATTGTGGGCACTTGCACTTGCACCGCTCCATGCGCCGCTACATGGGCATCTTCACTGACCTCTACTTGCAAGTCTCCATGGACCTCTCCTTCTCGGCCTTCTCCTTCTCGGCCTGCTCCTTCTCGGCCTTCTCCTTCTCCTTCTCGGCCTTCTCCTTCTCGGCCTTCTCCTTCTCGGCCTTCTCCTTCTCTGCCAGCTCCTTCTCGGCCAGCTCCTTCACAGCCAGCTCCTTCACAGCCAGCTCCTTCACAGCCAGCTCCTTCTCGGACAGCTCCTTCTCGGACAGCTCCTTCTCGGACAGCTCCTTGCGCATGTACTTCTGCTTGTACTAGTAGCCCATGCAGTTGTTGTTGCTGCTTTGGTTGTTGAATAGTACTTGTGAGATGAGTTACAACCTGTGTTGATGGTGTGCTGCTACTTTCTTGCGATGAACCAACATCACTGGTCGTTGGTGATTCAACAACTAAACAGGCTACCTGTGCAGCACTCATGGTGGGCCTTTGTTTTTTTTGTTGTTTTTCCCCAAAAAATGTATTGGTTGAGCCACCAGTCTCCTTGGTAAGTGGTGCCACTTGCTTCTTCTTCTCCTTAGTAGAGACATCTTTCTTGCAAGAGGACCTACGGGCACCTCTTTTTGGAGCCATCTTCTTCAGATGTCAGAACAACAGGCCGCAGCAGGACTTCTTCCTGGCACTGATGCTCAACGATGATGCAGAGTTTTGTGCACCTAAAAGCAAACGAAGACAGAGGAACATCAGTAAATATATGTTGCTTATGTAGCGCTTCAATAAACAGTTTGCAAGTAGGCATTTATGAATACACACGTGCACAGTGCACACCACACAATATGGAAATTTCAAAATTAGGATTTGCTAAATTTTTGGGAAACAGGAATTTAACATTGATCCAAGAGAGCACACACAGAGAGGGTTGTACTTTCATGTACCCCTGACTCCGCCTGGGCACAATGGGTGAAAGCAAGGCACAATGGGTGCAGGCCTATGTCTCAAAGCTCACTGCCTGCCTTCAAAATGGCCGCTTGACCCCCATCCACATGGCCAGGACCATGCCTCAAAATGGCCACCACCAACATAGCCAGCCCCCAACCCCTACTCCAAAAAGTCACCTGCTGGTGGTTTTCCGGTGCAAAATTGCAATTTTTACAATTTCGCGAGTGCGAGATTGTTGCTTCACGGCGCGAACGTGGCGAAAAACCAGCAAAATCCACGAACAGACAGATTCTGGGCCCCCTGGGCATAATGGATGACATCAGAGCACACTGGGTGCAGGCCTATGGCACAAAGCACACAAACTTGCTTAAAAATGGCCCCTAGACCCCCACCCACACGGCACCAGGCAATAAAATGGCCCCCACCCACATAGCAAGCCCCCAACACCACCTCAAAAAGTCGTAAAACACACAAAAATCACCACAATCCAATGCCATCCATGCCCTGGCCAGAATCATGTTAAAAAAACATTCAACAAAACAGTTGTATCATGCATGCACCCATAACTAAGCCTGGTGGTTTTCAATTCATGTGCAGAATTGTAATTTTTACAATTTCGCGAGTGCGAGATTGTTGCTGCGCGGGACACGAGCAGTGCGAACACAAGCAAAAACATCCTCAGCTCGCGAACTTGCAGATTTTCCCCCCAAAAAAGTCGAAAAAAAAGCAACACACACAAAAATCACCACAAACAAACAACATCAACTTACTTCTTTGTCAAATCAAATTTCGAATCCAAAAGTAATCCAAAAGGCCTCAAATCCAAATATCCAGCAGCAACCACAAAAAGTAATCCTTCCCAGTCAAGATCGAAATCAAAGTGGCCAGGAAATGGAATAAGCAATGGGAGGAGCTTGCTGGACAGGAACAGGAAGTTGGAGACTGGGGCACTTCCTTCACCCACCCCTATGGGAGGAGCTTGCTGGACAGGAACAGGAAGTTGGAGACTGGGCCACTTCCTTTACCCCTCCCCTTGTAATTTTTGTACTTTCCCGAGTGCGAGATTGTTGCTGCCCGCGCCGCGGACCGCGAGCAGTGCGAACACAAGCAAAAAATCCGCTTCGCGCGGATTTGCGTATTCTCGCCACATCCGCGAGAGTTCGCGGATTGCGGATTCTCCGAAAATACGAAAAATCCGCGAGTGTAACGGATTTTACGCCCATGCTTAGTTGCAGGGGGATTTTGTGTGCCCCTGTTGTGAAGGGGAACTTCCTTATATTCTGGTAAAGCAGGTGCGATCTAGCAGTCAGCAGAATGTTGTATATTTATCATTTAAATGAAATACTCAGGACAAAACAAGCTTCTCGGTCATTAAAAGAGCCTGAAACACTCTTAGAAATTCAAGTCATGGCATGCACCTTGCAAACCTTTGTTAAAAATCCCTAGCTAACCCCGATAGTGTTTCCTAAATAATGGACAACTCTAATGGGAAAATAAATGGTTCTTAATCAAAGTGAGCCTCAGCGAAGCTGATGTGTTTTTTCCCTGCAGAATAATTATGAAGGTTTGTACTGTTTCCAAAGATGGGGGTTATGTTATGTTATTATTTATTTATAGAGCGCACGTACACCCAAGGGTTTCTTGGCGCTGGTGTCTGGGTCCTTAGACGATCCCTAGTCATAGGCCTGTTTGAATAACAGGGTTTTCAGGGATTTTCTGAAGACCAGAAGACTGTCACATTTCCTGAGTGAGGTAGGTAGGGAGTTCCACAGTACAGCTGCTAGATGGGAGAAGCAGCTTCCTCCTTGCTTCTTCCTTTTAAAGGAGGGAGTACTCAGTAGGTTTAGGTGAGCAGAACGTAAGTTACGTTGTGGTTTGTGAACCTTTAGTAACTGATGAATTTTGGGCCTTTACCATGTAGAGCTTTAAAAACAGTGCACCCGGCTTTGAAAGTAATCCTTTGGGCCATTGGCAACCAATTGAGTTTTTCCAAAATTGGTCGGGCAGGCTGCCACTTGGGCTGTTTCCCTATCAGCCTCGCCGCCTGATTTTGGACCATCTGCAGCTGTTTCAGGGCGCCTGCTGGAAGCCCGAGATAAATGGTGTTTGAGAAGTCAAGACGCGAGAGCACCAAGGCGATTATTACCTGCACCAACGCCGAGTGGGTGAGTAGATGTGCGATTTTCCTGATTTTCCGTAGTTGGAAAAAACACGATGAGACAGTGGCTCACCCTTGCACCTTTAAGTGAGAGGTCTGCATTTAATGTAACCCCCAGGCTTTTGACTTTCTGTGAGGCTATAGGCGGGGAGCCCATGTGTGATGGCCAGAAGTGGGGGCCCCAACTGAGCTCGCTCTTCCCAGGCAAGACTAATTCCGTCTTGCCTGGGTTGAGCTTAAGATGATTGGCATCCATTCACTTTTGTATGAGTGACATTGTTTCCTGAAACCTATTGACTGCATCCGGTGTGTTCAGGGGGAATATCAGTTGTAAATCGTCGGCATAATTAAAGATGGTGACTTTCTGATTTTTTAATAGATATAATAGGGGTCTCAGGTAGAGGTTAAACAGAAGCGGTGAGAGTGACGATCCCTGCGGCACTCCGCAGGATGCCGGTAGTTTTTGAGCTGTGAATGCACCAAGTCTCACAGATTGCGTCCTGTCAGATATAAAAGATGCTATCCATCCCAGCGCTGAGCCCCTGAGGCCGGCCTGCTCGACACGGTTTAACAAGATGTTATAGTCAACCATGTCGAAAGCGGCGGACAAGTCCAATAGCACCAGCGCTTGGTGGACGTCTTTGTCTGAATTGGATCTAATTGTGTCCTGCACTGCGAGGATAACCGTTTCAGTAGAGTGGGCTGGACGGAACCCTGCCTGATTGGGTTCCAGGAAATCTGATTGCTCTATGAAATTTGACAGGCATCTGGACACATGAGCTTTGAGCAATTTCGATAGGAACGGGAGGAGGGAGATGGGCCTGTAATTTGCTGGTTCAAGAGGATCGGCCCCTGGTTTCGTGATGAGTGGAACGAGCGTGGCTGCTTTGAACCTATCAGGTACCTTGCCCTGTGACAGGGATGCATTCAGGATTTGGAGGATGCCGGTAGGTAAGGCTAAGCATACCTCTTTTAGAATATGTGGAGGACAGCTGTCGTTAAGGGATCCGGATTTGACCCTGGCTAGGAGTTCCGATAGCGTGTTTAGGTCGATAAGGGGCAAAGCATCCAGCATGTGCGGGTTGATGCTGACATCAATCAGAACTTCTGGATTAGATGAATTAGGGATGCTCCTTTTGATGGTAGTGATTTTGTCTATAAAAAAGGAGTTAAGTGAGTTGCAGAGTGTCTGGGTGGGTACCAGGGGGAGGGCGGTTCTCTCGCTGTTACAGAGGTCTTTCACAATTTTGAAGATATCTTTGGTTTGATTTTGAGAATTCAGAATCTTCCTAGAGAAGTAGTCAGTTTTATTTTTTAGGATGGTTTTTAAATATTCTCTGTGAGCCGTCCTGTATATCCCTTTATGTTGCTGACAGTAATAGGTTCTCCAGGCTCTCTCTTTCTGGCGTAATTCTAGTTTAAGTTTCCTTAGTTTGGGGTAGAACCATTTGTGGGCATCTGTGTCGCGAGTGCGAGCAAACTTGACCATTGGAGCGTGGGTTTCCACAGCCTCAGATAGCCAATCAGTGATTTTTTCTTCCATATTGTCTAAATCGTTGTCTAATCTGGGCTGTGTGGATTTCAAGGTTCCTAAGAAACCCACCATATTTATAGAGTTCCATTTTCTGGTTGGGCCTCCTGCTGGTATGATGGTTTGGCATAGCCTTCCATGGTGATAGTGAATTGTATTAGATGGTGATCAGGCCAGATACAGGGAGTAATGGAAGGGGTTGGGAGTGACAGGTTATGGGACCAGATTTGGTCTAGTGCATGACCCTTTTCATGAGTAGGATCAGCTATGTGTTTGGTCAGGTTGAGATTCACAAGCAGTTCCTGTAGCTCAACTGCCTGGGGCCCAACTGCCTCGTTGTCGAGCCAGTAATTCAAGTCCCCTGCAATGAGGACTTTCGGGTAGTTGACTACCAGGGAACAATTTGTTCTGCTAAGGATAATGGGAAAGATGTCATGGAGCGAGGGGGGCGGTATATCAAGACTATTAAGAGGGCACCCGATTCAGAATCTAGTTTGATGATAAGGTTGTCTGTCTCTGTGAGGGTAAGGGGGGTGAGGGACAGGAGAATGTATGATCTTTATGAATAATAGCTGCAACCCCGCCCCCAAGCTTGCCTAGGGGGCGGTTGTTCGCATGGATATAGTAATCCGCGGGGAGTGCGGCTAGGATATCTGGCAGTGAATCCTCTGTCAGCCATGTTTCTGTGAGTAACAGAATATCTGGTTTATCAGTAGCTAGTAGTAGGAAGATATCTAGTTGGTGCTTCACCAGGGACCGGGTGTTTAGATAGGCACAACGTAGTGTAAGGTGAGGTTTGATCGTAGGCTCAGGGTTTCTTAGTAAGTCCTGGCCGGTTGAAGAGTCCCTGGCAATGCCGTTGATGGTGATACGGCGGATTGTATTTGGGGACATGGGGCGGTCTCTATGAGGTGGGGAATCCAGTGACATGAGGACCCTAGGTGAGTAGGTTAGAGTTTGGCCAGGGATTCTTGCCCCTGGCGCCGGGCCGGCGTGGATGGGCGCAGACGGGCTTGCCTCTGGCGCGCCTTCGGCGCGCCAGCGGCGCGTCCGCTGCGCGGTCGCGGCAATCATTTTGTAGTAATGTGTGTGGGAGGGGCCAGCAACTGGGACTCAGATCAGGTGAGGAGAATTCCCTCCTAAGATGGCGGCCTCTGCCGGAGCTGTTCCCCGCTGTAGCGCTTAGTCGGCTGCAAGGGGGGAGGATTCAACCAGGTAATTAGCCAAGTAATCTGGCCTTTCCCCAGCTAAAGTGCTAGTGCACTGGTTTCCTTAATTTTTTAAAAATCGCCTCTGAGTGGCAACAATATTTTAAAAACGTGCGCGAGTGAAATAAAACAGGTTTTAAAACATGAGCAAGCTAAACATACAATTTTTACGAGTAGCGGCTACTTCCCGGCTTTCCGCCTCAGGAAGGGGACAGTCAATGTAGACAGCGCGCTTCTGCCTCAGTGCAGCTTTTGTAGTAACGTGTGTGGGAGGGGCCAGCAACTGGGTCTCGGATCAGGTGAGGAGAATTCCCTCCTAAGATGGCGGCCTCTGCCGGAGCTGTTCCCCGCTGTAGCGCTTAGTCGGCTGCAAGGGGGGAGGATTCAACCAGGTAATTAGCCAAGTAATCTGGACTTTCCCCAGCTAAAGTGCTAGTGCGCTGGTTTCCTTATTTTTTTAAAGATCACCTCTGAGTGGCAACAATATTTGAAAAACGTGCGCGAGTGAAATAAAACAGGTTTTAAAACATGAGCAAGCAAAACATACAATTTTTACGAGTAGCGGCTACTTCCCGGCTTTTCGCCTCAGGAAAGGGACAGTCAATGTAGACTGCACCTAAGTGCACCTAGCTCAAAAACTAGTGTAAACTGAAAGACAAACAGTGAGCATGTGGTTGCACGAACGAAAATCCCCACATTTCCAAGGAGGTTTATTCTTGTATCAGTACGTTGCTCTACAAATGTATAACTTTTCTCTTTGGTTCAAAAGTGCAACGTGTACGTCAACCGGCGAAGGGGGTTCACGCTTACATAATACCTTTTACCTTTCGCAGGAATGAAAGAAGAAAGACTATGGAAAGAGAATGCAGGCTAGAGAAAGTCGGAAAATGAAACGGAGATGGAACGAATCTGGGAAAAGGGACAACTGTAGTGAAAAGAAAAGAAAGGGGAAAATAGAAACGGCACAATAAAGATAGAATGATCAGAAAGAGAAGTAAAGAAAGCAAAAATGTCCAAAGATTAACGAAGTCAAGAAAGCAGGAAATAGAAATTAACAAATAGAAACAGGAGAATAAAATAACAAACGAAGGCAGAGCGAAACAGAAAAAAAGCAAGGTGGATGAAATGGAGCTGTAAGGCCAATATGTAGTTTCCATGAAAACCCCCCCTCTCCCTCCCCCCGCCCCCCTGTCGCAGATCCACAACACATTTCATGTGTTACGATTGTGAAAGCTGTAGGGAAACCAGCCAATGCATAAAATCAGGATAATAATAGAAAACTGTTTGAAATGTAAAGGCTTAATATGTATCCAGTTCCCCCTCCCTTTGGTTATACATTGCAATAACCGAGTCAGGTGTGGAGCTACCAACTGGTAGCACAAAATAAAACTGCAAAGTGCTCGAGGTGCCATCAATTGAGTTCTATCCTGCACATTAAGCCATGTAGGTAGGTGAGTCATGTCTTGGGCGATAGCATTTTATGTACAAAGCATGATTTGGCAATTACAATGTTGAAAATAACGTGTTAAAATAAAGCCATTTGATCATTATTTTTTAACACACACAGCATGATATTGCATGTTCACTGTGCTGTGTAATACGCTCCATTGTCTTACATGGCTAGATCTGTGCTGCACAAATACTTGAACTAAAATAGTGCTCCTGTGCACTGTCAATGACCTGGCCAAAGAGGGCATGAACGAGCTGAAACTGGATCATAAATACAAAGCTGTCCCGAACAGGAGCCCCCAAAATAGGTTTGGCCCTGGACCCCCAAAATCCTTAAAATATCAATGTTAAAGGGGGATATTTTAATTGGAGCAAAAATCGTCACCACACGTGTTGTGAGGAGCTGTGCGTTTTTATTCATGGGTGTTGTTTATTCTTTAATAGTGCTTCATTTGCATTACATTTGTAATTCACAAAATGCACACGAATGCCTATTTGATAGGCAACAGTATAAATCGAGGCATGGATAATAACCTCCTTTATCAAGTGGATGCGAAGAATGCGATGATAATATGACATTCTTACTATTGAGTGTCAAAGTAAAATATTGGTACATGGTCAGTTAAAATTAATCTCCTTCATAAAACAGCTATGTAGACATTTTTGTTACTTTGAATTTTCTATAGCGTGGACTAGATGTAGAATAGATATTAGGAAAAAGGCAGTAATGAATGGAAAAAGAATACATACAGCAAATAGAAATAGTGGCAATGAATATGAGATGATTTTTACCACATTTTGTTATTGGTTACAACCCAAGTGCTTTGTTTTCATCGCTGATACCTTGAATCTAATTAATTACACATTCTGCAGTGGAGGCAGTGAGTGTGTGTGTAAACAACAGGAGAGAGGATATGGCCCTTCAGATATACTAGTGATTTTCTACCATTGACTGACTAAGAGCTGGGACAACTGCAAATGTATTTTTTACCATTCTATTAATGAGCATGATATAGACGCTCTACTTAGTCATAACTTTTAGATCTTGATGAATTTGAAAAATGGAATTCCTCAACTGTTGATCGTATGAAAATATCTCTACGTACCCAGGTAATTTGCTTCATTAATCTCTCTACCGTTTGCTACGGTTCGGATATTTATTATCGCAATCCCTCTCAATTTATATGGGGATTTTTATATTTTATTTATGCTATATTATTTATATTCTTACAGAAATTGTAGTGCACCCCTGTTTACACCCTTGTCCTGATGAAGACCCCGATGTAAGGCCTCAAGTACGCCTACTGCTGTAGCGTGGGGTCGAAACGTCGACGGCTACTTACCCTCCTTCTCAGTTAACACCGCCCGCATTTCTTGGATATTATATACCAGTGTCAATATAGACTTTTTTGAGAATTAATGGGATATCTCTTGAATCCTTTATCTGGCTCAGGGACCTGAAGCCGATATTTTGTGTTAAAATTTGATATATCTTTTTGTCACGACTATTATCCTTCTTTATCAATTTCTTTCTCCTTCGCAGCATCACGCTATTTCACTCCCTTTCCTTTGGGGCACTGTTATGATAACCTATAATTTGCAGTAGTTGCTCATTGTGATTAATTTACAGTGTGTCTAATGTTTTGTCAATATTGCTTTAAATAAATGTGAATAATGTTTACACAATTCACAGGGACCCTCATTTTGTATACTACATAGCACCCAGGTCCCTTGTGGATTTTTCTTGGGTAAAACCCCCCTTTTCTTAACTCATCTGAGCAGGTGCATACCTGCGAGGTTTCTGGTTTTATTCAAATTGTTTCTGAATTTTTCTGTTGAGACCATGGTGGAAAGTGAACTGCTTTCTTACACTGAAGACTACATAAACGCACTTTTACAAGACCAGTCAAACCAATTCCTATCTAACACTAGCTTACATGTGGATGTCACCTTGAGTGACAAGGTCAGTAGACTAGAAAAAAGAGAAAAAACTCATTAGGACACGCTTGCATGGTTATCTATTGACAAAATATTTACAAGAAAATATTATTCCCATTGGTTTACAAATCCAAATAGAACCTGCAATATTTGTTGACGTGCCAAAGTTCAGGGAGGGATTCAGCTACGTCGCAAATAATTGCTCCCGGCACTGGATGGGGCTGGGGGTGGTGTGGTAAATAAAATATTACCCTGGCATAATTTCTAGGCATTAACAATTAGCATGTATCAAATGAGAGGCAGAGAGTCCGTGGTGTCCAAGTTAAAAGGGCTTTATTCCATAACTCGAGTTAAGGGAGAATCTGTTCCATCTCCACTGAGGATCAGGAAGTGTCTTCTAACATTTAATAACAATGAACAACATATATATGACATACTCCTTGTACATAGGGAGGAGCGCTTCAGGCAGAGCAAGACAGAAAATGAGATAAGAGCATGTAGGCGTGCATGAGGGTGTACACTTGATGAGTCATAGGAAGGTGATAGGTAGGTGTCATAGGTGGGTGGTACACAGAGGATGAGTTTGCATGGCAGGTTGGAACTTTGCCCTAATTGTGCATGCAATTTGGTCATGACGTGCAATTGACGTGTAACTGGGAGGAGAGCTGACTTTCAGTCTAGTAGAGAGATCTTTAGTGTCAAGGCGACCAGCACGTCTGGTACTAACTGATATCTTAAGTCAGGGGATGTATTATCTGAAGCAAAGGTTGCTCATCTCTAAAAAGACAGAAAGGGCATATATTTCTTCGTTCATTACATGGGGCTGTGAGCTTTCTGCAGATGCAAGCACTGTGATTTACTTTAATGGAGACAGAGAGGCTAGGCCCTATCTTCCGCGGACGGGTTCTGTTTACCTTTTTCACCGGGCATGCAGATAACTGTTAAGCAAAATATACTGCCTTGGCAGCCCTTGCTGGGCTTCTCTCGGCTGAGCTAGAAGCATGCGAGGTCAGAGATACGTAACTGCAGCCTTCAGTGTGTCAGGAGTCATGAAAAACCCTTAATTCAGAAAGTGGTTCATTACGATATTTATTTAAAAGTGCACAATGCAAAATACATGGGCCTTCATGTTAGCTTAACTTTTGGGAAACTTGATGACAGGCACCTTAATGCAGGACGTGATTGCAGAGGCCTTGTGATTCAGGCCACTAAGAGAAATATGCATGGGTGACATGCACACACATGTAACATAGGGTATAAGTAGGGGGCATCTTGGTCAGGCAAAATTTCATTTTCCTCATTCCCTCCTTGTCCCCTACGTAACCCTTCAGGATACATCTATATTCATGAGACCGTATAGTTGATCATACAGCATCATTTGTTCGTCCTTAACCCTTTGTATACTTGGATGTGGAACACATGCAGTTGCACACAGGCCGCAAATGGCCGGGCCACACTGCAGACAGAGACAGCAACCAAATATCATAAGTAGGATCACTCCTAGGAAGGACAACACTTTCCATCCCCAAGCAGATATCACACCCCAGAGCCAACTGGACCAAGTCCATGTGCCTGGGTCTTGATGTATGTCATGAGCAATCTTGTGGAGCCTTATTATCGCTGCATACACAGATGGTGCGTTATTTGGGATGAAAATGCAACAACTAGATCGGATGACTCTACAAGCTCCGCCCCTATCCGCCAAGATGACGTCTAGAACGAGGCGATTTTGAAGAACGACAAGTCTAATAGCAGACTGCTCCTGGGTCAAGGGCGCCAGGGCAGATTCAGTTATATTTACAACTGTTTCAAGAGTCCTTGTTAACTTGCGTATCAGTTTACTGTTTTGGACGGGACCTATGAAGAAAAAGAAACCTTTGTTGAAATCTGTATATTGCTCCCAAGCTGTTTCAGTCTGATCAATCCCTGCGGAATCTGTCTCCCTCTTTTGTCTAACATGTTCTAGTCGTGAATCTCTATGATAATTGGATGGGGCTAGAAAAACGGGTGGAAGCAGGAACGCTATATAACATGTCCCACCCCAGTCTAAGGGCAGATGTACATAGGCTGTCTGACCGCAAATGAAATAGGTATGGCGTGATGTTTTGAAAGAAGAAAGACCTTTATCATTAAACTCTACTACAGTGTTACACTCGCTGTGTCCCATGAGTACTGAGCCTTTCTTTCTGACACATAAATCACCTTTTGCTGGCAGGACTGAAATAAACGGTGGACCTGTATTTTGCTTGGGCTGAACATTTAACATTATAAAGTTAACGGATGCATTTCCTTGCTCGTACTCTTCATTTTCTAGATCAGTGCCTTTCCTTTAGGGAAACCCGTCTTTGTCTGGAAAACATGCTTCATTCATTACTTTATTCAGGTTTCCATATATCCAGCCACCTGGATAAGCTATGTACTTTCTATCTATTGAGGTCATTAAAGCAAACCATGCTCCACATGACCCATTGTGTGAGAAAGGTAGAGGATAGAATGGCAAAACTCCCTCCGTTTTCTGATAAGGGGGCAGTTGGCCACATACCCAGCAATCAGTTGCATTGCTGGTTTGGTGAGAATGGTGTAACATACGAATAAATGTATTGTTACGAAGTGCAAGTCGATATGACAATTCATGAGGTGGCAATTCACTAAATGTATGCTCTATGGTGCTGTTACTGGAAGAGTGTATATGTGAGGAAATAGGAAAGAAAACATGTAGCAATAAACTGACACAGATTATACCAATGCACAGAATAAAAAGAATGATCAAAGTAACTATACATCTACTGCGTAATAGCTTGCAGTATTTAGCTTTCATTTGGGTTTTCTTGCTATTCTTGTCTGTGATCTTATACATGTCAGAAATCTAGTCTAACCGATTCACCACCGGGTGGGCTTAAACAATTAAACTACGTCTGACTTACTAGATCTTAACTTAGACCTATACTCCTGCTGTGGAGTCTTTTCTAGCAAAGGTGGCGCAAAGTCTGTATTGTCCTTAATTTTTTCAAAAGTTCCAGATTGTCCAAAGTACTTTTTGCAATGATGAAGATGAATCCACCCCTTGCGTCCCTCCACCTTCACTGCAGTCCTCGTGGTCAGTAGTACCAGCTTCGGCTCCTTCCAGCGCGGCTCAAGGGGGCTCGAACGATCAAAATTCCTGATGTGAATATAGTCTCCTGGTGCTATGGCATGCTCCTTGACCTGGGTGTTGTCAGGGAAGGCAGCAGCAACCTGTGAACGACAAGAGAGTAGTGCAGACAACAAGGAAGCCAGGTAATCTGTCAGCATGTTACTGTCAACATCAGTTATTCTTTTAGGCATAGGCGTACCCCACATATTTGGCGGTCTACTGAAGACTACTTCATACGGAGATAGACCTGTTCTGGAATGGGCTACCATACGCATGTAAAAGAGGGCAACCGGCAAGGCTACCATCCAATCCACGCCTTTTTCTGCACAGACCGTTGCAAGTTTTGTCTTAAGTGTCTGATTATGTCTTTCTACAAGGCCCGCTGCTTCTGGGTGTCGCACACAATGGAACTTCCAGGTATATCCTAACAGAAGAGACACTTGTTTCATTAATTCAGAGGAGAATGGCTGACCGTTATCAGAATAGACGACCCGAGGCAATCCATACCTGGGGAAGTACTCGCGCACTAATTGCCTGGCTGTTGTCACAGCAGTATAATCTGAAACTGGATATGCTTCTGTCCATCTAGATAATGCACACACAATGACCAAGACATACTTGTAACCTTTACATCTGTCCATTTGGATATAATCCATCTGGAGAACCTCAAAAGGGTGGTCAGGAGGATGAAATCCGCCTTGTTCCACCGGAATGCCTTTACCTGGATTGAACTGGCAACAGATCATACATGTTCGTACTTTCTGTTTCGCTGCTGCACGCAGGTGCTTGTTAAACCAAATATTCTGTAAGCTGTCTAGCATTGCTTTTTCTCCTAAGTGTGCTGGACTATGAGCTGTGTTTATGATTACTTGTACCATAGAATCTGGGAGAAACCATGTGCTTTTTCCCTTAGTCAGCCAACCTTGGTCAGTCTGGACCCCTCCTTGTTCAGCCCATCTCTTTATCTCATCTGCAGTGGCATGTGTTTGTATGTCGAATACATCTTGAGTGGGATCCCTGACATTCATACATGTTGTCAGTAATGGTACCTCTGTCCTTGTCGTGTCTGTTGGTGTCTGGGCTGTCTGGGCTGTAAGTTTAGCTGTTCGGTCTGCCAGGTCATTACCCTGGGAAATGGTGTCTGTAACTTTGGTGTGAGCTTTGCACTTCAGGATAGAAATGGCTGTAGGTAAATGTATTGCTTCCAACAGGGCTTGAATGAGCTGGCCGTGCTGGATCTTGGTCCCATGGGAGGTCAAGAAACCTCTCTCCCTCCAAAGTACCCCGAAATCATGAACAACGCCAAAAGCATATTGTGAGTCAGTATAAATGTTCACTTTCAAGTGCTTAGCTCTTATGCAGGCTTGTGTCAGAGCGATGAGCTCTGCTGCTTGTGCTGACAGTGTGTCTATTTTCTGTGTCTCTATGACCTCAGTAGCAGTGGTCACAGCATAGGCTGCTACTAATTCTCCTGCACTCGTTCTCATGCATGATCCATCTACATAGAGCGTTAAGTCTGGGTCTGGAAGTGCAATATCTGTCAGGTCTTGTCTTGGTTTCGTCACTATATTCATTACTTCCACACAGTCATGTGGTGGTGCATTTACTGTACTTGAGGGCAAAAGTGTTGCAGGATTCAGAATATTACAACGTCTGATCTCTATGTGTGGTTGAAATAATGTCAGTTCATATCCTGTCAGTCTTGCTACAGTCAAATGTTGTGTTTGTGTCCTGTTTAAGAGAACCTCCACTGCATGTGGAACTTGTACTGTCAGAGGGTGTCCTAGCACTATCGAGTCACTCTGTCTTATGGCTAGGGCTGTTGCTGCAACTGATTTCAGGCATGCAGGCAGAGCCTGGGCCACTGGATCTAGTGTACTAGAAAAATAAGCGCACGGCTTGTGTCTTCCTGCTTGATCTTGTGTGAGGACAGATAACGCTGTTCCATCTCGTTCAGTTACGAAAAGCATAAAAGGTTTACTGTAACATGGAGTTGCTAAAACTGGCGCTTGACATAATGCTCTTTTTAATTCCTCAAATGCCAAGGTGTGTTCTTGTGTCCAAGGGAGGACAGTCGGAGTGGCTGCCTCCTGTGTAGTTAACTGTATGAGTGGTTTGGCTAGATATGCATACTGGGGAATCCATTGCCTACAGTACGAAGTGAGGCCAATAAAGGCACGTACCTCCTTCTGTGTCTTGGGCTGTGAAAGGTTAGCAATGAGCTGAATACGGTCTTGTGTTAGCTGTCTACCCTCCTTGGAAAGCAAGTGTCCAAGATACACCACTTGCTTTTCACAGAATTGCAACTGCGAGGGGGACACCTTGTGCCCCTTGTCAGCCAGAAAATGTAAAACTGTCAGTGATGCATTTTCGCATTCTTTTTCTGAACGTGCTGTAATTAGGAGGTCATCTACGTACTGAAGTAGCGCAGTGTTGGCAGGCATGTGAACACTGTCTAGCTGTCTTTTCAGTGCCTGACTGTAAATACTAGCGCTTTCTGTAAAGCCTTGTGGAGCTCTTGTAAATACAAAGCTACGACCTTTTAATGAGAATCCGAACAGGTACTGGCTATCCGGGTGAATGGGAACACTAAAGAAAGCGTTTTTCAAGTCTATGACAGTAAAGAAAGTAGCCTCAGAATCAATAGCAGTCAGTAATGAAGAAATGTCTGGCACCACTGGATATTGTGGTACTACACATTTGTTCAATTCTCGTAGGTCAATAATTAGTCGGTACACTGGCAGTACACTAGGGTCAGATCGTTTAAGGATAGGAATGACAGGCGAGTTACATACATTCGAGTCTGTCTCTACCACTACTCCTTGTGCAATAAGTTCGTCAACTAATTTCAATAAGGCTGTTTCGGCGTCAGGTGGTAACTTGTATTGTCTAATACGTGGAAGTACTACTCCTGCTTTGAGTGTGACATGGTGTGGCGTTATGTCCATGTAACCTACGTCAGTCGGTCCTTGTGCCCATAGGGTCTGTGGCACATTCTTGAGTCTGTGGTCAAAATCAGTCAGTACATAATGTCCCTTAAAATCACGTAAGAACAGGCGTACTCCTTCTGGAGAGCAGCAGATAACTGCTCCTAGGTCTTTTAATGTCTTCATACCAAGTAAGTTTTCTGGACATGACTTAGTAAGTAGCAAGTCAGTGGTACGTGACACTGGACCAACCCCTAGGGAAACTGGTTTAGATACTTCATTAACAATAGGCTTTCCTGAAAATCCCAGGGATACATTCTGTGAGCCCGAGAGAGGTGCCCCTGGAACCTCATCAGGGCTGATGGTAGTTCTGCTCGCCCCTGTGTCAATCAGAAATTTTCGGTCTTGTCCTAACACACGACTATGTACATAAGGACCCTCTTGATCTACAGGTACCTCAATAAGGGGCAAGCCAACTTCCCTCTCGAAGCTGTTTCATGAGAACTGTTGATATTCTGGATAGTCTGACTGTGTGTACTGATACATTTGTGGTGTGGCATTAACAGGCGGTGGTGGAGGATAATTCACTACTGTCTGTTGCGTGTTCTGTTGCGTGCTATTCTGTCTAGGAGTGTACTGTCGTTCTTTTGTCTTGCCTGTAACTATATTGTGTTTCAGAATAGTGCAGTCCTTTACAAAGTGACCTGGTTGTTTGCAGTAATTACAGTTCCCTTTGACAGGTGTCGTGTTATGTTTGTTTGAATTCGCCAGTACCGTTTGGGCAACCAGCACTTTCATTTTTGTCTCTTTCATGCGTCTCTTTTCATGATCCTGCTCTTCTCTAATCCTGTTCTGGTGATACTGTAACATCTGTAACATTTGTGAAGGGCTGTTTGCTTGCCAAGTACTCTCAACTTTCAGTACTCTATTCTTGATCTGGGGCAAGGAATTCTCAACTAATTTGCTCACAAAAAGATGTGGAAATGACTCGCTACCAGGCTTAAGGCCACTATTAATAGTAAAACATTTCTCAAATCTAGAATAGAAATCACTTGTGTCCTCTTCCTGTTTCTGTTTACAGGCTGAAATAGCATCCCAGTCTTCCTTTTTAGTGGTCAATAATCTCGGCAAAACTTGTATCAGGAATTCAGGTAGTTCTCTAGCTCTGTCCCCAAGACCAGCCCCCGGGGCCCTGCCTTTTTCTTCTGTTTCCAATGCATCCCAACTTAACTTTTTCTCACCCACTTCCCAATCTTTTTCCTTAAGCTTTTCATAAATCCCTGCAGGTAACAGTACTTTTAATAACTTCAGAATGTCAGCGTACGTATAATCTCCTATGCGGAGGATGTCTTTTAATTCTCGGTGAATCCCCCCTGGGTCTTTATCATGACAAGGCAACATCTTTTTCATTTCCAGAATCTCTAATTTCGTTAAGTGGGTGTAAACATACACCCGTTGTAACTCATTGGCCGCATTCTTGACGGGATGAACCTCTCGTAGGGGGTTCTGTCTGTCTATGTGTACGTTATGTCTACCGTGGTGTGAGACTGGAGGCATGCATGTAGTCAGAGAATCTATGTACTTATGTCGTTGATCCAGAATAACATTAATTAATTCAGTACCTAAACCTGACCATCTGTCTAGTAAAATGTCGTCTAGTAATTTATGCAAGTGACCAGGATCAGAATATTGACTCTCATACAACGTTATCAAGTGTTGGACCATGTAAATACCAGCCAAACGCTGTTCGTTCGGTGGAAGGCTTAAAAAAGTCTGAGCCACTATGTCACTGCTGTATATATTGGAATTGGACACCCACTGGGTGGCTGACCGGGCCAACTCTATTTCGTGTTGTGTGGGAGGTCGCTCGCTCCCTATCCATTGTTTCAGTGCTTTTTCAGTAGCCTGGAATAGAGCTTCAAGGGAATACCTTTCTTTTATAGCTGGCCCTTGTTTACGGTAATCAAGGCACTTGGGTCTGTCAAACTGTCGCGCTTTTCCTACATAATTAATCTTGCCTTTCGGATCCTGACGATCCTCTACCTATTCCGCTGATGACTCGCCCTTCTCGTCAGACTCTTTTCTGTGTCTTTCTATTATTTCCTTTCGTATTTTCTTGTACATGGCATCTATCTGTCCCTGTTTATCATGTCTACCGGGATCTATGTGCTCGCTCCATTCTATCAAACCTTGTTTTACATCTCCGTCTCCTTCGTCTTGTTCCCTGATCAGGCAGTTAATAATAAAACGTAGGATATGGTTCTTAACCCCTACCTTTCTTTGTGCCATGGCTTGTGCTATACTATCTGGTCCCTCCCCCGTTCTAATGAAACGGTACATTTTATCTAGGTGTTCTTTCATGTCTGGTAATGTCTCTAGATATGCAACGGCTTGTCTTAGCCTACGTGAAATCACGACCATTGAACCTTTTCCTGGTTCTGGATCATATACACAAAATGGAATGGCTACATCTACAGTAGGCACCCCTCCCACTGCCCCGTGACCTACGTCATCTTTTACTAGCTGCTGCTGAAGTTGCTGGAGCTGATCTGCTGGTGGGGGTGGAGGGAAACCTGCATTAACGTAGTCCGGTGCGGACTCGTCTAAATACGAGGAAATGAACGCCTCTGATGCTGTCGGCTTTACTCTACGTTCTCTATATGGTACAGGTGGTGGCGTTCGCGACCTACTGGGTCTCTCTGAGGTGGTCACTCTAGCTAGTTCTTCAGCCAGGACGGGATAAATACCAGTAATGACGGCATTTCTTTCTCTATCAGTCTGTTCTGTTTTGACTCGTTCCCCCTCCTCCGGTAGTTCTTTTTCTTTGGCTTTTTCCCCTGCTTGTCTAGTTCTATCTGCTTTATTCAATTCTTTCTCTATTCTCCTATGTGACTCTTTGCGCCACAATTCAATGGCATCCTTCTGAGAGGGTCTTGACTTCTTTTTCCATAGCGCCTCCTCTACTCTCATAATGCATTCAGAATCCCATGTTCCCGAAATTGGCCATCTATACTTTTCCTCCAGGTCCTTTGTATAGTCTACCCATAAATCTAAAAACAAAATGGCATCTAATCCATGCTTATTATACATATAATGACCAGGTGTGTCTTTAGGCGGGATGTTAACTGACTCTTCTAGTATACCTTTTCTGGTCCCTATCTGACGCAACTTTGAAAACAGTGGCATGTTTGAAACCAATATTCACAAAAATAGACCGAAACAATCAACAATCATTCACACACAAACAAATATTAAACACTAAAACAGTTACCACCTAAACTGATACAGAGAGCTAAACATGTACTTGAAAAACTTTATGCACTGAAATACAGTACAGCCATACCGGTCTCAGAAATGAGACACGTCTTTACCGTGCCCACGTTTACCATGGACCCGTCTTGACCGTGAACATGTGAATGGACACGTCTTGACCGTGCTCATATAAATGAGACACGTCTTTACCGTTTTCACGAATAACGTGAACCCGTCTTTACCGTGCCCACGTTTTACCGTGGACCCGTCTTGAAACTTTATGCATTCCCCATAGTGGTACTCACCGGGAAGCAGAATCTTGAAACTTGAAGGCCTCGGATTTCTACGCATGCGCCTCGGAACAGGTGGACCTCTGGAGACCTCGGACCTTGCTCTCTCACGGGTTGGGCTCTGGTTGAGACGATCCGCGTTCCTCACCGCCTCGTATGGATGCCTGGTCGCAGTCCGTCCTCCTCCTGGGCCTGATGGAGTAGCGGGAAGTCCCGCTGCGTGTACACTTCGAAGTCCGTCACGGCTGTGGAAGGGGGCAAAGCTGGACCTACAACACCGGCGCGGGGGGAAAGGGATAGTCCCTATTCGGGCGCCAAATTAATGTGGTAAATAAAATATTACCCTGGCATAATTTCTAGGCATTAACAATTAGCATGTATCAAATGAGAGGCAGAGAGTCCGTGGTGTCCAAGTTAAAAGGGCTTTATTCCATAACTCGAGTTAAGGGAGAATCTGTTCCATCTCCACTGAGGATCAGGAAGGGTCTTCTAACATTTAATAACAATGAACAACATATATATGACATACTCCTTGTACATAGGGAGGAGCGCTTCAGGCAGAGCAAGACAGAAAATGAGATAAGAGCATGTAGGCGTGCATGAGGGTGTACACTTGATGAGTCATAGGAAGGTGATAGGTAGGTGTCATAGGTGGGTGGTACACAGAGGAGGAGTTTGCATGGCAGGTTGGAATTTTGCCCTAATTGTGCATGCAATTTGGTCATGACGTGCAATTGACGTGTAACTGGGAGGAGAGCTGACTTTCAGTCTAGTAGAGAGATCTTTAGTGTCAAGGCGACCAGCACGTCTGGTACTAACTGATATCTTAAGTCAGGGGATGTATTATCTGAAGCAAAGGTTGCTCATCTCTAAAAAGACAGAAAGGGCATATATTTCTTCGTTCATTACATGGGGCTGTGAGCTTTCTGCAGATGCAAGCACTGTGATTTACTTTAATGGAGACAGAAAGGCTAGGCCCTATCTTCCGCGGACGGGTTCTGTTTACCTTTTTCACCGGGCATGCAGATAACTGTTAAGCAAAATATACTACCTTGGCAGCCCTTGCTGGGCTTCTCTCGGCTGAGCTAGAAGCATGCAAGGTCAGAGATACGTAACTGCAGCCTTCAGTGTGTCAGGAGTCATGAAAAACCCTTAATTCAGAAACTGGTTCATTACGATATTTATTTAAAAGTGCACAATGCAAAATACATGGGCCTTCATGTTAGCTTAACTTTTGGGAAACTTGATGACAGGCACCTTAATGCAGGACGTGATTGCAGAGGCCTTGTGATTCAGGCCACTAAGAGAAATATGCATGGGTGACATGCACACACATGTAACATAGGGTATAAGTAGGGGGCATCTTGGTCAGGCAAAATTTCATTTTCCTCATTGGAAACGGCAGCTGAACAAGTTCAATCCCTCACAAAAGAAATTGCGGCACTAAGAGCTGAGATACTTGGAGATAACACTTTAACAAATGCTAAATCTGCTTTGAAGACCCTAGATGCTACACTGAAAGATTTTGATGTTACCACCCAAACTAAGAAATTGGAGAAATTGGCCAAAGACCTGAGAGCATTTGATAAGAAGAACGTTTACCCTTACCTCCAACCGGATTACTACAAACAGGATAATCAGGGTAGTTTTTCAAACCGAGGTAGAGGCGGTAGAGGCAGAAGAACATACACTACCTTTTCTGATTCCTCATACAGCTCCGGAAGTGAATCAGAACCAACAACGCCAGGACCATCATATAACTATCAATATTCAGATTATAGCTACCCTCAGTATCCGCCACCGCCTCCCCATTTTTTAGGAAGAGGCCAGATGCAATGGAGACCTCCACGAGGTCACGGGAACTGGTCCGGGGGACAACAGCGCGGGCAACAATCCGATACAGGGAACCAGAATGGAGGCAGGGGACGTGCACAGAAGCAAGTAACGTTCCGTCCAGAATCCCATGGAAAAAGTTCCACGAGGAGGAACACCTATCGGTGGTGACTATTGCACCTGCACCGGTGACCGAAATTGTTTCTAATCCAATAGTGAATATCTCCAAACATAAGCTAGCTGAAGAAGAACAAAAAGTGTTGAGCAAGGGACTCTCCTATGTTCCGACTACTCCCCCTAACAGGTTCCAACTGAAGACTGAACTTTATAACTTCTTCAGGAAGATCCGCCTCAGATGTTTCTTTAGACATTCAACTGCCCAACAAAGATCATCCGTAACCGGATTAAGAGAACCTTCCACTTTCTTTCCACCATCCTATGCCATGAGCAACAAAATCCTTGCTTTTGAAGATGTTGTTATCCAAGATGTGGAGAATGCAGTTAACAAACCGAAATACATCAGGTATAACTTGAGTAAAAATCAAAAGATAGCCTTAAAAGGTCTGAAGGAGAATGCGGAAATAGTGATTAAGCCCGCGGATAAGGGCGGGGCTATCATGATCCAGGATACCACCGCCTATAAAAAAGAAATCTATAGGCAATTAAGAGATGGAATAAGCTACAAACAAATCAACAGTGATCCATCTAAGGACCTCGCTCTAGTAATTTTACAAACAACACAAAAAGGCCTTGATGATGGTTTTTTGTCTGAGCAAGAATTTAAATTCCTCAATCAGAGTCACCCCCGCCTTGCGACAATTTACACCTTGCCCAAGGTGCATAAGGGCCTGGATAACCCTCCCGGACGCCCAATTGTGTCCGGGTGTGGATCCATGCTGGAACCTCTCTGCCAGTACATCGATTTCTTTTTAAAACCACTTGCCACAAAAACCAGGGCTTATCTCCGCGACACCACCCAAGTCATCAATCTCATTGATCAAAGACCTTTTAATTCAAATACCCAGCTATTAGTAACTTGTGACATTGTGTCGCTGTATACTAGCATCCCCCAAGTGGATGCGATCACGATAACGGAAAAGGCCTTGGACACCAGGACTGCACCAGTTCCAGTCCCTACCCATTTCATCTTGGAACTTTTAAAGATTGCGATGATGAGTAACTTCTTTATATTCCAGAATGACTTTTTCCTACAAACGAAGGGAGTAGCAATGGGGGCTACATTTGCCCCGAATCTGGCAGTCCTATATATGGATGATTATGAGAACAAATTCATCTTTAATAACACCAATCCATTCGGACACCACATGGCTATGTGGGTCCGCTACATAGATGATGTGCTGTGCATTTGGGATGGCACAAAACAAGATCTCACCCTATTCCACGCTTGGCTCAATAACAACAGTACAGACATTCAATTCACACTAGAAGCAAGTAACGAGAAGATTCCGTTCTTGGACATTACGATCTACGTCAATCCTGATACCAACCTTTTGGAAACAACTTTGTTTCGTAAACCATCAGAACGTAACTCTTTATTAGAGTATAATAGCCATCACCCGAGGGGATTACGCGACAACCTTCCGGTAGGCCAATTCTTTTGAATCCGTCGCAATTGCTCCTGTAAAGAAAATTATATGACTGAGTCACAAGATCTCTCAAGCCGCCTATTAGCACGCGGATATCCAGCATGTTTAGTAAAACGTCCACGCAAAAGGGCGTGGTATAGCCCTCGAGACAGTCTTCTAACTCCTGAACTTAAAGAAAACCCAGCCATGGAACGTATTATCTGTGTAACAACATTCTCGACCCGCAGTAACGATGTCAAAAAAATCATCAATCACCACTGGAATCTAGTGGCAGACGATATTGGACAGAATGCCCTACCCTTGCACTCATTCAAGAGGGCACGCAATATCAAAGATCAAGTGGTTCAATCATTCCTACCTACACCTAGGAATCCTACAATCCAATCAATGTGGCACCTGCCACCTATTGTGGGGCATACTAGATGTGGTTCATGTGCAGCATGTGATACCACAATCCAGACAAAAGAATTGACCTATAGAGGTAGAACCTACCCACTTAAATCCCATACTAACTGTAATAAGTCTCATGTAATTTATTGGATTAAATGCCCATGTGACTTAGCATATGTGGGCCAAACTCAACAAAAAGTTAAAGCCCGCATACTACAGCACGGCAGTCGGATCAGATGCAGAGTACAGGGGGCTCCCTTGGTAGATCATTGTACCAGACAAGGCCACACTCCAGAGACCTTACAATGGCTAGTTCTAGAGAAGATTAGCCTTGGCCCAAGAGGAGGTGATATAACACACATCCTCACCTTGAGAGAATCCAAGTGGATGACCATTTTAGACACTATCCAGAATGGACTAAATGAAGCTGAAAGTAGCCATGCGCAGTTGGCCAAATTTGGCCGTTGAATATACAAGCATAAGATCTTCACCCTCATGTTTGAGAGGTGCATCTTTTACAATTGATTTGTTTGTATATATGGCTTTGACTTTAAATCTGACCTTTAGCTTCTGATAACATATCCATGTTATACTGAATAGTCCTTTGTGTATATTCTGATACATCTGTAATATGTGTTTTAATATTTCTCTAAATATAGCTTTTCACAGCCTTGGTTAACGCTCTACAAATAACTCATGTATGTGCTGCTTTCACCCTCCTGTCTGAGAGGTGCGTGGCAATTTGTCTTCCTGAACAGTATTATTTATGATGTAGAACTAATGCTTCACAATATCTTGGCCTTAGTAACCGCAAATGTCTGCAGTTTACTATCTGACAACTTTTCAATATCCTTTGCTGAACGCGCGTTCCTTCAGAAATGCCAACCAGCCATGCCTATCACAGGGCACTAGTTATGTTTTCACGAGACCAAATTGTTCCACTATAAAGTAGTGTATGAAACATCTGATCGAATTTATCGTTATGACTCTTTTTAACCGAATCCGAGACCCAGTTAGACTCTGTCCCACCCAGAATTGTAGAAACGGGATTCTCTGTTGCCCTTGGAAACGACCCGGAACTACCTAGTGTTAGTCCTTTCTCTATATCTTAAGTGTCCAAACTCAGCTTCGGCGCGAGCACGTAGAGTTCATTCCTCCAGTCACGGAGAGTAATAGAGGGACACGAAACGCCGGGATTAGGTAAGAGAATAGTATGAATGCGATATTATTCAAAGGCAAGCACGCATCTTTTTCTAACTGACGGTAATCCCTTTGATTACAGAAACCTTGGATGTGAGCGAGTTGATTTACATACGACGCGGCTATCCGCCAAAATTAGGTATGTGCATGTTAGCACTGGGTGCCGAGCGATGGTGACGGGTATTATATTTCTTTGAAACCGATACGAGTAATACCTCCCTTTTGGGTTTCCGTAGGTTCTGGCCGTTTGTGATACGATACGTTTCGAATTCATTAGATGCTATTACTATCTACCCCCAGGTAGGATTTATAAACTATACGATGTCATTCTTTGATAAATACCACCTAGGAGGGGTACCTAATTTTCTGAAACTCATTATGATATGTGGTTGAGATGGTAATTCAGAGTGGGCTTAAGTACTATACGTGTCCCTACATGCCTAAACAACTGTGTCTAGAGTATGATACTCTTTTGTTATTAGCACTGGTTTGGATGGTGTTAAACCGTGGATCATTTTAAAGTTATTACGATATGGGCTAGCAATCAGGATTCACAGTGGCTATAATTGTCTCCACCAGCCTACACAACCATGTCTTAAGAATGACGTTCCCAGCTATGAGTACTGGTTTAGATGTAGTTGGGGTATCTTGGTCTAGTTTAAGAGTCTGTATTAAGATTGATTGCAAGATATACTAGTGATTTTCTACCATTGACTGACTAAGAGCTGAGACAACTGCAAATGTATTTTTTACCATTCTATTAATGAGCATGATATAGACGCTCTACTTTGTCATAACTTTTAGATCTTGATGAATTTGAAAAATGGAATTCCTCAACTGTTGATCGTATGAAAATATCTCTACGTACCATGGTAATTTGCTTCATTAATCTCTCTACCGTTTGCTACGGTTCGGATATTTATTATCGCAATCCCTCTCAATTTATATGGGGATTTTTATATTTTATTTATGCTATATTATTTATATTCTTACAGAAATTGTAGTGCACCCCTGTTTACACCCTTGTCCTGATGAAGACCCCGATGTAAGGCCTCAAGTACGCCTACTGCTGTAGCGTGGGGTCGAAACGTCGACGGCTACTTACCCTCCTTCTCAGTTGACACCGCCCGCATTTCTTGGATATTATATACCAGTGTCAATATAGACTTTTTTGAGAATTAATGGGATATCTCTTGAATCCTTTATCTGGCTCAGGGACCTGAAGCCGATATTTTGTGTTAAAATGTGATATATCTATTTGTCACGACTATTATCCTTCTTTATCTATTTCTTTCTCCTTCACAGCATCACGCTATTTCACTCCCTTTCCTTTGGGGCACTGTTATGATAACCTATAATTTGCACTAGTTGCTCATTGGGATTAATTTACAGTGTGTCTAATGTTTTGTCAATATTGCTTTAAATAAATGTGAATAATGTTTACACAATTCACAGGGACCCTCATTTTGTATACTATATAGCACCCAGGTCCCTTGTGGTTTTTTCTTGGGTAAAACCCCCCTTTTCTTAACTCTGTATCCATATAGACATATTTCCCAACTGTGAGTGCTAGTGTCAATATTCGGATTTTAGTGTAAGTCGTCTTTCATTATCTCCATATCAGTGTCCAAATGTCAAAATCTCCATACCAGTGTTGAAGCCCCCATGTCCACATGTGTCCCTTTGACTGCCTTTGATACTTGTGTCAGTTTTCCAGTGGTAGTATCCCCATCACTTTCCAAATGTCACATTTCCAGTGTCAGTGCCACACAATATCTGTGGCTGTGTCTCAGTGGCAGTGATGTACTGCTCTATTGCTGTGAAAGTGTTCCATTGTAAGCAATGATATCCCTTTGTTCCTATGTCAATATATCCCTGGCAGTGTGCTTGAGTTGGTGTTACACTGTCTCAGTCTATGCAACAGTTTCCTTGTGTTAGTGCTCCAATGCCAATGACCAAGTGTCAGTACGTCCATCCATGCTTATTGCTCATGCCCTCTTTGCAAGTAGCATCTATGACTCCGTATTTTAATACTGGCACCCAGCCGCGGCCCGTGGAGGGAGTTGCGGTGGGGCAGGCAGGCGGGGCGGGGGAGGGGCAGGGTGGGGGTCGATAAACACCGGAACATGGATGTTTGCAGGTAAGTAAACGATTAAATTAATAAAACGAATTTGTTCCGTGCCCTGCATCACAAAATCTCACTCACAATTAGCTGCGGTGTTGTGGTGGTTTATTTTGTTAAAAATATACAACTACTGAGCAGTGGCATAAGGCAAAATGATGGTTCACCCCTTGCAGAATGTGATGAGTGACCCCGGCGCATCCTAGATTGCACTGATAGTCATTACTCTTGGGCTCAACAGGGGTGATCTGAACGGTTAAGTCCCCCCTTACACTGCAGAGTCCGACTTCGGAAAGCAGAGTGGCATTCCAGAGTATTTAACTATTTCTTATTCCATGCCATTGCCCACATTCTGCAATGGCATGGCTTAGAGGGTGAGAGGCTCCCCTCCAAAACAAGAAACCCTGGGGGCTGTGGGGGCTTCTACTATGACCCTGCTACTGAGCCATAGCAGGGTCACTGAAAGCATGATTAAAAAACCTCAGTTTTGTCCTGATGCTCTAAAATGAATTCCTGGCTCAACTTTAGAGCTGCTAACATTTATCTCATATACTTTGCCATCAGAATGTCTTTTGTTCTCCTGCAAACAAATCATGGTGCAAGGCAGATTTCTTCTTGCATCCAGGAAATGGAATGAGACAGCTGAGGAAAACACTCAATTTAGCATATTCCTGCATACAGTGCTGCATTAAAGAATCCCCCTTCACCTTGCAAGGCTTCAGGCTAGGCTGGGCACTGGGGGATTCTGGGCATCATCAACGGACAAAGGTTTCTTGTGTTTTGGTTACAGTTTCAGCCAATAATCAGACATAATAGTGAGCTGGGCTGTGATAGCGGTGAAAGTGGACACAAGACCATACACATCAACATGTTGGGATAGGAGATGTATCAAAGAAGTAATGGAAAGGTATGTTCTCCATTAATTCACATTGAACTGGAGGTTTTTGTCAAAGTGGAGAAAGAAAAACTAAAGGCACTTTTGCTTAAAGATGATAGATTCAACAAAACTGGTAGGTTTTTTATGTCTTAGTTTTGGAATATAAAGACAGCCTCCCTTCCCAATGTCCATCACACAGAAACACACACACACAAACTCACCCCCCAGCACACATATCAGTGGACACATATGCAGACACAAATATGCATGTTGTTTACACCGTGTTAAGGGTATGAAGCACTACATCACTAAAATAGTGTATATACAGACATTGACACTGCTGTTAGTTCTGCTTGGTGCTGGTACCAAACTATAATTTGTATTTCTTGAGGTTGACATTGCTGTCCCTCCCCCTTCCTATGTAAGCAGTGGGCTACATGCCTCCATCCACAAACTCTTAATGCTGCCCTCCGAAAAATAATGAAAGTTGCCTTTTCATTGAGTTCACTAACACCATACCCCAATCCCCTAAACCCTGCTGTTCTGCACACATATAAAGACATAAGAACGTGTATTTCTATGTCAAACTGCTGGAATGAGCAAACATTTATTTCTAGGACTGAGGGTGAAAGATTCCTTCTTCAAAGAGAAGTCATGTCAGGTAGTTTAGTCTTTTCAGGAACAAACAAAGAGGGACTTGAATGGCTACGGGGTTAGAAACATATTAACTGCAGCACGACAAGAAACCTAACTCACCCTCCAATTCTCTCATAAGAATGCAAAATAATTTTGTTCACTTCCTAAGACCTGCTTTCCTCTTTTAACAGTGTTGAGGCCACAGTCATGGGATCACAGAAGACAGAACCTTTGTCTACCTTCTCAGGCACAGGGTTGGACTGTGACAGAAAATAGGCTAAAAAAAACAAAGTAAACGGGGCCTCATTAGTGAATCAGATAGAAACCCCCATATTTATGAATCAGATTGGTTTTGAGCGTGCAGAGACACACTGAATGGCTGTTTTGCATGATATGGGAGAGGCATGCATTTGTGCTTGCTGCAGACAGTCGTTGTAGTAATCAAATGTAAAAAAAACAGCCCTCCAGATCATAAACATACCACATAAACCCAAGATAGCCAATCCACTGACCTGCCAGATCAGCTACTGGTAGATTGCCCCACAAGAGAGACCTACACTGCTCAGCCTCCATATACAAGCAACAGGCTCTCTAGGCTGAATATGACTTTATTCACTGACTAAACTAATGCTACTTTGAACACAGAGAATGCGTATGATTTAATTTGTTGTGTCAAACTATGAAACAGAATCAAAACCTGACATGATCTTCAACTTGGTTCATGTGCAGTGTGTCTTGCGCTGGTGCAGTCCCAAGAGGATCTGCAGACCGAAGAGAAATGCTCCTGTTTAGCTTGGGGGCATGGTGGAGAGGGCCTGGGAGAAGTCTGCTTCGGCCCCCCCACCCTGTGCAAAATTATTACAATGTTGCTGTTTCTCTATCCAAAAGCCTCTGACCGTGACTCTAGCTGCGCTTTCCCTGCAGGCATTTTCTCTCTCCAAAATCTTCAGCAAAAGTGAAAGGCATCTTTGTAAAAAGTGAGGCCCTGTTTCCTGATTTTCTGTTAATAGGACTGCTGCTTCTGAGATAACCTCATTATTCTTGTAAGCATTTGCAGAGCACGTTTTCATTCTGAACGCAATCTCTGATTTGCTTGCAGTTGCATTTAGGAGGGCTGGCATTATTATGGTGGTGCCCGGCTCCCTCAACCCCCCCCCACCCCCCATTCCAACAAAGGCGAGACAAAGCAGCGCCAGAAATACCCTCTGATGCTGAACTCTCCCTGTCTGTCAGGGAGCACTAGCGCCTGGTACCAGCATCAACAAGCACAGACCAGAGAGAAGCTGCAGGGGAGAAATGATGAACAAACACCCACCTCACTGCACTGTCACACTAATTACCCAATGCTAAACATGCACTGAGCTGCCGAATGGTGTTTAATAAACACGCTGCCTTTGGGGTAGTTTGGAAAGGTCTCTGTAAACAAAACAAAACCCCATGAGAAATGCTTATAGCGAAATAACCTCCACCCCTGTTTCCCAGGCCTTCACCGCACGTTCCTGCAGGGGTGATGATTCCAAAGTAAATCCAAGCCCTCCCGCCAGAATACATGTGTGCAAGCTTCACTTTCTGTTTTAAAATGCTACCCCTCTCGACTTCTCTGCAGATCGGGAGGTGGTGTCTCATCTAACCCACGCAGCACAACTTCAGCCCGCGCTCCTGGTTACTGGAGCCGTCCCATGGGAGAGCAGTACAGGCTGTTGGGAGAGGACTGGAGCAGCGCTGCGCGGCTTCTAGGCGCAGGTGAAACCAGACACAGGCATTCAGCTCTGATCCCGCAGTGTGAATAGATGTGTGGATTGCAGGTTGCTGTTCACTTTTAATTACAAACAGAGGAAACGCCTACAAACTGACAAAGTACCCTCTCTGCATGTTACGTTGGCGCAGTCTTTTCGCACATGCGCGCTAAGATTTTTAGAAACAAAATATTACTTTCCCTTGTGCAAATGTTAAACAACCACAAACCCTAAGATACTGCCATGTCATTTTGAATAATGTTTTTTTTATTGCTCCCCTCAGTTGCTCTCTGTTTAGTATATTTGCAATCAAACAGTGCGGGCGTATTGATGGCTGTCTTAAAGCGGTGCACAGAAAACAAGTAACGTGTTACGCCACACAAGAATAAAAGTGAATCAAAGTGTAGCGAAAGGCGCATCCACCATAATTACAGATAAAGTGCTGCTTGACACAAAAAGGAAGTAAACGGGGCGAAAAGTGTTGGGCGGGGGAGGAGGCCGGGGAGGAGGTGAAGCTAATTAGCCAGGAGTTTAGGGATGTGGGAGGCAACCAAGCGGTGTTAGGCTGCAATGCCTATACAAGAGGAGGAAGGAGAGGCCACAATATCTTAAACAGTGTGATGGCCAAACAAAACATTCTCTTAGTGAAATTGCCAGCAGTGGAGCTAAGCCCACAAATGCACCAGTAAAAAGACAACATTTGTAAATAACACAGATAACGGCCAATTGCAATGGATGGGTTTACCAGAGTACATAGAAGAGGATACAACAGGTTGATCGAGTCTCGACCTAAAAATGGACATGCAAGACGTAAATGGCCCTAGGCAGAAGCAGAAAAGAGTCTGGTTTTATCCAAATGGGCATTCCTGCCAAAATGTTCCAACTTTTGCTGAGGCTTGTTGGAAGGGAGCACTGTCGACTTTTGTAGCAAAAATCACACATCCCTGCTTCACGGCTCCGAAAGATCTCCTCAGGAGGGATGCAGGCCATGCTAACTACGTCCTTTGCTGTGGCATCCATGGAGAATGGCATGAATTCTGAAAGTTCTGATTCATTCCATTCATTCTTTTCCTGTGAATAATGCTGCTCTGGGCATCTCGTTCAGAAAACAGGACTAACACCTTTGCCCAAACGGAACCAGGGTAAAGAAAAGATTAAACAGAACCAGAGTAAAGAATAGGGGGAGGCAAGCCACTGAAAGCCCAAGCCTGACACCTGGTCGAGGTTTTGTTGGAACCTCGAGCCCATAATGAGCTGAGCTTTCATGTGGCTTCTGCCTCCCTCTTAGTACCCTTGAAGTGGTGTTAGGGCCAGAGCTGTCGACCTTGGACCTGGGGGACTGGGTTCAAGTTCATCCTTGCCACAATCGTCTGTGATTTCGGGCAAGTCACCTAATTTATCCATTCCTATAAACAATGAACGGTGACTTTTATGTCATATATTGGGTGCTTATGTAAAGTGCTCCAATACTTTAAGTTCGAGTTTGCACTACATAAAAAGTGCCACTAGGTGCATAAAGAGGTAAAAACATAGCCTCAACATAAAGAATGGTATCTTTACTAGCCTGGGCCAGTACAGGGTTTACGCGACAATTGTCGTGGCCTCTTATTACACTAAAGGTTCATGTTTAACAAATATTACTTTTAATAAAGTGCTTCTCTTTACAGTGCTATAATGTGGGGTGTTAATGTCAAAACTTCTAGACACTTAAGCAATAAACATTTTTGAATTGTGAGGAGACTTTTAATTTTTTCATGTGATATTTGGTCTATGATTTACAAAGCAAACATTTTCACGGCTCAGCTCGTGCACGGACTCTAAGATCCAAGCTGAGCCCTTGGCTCTGTTCTGGCTCATCTCTCCCTGTTAATTTGTTCGCTCACCCACCTCTAGTAAATGATAGCTTCATGGAGCAATAGTGCCATAATACTGATTAGAAATGTTTTTACAAAGATAGCAAACCAATATCAACAAATCAACATATATAAACACAACACAAAAAAATGCACTCAAAAGTCTCTTTTTGTGGGAAGAAATTAACTTCAGTAATCATACATCAACTTGAATAAAAAATTGCTTAAGAATAGTGCAGACGCCCAGTGATCAGTGAGAAGAGTATATAAAATCAACATGAAGTATAACAAAGCACTCAAGGTTGTTCAGGGCCGGACTGGCCATAGCAGGCACTAGGCATTTCCCGGTGGGGCAGAGGATTGGGGGCCGGTTTTGTGCATGCTAGCCGCTTCTCTTACTGGGGGCCAGCACCCTTAAGGAAATCGGGAGTGGTGCTTTTTGCTAGCCCCCACCCACCCGAAGGGCCTGTCAAGCACAAATCTCTAGGGGTGGGCGGAATTTGCGCAGTCGCGCTACGCAAAGCTGTGCAAAATGGTAAAAAATCTCCGTAAGCACGCAAAAGTTCCACGAACATGCAAAATTGCTTGTTGCACCCGTTCGTGATGCTTTTTTCCTGTTCGTGAACGCTGTTTGCGTGTTCGGGGAGAAACATCTTGCTAAAACGCATTTTGAAAGCACAAACCCAAATTCCACAAATTCCACAAGCGGAACGGAATTTCCCACCCAGGCCTACCAATCTCCCAATGCTGGCTGCTGTTCCCAGTCTGGCCATGAGGTTGTTACATGGTATGACTGAAACAATCAGAATACAGCCAAAGATGTGTTGTGAACGTTTCACCTCAAAGTCTCAATATGCAGCTCTCATCAGGGCTCATTTAACCTATCAACCAGTTAAATAGGTAGATGATGGCTCTCATGGTGTTTGAATGAGTGTATCAATATCAACTACCACCATATATGTGGAAAAAATCTGTATATTCTCTATTTATAGTCTAAACCAGACAGAAACAGTAAACTTATGGGGACAATGTAGAGTGAAAGTCTGAGTTTTTGCCTGTAATACTGAAATCCTGGCACAGTGTCTGCGGCTGATACCATCACAAATATTCTATTGCAATATATTCCACATTTCTAGTGCTAAAAAATGAACCCTGAATTTAAAAAGAGATCCAGAATTAGATTGCAAGATTTTGGTTCAAATGGGAAAAATTCCAATCACATCACACTGATCAAAACACAACTCCTCTAGCTCCCATTGTTAACAACTGATCACATTTATAACTGTTTTCAAAATGACAAGAACTCTGTGGAAATGGCCCAAAATACCTATAAAAATAGAACCATGCTACATTTGAAGACAAACTAAGCGAACAGATTAAGTGTGCCGAGCAGATGGTTGAGGTGTATAAAAGAAATAGAGAAATTCACTAAAAAAACACAGTCATAGTGCATTTATGATTACATAACTAAACCTAAAAACAAATTGTTAACTATGACTATATAAAGTAACCACTAATCATACCGCACGTCCATCATGCACTACTTACGGCCTTACATATGTCATCACTTATGATACCTTAAATTACATCATAATGACATCACTGATGACATGTCAAATAACATCATTTATGATATCACTTATGATACTGCTGTTGACATTAGTCTGTGATCCTAAAGCAAACAAAACAAGCATTGGCAAATGCTTTAGGTTTGGCCTGCGTGATTAATTTTTTTTTTACATTTTTGCTTGGTGAGCAATATAAGGGAAAGAAACTCTGTAAAAGTGGTATGACTTGTTTATTATTGAGAAAGGCAATATTTTGTGCAGTAAGTGGTGGTACTATAAAGCACTCCTGTACCCTAAGGGTGATGTTGGTGCTATATAAAACTGACCCCAAAATAAAATTGCTAGAATCAGGTTTGAATGCGGAGGTGATTTGAGGGAGTGTAGGGGATCTTTTCAAAGGTAGTTGACCAGGGGCAAATTGCGAAGTGTGGGAGGTAAATGGGCAACATACAAGAAATGCAGGCAGCCACAAACTCTGCAGCAAAAATGCACAAGCCAATATTAAAAGTTAGTGATCTATAACCAAATACAACACCATAACAACCCTGCGTTCCCCGACCATGTAATATGTTTTAGCCCTGTTATACAGCAGAAGACTGCTTTTCACCATAGCTAAAAGTTAGTGGTTTAAAGAAGTGTGGAATGGAGTGTCGTAGATTGAAGGGGCGTAGAGTGGAGTACAGTATGATTTGAGCAACGAAAGTCATGAATGTCTGTTCATTAAAAGAGTGCAACCCACTCAAAATGATAAATTACCAGGCCTACCCCAGCAGTGTCTGCTTAGTACCAGAAGATATATTACATCTATTTTGCAAACTATGATAGGTTATCTTTATGCATGTTTCTGGGTTTCAGTAGTAAGGTTACTGGCAATTAGAGACGTGTTGGCACTACTGTCTCAAAGTTGTTCCCGTACGCCTCAGAATTTTACTGTATCCCGCACCCATGCATACATTGACGACAAAAACAAAAAGAGAAATGAAAGTAGCTAATATTATATAATGGAAGATATGAAAGAGTGCATGACATATTTTCACCTCTGCTATACGTACTGGAGTAAGTGTATTTAGAAGGTGAGTTTCCTGAGGGGCGGGCCCCAAATTGGATTGACTTGGACAGCAACCTGGGCAGAAAAAAAAGGCGGTGGTTGTTGTGAGGGTGAGGGGGTCATTGCGGTGTGACAGCAGGAGGTGTGAAGAAGATGGGAGGAGGGCAGAGGGCTGATGGGGTGCTAACAGTTAAGCTAAGGTACATTAAGGCTTTAATGGGGCCTGATTGAGACCGAGTGGGATGGATGCGTTGCTGTGTGCATACAGGGGGGGGCCTTAGGCATGTGCAAGCTGTGCACCTGCACAAGGCCGCCAAACCCCATAGGCCACCACACCAATATGTATCTTAATATAATAATCCTCTGAGGATCGATACATATTTGCGTGGCGGCCCCTGGCAGGGATTTGGCGGCCTCCGGCTCTGTTCCACTTCCAAACACCCTGACCCCCCTTCCTGGGCTCCGGAGGGCTCCGCTGCCCGGACCCCCTCTTCCGGGGCCCCCTACCTACGCTCCCTGCCCAGGGCTGCCATGAGCCTAGAGCCGCCCCTGGTGCATAGCATTAAGTCAGGCAGCTCCAGTTGTGTCCCTCGGAATACTGGCATCCCGGGCCTGGGCCCAGCTCGCCCATGCCCAAGGCTAGCCCTGGTTGCATGACATAATTGTGAAGTGACTCCATGTAATATCTGACATCTTCTCCCTGGCCGAACTTTTGCATCTCTCATACAAGCATGCACTTACATTGACCAGAATGCAAAATTATTGTTGGTTAAGAATCATAACTGTGTCTGTAGGAAAACGTATTTTTTTCATCAAATCAGAAACATTTTGAAAATATGGATAAAATCCATAATTTTACACTGACACCTTAATGCAGAAAGCCCAACTTGCGCAATCAACTGCGTTATAGCAAAAACGATATTAGCTAATTATAAACAGCACGACCCTGGGGTACCCTAATGTGATAAATCAACGACTGCAATCAAAGTAGTGTCCTTGTGTTCGGGGAGTTCTAATATGCTTTAGAGGCATATCCCTTTGGAAAAATATCGTCTTTAGAAAAGTGTGTCTTTACATTGTACAGAGCCCGGTGCACTGTATTTTATGGTTTTTGGTGCACGAGTTACAGATGGCTTCTAACCACTGAACAAAATTATGAATTCAGTGCCCTGATGAAGGATGGTTTAAGTACATTGTACCTCCGAAACGTGCGTCGGCGCATTTTTTGGTGTTTTTGTACATTGTCTGTATCTTTCTAAATTTGTATATATGTCCATTGAAGTCTAATTTAATATTGTTCTGTCTCTCACACTATATGGTTGTTTGTTCGTGTGTTATTTTTGGAGACATGTACACATCATGTGTGGTTCCTTATTAAGTTCTTTATGGGGCTCTACTGCAACGTATGTACAATGTTTATGATTGTCTTTTTATATATATAATGTTCAAACATGTACTTGTGACATCAATAATTTTTATAAAATTATAAATATGTTTTGATAATAAATTAATTAAACTACAAGCATGTGGGGTATTGTTATTCTGGATATATTAGCGTATCCCAAGAAATTGAGTAGGGGGAAGTGTTTCTTGTTGTTTATTGTTGAATATCAGTGCCACTGCATGAGATCATCAGATGTAATTTCAGATAATATCTACGATATAAACAAAGATGTCATTTAACATGTCATGAGTGATGTCATATGTAAGGTCATAAGAAGTGCAAGAAAGGGCTGCAAGTTATGGTTAGTTAGGGGACCATAGCGCTTCACACCAGGGCGCTGACGAGAGGCGGTCAGACTCACCTTGCACACGCCGTTGCTGGGGCCCAAACGCTGTTTGTTCCTCCCGCCGCCGTTGCCATCCACCTGCACGGCCGCCGGGGAGGTGAACTACAGCTCCCAGCAGGCTGAGCGGCATTGGCTCTTCACCGCCCACATACTTCCGGATTCTGCGCGCCCGGAGGCGCTTAAAGAGAGGAAGCTCCCTCCGCGCGCGGGACTGCGCCGGGCAAAGGGCGGGCTGTCTGTGGCCATCCGGGGATGGCAAGGGACGGGACTGGCCAACCTCCTAAGATCCTACTATGGGTAAGCGCAAACAATTATGCAATGGGGGCCAAGAAAGTAACAAAGCAAAGATACCACGCAAAGCAGACACTATATTTTCTTATCTGACCTCAGCCGTGGGCGTGATTTCAAAGGAAATTGCGAATGCCGAAAAAGAACTTGGCTTAACTGCGTTAGCAAGTGGAGAGGGGGGTAATGTCCAGGATGGGGCGTCGCAAGAGTCCGTAGCTGCTCAACCCCTTATACATCATGAATCCGATCAGGGCCCAAGTACTATATTGTTGGGCATAGAGGATTAAAAAAAGTCGAACAGGCTCCCTCGTTACCTCAGGAGAATATTTTGATTGCACCTTCCAAACCGTGTAAGGGGGACAACCCACCAAAGAAGTGTAATAAAAAGACTAAGCACACTGACATTTTAACTGAGACTATGGAGGATGAACTGGTGAATAGATTGAGCAACAAAATTGAAGGGCTTATTAACCTGCACTTAGAACCAGTACTGACCAAAATTGCTAAGGATATTGTTGATGTTTTAAATACGTGTGTAGCAGTCTCCTAAAGAAATGCAATGCCTTAGACTCTGCCATTCCAGAATATCGTGATCTTTCAAGTAGAAAAGGGAATTCCATGCTAAGTGTCACCCCAAGGGAACAACAAGAACCAGTTCAAAAACCCGTAGTAAACAGTGGGAAAACGGGGTTGTTTTCTGAGGGAATTATTGGAAATCAACCTTTGGGAGGTAGTATACGAGAAAACCAGTGCAGCCCCGTATTGGCAGCCACAAGATATCCCATTAAAAAATCAGATGAGCAGCCGTGCAAGTTTAACATACAATTACCGCCCCAAGCTGCTCCCCTAGTGGCTGTGTTGACATGGGTTTCCCCACTGAAAAAAAATGAGTGTGAAAGCACCACAGACATAATGGAGCGAACCAAACAGTGGTGTAAAAATTACTGTAGCGGGGATATGGACATAGCCGCCAGTATAAACATGACTAGAATATTAAGACGGGTTGGCTCCAAAAGAAAAACACTTAAAGGGGACTGTGTGGTGATAAATTTTAAAGCCCATCACATGGCGGAACGTTTGTTTTGGGATGGTTCTTATCTGTTATACCGGGGCATTCCCCTTGGTTATTTTTATCCACCACCCCAAAATAGGGTATGGCTCCCTCCTGGTCGAGTGCTGAGGGCACATGGCATACCACAAGTTGTGACAAGTCTCGGGCACAGGGGTTTACAACCCGTGAGAGAGGGAAGGGCTGGGAATAACGCATGGCTTCCACCTGTGATAAATGGAGGGCATGTGAACAAGGTACGGCCTCCATCCGTTGTGGCAGCACAAGTTACACCATCAGTACTGCCAACACTCGTGCATGGGGGGCTACAGCCTGTGTCAGAAGAAGGGAATGCATTGGGGATGTGGGTATAACAAATGAGAATTTAAATGTCCTGGGATGTACACTGGCGAATCGTTTTTCTCCACTCTCAGAATGGATGAAAACGACTGACTAAATACGCACCAGGAACAGGGCTATGTTGAGGGGACACCATCATCACCCTGTCGAGTGGTGAGTTGGAATATAGCTGGCATAAGGGCAAAAATGGGAGATGCCATATGGATGGCATATCTAAAAACATTTGATATAATATCCCTCCAAGAGACCTGGGACCTCCAAAATTGTTTTTCCTTGGACGGGTATTGTCACTTTTTCATCCCAGCCAGACAAAGTGTCGCTGGGAGAGCGAAGGGAGGTCTGATTAGCTTATTCTCCCTAGAGATAAAGGGTTCTCTTACACAGCTTGAAGTAGGAGGGTTTAACAGTCTAGTTGTAGAAGTATCAGTATCCGACACAAAAAAAGTATTATTTATTAATGTCTATAACTCCATGGAAGTAGATAATAACTTAGATCTACTCGAGCAATTTCTTCTTAACTATAGCTTAAAGTCATATTCCTTTGAAATTTTTCTGATGGGAGACCTAAACATCCACCCGTGTGAAAATCTGTGTGGGAGTAAGGATTACGAGGGCCCCCCGTTCTCTGCACTATCTCACTTTGAACACACAAGACAGGGTGAGGAATTGGAACTCTTCCTGGCTAATTGGAACCTATATGAGTCAGGTTGTGTGGAGGTTGAAAATAGGATCCCAACATTTAAGGGCAAAGACAATGGTACAATCATTGATTATGTATTTTTAACATCGTTTATGCTATCCCAAGTTTTTAGATATCTGACAGAGGTTTCTGTTTTTAGTGACCACAATCCCGTGATAATTGAACTAATCCCAGGGGATCCCCAATCCTTTAGATCTACATCTCTAAGGGTGGTGAGGGAGGTCATTTTAAAAGACCAGGGGAGAAAATTGAAATAGGCAAAAGTGGTCCCAGAGACCTTTCTATCAGAGCTTTTACCTAGAATAGAGCAGGAGATTAATACTTGCTTAGATGTCGATGCCGGGAGCCCTGACATCATAAGTGCTTTTAATAAAATTTGTGTACAAGTTAATGAAAGCTTATTAATTAAAGGAAAGCGGAAACAGCAGACTGGAAGAAGATGGTTTAATAAAAAATGCTCTCAGTCCCACGCTGCCCTCCTGAAAGCCTTAAAGGCAACCCCTAGGGATAGGGGGCTCATAGCCTCTCGATGAGCAGCCTATAAACAAGTACTAAGGGAAAGAAAACAGGAGCTGCGGGAGGAAGCCTGGTCAAAACTCCTCTCAATAGAAGTACTGAAAGATAGCAGGAAATTTTGGGCAACAGTAAATCAGCCACTGTTCACAAATGATGAAAATTCCCCCTTGGATTGTAACATCGTGGATGAGGCGTGGATAGCCCATTTTGAAAATATTTATAGTCTTCCAGGAAATGGCCAATGTTCCCCACATAAGTTGTCTGAAAGTGCCCTCTCTCCTTTACTTTTTGAGGTCTCTGAAGTTGAAAAGGCTATAGGAGAAATGTCTAAAAACAAGGCTCCTGGACCAGACGGGGTGCCTGCGGATTTGTTTAGAGCTGCTCCGAATTTATGGTCAAAAATCTTAACCCATGTTTTTAACTTTATAGGCCCAGACAGTTTACCAGCCTCGTGGGCCACTTCAGTCATTATTCCAGTCTTTAAAAAGGGTGCTAGGCAGGACCCTGCCTGTTACAGACCTATTTCTTTAATCGATTCTTCGGTAAAAATATTGGGTTGGGTGGTACTGCACAGTCTGACTGAGTGGCTGGAAGAGAGAGGGGTACTGTCTAACGCCCAATATGGTTTTAGATCAAAACGGAGTACCATTGACCAATGCTTAAATCTCCATCTTTTAATTAGTAAGTATACGGTGGCTAAGGAGGGGTCACTATACATGGGGTTCATGGACCTCTCCTCCGCGTTTGACCTCGTAAATAGGACAAAGCTCTGGAATATACTTTTAGACATGGGAATTGATGCACCCTTGGTACATTTTTTAGCTGTCCTTCATTCCAACCTCTCGGCTAAAATTCGAGTCAACACTGAGGGGCGATGCACAAGACACTTTAGGTCAGATAGGGGGGTCAGACAGGGGTGTATTCTGGCTCCCCTGCTGTTTACATTGTATATAAACGCCCTTGACTCGCAACTTGGTGAGGTTTCCCTAGACATTCCGCGTATAGGGGAACTGGTCATACCGGTTCTCCTATACGCGGATGACGCTGTCCTCCTGGCAGGTACCGGGGTAGGTCTTCAGAAGCTGCTGGATGCTTTTGGAAGTTTTATGCAGAGCTTGGATTTAAAAATAAATGTAAAAAAATCTCAGGTTCTGATTGCTGGGAGGGCAAAGTGGAACAACAGAGTAAATACTTTCTTCTGTAGTGGGGAAGAGGTCTGTAGGGTACCCACTTTCCCCTATTTGGGGGTTGTATTTGACGAAAAGGGAACTTGGCGCCCACAAAATAATAGCCGCAGTGTGGCGTTTGCAAGGACCATATCAGGACGTACAGGGTTTACTAAAAAGCTGGGGGTAGACCTGTAAAAGCAATCTTAAAGGTATATAAAGCCAAATGCTTGACAGTTGCAACATATGGTTGTGAAATCTGGGGTTACACAGCCCAGAGTAAAATCCAGTTAACAGAGAATAAATTCCTGAGAGGGGTTCTCTCTGTTCCTCAGTCTACCCCTACTTTTTCTACTCATACTGAACTGGGAGTTGGATTTGTTACGGACCATATCAAAATTGCACCTTTGATATATTGGTTAAAGATCTGGCAAAATGAGGAAATGACACTAAACCATATCATATTGAAAAACTGTTTGGCATTGGACAAAGCCAATAAAATCCCATGGTTGGCATATATAAAATCTGGTTTTCAAAAAATAGGGCGTGAGGTCCTTTTCTCCTCACCTGAAACTATAACTGAAAAGGACATCGCACTGATAAAAAATGCTATGTTGGACCTGTTATCACTAGAGCGAGAGGAGATCGAACTGGTGAAACCAATGGCAAGAGCCAACTATGCCCTGGTTAGCTGTGCAGGCCCTGAACCCTATCTGATTACAGTGAACATCCCATACCATCGGTACCTCCTGATCAGATTCCGCTTCAACCTGATACACTACTCTCTGGGTTCCTTTCGAACTTGGTGTTCGCCAGAACAGGCAGATCCCTGCAAATGTGATAACTTCTCAAACCAGGATACATTACACTTTTTTATGTTCTGCGACTATTTTCAGGAATGTACAAGGAAGTTTTTATTCCCAATACTGAGGGAGGCTGGATTTGCACAAGTTAGGCCAGCACTTGTGTACCTACAGCAACTAAACTCACCCCGAATAATGTTCCATGTTGCAAACTTCCTGGTTGCTGCTATTCGCATTAGGAAAAAGTCAAATATTCCAGCACCAACCCTAAGTGTCCCTGATTAGAATATTTTAATTTTTTAATTTTCTTAGGCAAATTGGTTTTAGGGTTATTCTGATTGTACCATGTCTTTTTTGATATTAAGTTATCGAATAAAGGAATTTTGACTGACTGACCTAAACATAACTCACAAATGTCAGTGTTTTTTTAGGTTTTTTTTGTAACCTGAACTACTTTTTTCACTGGGTTTTTTATGTGAATTTTTGTGGTACTTTAAAAAGTATGTTAAGGACTTGTAACCAAAATAATGAAAGCTAACCATAACCTCACTTTAACCTTTGCTTTTTTAGTGTATAGAACACATATGCGTTATGCAGTTCTTATCCTGCATAATTATTTTGGGGTAGTTAAGTTGCCATCTAATTCTATATAATTAGTTCCTGTCTTGTAATCATACATCCGTTATCTTTTGTTAGGTATTTATTTTACTTTCTACAGAAAATACTGGGACTCGCAGGGAGAGCAGCACTTCACATTAACTGCAAACATATGAACCCATGTAATATAATCGCTGTGCTCCTCGACTCACAACAATACAACTGTAAACGAAGAATATTTAAAAACATGGAAAAAGTTCCATTCTACAAAGTCATCATTACAATGACACGATGTTACAAACATACAGTACACTAGGTTCACTGCCTCAGCAGACCTTAAAACAACCAAAATCACCTAAACACCAGATTTTTAATAGTACTTGCATTCTGTTTTGGAGAGGAAAGAACAGCAGTAGTTCATTTGTTGCTGCCATGCCTCCCTCTTACACTCTTGCAGAGTGCGTCAGCTCTACCCTGGGGCTAGAATCTATTCTCCCTTTATGGAGCATGGCATGACTGAAGCAGCAGGACAGTGCTTTGCTAGAATGATACAGTTTTTCAAAGGGCCAGAGGAAATTGCTACCAGCATGTCCTAAATGTTTACCTAATCATCATTAGCTGGCTTGAACATTTGCAAGCAAGAACAGATTGATAAAGGGCTGTTTACTCTTCCAATGTCCATGAATGCGTAAATTGGAAGAGCTGACTGCAATCTAAATCTATTTCAGGCGATTCCTGACCGAGGAAGTGGTTTGTGGGATACAAAACATGAGGTTTTTCCTTCTGTTTGAAGAGCACTTGGATGTCAAAGGGCCATAGTCTAGGCTTCCGACGTGTGAAGCATGCCCAAGTTGGGCGAAGCAGCATGTTGTGGGTAAATGGATCGGATGTGGGTGATGTGTTCTTGATTAGTTCTATGAACCATTCATCCATGGAGGGGACAGAGAGTAGCCTCCAGGGACGGAGCATACAAATCTTGACAGCCACCTGACATGTCACAAACTACCTGTGGGTCAAACATGAGATGTCAGTAATGTGAACAATTGCGATGTAAGCTGTGAAGGGAATGTGGAAAGCCTCAGTGTGGGACATTTCCGTCCAAGAGGATGCCCAATGCGAACGTAGGCTCGAATAACCCTCAACTTCTCAGCATGTGTGATAGACCATACCCTATTAAGTTGCATCTCCAATATTTCACATGATCTCAAAGGCATGTTCCATGCAATTTTATTGGGACCAGCACCAGCCATGCAGAATTTTAAAATATTGGAAGTTAATCTCACCTCCTTTATAGTCTTTGTGAGAAATTGGGTTGTTGGTTGAGGGGGTGAAACTTTTCTCAAGCAGCCGCCACAATCCTCGTCAGGGTGAACCATAAAAAGTCACTAAATAACTTATGCGAAACCCTGTGGTAACTCGGTAAAGAGCAGTCAGGCTTAACTTAAAAGCAGTACGTAAAGTATTTATGCAGCACAAAAACAGTAATAAAGGGCAAACACAACACAAGAAAAATCCAACACCCATTTAGGAAAAATAGAGCACAATTTACTAAATTATTTGAAAACAACAAAAACCCAATAAGTAGATTTGGAGATGTGCAATTTCAAAGATTTAAGGTAAGTATAGCACCTAAAAGCACAAAGTAGCACTCAAGGTCATCTAGTCGTGTCAGTCCAAGGGGAAGTCACAAGTTCAGGCCGAGACGATGGAGCGTGGTCCAGATACAGGGACCAAATTAGTCCAGCTGAAAAAAGTGCCTGCTAAAGTCCAGCACCAAGAGTTCCATTCATGGTGGAGAAGGCCACGAGAAGCAAGATGAGTGTCACCGATGGTCATCGCTGTTGCAAGAAGAGCAGTTGCTGTAGCATAAAGAGTTGAATTCACCGGAGCTGCCCGTTGGTGGTCGGGGTGGGTGAAAGAACTTGTTGCAAACTGGCCTGTTTGCAGTCTGTAGAGCCCAAAGCTTCAGGATTTCTCCTTCTGGATCAAGGAAGTGCACTCTGATGCCAACCAAGGTCCCAGGACCTAGGGAAATGCTTCTTTGAGATCAGGTGCTCACTCTTGCAGAGGCCAGCACAGCTCATGCAGGCCCAGGTGCAGGTCTAGGAAGTTCCAGTGCAACAGGTCATCTGAACAGTTGCAGAAAGGCCTCTGATGCTTGTTATGTCCCATTAGTTCTGAACAGGAGGTTAGCTATATTTAATTTTCAGAAAGACACACATTCACTGGATGATGTCATCAGTGATGTCATCAGTGATGTCATTTGAGATGTCATCAGTGATGTCATCAGTGATGTCACTGACCATGTCATGAGTGATGTAATATGTGACGTCATCAGCAGTGCATTGCGGGCGCGCGAGTTATAGTTAGCTGAACTAACTATAACGGGGGAATTTCAATGGTTTTGTATGAGTGAAATGTCAAGCTAACTATAACATGTATGAAACCTATGTTTTTTTCAGTGAATTTCTAAGGTTTTTTAAATGCTAATTCCTAACTATAACGTGGCTGAAACCTATGGTTTCTTCAGTGAATTTCTAAGGTTTTTTAAATGCTAATTCCTAACTATAACGTGGCTGAAACCTATGTTTTTTTCACTGAATTTCAAAGGTTTTGTAAATGATAATTTTTAAATATATTAATTGTTATATTTTGTATATACTGATTTACTACGTTATCTTGAATTATTTATTTGTATATATTTTATTTTTTAAATTACATTACATATTTTTTATTTAAATTAAAAAATAAATGTTTTTAAAAATATGGAAATTGAAATATCTTTATTTTTTTAAATATTTTTTTATTTATATATATTTTCTATAGCAGGCAATGATATCCTAATGAAGGAAATTCAAGTTACTGTAACTACGATTAGAATTACTTTTCAGGATCAGTAGTGGGCTGAAAGATGCAGCACTGAGGTCTCTCATGATAACAGGTGAGTAAATCGGAATTCGTAGTTCGGCTGATTTTTGAGGATTTTTTTAAAGGTCAAAAACTCCACACTTTGAAACATTTCTAAGTGAAACCAGTCAATGTTAGCCTATGGAAGGAAATTCAAGTTACTGTAACTACGATTCGAATTACTTTTCAGGATCAGTAGTGGGCTGAAAGATGCAGCACTGAGGTCTCTCATGATAACAGGTGAGTAAATCGGAATTAGTAGTTCGGCTGATTTTTGAGGAATTTTTTTAAGTTCCAAAACTCCACACTTAGAAGAATTTCCTTTTTTTAAAAAAAACATTTTTATTAGCAACACGAGAAAAGAGAAAGAGAAAAATAAGTACAAAAGTATATACATTATTTGAGAAATAAGAAAATGAGAAAGTGAAAAAAAATCCATACAGAGATATAGCTTGAACCAGATCAAAAGAGAACAATCAATTATGAAATAACATTATACAATAAAAGAAAAAAAAAAAAGGAGGAATGAAGAAAAATAAATTTTTTCAGCCATCATCATTAATCATTCTACAGGCCTTAACATGCAAGAAAGGTTCCCCAAATTCTATCCAATTTCATCATTGAACGCATTCCTCTTATTTTAGCTAGTGCAGATTCCATGGTATAAATTCCATTAACTAAAGACCGCCATTCCATAATGTGCGGTGGTTTCGTAGAAATCCATGCCCTAGCAATAGTTAATTTAGCACATGAAAATAGAGTAGTTAATAAATCTTTTTGTGGGTTATTTAACGGTTGTATTCCTAGTAATATAGTCATTGCAGAGAAGGGAGAAAAAATAACTTGTTTTTGATTCATAATATTTTCCACTCCGGACCAGAACTCAGATGATGAAATGATGACTGAAATGATTACGCACTTGTATAGCGCACGACTACCCGTAGGCATCTCGGCGCTTGTACGAATACCGCCGAGGAACCCTTCCTGGCCTTTCCCTGTGAGGAGCCCACTCCTGGGCACCTCCATGGTGAAGTCAGGCATCCTCAGCGTTGTTGGGGCCGTTGTAGAGATTAAGCAAGCTATTGCCCAGAGGTGCAGAGTGGGACTCATGATTAGAATAGGCACCGAAGCGAGAATTATCAGGTCCGAGGAAATTGAGCCCGAGACCCGCCGAGGTGGGAATTGAACCCTGGTCCCGGCCAGACTACTGCATCAGGGTCTGCCGATCTAACCATTGTGCCACACTTCTCTACTAGATAAAGCCGGGCATGAGAGAAACATGTGGTCAAGATCCGCCGCCGCTGGATTACATTTGGGGCATTTGGAGCGGTCACTTAGTGGGCTATTTTGAGACAATATTGATATTCTTTGCGGAGTATAATATAGAAGACATATTGTTTTATATAATTGGAGTCTTAAACTAGAAGACTGTACTACAGTGTTAATACTACAGAGTGAGGAAGAGATCTCATTAGCTGTCATATTAGTACCTCAAATCAAAAAATCAAATTACTTTATTCGGTTATAGCACATAGATAACCATAAAAGTACAGTAAAAACATATAAGAAAAATATCACAGAACATACAGAAACAAATTTATATCTAAAACTCCTTACAATTTAAAAGTTCATCGATTTCCTTGAGATAAATTTTTTTTTAAGAAAAGCTGCAATAGAAGCAACACCGAATAAATTATCGAGCAACTGAATAGCTAAAAAGGTAGGTCTACATTGTCTCACATCCATGCACTTTAAAATGGGCTTGATCCATCTTTAACTAGGAATGGTATAAAATTTACAAAAAAATAAAATATGAATGTCTGATTGATTGGACAGATCGTCACAAGGACACTTAATCAATTGCATAGACCAGTCATTTACATGATGGAAACTTAATAGCCTATACAAAATGCCAAATCTAAAGCGAATTAGAAGTAATCTTTCAAAGTCTCTCAATTGTAACGCAAGATAAGGTTGTGTAACATTCGTTGTCATAATCAGTTGGTGTTAGATCACAGATTTTTTCTTAAATTCTATAGTATTTCTGCGATCCTCCAGATAAGATATACACAATTTTTTCAACTCATTTCGCGGAATCTGGGTCATTAAAAGTGGCTCTTCATAATAATCAGGGTGACCTATTTGAGTGAAAAATGTCTTAACATACTGTAACCAGTTTATCCTCTGGACATGATCAAGTTTGACTACATCAGAGAGGATTAATCGGTTAAAGGAACATTCCTCCGTGGTCCATACCCGGTGCCGCTGGAGAACAGGTTGTACCCTAATGGTATCTTCCAAGTACCCCAGTCCAAGTTCTGCGTGACAATTATGGGTTGACACACTTTCCGGTACGGATAAAAGATATCTTAAAAATTTATTTTCGGGCACCTGTAGATATTTTAAAGTGGAGTGCCCCAAATTCCTGCACCATAAGTGGCAATCTCAAGGCATTTTGCCTTATAAATACAAATGAGCTCTTTAATTGGTTTCTTCCCCATTTTCCTACTAAATGCTCTAAGGGCCATAATAGATTTTGCAAACAGCAACCTTCTAGTTTTTATTGCATTTACCCACTGTCCAGATCTATCAAATAAAATTCCCAAATATGAGAAAGTTTGGGTAAAATCCAGGGTGTTTGAATCAATAAACATAGTTTTCTTCTGCCTCTCGGCCCCTGGGCCACAGTTCATACACAAAGTTTTGGTACAGTTTATTTTTAAGTCTAGTTTGGCCATAAAATTTGTAAACAATGTTATCATTTTTTGCATCGCCTTTGGGGTCCTAGCCATTAGTACTGCGTCGGCAGCGTAAATTAATGCTGGAACTGGCCGATGTAAGGCCGCCAGCATATCCTGACATTCCTGCAGCAAAGTTCTTTCTAAATCATTAATATAGATGGAAAATAAGAATGGGGCAAGGACGCATCCTTGGCGTACTCCTCTTGCAATACTGAACCGCTTTGTACACTCCCCGTTCTTACCGAATCTAATCGTAGCTGAGGCGCCATTATACGGGTCCCTAAGGAATTCGATAATATTTTTCTCACACTAAGGTAATCCATGATTGCCCATAACTTACTATGGGTAACACAGTCAAATGCGGAGGTTAAATCCACAAAAGTTAAAGATAGTTGTCCACCCTTAGCCTTGGTGTATTTTTCTAGGAGTATATACAAATTAAGGCCCTGGTCTACAGTACCAACACCTTCCCTGAAACCATACTGGAGATCACTAAGTATCCTGTACTCGTCCGCCCGAATTTGCAATCTATTTAAAATTACTATGCCAATTATTTTGACTGTAGAGTCGAGTAACGATATAGGGCGATAGCACGCGCAACTAGTCCTATCGCCCTTTTTAAAAATCGGAACTATAATCGACTCATACCAGGTCAATACCAATCCATCAGTACAGGAAGCATTGAAAACTTTTGTGATTCGTGGTGCCCATAAAGGTATATTATTCTTAAAAATATCCACCGGGACACCATCAGGGCCTGGTGCCTTGCTCCCCATTCTTGCTTTGATGCTCGCAATCACTTCCTCCAAGGTAATTTTCAGGTTTACCCTATTAATATGCGGGCTGGCCGCACTAACCATACCCCCATTCACAACCTCGGGAGATATTCCTTCAGTCATAATTGGCATACTATACAAGGATTCAAAGAACCTAATCCATTCCGTCTCAGCGATGGCAATCTCAATTCTAGTCTGGGAATTATCATTAAAAAAAGGCGCGTTTGCTGCCTTCCACAAGGCTGTCATTTCTCGTGATTGGGAGGCATCACATAAGGTTTCCCATGCCTACCTCTTCAAGGCATTCTTTCTGTTATTTAACGCAGCCTTATAGACCTTACGTAAATCCCTTATTAAAATCCGATCTTTAATAGTGGTGTTTAGGGTCCGTTTTAGGTTAGAGTAAGATTTAGAGCATAATATATCAAACCTCATGGGTTTTTTTGGTTTGGAGTTTCTTACTTCTACCCACAGACTATCCTTTATTTGAATGTATGACATTACAACGCATGCTTTTACATCGCATGCCTTTACAACGCTGTTTTTACAACACATGCCTTTACAACGCATAGTGCTTTGGGGCGCTGGATAGTGAATAGTGTAATTTACTATTCCAACTCCAGTCCCCGTGGATAGTAGGGAAGGTGTTGGATAGTAAATTAAACCTATTCCCTATCCTAGAGCGCCCCCAAGCGCAATGCGTTGTAATGGTTTGCGTTGTAAAAGTTGCGTCATAAAGGCACTGCGTGGTAAAAGTTGCGTTGTAAAGGATGTTTCCCTTTATTTGAGTTGTGATTATCTTAAAATTGTTAATTATTTCTGCATTTTCTACTCCCTCTCCCAAACAAACATTGAAGCTGGGTTCATAATTTTTAATTAATTTGCTTAAAAAATCATCAGTGACCACATTTGTCCACTTTAAAGCATAATCGTTAAATTTTGTTAATGCAACGTTGCTCTGGTATTGCACAGGTTTATCTAAGTGCTCAGGGACAGAATGTGGGTTAATAATTTCCACCATGATAGGGAAATGATCGCTTAAAGAATTCCCAAGTGTTTTAAAATTTAAAACATTGTCCTTATAGCGTGCAGATACTGTAATGAAATCAATTATTGAGAACACCCCTCTTCCATTAAACGTTGGGGAAAAAGGGATCTCCGGTTGACACATTTTATTTGCAAAACCCAGGTCACATGTAAATAAAATTTCATTCAGGAGCTCCCCACGAACAGTATGATCAAAATGCATAAGATCAATTCCTTTATCCAGTGTTAGTCCACACATCCCTAGTTCTCCTCTCTTACATGGTGGACAATTAAAATCACCCCCCCAAACCACCAAGGTCTCCTTGTTCTCACTATTTTGCACGCTATTAATATCAATTTGTAGGGATTTTAACATCGCTGAAAGGTCGTTCAATAGTACATTATTATAAAAATTCACAATTAACAGACACAGTTTTTGTTGATTTGTATCCTAACTGTTGGACCTGGCCCTTTTGGCAGGTTCACCCCAAAACTTTTTTGCTTTTTCCCAGCCTGTTTCTGTGACCTGGTGTTGGTGATTTTAGGCCTCTGCGCACTTTTTCACTGTGGTACAGTGTAAAGTGCGTGAGATCTCTGTGTATGTGTGGTGAGTGACCTGCCCTCCCATAGGAATGCATGGGGAATATGTGTGACCATGGTAGTTCCTGATGTGTGGGGAGTGCAGGGTCGAGTTTGGTATATGCGAACTCGTGAGATTGAATGCTGCGTAATGATGTATGTGGCATGAATGTGTCTAGTGTGGAAGGGCCACTTCTAGACATGGGTGTGCGGGTGTAGTGAGTCTGCTGGCAAGTGATTGGCTGGAGCCTGGCTCCAGGAGTGTGCCTGGGCCTGCTTGTGGATTGACTGTCTGGTTTGAGGGTGACAGAGGCTGGGGAGCCCCCAGGAGGTTGTCTGGGTCAGCCCTTGGTTGAATGACTGCATCTGCAACTAGAGTGGTGGGAGGAGATAGCACCTGGGAGTGAATAGGGCTGTGCCTGCCTGCCACAATGCTGGCTCCACCCCCTGTGGTGCGTCTGATGTCCCCAGCCTGGCCAGTGAAAGGAGTTCCCTATAACCAGTTGTAGCTGGTTCTCACATTGCCTACACCCTGCTAGACAAAGGATTTTATGGTATAAAAAGTAGCTGTGTCCCCTTACAAAATGTTCTTGTTTCTGACTTGAATCCTGCCAGGGGCGTGCTGCTGCTTGGGCCCAGGGGAAGGCTTGCCTCCCTGGGCCCTGCCTAGCCCCATGATACCTGATGGACTTGTCCTGGACCCCTGAAGGACTTTTTGCTGGACCTTTGTTGCCCTAGCGCTAGGAGCGCTTCTTGGGGGTCTGCCTGATGACACAGCGCCTGATAGCGCTTTATTTTGTATTCTAAGCACCTGGGAGCGCTTTATTTTTAGCTACGAAATTGCTGGCAGGTGCCCACCCTGCTGGCCCCGTGCTTTACGCTCCTCTAATTATTCTTATCTGGCGAGGGTGCCCACCCCTCGTGTTACACCCGTGTTTCACCGCCACTGGCCCGGAGATCGATATGGAGGCGCTGCGCCCGCCTCCCTGCCAAGGGCCGCGCTGCCATTGGTGGCCCTCAGCACAGGAAGTCAGGCGATCTTTGTGGGACATAGGCGGGGTCTGGCGTGCTTGATTTCCGCTTCCCCCTGCTGGGGGGAAGCCTTTGCTTTTGTTGCCGGTCTCCAATGCGATGGAGGGAGACCGGAGATGTGCCCGAGTGAAGCGGAGGTCGGCGTGAGCTTTCGCGGGGCTCCCATGTGGAAGGGAGAGCCCCGCGGTGATGGCGGTGATGTGGCAGCTGTAGAGGCAGGAGGGGGCCCGGGTGAAGAAGGGAGAGGTGTCTTCCAACGGCAGGGCTCCGGGGTGCCGCGGGTATGCAGCAGAGAAGAGACCAGGAGAAGAACTGGCGACCGCCCCCACCCCGCGAGGAAGAGCCCGGTGAGTCAGGGCTGATCTGGGGTGGGCGGCCACCATTTGCTCTTTGAGTCCCCAAGGGGGTGCTTGGGGGGCTGTGTTATTTCAGTGTCCGGGCGGCCCCACATAGCAGAGGGTCGCTCCCCCGATAGGTACTTTATTTGGAGCCCAGAGAGGCTCGTGGCCGCATTTACTTTATTTGGAGCCCAGAGAGGCTCATGGCCGCATTTACTTTATTTGGAGCCCAGTGAGGCTCTTGAGGGCATTTTTATATTTAGAGTCCAGAGGGGCTCACCGCCCACATGATGTTTAGAGCCCAGTGAGGCTATTGGGGGACACAAGTGTTTTCAGAGCCTGTGTGGCTCCAACAGTTGGCGCAGTTCTGTTCCAGGGTCAGTGAGGACCCTGTCGCAGTTTTGATTCCCAGCTGCCCAGCAATTAGTGGGCAGCTGCACCGTTTAGGCGCCAAAGGAGAGAGAGTCCCTGTGTGGGACAGAGATGGCACAGTGGTGCCAGGCCTGCTACAGCTGTGCAGCACTTAGTGCCAGCTGCAACGTTTAGGCCCTGTTGTTGTTTTCAGCTGCCCAGCAATTAGTGGGCAGCTGCAACGTTTAGGTTAGCGCCGGTGGCGCACCCCTGACTGGCGCTGCATTGGCAGCGCGCCCTGACATTCTAGACACAGGGCTGTTGAGTCTCCTTGTTGGCTGGCCAGTTGGCCAGGGGACTGGTATGTGGGTAGGGCGCACGGCCCTAATGTGATTTCTGCGTAATGTGATTCTGACAGTGGCCCATGTGGCCCTGTACTGTACATAATCCCTTGTGAATATTGTCCGTGCCAGTTGGCACAATGTACATGTGTGACTTCTATCTGATGTGTTTTGACAATACAAAAGTTATTTTTATATAACCTTGTGTGGAGTTCCTTTTGTGGTGTGCCTAGGATGTTGTTGCTGTTGTGTGCGTGCGCAAATGCTTTACACATTGCCTCCGGGATAAGCCTGTCTGCTCGTGCCAAGCTACCAAGGGGGTGAGCAGGGGTTATCTTGGCGTGTGACTCCCTTGCCCTGACTAGAATGGTGGTTTCTGCCTGGCTTTGGCGTCAGCCTTAGCCTACCAGAAATCCCAGTTCTAACACTAACCATATGGTAAAATCTGTCATAACACATAATATCTATTTTCTCACAATTTAAAAGATTGGACACAAAAGTGCATAACCCACCTTTTGCTCTACCATGCAATGAGCCTATGGCTGGGGTAAAAAAGGTTCTAAAACCACTTAGATGAAATTCTTCCACCGCCCAAGTCTCCTGTAAACATATAATATCATATTGGTTTATTAAGTTTACCCAATTCTGATTGTCTATTTTCGTTCTTAATCTGGCAATGTTCCAGTACAGAATGAGCCAAGTACCCTTAAACAAATAATTTTCTTGGTTCCTAATAGCCTCGACTTCAACTATATAGTCCTGTTTAATTTCTTCATGCACCCCATTTTCATTACTTGTTGTTTCACCAATTATATCAGTGCATGATGACCCAATGTCTACGCTAGTTGTGGCCGTCAATTGCATGGAAGTGGGTATTATATGGGCTTTCCCTGCAGTTCCTAATAATTCGATTGCTGGGGATTTATGAGTAACTTTCTCCAATACTGGTCAATCTACATCCCCAAGCCCAGACAATAAGTCATAGCGGTTCCCTGTTGGTACATTGAAAAAGGTCTCAGGGTAATTTCCAAACTGAGGAATATGACCTCCTCTCTGTCTCTCATAAAAGCCAGGGCCATTATATTTAAATGAAGAGGGCAGATAAAAAAACTTAAGTCAGAGGCACAAATACCCCCCAGACTTCTATCACAATAGAAGTCACTTATATATTGGACCACTCGTGGATCTCTAAAATTGATGATAATACAATCCCTCTCCCTATTCTTAGTCCTGTGGCCAACCTAACCTACTCTGCAAACATTTAGGAATTCGCCTTGTAAGTCTGGTCTAAGAGGTCTGTTCCTATTCAGCCAGAACATTACCTTATTTTTTAATTCATGAAGGGATTCAATTTTATCATGATTCAGAACAGGAATGCCAGATAACACAATTACGTACGGGTATGAATCCGGAGGTAGGTCTAATCTCTGGTTTTGGCCCTTACCTTTACCCCCATGTTGGGTATCTTTACCCCATGTGATATCTTTGCCTTACTTATCTATAGACCCTATACCCCTTCCAATCCTTGACTCTGTGCTCTCTGAGCTCACCCCACCATCTTGCTCTTTTAATGCATCCCTGGATGAATCATGGCCAAAAGTACCATTCGTTACCTTCGGTTGTGCTACCATTGATGATGCCTTAGTAACAATGGGTATAGGCCTTTGTTCTACACTGGGAATATTTACCAATCCTTGTTGTTTCGATCCTGATTTAACTAACATCCCTAAGAGTTCAGAATTGTCTTGAATTACTTTTTCAAGTTGCTCTAATTTATCGCCAATCCTCTTTGATCTTTCCATCAGTGGGAGAATCAATGATCTAACCAATATTTCCATTTTATCTAATAGGCCACCTGAATGATGTGCCTCAATAGTCAAAGATTCTCCTGCACTTACTGATATCGCTTTAATTAGGGGACCAATCTTCTCGGATTGGACGGTAGTTGTGGTAATGTTTGGTATTAATTTAGCCACAACTTTAGACATTTTGGTGACTTTGGTCTTGTTTGCACAGCCTCCCTTATGTGTGTTCCCTCCCCGTTTCCTTTTAGTGTTAGAACCCGTGGTCATTTGTCCCTTAGGTAATTGCGGATTAGGGCAACCTGCTGGTATTGTAGATATACATAAATTGGAGTCATTCCCAGTTTCATCTACTGATGAATCAATAAGCACAGCGGTAGTGATAGGACCTACTGTGATTGAGCCTTCAGGTTGTTCTAGAGATTGCTCACTATTGTCCTCTATAAGTGGATTGAGGATGGATCTCTGGTCTGGGGAAGGGGCTAAGGCTAAACTTCCCAACGATGAGCGCCTTAAATACATGGGCTCCTGGGACAAACGGCGTTCTGTTAATTCAATTTCATGCTCCAGGAGAGAAGTTGCCCTGGTTATGAATGCATCTAAGGTTCCTGAAACCCCACATCCCCTCCAGTTGTTTGCGTGTTTGTTGGATTTGTCATTTTTGCTCGACATCTTGTTGAGTGCACAATACAGAGAACTTAAAAATGAGTCAATTAAATGTAAGAATTATAACCCTTTTAAAATCTTACGGCAATTTTTCGGGACGTGGCCCAGCCCAGTCTCCTCCTGTCTCGGATGGGCTCAGATGGGCCCGCCCTTGCCCCGGGCTTCGCCCGGCTCGTCTCGTGCAGCGGTCGTAGCAATCAGTTATATAACGCTGGTAGGAGGAGCAACAGGGACCACAGGTGTGTTCACAGGGGCTCTTGGGCAATGGAGTCCTCGCAGGTTGCACAGTGTCCCCGGCAAGATTGACGGCTTCGAGCGGCTCCCACGAAGCGGGGGCCGCGAGACGTTTTCAGGCACAGGTGGGAGGAGCAACAGGGACCACAGATGTGTTCACAGGGGCTCTTGGGCAATGGAGTCCTCGCAGGTTGCACAGTGTCCCCGGCAAGATTGACGGCTTCGAGCGGCACCCCATGTTGCCGTCTCTGAATCCCGCAGTGACATTCTCCAGCAATAGTGGTAACACTTTGAAGATGAACACACTGGGTCTAAGTTATAAATAAAAGGTGGGTGAAGCTTCAGACCCAAATACAGCCCCCAGCCCTGCAAATACAAACTAACAAGCGGTTAAGAATCAGATCACATTTGGACCTACAGCGCGACCTCAGAAAGAAAATACTAATCATCCGAAAATGCTCTGGGATAGAAACACCAAAGAGCGCCCTCACAGAGCAGACGCTGCTCTTCGGCGCCCGGATTGTATTAGTACCTAATCTTACGGTCCATTTTGTAGCAAGTTTCGAGCAATCATCAGCCTTGTAGTGGTTAAGACATTTATAACCTTCGCTGATTAATGATTTCGTCTTCTCAGTGTAAAGACAGGTCCAGATATCAGAATCAGAAGCCTCACTCAGTTTTAATTTACGTGTGAAAAAATCCTGAATTTGCATATACTTGAACCGCACAGGTAGTTTATAAAGAAGTTTAAGTGTCGGAAAATCCAAAAAACCCCTGTGACCAAAGAGGTCCCCTAAAGTGTTTAAACCTAATTTAGCCCATGCACTCTCTGCTCCACCGCTAAAGATTCCGGGTAATCCCGGATTGACACAGAGCGGTAACTTGGAGTGAAAAAAAGATGTCTTACAAGTAATCATTATCGAATTCCAGATTCTAACCGTCTCCCTCGCCGTCTTGAATTTGACCCTTTTAAAATAATTAGGATCATTTACTCTTGCTAGAAACTGATTCGAGTCTGAACCCAGCATGAACTGATAAAAACAAAATTGGCTGTTGGGATTGAGCAAACTACGAATGCGACCCAAAAAAGTTGCAAAAAAATATAATCTGAAGTCGGGTAAATTAAGCCCTCCTTTATTAACTGGAAGCTTAAGTAGGGCGATCGATGTTCAGGCTTTTTTATACCACCAAATAAAACTGCTAAGGATCCCATCTAATTTTTAAAGAAAGAATTATTGATGCGCGAAGGGATTGATCTAAATAAATAAATACATTTAGGTAGTATCTTCATTTTAATAAGATTAATCCGACCAACAAGACTGAGGGGGACCTTGTGCCAATTTTTAACTAAAACTGACACGTCCTTTAATAAAACATCATAGTTCAGTGCATTTATTTCCCTTATTTTGGATGAGATTTTAACGCCCAGATAAGTAGCGGCTTTACAAATACCTAAAACAGGAACTTGTGGTTTGTAATTCATTATAACCTGAGTTTTATTTAAGTTTAATTTGTATCCAGATATTGTACCAAAACGGTTTGCTTCTTTTGTTATCCCTGTTAGAGCTGCTGCTACATCTATTGAATATATGGCCAAATCGTCAGCGTAGGCTGTGATTTTAAGAGAATTAGGGCCAAAGGGGGCAATAAGAGATTGAGTCTGCAGTGCGTTTATGAATGGCTCCATGGAGAGTGCAAACAGCAAGGATGACAGAGGGCACCCTTGCCGAGTGCCCCTAGATATTGAAAACTTAGAAGATGTCATACCCGCATAGCTGATATTCGCGGAGGGATGATCGTATAAAGACTGTATCCATCTTAGATACTTTCCCTTAAAGCCATATGCAGTCATTGTAGCCCAAAGATAATCCCACCCCACTCGGTCAAAAGCTTTCTCAGCATCCAGTAACTGTAACTACGATTAGAATTACTTTTTAGGATCATTAGTGGGCTGAAAGATTTTTGAGGATTTTTTTAAAGTTCCAAAACTCCACACTTAGAAGAATTTCCAAGTGAAACCAGTCAATGTTAGCCTATGGAAGGAAATTCAAGTTACTGTAACTACGGTTACAATTACTTTTCAGGATCAATAGTGGGCTGAGAGATGCAGCAATGAGGTCTCTCCTGATAACAGGTGAGTAAATTGGAATTCGTAGTTCGGCTGATTTTACAGGAATATTTTGCTCAATAGTGAAGGAAGGGGGTGGGGCCTGAGGTAGCATGTGTGCAAACACACCCTGTGGCGCGTTTTAGGTTGGGGAATTAATTCCTCTTCAATCCTGAGGTCCCCTGTGAGCCAACTAGCCCACCAGGTACCTCCAGTATACGCCAGGGAGCTGTGTTGCAGACAGGTGTTCAGAGGGCAATGCCTTTTTACAACACTCTGCAACGCAGCTCCGTGGTGCTTACTGGAGGCACCTGTTTGACTAGTTGGCCCCTAGGGGGCCTCTGCATTGAAGAAGAATTAATTCCCCAACTTAAAACGCGCCACAGATCATGTTTGCACACATATCACCTCTAGCCCCGCCCCCTACCTTCACCACTGTGCAAACACGCCCGTACCTAGTTCCAATTTGGGGGATTAAGTCCCCTTGTATACTGGGGGTCCATGGAGGCCAACTAGCCCACCAGGAACCTCAAGTATGCGCCAGGGGGCTGTGTTGCAGAGACATGTATAGAGGCCACACCCCTTTTTACACCTCTCTGCAACACAGTCCCCTGGCGCTTTTTCAGAGGGGGAACTAATTCCCCTTGCATACTGGGGGTGCCTGGGGGCCAACTAGCCCACCAGGAACCTCCAGTTTGCGTCAGGGGGCTGCGTTGCAGAGAGGTGATCTGAGGCCACGCCCCTTTTTACACCTCTCTGCAACTCAGCCCCCTGGTGCTTTTTCAGAGGGGGCACTATTTCCCCTTGCATACTGGGTGTCCCTGGGGGCCAACTAGCCCACAGGCAACGTCCAGTATGCGCCAAGGGGCTCCGTTGCAGAGAGGTGTAAAAAGGCGCGTGGCCTCTTTACACGTCTCTGCAAGGGAGCCCCTGGCCCATACTGGAGGCTCCTGGTGGGCTAGTTGGCCCCCAGGGACCCCAAGTATGCAAGGGGAATTACTTCCCCCTCTGCAAACGCACCAGGGGGCGCGTTTGCAGAGTGGTGCAGGGAGGGGTGTGGCCTCCTCCCGATCCCGTTTAAAAAAAAAAAGTTTAAAGAATGGGGGCTGTGTATCCCCCCTTCTTTTTTTTTTTTTTTTTTGGCCCTGGGGACCCCATCCCCAAGGTCCTGCCCCCAATTTTATTTTATTTTTTTTTTTAAATCGGGAAGGGTCCGCGTGGCTCCCCTCCCGTGGCCAATTCTGGCCCCGGGGACCCCATCCCAGGGGCATGGCCAAATGTATTTATTTTTTTGTACCCCTTCTATGCCCCCCTTAAGACCCTGGGAAACCCATCCCCCGGGGCCGTCCTTTTTTAAAAATTAAAAAAAATCATTTGGGGAGGGGGGCCTCGTGGCCCCCTTCCCGGGCCACTTCTGGCCCTGGGGACCCCGGGGCCTGGACTTCCTCGGGGGGCCGTGGGGGGTCCCCGAGCCCCCCACGGTCCCTGGCGGCTCCCTGCATCCTGCGGGAGCTGGCATTGCTTTTCTGCATGGGGAGCAGCTAACATGCTGCTCCCTATACAGAAAAGCAATCGGGTTTGATTTTTGAAAGAGAGAACAGGTTTCCTGCTCTCTCTTTCAAAAACCAAAGCAGTTTGCTGTAGTAGGGTGGGAGCCGCGAGGCTCCCGCTCTACCATAGCAAACGGATGTATGTCGTTACTACGCATGCTTTTACAATGCATGCCTTTACCACGCAACTTTTACAACGCAAGTCGTTACAATGACTTGCGTTGGGGGGCGCTGGATAGTGAATAGTTTAATTTACTATTCCAACTCCAGTCCCCGTGGATAGTAGGGAAGGTTTTGGATAGTAAATTAAACTATCCCCTATCCTACAGCGCCCCCCAGCGCAAGTCGCTGTTACGACTTGCGTTGTAAAAGTTGCGTGGTAAAGGTAGTGCGTGGTAAAAGTTGCGTTGTATATTTATATACCTGGTGCCAGGTTTGAAGTGTGTGAAACTCATAGACTTTCTCCCAAATCTGGTTATAGAATCTCCCTTGCCCTGGCTCCGAGGGGTCTGGGGTTACAATAGACATGGGGAAGTTCTTTGTGAGTGCGCTGAGGCAGCCCCTTTGAAGGTCAAGTGTGGTAAGTGACAGATCCTCCCCTCCCCTCCCGTTTGGTCAGGATGGCCCATCCTGATACTACTACGTCTCTCTTTGTGACGCTGTCTTGGCGGAAACACACAAAGGCCAACTGCCAACTTCACCTAGCCATGTGACCCGGGATACAGGCCGCAGGCACCATGTGGTTAGGACAAGAAAATGCCAACTTTCTAAAAGTGGGATTTTCAGGATTGTGACTTATTCAACTGTCCAGTTAAAGAGGGTTTTCAATTACAATTCGTTGGAGATCAAATTTGACATACCAACCTGCTCCCAATCAAAAATCATCACTTGTTAAATGCAATATGGTAACCCATTGTTATCCTATGAGAAAGATAAGCCTTATAGTAGTGAAAAACGTTTTTTTCGCTACCATGACATGTAAATCCTAAACGTACATGGCCAACTATTTTTAAATACACTACACCCTGCCCTAAGAGCTGTCTGTGGTTTGCCATAGGGGTGATATATATATCGAAAGGAAGGTTAAGGCCTGGCAAAAGGGTTATTTTGACAGATGAAAATGGCACTTTAAACTGCACACATGCTAATAATGGCAGGCCTGAGACATGTTTAGAAAGGCGATTAAGTGGGTGGTACAATGAGTGCTGTAATCCCACTAGTATCATATAATTTACAGGCCCTGGGCACATGTAGTACCACTTTACTAGGGACTAATGTGGTAATTAAATGTGAGAATTGGGTGTAAACCAATGTTACCATGTTTAGTGGAGAGGGAATGAGCACTTTATCACTGGTTGGTGGTGGCAAAGTATACAGAGTCCAAAAGCTAACAAAAAAGAATTTAGCATAACAGATGGGTAAAGGCAAAATCTTAGGGGGTGACTCTGCAGAGAGGGCTAGGTTCAACAGTCTTGTAATAAGGGATGAACATTCCTCAGCGGAGTGTTCACTACCTAAGGTAAGTTGCTATGTTTATTTGGTTGAGTTTCTAATGGATTTGGAGAATAGTTATTTAGCAAGAACTCCATATAATCCACAACCCACACCCATATAGAGACCCCCATGTATTCAGTTAGTTCAAAATCATGGTTTCAGGTAGGCCGGTCATGAATAGTTACAACGAACATCTCAAACAGTATATTGACTGTGTATAATGCTAGTGGCGTTAACAATTTAGGATTGGAAGTCCTTAGGCATCACATTTAGGAATAGATGGTCCAGAAGAGATAGTTATTTGTCAGGGTATTTCTTCCACACGAGGGAGTCACTGGCTATTTGGAGGCCTGAATTACACCTTAGGGGTCTGAGTTGTCGAAATGGGGATCAACTTTAGCCTTCTTAAGCAAAGTCTTCCATTCAGAGAACATGCACTGTAAAACAGAATTATTTTTAGATGGTGATATATATTTTCTAAAATAGGTTTTGAACATGTTTTAATAATAGTAATAGTTGAGGTTCAATGTCAACCCATGTTTCACATTGTGGTGTCTGAAGTAGGATGGATTACAGTTGAGATAGGTAAAGGGCTTGGTAATACACTTCCATGTTGATTAGTCTCAATCCTCTGGATGTGGCATACACCAAAAGTGTCACAGATTTCAATTCTGATCTCATTGCTCCCTAGACATAGGTTAATATGTCAGAAGCATCAGTGTGTGTATCAGTATCAGAAACGTTCCTAGAGCATTTTTGTACCTGAAAGCTATAGTCATTTTAAAGGTTTAATGGACTAGGTTGCAAAATTCTCTCCAGACCTCTAATGAGATGGATACCCAAGATTTCAAAAAACCTTGGGCCATCTACTTCACTTCCTATCCAGGAAGAATTGTTTTAGTAGTGATATGGGCAACCAGTGGTGGCTCCTCCGCTAAGGTGGAGTAGAGTCGCCCCAGTGTTTCAAAGGAAAAATATAATGATAATAACGTATTGGTATTATCATTGTATTTTTCCTATGGAAGTCAGTGGGTCGCGGGCGGGGCGGGTGGGGCTGGGCAGCACAGAGGGAGGAGTTGTTTGCACTCCCTAGGTGCCCCTGACTGCTTGGCCTGCCCTCTTGGGCCGGCCAAGCAGCCTTGCACTCTTTGCATGTTATCCACCAGGCTGCATTACACAGCCTGTTGAGGAACAAGCAAAGCCTCCCGGTACTCGTCTGAGTGCCGAACCACGGCGCTCAGACCAATCACAATGCTTCATTGCAGTGTTGTGATTGCCTATGTGGAGCCAATTACAACTCTGCATTGCAGCAGTGTGATTGGCTCAGGAAAGCCTGCTGCCCGGGTGGCTCCTTCTGCTGCTACTGGCCAGTATTGGGACCAGAAGATGAAGAGGATGGAGGAGAGGCCGCCGTCGTCCGTTTCATGTAAGTTAAAAAAAATATTTCTCCATTTGCTTCTCTGCCCCTGGCCCTCCACCACGTCTAGCAGCAGCCACTACTGTGGGTCACAGGGAGAGCTTAAGACTTTCACATGATTTTGTTGCTCTAAAATTGTGAGAATATTTGCATTAAGGACATTACTGTGGGGAGAGAGATTTAGGAGAGGTGAATAATATCAAAATAGCATCTGAATAGAAGAAAGCTCTTATAGGGCTGGCAGCCATAGGTAATCTTTGTACCGCTGCTATTCAGCGGACCATGATTGACAAAGGTGGCAAGACCAAAAAGAAGTGGTTGGATAGTGAGCATCCCTCTCACATGCCTTGAACAACCTTTTTTGGACAGGAGAATAATATGCCACCAAACTGATATTTTTTGTAGTGGATTCATATAGCTAGCAGACTTTGAAGATTAAATACTGCCATGGCCAGCCCTTTCAAGCGAGCAGCAAAGGTATTCCCACTCTACTTATCTGAAGGCCTTCTCTGCATCAGTAGATAGCCAGAGTTCAGTCTGCATGCCCCTCATTTGTCATAAAACATGCAAAAGAGGTCTGAAGAGGACCTGTTATGATTTACTTAGGATGAAGCCTAGCTGAGATCAATGAACTGTACACAGTCCGTTTGCCAATGTTTTAGATCGAATATTAATGCTTAACTGAGTGGGTCACATGTCTCCCGGGTAAATGTAATTTGTCTTGATTCCACTGGCACGCATCATGTAATACAACCATCGCAGCCACAATGATCACACTAAATGGTGCTCACGCTTTGCACCCACCACTGACCTTTTCTGAAGCGGAAGATTTGAGCACCTCTGAAGTTTGGAGGCATGCGCCTCCATGCCTGTCCAGCAAGCACAAGTGAGCGTGACCCACAGATCATGACAGTTCTCCATCCAAGGATCGACTTCCTTGTGGCAGGGATCCAGGCTTACCTGAATGATTTCAGTAGAACTTCCTTAATAAACGCAGAGAAAGACGATTAAACACTGGCTCCCATGATCTCACCTTAAGGCAATATAATTTCCATTCCACTAGACACTGCAATTGTCTTCTAACAATTCATGCGTCTAAGATATTTAGTACTTTGTATGTATTTCCAGCATCAACCTGACTAGTGGCAAGGCTTGGAGCAAGACGTGCCTTTGCAGAACAAGGTTTTACTAAAGAGACATGAAACATGGAATGAATCTCCATAGAGTTTAGCAATTTTAACTGTATTATTACAGGATTCCCAATTCGTTCAGTGGTAAATGGACCAACAAACGTGGGTGGTACCTTTGAACTTTTTTTCAAATGCAAATTTGTTGAGAATAACCAGACTTTTTTACTGACTGTATACTTGAATGATAGCATTTTCTGCCTGCCAGCATAGATTTTTTTTTCAAATGAAGGAACTTTTATTTAGTTGTAACTTTCTCTAAAGACTTTTGGGTAGACCTTTGAATTCTCCGAAGTTCAGTTAGGTGCTCTTGTGCTGAAGGAATTGATGAAGGTGAATGTGGATGCAATAGCAGTACTCTAGGTTGATGTACGTACATATAGAAAAATATACACACCTACAGCAGAATAGTCAGCATTAGCTCTGCCATCTCTTGCAACAACAGTTGATACCTCAATTTTTGTTTAACCCCTTCCACGTGCAGGATGGCCGGGAGCCTTCCCTAGCCACAGTGCTCGTGTGTGCAGGGCGGCTTCCGGCTGTCCTCGCACATGGCAGGGGAAATCCCTCTGGTGCCCGCACCAGAGGGATTTACTTTACCTCCCGACAGCCTAGGGAGCTGGCTGTCTCTGTTGCTTCTTTGCAATGAAGATCAGCGCACACGTCACACTGACTTTATTGTTCAGAAACAGAAACTAAAATGAGCCAATAGGCTCATTTTAGTTTCAGTTTTTACATGCCCAGGGGCTATCTCAACCCGCTGAGCACGTAGAAAGTGAGAAGAGGTATCATTGGAAAGGGGGTGGGGGGCAGAAAGACCACTAGGCATCAGGAAATATATATTCTTTTAAATTCAGGGGTCAGGTCAGCCCAGAATGGGCATGCCAATGGCCACACCCCCCAAAGAAAAGGCCACAGTCTTTCTGCCCCCCCCTGGATGCAGATGGGGGCAGCAGTCTCTGATCTTCAGAAAGCCCACTAGGCACTATCGATTACGCTGGGTTTTTGCGTGGGGGCTGCCCAGAAGGGGCATACCACCCCCAATAAAAATAGCCATAGTCTTTCTGCCCCCTTGGCGGGCATATCGGGGCATCCCCCGCCTCCCCCGCCCGATTTCCTCCCAGGGCGGCAGAAAGCCCACTAGGCACAGACTTGTTTTTAGCAATGTTCCTACCTGTGGATTTTGGTCCCTAGCGGAGCTGGCACCTAGGGAAACCTAGCGAACCTGTACATTTTTGAAAACTAGACACCAAGCGGAATCTAGGATGGGGTGACTTGTGTGTCTCTCACCATGTTATGTTACCCAGAATCCCTTGCAAACCTCAAACTTAGTAAAAAAAAGATAACTTTGCTCACATTTCTGTGGAATTAGCATGGATCCACAAAATTCCACCCACCCCGCATTCCCCAAAGTCTTCTGAGAAAAATGGTACCTTACTTGTGTGGGTAGGCCTAGTACCCGTGACAGGAAATGGTCCAAAACGCAACGAGGACACACCACATTTTCACATCTCCATTTTTTTGCAAAGTGCCTAGCTGTAAATGTTGAACTCTAGCTCTACCACACCTAGGGAAAGCTGGCAAACTTATACATTTATAAAAACTAGACACCCAGGGGAATCCAGGATGGGGTGACTTGTCTGGCTCTCACCAACTTCTGTTCCCCAGAATCCCTTGCAAACCTCAAACTTTTTAAAAGAAATAATACATTTCTCACATTTCTATGATGGAAAGTTCTGGAATCTGCGTGGAACCACAAATTTACTACCACCCGGCATTCCCCATGTCTCCTGATAAAAATGGAACCTCACTCGCGTGGGTGGTTCAAGAACCCACAACAGGCAAGGGGGCAAAACGTATTGAGGAGACATTAAAATTACCTATCACAAAACAACCTAGTTTTGCTAATGGGGTCACCTGGGTTTTTGGCCCCGGGCTCGGTGGCCATCTTGGGAAACCTACCAAACCCACACAATTCTAAAAGCTAGACATCCGGGGGAGTCAAGTGGGGTATGGCTTGCATGTGCCCCCCAATGTTTCCCTACCCCGAATCCCCTGCAAACCTCAAATTCAGCTATAAAAATAAAGTTTTTCTCAAATTTCTGTTTGAACGTTCTGGAATCTGCATGGATCCACAAATTAACTATCACAAAGCAACCTGGTTTTGCAAGAGGGTCACCTGGGTTTCTGGCCCCGTCGGCCATCTTGGGAGCCTTACCAAATCTACATATTTCTGAAAAAAGAAGAATAGACACCCGGGGGAGTCCAGCGAGGTATGACTTGCGGTAAATGGGGGAAGAGGTGATGGGAAGAGAAATAACACAGGCCCCACAGAGTCTGTGCAGATTGATATGTGTTACATATATACTATGTGCCCCCTGAGTAAAATAGAAAAGAAAATGGGAATCAGTGAATCTGTTAGAATGATAGGTTTCATGCAGCATGTGGTATATTACTTCATCACAGGTATAAATTCCATATTCCATTAATTAGGCAAAAAAATGCATCTAATGAAGTATAATGAAGTATAATCCTGCTTCAACACCCTCCGTATGCTCTGCAACATCTACAGGGTGATCCCCACCGAAACAAGAAGAACGGTCACCCAGGCCCTCGTCAGCAGCAAGCTGGACTACGGAAACGCCCTATACACAGGAGCCTCGTCAAACTCCTGAAATGACTGCAATGCATACAAAATGCCTCTGCATGCCTGATCTTTGACATCCCTCGCCGCAGCCACATCACACCCCACCTGAGAGACCTGCACTGGCTACCCTTCAACAAGAGGATCACCTTCAAGCTCCTCACCCATGCACACAAGGCACTCCACAACACCAGTCCAACATACCTCAACAGACGACTCAGCTTCTACACCCCCAACCGCCAGCTCAGCTCCGCCAACCTCGCCGTCACCACCATCCCCCCCAGCCGAAGAGCGACCTCCAGCGGCAGGTGATTCTCCCACCCAGTGATGGCCTGTGTAGGGCGTTACACCGAGTGGTGACGTGGGGTGTAAAATACAGGAAACGGACGATTACAGGTAAGTAACATAAAAAATAAATAAAACAAATTTTGTTGCGCGCTCTGCATAGCATTTGGCGTTGCAGCGCGCGCAACAAAATTCATTTTATTTATTTTTTACGTTACTTACCTGTAATCGTCCTTTTCCTGTATTTTACACCCCCCGCCCCACGTCACCGCCCGGTGTAACGCCCTACACGGGCCGTCGCTGCTCCCACCTCACCGCCAACACCTGGAACACCCTCCCCATCCTCCTATGGCAGACCCAGGACCTGCTAACCTGAAGAAGACTCCTCAAGACCTGGCTATTCGAGCAGTAGCAGCACCCCCGCACCTCCCAGTGCCTTGAGACCCTAACGGGTAAGTAGTGTACTTTACAAGTGTTCAGATTGATTGATTGATAATTCAATCTAGTGAAACAAAATAAAGAGTAAGGGTTTTATGTAGAACCTTAATCTAGCACAGCCTGTCCACATCCACATGCATGAGAATTAAGCATATTTTACAGCTTCCTGTAATGGGTGACAAATCACAGCCCAAACACAGACTAGATTAGTAAAGAAGAAAAATGTAAAATGAAAGAACTTCGTCATACAATTTACTTTTGTATAACTCTTCTTATGAAAACAAAAAAGATCAAAAACAAAATACCAAAATACATAAGGCCTTAGAAGACTTCTGAGTACTTTTTTCTTTTGTGTGCAGAAGCAAGTATTTTAGTGTCTTTTTTCTTTCTTGTCCTTAGTCTTAACAACACCATGTGAGAGACAAGTGGACTTCTGGTCCTGAATGCAGTAGTCAGACAGGTACAGTAATATGCAATAATAGGCATTAAATGAGCACAGTGCGCGTTACCACCAAGTAGCTAGAAGAATTTAGGTCATTTTGAAATGTCCGGTTTTCCTTCGTTGTTGCAGTGAAGACTCCAGAGTTGAGGAGAAGTGGCCCTGCTTGATACTAAGGAGATCGTTCAGCAAGGAAGAGGACTTGCAAGAAACACCACAGAAAATGTCGAACATGGTGTGCAGTGACCCAGAAGCAAAAGGTAAGTGATTCGACAGCAGGAAGACTGCAATCGCGAATGCTAGATTGGCAAGCAGCTTCCTGCCAGGTGAGGCCGGCTTAATGCCAGAAGTGCTCTGCCCTTGCCACCTCCGGTATACAGATTGTGGCAGACACGACACTGAGGGGGTAAGTGGAGAAAATATATAAGCTGTTAAAAACTTTTTCAGACTTTCTTTCCATCACCTTCCAGCACTCACTTCTCTGTGAATAGTTTCTTTAATTGCTCGGTTAAAATTTTCAACAGCACAATTACCTTCTGGGTGATATATAGAGCATGTCCTATGCTGAATACCTCTCTTGTTTAAAATTTCCACCAACTCCAGCGACACAAACTATGGCCCGTTATCAATGAGGATAGTAGTACGCACACCTTCATGGTTGAAAATCTCACTCTGAAATTCTGTTATTCTCCTAGTTTGAATACTGCTGATAATCCCAATTTCTTCCCAATGAGAGAATTGATCAACGAGTACCAGTGTGTAGTTGAAAATTCCCTTAGATTGTAATCGTCCTACAATATACACAGCCGCAACCTCCCATGGATTGGACGGATCTCTGATCAGTCCCCCATCATCAAGTCCATCTCTGGTCACCAGTAAATAAGTTACATTGGGGCATATTTTCAATGATTTATCGCCTAGTTATCGGCCCTTGATTGCAGCCAAAGTGGCGATAAATCTATTGCCCCATTCACAAGCTGGTGCTAACAGCCAATATCACCAGTTTACCTGCGATAGCACCCACAAAAAACATTACCACAGATGACCCTGGCAACTATCGCTAATGAGATGCAGAGTAGGCGTTCCCGTGCTAAAAGCCGCGACAACACCACACTGCAACATTCTCAGCAACCAGCCAGATCGGCGATAAGACCACAAAACAGGCAATAAGGCACATTAGCAACAGGAAATTAACACCTGCTCTGACCTGGTGTAAAGTCGGATGACAACATGCACCAGAAAAGGGAGTCTAGCCCACAGCCACACCCGAAGATCAACATATGCCATGGAGCTACTGTTCATGCAGCTCGGAGCCCCAACAGGGCCACAACGCCCATCTCCACCGCCACCACCCTCAGGCCCACCACACCCACGTACCACCCCGCCCCCACCCAGACCACCACAGAGGCAGCGCAGACAAAAACAATGGACCTTCTGGAAAAGCATCAGCCTTACAGACTTAACACCAGAGAATGTCATTGCCCACTACAGGATCAAAAGGACAACCATCCTCCGCATCCTGAACATCATTGCCCACAGGCTGACGGCACCAACACAGTGGACAACCAACATCCCACCTCAGACAAAGCTGCTGGCTGTGCTGCACCTGTTGGCCTCTGGTACCTTTCAACCAACAACTACCAGAGTTGGAGGAGTCTCACAGCCAGCCCTATCAAAGTTCCTCACACCTGTCCTGGATGCCATCATCAGCTTGGCACTCTAGTACCTATATTTCCCCCACACTGTGCAGGAACAGCTGGAGACCAAGCCAGGATTCTACGCCATAGCTGGCTTCCCGCACGTGTTGGGGGCAATTGACTGCACACATGTCCTACTTGTGCCCCCTACCAACACTGCACACAATTACCGCAACAGAAAGCACACGTATTCCATCAATGTGCAGGCACTAGTGGATCACCAATGTCGTCGCCAACTACCTAGGCAGTGTGCATGATTCATACATCTTTCGACAGTCCATCATCAACCTGCGCTTTCAGGATGGAACCTAAGGGAATGCACTGCTCGTTGGTAAGTACCAAATGAAAACACCTCACCTCCACAATCATGCAACTCACAACTCTGGGAAATTTGGGAACGCACATGTTACAAACTCACATACAACATGTCAAACAACATGCCCACCCAACATACACGACAGCACAATGTACTGCGGTAACCTGGGCTAGCCATGTACATGAGACATCAACGGCATGGCACCTCAGCCACACAATAGCAGAATGTGGGGAGAGGTGGGAACCAGGCATGTGCGGAGGAGGCAAGTGACGATGAATGAGAATGTACACAATGCCAAGTGTGGCGTGGATGTGCTGGACAGACTGCAGTATGCAGACCACAGACATATCCACACATACTGGTGGTGGTAGTAGTGTTGTGGACAGTGGACGCAACCATGTAATCCCGGCCAGTGGGGACGATCTTGGAAATGTATCTTGTTACGTCCACCCTGTAAGCGTGTGTGGAGTGGGTTGGCCCGGCATATGCAAGGCTAGCGTAGGGATGTGAATAAAAAACATGTAGCCCTGGTTCTCTTTGGGAATAGCCAATGTGTCTGCCAGGGCAGCACCTCTCACCCCGCCACGAGGCTGACACAGTGAGCAGAAATGCCTGCGATTCTGTGCGCCTGCCGCAGCCCCGGCTGCTGGACCCCAAACCAGTCTTGTCCACCCCTGTGCATCCAGGCCTCACTGTTTACCTGCTGACAACGGCGTGTTTCAGGAAGGGCTCACCACGTGCAAGCTCCAAGCCTGAGTCCCGCAACCCTGGCAGCCTCCTCAGACCATCATGGCTTCCGCGAGCTAGGCTCGCATTACTCCTTTCTCGTTGATGTACTCCACCGGCATACACAGCCGACAAGTAGATCACACATTTGGAACTGAGTCTTGATTACACAATGGCAGAGTACATATTTTATGGCAGAGTTTATATCACTATACTCCCTTCGATGTGGTGCCACCAACTCTGTGCATAGCATTCCAACCACACGTGTCTGATGGCCATTGCTGACTTCTGCCTTCAGCCTACACTGCGGTCCAGCAGGCCTCACACCAATCCAATACAGTCCGTACCAGGCAGGACACGGCATTGTAGCAGGCAGCACACCCGCTCAGCTCTGGTGCCTCTACCTCCATCAACCACAAGTCATCTCCACATGCCATTTCAATGTTTTGTATTAGAGATCCAAGAGGAGCTGGCTGCACAGCGTTTGACCCGCGCTGACCGATGCCTCCAGCCTACACTGTGGTCGAGTAGGTCACACATTTGGAACCGAGTGATGACTCTGTCATGGCAGAGTTCATATCACAGTACGCAAGGAGAGGAGTAAGAGGAAGACGCAGTTCAGTCCAGAGGAAAAAAGGATCCCCATTACGGAGGTGATCGAACACTACCAACAACTGCACTGGTGCCACTAACTCTGTGCATCGCAAGCTGATGACACGTGGCAGTGGGCCACTGCTGATTGCTGCATCCGACTCACACTGCGGCCGTGTAGGTCACACAATTGGAACTGAGTCTTTCGCTATTCATATCAGAGTTCATAATATTGTATAAGCCTCATCGTAGACTGCATCCCCTACCAGCTCTGGTGCCACGGACTCTGTGCCACGGAAGTCATGGACACTCTTGTTGAACCTTGGTGGCGTCTAAGTCTATGGCCTGGGAGTTGCCTGCATCATCATGTAGCTAATACTGACATGGTGGTAAAAAGGAGACTGTAGTATTCAACTCCTCCATATTGCCTGTTTCTGCTTGCTTCTGCCCTCTGCATCATGCCCTGGAAGGACACCTTCCACTGTCCCCCATAACACTCTACAACATTCTCCTTGGACATCAACAAGGACCCGCTCAGCTCTCCTGGCCCTATCTCAGTGCATCGCAAGTCACCGTTCCGTGGCGGTGTGCCTGTGCCAGCCGCAGTGCATCCGGGGCCACTGACTCTGTGCATCTAAAGTCAGGGACCCTTGCTGTTTGAACTTTGAACTTCTGATTGTCTGATCACTGTTGTAGTTGTTGCCAGCACCAACCAACCCTTGAGGGGTGGCTTACACTACCCAACACCCACCCAGCACAGGCATCACTGGATTTGTGACCCTGGCAATAAAAGGTGCCGGGCGCACTTGCCCATAGTCATTATGTATGCAGGAGTGCCCCGGGCCATACCACATTACAATGTGCTGTGTACAGCAAGCGCAACCATGGCACCTCAGGCAGTGGGTTGGACCTGGGTCATGTAGCTGTCATACCCCTCTGTAAGGTACGCGGAGTGGACTGGCCAACAGCAGTACAGCGTAGGGGTGTGGTTATTCAACATGTGGCTCTGAGCGTGGTTACGTTTAGGCCTTGCCAAGGAAGTAACTAATACGTGTGTCTCTGTTGTAGTGTCGGCGCCACCCGTCATGCAATATACAATGTTGTTATGTAGCATGCCCCCAGAGTGCTTGCTCGACCGAGGGGCAAATGATGGAGCGCAAGCCCGCTCGGGTCAGGGATCAGACATGCCAACTGTTGTGTGTGGCACCATTACCGCAGCATAAGCCAAAGGTCTACCCTCAACGGCATGGCGAGTTCAGCCAGGCATGACCTCTACATCTGTGTCTGCCCTGTCCTTACCATAGGCCTACACACACATGGCCGCCCACCTTCAGAGCACAACATCACTGTCGTTGTCAGGCTTGTGGACATGTGCAGACAGGCATGACAATGGTGTGCCATAGGGGTGCAAGTGATGAAACCGCCCTGCACACACTAGTGAATAGGCTCGGGGGGAGGGAAGAGCAGCAGTGAAGCTACGTAATACACATTGATGCCGCTCATTTCATACAGGAATCACTAAGTCACACATATCACACATCAATGAACCAGTGAGCCTGCCAACTCATCATTCAAAAACCAACTATTCACTCATGTATCTCTGCACTGTCACAGGTGAACAAGGATATGCACTCTGTGCTTGGATGATGACACCCCTCCGAGCCCCGAACACACAGGCCCAGAAGCAGTACAATGCGGGCCACTAACGCACCAGGGACATCTTGGCATGCACATTTTGTGTGTTGACATCATGTTTCAGGTGCCTGGACATCACAGGTGGTAGGCTCCGGTACAGCCCAGACGCTGTGTGCAAGATGATCGTTGCATGTTTTGTGTTGTACAACATATGAGTACGCAGCAATGCCCCATAGATACAAGTGCCTGATGCACCGGAGGATGATAAGGAAGATGAGGCAGGTGGACCACACCCCACTGCAGCCGCAGCAGGAATAGCCCATAGGAACATCATCATTGACAATTTCTTCACATGAGCACGTCACATTTTGACAGTACTTAGCAATCATGGGACAGTACAAAATGACCACAGGCACAGCATGTGCAAATAAATGCATTCCAAGACACATTCCCTGAGTGCATGTCATTCGTCTGTACAAGCACATCACTCAGACAAGTGTGACTGCGACATGTAATGCTAACAAGTTTATAATTTGTTAATGGATGGTGGGTGTGTCACCTCTGTGCAGAGAGGCTGTTTAGGATGTCACGTTTTCGAACTGCCAGTTCTGTGTGTCACAGTTAGTACAGAATCCCTCTCTTCGGCGTTTCACATATGTCCCAAATTATTCCATGTTGGCTGTCATTTGTGCCAACAGGGCTCCTTTTGGGGTCAGATATGTGCCACCATGATGCAGGGATGCACCCTGTGACTCAAGTCCCACAACATGGGCAACATGTACGTAAAGGGGAGTCACTGCCCCTACATTTGTCCATGCTTTCATAATTGATTGATCATGGACATGACACTTCTGTGTGCAGGAGAGGTTGATTGTCCCTCTGCAATGTGAAGGGGAGATGCAGTTACACAGGGTGTTCCATGTATGTATTAGCATTGGCGCAGTTTACATGCAGACTGTATGTCAATGTACATTGTGACTGTTTGTGAGGAGATACCAATTTGATGCGGGGCAATGGTCATTTGTTCTATGTCACGGATGTGTGGTTGTGCTCGTACAATGTCATCTCACCGTTTTTTTACTCTGCTTTTATGGTGCATTTTCCCACGTGGCGCATGGGAATTGCAGGCCTTTCTCTGGTTATCACTGATTTTTGAATCGTGATTGGCCTCATCGCTACTATTTTCACGTTCGTGTTTCGAGGTTTTTCGGTGGTGTGTTAATTTTAATGCGGTCATTTGATGCGTTATCATGAGACCATCTCGTGGTACCGCCGTGTTGGGATTACCAAGTTAACACCGTGTTATTTTCCCACAATAGACTGCGATGAGAAGAGTTGCGTTAAGCTAATTTTGCGGTAATTATCACACTTTCTTGAGAATATGCCCCATTCTTGCTCAGTCCTGCTCATACCTTGATGTCCCTCATGTCCCAAAGATCATAATTTTTTTTCTCAGCATTGTGGGTACTAACGCTCTCAAACCAAGTTATAACACCCCACCATCAACTGACAACTCATCCTTCACTTTCCAAAACCTGCATGGCAACGGATCCTCCCTCAATTCTGTCTTTCTTCCATTGCAGAAAGTCTCAGACACCTGTTGCAGAACAGTGTCATCAACAACAGAACCATTCACTCTTCCTGCATCACATAACCCTCTGTAATACTACACAATTTAACTTGTTCATCTTCCTCCTGATCCGCTTCTTCCTCAATGGGGCTAAGTCTTGACAGACAATCTGCAATCTTGTTCCTGGGTCCGAGGACATAGCAACCTCAAAACAAAACTCCTGGAGACCCACTACCCATGTGCAAATGTGCATGGAAAATATGTCCAAACCTTTCCTTGTGAGTACTTCAACTAAGGGTTTATGGTCAGTGCAGATTGTGAATTTCTTACCCCATACACAATTCCAAAACTTCCTCACTGCCCAATGCACAGCAAAAAAGTTTCTTTTCAATGGCGGAATACTTTACCTCCGCTCTACGCAATGCCCTGGATGCATACACTATGGTCCTAAGGTCTCCTTCATCATAATTACTTTGAATCAAAACAGTGCCAATGCGTTTTCTGCTGGCATCTGTCATTAGGAAACATTCTCTAGTGAGATTAAAACAACTAACACTGTTTGCATTCATTAGCTCTTCATTGATTTCCACAAACTCCTTCTCATACTCAGCATCCCACACAAACGCTGCTCCCTTTCTCAACAGTTTCCTCATATTTAAGATCTTGGTAGCCAAATTTCGAATGAACTTGACATGAAACTCAACCATTCCTAGGAAGGAAAGCAACTCCTCCCATTTCTATGGAATCTGCAGGTTTACAATATTTGCAATCAAATCTTTTTTTTGAATGCACACAATTTGCATTCACACCATGCCCTAAGTACCTAATCTCTGGTTTCTCAAAGAATATATGATGTTACAATGCAAACAATTACAACACATACTTTTACTATATTTTTTTACATCGCAACTACCATTAAATCTCATGATTTTACAACGCATGCCATTACAACGCATTTTTAAAAACTACCATTACAACGCATTCCATTACAACGCATACCATTACAACACATAATACTTCTAGGGCAACAGTAGGGTAAGTGTTGATAGTGTAGGGGTAACATTACAATTCCCACTCCAGTGAGTGCAACAGTAGGGTAAGTGTTGGATAGTGTAGGGGTAAAAAGTACTATTCCCACTACAGTGAGTGCAACAATAGGGAGAGTGTTGGATAGTAGGGGTAAAAATTACTATTCCCATCTACCCCCAAACCCATACCCACCCTAAAACAACAAATCTCTATTACTTAACTTATAATGCATTGTAATGGCATGCATTGTAATGGTATGCGTTTACTGGTATGGATTGTAGTGACATGCGTTGTAATGGTATGCGATGAGAAGGCAGTTGTGTTGCAACAGCTGCGCTGTAAAAGCAGTGCGATATAATGACTGCTTTGTAATGGATGTCTTCTTCTCAAGTGCACATTTGTTCAACTGGAGTGTTAATCTATTTTTCTTCAAAATATGAAATACCTCTATGACCCTCATATTGTGTATTTCTTTGGTGGTGCCATAAAACAATATATTATCCTGGAACAACTTAACTTAGCACACACCCATAGGCATCATATGGTGTTATGAAGGTATAGTCCTTGGAATCAAGATGAAGCCTTATCTGGTAGTACGCCACTGTTAAATCCAAGGTGCCAAAGTAGTTAGTACAATTTAGCAAGGAAACAATCTTGGTGGTGTTGGGCGTAGGAAAAAGAATACCGATCACGCACCTGGTGAGCGCTCTTAAGTCCACAATAAACCACTAATAAAACTCACAGTACATTAATGATGTAATCCCAAAACCAACTATAGTATTTTAAAATGTGGAACAGTGTGTTTACCTTATTGGCTTGGATGATATTGCATGGAAGAATTGTCAACATTTGAGGTATACAATGAAAACTGGTACTCTCTCTTAGTTGTACAAAGTGATAGAATCTGCTGCTTGTAAATGTAAGATAGGGAGACAGGTACTAGAAAAGGTGTGAGTGTCCCCATAACAAAATAAACAGAGCATGACAGAACCACTGGAATGCTGGAGTGCTAATTACTGGCAATGCGTGCCCGTCGCCGTGAATGACAGACACAAAGCAATGAGAAATGTTAATTACCGGCAAGGCATGCCTGTCACTGAAAACAACAGACACAAAGAAATTTGTAAATTAATCAGGAGGCGTGCCTATTGCCGTAACAGAATAGGCCACAATATTGTGGATCAAAGGTGATCAGCGTGCCTATCGCAGTCATCAGCAACAAGCACAGTTGGGCATGCCTATCACTGGGTCTGAAAGCAGCATAAAAGGATTAATATCATGTGCATTGTTAGCAATGGGGGTCTCTAGTTGGCAAGGGTTTGCAACTTTGTCCTAGTAGGGACCCTTCCTTCTAGTCAGGATAAGGGAGTTAAATCCCTAAAATAAACCCTGTTCACCCTCTTGGTAGCCTGGCATGAGCAGTCAGGCTTATCTTAGAGGCAGTGTGTAAAGCATTTGCACATAACCAACAGTAATACAGTGTAAGCACTACAAAAGGACACCTTCAGTTTAGAAAAATGTCCAATATTTTTATATGCTCAAGACAAGACCAAAAACGATAAAAATCCACAGTACAGTACTTAGAAATCTTCAGTTATCAGAATAACCTTGAAATACAGTGCCATAAATTCAATAGGTTCGTCCGGGGCTATAACGGTATTGGGAACAAACAAATCCAAACAGTTCTGGCTAACTACAGCGAATTTTTTTTTAATGGGTTGGTGTCTGGCCCATCCTGCCACCAGGCCCAGCCCTACCCCTAAAGGCTCAATAGTATGTATTTTTCCCGAAGACTAAAGCATTCCCATCCCAATGCCAACCTAAAGGAAATTGTGATTCGCTTGGGAATTATTTTTACTTGTGAGCCAGATCAGGAGGGATAAACCCTAATATTACCCCAATTGTCATTCTGAATGGTTGCACCTTTTGGGCTCAGGTCAGCAAACACTTGTGGAAATACATCAAAGCCAGACATTTCTGAAAATTAGACACCAACTGCTAGTCAGGGTGGTGTGCCATAAGACCATAATTATTTGTACCCAAAATGCCTAGCAAATCTTAAGCTTTGCCTAAAATCACACATTTTCCTTGTATTTCTGTGACATAAACCTCTAATTCACAGTCATCCTGGAAATGTTTACCCAATATTCTTACACTTGTCCTGAAGAAAGCCCTACCCCACATGTGTGGCTCGGTCTAGCACCTGCAACACAAAAGGCCCAAAGCGCTATGTGAAGACATCAGCAATATGATAGTACAATAATTTGGCCTGGGCTTGCATCCCACCCAGCGAAACCTATCAAACCCAAACATTATTGGAAACTAGACATCCAGGGGAGAGTAGGGTGGAGTGGCTCGTGTGCATCCAACAAAGTTTTCTTACCCATAATGCTCCTCAAACTTTGCCTAAAATCCCACACATGTGACATAAACTTGCAGAATCAACATGAATCTGTAAAATTCCATCCACCCAGTGGTCCCCTACTTGCTTAAAAAACAGTACTTCACTGTGTGTGTAGGTCTGGCTCCTGTGGCAGGAAAAGTCGCAAAAAGCAATGTGGAGACAGTAAACATTTCCTACCAAATATGTCCTGATTTGGCACAGGAAAGCTGAAGTAATTGGGCCTGGGCTCAGCCCCCACCTCGAGAAAAACACAAAATTCAGACATTTCTGAAAACTAGGCAACCAGGGGAGTCCACAATGGTGTGCCGTGCATGGATACTGCAACATCTACTCACCCAAAATGTGCAGTAAACCTCAAATTTCGACCAAAACAATGCAATTCCCTTTCTTTTTTTGTTAGATAAACTCCCACAATCCACAGGGGACCCAAGAAACGTGTAAGCACTGGCTGGCATGAAATGTCTGGATTCCTGCAGATTCCTGCTGATCCAGAACTTTTCCAGAAAGAAATGTGAAGAAAATGTACGTTTTTGGCCAAAGTTTGAGGTTTGAAGAGTTTTATGGGTAAAAAAAAAACATGACAGCCACGCAAATCACACCGCCCTGGATTTGCTTGGATATCTTGTTTTCAGAAATGTCTGGGTTTGGTACATTTAGCACATTGCCAGATGAGCTAGGGCCAAAAATTCACAAATACACAAACTGCATTGAATTGCAGGTTTTGAGTGGAAAAATTAGATTTGTCCATGTTGCATTTTAGACGCTTTCCTATCACAGGTGGTAGGTTCACTTACAGACCAAATGTACCATTTTTCTCAGAAGGTGTGCGAGAATGCTGGGTGATAGGAAATGAGGGGATCCCCACAGATTTAGTACCTGTAATGTGTATTTTTAGCCAATTGTTGAGGTTTGCATGGGCTGCTGGGTACAAAAACATCTTGTGACAGTCCTCTTACTTTCTCATGTGCTCTCTCACTCTTCACTGATGTCTCCATAATCTTAGCAGCACCCACTCCACCAACTCCTCCATTTATTCATTTCTCCCTACCCCCTGCTTTGGTCTTTTATTAATTTCTAATTATGTGTAAGAGGACCCAGCAGATTCACACTGCAAGTAGATTGCATGCTTTCCCATCCACTGTTCTCTGTTCCTCCCCTTCCGACTTGCTTTAATTGTATTGTTTCCCAGAGGGTCAATCAGTAGCACATGGCCTCTGGGCACTTGTTAAGCTAAGTTAAAAAAGTATGTCAAAAATGCCAAGAGAGTGTTGTGATGCATCCACATGAGTTCACTGATAAAATATTGGTCCTTAAAATATCCCCATACCAAAATATCGTGACCAAAATTGATTTAAAAAATATCGATGGTAAGTACAAAAACATTGGGAAAAATATATTGACCTAGCTCAAGGCCAGCATTCACCCCTGCAGCCCGTCGTACAGCCGGTCTCCAGCCACCAGCTCTGTACCAGGGTTCGAGCCAGCAGCCCGTCCCTGCGCCGCTGCTCAACCCCCTGCATTTGTCCGTTTCAGGTGCTCCCCCTGTCCCTCTTGCTGCCACTCGTGTACCTTGAATTGTGCTCCTGTCGTTTACCCATTGTTTTCACTGCTTTCCCTGTACTCTGTATTCATTTGTATTTCATTTGTATTTTTGCATTCTCCTGTTGTTGTGGCTTGTTTTCTCACTGCTGCTGCCCCTGCAGCCCTGCCCCTGGTCCTGCCCGCTCCCGCCCCCTACCTCTGCTCCCACCCCCCTCCCCTTCATATGGCGACTGCTGCGGGGGAGCACGTGTGAAACCTTGACCTAGTTCAAGGCCAGCACTCACCCCTGCAGCATCTGTTCAGCCTGTTTCCAGCCACTAGCTCTGTACCAAGGTTCGAGGCAGCAGCCGTCCCTGCGCTGCTGCTCAACTCCCTGCATTTGTCCATTTCAGGTGCTAACACTTTCCCTCTTGTTGCCCCTTGTGTGCCTTGAATTGTGCTCCTGTTGTTTCACCATCGTTTTCACTGCTTTCTTTGTACTTCGTTTTCATTTGTATTTAATTTGTATTTTTCCATTCTACTCTTGTTGTGCCTTGTTTCACCGCCGCTGGTCCACCTGCATCCCCGCCCCTGGTCCTGCCCGCTTCCACCCCCTACCTCTGCTCCCGACCACTCCCCTTCATAAGGCGACCGCTGCGCGGTCACGCAGCGGACGGGCGCAGCGGGCACTCCTAAGGCAAGCCCGTCTGTGCCCGTCCGCGCCTGGACCACGCCCAGTGCCAGACCCCCTGGCCCCCGCGACCAAAACAAGATCCAACGCCGCTAACACTCTCCATGCACCCTTCACGCACTCAACGCCGGCCGAAACTCCACCTGCTTCCAGGCCACCCCGAAGCTCACCCACCAGCCAGCGCATACCTGCACGTCCTGCCCATCCCAACACCACAGGCCACAACTATCTCAGCTGCATCCTACTTAACACCCGCTCAGTCAACAAGCACGCCGTCAAACTCTGGGACCTGCTCGACTCCTCCACCCCGGACGCGCCTTCCTGACCTGGATGAACACCACCTTGGTGCCAGACATAGCCATAGCCATCCCGGACGGCTACAAGATCACCCGCAGGGACAGAAACAACAAACCAGGAGGAGGAATTGCCGTTGTCTACAGGAACCAATACCGAAAACTCCCTCAGCATGACCAAACACCTACACTTCCAGATCCACGCAGATCACAACACCACCCTCAGAGGAACCCTCGTCTACAGACCCCCGGGACCCCGACCACAGTTCAGTTCAGCGAATCAATCGCTGACCTCATCAGCACACATGCCCTTCCCTCCACAGACTACATCCTCCTCGAAGACCTGAACTTCCACCGTCACAACACCCACCCACTGTGCCGGACACAGGCTCGACCCCATCTTCCACGCCAGCGACCACGTCACCTTCAGCCACACCACTGAACTCCACTGGACCGACCACCACTGCATCCACTTCTCCTTTGAGAAATACACCGCGCACAACCAACCGCAACGCATCCCCCACCGCAGCTGGAAAAAAGTCACCGAAGACCAGCTCCTCACCACACTCGCCCGAGACCCTCCACCCGAGCCCTCCGAGACTGACGCAGCAGCCCACATCTTCAGACAATGGATCAACGACTGCACCAACACCCTCGCCACGATCAGGAAACCCTCCAACAGGTGCACCGAAGCTATAGCCATCTGGTTCAACACCGACCTCCAGAACTCCAAGCACACCTACCAAGGACTCGAGAAGCAGGGGCGCAATGACCAGACACCAGGCAACAACGCAGCCCTCATGAATGCCAGACGCAAACACCACCAACTCATCCGATCCACCAAAAGAACCCCCTTCAAGGAATGCATCGACAACAATGCACACAACAGCAAAGAGCTCTTCAACATCGTGAAAGAACTCGCCACCAGCTCCAATGACGTCCCGCCATCACAAGAACTCGGCGACTGGCTACCTTCTTCCACTGCAAGATCGCAGACATCTACAACAGCTTCGACACTCAGACGCCGATGACAGGCGCCGACTCCCCCGACTCAACCTCGACCAAATACAGAGTCCTTCTACTCTCCTGGCACAACATCAAAGACAAAGACACCATCAAAATCATGAACACCATCCACTCTGGCTCACCTTCCATCCCCTGCCCCCACCACATCTTCAACAAGGCAAGCTCCATCATCGCACCCCAACTCCGAAAGATCATCAATAGCTCCTTCGACACCGCCACCTTCCTGAAGGGCTGGAAACACACTGAGATCAACGCCCTACTCAAGAACCCCAAGGCGGACCCAAAGGACCTCGAGAACTTTTGACCCATCTCCCTGCTCCTGTTCCCGGCGAAAGTCATTGAGAAGACAGCCAACAGACAACTGACCCACTTACTGCAGGAGAACAATGTCCTGGACTCCTCCCAATCCGGCTTCCGCAGCAATCACAGCACAGATACTGCCCTCATTGCTGCCACTGATGACATCAGGACCCTCTTGGCCAATGGCAAAACCGTGGCCCTCATCCTTCTGGACCTCTCGGCTGCCGTCGATACCATTTGCCAGCACACACCCTGTGCACACGCCGCCACGACGCAGGGGTCCAAGACAAAAACCTGGACTTGATCGCCTCTTTCCTCACAGGCAGAACCCAGAGAGTCCGCTTCCCCTCCTTCCAATCCAAAACCACAAGGATCATCCCTCAGCCCGACCCTTTTCAACATCCACATAGCACCGCTCGCCAACATCGTCCGAGCACACCGCCTCAACATCGTCTCATACGCCGATGACACCCAACTGATCCTCTCCCTCACCCAGGACCTAGCCACCGCCAAAATCAACCTCCATGAGGGAATGAAGGCCGTCGCAGACTGGATGAAGACCAGTCGGCTGAAACTGAACTCGGACAAGACGGAGGTCCTCATCCTCGGATCTACCCCCTCTGCATGGGATGACTCCTGGTGGCCGGCCACACTGGGAGCTGCCCCGACACCCACCAACCATGCAGGCAACCTGGGGTTCATTCTGGACTCAACGCTCTCTATGACCTAGCAAGTTAACACTGTTTCCTCCTCCTGCTTCAACACCCTCCGAATTATCCACAAGATCTACAGATGGATCCCTGCCGAAACCAGAAGGACGGTTGCCAAAGCCTTCGTCAGCAACAGGCTGGACTACGGCAATGCCCTCTACACAGGAGCCATGGAGTCGTGGAGAAGCGTGGCTCAATGGTTAGAGCGGCAGACCCTGATGCAGAGGTCTGGCCCGGGACCAGAGTTCAATTCCCGCCTCGGCGGCTCTTGGACCCAATCTTCCGGGACCTGATAATTCTCGCCTCGGTGCCTAGTCTAATCATGGGTCCCACTCTGTGACTCTGGGCAATAGCTTGCTTAATCTCCACAACGGCCCCAAAAGCGCTGGGATGCCTGGCTGCACCTGGGGGGTGCCCAGGAGTGGACATTTCCCAGGGAAGCCAGGAAGGGTTCCTAAGCGGTATACGGACAGCGCCGGGACACCTCCGGTGGAGGTAGCTGTGCGCTTTACAAATTCCGACATTTACATTTACATGGATACACTCCAGAAGAGACTCCAACGCATACAAAACACCTCCGCACCTCTCATCCTCGAAACTCCCTCGCCACAGCCACATCACCACCCACCAGAAAGATCTGCATTGACTCTCGGTCAACAAGAGGATCACCTTCAAGCTCCTCACCCATGCTCACAAAGCACTCCACAACACCGTACCAGCATACCTCAACAAATGACAGTCGTTCTACACCCGAACCGCCAGCTTCTCTCCGCCGACCTCGCCCCTGCCACCATCCGACGCATCCGCCAAATGACCACAGGCGGCAGATCATTCTCCCACCTCACCGCCAAGACATGGAGCACCCTCCCCAGCCACCTGCGTCAGACCCAGGACCTGCTGACCTTCAGGATACTTCTCAAGACCTGGCTGTTCGACCTGTAGCTGCTCCCCCCTAGTGTCTTGAGACCCTCACGAGTGAGTAGCGCGCTCTACAAATGATTGATTGATTGACATATATAACAATTAAAATATATTTACATATATCTACTTACAAAAAAGTATTAAAGTAATAATTTTAATTAATATCACAATTAAAAAATAGTATAACATAACAACAACAAAAAAAAAAATATATATATATATATATACATATACCATTAACATAAAGGGGCACATTAGGATGGCGGGCAGACTTTGCCTACCCGCCATCCCGACATAAAAAGGGACTGCCCGCCATAAGGGTAGGGGTCCCGTGGGGGCCAATAGGATGTCCCCGCCACAGTGGCGGGCGCATCCCGCATATTTAATATTGTGGGGGGGGCGGTGCTGAAAGCACTGCATGCCGCAATGCTAAAAATGCACATCATGCATTTCAATGCACAACATGACAGGCACAGCGCGTTGTATATTGAATTGCAGGGGGGTACCATAGGTACCCCCCGTGTGCACCCCCCACTCCCAAGAGTCCCTGGGGGACCGCAATGGGCCCCCGCAAGACATTCCTGCATGCCTTTCTCTGGCGGCAACTCCGCCACGGAAAGGCATGTGTTCGCCACCATATTAAACTCTTTTCCGCCCGGTCGACTTGTCGACTGGGCGGAAAAGCGGCGGACAGTCTTTCCGTCCACTGTGCTCCCCCGCCATAGTAAAATGGTGGAGGGGAAATGTGTGGCGGGCATGGCGGTGGCGATCCACCCGAGATCCTAATGACCCCATAACCTTTAAAAAACCAACTGTTATAATGCCTTCTGACGCTGCAACTGACTCCGGGGCTGTTTGTTGACGCTTGCTGTGCCCGATTGTTTCCCGACTCGCGGCTGGGTTTGGCTCCGCCCCCTTGCTTCAGGAACGACCGGCTGGGCTTTGCTCCGCCGCTCCAACGACTGCCTACAACCCCCAGGATCCCTTGGGGCAAACGCCCACGCCACCACTGATCGCGTCAGGAGGCGCATAAAGCCGCGTCAGGGGCCGAGTCCCCTGGTGCCTTCTGACGCTGCAACTGACTCCGGGGCTGTTTGTTGACGCTTGCTGTGCCCGATTGTTTCCCGACTCGCGGCCGGGCTTGGCTCCGCTCCCTTGCTTCACGAACGACCAGCCGGGCTTTGCTCCGCCGGTCCAACGACTGCCTACAACCCCCAGGATCCCTTGGGGCAAACGCCCACGCCACCAGTGATCGCGCCAGGAGGCGCATAAAGCCCCGTCAGGTCCCTCGTCCCACGAGGACGCGCGGGGGACACGCCTGGCTAAACACGGGCAAAGGGCGGGCCGTCTGTGGCCGTCCAGGGCCAGACGAGGCCGGGCTGGGCCACCCCCCTAAGGACTCGACCAACGGTGCGATATTAATGACAGGTGATCAGGACGCTTGCAAATTGTAAAGGACTAACTTGATATCTGTTTAAAATATTTCTAAATTTCTATTCTTTCAAGTACGGGCTGTTTCACTAAACATGTCTACACGATTGGATATAGGGGGAAAGCTAGCATCTAAATTCATCAGTGGAAGCCTTATCGGAACTCTTGATAACTATCTACCCCGGGCCAAAGCTGCCCTTGATCAGGAGATAGTAGATGTTGAGAAACGGCTCTCACTTGAAATATTCTCCAAACGATCCTCATTGGGTTCTATGGGTAACCCTCATGAATAAACCCGCTCGCTCCACTGTTGAAACTATATCCACAAGTAATATATCTACAGGAAAAAGAAAGCGAGGAGGGGGAGGGCAGAAAGGCAAACGGGAAAAGATCCCCAAACTAGTGACCATAGGGGCTAAACCTCTGGGTACACAAAACCACAAACAGGCTGATACTCCCGTACAGAACAAGAGTATCCCCCATCTGTTAAAAAATGGCCAATTTCAGCCGTTGAAAAAATCATCAATGTCTGTACAGGGTGATGGTGCGCTGATAGGGCAGGTGGAACAGTTAGCCAAGTCCCTAATACTTCCTCTCATTGAGAGATTGAAAATAATTAATGAAAATCTCATTAAACTTCAACAGGCCACTTTAGATAATACCCAACTGCTATACTCTTTAACAGACAATAAGAAGGCGGGAGGACAAGCTATACACACAAGCAAACGGCTAGATATTAATCAACCCCCCCGCATCCATCTTACATCAACCCGTATTGTCAACAGAAAAAGGGATTCTGATCAACAGGGATAATAGACAAGTGAATATAAAGGATAGACCTTTGGGCAAGGAGGGAAGTCAGAGTTTTGTGGGGGACCATCAGACACATCAGGTTGATGGCACTCAACCAGCTCTACTGACGACCGCACCTATCCTGTCCAATAAGTCGGCCCAGGGTGTGGGTAACCGAACTATTCTAGACCTACCCCCACAAAGTACCCCCCTAGTGATAGTCTTGGGAAATGTTCGCCCTCTCTGTCAAGGAGAAAGAGAGGACTTCTACCAGATTAAAAACAAGGTCACTTACTGGCTTTCCCGAAACACCGCAGGCGGCCAAATGGTAGCACACAACATAATCATGGCCCGACGAGTCGCCTGGCTGGGACATTCTAGAAAAACCAGAGAAGGTGACTGTATAGTAATACATTTCAACAGTCCGGTACCAGTAGATAGGATACTCAGGGAAGCAGAGGGAAGTACCTTGATGGGGGGTCAGGGTATAGAAATATTGCCCCTTGGGTTCTTTTATAGACCAGGACAACTTCCGCTTCGCGGCACTTCCGCCCTGCCTCCAGACCGCGCAGGTGAGCGGTCTAGTGTCTGCTGAGCGAGGGTTTATAACGTGCTTTGCCGGCCCCGCTGGCTGACTTGGTGGCCCGTAGACCACTCGTGTGCATCAGCGCGGCCGACAAGCGCTTTTTATTTCTTTCAGCTGACTTTGAGCTGTAGCTCTTTGGCTTTTAATATTTTGGTGCTCTGAAGCTGAATACTAGCTTCAGCGCACGTGTCTTAATTTCTGCACTGCTGTTTGCGCGAAGGCTGACAGCGCCCGCACTCATGCTGTGATGCTCATTTCTTATCCGCTACTTACCCGCTCCTGACCCCGGTCCGCCCCGGCTGTGTGCCCTTTGCTGCGGAGGGTCCCTGCAAGAGCGCCACTTCCGCTTCGCGGCACTTCCGCCCTGCCTCCAGACTGCGCAGGTGAGCGGTCTAGTGTCTGCTGAGCGAGGGTTTATAACGTGCTTTGCCGGCCCCGCTGGCTGACTTGGTGGCCCGTAGACCACTCGTGTGCATCAGCGCGGCCGACAAGCGCTTTTTATTTCTTTCAGCTGACTTTGAGCTGTAGCTCTTTGGCTTTTAATATTTTGCTGCTCTGAAGCTGAATACTAGCTTCAGCGCACGTGTCTTAATTTCTGCACTGCTGTTTGCGCGAAGGCTGACAGCGCCCGCACTCATGCTGTGATGCTCATTTCTTATCCGCTACTTACCCGCTCCTGACCCCGGTCCGCCCCGGCTGTGTGCCGTTTGCTGCGGAGGGTCCCTGCAAGAGCGCCACTTCCGCTTCGCGGCACTTCCGCCCTGCCTCCAGACCGCGCAGGTGAGCAGTCTAGTGTCTCACGTCGGACGGCATAAATGGCCACCTGGAGGAAGCGCAGCGGGAGCGCCGACTTCGCGCCGAAGTCGCGCACAAGTCAAGCCCGTCTGCGCCCGTCCGCGGCCGACCGAGGCCCGGGGCCAGGCATGCTGCCCAACGTCTGGTGTACTCCTCTCAGGCTCTTCGCGCCTTATCCCATCACGTCCTTCTTGCTCCCCAGGTTATAGTTACCATTCGAGGAAATAACATTCTATCCTCTCCCCCGTCTATAATTCCTTCGTCCCCTTCCCTTCCCATTTCCTCTCCATCCCCTGCTGCACCTCGGCTGACTCAGTCCAGTCCTAGTGGTAGTGATCCCCTCACATTACTTTATCTCAACACCCGTTCCCTTCCTAAACATCAATCAGATATATTCCAACTTTTAGAAGGAGGCCTCATCGACATCTTACTCCTCACGGAAACCTGGTTAAATGCCGACTCTTACCCTGATATTTTGGCCGCCATTCCTGCGGGTTACTATATCCTCCACTCTAATAGAAACTCTGGCAGACCTGGCGGCGGAGTCGTCGCCATTATTCGCTCTCATCTACAGTTCACTACCCTTTTCACTCCACCAATAGCCAATACGGACATTCTTACATTGAAATTTACCTCTCCCAACTCTTCATTTATCTGTATATTAGTTTACCGCCCCCCTGGTAACATGCCCCTCTTCCCATCCCTATTTAGTAGCATGATCTCGCAAATAGCCATCAATTCCGCTAGGGTTTTAGTGGTGGGCGACTTTAATTATTGGCCATCAGACCCCCAGGAATCCTCCCTCTCTCGTGAGTTTACTGACTCACTGCTTGGCTTAAACTTCTCCAAACATATTTCTGTGGCCACACACAATAAAGGCCATACATTAGACCAGATCTGGTCCACCAACCTTGACATTCCCCTTTCCTCGGTTTATCCCTGCCCCTGGTCCGATCACTTTTTTATTTCCTTGTCCTTGCACCTACCTTTGTCAACCCGCCCTCCGATCCCCCATAATCTTCAGGTTCGAAATTGGAAACATGCCGACATTCCTCATTTTCATTCAATCCTTGCTTCAACATCTCTCCCTGACTATTCTGATTTGAACTCCCAAGCAACCTCTCTTGATCAATGGCTGTCCTCTGCCTGTGACGTCGTCGCCCCCATCAAAACTGTTAAGGCTAAACGCCCCCACGACGCTCAGCGCTGGTTTACTTCCACTCTAAAGGCGGACAAACTTCGCCTTAGACAGGCTGAGCGCCGCTGGCGGCGGAATTATGACCCGTTACTCAAAATCACATACACTGATCTATTAAAAGCTTATAAACAATCGATCATCTCGGCCAAACTTTCCCATTTTTCTCAGAAGGTCTTGACCTCGGCATCCAAGACCAAAGAAATTTTTTCTATCGTAGCTGAGCTCTCCCTTCCTGACCGGGTCACCCCCCAGCCCCTACCTTCACAAGCCCTGTGCAATTCTCTCAACTCTTTTTTTTCTGACAAGATCTCTGCGATCAAAAACAACATTCCCCCCACTACTCTGTCTCATGATTCTGTTCTCCCTTTCTCGAATCCCCACTCTTTGTCTAAATTTCCCCCTATCTCCCTGTATATTTTTCTTTCACTACTTCAGACTGTGAGCTCCGGCTCGCCCAACGACTGCTGTCCCACGTCCATTCTAAGAGCTGCCTTCGTGGCCTGCCCCGGCCCCCCTCTTGATCTTTTAAACCAATCTCTTCTGTCAGGCTCTGTCCCTAATGCTTTCAAAAGCGCTGTGGTGGTCCCCATTTAAAAAAAAAACGGGTCTTGACCCTACCACGCTGGCCAACTATCGCCCCATCTCCCTCCTCCCTTATCTGGGAAAGGTCCTGGAGACTTATGTCACCCGCTGCCTCAGTGCCTTTATCGAGGAAACACATTTCCTCGACGATCGACAGGCTGGTTTCAGACCGGCTCACTCCACTGAGGCAGTTGTGGTGGCAGTTATGGACACGCTGAAACAGGGAGCTGACAGGAATCTGGCCCAGGCCCTTGTACTCTTAGACCTTTCAGCCGCTTTCGACACGGTCGACCATGGTATCCTGGTCGACCGTGTCAGAAATGCTGCCATTTCCGGCTTGGCCCTGTCATGGGTGGTATCTTTTCTCCATTCCCGTTCTCAATCCGTTCGTCTTTCCTCTTTTTCTGCCCCTCTATCCTCTCTTTCTTGTGGTGTTCCCCAGGGTTCTGCTTTGTCCCAGCTTCTGTTTAATCTTTATATGCGGCCCCTTCTTGTCTCTCTCCGTCAGTTTTCACTTACTGCTTTCAACTACGCAGATGATCTGCAGCTTATTTTTCCTCTCAATTTTTCTCCTTCCTCTTGTTCCAATTTTCAAAATGCCATGCTCTTCATCTATGAGTGGATGAACCTTAGCCAACTCAAGCTCAATCCACGCAAAACGGAGCTGGTGGTGACCGGCGGCTCTCTCACTCCCTGGTCTCCCAACTTTTGGCCTACAGCTTTGGGTTCCCCTCCTTGTCCAGTGAATACTGTGAAGAGCCTGGGGGTCACCATTTCTAGTGACCTCTCAATGCGGCCACACATTAACACCATCACCTCGGCTTGTTTCTTTCATCTTCGCCGAATCGGGAAGATTCGCAGGTTTCTATCCCAAGAGGCCCTTATTCTTGTTATCCTTGCCCTCATCACCTCACGTCTAGATTATGCCAACTGTCTATACGTGGGGGTCCCTGCCTGCCACCTTTCCCGACTCCAACTGGTCCAGAACCAGGCAGCCAGACTAATTTTTCAGCAACCTAAACATCAGCATGTCACCCCTTTGCTGAAAACTTTACACTGGCTCCCAGTTGCACAGCGGTGTGTTTTTAAAATGGCCTGCACCATTTTCAAATCCCTGTTTACCTGTGCCCCTGCCTTTATCTCCTCCTGTTTGCACGCCTATGTCCCTTCCCGTCACCTCAGATCTTCGGCTCATAATCTTCTGATCACCCCCAGGTTCAATCGCAAGAAACATGGGGGAGCCTGTTTCTCTTTTCTTGCTCCTGCTACGTGGAACTCCCTTCCTCTTGCCATTCGTCTGTCTACCGACTATCGTTGCTTTCGCAATTCCTTGAAAGCCTACCTGTTCCGTCTGGCGCACGGTTAGCGGCCCTGATCCTGAATGTTCTTCTCCCACCTGGTCTCGAGCGCCAAGAAACCAATTGGTGTATGTGCGCGGTACCAAATCTTTTTTAATAATAATAATAAATAAAGGACAACAGGGCGCTTTCAGCAACCAAAACAACAGGAACAGGATGTTCGTTACCAAACCACCTTATCCTAGGGGATCAAAAGGGTGGAACACAATACCTTTGAGTACCAATGGAGCCCAGATGAGATGTGGACCGGGAGATATTCCGGATGTGGAAGTCACAAATAGATTCAATGTCCTTTCGGGCCTTAATGATTGCGATTGACTGGGTGGCAACCCGTCTAGCTTTCCCCCTCAGGACGGCCTTAACACTTTGCCTGTATTCCCCTTACCCCGGGCTAGTTCATCGAGCGGTTTTAACAATCTTGTTGCAGCTATCTCTAACAACACTGCACCTTCAGTAGATGAAGGTTCCCGTGAGGTTAACCACTCTGGAACAACTCAACTTGACTCATCCATAAAACTTGTCCGGTTGACCATAGAGGATAACCCAGATTGTAATGTTGTCTCATGGAATGTCGCGGGGCTATCAGAAAAGGTTGAAGACCCCCTGTGGGTGCAGTTTGTAAGCAGGTACTCCATCATCTGTCTCCAAGAGACAAAGCGCTTAGAGACCCCGGGGTTATATAGCGCTATATAAATCGAAAGAAATAAATAAATAAGAGACATGGGCTACCAACTGTAGTAACATCTCATTGGAGGGTTACAAATCATTCTGCGTCCCAGCTACAAGCTCAAATAGTGGTCGTGCCTCGGGAGGATTAGCCATCTTTACCTCCCTGGCGTTAAGATGCAACATAAGGCTCTTTACCTCAGGTAACAGAAATATCCAGGACATTATCGTGGGAAAAAAAGACAGCAGCCTGTGTGTGATAAATGTTTATAATGCAAGTGAACAGGGCGAGGGATGTGGGATTACAGAATTGCACAACTTTATCACCCAGCGCCGTTGAACAACAAGAAGGAACCTGCTACTTGCAGGTGACTTCAACGTACACCCCTGCGGCGACCCTATGTTAATCACCTTAGCGACCATGGGTTGCCACATGATAACGGGGTTACATTTTGAACACACAAAACAGGGAAATGCGCTCAACCTTATGCTAGATGAGCAAGACCTTTTATTTACCATGAGATTGCACCACCATAATCTATACAGAAGGAACCTACTTATAAGGGTAGAAGTTCTGGGACCTTTATAGACTTTATTCTAGTTTCTAGATCCATTCTGAACCTCCTTTTGGCCTTTTGTATAACACCGAGCTCACACAGTGATCATAACCCCGTTTGTGTGCCGTTAGGAGGGAATCTAATGAAAAAAAAGGATAAAGTCGTAGGCGGAAACACGCTGCAAGCTATAAATGGAGGGCGACGCATCAAATGGAATCAGGTTACACCGCCTGACATCCTCGATAGACTTAAAAAGGATTGCGCTGCTGATTTCTCAACCTGCACTAGCACAGAACCCTTAGGTGAAGGGGTTCTAAAAGCCTTTGAAAGCATAGCCCTTCGTGTAGGAAAGATGTTACAGGCCTCGGGGGGAAAAACCCATCTGGCGACCCCAAATGGTTCTGTCACAATTGCTCTAAAGCAGCCAGAGACCTGAAGAAGGCCCTTAAAACAATCCCCCGGGACAGATCTCTGATTCGCACCCAGCGATTAATTTACAAAAGTGTGCTGGCGAACAGGAAAAAGGAGCTGAAAAATGTACTCTGGAAAGAGCTCTTAGATCCTGTGACCTTGGGAAGTTGCTCAAGATTCTGGTCTACAATTAATCGTTCACCCTTTTTAACATCAGGGGAAAAAGAAGTGGGGTCAAATATTACAGAGGAAGATTGGGTGTCTCATTTTGCCACAATTTTTAAGGACAGTGTCACATTTCCAGTCCAACCAACAGAGGAGCAGGGGTTGGCACCTATGGTGTTTACAGTTATAGAATTGACAGAGGGAATTAACAACCTCTCAAACAAGAAGGCTCCTGGCCCAGATGGCATCCCCCCTGACTTATTTAAATCCTGCCCCTCATTCTGGGCCCCAATTCTGACAGCAGTGGGAAACGCCGCAGCGGACAAGGGATGTCCATCATCTTGGGAATTATCGACAATTGTACCTGTATTCAAGAAGGGAGACCGCAACAGTACGTTAAATTACAGACCAATCTCCCTAATTGATTCTATTGTAAAAGTCTTAGGGGGCGCTATATTAAAGAGGTTGACCACCTGGGCGTAGGAGAAAGCGATAATTTCTGACATCCAGTACGAGTTCCGCACAGGGCACTCAACCGTGGTGCAATGCTTTAACCTTTATTTGATTTTGGGCAAATACACCCTCTCACGCCCTGGTACTATCTACATGTCCTTCATGGACCTCTCCTCTGCTTTTGACTGTGTCAACCGGGGAAAGCTGTGGCAGTCCATGGAGGCCATGGGGGTAGATCAACAGCTGGTGAACTTTTTATAAGATCTACACAGATACACAAAGGCAAACGTAAGATATTCCATGGATCTCAAGGTAACAAGAAATTTTAGAACTAGTCGGGGGTCAGGCAGGGGTGCATCCTGGCCCCCTTTCTTTTTAATCTTTATATAAATGACCTTGAAGACACCTTGGTTGACACAGGGGCAGACTATCCCTTTGTGGGTCGCCGGGGACTGCCCGTCCTGCTGAACGCGGACGATGCTGTCCTTATAGCCCGCACCCCGAAAGGGTTACAATCTTTACTCAACGCCTTTTACGGGTTTATGGATAGTCGTGATCTTTCCATAAATAATACAAAATCTTACGTAATGCAGGTGGGAAAAGGAGCAAAAAAACAGTACCCTTTTATGGTAAATGGCACCAGGGTGCCTCTGTGTACCTCTTTTTCCTATCTTGGTATCCATTTGGATCACCAGCTGAACTGGGCCTCTCTCTTAAATAAAAAAAGGGGGGAGGTTATAAGGGCAAATGCAGCGCTCTTTGATTTCGCTGCGAGAATGGGCCATAGACCAGTGGGGACCATGCTGAAGGTTTATCGTGCAAGAGTGTCTCGATAGCCAGCTCTGGAAGCGAACTATGGGGATACTGTAACCTAGAGGGCCTCCAGGTGGTTAAAAATACATTTTTAAAACAGCTCCTATGTGTCCCACAGGGGACACCGAACATGTCTGTGCATGAAGAGACTGGTATGCCTTTCATTAGTGACACCCTGTCCATGCGCCCTCTTATCTTTTGGCTACAATGCTGGCTCAATAAACAGCTTGGTTTAACCCATAGTCTCTTAAAAGAGACATTGAGCCTAGATGGTATAACCAAGATTCCCTGGATGAAATATTTTAAAACTAGTTTTGGGAAGGAAGGAGGCTTGGACCTGTTTTTAAACCCGGAAGGTATCACCAGAAATGACGTAGCATTTATAAAACAGTCCTTCATCACACGAAAATGAATGGACAGGCAGGAAAAGGATCTGTTGAAGCCCAACGTGTGCCTCCATATGATGCTCAAAACCTCGCCAGGCGAAGAACCATACTTACTCTGGCCACTAACAGCTCATGAGCGCTTTTTACTAACTAGCTTTAGGTTTAATTTGTTTCATCTTTTAATAGCAATTGTTCTTAACATGTTTGCTTTTATGATTTGTATTTCTAAATCAAATAAAGCATGATTGAACTACTGAACTAATAGCAGTCCCCAGGGGGTGTCACAGAGGGACAGTGCTAGCACCCTGTGGCTGCGACAATCTGTCTCCACAGGACCTGCTGCACTTTATGTTTTTCTGTAATTATTATGAATTCCCCAGGGCTTTTTTTTAAACCTATTTTAAAAAGATTGCATTTTGTACAAGCTCGCCCTGCCCTACTGTATCTACAATTGTTAAAACACGAATGTATACCCTATGTGATCGGTTTCCTAAAAAACTCAATGAAGTATTGAAAATGTCTGGATACATAGAATTGTATAAGTAAACCCTCTGAAAGACGTTCTTTTTAATATGTGATAGATGGATTTTAATGTCACGAAACACCTGTTTTATCCACTGTATATTTTAACATGTCTGTCCATCATCTCTCTACAAGAGACATGGGCTACCAACTGTAGTAACATCTCATTGGAGGGTTACAAATCATTCTGCGTCCCAGCTACAAGCTCAAATAGTGGTCGTGCCTCGGGAGGATTAGCCATCTTTACCTCCCTGGCGTTAAGATGCAACATAAGGCTCTTTACCTCAGGTAACAGAAATATCCAGGACATTATCGTGGGGAAAAAAGACAGCAGCCTGTGTGTGATAAATGTTTATAATGCAAGTGACCAGGGCGACGGATGTAGGATTACAGAATTGCACAACTTTATCACCCAGCGCCGTTGAAAAACAAGAAGGAACCTGCTACTTGCAGGTGACTTCAACGTACACCCCTGCGGCGACCCTATGTTAATCACCTTAGCGACCATGGGTTGCCACATGATAACGGGGTTACATTTTGAACACACAAAACAGGGAAATGCGCTCAACCTTATGCTAGATGAGCAAGACCTTTTATTTACCGTGAGTATTGCACCACCATTATCTATACAGAAGGAACCTACTTATAAGGGTAGAAGTTCTGGGACCTTTATAGACTTTATTCTAGTTTCTAGATCCATTCTGAACCTCCTTTTGGCCTTTTGAATAACACCGAGCTCACACAGTGACCATAACCCCGTTTGTGTGCTGTTAGGAGGGAATCTAATGAAAAAAAAGGATAAAGTCGTAGGCGGAAACACGCTGCAAGCTATAAATGGAGGGAGACGCATCAAATGGAATCAGGTTACACCGCCTGACATCCTCGATAGACTTAAAAAGGATTGCGCTGCTGATTTCTCAACCTGCACTAGCACAGAACCCTTAGGTGAAGGGGTTCTAAAAGCCTTTGAAAGCATAGCCCTTCGTGTAGGAAAGATGTTACAGGCCCCGGGGGGAAAAAACCCATCTGGCGACCCCAAATGGTTCTGTCACAATTGCTCTAAAGCAGCCAGAGACCTGAAGAAGGCCCTTAAAACAATCCCCCGGGACAGATCTCTGATTCGCACCCAGCGATTAATTTACAAAAGTGTGCTGGCGAACAGGAAAAAGGAGCTGAAAAATCAACTCTGGAAGGAGCTCTTAGATCCTGTGACCTTGGGAAGTTGCTCAAGATTCTGGTCTACAATTAATCGTTCACCCTTTTTAACATCAGGGGAAAAAGAAGTGGGGTCAAATATTACAGAGGAAGATTGGGTGTCTCATTTTGCCACAATTTTTAAGGACAGTGTCACATTTCCAGTCCAACCAACAGAAGAGCAGGGGTTGGCACCTATGGTGTTTACAGTTATGGAATTGACAGAGGGAATTAACAACCTCTCAAACAAGAAGGCTCCTGGCCCAGATGGCATCCCCCCTGACTTATTTAAATCCTGCCCCTCATTCTGGGCTCCAATTCTGACAGCAGTGGGAAACGCCGCAGCGGACAAGGGATGTCCATCATCTTGGGAATTATCGACAATTGTACCTGTATTCAAGAAGGGAGACCGCAACAGTACGTTAAATTACAGACCAATCTCCCTAATTGATTCTATTGTAAAAGTCTTAGGGGGCGCTATATTAAAGAGGCTGACCACCTGGGCGGAGGAGAAAGCGATCATTTCTGACATCAAGTATGGGTTCCGCACAGGGCACTCAACCGTGGTGCAATGCCTTAACCTTTATTTGATTTTGGGCAAATACACCCTCTCACGCCCTGGTACTATCTACATGTCCTTCATGGACCTCTCCTCTGCTTTTGACTGTGTCAACCGGGGAAAGCTGTGGCAGTCCATGGAGGCCATGGAGGTAGATCAACAGCTGGTGAACTTTTTAAAAGATCTACACAGAGACACAAAGGCAAAAGTAAGATATTCCATGGATCTCAAGGTAACAAGAAATTTTAGAACTAGTCGGGGGTCAGGCAGGGGTGCATCCTGGCCCCCTTTCTTTTTAATCTTTATATAAATTACCTTGAAGACACCTTGGTTGACACAGGGGCAGACTATCCCTTTGTGGGTCGCCGGGGACTGCCCGTCCTGCTGTACGCGGACGATGCTGTCCTTATAGCCCGCACCCCGAAAGGGTTACAATCTTTACTCAACGCCTTTTACGGGTTTATGGATAGTCGTGATCTTTCCATAAATAATACAAAATCTTACGTAATGCAGGTGGGGAAAGGAGCAAAAAAAACAGTACCCTTTTATGGTAAATGGCGCCAGGGTGCCTCTGTGTACCTCTTTTTCCTATCTTGGTATCCATTTGGATCACCAGCTGAACTGGGCCTCTCTCTTAAATAAAAAAAGGGGGGAGGTTATAAGGGCAAACGCAGCGCTCTTTGATTTCTCTGCAAGAATGGGCCATAGACCAGTGGGGACCATGCTGAAGGTTTATCGTGCAAGAGTGTCTCGATAGCGAGCTCTGGAAGCGAACTATGGGGATACTGTAACCTAGAGGGCCTCCAGGTGGTTGAAAATACATTTTTAAAACAGCTCCTATGTGTCCCACAGGGGACACCGAACATGTCTGTGCATGAAGAGACTGGTATGCCCTTCATTAGTGACACCCTGTCCATGCGCCCTCTTATCTTTTGGCTACAATGCTGGCTCAATAAACAGCTTGGTTTAACAAGTTAAAATTCTTTAAATTTAGCGAAAATTATTTTACACATCAATAATAATTAATAATTAAAAACATTAAAGTTTTAAATAAACCAAAACATAATATGTTATAACAGCATAAAATAAATTATAAAATATAAAATGTAATACATATACTGTTCCCACTACAATTCATACCAAACTAGACAAACTACTAAAATAAATAAATAAAAAATACATACATCACAAATACCTACAAATATTATCCATACTAATATAATAAAGAGAGAGCCCAAACCTTTGAGGCGGGTAATCTCAGGAACCACAGCACCAATCACAACACCCAATACAGCGTTGGAAAGGGCAGTTGCAGCAGAAGGACATAGGCTACGCAGACGCCCACCATATACATTTAAAAGGTAAAAGAACCGTGCCAGCAAAGTAGTCCCTTGTGGGCGTGTCTGCATTGTGCTGTGGGCGTGTGCTGGGGGGCGTGACAAACGCTGGGGGTGTGTGGTATGTTCCGCCCTTCGGGCTGGACTGTTCCCATGAGGCACGGGGTCAAGGCTGATTTGCATATGGCCATGTCTGAACTGGGGTGGTGTGCAATGCAAAAAAACAATCGATTTAGGCCCAGATCTCTGTACTGGGATGAATGTATGATATTGTTCTGCATTCTGTCCATCAACTGTTGCTTTTGCATTTGTCACCCTGAGTTGAATAGGTATGCTCAGACTTGAGTCCCATGCTCTCCACACCACTGGAGTTAAGCTATCCAGGCTGAAGACGGCTGATAGCCAGAAACCTGTTCTAGGATGCTTGATTCCCGTCCAGGAAAGACATGGCTTGGCAGTTTGGGCTGGACTGTTCCCATGAGGCACAGGGTCAAGGCTGATTTGCATATGGCCATGTCTGAACTGGGGTGGTGTGCAATGCAAAAAAACAATCGATTTAGGCCCAGATCTCTGTACTGGGATGACTTTATGAAATTGTTCTGCATTCTGTCCATCAACTGTTGTTTTTGCATTTGTCACCCGAGTAGGATGGGTATGCTCAGACGTGAATCTCATGCTCTCCACACCACTGGAGTCAAGCTATCCTGGCTGAAGAAACCTGTCCTAGGATGCTTGATTCCGGTCCAGGAAAGACATGGCCTGGCAGTGCAGGCTGGACTGTTCCCATGAGGCACAGGGTCAAGCCTCATTTGCATATGGCCATGTCTGAACTGGGGTGGTGTGGAGTGCAAAAAAACGATGGATTTAGGCCCAGATCTCTGTACTGGGGTGAATGTATGACATTGTTCTGCATTCTGTCCATCAACTGTTGTTTTTACGTTCCACCCTTCATGCCATGTCTCATATTGTGTGCTGGGGGCCTGGGTGTGTGCGGGGCGCGGGATTACGGGGAAAAAAAGCAAGCGTTGTGCCAAATATTTCATTGTTTTTTCTTCCCAGGTTCTGTACATTCCAGCTCCGGGTGTCCACCCTGCTCCCTTTAAATACCCCTGCACCCCAACACCCTTAAATACTAACCCATCTTAACCCTATAAATATACCCTATACCCCAAAACCCAAACCTATCCCTAAAACCTAAAAATACCCCTGTACCCCAAAACCTAAACCTAGCCCTGAACCCTATAAATACCCCTGTACCTCAAAACCCATACCTACTCCTGAACCCTAAAAATACCCCTATACCCCAAAACCCAAACCTAGCCCTGAACCATAAAAATAACCCTGTACCCCAAAACCCAAACCTACCCCTGTACCCTAAAATACCCCTGTACCCCAAAACCCAAACCTAGCCCTGAACCCTTAAAATACCCCAATACCCCAAAACCCAAACCTAGCCCTGATCCCTAAAAATGCCCCTGTTACCCAAAACCCATACCTATCCCTAAACCCTAAAACTACCCCTGTACCCCATAACCAAAACTATATCAGAACCCTTAAAATACCCAAACACCCCAAAACATATACCTTAGTACCCCAAAACAAATACCCCTATACCCATACTTACCTTATCCAAACATTTAAAAAAAAATGCTTTTACCATTCATGCATTTACAACGAATTTTGTTGTAAATATATGCATGGTAAAAGCATATAAAATGTAATGCCATGCGTTATAATGGCATTCAGGGTCATTGTACTTTCGTAATGAAAGTATGCGGAGTGATGGTATGCGGAAAGAAAGTTGCCGAATAATGGGTGTTTATCCTCCCCCGGTAAGTACATTGGTGGCACGGCGGCCCACATCTCCAGCAACATACTAATATTTTTTCACCACCGATTTGAAAAATGCAAAGGTCTCTCTCATTGATGGCCAGCACCGACATACACTTTTAGGCACACCTCCCGCCACAAGTTCTAGAATTGCGAACTTTAGAGCTGGGGAGCTACGTTCGAATCTCGGCATCAGCTCAACATCCTGTGATTCCAGGTAAATCGCTTTTTGTCTCCTCGTGCCTACCACAAATGAATGTGTTCTTTGGTAATGTAAATTGTGCTGATGCCATGTTGTCGAGTTCGCGCTATATAATATTTCAAGGAAAAATAAAGTAGGGCAACTCGAGTTCACACACTATTGAACGCGCACTCTTACGTGCATCAGCAGTGCACTGTGAATCGGAGCGTTTCACAGGCCTGTCACAGATAAGAAATGCTATCAAAACGAAATCCTACAAAACAATATACTACTGGCCGGCAGCAATTCATACCCGGACAACGTCGGGACGGGCTGCTAGTTATAAATAAAATACAAAAATAATTTTCATACTTTTTTTTCATTTAGAAATTCTTTATTCTTTATTAACAGAAGCATTAATTATAATATATTATACATAATTGTGATACATTATATAGTAATAATTATACAATATTCATGATATACATTTAGTTTAGTTACTTCCCACTCTATAACACCAAAAAACTCACAACCTGTACCTAAAAAACTTCTTTACACTATTAATATAAATATTCATCAACAAACTAATTTTAATTAATTAGATATTACTTATTAGTTCATTATAATTAATGTACTTTCCCCAACATACCCCAACAAAGCTCACAACACACTCATAACATTTAACAAAAAATATTTACACAATTAACATAATTAATTATTAGATTCATAATTAATAATCAATTAATTATTATTTGCTTAATTTACTTCCCAACCCATTGCCCTACAAAACCCACTATCAACATCTAATATATATATATTTTTAAATCACTTGCACAATTAACATCATTAAATATTAACTATACAAATATTATTAATTAGAAACCAAATAAAAAAATCAAGAAACCTAATTAACTTCCCACCCTTTAACCCTGTAATCTCCACAACCTGCACATAAAATTAAACTTAAAAAAATGAATTACACAATTAAAATTATTTTTCAATGTATAAACCAATAGTATTTAACAACTAATTATAATTATTTAAAATGTATAAACTGAAAACAAACACCTACAAAATGTAAATAAACAATTAACATAATTAGTTATCAATAATTAATATCAATGATCAACTAATTATTAATTAATTACAAATAAATTACTTCCCACCCTTCACCCCATAACCCCACAACCCACATCTAAAAGAAATTACACAAATATCATAATTAATGATCAATTAATGAATTAATATTATGATGTCGGTCAGAAAGCATTCCGATCGAATCGGTCTCGGAATGGTTTTCGACCGAATCAGATTTAGGGAGTCCGACCAACCGATTATGATGGTTCCGGAGAGCAGTTGGTCAGACTCCCATGGACTTCCATGGGAGCCTGTGTTCTGACTGAATACACAGGTTCCCATTGAAGAAAGGGTTTGTGTGGGGAAAATCGTGCACCCTGTGGTGAGCAACCATTGGTGTCTGCCACATTGTTCATGTTCTGAAAGGGGGGTCCCTTAGGGATCGCTACAGGCTCCATTCAGAAGGCTCCGAGTCAGAGGGGCCCGGCTACAGGCCCCCAAAGTCAGATTCCGACAGCCAATCCACGTCGGAGAAACTGATTAGGAAAGGCTATCTGATTCCGACATTGTAATCACTCGGTCGTGGTCGTTTCCGAACGGCTCTTTACCTCTAAATCCCACCTGGAACCAAGTTGGAACCAACTCCAAAATGCCGAAGAGTTTCAGAACATCGTAATCAGTTGTTTGGAAAGCTTTCCGAATTGGTCGGAATGACCGGTTCCGAATCTGATTTGGCAGAACCGAATCCAATTTGGATCCATTCCAACCGACATCGTAATCGACCCATAATTATTAATTAATTAATAATAAATTACTTCTGACCCTTTACTCCTATAAATCCCACAACCCACACATAAACTTTTTTTAAAAACTAATTAAAACTACAATTAAATATCAATTAAATAAATATTAGTAAACAAAAAATAATTATCAATGTATCATGATTTAATTACTTCCCACCGTATTCCCTCCTTAAAGCAACAACCTGCTATGGAACTAAAAACCCCCACAACATTTAATTAAATTGAATTTAATAACTACAAAAAATGTAACACATATATTAATAACATAAACAACACATACATAAAAATTACGTCACATACAATTAAAATAAATTCTAAAATACATAACACTAATTAAAAAACAATATTTTTGCAAACAATATTAATGACTTCTATATTTTAAAAATTGATATTACTTACCTTGAAATCACAATATTTTAGAATTGATATGTTGGCATGATGATACTGTGTTTTTGGAATTCTGTCTCAATACCATCTACATGTACTGTGGCCTTCTTGGAAGATATTTTATTTATGAAACGACATTCCAAGATTACTCCTTTAGCATGGGCATGCATTATGATTGTTAGGCAAGACAATCAACAGAGGAACAGAGGTGGTGTCACCATATTAGTGAGAGATACCATCAGCTACATCACCTACACAGACACCCCCACCAGCTACATGGAAAACTCACATTCAAGATACACATCACAGCCAACTTCTTCCTGGGTGGAGCATCATATACTGACCCAGCGCTAAACATCACAGACTTTGTCACACCCCTCATTATCAATGCCAACATCTTCATCCTTCTAGGAGACTTTAGAGCCGATTCTGATGTTATTCGGAAGGGCTCCAAATCTGATTCAGGTATGCCAAATCTGATCCGGAACCCTTGTTTCAGACCGAATCGTACACACTTCCCAATGACTGATTCCAATGCCTCAAAACCCTTCGGGCTGTCCGAATCAGTTCTGAAAGGCATTCGGACAGGTTGCGCCTTTCAGAGCCAAATCGTACAGCTCTATGGATTGAGCAAACAAGTACTATGACCGATTCAGACAGCAGTTCCTATTCTGTTTCTTCAGAACAAATCGGCTTAACCCAGGGCAGCTCCGAATCGGGCCAGTGGGGGTACCCAAGGTACACCCCTTTCCAAGCACGCACAGTGTGGCAGGCACCCCAGCCACCCCTTTCTTCAGTGGGAGCCTGTGTTCTCGTTCGAAACACAGGCTCCCATAGAGGTCAATGGGAGTCCGACCGACTCGTATCTGGAAGCGTCCAGATGCATCCAAATCGCTTGGTCAGTCTCCCCCGATCCAAGTCATTCGGAAAGCATTCCGGGACCGATTCGGTCATAATGCTTTCCGAGCGACATGGAAGTCGGCCGCTTCAATGTTCACCAAGAACACAGCACTGATCAAACTCTACACCCCTTCTAGAAATCCTTGGAAACCTTGGCTTCACCCAGCACATTACTGCACCCACCACACTGCTGAACACCTATTGGACCTCATTTTCTCCTCAATTAGCAACATCACCGCTGATAAGCCAGCAACTATGACATGGACTAACCGCATCCTATTCAGATTCAGCATATTCATCCCGCACTATCAGAGACCTACCACCACTAGAACTTTCCAGGCATGCCAGCGACTTGCTGAAATCCACCAGAAATCTCAACAGCTGAATCATTGCATGCACCAACACTGTGGCTCCCCTAAAGTGCAACGGGGTGCCATTTACCCACCCACAGGCCAGCTGGTGCACAGAGGAACTCAGGGTGCCAAAATGTCGCTGAAAGCAACTGGATCACAAATGGACAACAAGTCGAGACACCACAGAAAAAGACATCTTCAAGTCAGCATTAGAAACCACCATCAGGACATGCATTGAGGTGAGGGGAGGTGGATTAGGACCCCCCTTCCCTGATCCATGCTATGGACCCAGGGACCCCATCGACTTGGTCTGAGTCTGTAATGGTGTTCCTGGGACCACAAAATGGGGGCCTAATAATCTTGCAGCATGCGGGAAAGCTGTACTAATGTCTGATGCCGGGGTTGGGTTTAGCCCAGCGGTGGTTTCTTCACTTGGGAAAGGAAACATCGCCCCTCTCCCACCCGCTGTGAGCTGTGCAGCAAAAAAAGGAAATGGCAATGAAAAGATTTCACTGCCATTTTCTTTTTTAGCGTGGTGCACACTGTACCAGCCACCCTGCCCTAAGCCCAGAGATATAGGAGGTGTGTCCTCTACTGCCGATTGGCAGCAGATGACAGAAGCAGTGGTAGTGTGCATATCTCTTTGGATGGCTGTCTTGCACCAAAGTGACATGTGCATTTTCAAGCTGTACACATAGCTGTCCTAGACAGCTGGCTGGAGACGAAGTGCAGGCCTCAAGGGCCTAAAGGAGTGTCCAGCCAGGATGCTCTATCCAATCCTGGTGCTGCAGAGCAGTGCCATGATTGGTCACACAAGTTAGCTGGTCACATGCTGCAGGAAAGAAGAATATCGGGTCCGGAGTGAGGAACGTGGTCCAGTAATTGGCTTTTTTCTTTTATTTTAGGTAAAAATATTTTTGTTATGTATATTTATGTATTGTTATGTATATTTTATGTGTAGTGTATATTCCAGCAGTGGTTTACCCACCTCACCACTTGCGATAGATGGCAGCTGTCACTGGTTTAGCCATGAATACACCAGAAAGAGCAGGTCCGGAGCATGGTCGTGCAGTAGGTCCCATATCTATGTGGTGAGTTTGGTGAGTGAGGAGTGTTGTTTGGGTGGTGTTAGGTCTGTATGATTGTGAATGGGTGGCAGGTTTGAGTGAGTGTGAGTGAGTGAAGTGATTGGTACTCTTGTTGTGGAAGTGTTGGGTGTGGGGAGTTGAGAGTGCATGAAGTATTTCAGGAGGCACATGCGAATGCTCCTTTTGTGCTGTGTGGTGCTGTGTTGCAGCAGTACAGCAAGTGGCAGCCGAGGATAAGATAATGAAGTAACACAGCAGGCTATTGGTGGGTGGGAGCAGAACCTGGATTATTGGTGCTGGGCGCAGCCGAGGCAAAAAGGGGCTTTACTTTGCCATGGCCTTGGTGTGCTCATGCTGTAGCTGCCATTAGATAGCTCCTGGGAAAAGTGAGGAGCACAGGGTACAGATGGATGGTGGCAAATCCAGTGATGCCACGTACTGTGCAGATGGTCAATGACAAATGAAGTTCTCATGTTTGGCTTCTTCTATTAATGACGGTTTTGGTGTAAAACCAGTGATGTCACTTCCAATCCAGCTGGATGATGGGAAACCTAGTGATAAAAGCAAAACAACCACATAATGGGGGGAATGCTAAACTATGCAAACATTCAAGCCAGTCACAGATCTGAGCTTAATACATTGTTATTTTGCACACCATGCCACCCCAGTTTAGACCCATCCATATGCAAATCAGTTTTGACACTGCTCCTTATGGGAACAGTCCTGCCCAAACTGCCCAGCCAGGTTCTCCCTGGACTGGAAACAAGCATTCTGGGACCAGTTTCAGGGTTTCACCCCTCACCAGCCAGACTAGCTTAAATCCAGTGACAAATTGAGCACCAGACCCAGGTCTGGGCATACCCTTCCCACTTAGGGTGACAATAGCGAAAAGATGATGGAAGGAAATGCTGAACAATGCAAACATTCACCCCCAGTCACAGATCTGGACTTAATCCATCATTTATTTGCTCACCATGCAACCCCAGTTTGGACCCAGCTATTCAATCTAGTGATCTCACTCCCTATCCGGATGGATGATAGGAGTTCCTGTTAGATCACTTGCTTTGCAGATGGTCAATGGGAAATTAATTACTCTTGCTTAGCTGCTTCTTTTAAAAGCAGTTTTGGTGGGAAATCAGTGATGCCACTTCCTGTATAGATGGAGGATGGGAAATTCAGTGATGTCACTTCCGGTGCAGATGGGCAATGGGAAATTAAGTACTCTTGCTTGACTTCTTCTTTTAAAGTCCCATCCTTAAACCCTAAAATTACTCTTACGTTCTATCCTAAAGCTCTATAATTACCTTACCCTCCTTTATCACTACCAACCCCTAAACACCTAAAAACACCATTGCTTCCTTTCTCCTATATGCACCTCTAAAACCTAAAATTACCCTTACCTCTTTTTACCTCTACCCAATGCTAAACCTTAAAATGAGCCTTACCTCCCTTTACCTCTACCCAACCATAAACCCTACAATTACCATTACCTCTTTGCCTCTACCCATCCTTCTTCTAAACCCTAAAAATACCATTACCTACCTTTACCTCCAAACATACCTAACACCTAAAATCCCTCTCACCTCCATTTACCTCTAGTCACCCCTAAACCCTATAATGACCCCTACTTCTCTTTACTTTTACCCACGCCCAAACCCTAAAAGTATTCAAAGCTCCCTTTATCCACACCTTTACACATTTTTTATATTCATGTTATAATTTTGTTATTTATGCTTAATGCTCCTTAGCACACGTTTTGTATTGTAGTTTCAGCAATATACATGTGTTTCCACCATACACCAGTCATACATTCATAAGAAATATCAGTACCTTTTTATTCAGGGTTGTCGTTGGTGTTGTTTTATTTCTGGAGACGTCACAGCCGACACGTGTTTCGTCGTTAAGGGAATGTAACCCACGACTTTCTCAAGGCTGTTAGGTAAAGAAATTTGATGTTGTGACATACTGTTTGTAATCATTACATTGTGTACAGTACATTCAAATACATTTTGTGTGTTGATCATGTTAGCGTGCTCAGGTGGTGATTAAGGTTATACATCTTATGCATAGTTACATTGATAATTGCCAGGTATATGTGCATAGTTAGTTAATATTTTAACCATTTGGTGTACATAGAGTGCTTCTGAAAGTTCAGAAGGTATATGGACCCATTAAGAGAAAATGGAGAAACCAGTGGTTCCATTTGTCACCGTGCATTTCTTACGAATGTATGACTGGTGTATGGTGGAAACACATGTATATTGCTGAACTACAATACAAAACGTGTGCTACGGAGCATTAAGCATTTTGGGGCTCTTGCCGAACTAGAAGAGGGAATGTGGTTCTCTTCTCCTTGTAGCACCGTATTTATTTCATAAAACCATTGACCTAGAATTAGGAAAGGTGAACATTCCCTTGTGGCGCCAAAACCTAGTCAAGTACCACTAGCCGAGCTCAAGTAATTTTGTTATTTAGTATTAAATCTGTTTATTGACATAAAATGACATACACAAGCAGTAGTCCGTGCAATATATGACCATGGCAGAAATGTGGCGCTAGGCTATTTAAAAAAAATACTCACCTACATGGTTATTTATTTATTTTATTTAAAATATTTATAAAGCGCAGCTGTCACCTGGCAGATATCCTGGCGCTAGTAGCTACTCTTGTGGTTTATTGACGAGGGTGGACTAAGGCTGGCCGATTCTTTTATAGGGGTAGAGGAAAGAGCCATGTTTTAATACGTTTCCTGAAAGAGAGGAGATTGGGGATATGGCGAATGTTGGCAGGTAGGCTGTTCCATAGCTTGGCTGCAGCTACTCTAAACGATCTACCTCCCATCCTGGCCTTCTTACATCTGGGCACTCTCACAAGGCAGGCAGTTGTGGACCTAAGTGTTCTGGTGGGGGTATACCAGGTGAACAGACGTTGAAGAGGTCTGGGTCCTATTCCATGTAGTGCTTTGAAGACCAAGCAGAGGGCCTTGAAGGCAATACGTTGCCTCAAAGGCAGCCAATGCAACTCGGCCAGTGCGGCCGTGGCCGAGGATCTCCTGGTCCATCCGAGAGCCAATTTGGCTGCTGCCGACTGGACTCGTTGGAGTCTGTCCAGTAGTGTCGCAGGAGATTCAAGCAGCAGGGCATTGCAGTAGTCAAGGCGACTAAGAATAGTACACCTGACTACTAGTGCTCTGGCGGAGGATGGAAGTAGAGGCGGTGTAATGTCTGCATTGTAAAGGTCCTGCGAGGTATAGGCTGCTTTGTTTTTGCTAAAATGTATCTATTAACCATTTTCACAAAGTTCATCTGTCACTAAAATAGCTTTCACAATGTCCTACTTCCATTTTGTAAATGAACAATTATCAAATCGGCCTATCTAATGACCTCATTATATGTATCACTCAATCATGCAAATATTCTATTCTATAAGTGTCCTACTGCTTTTAGGTAGCCCAGCCTTGAAGGTCCAGGAATGAGAGCTCCTCATAAATCAAGCAGATCTATTTGTCAAAATGACTGATAACTTCAAGTGGAACAGCAGAAAGATGGCAGGAGTTAATGGACTGTACTTATAATTGTGCTCACCTGTCCCTCAGGAAGTTCTGAAACAAGAGAGTGGCTCAGATGTGCCCTGCTTTACAGCAGGATACAGTAATCCTGATGGAAGATGATGTATCACCTTCATTACATATGGGAATGGAGTGCTGGCAGGCAGAGTAAATGCCAAATGAATGGATGGCCCGGAATTGCACAGCACCACATGAACTTTCACAGGGATTTTGGAAAGTCGATCTGAAAGATGACCTACATGAACCATATAGCAAAGCAGTGTTTGGTGGATTTGTTTTCATAGAAGAATTCAATATTTTAAGGTTAAGTTTTGCAAGTAAATTTTTATTAAGCCCGTTTTCATTTGTAGTAATTCATGTTTTCACTACTTACCCATATGCACAGTACTGTACGCTATAACCTGCAAGGCTGTCACCAGAATGGCTTTCAGTTATAAAATGGCACTAAACTTCCTGGTACTTGTTGATTCACTCTTCCTTTGAAAAGATGCCCATATGAGGTCCTGCTTGGTAAGCGTGGTACCCTCAAAAATATAACTGATTATGTTTTAACAACAAAGAACTCAGCATGAACAGGGCTAGGGTACCACAATTTAAAACAATCTAGCTTACTCTTGGTAGTTTGGTCTAAGCAGCTAGGCCGTCCTCAGAGGAAAGATACATAAACAGACACACCATCACAGAAATAAAAAAATAAAATCTTAGCGTCCCAAACCATTTTAGTTAATAGCAATAAATGCAATGCTTAAAATGACCATTTTAATATAGGGTGTTGGGGTCAAGAGTTGTACAAATCTTTAGGAAACAATACAAACCAAAATCCAATGTAAACCAATGAGTATCTTTGAGTGGGTCCTAGATATCCTGGTGATAAAAGGTGGTGGGCAACAGTTAGCAGTTTTTTCCAGACAAGTGTTTTAATTTCTGATTTAGGGAGTTTATTTAGTGTTCACCAGGGCCGGACTGGGGACCAAAACCGGCCCTGTCAAAGTGCTCGGCCAGCCCCCCACCCCCGGGGGGTGGGGGTGCGAGCGCGCTCTTTACCAGGGCCGGTGCGCTCTTTGCCAGGGCCGGTTTTCTGCCGATTTTGTTACAGGGCCGTTTTTGCACCAACGCTGCAAAAACGGCCCTGTAACAAAAATGGCCCCCAGGGGCCCAAAACCGCCCCCCACCCTTGCGGCGCACCGGGGGATTGCCCGGTGCCCGCAACGGCCAGTACGGGCCTGGTGTTCGCAGATTTGGGTCCTCCACCTGACTCTAAATCACCACTTTTGTCTGTTTTCTGGAATTCAAAATACTTCAGCATAGCAAGGCCAAGCACTAAGGGGCATATTTATCAAAAACCCGTGCAGCAGGGAACCTTGCTGCACTGCATGATAGGAAAAGGGCAGGAATGTGCCCTACTTAACAATATACAGCACATTCCTGTCTTTTCCCTGCACTGGCACACAACTTGCTGCCTAGCCCTAAGCACCATGGGACAACGGTGCTTGCATTAGATGCAATGTTGTTTTTGTACCGATAGGGACTCCTTCCTGCACAAAAAACAATCCTCTGCAGCATTTTCAGAGCATAGAAATAAAAAGTAAAGAGGAGAAATAAAGATATTTCTCCTCATTATGCCTCATCTAGGGTGGGGTATTTATTTGCTGAATTCCCAGGTCTACCAGTAATGATAAATCTGTGAATGTGTCAAAATCCATTAATGTATTTGTGGAAACATCCATGCTCCACCCTTGGAATGCCTCCCTGGGGCAGAGTAACACAACGCAGTGATTTGCGCTGAATTGCATTACTCTATATATAGCAAGCCTCTCAAGGTGGCCTTGCATGGCTTAATAAATCTAACTTAGTAGTTGCATCGCCCTTGTGCCCATTGAGTGGTGCAAAGGTGATGGAACTGTGTGATAAATATGCTCTTAAGTATTTTCAGAGATCAAAATGGCTACATACTTTGAATTTGAGTTCTCTCTGGAGGTTTTGGCATCACTGCCTAAGCTCCATGCAAGAGGCGCCTACAGCTTGTAGTTGTGGATTCTTGGGGCACACTTTTGGAACTTTCGGACATGATTTTGTTGTGGGATGAATGTAAATTGTTTCCATTTGATGTTATTTAGCTCTAAATGACCTAGCACAAAATACATATTTAAGATATATATATATATATATATATATCTATTAGTGGGCTGCAAATAATGCACAATTTATTTATTTTATTTTGTCTAAGAGTCTTATATTGCGCTGGCCAGACCCTAAGGTATCAGAGTGCTTTACAACATTGATCATGATGCAATCGGACACACATTATTTCAATAAAGAGCATTGTCTTGTGTAGAATCTTGTTATGGCCTGGACGGGATCATAGTAGGGAATCAAAAGGCAGGCGATGTGAATGCCTTCTTATTGAGGTGGCTATATTATCCGCTGGACGAGATTCCTGTGGCAGAGGAACTTTGTCTCCTTGGGTGGAAGCTATCCAGTTGGATGAGTTCGATTGAGGAAGAGGTCTTTGAGCTCTCGTTTAAAGGTTTATGAAAGAGAGGTTGATCCGGATATGGACTGGGATGGAGTTCCAAATTTTAGGAACATTTCCAGATAAGGAGCATGATAAGGTTTTTTGCTTGCGAGTTATGGGAGGAATGCGAAGTAGTGTCTTAGTGCTCCTTAGATTCCTTATCTGACCTGCCTTTTTGAGTTTGCAACCCAGGTAGGCAGGTTTGCCGGTGTGAAGAGCTGTGTGTGTGAGACATGCAGTTCTGAAGTTGGAATGCGCTTCAATTGGGAGCCATTTTAGTTCTCTTAAAGAGGGAGTGATGTAGTTGTATTTCCTTACTCCCATGACCATCCTAGCAGCTGCATTTAGAGTTGTTCTGAGGGGAGCTAAGTGAGATTTTGCCGTGCCTGTGAGGGTTGCATTGCTGTAGTCCAATCTGGACAGAAACAAAGATTGTGTGGACTGTTTAAGGCCATTGGGAGGGATGAAGGGTTTGATTTTGTTGAATAGTTTTTGGTTGTAGAATGCGCTTTTCGTAGTGCCCTTAATATGTTTGCACATATTTAAACGTGGGTCCTGAGTGGTTCCCAGGGATTTTACAGAGTCGGCCAGGGTAAGATTGCAGTTAGGAGCATCAGTGGATTTTAGCGACTTGGGAGTCTGCTCATTGTTGGATATGAGAAGGATTTCCATCTTACCCTGGTTGAGTTTTAGGTGGTTGTGAGATAGCCAGTGCCGGACTTCTCTTAGAGTGTATGTCTCCAATTGAGGGTGTTTCCAGGTAGATCTGGGTATCGTCTGCATAGAGGTGGAAGGGGATGTTGGCTTTTTTCAGTATGCCGGTGAGGGGCTTCATGTAGATGTTGAACAGTGATAGAGAGAGAACTGACCCTTGTGGGACACCCTTGGTTATGGGGAGTAGGTCAGAGGGTGAAGTTGTTAAATTGTATTCATTGAGAGCGGTTTTGTAGGAATGAGGTAAACCATTGTGCGACCACCTCTTCCACTCCAATCCTTTTTGAGAGTGCATTTATGAGCACTTTGTGGTCAACCAAATTGAAGTCTGCCGATAGGTCAAGGAGTATGAATAGGCAGCATCGGTCTACATCGAGTGATTTGTAGACCTCATCTAAAACATTCAGGATCGCTGTCTTGGGGCTGCATCCTTTTCTGAAGCCCGATTGGTGAGTATCCAGAAGGTTGTTGCTGTCAATGTGTTGGTTAAGTCGGAGGAGAACACATCTTTCAAGGATTTTGGCTAAGAAGGGGAGATGTGAGACAGGCTTGAAGTTGTTGCGGTTGCTTGGGTCTGTGCCCGCTTTTTTTAGTAATGGCGTGACGTGGCTGATTTTAAGACAGTCTGGCATAACTCCGGTTCTCAGGTAGCTATTTATACCCTTGGCCCAGTGGCAGGCTAGGGTGAGATTGAGCTTTTTTGCTAATTGAGCAGGAACAGGGTCTGCAATTTGGGAGGAGGGTTTGGACCTGTTCATCATTTCAGTGATGTCTTCTTCGGAGATGAGGTTGAATGTCTTCCAGCAGCTGGGTGGTTGTGTGGGGGGTTGTTTACTTTTTTTGCTGGGGGCAGGCTTTCATTGGGTGACAGGGTGTGGTCATTAAGGGAGAGCTCAATCTTGGTGATTTTCTCATAAAAGAAATTAGAAAAGTTGTCACATAGATCTTTGGAGGCCTGCACGGTTACTGTGGGGGACTTGGATTTTTGTTGTTTAATGATATTAAAGAGTTCTTTGGGACGGTTTTTAGCATTGTCTAATGCGCTACAAGAGAAGGTAGTTTTTTCATTCTTGATGTGTTTTTTATATTTCCTGCATTCTGTTTTGATCTGGTCAAGGTGGGTTGTGGACAGGTTATTCCACCTAAGTATCTCGGCAACTCTGAGTTGTCTTCTATCAGAGTTAAGGTCTATATTTAACCAGGATCTCGATGGGTTGTTCCTGACTCTCTTTTGTTTCAAGGGGGCTACTTGGTCTAGTATGGTTGTCATAGTTGTGTTGTAGTTTGTAGTTAGTTTGGTCATAGAGAGGTCATCAGCATTGGGGTGAAGTAGTGTCCTCACCCTTTCTTCCAGGTCGGCAAGGGGAAATCTGTCTTAAATTTCTCGCCCAATGAAGGGATTCCTGTGTACGGGGTAGGCGTTGAGTCATTTGGTTAATGTGAAATAGAATGATGTGGTGGTCTGACCAGTTGACAAGAAGGAATGAGGTTGATAGTAACTGTATCTTCATGAGCTATAATGGCGTAAAGGATTGAGCCTCTGTTGTGGGTATGCTCTGTGCAGTGTTGGATAAGAATATTATTGAGTAAAAGTTTGTTTAAGGATTGGATTCGAGTATTGTTTTTATCGTTCCAATAAAGGTTGATGTCACCTAATATTATGTTGTGGTAGTCCAAGAGTGAGCAGTGTGTGATAAGGTCAGATAAGGGTTCTCCTAATGTGGCAGATGGAAGAGGAGATGAGAGTATAGCATTTTGTTGTCATTCGACTTAATGGTGGAAGTTAGATATTCAAATGTGTTGTAGGTGAAGGTGTCAGTTTTAATTATGGTAATGCTGCTCTTGTGAATGATTGCAATGCCCCCAGCAGGATGGTTCTTTCGGTCTTTCTCGATGATCGAGAGCCCGGGGGGCATAAGCATGTCAATAATTGGGTAGGAGGATTCATTCAACCAAGTTTCTGTGATGAATGTGATATCAATGTTATGGTTCAGGATGGTTTCTGTCAGTTCTGTTGCGTGCTTGGTTGCAGATCTGCAGTTTATAAGCATGCAGTCGGTGGTTCCCTTGATGTTGAGTTTCTTTAGGGGAGGTGTGATTGGAATATTGATGTGGTTAGCTGGTGGCGTCATCGTTCTTGGTGTGATGCTGTCTCTCCCAAATCCAGTGATTACCTGAATCATGGAACTGGGGTTGACAATTGTTGATGATGAGTCGTAGGAGTTGGCAAGATCTGTTGCCTCTCTCAAGGACATTGCAGCACTTGTTCTTTTGGGTCTCTGAGGCTGATTTATGAAAGGGGTTGAGTTCCAGCTGTGCTACTGTGCCTTGGGAAGACTTGGGTGTTAATTGTTGGGCTTGTGGGCGGAAGTTGTAAGCGTTTGGCAGGATCCAGATGTGTGGTAAGGTTCAATTAGGTTTTGTTTATACCCTGTATTACTATCTCTAGTTGGCTTTCCAACAGAGAAAGTCTCTGAGTCATATTCAGTGAGGAGGGGGTAAATGTGTTTAGGTTCAAAATGTCCTGTGTGGGACAGTCCAGAGATGGAGAGTGTCTGTCAGTGAGAGGGTGGTTCACGGTGTCATTGCCACCTATGTTGTTCCTGATGTTTACCTTGGACTCTTGTCGTGTTTCAGACACCAGTTTGTTGCATGCTGATGGAAGGTGAGAGTTGGGAGGCTTTGTTTGTGGGTCGCTGTGGGTCGCCTTCATGAGTTGCCTGTGGGAAAGAAAGCTGTGGTAAGGGAAGGGTGGCGGGGGTCACCAGGGGGTTGGTGAGTCTTAGTAGTGACATTCCTCGGACTTGTTCTTGATAAGATGTTTTTAGAGTACAAGTGAGGGGTAGTGGTAGAGGAAGAGAGAGTGGTGGCGGATGGGGTAAATTTGAGGTCGGGATAGTGAGTCGTAAGATTGTTTTGTGCTGTCACAGGAGCCGGCGGTTGGTTGGGGGATAGGGAGTTGTGCGAGTGGGTAAAGTGCAAATGACTGATGGCGTTCCATAGCATGGGGAATAGGGAATCAATAGAGTCTAGGTTGGCGTTGTTGGCTTGAATCAAGACTTTTTAGTTTCTGTAGATGGTAGCAGAGGTGCTGCCACTGAGCGTAGGAGACTTCTAGTTAGAGATCGTCAGTTTGCAGCTGAGAGGGGTGCTAGTTGTTTTGGATATGTCCTAAGTATGGTGTTCCATTTTGCAGGTTGCTGGGTGTGAAAAATGAGATCCATTTTCTGTTGGCCTTTAGAGGAGCAGTGGTATATATCAGCGATGAGTGTTTCAGGGTGTTGTCTAATCAGCCTATGTTTGAAGGTTTTTTTTGCCTTTAGTGAGAGTTTAGAGGGGAAGATAAGGGACAAAGAGTTAGGGCAGCGGGGTTTCATGCACTTTGGCGTTCAGGGGCGGAGGGAAGTTGACGTGGCAGGCAGCACCTTGCCTCAGAGGGTGTCCTGATGTTGTTTGAGCATAGATAGGCAGATTTCCACCAAGGGGACTACCCTGGCTATCAGTATAGGAAGGGAAAGCTAGGAAGTGCTGGAGGTGGTCTAGAACTAGCCCAGACCTTAGTGGTTGGGAGTGTGTGAGTTTACGCAGTAGTTTATTTCTTTATTTTATTTTTATTTTTATGTGGCTTCCTTTAGAATCTTCACACATAGCTGGGGAGAGACAGGTTTTGTGATAATTAGATGGTGCTGTAGAAGAGTTGGTTTTCTTTGTATTTTTCTGCCCTGTGAGGGAGCAATTAGTCCTTTTTTAGGTTCCCCGGTAATTTTGTTGGTGATAGTCCTCTTTCTGTTTCCTGTTTCTCAGCCTGGCTTGAGAGAGAGGAATTAGTCCTTTTTTAGTTTCCTGTTTCCAGATTCTCAGCCTGGCTTGTGGGGGAGGACTTAGGGGCTGATTATGATGGCGGGCGGACTTGGTCCGCCCGCCACCATAGCGGTGATTGGGACCACCCACCAGACATACGGCGCTCCCACCACTGCAATTAGAATGCGCCCACCATACTGGCAGGCACATCCTGGGATTTTAACATTGTGGGTGGTGCAGCTGGCTGCAGCGCCGTCCGCAATGTTGAAAGTGCTTGCACAGCATTTCCCTGCACCCCGTGGCAGGCACCACACGGTGCCTGGCACTAGGAGCATGGAAATGCAGCGAGGTACCATGGGTACCCCCAGTACAGCGACCCCCCCAAACAAGGGGGTTCAACAAACCCAATCCCCGCCAGCATTTCCATGGTGGCATCGCTGCCATGGAAAGGCCTCTTCAATACCCACATCCTAATTTGGTGGACGGTGCCTGCACCGCCATCATATTAGTGGCCCTGCTCTGCCCGCCAGGCAATCGTTATGATTGCCACCGTGGAAAAGCGGTGGACGGGCTTTGTGTCCGCCATGATACCCACCGCCATCCTAATATAGCAGTGGGTAAATCTCAATGTGATGGCGGCCCGGCACTGGCGATCATTCCGCTATCGTAATGAGCCCCTTAGACCTTTGTTAGTCTCCCAGAATCCTCAATCTAGGTGGTGAGGGGGTTTTCCTCCCCCTGGATCCCTTGAAAACGATGCAGGTCTTCAATAATTAAATTAAAATAGTGGTACCTATGCAGCCAGGGGGCCATGAAGTGATTCTAGTTTCCATCGGGGGGAGAGTCCCTAGCATCTCCGTGGTGTCCGGAGAGGAGCAGGAGAGTCCCTGAACCTCAGTGATGATGCAGACCTGGTCCCGTAGCAAAGCTGGTCTGGTGTGTCACTGAGGGCCAACAGATAAGTGAATGGTTTCCTTGAGCCAGCTAGGGTCGCGACCAGTGACGGCGCCCACGAGAGGCTCTGCACCAGACACAAACCCCCTCCACTCCCTCCGAGCAAGTTGCTTCACGAGGCTTGCAGCCGCTCGCAGCCGCCCATCCGTAGGCTCACCTGATGGGAGGGGCGGGGGTGCGGCGACGCCTCAGTCCGCCTCCACTCTTTTGCGCGGCATCAAATGTTCACAGGGAGGACATTTCAGTAGTTTGGGATTCAAATCCCCAGTGCACATCTGGGGCAGAGTCAGTGGGATGAATGGCAATAGCACAGGAGACTGTGCTCAAACATGTACAGCACACACCCATTGACAGACTGAATTGCAAAGGGTGGGATCCACAAAAGATGAAGTCTGTGCTCTAGGTCATAAAACTCAAAATCAAGAAGTGACATTATGCACCAAGAAGGAAATCTCAGGCAATAAATACAACGATGCTCCAAGTCATGAAAATAACCAAAAAAAGAAATTCTGCAGCCATGTGTGACAGTCACACCAAATGAGTGAGGTTGTATTCCAAGAAGGGAGAACTGACAATAATAAGTGACGTTATTTTCGAAGATTATGAAACATACCTAGTAAATAAGAGAGTGTTTCAAGAGACTTAGGGGCTCATTTACAAGCCTCTTGCACCGCCAGAGCACCTCTTTTAATATGGGAAAAAGGCAGCCGCTGCAGGTAAGAGCGGTGGGCGGTGGGGCCTGCTGGGGGGGAGGGGAGGGGATTTCGAGAGGCAACCGCAAGGGAAAATTAAATAAATAAATATTTTTCCCTCGAGGTTGTCTCTCGAAATCCCCCCCAGCCGCCCCACAGCTCTTTACCTGCAGCGGTTGGAAAAATTGTGACCCAGGAAATTTCTGCCTCTGGAAGACTTTTGACTCTGGGCACATGTCTTCGAAGCACTGTAAACAGGTGCAGTCCAGCAGAAATCTTGGTTTCCCTGATTAATCCCTTTTTTTCTGCTCCTAACAAGAAGGTTCCTCTTAAGTAACGCGTTCTTTCAATTGGAATAATCATTCGGGTATCACTTAGAGAAAGCCACAAGTGTACTAAGCATCTGCTATCGCCTCCTGTGGGATATTGAGAGAGATTCCTTAAGCTGATCAAAAGACCCCACTCATCAGAATTCACAGCCTTCCTTGTCCTGCCACCCCTTATTCTGCAACCAAAACATCTGCAGCGTCTCTCTTTCTCTACAGATATTGTTATTAGGGGGTGAAGTGTGCAATCCTCCTCAATCAAAAACCGAACTTCTGATGGTATTTACATTAATGATTCAAGTTTGGTCTGTTTTCCATGTCTACTTAGCGGGATGACGACACTTGATAGGTCAACGAAAAAGTTAGTGTGGATTTAAACTCCAGAGCCAGCTGAGGGGTGCAGTCAGACTACATGGACCTTAGTGACGTGACTTCAACCCTACAGTAAACACTACTTTTTTCCACTTGGAATCTGAGTGGTTAATGTACAAAGAGGAGAAGACAGGACATAGTAGATTCCAAGGGTGAACAACTTTGCAAAATGTGTATTCCAATTACATTACCGTTAAATAAAATGCCCACAGGAAGAAAATGTTTTTGTTGAATCTATTAACAATTTTGCTGATTACAACTCATTGATTTTTGATAGTCTTATCACCAATCACCTTATTATTAACTGTCTTTTTTTTTATTGATAGCCAATACCCTTCCACATGACAGCACTTAAAGGCATCGCAGGTGCTGGCACTTCAATGTGGTTGAACTGCTTTATGTTGCACACCCTTTCCAAGCTCACAGATTCATCTGTTTTCATAGACACTGTGGCAAATATTATTAAGTTGACTCCTGATAAGTGTTGCACAGCCATTACTGATGGTAAGGGGAGATGAAATGGACCTTCCTCGGTGTGTTTTGTCATGCTGAATGATAATCATTTGTTTCCAACTTCCCAGAATCGTGATGCACAGATGACAGACACCATTTCCACTGGTGCCTTCTGTGTGTCTGACAACAACCACCAGGTAGGAAGGCTAACGGAGAACCACACAAACTTGCCCCTGAAGTGTTAAGAGAAAACTCTCAGGGCCTCATTTATGAAAAGTGACGCATCGCTGCGTGAAAACAGCGATGCGTCACTTTTCACTGTGCTCTCCCTGCGACACTAACGATGCGTCATATTTACAATATGACACATCATGTCGCAAGGAGTTACAGATACGTCAGTATTTCTGACGTATCTGTAGGCGCAAAAGTGACGCATTGCTGGAGTGTGTCACAAAAGTGACGCAACTCCAGCAATGTGTCCTTTCACATGGGGCAAGCCCCATGTGAAAGGGCTTGCATCAGTCTTACGCCTGCTGTGAGGCAGGCGTTAAATTTGGACACATTAGCGTTGCGTCCAAGAAATGGCGCAGTGAAATCTTATAGATTTCACAGCGTCAATTCCTCGACCCTTTCTTGCGCAAGAACGCCCCCCTGCATACATTATACATGGCACAGGCATAATGTGGCGCAGAGGTTTACAAAGTGACGCATCTACCTAGATGCGTCACTTTGTAAATATGGTGCAACAAGCCATAATTTTTACGCTGCTGGTGCGTCACAAAAAGTGATGCACCGGCGGCGTAAAGGTGAGGCACAGCCTCATAAATAAGGCCCTAAGTACATAAGGAAAACTTTAAGTGTGGGCTTTGAGCCACGAATTTACACCAGTAGGGTCACTGTTTAAAGTTTTTTTTTTTTATTTAATAACGTCGTATAATTGGTAAGATATATCACAGCCATGGTTAAATTGTGAATGCACTTAAAATAATTCTTCAAATGTATGTAAAGCAGGTTAGGGGTCCAGTGAAATGAATATGACTGAGGGGCAGAGGAGTATCCACTGCCCTGATCCCTATAAATGAATCCTTCAGGAGGGTTTGCTGCTGTAGACCAGGGCATCCTGCTTCATTACTCGGCCCTAAATTACAAATCAGGTGCACAGTGGTACTCCCTAACCTGGGTGTCCCCAGTGGGGACCCGGGCTTTGCACCCAATCATACAATAATGTCCTGTTCTCAGTGGGAGTGTGTGCTCTGACAACAGGCACCTGTGCTGAGGAGAGTGCATTAGTGAAATACAAGGGTCCTGGCTAGTGCAGATTATGCTGACGTCACAAGGGCCCTGCTTTGTGCAGATTATGCTGATGTCACACAGATACACCTGGATTTCTATGGAGCAGCTGATACTGTCAACAGAGGTGGAATATTTTGGTGTGGTGAAGTCACACATACAAGACAACTCTCTGTGCCTCAAGGCGATAAGACTAAGAGCTGCTTCCGGGGTTGTACAGACAGGGAACTATGCCATTGGGTTGGCCAGGCAACCCCAAAGTGCCGCATTCATAAATAGAGTCAGAAAACTTTGCGTGATCATAGACTTGGGCTTCCATTGAACCACAGATAAATGCATCACATTTTTTAACCACTTAAAATACAAAATAAAACAGCAGTGCAGGTGGCGGTTAATAAGACCATAATTACAATAATTTTCAAGTGAGAACAACGACATGTTGTGCATTTAGGCTGCTGAGTGGACTTGTTGGATCACCAGTTACCTGTAGCTTTTACCCAGGAATTTAGAAAATCAGATCAAATTCAGTAGGCCTTTGACAAGGAGGACCAGGCTGTTGAGTCAATGGATGGACTCTATTAGAATGATGTCACCTCTCCTCTCAGTTACACAAGCTTTTACTGTTCAACCTTCCTGCTGACTTTTTAAGCAAGTATTAAAAGGACGCCTATCTTTTCGAGGCAGGACACCCTATTGTTAGTTAAATAAGTTAGTTTTTCCCTACCAAAGATGAATCATATTTTGGGGGCCACAGACTCCCTATTGTTGCCATCCCATAGGAAGTCCAGTCGATGCTTTTGTATATCACACTACACTTTTTTCGGGGAACTTTAAACCTGTTTTAGATATAAGCAGACGGGGAAGAACACTCCTCTTTACACTGTTTATGTTACTGAACCATGTCAGCTTTAACACCCCTCACTTACATAGCTCTTTGAACTGAACCTCCTGCAGGGATTTTGCATAAATAGGTTTAAAACAGGACACTCTGAGATAACTCCCTAATTCCTCCAGCAAAGCAGAGGGAGGAGCTGCAGTGTTTTACTAGAATTCACAAGATATGCAAAATACACACCACTCCCTGGAGCTGATCCATTTATAGTAGAGTGATTGAGACTTTATTGATCTCAAGGCAGAAGTATGCATGTGTGTCATGGTCGGACAAAGTTGGCCATTGTCAAGGGAAGCACTGACACATAAACAGGCGCACATGCTCGTTGTGCCCCTGGGCACTGTCTCTATTTCAGTCCTGGTGTCTATTTCCTTGGAGTAGAGGCAACTCAGGGCAGCTTGCCTCTCAGTGGGCCTATTCAATCCCTGGATATTTAACAAATATATATAAATAAGGTCAGACATTTACTAGGACCATCACCGCTCCTAATAAAACTGACATAAAACAAGAATCAGTCATGCATAGAGTTATGCAGTTGGACCCATGGTACTTAAAGAAACAACAATTAAGCATATCAACATTCAGTATATGTTTATCAAAGGCCCATTCTGCTTCAGCTGTTCCCTGTCCAACTAGTAGAAAGTGTGAAAACTAAACAGACTCTACACATGAACATGTAGAAACATGTATAGTACCTAAATGCGTGAAACAAACAAACATAGCAACAATATTAAGCTAAAAATCCGTGCCAAGCAAGACATAAACACGGAAAGCAGGCAATACACTATGCACCACAAAACCCCATTAGACACCCTGGGCAGGCCCCCACCGAAGCAGCCATCCCACGTAAGAAGAGAAGCAAGTATAATTCAGCCGTGGGAAATACCAGGTTTGTGGTTGAAATATTCAACAGTCACAAGCCTGATTTGCTTCACACGTGGCTCGCTTTCGAAACAGTGACACATTTAATTTGACCTATAAATATCTTTAACGGTACTATAAGAAAAAGGGCAAGGGACACCATTTACTGAATTTTGTTGTAGAATAGATACATTCTTAGTTTGATTTTTAAGTTTCTTTTCATTTAAAGTTCATAACATTTATATTCATTTGTATTCTTTTATTGTCCACCTTCGGTTATTGACCACCAGGGCTGGTAAAGATTTAGTTTTAACAAAACAGTGATGGGTGAAAATGTTTTAGACAATGATTCTAACAGACTGGGAATTTCTCTGGGTAGCATTCCATACATCTTTTGTTTAAGATATCTGCCATTGCAAAAAGTAAACAACCAAATGCTGGCATTCATAGCCCTGTAAAAACAGAGCTATCAGCGCCTCATCAGTTAGGGCACAAATCTCTGCATGAGACCACTAGCAACCTCAACCTCAGTGACATAAGGATGGAATTTATAGGCACAGCGAAAATCAGATCGCGTATGAGCATATTGACAGCCTGTTTTTTAGGTCAAGCCTAGACAGCACATGCACTGTCTCTTTGAGACATGTTGTATTCACTCGGTGGGCTTACGATCCCTTTTTATTCATCCCTTTTGATTGGTTTAAAAAATGCTTGCTGGCTAGAAGTTAATCCTTCCTCTTTGTACCTCGTATTTGTATTTGGTTTCCTCCCACAGTGCACAGCCCAATTACTGTTCACATTATGCTTCTGAGTTTTATGTGTTCATTTGAGGGACTATTTTTTTTTTTGATTCCTTATCTTGTCACTGTTTGCCGTCTTTGGTAGTTCAACTGCGGCACCTGTTACTTAATCTCCCCGTCCCATTCAAATACCGAGATGAAATGTCAAAGAACTGTTTTCAAAATCGTCTCTTTCATTTTCTCTGACTTCAAAGTGCAAGGGTTTCCCCAAAACGTCTCCTGCTTCAATGCTTGCTGCTTTATTGAGCCTCTGTCACCTGACCTTCAGCAGCCCAACCTTGCATCACAGTTAAGGGCAAAGGTTGGGCAACTCCTACCACATTTTCTCTGATGCTTCTTTATTTATATAATGTGGACTCAAGCAACCTGAAGGTGTTGGAGTGCTTTACGTAAGTCCTAGTTATATTACACAACGTCAGATTCATGTTTGAGGGCATTTTATTAGAACGCAAACTTATCTGATCCCAAGGTATTGAAGCAATTTACAAATGCACCACTTACATTACACATGGTCAGGTTAATTTCTTTCACATTTTTAGGTGTGCGGAGATTTAGTGATGTCAAGAAACTGGCGCACGAGCTTCAGCTCAAGGAAATGGAGCTGAGAGCATTACAGTTGGGTGCGCCATGAAGTCTGAATGGTGGCAGCATACCAGAGGCTCAGCAGGAGCCCAGATTCTGGTTACCTAAGGAGGTGATAGCGAGCTACACCAAGGGGGATGACATTGCCAGGTGGTTGGAGGCGTATGAAGTGGCCTTGACTGCCCATGGGGTGCCTGAGAAACACTGGGGAGGTGGTTTGTACCGGTACACACCTCCTGACGTCAGGGACTCACTCCTGTATCTGGATAAGGCAGACCAGTTTAGGTATTCCCCCATGAAGGATGCGCTTATCAAACATTTTGGTCTCACCCCCGAAAGGTATCGCCAGAGGTTCTGTGGCAGCCATAAGCTGTCCACGCAGAATTGGGTGGATTTTTTTGAGTATGCCCGTAAGGCTCTGGATGGTTGGGTGCGTGGCAGCGAGGTGCGGGATTTTGAGGGCCTATACAATCTTTTTTTGAGAGAGCACCTCCTGGATAAGTGTTTTCCGGAGCTACGCCAACATCGGGTGGACCGCAAGCTTACTGATCCCCGTGAGCTTGCGGAGGAGGCCGATACTTGGGTTAGCACCCGGGTGTCACACAAGGGACCCGGGGGAGATGGCCCGAAAGGCGGACAGGATGGCCCTCAGAAGAAAGAGGGTGGAGATAAAAGACCGGAGTTCTCACGAGGCCCACAAACTAGACAGTTTGGGAAAGGAGTAGGTACTCCATCTCAGAACCGTTCCCCAAAACCCACTTATCCTGACAAGAGTCAGCAGCAAAAAGTGGTCCGGGGCTATGAGTGCGGAGAGGTCGGACACTACAAGGGAGATGCCCGTGTCGCAAACGACCCCCAGCCCCCACTGGTGGCAAGAGTCCTGGGGTGGCTAGCGTAGCGCTTGGGATGGAGCTGCCCCTAGATAGGGAAGGGGAGTGGACAGGCCTGACCCTGGTTTCACTTGGGGATAGAGAGATGATCCCAGTGACGCCCTTACCATCGAATACTGCTAAGTACCAGCAGAGGGTGAAGGTCAATGGGGAGGAGGTGGAGGCTCTGAGGGACACAGGTGCCAGCATGACCACCGTAGTGAGGCGGCTGGTGTCCCCTGAGCAGGTAGTACCTGATGTGTACCATCCGGCCGTGTTGGCTGATGGCAGAATGAGCTACTATCCCGTGGCTCAAGTTCCCTTTGAGTGGGGAGGAGTGTCAGGCCCATTGAGAGTTGCGATCAGCCCTGCCTTGCCTGTGGACTGTCTGCTCAGCAATGACCTTGAACATACCGCCTGGAAGGAAGTGGAGTTTAAGACCCTCACTGAGATGCTGGGATTACCACGGTGGACTTGCGTAGTCACGCGGTCCACGGCTGCCCGGCAAGAAGCTCAACCCGGGTTGGAGCCTGAAACAACGGCCCAACCCAGTGCCGGTCCAGAGGAGAGTGTTGTGGAGGACACACCCCGTGTGATGAATGGGGAGCCCGCGGAGGTAACCCCGGAGTCCGTGGAGGTGGATGTCGTTCCCGTGGGGGACTTGCCGACCCTTGCCGAGTGGCATGTGGAAGGAGGGCCTACCCGGGAGGAATTCTGTCGGGCGCAGAAGGAGTGCCCCACGCTTGAAGGCATGCGGGGACAGGCTGAAGCCCAAGCGGACGACCAAGAGACCGGCAGTTATCACGTGTATTGGGAGGATGGCCTCCTGTACAGTGAGCCAAGGGTTCCGGTGCATGGATCCTCGAGGGCCTTAGTGGTCCCCCAGTGCTACCGGCCTTTTTGTTGGAGCTGGCGCATGAGATACCCTTAGCCGGACACTTGGGCCAGGACAAGACCTTTGCGAGGTTTGTCCCACACTTTTATTGACCCAGGAGGAGGGTTGCCTCTGACACCTACTGCAAGACCTGCAAGACTTGCCAGGCCAGTGGCAAGACGGGGACCAAAGTGAAGGCCCCATTGGAACCACTCCCAGTGGTCGGAACCCCTTTCGAGCGGGTCGGCATTGACATCGTTGGGCCGTTGGACCCTCAGACCTCTGCGGGACATCGGTTCATCCTGGTTTTGGTGGACCACGCCACTCGGTACCCGGAGGCCATCCTTCTGAGGACCGTTACTGCACCTGTGGTGGCGCGGGCCCTGATGGAGATATTTACCCGAGTGGGATTCCCCAAGGTCGTGGTGTCAGGGGCATAAATTTCATGTCGGCCTACATGCAGGCCATGTGGAAGGAGTGCGGAGTGACCTATCGGTTCTCCACTCCTTACCACCCCCAGACTAACGGGCTCGTAGAGCGCTTCAACAAGACCTTGAAGGGGATGATCCGGAGCCTGCCAGAAGACTTGAGGCGGAAATGGGACATCCTCTTCCCTTGCTTGCTGTTCTCGTACCGCGAGGTACCCCAGAAGGGAGTCGGGTTCAGCCCCTTCGAATTGCTCTATGGCCATCCCGTTAGGGGTCCCCTCAGTCTGGTCAAAGAGGGGTGGGAGAAGGCTTCGAAGAAGCTTCCCCGTGATGCTGTCAGCTACATGCTGGCATTCCGCAGCCAGATGGCCAAGCTGTGGAAGGAAGCCTCAGACAACTTAGAGGCTAGCCAAGCCATCATGAAGGAGTGGTATGACCGCAACGCTCAGACGGTAGAGTTGGGCGCTGGACAGAAGGTGTGGGTCATGGAGCCTGGGGAGCTTAGCGCCCTCCAGGACCGGTGGACTGGCCCGTATGAGATTGTGGAGCGTCGAGGCCAGACCACCTATGTCGTTGACTTGAAGACCCCCGTCAGCCCCATAGGGTGCTCCACGTCAACCGCCTGAAGCCTCATCATGAGCGATCAGAGCTTGCTCTCCTCATGGTGACGGATGGGAGCGAGGAGGAGGAAAGTGAGCCTCTTCCTGACCTTCTAGCGGCTCGGGAAAAGGATGGTTCAGTGGAGGGAGTTGTCCTCTCCCCATCCTTGACCCAAGAGCAACAGAGGGACTGCCGCCGGGTTTTGGCGCAGCACGCCTCGTTGTTCTCCCTCACGCCTGGAATTACACATCTGTGTACCCATGATGTGGACATAGGGGACAGTCCTCCAGTGAAAACCAAGTCTTACCGGCTGTCCGAGAAAGTGAAGAGCAGCATCCAGGGTGAGGTGGCCAAGATGCTGGAGCTGGGTGTGATCGAACCCTCCAGCAGCCTGTGGGCTCGTCCGGTCGTGCTGGTGCCGAATGCGGCCCCACCGGGAACAGCGATGGAGTACCATCGAGCGAGAAGCCTTCCCTGTGGTCTGGGCTTTGAAGAAGTTGAGGCCATACCTTTTTGGCTCTCACTTCCTAATTCAGACCGACCACCGACCCCTTCGCTGGCTCATGCAGATGAGAGGCGAAAATCCCAAGTTGCTAACGTGGTCCATTTCCCTACAGGGGATGGACTTTAGGGTGGAACATCGGCCCGGAGCTGACCACGCCAATGCTGACGGTCTCTCCCTGTTTTTCCGCCTTAGCGACGAGAACTCCCTAGAGGTTGGGTAGTTCTCCCCTCTTTCGGCTGGGGGGGACGCATGTTAGACCTGTCAGCCCTAGGGTTGTCTTTCCCTGTGTTTTTTTTTGCCCTTGCCTCATTTTTCCCACCTTCTTTTTGTTGGCCCTTAGGTCTTCGGGCACCTTTTCATGGCTAATCTATGTTAAGGTGCAGGTGCTCTCTACTTCAAACATTGCTGCCACTGGCCCCTGCTACTGCAGCGTGGTCTTTTTAGTGTAGCACCCTAGCTGCCACGAGCAGGCTGGATCCCCATACAATGTTGCAATACCAGCCACCCATCCCCTGTCCATAGGTAGAGTGGGGAAGCTCCTGGAACCTTCCAGAAGAAAGGCGGAGTTGATTTTTGCCGCCTTAGAAAGTGATCACCTGACCTGGGCATACTTAAGCAAGGGAGGGAACTTTTTTTAGTCAATTGGGGCATCACTGACCTGGGGAACCCACGCAGGAGTTTTAGGCGGGAGGGCCTAGTTAGGAACCTATGCTACTGGGAGTGACAGGATTTAGGTGCTGCCTCTTAAGCTGGGTGAGGTGTCCTAGACTTGCACCCTGATCTGGCCCAGTGTTAGGGAACCCCAGGGTCCATCTGCAGTGACTGAGGAAAACTCACCCAGCCTCCAACTCACACCCCCCTTCCAACTTCAAGAAACAATCACCTAAGGGCGCAGAATCATCCAAGCGCCAAGAAGACTACTTGCTCTGACCAGAGACTACTGGGGGATCGACCAGGTACTGGACTGTGCTGCCCTGCGCACTCCCTGCCTTCATCTGGGCCCATCTTGGCCTGCCTGTCTCCCCCCTGACTGACTCTGCTGTTCACCCTGCCTGCATCACCTCCTCAATCGCCCGAGTAGCGCTGTACTCTGACCCCTCTTCCAAGCGCTAGGTCATAGGCTGTCTGCGCTGCCTAGTGTTGCAGTCTGCCCTGGTGAGAGACCCTGCTGGGCGCGTGCCCGAGAACTGCCTCAAGCGCCTCTCCGCTGCGCCTCTTAAGACGCGATCCCCTGCCAAGCGCCCCGATCCCCGTCTAGCGCTTGCCTGTAGCGCCTAGAGAAGTGCCGAAATTGCCCCGGGTGGCCCTCGTGTCAGAAGAGGACCGCCGCTGTGTGCGCGTGGGCCGCGACCAACCTGGGACTCATCCCTCCTCACGCCGGGCCCGAAGTTACGAAGAGGCCGCCGCCGCGAACATCGACCCGGCTGGACCCTGATCGGAGGCCCCTGTCCCCGGGCCTAGCCGAGCCTTGCCCGCGCAGAATCCAATCAACCCACGGTAGGCCTGAAGCCAGCACCTCGCCCCACGTGACAGGGGAGCTGCTCCGCCCCGCCCCCGAGCGCCGCGCAGCCATTGGTCCTGGCAGGCGCGCCCTCGAGGTGGGTGTTGTGATTGGTGCTAGGAGCCCCCGCTCTGATTGACCCTGGGCCGCAACTGTACCGGGGAGGGCCCAGAGAGCACACAGACTCATCGTGGAGGGGGCCGAGAAAGCCGGAGAGCCCCCCTCCGATTTGCCCCCACTGTTGGTCCCGCCTCGCCCCCGGCGCGGGTGCCCTGAAGCTGTGCCCGCACCGCGCCGGGTCGAGTGAGGCCCCGGGAGGGTCGGAACCCCTCCCCATCACCGGTACCTCCGCAAGGGCCCTGATCAGGCCGAAGACACAAGGTAACCCCCGGGGAGGAGGGCGGTAGGCCGGGTAAGGCCCCGAGGTCGCCCCTCCCCTGGGGAGAACGGTGACTGGGCCCCGTTGGCCCCCCTAATGTGCCGCGAGTGTCTGGGAGGCCTGGGGACAGACTTTGTCCATACTTCATCGTACTGCCTTATTGCCAGTTTTAGGCTTGAAGCCTGTCAATTGAACTCTGGGTTTACACTTGGTCATCAAATAATCCACTTCATTGGTTGTTGATGTTTAGTGGCCGTCTATGCTGCCTGTACTGTTCATGCTTACTTAACTGTATTCATGCCTGCTTATGAGATGCTCTTTTTCCCTGTACTGAATTTCTTGCAGGGGTGGGCCTCTACAGTTCCTGAGGGGGTCGAGTACTGATCCCTAATGATGAATAACAGCACTATTTTGATGATCTGATCTTGGCTTCTAAACTGTTGATATTTACAAGAGGAAATGCTTATGATTGCTTCCTACAGGTTAATCCATGGTTTATGAAACTACCTTTTAGCCTGCTGATTAGTATAACGTGACAGGCTGTGTTATTTGGCGATTTCTGCGGTACTGAAAGTACTTAATGAAAGGTTTAACCATTTTACAGGAAATGTATTTTGAAAGGCGTTCCTGCAATGTTCTAATGAGATACTTTAATGAAATGCCACTGGGTTGCTCATGCATTTTTTGCTTTGATCGAAAGTCTATATAAAGATCTTGATTTTCAAACACAACCATTGGTGTGGTCTCCATTATTGCGCCCACTTCTTGTCTCAGTGGATGCGTGTGTTGAGTAGCTGCTTTACACATAAGCCCCTGGCCGCCTTCCTGCTCGAGCCAAGCTACCCCCCGGAGAACTGGTGGTCCCAGTTCTTACACAGTCACACACAGAATTTTATAGTGCTGCTGACTTGCATCAAAATAATTTCAAAAAGGGGGTGGTGATGGACAGAGTATCTGAGTTAATCAGAACACTCCTACCCAGTCAACAGATCAGGGCTTGATCCATCACCGTTTTTTAGCTCACTGCACCATCCCAGTTCAGAAGCTGGCTACATGCAAATTAGTCTGTCCCTGGCCCAGTGCATCATGGGAACAGGGCAGACCAAACTACCAAGCCAATTCTTTACTGGAAAGGAAACAAGCTTCCGGGGACCGGTTTCTGGCATTACAGCCGTCTTCGGCCCGGCTTGCTTGAATCCTGATGGTGCAGTGAGCAAGGGACTCATGTCTGAGCATACCCTTCCACACTTATGGTGGCCAAAATAATTTCAAAAAGGGGGTGGTGATGGACAGAGTATCTGAGTTAATCAGAACACTCCTGCCCAGTCAACAGATCAGGGCTTGATCCATCACGGTTTTTTAGCTCACTGCACCATCCCAGTTCAGAACCTGGCTACATGCAAATTAGTCTGTCCCTGGCCCAGTGCATCATGGGAACAGGGCAGACCAAACTACCAAGCCAATTCTTTACTGGAAAGGAAACAAGCTTCCGGGGACCGGTTTCTGGCATTACAGCCGTCTTCGGCCCTGCTTGCTTGAATCCTGATGGTGCAGTGAGCAAGGGACTCATGTCTGAGCATACCCTTCCACACTTATGGTGGCCAAAATAATTTCAAAAAGGGGGTGGTGATGTACAGAGTATCTGAGTTAATCAGAACACTCCTACCCAGTCAACAGATCAGGGCTTGATCCATCACCGTTTTTTAGCTCACTGCACCATCCCAGTTCAGAACCTGGCTACATGCCAATTAGTCTGTCCCTGGCCCAGTGCATCATGGGAACAGGGCGGACCAAACTACCAAGCCAATTCTTTACTGGAAAGGTAACAAGCTTCCGGGGACCGGTTTCTGGCATTACAGCCGTCTTCGGCCCGGCTTGCTTGAATCCTGATGGTGCAGTGAGCAAGGGACTCATGTCTGAGCATACCCTTCCACACTTATGGTGGCCAAAATAATTTCAAAAAGGGGGTGGTGATGGACAGAGTATCTGAGTTAATCAGAACACTCCTACCCAGTCAACAGATCAGGGCTTGATCCATCACCGTTTTTTAGCTCACTGCACCATCCCAGTTCAGAACCTGGCTACATGCAAATTAGTCTGTCCCTGGCCCAGTGCATCATGGGAACAGGGCAGACCAAACTACCAAGCCAATTCTTTACTGGAAAGGAAACAAGCTTCCGGGGACCGGTTTCTGGCATTACAGCCGTCTTCGGCCCGGCTTGCTTGAATCCTGATGGTGCAGTGAGCAAGGGACTCATGTCTGAGCATACCCTTCCACACTTATGGTGGCCAAAATAATTTCAAAAAGGGGGTGGTGATGGACAGAGTATCTGAGGTAATCAGAACACTCCTACCCAGTCAACAGATCAGGGCTTGATCCATCACGGTTTTTTAGCTCACTGCACCATCCCAGTTCAGAACCTGGCTACATGCAAATTAGTCTGTCCCTGGCCCAGTGCATCATGGGAACAGGGCAGACCAAACTACCAAGCCAATTCTTTACTGGAAAGGAAACAAGCTTCCGGGGACCGGTTTCTGGCATTACAGCCGTCTTCGGCCCGGCTTCCTTGAATCCTGATAGTGCAGTGAGCAAGGGACTCATGTCTGAGCATACCCTTCCACACTTATGGTGGCCAAAATGATTTCAAAAAGGGGGTGGTGATGGACAGAGTATCTGAGTTAATCAGAACACTCCTACCCAGTCAACAGATCAGGGCTTGATCCATCACCGTTTTTTAGCTCACTGCACCATCCCAGTTCAGAACCTGGCTACGTGCAAATTAGTCTGTCCCTGGCCCAGTGCATCATGGGAACAGGGCAGACCAAACTACCAAGCCAATTCTTTACTGGAAAGGAAACAAGCTTCCGGGGACCGGTTTCTGGCATTACAGCCGTCTTCGGCCCGGCTTGCTTGAATCCTGATGGTGCAGTGAGCAAGGGACTCATGTCTGAGCATACCCTTCCACACTTATGGTGGCCAAAATAATTTCAAAAAGGGGGTGGTGATGGACAGAGTATCTGAGTTAATCAGAACACTCCTACCCAGTCAACAGATGAGGGCTTGATCCATCACCGTTTTTTAGCTCACTGCACCATCCCAGTTCAGAACCTGGCTACATGCAAATTAGTCTGTACCTGGCCCAGTGCATCATGGGAACAGGGCAGACCAAACTACCAAGCCAATTCTTTACTGGAAAGGAAACAAGCTTCCGGGGACCGGTTTCTGGCATTACAGCCGTCTTCGGCCCAGCTTGCTTGAATCCTGATGGTGCAGTGAGCAAGGGACTCATGTCTGAGCATACCCTTCCACACTTATGGTGGCCAAAATAATTTCAAAAAGGGGGTGGTGATGGACAGAGTATCTGAGTTAATCAGAACACTCCTACCCAGTCAACAGATCAGGGCTTGATCCATCACCGTTTTTTAGCTCACTGCACCATCCCAGTTCAGAACCTGGCTACATACAAATTAGTCTGTCCCTGGCCCAGTGCATCATGGGAACAGGGCAGACCAAACTACCAAGCCAATTCTTTACTGGAAAGGAAACAAGCTTCCGGGGACCGGTTTCTGGCATTACAGCAGTCTTCGGCCCGGCTTGCTTGAATCCTGATGGTGCAGTGAGCAAGGGACTCATGTCTGAGCATACCCTTCCACACTTATGGTGGCCAAAATAATTTCAAAAAGGGGGTGGTGATGGACAGAGTATCTGAGTTAATCAGAACACTCCTACCCAGTCAACAGATCAGGGCTTGATCCATCACCATTTTTTAGCTCACTGCACCATCCCAGTTCAGAACCTGGCTACATGCAAATTAGTCTGTCCCTGGCCCAGTGCATCATGGGAACAGGGCAGACCAAACTACCAAGCCAATTCTTTACTGGAAAGGAAACAAGCTTCCAGGGACCGGTTTCTGGCATTACAGCCGTCTTCGGCCCGGCTTGCTTGAATCCTGATGGTGCAGTGAGCAAGGGACTTATGTCTGAGCATACCCTTCCACACTTATGGTGGCCAAAATAATTTCAAAAAGGGGGTGGTGATGGTCAGAGTATCTGAGTTAATCAGAACACTCCTACCCAGTCAACAGATCAGGGCGTGATCCATCACCGTTTTTTAGCTCACTGCAACATCCCAGTTCAGAACCTGGCTACATGCAAATTAGTCTGTCCCTGGCCCAGTGCATCATGGGAACAGGGCAGACCAAACTACCAAGCCAATTCTTTACTGGAAAGGAAAAAAGCTTCCGGGGACCGGTTTCTGGCATTACAGCCGTCTTCAGCCCTGCTTGCTTGAATCCTGATGGTGCAGTGAGCAAGGGACTCATGTCTGAGCATACCCTTCCACACTTATGGTGGCCAAAATAATTTCAAAAAGGGGGTGGTGATGGACAGAGTATCTGAGTTAATCAGAACACTCCTACCCAGTCTACAGATCAGGGCTTGATCCATCACCGTTTTTTAGCTCACTGCACCATCCCAGATCAGAACCTGGCTACATGCAAATTAGTCTGTCCCTGGCCCAGTGCATCATGGGAACAGGGCAGACCAAACTACCAAGCCAATTCTTTACTGGAAATGAAACAAGCTTCCGGGGACCGGTTTCTGGCATTACAGCCGTCTTCGGCCCGGCTTGCTTGAATCCTGATGGTGCAGTGAGCAAGGGACTCATGTCTGAGCATACCCTTCCACACTTATGGTGGCCAAAATAATTTCAAAAAGGGGGTGGTGATGGACAGAGTATCTGAGTTAATCAGAACACTCCTACCCAGTCAACAGATCAGGGCTTGATCCATCACCGTTTTTTAGCTCACTGCACCATCCCAGTTCAGAACCTGGCTACATGCAAATTAGTCTGTACCTGGCCCAGTGCATCATGGGAACAGGGCAGACCAAACTACCAAGCCAATTCTTTACTGGAAAGGAAACAAGCTTCCGGGGACCGGTTTCTGGCATTACAGCCGTCTTCGGCCCAGCTTGCTTGAATCCTGATGGTGCAGTGAGCAAGGGACTCATGTCTGAGCATACCCTTCCACACTTATGGTGGCCAAAATAATTTCAAAAAGGGGGTGGTGATGGACAGAGTATCTGAGTTAATCAGAACACTCCTACCCAGTCAACAGATCAGGGCTTGATCCATCACCGTTTTTTAGCTCACTGCACCATCCCAGTTCAGAACCTGGCTACATACAAATTAGTCTGTCCCTGGCCCAGTGCATCATGGGAACAGGGCAGACCAAACTACCAAGCCAATTCTTTACTGGAAAGGAAACAAGCTTCCGGGGACCGGTTTCTGGCATTACAGCAGTCTTCGGCCCGGCTTGCTTGAATCCTGATGGTGCAGTGAGCAAGGGACTCATGTCTGAGCATACCCTTCCACACTTATGGTGGCCAAAATAATTTCAAAAAGGGGGTGGTGATGGACAGAGTATCTGAGTTAATCAGAACACTCCTACCCAGTCAACAGATCAGAGCTTGATCCATCACCGTTTTTTAGCTCACTGCACCATCCCAGATCAGAACCTGGCTACATGCAAATTAGTCTGTCCCTGGCCCAGTGCATCATGGGAACAGGGCAGACCAAACTACCAAGCCAATTCTTTACTGGAAAGGAAACAAGCTTCCGGCGACCGGTTTCTGGCATTACAGCCGTCTTCGGCCCGGCTTGCTTGAATCCTGATGGTGCAGTGAGCAAGGGACTCATGTCTGAGCATACCCTTCCACACTTATGGTGGCCAAAATAATTTCAAAAAGGGGGTGGTGATGGACAGAGTATCTGAGTTAATCAGAAAACTCCTACCCAGTCAACAGATCAGGGCTTGATCCATCACCGTTTTTTAGCTCACTGCACCATCCCAGTTCAGAACCTGGCTACATGCAAATTAGTCTGTCCCTGGCCCGTTGCATCATGGGAACAGGGCAGACCAAACTACCAAGCCAATTCTTTACTGGAAAGGAAACAAGCTTCCGGGGACCGGTTTCTGGCATTACAGCCGTCTTCGGCCCGGCTTGCTTGAATCCTGATGGTGCAGTGAGCAAGGGACTCATGTCTGAGCATACCCTTCCACACTTATGGTGGCCAAAATAATTTCAAAAAGGGGGTGGTGATGGACAGAGTATCTGAGTTAATCAGAACACTCCTACCCAGTCAACAGATCAGGGCTTGATCCATCACCGTTTTTTAGCTCACTGCACCATCCCAGTTCAGAACCTGGCTACATGCAAATTAGTCTGTCCCTGGCCCAGTGCATCATGGGAACAGGGCAGACCAAACTACCAAGCCAATTCTTTACTGGAAAGGAAACAAGCTTCCGGGGACCGGTTTCTGGCATTACAGCAGTCTTCGGCCCGGCTTGCTTGAATCCTGATGGTGCAGTGAGCAAGGGACTCATGTCTGAGCATACCCTTCCACACTTATGGTGGCCAAAATAATTTCTTGCATCAAGACACTTGTCTTTCTGTCTATCTGTTAAAAAACCTCGGAATGTTAACACAATAAGGTTCAGCACTTAGCAATGTAACATGATAGTCAAAGCAGGCTATGGCTATTGAATTTTAACGGAAAGTATTATGAAGACCATTTGGAACAAAAGGAATAACAGTGAACTGGGAGTTTTTCAATGTGCACACAAAGACTGCTTTGACTATCATATTACATTGCTAAGTGCTGAACCTTATTGTGTTAATGTTCGATTTGGACATTTTTCCTGACTTAGGAGTAGAGAGGAGTGTACTCCATGGTTATTTGCATTGCAATTCACTGCCCATACATCATATTGCCAGCTGCGGATTGCTACTGCCTCAATCCTCAGTCTTGTTGATATAAACCTCGGATATAAACCTCAGAATGTGTTGATAAATGTGTCCTGAGGCAAGCATGTATTCCTGAATCACACTGCATGACCCAGTGTGGAGTAATTGTATAGCTCTTCAAATCCTGGTGACATAGCACCCAGGATAATATGCTGTATGGCTGAACACTTATAAGGTCCCAACGGCGAAACATATTTTCTATGCCAAGACTTGATTGCTATTTCAGTGGCTCGAATGAATGAGAAACTCTGTAACTGAAAAACTACGTGCTCTGCCATGAGTCTCAAGCCACGAAGTTTGTCACTCTGGACAAAGTGACATTTGACCACCAACAGTGTCCCAGACAAAACGATATTTTGTTTGGTGTGATGTTGGCTCATGCTGGTGAGTGTCCCAGGCAATTGCAATTCCAATCATTGCCACTATTGCCTGAAAACCGCACAGGCAATTACCATCATCGCCTCAGACAAGCACTAACAGTAGCCAGTTACCATCATTGCTTCACTGCGCGACAGGCAGGGATGTATGATGCAACCAAGCATGCCATTATCATGCATGCCTTTACCACACGTCCATTACCACGCAGATTGAATTCAGTTGAATATGAACTTATAAAGTGTATACTATCACTCCAAAAGGAGCATCCAGGCGCTTTCCAGATCAGGTCAGGCATGGTGAAGGAGGAGGGCCCTATATGAGAGAATAACAGATTTCATCTGGTATACCAAAGATGGAGTTCTTTAAGTCTAAAGTGATGTTCTGTTTCAAGGTATCTCAGTTTGACTGGTAAAAGGTTCCACGCTTTGGATCCTAAGACCGTAACTGATTTTCCTCTCTTGGTTTTGCATCTGTAGTGGGGGATTTTAAGAAGATGCGCTGAGGAAGATCAGAGGGACCTGGTTGTGGTATAGGGTGTGAATCTTGCTGACAAGTAGGGTGGGCCCTGTTTGTGTGCTTCTCTATAGGTGATTAGGAGGATTTTAAATACAATTCTCTTGTGTAGGGGGAGCCAGTGGAGAGCTTTTAGGGCATCCGATGCGGAGGCCCTGCACGGGAGTTTAAGGACCAGACGAGTTGCCGCGTGTTGGACCACCTGTAATCTCCAGTGTAGATTTATTGATCTTTACCATGCACATTTTTACCATGCATATGCCTTTATCATGCATACCTTTTCAACAAAAATTTAAGTATTTTGCAGGTAAGTAAAAAGTCTTTATATCTATCTATATATATCCAGCTATAGATATATATTACCTACTGGCGGTCGCCAATAGGTAGTTATAGTTAGGTCCTAGTTAGTTATAGTTAGGTCCTGGTTACCATAGGAAAATGGCAACATTCTACTCCCAATCACGTTGATGCCGATTGACGAATCCTCGCCAAATTTTAAAAACGAATTCTTTGTTGATATCAGCTCCTATGTTGAAAATTTGGGGGTGATTCGTCAGGGGGGGGCAGAGAAAAAAGGTGGGTCCCAAAACGTGTTTTTTCCATGTTAATTTCCATAGGAAACTTTAGACAAGGCTACAGGTCTAATGGGTGAATGGAATTTCCCCAAATTTGGCAGAGATAAGGGTCGTGGTCTAGAAAGCACGCTTTTTTTTATTTAGTGTAAATCCATTCAGTAGTTTTTGAGAAATATAAAAATTTACAGGTATCGATATTTGGGAATTCTGCCATCTGATTGGCTGAGGCGTTACCAGCACGAGCTTGTTGCTTATTGTCTGCGAGTGGTGTGAGCTGTTGCAAGTAGGAAGTGTTGGCTGTCATTTTATGATTCCGTTGAAGTGAGTAAGAGGAAAAAAGGGCAAAAAAGTGGGAAATAGGAGGGTAGGAGCACTGTAACCTCTGTGGGGTGTTTAGGGTGTACTATAGAGGGGGTGCGAAGCGAAGTATTCCCCCCTACCGGTGTGAAAGTGGTAGGTTACAGGAATTAAGTGAGGTATTGCCTAGAGTCTGTTGCTGCTAAGGTGGGCAGGTGCGGGACTCAGGGATTAATGTGTGAGCTCAAATTGTGTGTTTTATGCTGTAAAGTCATGTGCCGTGGCCGCTGCACTACACCTGTGGAAGTAGTGTCAGTATGTGTTTCTACCTACAAGGACGAACTACTGACCCGTTCTGGTCTGAAAGTCCGGGGGTACGGATAATTTGTGAGGTATCTTCTAGAGTCTCATGGTGCTAAGCTGAGCTGCTGCCGGACTCGGGGACGAAAGTTTGAACCTAAACTGTGTGTGCTATGCTGTGAAGTCATGTGCTTTAGGCACTGTGCCACACGTCTTCAACTTGTATATGGTGCTTAGGTGGTGTTTTATAGGGAGTGCGAAGGTAAATCAATACTGTATTTGTAAAGTGCAAACTACTCACCCTTACGGGTGAGTAGCTGGGGATCAAATCAAGACGTCTGTGCTGTAAAGTGAGATGGTCTGGCCGATGCGCCACAGCTGTGTGGAGAATACATTTTGGTGAGGGTTTTGGAGTTGCCGTTATCTGGCCCGAAAATAGCGGGCCTAAGTTGTAATTTATAGGGTGTCTCTGAAAAGATCCCTTGCGTTCATTAGTTGGAACTACATATAAGTGCGGATGCACAGCTTCAAGTTATTCAGGAAAACTCAGTTTCCCTGATCTGTGAAAGTGTACTCCATCCCTTCTGTGTATATCCGACCATATCCAAACGTATTTTGTTGTAGATGTAGCCCATTTTGTGGTATCTGAGGTATGCAGACTCAGCTATGTTGACTTTCTTCAGAGATTTTTCAATCTGAGAACAAAATTGTTTGGACCATTTCCACTTCTGTCTTTGGCATATATTGGAATATACAAAGACAGTTTATGGCAAAAGTATAATCAATTGTCCACAGGTGTCCTTCATAAGCATTTCCAAACCTACCCCAGTCAATGTGCCTAGGTCATTTCCACCACACTGTACAATCATGAGGTCAGGGTGTTGGAGATGCAAACATGTTTTAAACAAAGGCAACAATTGGTGTCACTTCAATCCTCTCTGTCCAAACCATTTAATGACCACATTTTGTAACCTAGATCTCAATCAACACGTCTTTGTTCTGCAAACGTCTTGCACCAGAAAACATGGCTATGTCCTATAATCCACACTAGCATTTTGAAGGTATGGCTGGAAGGTATGGAAAAATGTCTGTAGCTCATGCAGTTCCTTTGTAGAATAAGAGATATGTTTAAAGATGGGGAGCTAGTTTCTTTTCACATACAAAATGGTACCTAAATGGGAGATAAGAAGCATTCTGGCAGATACATCAAACAAAATAGCTCCCGGTAAAATAGCGAATCGGTAAAACAGGCCGTTACTGAACGCAAAACCTGAAATCCCAATGCATCATCCCCATTACCGAAAGAAATAAAAGATCGCAAAATAACTCCTGCGGCAAATTACCGAATTGCACATTAGCTAATCGGTAATACCGAGAATGCAATCTGCCCCCCGGAAATACTGAATCGCTATTAAAAAGTTGCTACGATATGCATCAAAAATCGCAAATAACTAAAATGCACCAAATCGCTATTTAGCATGAGCAAAATAAGGGAAATCTCAACCAGGAGGTAAAGTTGGTTGAATGCAAATAAAAAAATAAAATTAAAAAAACACAGACAGGTAGAAACAATCAGAAACCCTTAAAATATGCGTCTGGAGACCCGGTATGTCTTCCAAAATGGCTGCCCTTACGTGCTTGCCAGTAGGATGAGAATCAATGCTGCTGCACAGCGCAGGAGGAGCATCCAGGAGAGGGTGTTCCGGGTGCGCATCACATTGCTGGGCCAGACAGAGGAACTAATCTATGACAAGTACAGACTGAATCGGGCAATGATCATGCGCCTCATTGCTGACCTGGAACCACTACTACAGCACCATACCCTTAGGACCAACGCCATCCCTGCCCACGTCCAGGTCCTATGCAGCCTGCACCTGCTGGCGTCTGGAAGTTTCCAGGAGGTTGTAGCAGTAGCCGGAGGCGTGTCGCAAAGCGCACTTTCATGCTTCTTCCACAAATTCCTAGATGCCATGCTGACAATGATTCATACTCACATCACCTTCCCCACAACCCCACAGCAGTTGAACCGCACCAAACATGACTTCTACCAGGTGGCACAATTTCCCCATGTGATAGAATGCGTTGACTGCACGCATGTCCCCATCTGTCCCCCCTCAGCTAACGAATACATATTCCGCAACCGGAAGTCCTATCACTCCACTAACGTGCAGGTCGCGTGCAATGGCAAGCACATCATAACTGACATCGAAGCACAATTTCCTGGAAGCACACACGACGCATACATATTCCGACATAGTGGCATCCACAGACGTCTGCTCAATGGTAAATTTGGAGAGGGACACCTACTAGGTACATACTTATGCCTCATCATTAACTCCATCTTCACATATGTAATTGTATTCATACCGCTAACCCTGTGCTACCCACCCTGCAGGTGACAGCGCCTACACCTTGCGTGAATATCTACTCACTCCCTACCTCATCCCAGCAACCCCTCAAGAGCAGCGCTACAACGTAGCACATATCAGTACCAGGAATGTGCTAGAGCGAACCTTTAGCATCCTCAAGAGTCGCTTCTGGATCCTACACAAGGCAGGAGGTGCCTTGCAGTATGACCCGGTAAACCTGCTGCCGGATAATAGCGGTGTGTGCCATTCTGCACAACATTGCCACAAGAAGGGGGTATCTTGTAGTAGTGTAGGTGGCCCATGCTTACATCACCATGGCCAAGGACCCTATGAAACATGGCTATTTGCGCCTCCCACGTACCCCCAGCCTCCTGTCGCGTGACTCCTCTACATCCCCACAATGTGCGTCAGTGGCAGTGGAGCTGCGCAAACTGTGCCTCCTCTTGCTGGCCTCCGGCACAGAGATGCTGCTTACGCTTGATGCAGCCTCACTCCCCTCCTCCACTCCCAAACTGCTGGCACTAAAAGTCCCAGACTGCAGATGCTCCACTGCAGTGGTCACTTGGCCCAAGGCCTTTGCCACATCTCCACAGTAATGGCCCAGGTCGACCTGCAGGGACACAGATCTCTGTGACAGTACAGTTGTGCTGTTGCAGAGCTTTGTGATGGCCCTAATGGAGGCATTGAAATGGAGCAAGTTCTGGCGAGGCCTCCTGCGCTCGCTCTGTTGCCCTGCTATGACGGCACGTGTGAGCTCTTGTAGGCACAGTTTTATGTCTCTGTTACTCTCAGCAACGGCTGTGGTCATTTTACGCACAGCGTCTGTCATCGTGCCCATTTTGTTTGCCAATTTTGCCATGTTGATGTTAATAGCACCCATGCGTCTCCCCTGCAGGCACTGAACCCACAGCATCCGTGACTCAACCACACCGTAGCCGTGTGTTGGCTCCTCAGATCTCTCTGCATCTCTTCCCAGGGGCCTGCCCCGCTGTCGGACTCGGACACGTGCTGGTGTTTGAGCTGGTGGAGTGACAACTGACTGCCGAGGAACATTTGTGGTTGCTGGCCTCTGCTCCATTGCCATCACCTGCAGGGAGGGGACATTTTCCCTGCGGCTTGGTGGTGTTGTCCGCGGTGGTGGTGGTGTTGTCCGCGGTGGTGGTGATGGTGGTGATGGTGGTGATGGTGGTGGTGATGATGGTGTTGGTGGTGTCATGGGATGAAGTCCCTGCGGAGTCTCTGCATCGGTCCCTGCCGGGGTTTCTGAGATTATGAGGCGTCCGCTGTCATCTGAATCCTGGGGTGATGCATCTGTGTGTGAAACAGTGTATTGTTATGATTTTGTCTAAATGTATATGTGCTGCATACTTTCAACTAGATAAATGACATATTTGGACTGACTATTGGCCTGTGCTGCTGGTCTCATTTCATTTACATTGGGGATCAAACATGCACACTTGGATGATATGACTACAACTCCCATGATGCAACACTTTGGTGAGGGTAAATGCGTTAGGCACTACTACATGTGCACTGTGAATGGCCTGGGGGAATGGGCAGGGGTAGACAACATGCTGCGGATCTGCACTGATTCCAACATGATGACACCACAGCGCTTGGGTGCCCAATTTCATTGCTGTTTTGTTGTTAGGGGAACGGAAATAACGATGAGTAAGTATTAAAGGAATAACATGCAGGAGTCTGTTTCTAGTCTGATTCCTACTTGTTTTCTTTTAAACTTTCACATGACGGTAATAGCTACTTTCAGTAGCAGACATACCGGAATGAAAAACAAAAACGTTAATTGTGAATGTGCCGAAACTCCTGTGACCTAGGTGTATTGGTAACTCTTACCTGTGTCAGAGCATTGATTTCTTCAGATGCAAGATAGATATATAGCTGCACTGATTAGGGGTGTTACATTGAGATATTGCTAAATGCGTGACAATGGTTTCCGAAAGCCTTACTGTACCCAGGTGGCATTGTATTGATACCCCACATTACACTCTCAGAGTGCATAGACATAACCTTCCCTTACTGCCATGAATTATTGCTCCTCAGAGGGTTAGTGCCTCTCCTCATCTCTCGTAGTTCCACTTGTTACTGTGGTCAGTCACCTCACAACCATCCAATGCCTGTCGGTCCTCCCGCGGTCCTCAATACTCATCTTTTGACTAGAGTCCATCTAGACGCATGCTCTAACAGTCTACTATATTGCCTCATCCAGCCTCTCAAGTTCGGCCTCTGCCTGTTGGTCGAAGGCCAGTGAGGCCCAATTTACACACATACAGAAGAGGCCTCAGGTCCCCCTCTGTCCAACAGGTGTTGTATTAATGCACCTACAGACCTTTCTCCGCAGACGAGCTGATTGCGCCGAGGGTCTAGGTTCCTACCGTGGTGCAGGGAGCTGTGGCCTAACTCTAGTCTGGGAGCATCAGAGGCACCACTGCACATACTGCTTCAGGCTCGAACGAAAAATTTAATCCCAGGGCAGTCTTGTCCACATAGTCCTAAAACATGTTAGATCTCAGTTGCATCCTACGTCAGAGAGAAGATCACTGAGGAGGCACTAGAGGGTAAGTCACTGGGTCTTACTGTGATTTTAGAATCCCAGAAATGGACTGATTACTCATAGATGAAGGCAGCTCATTTTGGAAGGTTTAATCTGACCACGGATTAGCATTTAAAAAACAACTTTGCAGCATGTCTATGCAGCATAACCGGACATTATGGGAGGCCTGGTTGAACCTTGAATGAATTGGCACTTTTAAAGTGCTGGAGTAAGTGTAACCTAGCCCAGGCAAACATCAGGCAAACCTCTGATTTCCGCAGAAAACATCATATGCATTAACATGTAGCTGATGGAAAACTGCTTGGTGCTTGCAACTTTGCAAAGTACCTGGCAGGCTGGTCCCCATGAGGGTACAGAGGAATACACCTCAATTAGAGCACATTTTCACACTGATTCACTCATAGATGCCAATGTTTCAGATTGGTAAGTGTGAGGTTTTCATAATTTAACTGTAATAATGGGTGACATTCACACAGTCTGACTCTGCTCAGTTTTCAGTAGCCTGCTGTGAGTGCACTTTAGTTCAGTGACTTTCTTAGATTTTCTAGTTGCTCAAATGGGCGTCATTTCTAATACTTTTATGTTTCCCTCCTCTTCATTGCTTGATTTTGCTCTCGAGAAAGTGTCACTTCTGGTCGTTGAAATGTCACTCCTAATTTCACTGAAATTATGAAAATGTCACACATCGCAATCTGAAACCTTGGCAGCTATGCTAAATCTACCACACACAGCACATTCGAACATCTCATAATTCAATGCCACACAATTCAACTATAAATAATGTAACCCTATAACAATCCATGTCAGATAATTAAAATCCTAAAAATTAAAAAACACATTTCCACTTCACTCCAACCCACATAATTACACTCCACACAACACAATTCAACTACACATAATTGCACTTCAACCATTATACTTATACTTCACACAACATATTTACACTCCACTCCAAAACACATAATTAGCCTCCACAAAATACAACTCTGCAACATGCTGCATATTTCCAGTCCACACAATTATACACCACACCACACAACACAATTCCACAACTAACAATTCCAATCCAAACCATATATGACTTGCATATATGCAGATGCATATATTGCAGAACCATATATTGCAAATTCTTGTTTACCTTCCAATGTGTCCCAGCAGATCCTGATCCTGGAGCTGCAAACCTTCTACTGCCCTTGTCAGCTCAGCTCTGCCACGTCCGGGCCTGGCTCTGACTGAAGAGAAACAATGTAACGTGTTACTTTGTTTCTCTTCAGTCCTGGGTCAGCGCAAGGAGCTCAAAGCAGGCTGCACACTGCAGCTGCTTTAGAGCAAGCCTCTCTCTCACAGCTCTCTACGAAAGAGCTGAGGGTGCCCCCTTCACCTACTGAAGACTGGGAGCCCCACGCACCACGGGGGCTGCGGGTGTGTTTGTTATGCCCCTTCTTCTCCCTAAAAAGGATTCTTTCTTTTTTACATATTACAAATGTCTTTTGTATATGGTTGTCGTTTTGTGTCTAGAAGGAAGCACGTGAGACGGGTTTGTGTAATTTTGGTTATAGAAATAACAGTCATGGGTAAACTCAGTATTTTAATGGCGTTTTGAAATAGGAAACCTTTGCAACAAATTCAAGTTCACTCTCCCACATTGTTACTGAGCAGTGTTGCCACTGCCTGTGCAGAAACATCATCCGGGTGGCAATAGAAATAGGTTAAAACCAATCAGCATATCGATTAAAGCAGTGCAAATCTATGTAAGTATTCATATTGAGATGAAGGTCTGCATCCTACATGAAGGCACGTTATTGTAGGTCTTCAAGCAAGTTTTTATGGCACTCCTTTCCCAGTCACTCGCAATAAGTCAAGATGATAAAATGTTATCTAGATTTAGGGAAAAGGTGTGTGGCACTTGTACAGTCTCTTTTGGATAGAAACCATGTGGCAGTGGGTGGCTATTATCTTGGCTGTGACTCCTTCAATACACTTCTAGTAACTTGGTATTGTTGTTATTGCTTGCCTAGCTTTATTGCTACTGAATTTAAATCTTTTATATCTGGAATGTGCTCGCCATGCCCTATTTGGATAAGAAAAAACACAATTTTCAGCAAAATAAAAAAATTGAGAATTGTCAATGCTATCCAAGTATAAGTAAAGGGAGCATGCGCATAAGTCTCTATTTTAGGACTGGGTTCTCCATGATAGTTACTTTTGTTATAATATTATTATAATGTTGTTAATCAGCAATCAATTGATTGATAATACATGTTTCACACTTTGACAGTTCAGAATCAGAAGGGTTTCTGGTGTTTGACTCAATGAGTGTTTGGCATATTATGAGACAGATATTGGTGGTGAGGAACATGGTATTACTACAGTATTATCAATCATTACAGTGCCTACCGCTTGTTGATCTGTACTTAGAGCTGGTTGTTGGGTGTCCTGACTTTAACATTCTGGGGTGAACAGTTGACAATATTTCCAATTTGGTGGTCGCCATTCTTCCTCCTTCCCTCCCTATGACTGGCATGGGCTGTCTGCATGCGGCACCAAACTTTTTTTTCTTTCTCAGCTTTTCAGCCACACATTCACTGACCTTGGATAACCAGCCAATAATAGCCGGTGCTGACAGGACTGCAATTGCTTTCTCTTTGGTAAGCTTCAAATCCTCTAACAGAGCAAGGCATAACTGATCATGAGAACTCTCTCCTCTCAGAAGATCTGACTAAGTCCACAAATTAGACGACATTAATTGATCATATTTTAAAATAGGTAAAGGGGTTCAGTGCAATAATCAAAGGAAGAAGATACAGCCTCCAATAAAAATGGCTAAGTGCTACTATTCACGCCCAACATCCTTGCTTTTCACTAAAATAGCTGAGAGATCCCAATATCAATACTCTTATCAATGCAAAGAAAAAGAGCATGTTTATGTGGGCAAGTGGCCATTACATGGTGCGAGTTGCCGACCCCTTATTGCTGGTATCTGAACATTTATTTGGCAAAGGGGGTTAAAATGTATTTGCTGCTCTAAACAACTTATAACTAAATTGTAAGATCTTACCCCCTCATTCAAGGCCAAATGTACCCGTTTCCTCTTCGATTTTCCTCCTATGCAGAGAAAGGAGTGGTGCATTTTATTGTAACTAAGAATTATATACCAACACCCTACTCCCCTCATCATATGCTTAAATAGACTTCTTAAAATCATCTCTGGGAGCTTATTAAGTTTAGGTAAATATTGTCACAGTATACTTCTGATTTTTATATAAAAACAGAACCAAAATCTCCTACTGTGCCTGCCTTGAGGGATTTCCACCTTTTCCAATCTGAGATAAACTTAAAGTCCACTACTGAACTATACCTCAAACCATTCCCTAATGTCTTTCTTTGCAAGTGTCAAATCCAAACCTTTAGAATCCTCTATAGTGAGATAATCATGACATTCCTTAAATACTTCAATCCCTCGATATGCAAAAGCATACAATACCTTGTAATGGGTCGTTTAGTGCAGCCTAAAAATTCCAATAAAAGAAGGTAAATTCAGCCCCAAACCTAAAATATTTTATGAAAGAAAAAAAATCAAAATTAGAAGCACTCAAAGGGGACTCTAATCTGGATATCATATCTATCAGAGCTGCCTGATAAGATGCCCTTATACGCGGCAAAGCCATACCATATATACTTTAGTTAGCTGAAGACAACTAAGGCACAGCCATGAATGTTAATTATTCCAAACAAAATTACGAATTCCCAGACTAAATATTATTATTGGAACTCTAACAAGAGCATTACTAAATACAAAAGAGGTAGAATTGACGTTTTCACCAACACTACTCTTCCCACAATAGAGAGGAGTAAGAACTTCCATCTGGTCAAGAGAGTCTTTTTCTTTCTGGTAAATGGTCTCTTAATTCAATTTAAACAGATCAGCATAATCAGCAAAGACATGAACTCCTAAATTTCTGATATCTGAGCCAGACTTATATCTCAATCTAAGGAAGATATTATTCGAGGAGGTATTAAAAAAGCAGAACCTCTGATTTCACCTGTTTGATTTGATATCATCCAAGCTGCATAATTTGCATGATGTGGTAGTGCTGTCATTTAGAGACAGATATTTTCCATTGAAATAGCCAGAAACGTTCCCACTAACATGCAGTATTACTGATAAAACTATATAGTGTATGGTATGTTACTTGCACTTATTATAGCGCAAACTGCTCACTCCGGAAGGGGTATCTCGGTGCTCCACAGAATCAGGACAAGAAGACCAAACAGAATAGACAGGTCCTTAGAAGTTATTTAACCCTACAGAAATCTGAACAGGAATGAATATAAAAGGGGAGCTTGTTCCAATAGTGAGGAGAAAGGTAGGAAAAAGACCAACCACCATATCTTGAAGTACGAATATGGCATAGATATAACAGCATTTTGTCCTGGACTCTAAGTTTCCTGCTAGGGTATTACTGAGTGAGTTTCCCCCATAGGTTGTCTGGGCCCTTGCCAACCAAGGATTTGTGAATGAGACAGCGAAGCGTGAACAAGGACTTTTGTTTCCATCACACATAATTAAAATATTCTGCTTTACTAACTACTGATCTATATTTTGAAATATGTTTACAGTTTATTTACAATCTATTGAAATGTGTGTTAGAAAAACAACTGACATTCTATAGCCTTTTATTTCACAGTCGCACAGCACGATTGTCAGACAGTCATTTTACTAAATCCTCCAACTTTGCAGTCAGAGACAGAAAAGTAAACACTGGATAAAAAAAGCAGCAACTTGTAAGAAGAGGCAAGCTGACATTTGACCTCTGTCTTTGAATGTAGAGCCATGTGATAAAAAAGATCTTTATTGCTCATTCACTTTTGGAATGAACAGAAAACCTGTTTTTGTCAGCATGCCAGAAGGTGCTATTAGGCCCCTGAAATATCTCACCCTGATAAAATCTGACTCACCATAGCGAGTGGACGATGAGATTCTTGAGGCCTGCGCATGATCAGAGATACCATTTTCCACAATTTAAGAATCTTTCTAACTAAATTTTGAGATATCAAGAAAATATATCCTAGAAGCACAGTTAAATCTCTCAAAAAAACAGGTATACTCCTTACATTAAAAACTCCTCTCTCAAAGATTCAATGAAGCAGAAATCTGAATTAAGACTTGCCATTATGACTGCTGCTCTACACCTAGTCTGCTTTTTAGCCCTCCTAGAGTCATATAAATCTGGAACTTAATATAAATATAAAATGGCCTCTCATAATTATAGACCCCTCACAATTCATTGTTATTTAATAAATTTCTGCAACACCCAATTCTCATCGTCCATTGGCACATTCTAACTTATAAAATGTAAATGTAATAACTCACACCACAGCCTATAATCCAATTGACCCAATATAGTCCACTGTTTTTATGTTTTTTTTAAATGACACCTCCCTATGAGCAGCGTTGGCGATGCAAACACAGCATGGGATACCCATTTAGGAATAAATATCTTGGGCTCTTTGCTTTTCAGATGGGTATCTTGCCAGAACAAACCATCCAGTTTAAGGGTAGTCATCTTGTTCAACATAGTGTGATATTTCCTCTTATTATTAAGACCATTTGCATAGCAGAACATAATTTTAATAAGCCCCATTATGCTAAAGAAAAAGAAAAATTGAAAAAATTAGAAAGAAGGAGCCAAGACATGTTAAAAATAACAGCCAGCACAACTATAATCTACCTCTTTTTTTTGGTCCAGGCCAAACCTCTCCAGTGAACCCAACCTCTCCCAACACTCCCATCCATTCCACCACAAAATACACCCTCTCCACAGAGCACCTAGTCCCCGAACGCTTCGTACAACTGAGTGATGTCACAACATTTCCCTGGTGCAATTAAACTTTACCAATGGTTGTCCTGAAACTCAAGTGTTAGACCTGTCAGCCTTAGAGTGGTCTTTCATCAAACATTTTTGCCTGCTTGCCTCTAATTTTGCTAATCTTGTTTTTGTTGGCTTTAGGACTCTGGGCACTCTACCACTGCTAATAAGTGCTAATGTGCATGTGCGCTCTCCCTTAACATGGTCTGATTGACTCATGAGCAATTAGCACATTTAATTTACTCATAAGTCCCTATTAACGTGATACTTTCATTTCAGTCTATGTCCACCAGGTCTTCCGGGCCCAAGAATTAAAAAGCCTACTCAGTGGGCACCAGAGACCATGTATTATTAGTTGGAAAGGACAGACTCCATTTCAGTTATTTTGTATATTGTGTACTTATTTGTATGACTCTTACCACTTGTGTATAACTTCACTCAGTCCATGCGTCACTGTGTCACTTTATTCACTTTATCTTTATGTCACTGATGTCATTTGATGATTATTGAATTTGACAGCCCTACATGATTTACGGAGTAAAACATTATTTTTCTGTCAAATCATTTCTTGCTATACGTGCTCCATCCTGAAGTCTATAAAGAAATGTATTAGACTTGTTTTCGCATGATTAATACTATATAGATTTAAAGCAATTGTTTTACCAGACAAAACCATTACTAATGGGCCTGCAGCACTGGTTGTGTCCCTTAAAACATGACTCAGGCCTGCCATTGCAGAGCTTGTGTGTGCAGTTTTAAATTACCATTTTGACCTGGCAAAAAAACATTTTGTGAGGCCCAGACCTTCCAGATAAGTCTTCTCTAGGGAGTCACCCCTAGGGTAGGCCCTGGAAAGCCCAGAGGGCAGTGTGCAATCTATTTAAAAAGTAGGACATGGACTTATAATTTGTATATATACTACTGCAAAGCCTCTCTCTCCCATAGGATAACATTGGAGTTGCCCTATTACATTTTATAAGTGCTATTTCCAAATGGAAAGGGATACCCAGTTCAATGTTGATGTCTCTGGAATCCTAATTTAAAATCCATTATATGGTGAAGTTGGATTATATTACAATTTTGAAAATGCCACTTTTAGAAAGTTGTCTTGAGCCTGACTCTGGTCATATGGCCTCTCTGGTCATAGGGCTAGGGGGTAGTTGGCAGTTCAGCTTTACATAATTCTCATAGACAGCCACAAACAATTGTAGCTTAGGACTGGATAGACCATCACTGGCAGACTGGGAGGCAGGAGCAGGACACAGCCTCAACTATACCTGAATAGGCTGTGTCATGTCCCGACACAAAGGGTTGCTTATCCCCTTTAGTTAGTCTGGAGTGGGGGGCAGAGAGGGCAGGGAATCTGTGCACTTCAAAGGCAAACATCTAGAAGCTTCACCCCTACTATGGACCCTTGACCAGGAAAAGGTTAAGAACTGACCAGAATCTGTTTTGGGGGAAGGCCAGGAACTTCCCTGCGCAAAGGCTGGCACCGGGTTTAAAGAAAGACCTTCAGAACTATCCATCAAAACACTGCTGGAACTGTGGAAGATTCAGAAGAAGGGTTGCTGTGCTGTTGGACTGCCTTGCTGCTTGAAGCCTGCCTTGCTGTCTGAAGAAGGAAAATTGGGCCTACTCGCCTTGATCCCAGGCTACCTACAGTGTCTCCATGGGCCAGTTGGCTGCCATCCTGTGTGAGCTACAGGGACACAACAAGCTTCCAGAGGCCTCTCTGCAAATACTCATCTGACCAGCTGCAACTGGACCTACCTGAACCCTACAGCTGGCCTCTGCTGGCTTTAAGTCCTGATATCCAAGAGGTGCCCCCCAGGTCCTGGACCCTTGGCGGGCATGAGTTAGAGCTCCTCTGAAAACAAAAAGGTGAACATTCGGACATTTGGGGTCATCGCAAATGTAATGGATCGGTTTGCACCAAGACTCTGCTGCCTGCTTTGACAGCCAACATGAACTTCCAACGAGACCTGCTTTTCTTGATCACGACAACCACCAATGATGAACGATCACACAAGACCACCGCAGAGCTCCAGCAAAGACTGAATCTTCACACTACAGTATCAACAGTCCCTGACGCTTGACCAGCTGTCTGCGTGCTAAAAGCCTCCTCCTTGAGGACCCATCCAACGTAAATGAAACTCTGGCAACTGATGTTAAGAAGGCAAGGTTTAATTTCAGCCGGAATAAGCTGGTCCCTGTGTCTGGCCCATGTTCCATCCCGGTCGGGCTGAACTTGTGCTCTCACTCGGTCCAGCGCTAAGCGTGACCCTCGTTTTCCCGTGACCGTTTCCCTTGGTCCAGCACTAATAGATATCTGTGAGTGCCACTTTGTGCTTCTTGGCGCTATTTTCAGGTTCTACTGTTTGAAGTTTTATTATTCTGCTATCATTTATTTTATTAACATTCACTCTATTATTTCAAACTGGTTTGGGATGTGTCTTGTGTTGAGTTTTCACTTTATTATATATACTTTGCACATTACCTCTAAGTTAAGGCAGACTTATTTTGTGCCAAGTGTCCAGAGAGTTAGGCTCAGATTAATTTAGTTACTTTTGAGGTTCACTAAGGCAAGGACTATGGTTGTTGCCTGAGTGGGGATAAGTACCTAGTTTCTTCAACTGATCATATGGAGTTAAAGGTAGGTAGAGCTGGAAGAAGACTTTGTGATGAATTGCAATACGATCTATAAAACTAATTTGAAATGATATTGCGGGATAAAAAGAGACGTTTTGAGATACATGCAAAATTATATTGTGTGCTATACAAATACAATTCTTCAAAATTAGGAAAACAAAAAATAAAGGTTACTTTTTGCTAGAGAGTCTATATTGTCCATTAAAATGTGCGAACAGTGGCACCATTTATCATGAGGGCCATACATTAATGCTTTCAAATGTGCGTACGCAGAGTTGTCTTCTTTCTCTGGAGCAATATTGAAGGGCATTGCTTAGGCTCAAGAATAATATGTTGAGGTACAGTTTTAAAATGTTTCACTGGAATAGCAACACACAGGTAGCAGAGTGTCAAGTGCCAGCCTGAATGACACGTGTGAGCCCCTTAGTTTTAGATTTTTAAGCATCTGAACTTTGCTTACCAAGTTTTCTACTCTTGTATTTAAAACTAGATACAAAAAACGATACAAATTTTTACTCTTTACATAGGCCACGAAGGGGTTATGTTCATGTTAATGACTTCTACAGGATGCTGAGGCCAACCCTTCCATGTCCACCTAGGGTTGACACTCTCCCTTAATTTAGTTCAACAATGAAGACCTGGACTAAGGAGGAAAAGGGTGTGTTTGTGTGAGAGAGAGAGAGAAAGAAAGAGAGAGAGAGAGAGAGAGAGAGAGAGAGAGAGAGAGAGAGAGAGAGAGAGAGAGAGAGGCTCCAGAATGGATCCTTAAGCACTGTGTCTCAAATCCAAACTTATTTAGGTTTGGTCTCCATCATTGGCTAAATGTCCAGTGACTATTCTACGCTACAGCTGCATATGGCACCACAAAGAAATGTCTCCAGAAACCGTGTGTGCATTTGGCAATGTGATTGTTCCATGTGCGTCTTTTTAGATGGAGGAGGTGGCCACGCGCACCCCCTCCCTTGGACAATTTGGGCACCGGGGCACCAACCCCTGGGGCCTAGCCTCAATACATTGTGGGAGAAGGACTGCACAGCCCCCCTCCTGGGACGATTTTGGCCCAGGGGAACTCATCCAGGGGCTCGGCCATACCTCCCTGAGTGCCCTGGCCCCATCCAGGGCAACTTGTGTGTGTATTGAGGATGCTGGGGAGCCTCAAGGACCCCGCTGTCCCAGCTTGTTGTCACCTCTGACAAGAGCTGCAATTGCTCTCACGCACAGAGAGCTGCTAGAAGTGCAGCAACCTGCGTGCAAGAGCAATACTTTAATCTCTTTCCCTGCCAGCATGTCTGCGGGCAGGGGAAGGGATAAAAATCCTGCTTCTAGCAAATGGGAGTGGTTTGACAGCTCCCGCCCGCTAGATGCAAAGTGTGTGCTTTCGCTTGACAGTAGCTGTCACAGCTCCTGCAAGCAAAAACAAACAGCTATGTCCCTGGGGTGAGCACCCCAGGACAAAGCATGAGCCGGCCTTGAGGGTAGCGGTCCTAGGGCCATATATAACTTCAGGAGGGGGGCAACGTGGCTCCTTTCTTTTGTTCTCTAGAGCCTGCCATGGGCAGGTGGTGGCCCCGGGCCATATATGGCCCGGAGATGGGGGGGTGCATGTTTATTGTAGGCCAAGGGAAGTAGAATTTCCTGGTGCCCAGTTTCTTTTTTTAATTTATAGTCCCATGGAAGTGGTGGTCCCGGGGGTTTGCAGGGCCCCCTTGATTATTATTGACAAAAGCCCCAGGGAGGTTGTAGTCCCCTGGTCATAAATAGGCCCTTGGAGGGGGTCCCCATCTGCCCCGCTCCACTTTTTATAAATCTCTGCATGACCCCCGGACCTGGACCAGCCGGGGATGACTTTAAAAACAAGTGTGGGAGTCTATGTTTTTTTTTTTTTATTCACACGTGATTATTCATGAGAATCACTCTGAGTTTAAAAAAAATTGCTTTTGTGCCCTGTGAGATCCCAGGATGACCACTAAACCAAGGCTGGAGGGTCAGGGTATTCGTTCCCTGCCCCCTTTTCCTTTTTGTTGCATTTGTTTTGGGGGGGGACTCAGCACTCTAAGTGACAGCTGTTCATCCAGTCACGAATATATAGCAAAGTGTTTTGGAAAAGATCCCTGGACTCCAGGATATTATCAATGGTGAAAAGCAGCTGTGTATCATCAGCGTAGTTGTCAATTTTCACCCCCGCTGCTGCAGGGAGTGTAACAGTGTGTGTACGTAGAGGTTAAAAAGATGAGGGGATAGGGAAGAATCCTGTGGCACTCCCATTTTATCCAATTAAGAACAGTGCCCTGCAGGCCTGCAGACTTAACACAGTCAATCAAAGGAGAGTGGTCAACCATATCAAAGGCCATTGACATACCAATCTGAATTACACAAGTAGTCCCTCTCAGTGCCTCTACACGTGTGAATTTGTGTGTCGTGTAGAACCTCATAGCCATTTCCCTCAGCTGCACAGAGCAGCACACCCAATTTTAGAAGTTAGACAAGGCTTGCTGTACCTTAAATCCTTTTTAAACAAAAGCTTAGATTGGATGACACACGTTGGCAGCAGAGGTCCAAAAAAAAAAAAGAGATTGTTCACAGATCAGAATATGATACATAAACTTGCCATTCCTCATTGACTATGAGGTACAAATGTATGTATTGGCACTTTTGCCCCATTTTAGGGTTGCATTTGAGTCCAATGAAACTTGGATGAGCAGAGTGTGAAAAAGTAGGGGATAAGAGATTCAAGCATGAGTACTGAGTACCTACAAGTAACAGCGTTGAATTCTTGAGCCGGCAACTGCTAGGCTTCCGTCTTCTCCCCAGGTGATAAACAGGGGGAGAGACAAAAGCAATCATTTTTTAGGGTAAAGACTGAAATAGCTGCTTCAGAAATGTTAACCTCATTTGATCCCAGGAACAACAGTATAGTGACGGTTGATGCCAGTGCCCAATGAATTGGTGTGTTTCTCTCGCTTCGGGGTCCCTTAATCAGATGGAACGCAATTGCGCAGTCATAGAGGGAGAAATATTTGCGGAAGTCTGGGTTGTGGAGTACTTCGACACATATTCATGGGGTATTTGCAGCACATTACAAACAGACCACAAGCCATTGGTGAAGGTGTTATAAACGGGAGTTCCAGATAAGGTTTCCATGAGATTAGCATGTTGTGCGTCAAGGTTACTGAGGTATCGGTATGAAGTGAAGTATGTTCTGGGGTGGAAGAATGTACAGGCTGACTGTTTGTCAAGGTTATCTCTAAAGTCGGACAAGGAGGAAGATAGAGAGACTGAGATGATGGATGTGGTAGAAAGCATGGAGGATGCAGTGGAAGGTGAATTGTGTGTTGTTATGAGGTGTGCAACACAGCTATGTGGGAATAGCAAGTGTTCAGAGATCTCGTGAAAAGTATTCGGGAAGAGTGGAAACGGGATGGTGATATGAAAGCTCTTTTTTTTAAAATTACGTAAAGTTGCCAGAGGAGTTGAGCCTAGGAGCTACAAGTTACTTGTTGTAGTGTGGTACAAAGTATACGCGTTTAAAGGGATTTAAAAAGAAACAGATGATGTTGGAGCATGAGGCCCATTTACGGAAGTCTTTGACAAGAAGACGATTAAAGGAAAGAGTTTAGTGGCCGGCGATGAACAATGATGTGAAGGAATGAGTATAGTCTGTACAGGGAGAGTAAGAAATGATTGATGGTTGGTATGGAAGATATGGGTTGTTAGAGTGATGGGGAAGGTGCATGGATGAAAGTATGTTTAGATGTCATAGGTCCCATGGATTACTTGAATGATTCTGAAAGGTTTACTGTGATAATTGTGGATGTGTTTTCCAGGTGTATAACGATGGAGCTTTTGAGGAACATAACTTCAGAGAGTATGGTGAGAGTTTTGAAAAGACTGTTCATGGGGGAAGCTACCTCCACTATATTGCAGGTATTTTTGAGTAAGCCTGGTATCGGACATGTGCATACATCGTTAGATAACCCACAAGGAAATAGCATGGCTATGCATGTGGGAATTGCATGGTTAATGGCACTATGCAGATGTCATGAGTAGGAGACAGAATGTTAAGAGTGGAGTGGGGAGAATGTTATGGGTATAGTACCACAGAAAACAGAGTTATGAGTAAAACATCTTTTGTGAGGATGAGGAAAAGTTGGTGCCGCAGTAAATGAGTGAATGTGGAACTACAAAAGAAGGAACGTAATTATTAATGGTGGACGGATTGAAGAAGGAGAATATGTAAAAGTCAAAGTTGTGAAGAAAGAGGGCTAGAGCCCACAAATTATCAGATCTCATGGAAGTGCGTGAAGTGCACAAGTGGCATGTTGTGTTAAAAAATGCAGAGAGGTGTAATATGAGAAGGGTGGCATTGTATTGTAAGAGGACTCATAAGGCATGGAAAAGAAGGAAAGGTAAGGGTGGAAAGAAATCAGAGAGCTGTGAATTCATGTTGATGAGTGAGTCAGAAATGGCGAGTGTGCCTGACAAAAGTGGAGCTGTGGAGATACCTGAAAGACTTGATTTGCAACACCACGTTCATCATAGATTTCAGGATCTTTACTGTAACATTTTGGTGGTTAGGAAAGGGAAAATACTATTTGGACATGTCAGCAATTTAGTAATAGATAGTATGTAGTTTACTAAAAGGACCTGTATGTAATATAGTAATAGGTAGTGATGTAGTTTAGCAGTAGGCCATCTATGTAATTTAGTAATAGCTAGTTATGCAACATGTTAATAGGAAGCGTGTTGGAATTGTGATTATGGGCCAGATGTGCAACCCGCCAACTTGCGAGTCACAAATTGCGTCGCACTAGGACACACAAAAGTGTCTGGGACACTGTTTGCACCATGCATAGTGATGAGGCTGTTACAATTTGAGACCCCATTGGGAACGGCTGGCAATCCCAGGGATGGTGGCCTGCTGGGGTCAGCAGACCAACATGTCTGGGACGGCTTCTAACCCGTTTACCACGACAAACATTCCGCCGCAGTGCTGGTGTCCTAAAGGGTGGGTGGGCTGCGTAGGCCAACGGTCGTGTGCAGTACCAGGGAGGTAGTATTACTTTCTTTTTTTTTAAAAGAGTCAGTTTTCTTTAAAGGAACACGTGATGCATTTAAAAAAATTAAAATGACAGTTTTCAGTTTTATTTTTTAAAACATATTTTCTGAGCCACTCACAAAGAGGAAGGGGTCTTCTGGGGACACCTTCACTTTTGGGAGTGGTTTCACCCTTCTGGGAAGGGTGGTAAACTGCAATTGTTTTGCGATCGCAATTGTGGTCGCAAAACAGTCATACATACCTTCTGGAGTCGCTATTAGGAAGAGATGCCCTTGGAATGCCCCTTCCTGATCGAAAGTTGTTAATCCTATTTTGACAGTCGCAATTTGATTTGCAACTTGCAAAACAGGATTGGTACATGGGCAACACCAATATTGCGGTCACAAATGGATTTAAAACCCATTTGCGCCCTCCAAAAATTTGAGTACATCTGGCTCTATGTGTTTTATGTGTAATGGTCACTGTTCTCATGGTGCCCAGGGATGCGACGATGTATGGGAATCATGGACACCAGCAATACTGATAGGTGGAAGCTGCAGGCAGGGAAGCATCAATGATGCAGCTGGATATCAATAAAGCCTGAAAAGTGTAATGAAGTGCCATCGTGATAACTTCAAAAGTCAATGACAGAAAGATAAATATGGGACTTTCAAAATATAGCATGGTTGCAGCTCTCCTGGACTCCCTTTAGACATAGCTGCCTTATTTGCAGCAGTAAAGTCGAAAGCATCATTCATATTTTAAGCAACTATTATTGAACTTGCTCAAAAGTAGGATGTGAGTATGAGTGAGGAGGTGGGAATTCCAAGGAATACATTCCCAAAAAACTTTAGCAGCAGAGGAATAGTTAAGGACAGACAAGGATAATTTTGTGAAGGTTTACAGACTAGTAGACAGCAAGAGCATTTTTTTAATTAACTAGCACTTCATTGAGCATTGTCAATGTGGGGTGACAAGTGAAGTGACTTGAATCAAATCACTTTGAAACTTACAAGATATAGGTCTGTATTTTTATTTTTAATTAATTTTATTTTCCTGGAATTACAACATAGGGCCTCATGTATGAGGAACTAGCATAGAGCAACGCCAAAATTCTCCCTGAAGGGCTGCCTTCTGCCAATGTGAAAGGGCAGGAATGGACGGTATTTATGAAATACGGTGCATTCCTGTCCTTTCCCCCCTGTGCTGGCACACAATTTGCTGCCTGGCACCAACCAACCATGGTGCAAGGTTGCCTTCGTTGCAGGTTGGATTGTTTTTGTGCAAAAAGGGGCCTCTTCCTGCACAAAAAGCAATCCTGTGAGGTGTTTTCATCTTTCCATGTGTGCTGCAGAATGCATCACACGCAAAGAGGAAAAAATGAAAAGAAATACAAATGTTTCCCCCTGTTACGCCTGCTCTGGGGAGGCGTAAGGTTTTGGCTGTGCCAGGTTTACGTGAATAAGTAAATCTGGGGCAGCGTCAAAGTGCATGGGTGCAGCGTACAAAACTCCAATGCAACGCCATTGTAACTCCTCCTTGACATACAGTAAGGCAAGGGAACGACTCGCGCTGCTAAGCCTTGCTTCATATCTATGAGGTCACGCAAAGCCACTTTGCGTGACCTCATACATATGATTGAGAGGCTTTTGCCACTCGAGCATCAAAAAAATGCCCCTCCAGTGGCGCAACCCCTCATAAGTAAGTCCCATACTTTCAAAAGAAACGAGAGAAAAGAAGACAAAAAAAGAACCTAAAAGCATAACTAATCATAAACAGTTTTATAAGAATTACAGGACTGCATCATAATAATAATAGCAAAGCAACATTAGCAGATGGAGTACAATCACAATTACCAATCTGAAAGACATCCTGCCTTACCAAGATGGTATCAGTTACCAATATCTATTAAATATCCCCCATCCTCAACACCTATTTAGTGTTTTGTATTTCTGTTCAGGCTGCCCAGTTCACAAAAGGTCCCCAGATTTCCCTGCTTTTAAACAAACTAAATGCAATATGAAACAAAGTAAGATATTGTGTCAATAATTGACTGAAGAGTGAAGAGGGGGCAGAATTTAGCCATGCCCTTGCTATACAATTCCCAGCAATGACCATTGCCACAAACTATGGGAGACAGATAGCAGAATTTGAGAAAGTCTATCTACCCATAAAGTGTAGAACCAGCATAGACATTAGGCTAATCTGAACCCCACTGACAGCAGCTAGAAATTCCTTAATCTTTGTCCAGAATCCCATAAGTGCATTGCACATAACAAATATATGTATGTCACCAGCTCCAGACCTACGACTACGTATGCTGATACTTTCAGTGTGTATCCCACAAATATAAGGGGATCAGTTTTCAAATTCAAGAAAAGTTTCTGTGTAAACGGTTTTAAATATAATGCAAATAGGAGGGGGGAACACAGCCATCCCTGCTATGTGCCCTTCACTCTTATAAGATCCCTAGATTCTAGTCCCACAAGCAGAAGCCTAGCTCTTTGATTATTAGACAGCACCATGATTGGGGTAATGAGCCTAGGGCCAAATACCATTTGGCGCATGAGTGTCCACAGATAAACCCAGAGTACTCAATCAAAACCTTTTTTGAGTCAAGCAGGGTCATTGCAAGAGGAGATCCACACACCTCTGTGGCATTAAATGACACAATAACCGGGCTAAAATGATTCACTGTCCCCCTCCTGGGAACAAATCCATGTTGATATACTGAAGAGATTGCACTCCAGGTGCACAGCCTAGGTTAATTAATGCAAATTTTTGTGTTCGTGAAATTCACAATCTTAGGTGCTCCTTTGGTGGCGTCTTCCGACCTGTGACGCCTTTTATGTATTGCCTTAGTCGTGCTTCCAATGGACCATTAGTCGCATCCCAAAAGGCGCACTATAATCTCCACTCAAAGTTTCTTTATTATTCAACTTCTTTTATTCATTGTTTTCAAAGATTTGAATATATTCTTATGATTTTTCTTGTTTCGTCAGAAAACTCATGTTCATTAGGTTGTCATTGCTCAAATCACTCCTATGCATTTCGGGCACTGTCCAGTTTGCAGACTCTGGAAAAAAGCATTCTTGACATTCTTCTCTTTTTTATTGAATAACACATAGTCTTCTTATGACTAGGTGTCTTAAACATATCTAATACAATTCCAATAGGGGCACTATTTCAGTTCCAATAAATAAAATTCTGGCATCCACTAGTCATTTGATTCATATATCGCTATGCGTTTCTTATGTACATGTGAATACAATTTATTAGCAGGTTCTGGGCTTTTTAATTTTTCCAAGACACCAACAAGACCCAGAGTTTTCTGCAGATCTCAAATTACCCTGAAAGTTGTAGGTTTCCAATCGTTAAAGGGAGCATTGTAATTTAAAGCCAAGTTGAAATTTAAATCACCACAAAATACAATAAGGCAGGCTACTGTGCCAATTCCATAGACAGTTAGGCAAATGCCAGTGGATCATCAAAAACTGAACAAATGGCGCGTTTTTTTTTTCAAAATATATTCCACTAATAGCCCACCAACATATTTTATCCGAAGACTTACGTTTAGTCTAGTTGTAGTCTCCTGTGTAGTTGTGACCAACACATCATAACCCAAGCCGTATATCAAATGTTTCTTTGTATTCTGAATATGTGTCTCATTTAGACATATCAAATCAGCCTCATAAGATCTTACCTCCTCACCTACTATATTTCTCTTTACACATTCATCAGTCCCCTTACACTCAGAGTCGGCACACCTAAAATATTGGTGTTACTCATAAAACTAAAATTGAGATGTTAAGCCCCTCCTGTGCTTTATCTGTCTCTGTTGCTGCCCTCCTGCTACATCTACCCTGATACCATGGTTTGAAATATATTGATTTCCTCTATTAGTGCCTCTGCTATTCACCTCATTTTAAAAGTTCTGTCTCTAGACCTTACACTCTCTTCACTACCCCCACCCGCAACATCTTCTTCACTCTTTTCAGCAAATCCAACAGTATCCCTAATGCTGTGGCTGTGCACCCTACCCTCGCTCCCTACTCTCAACTCTACCCACTCACCTCTTATCCCTCTTATGTGGCAGATCCCACATAGCCAAGCCATTCTTGAATGTGTCTACGATGGTTGCTCTCTCCTCACTACCCCACAGGTCCAATAATCAAAGCTCTTCAATTATTCTCGCATACCAAAAAAGTATTTGTACAAACTATCCACCATGTCCAGACCCAAACCCCTTATATTTTACACTGAAAATAACATTACAACATTTAAAAAAATAGTTTTGCCCTAATTTCTGAATTGAAAAACTGAACTTTCCCATCTCTGTCCACTTTTGGTCTAGCAGGATTCAACAGAAATGTTTGACATCACTTCTCCTGAAAGCAGAAAATCATGCCTCAAGGTCTGCATCTCTTTTCCACTGTAATATGACAGAAAGCTGGTGTATTAAAAAAGGTGTGTCCATTAGCTTCCCTCTATGAGTCAAGTTGAACTTCTCAAACATCTTCTGTCTCAGTAAAACGTTCCCCCCCAAAAACTATCTAGCTCTAGACTTGGATTCTGACTCCTGGCTGAATTTCTCAGCCCCTGACTGCCTTCTCATAAGGGGGGATCTGTTTGCCCCCTGTGTAAGGCTATCTGGCGCAATGGAGGTATTGATGGTTAATGCTGGAGCCTCCATTCTGTTGCATAATCCCAAATTCAATTTTAGTATTGTCCGCTATTTTCTGCCGCCAACAACCATTGGATTGCTGTATGAATCCATCTTGTCTGAGCCAGCGCTGTTAGCACTATCTGCAGTCAAGTTATCCTCAGCTCGATCAATGGAAAAGTCATGTAAAGAATGAAACTTTTCCCCACTATCCTGTTCCAGTTGCGTCATACATATCATGTTGGTATCTGCCACATTATGTCTTGTTCCATTGTTCTTGCCCCTGAGACTCCTACCTTGGTCGTCCTTGGCCCTACTTCCCCCTCTTTCGGTACTGAGTGTGTCCAACCGGCATTCTACAGTTATGAGCCCTGTATCGGCCAGAATCTTGCTCCCAGGACTCATTATACCTTGGTTAGAAATGCTATTTTCCTTTAAATGACTCCAGCTTGAAAGCATTAGCGGTGGGAGTGAGGGTAATGTGGTTGATTGTACCAACAAGGGTTGCAAAATTGCAATTGCATATGTAGAAGGGATGCTGCCCCCAGCACCAGCCTTGTCCCGTGCTGCAGCACTTACCATGGTCTTCTCTCCCCACATAACCTACTCCTTCCCCTTTTCGTGGTAGCCATAAGCTGTGCTGGCCTCTCGCCCTTACCTTCAAACCTTCCACAAGCACCTAAATCTATATCTTTGATAGCCCTATTCTATGGCAGGTTACCTACTGGTGTTCCTGTCCCCCTCAAACCTTCAAGTCCAGATCCTGTGCCAGCAAAGAAGTCGGTAATCAACCCTGCCTTAGGCCTCATAGCTGATACCTTAGCAGCCTCAGGTTCTTACCGTGAGGGACCTTACCTTCCTTCTAAAGTATCCACAGAGTTATCCCTGGTGGCATCTCCTGTCTGGCTGTGAGCCGCACTTCAGAAGGAGCGTTGTTTGTGTGAATTGGGCTGCTTGTGCTGCTTGTGCTCGCTTGGTGTTTTTGGCTTCTTAGGCTGCTGTTTGGGTGCAATACTGAAGTCACAGTCGGATACTCCGGAGTTTGAAAAGGAAGGGGGTAAGGGGGCGTGGCTTGCCCCCGACGGAGATGGCGGCGGTTCCGTAGCTCCCCCGGGACGACGGGAGCGGAGACGGACCAACGCTGCATCTATTCTTCATAACCTGACCCCAAAACGGAGGATGTGGTGCGCGAAGGGTCCAGGAATTCCGTGAAGCCTGTTTTGAGTTTTTCTTTGATCTGCACCTGTCACTCTGCATGCGAAGACGCGGCGCGGATCTGCTGAGCTTCCGACCGCCATTTCGTGACACTCTCTGACGGACCCGAATTCACGGCAGCGCCTTCACTATTGCACCAGCTGCTCACCGAACGACGTGCTATCTTATGGGACTTTGAGAATATCCCCTTCTAAGGTACTTCTTACACTTTGTGGGCTACTTTTTTCTCACAACCTCAATGTGCCATAGCTTTCCTGCATTTTTGCCGCCATTTTGCTACCTTGCCTTTCTCACCGCTGAGGAGTCTACATCCAATGTGGTGCCTCTATGTTCTCCCTAATACAAAATGAGCGTTGAATGATCTGACAGAGTGTCATTTCATTAAATACTTCTCAAAGCAGATAAAAATTGCCGAATTTATTCATTGTTATGCTGTGATATTCTAAACATGGACTCTCGCTAGCGCACTGGCTGATTTCTTGTCTGATCTTCGCTTCACTCAAAATATGCAGTTAGCTTATGCTTTTTGTATCTTTATATTCAAATGCTTAAAATGTTGTTTATTCTTTGTTTAAGAATCACATGACTCATCTTTTATGTGTACTACTTTCCAATGTTTACATAGGTTACTCATGGCATACTTTTAGGAGTGTTTATTCTTAATACAGGATAGACCTCATATAGTCCTCTCTCAGTATTTGTTTGATGCATGTTTATTGTGTCTCTTTTTCTTTTTATCCGTGATTCACTATTAGTGTTGTAACTGCTGCACTGTAGAAATTCTTTTAGTTTTACATACCTTTTGCACCTATTCGAATGTTTATCCTTTGTTGTTATACTAAGAAGCTCATTTTCCAGATTTTGTAATTTGAGACTGTGCTATTATTGATACTCCATATTGACTTCTATATTCTTTATGGGGAGAAAACGTAAAGAGTCACTTAACCCAAATTTTCATCTCGCAGATTTCTACTCCAAACCAGTTCACGTTACCAGTGCTTAGCCATGGATGACCCAGCCAATACTTCGCCAAAAAAGTGCGTCGACATCGGCAATTACTCTGGCTTCTAGTATCACCAAAGCATCAACTAAACGGTTGAAGAAAGATCCTCCTTCCCTTCCTAAGCAGTCCTCTTCAGTCACAATGGATCTCTTGCTAGAAGAAATTATGGCCTTACGCCCATTTGTTGAGGAGACTAATTCCAAGCGCCAGGTGCTTTCTGACAAATGGTCAAGTGTGGAAGAACGTGTCACTACCCTGGAACAGAATGTTGACTCCCTAAGCTCTTCTACTTCTAAAATAGACTCCTTATGTTCCCAGGTATCACTCTTGCATAAACAAATAGAACATTTGGAAAATAGAAATAGGACAAATAATCTTCGTATTTATGGTTTGCCTGAAGGAACAGAAGGTTCGGATCCAATTGCTTTCTTCAAGGCCTTCATTCCCAAACTCCTCAAGCTTCCAGAAAGTACCGTCCTGAATATCCAGAGGGCCCATTGTTTAGGTCCAACAATGCATCTGGTATCCTCTTCCTCAGTACGAAAACCAAGGGGAGTGATCTTATATCTGACTTGCTAAAAATGTTGTCAGCGGCTAGAACAATGAATAAAACCACCTGGTCAGGAAATTCCTTATAGTTTACTCAAGATTATGCCAAATCGACGGCAGATCGCCGTAAAGAGTTCCTAGCACTGAGACCTCAACTCCGTTCGATAGGCGCACGATATGGTCTCTTTCACCCATGCCTGTTTAAAAACACTATCAATAACAAGACTACCACTTATGAGGATACACTAAAACTAAAGAGCTTCCTTTACTCTTCTCAGGCGGATTCAATGGATACTACTTCTGCATCAAACTTCAAATAGACATTTTGGTTTTTGTCATGTTTTCACTCTTTTCATAAGCCTTAATTTTGCTTATGGTTCAATAATAGCCTATCAATTTGTAAACGCAGTACATATTTCTCTTTAATGTTTTAAGCATATATTTAAAATTTTTCCTCTTCTCACAAGTTGTTCCTGCGTGTTACTCCCTCCCCTATGTTCTGAAGTCCGCTGGTTCTGCTCTCCTTCCTACCCTCCCACATGGGTCCTGGACACATCATTGTTCCGTGTAGACTTACACCCCTGCACCTCTCGTATGTCCTGGATTTTATGTAAATAAATTATTAACACAAACAATTAAACAACATAAACTCAAAGATGCATGGAGACTTTGTAATCCCACATTGAGAGAGTATTCCTTTTTCTCAACGGCACATCATACTCAATCACAAGTAGATTACTTTTTCATTTCTCATAATATCTCTCAATCATTAGTGGTGGCAGATATTGGCTCCATCTTAATATAAGACCCTGCTCCCATCACGATTCACCTTGATGTTTTGAGCAAGCCTAAAATATCACGCAAGTGGCGTTTTAATAACACTTTACTTTTAGATCCAGTCTTCACATCATTCTCTATTTCTTTCTTTAATTAATATTTCTTATTTAATCAATTAGATACCACACCCTTTCATGTGGTCTGGGACGCCTTCAAGGCCTCGGCCAGTGATTTTATTATCCGATTTGTCTCAATAAAACATAAAAAGGCACAACAAGCCACCAATACCCTTATTAGCCAACATTAAAAAGCTTGAACACTCTATTTATTCCTCTAAATCAAAAGATTGCTTATCTGACCTCATGATTGCCAAACTTCAATTTAATCAGGATACAACTAATAATGCTTCAAATTACCTGTTAAAGACTAGTGCAAAGTTCTATGAAGGTCAGAATAAAGCTGGGAAATTATTGGCCAACTATTTAAAGGTTAAATAAAACAAACTTAATATAGAATCCATTTTTGGTCAAGATCGTCAATTGAAATTCAAAGATTAGGACATCCTGAATGAATTTCTCCAATTCTATAAGTCACTATATACATTTGAAACTCTTTCCTCTGACCACTCTATTTCTCAATGTCTTTCCAAAATACAACATACTCACAATTCGCGTTTAGACCTTTCCCTCTTAGAATCTGATTTAACACACAAAGAACTCCTTGCCGCTCTAAAAACACTGAAATTGGATAAGGCCCCAGGCCCAGATGGCTTCACTGTGGAATTTTTTACTCATTTTCCACATTTACTTATTCCTAAATTACTTACCCTCATACACACCTTTTTGCAATCTGGCAGCTCTTCTGGCTCTTTTTCAGATGCCCTTATCTGCCTCATACCTAAAGATGGCAAAGACCCACAATATTGTAAGAACTACCGACCTATTTCTTTGGTCAATGTTGACTACAAAATATTTTCAAAAGCTTTAGCATTACGTTTGGAATCTCAGATGCCTGATTGATGGGAGCAGAACAATCCGGTTCTGTTAAGGGTCGACTCATCACGGATAATACTCACTTATTTTTCGATATTCTTTCTAAAGCCTCACATACTTCCCATTCCTTGGCAGCCATACCTTTGGATGCAGAGAAAGCATTCGACAGAGTCAAATGGCCTTATCTCTTTCGCACACTTCAATGGTTTGGCTTTGACACAAAAATTACTGCTTTAATTTCTATCTTGTATTCTAATCCAAGAGCAGCTGTATCAGCAAATAGTGACACTTCTTCCTATTTCCACCTTGGTAGAGGTGTCAGACAGGGTTGTCCTCTTTCCTCTTTTCTCTTTAATCTCGCCCTAGAACCTTTTTTGTTAAGGATTCATTAAAATGTCAATATTCACGGTTTTACTTTTCAGGAGACCAATGTTAAAATGGCAGCTTATGCTGATGATGTCCTCTTATTCCTATCACAACCTCAAGCTTTCCTTCCTGCTTTTTTAGATGAAGTCGATTCTTTTGCATTTGTTTCTGGATATAAGCTAAATTAGGATAAATGTGAGATTTTACCCCTAACCCAATATACTTTCCACGCTGACTTCGTTACTTCAGGCTTCACTTGGAGCCCTCAGTATATTAAGTACTTAGGTCTGCATTTTACTTCATCTATAGGATCGATAGCAGGTACGGTTTGGAGAACTGCATACAAAAATTGTCATCTTTAACAACGAAATGGCATCCCCTATATTTGTCTTGGTGGGGTCGTCTGGATACCATAAAGATGATGCTTTCCCCCATTGTCTTCTATACAATCTCTAATATCCCAGTGTCCATTCCCTCAAAATTAATTCCATTTTATCTTCTTTTTTATGGAATAACAAGAAATCCCGTATGTCCATCTCCAAATTGATTCATCCTAAGTCAGAGGGTGGGACAAATTTCCCTGATTTCCCTACATATCACAAATCTTTCCTATTACACCAAGCATCACATTGGTTTTCTGATTCTTTCACGAGATGTCCTCTCTGGACCAAACATGAACAATCCTTTCTTTCGCCATTCTTATTCCAGGAGTATCTTTCCTTCACACGCAAACCGCAATTTGTATCCACCCCTATCATCAATCATACTTCCAAGATAATCCCACCTGCTCCCCTAACCTCCTTTCTCAACTCTCCTATTTGGCATAATAAATGTATTTTGATAAACAATAAACCTCTCTTTTGGAAATCCTGGAGACAACGAGGTCTCATTTGGGTACGTCAAATTATATGACAAGGACCAAATTATACAGTTTGCACATGCTCGCATTTTATTTGCCTTGCCTTCAACTTTTAGCTCTAAATACTCTCTTTTATTGATAGCTATCCAAACTGCTCACACCAAATATATACCTCCCCAACCACGCACTTCCCCTGAATTTATTCACACGGATAGATTATGAGCGTTCATGAATCTAAGGCCTCCACTATATATACATTTTTATATAATTCACTTAGTTTGAGAGACAAATCCAAGGTAGAAACATTATGGGAAAAGGATTTCGAAAGTTCCTGGTCTGTGGAATTATGGGATAGAATCTGGCTCAAACTTAGGAAATCCTCCAGAGCCACAAATACCACACAAACACTCTTCTTCATTTACAATAGACTCTTACTTTCTCCACTTATTTCCAATACGCTATACTCTAGTCTCCCAGGTACTTGCTGGTCTTGCTCGTCACCACGTGCGAACCTTTACCACTTGCTTTTCAAGTGCAAACCTGTTCGGAACTTTTGGGAAAAGGTATGGTCTCAAATTAACTCTATTTTTAATTCCAACCACCCTTTCTCTACTTCACATATTTTTTTAGGAAGTCTGTCTTCTATCTGGGAGAATTATGATTCCAATATTAAGATAATAGATTTATTATTAGCAGTGGCCTTTCAACAAATAACCAAAAACTGGAAAGACTTCACCAAACTATCATTTCAAGCCTGGTGGTATGCTGTCTGTTATAATCATAGATTAGGCACAACGTTTGTATATTCATTACATATGGCAACAAAACACTTGAACTTGTGGACACCTGTTACGTTATTCATTGACACACGCGCCAGACGCTCTCTGACTCCTCCTTCCCCTCTACACCAAGAAGTGACTAAACCTCCTTGACTTCCTCCATGTTGTTATTATGTAGCATAACATATGCTCTATTTTATAAATGCAAATTCTTTGTATTTTATACACGTTTCTTTTTCTTATCGATTTTTCATATATTGTTGCTACTTTATTCATAGATGATATGTCTGACTATTTTTTAATTCAAACCTTTCTTGTTTAGTAGTTCCAATTGATATATTGTATGTAACTCTTTTATTTTTCTTGTCATCATATCTTTTGCATCATTGTATTCCTTTACCTCAATAAACTTACTTTTGAACCTAAAAAAATAGGAAGGGGGTAAAGTCAGCCAACCAGGTGCCCCCAAGTAGGCGCTGCAGTTCTGTCACAATGGACCCCCTCACTCTCCCAGTATAATTGACAAAGGCCAGAAGTGCCATCCAGTATGCCACTGTGGAAGAAACAACTGTAAGCGGTGACTCCCTGCGACTTGAGGGAGTGGAGAGTAGGCACTACGGCCTATCAGCTGGCCACCATCTTGACTCGCCTTACATTATATGGGTCTAACGGGATGCCTCATATGTGAAAAAATAATGCAACTCAAAGTGTTAAATCATTTTAATTCACTATAAGGATATAAAAAGATGTTTTGTGTGGCTATTTTTGTGAAGACTAAAATATGTCTAGAGTAGATGCCAAAGAAAATAGAAAATGTTAGTGCATAAGTAACAATCTGTAGCTACTCTAATGACTAGATGTAGATACAAATGACAACAGAGATCACATGTTCCCAATACATTTGTTAATTTACCAGAGTATGCATGCAAACAATGTACAATTTGTAGATACGTTTTGAAAAATCTAAAGCATGACTAAATGGAAAAACATATTCTTTCACCACACTAATACATGACAAGTGCAATCACTGTGTTTTAATGATGTGATTATTATTTCTGCAGTACCCAATTTTTTGGTAATGTCAAAACATGTTTTTTTCTCTATACCATGTCCGAGATGTGAAGGAGAAATGACTTCATAAAACCTGATTGACTAGTTTTTGTTTAGCTCAGGCTATTTCAGAGCACCCTGAAGGCACTTTGGTGTCATATGCCCATGATTCTGTACTTGTCTAATAAGCTCCAACTATTCAAATAGCAAGTGACTAAGTCAGAAATATCATCCTTTCTCGAGATTCATTGTCCCAAGGATATTCATTCGGACTCCCAGCAAAGGAATTCTTGCACTAGTGAAAGGTATTTTTAAAAGTTCAGGGGGCTGCCACAGATATAGGCCCCTTCACAGACTAGAGCTCCTTCCCACCTCCTGGTGCAACTACTGGACACAGCTAAGTGTCTTCCCTTTAATTTAGGGGCAAGCATCTTTGTGGCCATGCCTATCCCTAGACGTACTGCATCTTCAAGAAGGAGTCAGATCCTTATGATAACCTTCGATGTGCAGGTATCATACATGGTAAGAATGTCTTCTTAGTTCTTTTCAGAAACCTCCATGAGATAAGCTATGTTAATCTTTTCTCTTTCCAGAAGCACTCACACATCTCAGCCCCACACCCCTCACCCTTAGTGCATGAGCTCACAGTGATTCATCTACAGTACTGGGTGGATGGATGGCTCATAGGCTGCATCATCTGTACAGTAAGATGTGTCTCCTCATTTATTATTATTTGTCTCTCACCTAAGACTCCAACTAAAAACTCTGTTGTTGCTCTAAGCAGGTTATGATATGGTGTAAATTCTAGAAGCAAGTATCAGAGTAAACAACAGTGCCTGTTGCGACGACCTTTCACACTGGAAAAAACATAAAATATCTTGGGGGCAACAAACAAACATATTACATGTATGTGCACAACTCTTATATCTTAAGACAGCAAGGGGAGATTTACTAAGATTTTGTGCCGGAAATAACGTAAAAGTAATGAGAAGCAGCGCATTGCACTGCTTTGCATTACTTTGCGCTCTGGGGCGTGCCAAGGGTGGTGCATGGGCATCCCCATGCAACCACCCAAGGTTTCTCACACTAAACCCAATTTACTAAAAACAGTAGATTGAGTTTAGTATGAGAAAACTGCACACTTTTCAACTAGGCGCAAAGAAGGAGAAATGCTTTCATTTCTCCTTCTTTTTCCCACTTTGCATGCGTGCCGCACTGTGCAGAACGCATACAAAGTTGGAAAAGCTTTCTCTCCTGACTAGCATAGTATTTTGTAAAAGAAGGGTACCCTTCCGGTACAAAACATATGTTACACTCATGCACACACCCTTGCGCAATAGCGCTAAGGTGTGTGCATGGGACAGGGCTGCTGAAATCAGCACCAGCACAAGGGAAAGGGGAGGATAGAGCCATATCTTTAAAAATATGGGGGCATATTAACAAGGCCAGGCGATAATCATCGCTAAGCGCACTTAGCGTAAGGATAATTATCGCCAGCCAACTCTGAATTTTATCACGGCGATAGCGTGCTATCAACAACACTCATCTCCAAAGCAATGAAATTCAGAGCGCAAGCTGCCAATTTTGAGATTATCGCTGGATATATAGCAATAACCTCACAAGGTTTGATGATAGCTTGCTGATAGGGATAGACATACTTAGCCATGTTATCCACCTTACATAGGATATCATGGCTAAGTCAGAAAAAATACCAGAAGTTAAAAAGCAGTGTTAACCGCGGTTAGCACTGCTTTTTTTATCGCTAACAGGGTTAACAATATAGTTGATAATAGGAGAAATGTCGCTTAGTGACATTTCTCCTATTATTCTACTCTGGAATGCCCCCTTTGCATCTCATTAGAGATGCAAGGGGAAGCGTAGAGTAAAAGGGTGCTAACATGCAAATTTGCGTGTTAGCACCCTGTTGCTGATAGGGCGCTAGTTTTATCTCTGCTTTTTTGGCTTTTAAAGCCAAAAAAAGATATAAAGCCCTTGTTAATACGCCCCATGGCGCTCTGCTGCTACCTCCCTCAACTTTTTTGTAAATCTTCCCCCCAGTGTCAAATAGCAAGTATAATAAATGGACAAACTGCTGGGATTTCATATATGCACTAAGAAGGATCTGTCGGGAAGTTATCTTGGTTCTTCATGACTGGTGGGTATTTAGAGCACTGCTTTAGCCTGTACATCACTGTGATTTAGGTTAATAAAAATGTCATGACTCAGTCACACTCATCTGCATTGGACTGGGACAGGGCATGTATAAAGGCTTGAAACCCTGGCCCATGACATGAGACAATATTACTTTAACATGGATTGCAATTTTATTTCTTGAAAAAAATGATAAAATCCATGATTAGAAATGAAATGTAGCAAACAGATGTCGAAGTAGTTCAGAAACTGCAGGTAACCACTCGTAGCTGGAGATGAAAGTGCAGTATAAACGAGTTCTCTGGCCAGTGCAGTGAGGAGGATTGTGTCGGGAGTGAGCACACGCTGTGTCCATGGTCCAGTGACATCCATTCACTCAGAGGCACCTTGTCCATTAGCCACCCTAGTGGTGAGTTTCAGGTTTTCTGGACTTATCTTGTTCAAAGCTCTTTTTTCTTGATTTCGTAGAATGACAAATACTATGAAGAAACTTATGAAGGCTGCTACTTCAAAGACTAACTGAAGCCCCATATACCTATGAGGATAAAAAGATAAAACATATGATTAAAAGTTATCTTGGTGAGAAAAACTAACAAGTTCTTGAAAATCCAGGAGCTTTAGCAGTTTATAAATGAAGGTGCTTCTCCAGTGTTTGTGCGCGTAATTAGTGAAATGAGACTTAGAATGACTCAAGCTTTGGATGAGAGACCAAATTGATGAAAAAATGGGTGAGTGACAGAGCATTGATATAAGAATGAACTCATGGGTGAAGGGATGAACAGGTGAACGCATGAGTTTGTGGATGGACAAGTGAGTGAGTTCATGGTTGGGTGCAGACAAGTTCCAGCCTCCTTGAAGGGTGAGGCCTTGGACAGCAGTAGTGCTAGTGTTGTAAGACGCAGTGACAGATTTAGTCTGGCCCATTGACTCTTGACAATGGGGTATCAGGCTCTTTACAGGAACACTGATTACTTTTCTAGTATGTGTTTTTTGTATAGTCCTCATTGCACAATAAACAGTTTAATGAAGGGCACATGTGTTATGAAGTCATAGGGAAAGGAAAGCCCCACACATAGTCAAATGCTGACAGAAAAGCAGTCAATGCGGTCATGAGCAGGGGATAGGTAATCCACACAATTTGAATAAAAAGGTAGAGGAAAAGGATAAGGTGTAACACTGAGAGACATGCTGTAATTATACTCTGTAATACTATACACAAAGTAGTATGCTATGCCCAAAGACACATCACTTCATATCAAAAGGTTTTAGCAATTACATACAGTACTTTTACAATAATGTATGAAACAAAAAGTGATCTGACTATTATCACCCATTTAACACAAGGCATCCAGTGAATGGGACTGGAAAATAAAGACTGGGATTCCCCTCTACGAGTACTTCAATGCAATTGCAGCAAGCATTAGCAAAGCCAATATGACTAACTTTTAGACTTTGGCTGTATTTTTGATTTTACTGTAAGAGTTGCAGTTGGACAGGAGCCAAAACGTTGAATTACACTGCAGCATGTGAACTGAAAACATGTTCATCTGTGTGACTGTCATAGAATTAGAAACGGTAGGTGATCTGAGACGAAATAATCCTCCTCTTCCAAAACCATATTTGTCACAAGTCGCCCCAATAGTATGTGTTTTATTAGACAGGTCTGCCTCAGAACTGTCTTGATATGTACATTTCTGAAACACTGTCCGATAAAGGCATGTTTATTTCACTGTCAATTCTACACATACAAAATCCATCATTCAATCTCAACAGTAACATGCAAAATAAAAGAAACATTTTAAACAAATTATCATTTTATTCCATTGTATGTCTCTCTTTATACATCACTGCAGAGCTTTGGTACACGTGTTTTCCTTCTGTCTGCATTTTTGCGTGTATGTTCAGAAGTTAGTCTGGGATTATCAGCGTGTAGTTGTGTGCTGGTTAGTTTACAAAGAGCTTTTATTGTAAATGTTCATCTCTGCATGAGTGAAAGGTATGGGGCTCATGTCCTCACTGTTCTAGCTCTTCCTAGCCATCCTCGGCTCCCTTGTTTACAACTCGGCCTAGTTTTTTTTAACGTTCTACTTCCACTGGTGGGTGGGTGTTTGTGCACACCTGTGGTCTCAGTTTCCACAAGGGATGAGGAGGGCCACATATTGGGAAGGAAGCAGGTATTTAAGCTGTATATACTCAGCAGCCTGCAAGGTGCTCATCTGGATGCCTGCCTTTTACAGATGAGATTGAGGGTCAGATGTATAAATATCTGGCTGCAAATAACAACTAGTAAATACTTTTAGGAACTCCCCTATATATCAAAAGATCGAATCTTAAAACTCCAAATCCTGGTGGCTCTCAATCCATCCAAACTCATGATTATGAATGGGGTAGGTTAAAAATTACAACTTACTACAATTAGAGAATATCGCAGGAATGGTGACCTGCGGTTTGTGAATGCTTTTAAATAAACCCAGAGTGGTGTGGAGTGCAAAAAAACGATGGATTTAGGCCCAGATCTTTGTACTGGGGTGAATGTATGACATTGTTCTACATTCTGTCCATCAACTGTGTTTTTTGCTTTTAAATAAAGGCAACTTTTTTTTAGATGCAGCCTAATTTAATTTCCTGTGCACCATTGCAAACTCTTCAACAAACTTGTTTTTTACATTTATATAGTAAAGGGGTTTCAAGGGAACTTGATCACTTTCAAACAGAGGTTTTGTAGTGCGTTGCTTGTCACCCTAGGGTTTCTCCAGGCGCTGGGCGGTTACGATAGCCTTTTGCAAATGCAATACCACCACCTTTGAGGTGTCAGTAAAATATCAAAGACTTGTGATTGGATTTCTGTCACAAAACATTGATACCTTAGATAACAATTCAGTATTTGGAGGAGTTGCCTACATCACACCCCTTCCAGATACCAAAACCGTATCCAGTCCCAATCCCATTTTAGGAGTCAGAAAACTTTGCCGACTCCTAAAAGGGAATCAGTACATAAGAAAACACATTTGAATGCCAATTTAGAGTGTTTGCAACTGATAAAATATTTATTACGTTTGGACCGTACATTGATGATGTTAAAGTGGAGAGGTGTAGTGTAGCGGCCAGGTCAGCTAACTTCGGAGCACAGGGCTCACAGTTCGATCCCTGGCTGTGTTGGCAGATCAGCTCAGCACCATGTGACTCTGGACAATAGCTCACTTAATTTCCACAACGGCCCCCAGCGCCTTGAGACTTGTAAGGGTGAGTAGTTTGCGCTTTACAAATACTGTTTTTTAGATTTAAAGCAGTTTCTCTTTGGTTCAGAAATTAATATGGATCATTGCCAGTGGCAATATGTGAGGGGGGCCCCTGCAAGATATGATGAAGGGGCCCCTCACATCAGTGGGGCTGAGTGTAATAGAGTTAGCAGTCTAGTAGTTGGGATGGGCGGAGTTAGGTGGGCAGAGGGGAAGAGGAGGGGACAGGACAGGAAAGGGGCAGTTAGTGTAGGGACAGGGAAGGCACTGGATGTACTGAATAAAGCTCCAGTTGTAACCTCACCAGTGTCTGTATTTACTAGTAGCACGATGCTACAGCTGGCGACGAGGATGGGATCTGCAAAACTGAAGCCTGCAGAACCCCATCAGAGCACCCTGTCCCCTGCAGCGTCGAAAAGAAGAATCCGCTGCTGTGTGGTGCTGCTAGGTGAAAGAGGAGACCAGCAGCAGGTGACCCTGCCCCCCCCGTGAGTGTGGGAGCCCAGAGGGAGCCGCTACCGCGAGCGCTGCAACGCTCGGGAGGAAGAAGCCTTTCGCGCCGAAAGCGCGAGTCCCGCCCGATGCGTGAGGTTTAGCACGCGATCGGCGCTGAAGAGCGGGAACCGAGGAAGTGAGTTGGGAGCCTACCCCAACCTCACCTGACACCTGCTGTGGCCGGAGAGTGGTGAATTCCAGCCTGGATCACCCCCACGAGAGTCTGCCATCAAGCGCTGCTGAGCGCGGTGAGCTGAATGCCCGCGGGAGTTCCGACGTTGAAAATCTCACGCCCGATGCGTGAGGTTTGGCATGCTGACGCCGAAGACCCTGCAAATTAAGGAGGGAGCCCACCCCAACCTCACTTGCCTGCAGCAGTGACCAGAGGGAGCTGAATCAGGAGGGTGCTGCCCCTGAAAACCATCGCCGGTGAGTCCTGTGTGTAGAAGAGGAGTTGAGTGCAGAGAGAGAAAGTAGTGCCTGCAGACAACCACGGCGGCCATCTTGGAGTCAGGCGACCATTGGGACAGCCTCCCTGTGCAAAGTGGAGGCGGCCATTTTGAAGTCAGGCAGCAAACAAAATATATAGAACAAAGGAAAACAAGCATTGGAAGCAGTGAAAAGAAGAAGAGAGAGAAAACAAGCATTGACAGTCGCAAGGAACAAACAAGCATTGCTAGCTGCAAGTGACAAAACTTGGAAACGCACGTCAGTCGCTGACGCAAGAGGCAGACGCAAGCGTCAAAGCTCAGTGCCACGATGTCTAACCCTCCCGCGCAGAAGGATGTCACGGGAGGCACCCACCTGCGCGCCCCGGAGCCATTGTCAGTCACAACAGGAAGCAGCATGGGACTAAAATGGCAAGAATGGCTCGAGGACTTCGAGGACTACATCGAGGGGTCCAAAATTGAACCAGACAAGGACAAGATCATAGCCCTTCGCAATCTAGGGGGGCGTGAAATAAGCAAGATTGTACGAGAGATTCCAGCCACAGATGGTGACACATATGATAAAGTGAGAACTGTTCTGAACAATCGTTTTCTGCATAAAAGAAACGTCGACTATGAGAGGCATAAATTCCACCAGCAGCGCCAAGGTAAAGAAGAACCACTGAGCTCCTTCATACATCGGCTGCGGAGGCAGTCCCTACATTGTGATTTTACCAACTTCTCGCCGGATGCAGCCATCAAATCTCAGATAATCACGGGGTGCCACTCAGAGTCCCTGAGACGGCGACTGCTGAGAAAGCCTCAAGAACTTGCAGACATCGAAGAAAACTCCCGACTGTACGACCAGGCCGAAGAGAATGCGGCGGAAATTGAAACAGGGCCGAGTACCAGCCGTGAGCACGCCAACCGCATCACTGAGAGACGGCAGGGACGTCAGGATCGGCGCGACAGTGGACGGCGTCACCCGCGAGACAGATCGAGGCGCTCCAAGTACTCACCCAGGCGACGCCCGGACTACAGAAGAAAGGAATCTGACAGGAGAGATCGCCGACCTGAACGCACGAGGCGATGTTTCAGGTGCGGGTACGACTATCCTCACATTGACTCCTGCCCTGCCATGGGCCAGCGGTGCCGGAAATGTGGACGGTCCAACCACTTTGAGGCCATGTGTGGGGATTACCACAAAGAAAAACGCAATGATGGCGGCAGACGGGAAGGATCGCAGCGGCCCTCACGTTCGGAGGCCAAACGTCATCACATCAGAGCAGTTCAGGAAGAACCTCCTGGATCTCCCACGTCCTCACATTCGAGTCATGACTCTCGGCGCTCCCGATGGGACCGTCGTTCCCCCTCAAGAGACTCAAGATCGTCCTCCTCCAGGCACTCATCCTACACCACCGAGTATGTCAACTTTGCTGACCACGATCAGTTCAAACGTTATCCACGCCTTAACATCAAAGTGGGAAATCATGCAGCTAAGTTCATGATGGACAGCGGGGCATCACTTAACTACATATCTGTTGCTGAACATGACCGTATGGACCCCAAACCACGTTTGCACTTCGCACCTGTCCGCGTCTACACCTGGATGGCAAAGAAACCTCTCCAATGTTTGGGCAAATTTGACACCACCCTAACATATGGCGACCTCTCCATCCCAGCAGTTATCCACGTGATCAAGGGTCCTGAAGCTGACTGTCTGCTGAGCCTCCCCACGGCGGAACGTCTTCAACTGGTGCACATCCTTTTCAACGTCCATGACATCTCGGACTGCGCCGGAAAGTTCCCTTCCCTCTTCCGAGGCCTGGGGAAGCTGAAGGGCCGTCAGATCCACCTGCATATCAACGAGAAAATCAAACCAGTGGCCCAACACCCGAGAAGAGTGCCGTTCCACTTGCAATCCGCTGTTGAGCGTGAACTGCAGGAGCTCTTAGACGCAGATATCATTGAGCGCACGGCGGGCCCCACCCCATGGGTGTCCCCGGTGGTGATTGTCCCCAAGAAAGGCTCACAGAACAATGTCCGTCTCTGCGTGGACATGCGCCTGCCAAACCAAGCAATTGAGCGGGAGCGGCACCCAGGCCCGCTCCTGAGCGACATGATCGCAGCCCTTAACGGGGCAACCGTGTTCTCGAAACTGGACCTGAACAAGGGCTACCATCAGCTCGAGCTTGACGACAGGTCCCGCCCCATCACGACCTTTGCCACTCACCTTGGTCTCTTCCGCTACAAACGCCTCAGCTTTGGTGTCTCCTCAGCCGCCGAGATCTTCCAGGAGGCCATACGTCTTGTCATCCACCACATCCCCAACGCGCTTAACTACAGCGACGACATCCTGGTCTACGGCTCAAACACGCAGGAACATGACACCGCCCTCGATCGTGTCTGCCTCGCTCTGATGGAGGCTGGGTTGACTCTCAACAAAGAGAAGTGTGAGTTTCATCAGTCAACCCTGAAGTTTTTCGGACACATCTTCTCTGCGAGTGGCATGAAACCGGACCCAGACAAAATCGCCACGCTCAACAACACCAAGAGTCCGGCAGATGTCAACGACTTGCGTTCATTTCTTGGGATGGCCAGCTACTGCGCCCGCTACATTCGTGACTACGCCACGGTGAGTCACCCTCTGAGGCTTCTCACGAAAGCTGGTGCACAATTTGTGTGGACTCCGGAGTGCGAGCGTGCCTTCAAGGACATCAAACACGCTGTGGAATCAGCCAAGTGCCTCTCCTACTTCAATCCGGGGAGAAAGACAGAGATCACTGTGGGCGCAAGCCCAGTGGGTTTAGGGGCCATCCTGGCACAGTACGACCATGAGTCGGATCAGAGACGAATCATTGCCTATGCCAGCAGGAGCTTGACAGACCCCGAGAAACGGTACTCCCAACCGGAAAAGGAGAGCCTGGCCGTTGTGTGGGCGTGCGAACATTTTCACATTTTCATTTATGGGAAACATTTCACGCTCATAACTGACCATCAAGCACTCGTCACGATTTATGGCAATCCCAAGTGCAAAATGCCTCCCAGGATTGAGAGATGGGGCTTGCGGCTGCAAGAGTACACATTCTCAATCATTCACAAACCGGGGAAGGATGAGAATCCGGCCGATTATATGTCTCGCCACCCCCGAGACTCATCAGAGACTGTGCCTTCCATTGCGGAGGAATACATTCATTTTGTGACCAACCATGCTCGTCCACCAGCCATCCCCATGCACGCCATTCGGGAAGCGACCAGCCACGACAGCACCTTACAAACAGTGATTGAGCGCACCCGAACCAACAGGTGGAGATATCACCCGCAGGAGGAAGAGGAAAGTCCTGCTGTCAGGAAAGAACTACAAGCCTTCCGGCATGTCTCCGACGAACTATCTGTAACCAGTGACGACCTCCTCCTCAGAGATCACAGACTAGTCATACCAACGACCCTGAGACAGGGAGTAATCGATTTGGCCCACGAAGGCCATCGAGGAGTCGTCTCCACCAAAAGAGCACTGAGAGAACGTGTCTGGTTCCCAGCTCTCGACCAGATGGTCGAGGACACCTTGAAAGACTGCCACCCATGTCAACTGACCAGCCACAGCAATCCACCTGCTCCTCTACAGATGACCCCGTTGCCTGATGGGGTATGGCAAGAAGTTGCCATGGACTTTTATGGCCCCCTGCAATCTGGGAAGTATGTCGTTGTCATCCTGGATGAATACTCCAGATTCCCAGTGGCCCAGTTCATATCATCAACCAATGCCACATGCACCCTCAAGGTACTTGAAGAGGTCTTCGCGACTTGGGGTGTCCCCAGGATCATCAAGACGGACAATGGGCCCCCATTCAACGGTCATGAGTTCAGCGACTTTGCGAAACACATGGACTTTCAACATCGCAAAGTCACGCCACTCTGGCCTCAGGCCAACGGCACTGTGGAAAGATTCATGTCCACCATCAAGAGGACATTCCAACAAGCCACCGCTGAAAGGAAAGATCTTCAGTCAGCCTTGAACGAGGTCCTTAGTGCCTATCGGACCACCCCCCACTCTACAACGGGCCAATGCCCTGCGACTCTCATGCTTGGGAGGACAATGAGAAATCGGATCCCCACATGGGACGGAGCCTTGAGAAAACCCCTGTCAGATCAACAACGCCGAGACATGGCCATAACGGATCGACACCGCAAGGACAAGATGAAGGAGTATGCGGACCGCAAGCGAAGGGCCCGGTCCCCCTCCCTGAACGAAGGTGACAGAGTTGTTGTCAAGCAGGAGCAACGTCAAAAGACTGATTGTCGCTTCAAAGATGAGCCACTAACGATTACCCAACAAAAGGGCACCATGGTGACGGCAGAATCCGAAACACGAAGAGTCACCCGCAACGCTTCTCATTTCAAGAAGTGTTCTCCTGAAACCCATGAAAATATACCTGTGGTCCCCACACTTGAAAACAGAGACAATCCTGAAACTGTCGCACCTGACACCGGACCCTCATCTGCCGAAGAGCCCTCATCTGAAGCTGGCGTGTCCACACCAGCGAGACCCCGCCGTCATGTGCGGCCTCCCAAGAGACTGATTGCAGAGATGGACTAATCTCTAGTTTTTTTCACTTGTTGCTTTATTAAGAAAGGGGGAGATGTAATAGAGTTAGCAGTCTAGTAGTTGGGATGGGCGGAGTTAGGTGGGCAGAGGGGAAGAGGAGGGGACAGGACAGGAAAGGGGCAGTTAGTGTAGGGACAGGGAAGGCACTGGATGTACTGAATAAAGCTCCAGTTGTAACCTCACCAGTGTCTGTATTTACTGGTAGCACGATGCTACACTGAGTACCCCCTCTAGTATTGGGAGGCCTGGCCCTCCCACCCCGCAGGGGCTGCGGGCCTTTGTTAGGCCCCTGAGTCTTGCATAGTATTCCTGCCTGTGCCTCCAGTTTCTGAGGCAAATTATTATGAAGGCCAGAGTCATGTCCACGTAATTACCGATGGCTGACGCTCGCCACACAATCCACCTTCAGCTGCAAAATTTACAGATTTCCACAAAAAAAAGTCAAACTAAAACGTTCCTAAAAAAACTTAAGTAACCATGCTGCATCGCAATGCCAGCCACTTTGCAAAAGTTAGCTGGTCACATTTCACGTGATGATTCTTGGTTAGGGTATCAAAATGAAGTAAAGATGTGAAAATGTTGCCCAGGCAGAATGAACATCACCGATTAACTGAGTGTGGATAGGCAACTGTTTGGAGCATAGAGATATTATTGGCATAGAACTTGCTCCATAATTTCCTGCAGCATAATTTGACTTTCCATTACCACATAATTCCAGTGAACCTGACAAAGGACCGTTATGTATAGATGTCTACAGGAAAGAGATCTTTTACTCTCACTGTACTATGGGTGTTTATTTCCCATTTTTGCGGTCTCACTACAAACAGTTTGTCATGTACAGCATAGTATACACTACTCTTTCCAGCCAATCCTTTCTCAAGATTAAATGGCTTTCAATCTCAGTGACCTTGCTATTATTAGTGACTTTCCTCTCTTTCTCTGTTTGATTTGCCGAGAGAAGCTTTGAGGTTTCACTATCGGTAGATGTGCATAGTCACACAGGCCTATAGGGCATTCAAGCAGCTTTCTGCCAGGTCAGTGTGAGCGCCATTCTGTGTTTTTGAGGTCGAGCCTAAACAGCACTTGCACTGTAGGTGTCTGTTGTATCTACTTTGTGGAGTCTGACTCCTCCTTTGCTTAGGATTGGCCTTTGTATGTGTCCTTAACACCTTCGCTGCGGCGGCTATTCCGCCGCAGCGCTAAGGGGGCAGGGGCTGCGCGGCGCTCACACGCTGGTGACAGAACCGCTCCGTCACCAGCCTCGGGGGAGCTGTGCTGATGACGAAGCGGTTCCGTCATGGCCCCGCCCGCTCAATAGAACGCACCGTGCAGGCGCGAAATCAGAGCTGCGCAGGCGCGTCGGGCGGGCCATGACGGAACCGTGGCTGATGACGGAGCGGTTCCGTCATCAGCGTCGAAGGAGTTAAAAAATGGTAGCTTGCAAATGGCTAACATGTGCTGCATGCCCCACTTTTTCTCTCACGTTACCACCCATGGAGTATTGGCTGGGGGACGATCAGCGATACGCACACAGTCCTGTTCCCCTGCCTTTCCATGTCCAGCACTATGCATGTCTTCGGCATTCCTTTGCTCTCATGCAGCGTGCACTGCAGCGTGCACTTTACAGTGCCCCTGTGCACAAGCAGGGACCGACTAGAGTGCTCCTGTATCAGTACGCACTCTACGGTCTCCCGGGGCACAAGCAGGCATCCATCCCAGCGCATCTCTGTTCTTGAAATCCTGTGTGCCTAGGGGTTTTCCCAAAGTTGCTCGAGCAGTCCCTTTTACAAATGATTACATGATTCGTGTTGACGATAGGCCCTTCCGACAGGGCAAAAAAGTCCTTCTTCTGTTGTTATTCTTTCTACCTATAGTGGGAGGGCAGTGTAGTGACCCAGAGTCACAGTCAGCAGTCTAGTGTTTTGTATGCCAGCACACTGAACACCCACCCACCACTGATGTCACCGGTCAGGTGACACAGCTCTAATAAAAGGGGCTCTGGGCCAGTCGTACCATGTAGCCCACTGTGTCTGCGTCAGTCCTTTCCAGCATGAGGGCCCAGGGCCCTCAACATTACATTGGCGATGAGGAGGGCGGACGCTAGCCACGTGTGCCGCAGATAAAAGAAAAACCCCGGAAAGAAGAAGGGAAGTGCCCATGTGCAGGACACCCCTCCGGGGAAGCGGCGCCGGCCGCCGAGAGGCCCGAGGGGCGTGTGCCGTGCCCCGGGCCTAGGCATCCAGGAGGAGGTGACTGGGAGCCCACTCCGCACCCAGCGTGAGTTTTTTTGCACGAGGGGAAAGTGCAGCGGACCGACCAGAGCCCACCTGTGCCGGCCGCAACTGAGCGCCACGTGGAGGCACGGCAAGAAGTGCCCGGGAGTGAGCGGACCGACCGGAGCCCTCCCGCGTCGGCCGCAAGTGAGGCCCCACCGCGTGGTGACTGAAGTGGAGCCCACCCGCGGATCAAGAGTGGCCCGTTGGCCGAAGGTAGGCCCATGCCGTGACCAGCACCGAAAGCGGAGCCCACCCGCAACGGTCACAACAGTGCAAATGGCGGCTGCCTGCTAGCGCCGCCCGAGAACACAAAGCGGTGCCCACCCGCATGAACGTTGCGCCCCGCCGAGCGGCCAACTATAAACTGTACATGAAAGCAGGACCTGCGGAGCCCACCCGCGGCCTGCCTGCAGCTACCCCTGACCCCTGCCGCGCAGCGTGTGACTAAAGCTGCTGCGGCTGTGGGGTAAGTGAGCTCGGACGCTGCGAGAGGCGGGAGGGGCCGCGCGAGCCTGAACTGACCCCCCCTTGTGACTATAGAGCAAGCGGTGCCCACCAGCGATTTCACCGAGCAGCTCCCGCACTCACCAAAAGGCCCCTCGCACCACCAAGCATAGAGACTGCCAACGCATGTGTCCGGCACAACCACAACACTAAGTGAACAATTAAAGCAGAGCCCACCCGCAGCAACGGACCCCTGGCGAAAGCTCCTGCCCCTCCCCGCGCCTCGAGCGTAAGGAAGCCTGCTGCGAGAGGCGGGAAACTCCGAGCACTGGACGTGCATCTTGCCCGCCTGCTCAGCCCAGTACAACTAATGCCAACCCCCGCTCCCGCGCACCGTGGAGGCAGAGAGACTCCTTGAGTAAGGGAGCAGCAAAGCCGTTGCTAGGCTTTTGTAAACACTGCAGTGACAAAGAGCCCGATCGTGTGGTCCCAAGTACACACAGTTCCACACAACAGATAAATGGATTAAATGAAAACAGCACCTACCTGACTGCAACTGCCGGTGCCCTAGGGGAGTCCCAAGAAGGTGTGCCAGCTGGTGGGGCATTTCACACTAGGGGAAAAGTGCACGAACCCCGCAGCATCGAAAACCTGCAGAGATTCCTGAGGTCAGAAATAAAGCAACACTGCCACCCAGTGGCCATCCGACCACGTCAGTCAGGAGCAGGACAGCCTGTTTGAATGCACAGGACAGAAAAGGGGGCACCGGTGACACGAAAGCAGATGGCAAGACATGGACAGACAGGCCATGAGGTGAAGTGACCACTGCAGCCCTGCAGTATAGCCCCAAGCGTGCCAGAGGAAAGTAGACTCCCAGCAGAGGGCAAGCTGGAAAGCGCTCAACCAAGCAAAGCGCAGCGCCACGCCAGCACCACAGGGCACACACTGTAACGCCAGACGGGCGCAGGAACGCCACATAGCGACAAAGAAGCCCGACCAAAGGCACAGCACAACACTGAGCATGAAGGCACAAGGAGTGAAGGAACACCACGCCCAAGAAGGTCAACGAAGCAGTGGCGCAGTCCACCAGAAGCACAGAACCGCACTACGAAGCGCAGGTACATGCCAAAACCTTCAGGAACGCGCCAGGAGGCAGTGCAGGAACGCGACGGAAACTCCAGGGACGCGCCAGAAGCGAATCATTGCGCAGGACAGCGCAAGGGGTGAAGGAACCCCACACCCGCACGACAGGACCGTGCAGTACTGCGCCGGAATGTGCCAGGAGCGCCAGATATCGGGAGCGCCAGGGATCAGGAGCACCAGCGTGACACTGCACAGCGACACGCCAACGCCACAGAACAGCACTGCGCAGGAACGCGCAAGGAGTGAAGGAAGTCCACACCTCAGGATCGAACAGCACTGCGCAGGAACACGCAAGGAGTGAAGGAACTCACACCTCAGGACCGAACAGCACTGCGCAGGAACGCGCACGGAGTGAAGGAACTCCACACCACCACGACGGAGAGACGCAGGGAGCGCGTCCTCGAAGATCTGTCAGTAGGTCACAGCAAATATGACTTCCCAGAAAGTCACTGCCAGATGACCAGTCAGTTGGTCGACCGGAAAGAAAAGGAGAAGATGACCAGTCAGATGGTCGCCCGGAAAGAAAAGGAGAAGATGACCAGTCAGATGGTCACCCGGAAAGAAAAGGAGAAGATGACCTGCCAGAAGGTCACGACTGCGAAGGTGACTTGCCAGAAAGTCAAAGCTAAAGTAACTGAATATTCTGACATGAAGACCGAAGTGAAGTTCAAGAAGAGGTCCATGGACGGGACCCAGAAGAGGTCTGATAACACCGACCCGAAGTAAAGGAGGAGCGACAGGAAGAAAGGTGCGATGCCTGGTTTTGGTCATTGGAAGAAGAGAAGGCGTGTCCTAAGGGTAGGACGCAATCAGGGAGACACGTGTGGAGTGCACGCCACACGGAGATGGCCGGGGTAGTGAAGACAAGAAATGGGACCGACCACGTCGTGAAAGGAATGGAGGAGAAGAAGGGTAGTGAGTGCCACGGTGCCACTAGAAGATCACAAGAAGAGAAGAGGTGTGACCAGTCAACTCGCACACCCGTCAGAAGAAGATGGTGACATGCACCAGAACACTGGAGTGCAACGGAGAACAAGGGCTGGCATGAACACCGGCGGCACAAGTCAAAGATATCCACCTACAAGCCATCCATCCAGGTGGCGATTGCAGAAGAGGGCAAGTTTGGACTGTTAACAACAATCTACCTTTGGGGTTGAGCGGAAGATTGGATGGCGAGAGTGCTCATACATCCGGCTGAGGAACTGACCACTCCACACCAACCCGTGGCAGCCCAAGAAGCAAAGGCCTCAAGGGACTCTGGTGGCAGCAAGTCCCGCAAGAGAGACAGACCCACAACCGTGCGTCTGCAAGACCCACGGGGAGAAAAGCTTCGCGTGCAAGAAAAGAGTCAACAGCATAACCTTCAGGTGGAACTAGGACACAACGGTGAAGATCGTGGAGCGCCCCGCTCACGGCTCGAAGGCTATGGTGAAGCAACATGACCGAAAACACCAGTCCAGTGGAAACCTGGCAAAGAGGTCCTCCCGGACATCTTGTGAGAGAGGAATACCGGCGAGAGGGGCATCCTAGTGAGAGGGATGTATGCATCTACTCCTTTCATCTGCCCAGAAATACTTTGAAGCCTGCCCAGAGACATCACCAAGGACCCGGACTGAAGAGGAGAACCGAGAAGACAAACAATACTCAGATCATGTCACCCTTCTCTCTAACTACCAACTGTCACCAGTGGTGCCAAGCAAAGGCAAGACCGAGAACAACGTCCAGGCGGCGCAGACAGAAGATAGGACCCGCCGAATAAAGGCAAACCATGCCACAGTGACTCATGAGTCCTGGATGTAGCAACTACACCATCTGCAACCTGCAATCCACCAAAGAGACTCACTTCAAATCATAGAGTCCAGTGTTATATTGTATGTACATTTTCTTTCCCACAGGTTTGAACTTTGTCGTGGGGTTTGCGAACTGCACTTTTTTTCTCTCACAGGTTGGACTTTCTTTTATTTTCATTTTCCCCCAAGTTTGGGAGGGATGTAGTGACCCAGAGTCACAGTCAGCAGTCTAGTGTTTTGCATGCCAGCATACTGAACACCCACCCACCACTGATGTCACCGGTCAGGTGACACAGCTCTAATAAAAGGGTCCGAGCCCATGTGCTCTGGGCTAGTTGTACCATGTAGCCCACTGTGTCTGCGTCAGTCCTTTCCAGCATGAGGGCCCAGGGCCCTCAACATTACAGGCAGGGCCTTGGCTCGGATCAAGCTAGTTGCTTGCTGCTGCGTCATAGCTGACAGGTTCACACCATAGCACAAGTACTCTATACACATGCCTAAAAGCAGTCTTCGTAGCGTGCTTGGTTTACTCCTCTCCTTCCTAAACAGCCTGTGTAGTCCACTGTTAGACCAAGAATAAGCCCTCAGAGTAGCTCTTGACAGCCTTTAATTGTGCGGGAAAGAAAAGTGATGAAGAGCAGCAATATGGTGGGACACCCAGTTGACGGGGGTCTGCTGGCCAGCGAATCTAACAAGATGACCACCAAGAACTTTCAAGTTAGCGAAGGGTACTGCATCTGCCAGGATAAAAAAGTGAGTGTGGCATGAAGGGATGCAAACCTGCTTTTATCGATAACTGTCATATTTACTCTTGCTGATGTTTAGGCCTAAAGGCCTTGTTTGTCACGAGAGCTGGAATCCTTCTTGTACCCCGGGAACGTAATCTCGTTGAATGGTAAATTGCTACAGACCTGGGTTTTTTTAGATAAAATTGTTGACCGTTTGCCCCTCCTCATTAAAAACGCTTGCCTTTCCTTGGATATTAAAGTGGAAGGAGTGGCCTCCGGGAAGCCTTGCCACGCTCATCTAAAGCATTTTAACCTCACTCGCTCTGTAGTGCAAGCACACTTTAGTGTTCCTGCATCTATCTTTTTCATGGTTTATTCTAGATGATAGTAACTTGTGGCCATTACTACCCGGCTATTTGGCATTATACCGAACGTTAATGTGGTCTGTCTCAGCAGAGCAGCTGATCCTCTCAGAACAACATTACCAAGTTTAACCCCTTGTATGCTCATGACGAGCTGAGCTCGTCATTTCATACAGTGCTCGGGTGCTCATGACAAGCTCAGCTCGTCATGAGCCCCACCCACGGGGGGAGCGTGGGCGCCCGATCTATTTCGTTTCTACGGGGAAGGAAGGGGAAGACCTTCCCCTGCCTCCCCCTGCCCCCCCCAGCCCGCATCATCAATGACGTCAGTGCGCGAGGCGCGCTGACGTCATTGGAGGTTCCCTTTCTTCTCTGACATTCAGGGAAGCCATTTGCTTCCTGCGCGTCGGAGGAGAAAGAGGTGAGTTTTGGGGCTGGGGAGAGGGGGATGCTAGCGAAAGAGGCATCGGGGGAAAGGAAAGGGTTTTCCTTTCCCTTGATGTCTCTTTGTGCATTCCTGCTGCACGATTGTGCGATCGTGCAGCAGGAATGCCCACTAGACACCAGTGATTTTTTTTCTCCAGTTGCCAGTGATTGTTTGCTCGGGGAGCGGCCCCTTGGGCAAGGGTCGCTGCCACTTTTGGGGGCACTTAGGTTGGCTTTGTCCGCCCCCTGGGGGGGGGCAGATTATTAATGAATAATACATTTATGGACGACTTTTGGCAATACGCAGGGGAGTGGGGTCACTCTCATCTTAGGGGCCATTTTGCGCAGCCCTATTGTTTTTTTGTTTTGGTGAGCGACCCCTTGGACAAGGGTCGCTCCCCTTTTGGGGGCAAGTAAGAAGGCTTTGCCTGGCCCCCAGGGGGCCACATTTTTTTTTTAGGATGTGCTGGGGAGTGTACCCTTTGGCAAGGGCTACTCCCCTTTAGGGCCATTTTAGGAAGGCCACATTTTTTGTTTTTGTTTTGGGGAGTGACCCCTTGGACAAGGGTCGCTCCCCTTTTGGGGGCAAGTAAGAAGGCTTTGCCTGCCCCCCCGGGGGCCACATTTTATTTTATTTTAGGATGTGCTCGGGAGTGGCCCCTTTGGCAAGGGTCATTCCCCTTGGGGGCCATTTTAGGAAGCCACCATTTTTTGTTGTTGTTGTGGGGAGTGACCCCTTGGACAAGGGTCGCTCCCCTTTTGGGGGCAATTATGAAGGCTTTGTCTGCCCCCCTGGGGGGGATCAAATTTATTTTACATTTTAGGATATGCTAGGGAGTGGCCCCTTTGGCAAGGGTCACTCCCCTTGGGGGCCATTTTAGGACACCCACATTTTTTGTTTTTTGTTTTGGGTAGTGACCCCTTAGGTAAGGGGCGCTACCCTTTTGGGGGCCATCCTTTTTGCTTTGTTTGCCCCCCTAGGGGGCAGATTATAATTTTTTTAAATGTATGTGGCAGACTGTGCCAATTGAGTAAATCCAGTGGGGAATGGTCCCTTTGGGAAGGGGTCACTCCCCTTTTTTGGTGCATATATTTTGCCCATGATGTTAGGTTTTAGCTGGTGTAGCTCACTCCAACACCCCAGTTCAGACATGGCCATTTGCAAATTAGTCTGACCCTATGCTTCATGGGAGCAGTCCAGCCCGAACTGCCAAGCCATATCTTACCTGGCCCGGAAACAACCATAATGGGACTGGTTACTGGCTAATCAGCCGTTATCAGCCAGGTTAGCTTGAGTCCGGTGGCAAAGTGAGCAAGGGTCCCACCTCTGCCAACTTAGGGCAATCAAAGCGCAAAGGGTCAGTCTGATTTGCATTTGGCCATGTCTAACCTAGGTTGGTGAATTGAGCTAAATAATGATGATGGATTAAACCAAGATCAGTTGACTGGGGGTGAGTGTTAGATTTGCTCAAGGGCTTTGTCCATCATCCCCCTTTTGGTGTTGTCTTGAAGGGCAGTTTTGCTGGGTTTTTTATGGGTCACTAGGGCACCAGGGTTTATTTTTATGTTGGGGATCCGCCCCTTGGACATGGGTCGTTCCCCATTCATGGGAGGATGATTGTGGCCTTTACTGCCTCTTTGAGTGGTAGAGTAGCAGAATGTGTTTAGTCCCATCTGTCCCCAAGGGGGGCAGAAGCCACTAGACACCAGAGTTTTTTTAATTTATGTTTTGGTGGGGGTGGCCTCATGGGCAAGTGTTACTCCCCTTTTGATTTTATACTGTTAGGCCCACCTACCCCTTAGCTTGGCAGGTGGACTGGTGCATTTTTTGAATATGTGAATCTAATTTTTTTTTCTTTTTTTAAATCTAGTGTAAAGCTTTTGCTTCCTGTTTGCGGTTTCGACAGTGGTTGTTCTGCAGTTTTGTGTAGTTGCATTTGTTTAGGTAAGAAAAAATATTTTTGTTGTATGTACTCCAAATGAGTTATATTGTAATGTATGTAATTTTTTTTTTTTTAAGCGGTGTCATAGTGGCATTTAGTTACTGTTTTGAGCATGAAATTCATTGTGATGTGTTTTGCATTGTCTTATGTGTATTTTTGTTTTCTCTTTCTTTTTAGTGGGCTATTGTTGATCCATACTGAGTACGTGGTGTTGAGTTTAGCTGCTTCAGGCAAGTGAGTGGTTTTGTTTTGCAGTGTATAGGTATTTTTGATAAAGGTGAATTTTGTTCATTGTTTATTTTACATAGTGATTGTTGTTGTTGACTTGTGTGACAATTTACTTTTATTAGTAATCATTATGGCTAGCCGTAGAATGACTGCTCAGCAGGTGGTTGTTATGCTTCTTGAGTCTTCCTCTGAGCCGGATTATGACACTGACAGTGCATCTGAGGGAGAGAAGGGAGGGGAAGATTTTGGCAGTGAGTTTTCTCTCCACATGGATTCATCAGATGATGAAGGTACTCTCAGTGCAGATGAAGGGCCTGTTTTAGAGGAGGACACTCCTGTGCCGATCGTGCAAGAGGCATCTGGATTGCAGCCTGAGGCTGCTAGTCTTCCTACTGGAAGTGTTGGACTCTGGGTTGATCCTAACATGGTGCAGCCGGTGTTACCTGCCTTTAGCGGTGATGCAGGGTGTAGAGTGGATTGTGAACACTTTTTGCCTCTACAGTATTTTCAGTTATTTATGGATGATGTGTTTTTGGGTGAGATTGTTGAGCAGACTAATTTGTATGCTGAACAGTTTTTGAGGGTCAACAGTGACAAACTTAGGCCCCACTCTAGAGCTACCCGGTGGACTCCCACAAATCTGGAAGAGCTGAAGAAGTTTTTGGGATTGACTTTATTGATGGGTTTGTTAAAGAAGCCGAACCTGGCTTCATATTGGTCTACCAGTCCCTTGATGGCAACAGCCATATTTCCAGCTGTTATTACTCGTGATCGGTATTTACTTTTGCTACGCATGTTGCATTTTGTGGATAATTCTTTGGCGTTGCCACGTAGTCACCCTGACTGTGACCGTCTTTTTAAGATTCGGCCTGTTCTTGATCACTTTGTTGATCGATTTTCAGAGATTTACATTCCTGGGAAAAAAATATCTATTGATGAGTCTTTGGTTTTGTTCAAGGGTCGTTTGTTTTTTAGGCAGTACATCCCTAGCAAGAGGGCACGCTATGGAATTAAACTGTATATGTTGTCTGAGAGTAAAACAGGGTATGTTTTTAATTTTCGTGTGTACACTGGTAGAGATTCCACTATTGACCCCCCCTGGTTGTCCGTCCACTTTTGGAGTGTCAGAGAAAATTATGTGGGATCTTGCTAGAAGACTGTTAAACAGAGGCCACCATTTGTACCTTGATAACTTCTACACTGCTGTGCAATTGTTTAAGGAATTGTTTAAAGTGGGCACTTTTGCATGTGGCACAATCCGCTCTAACCGCAATGGTTTTCCAAAGGAGCTTGTTTGCAAGAAACTTCAGAGGGGTCAGTGCAGTTCCTTACTTTGTGGCGAACTACTAGCTGTGAAATTTGTGGACAGGAGGGATGTGTACATGCTGACTACCATCCATGACGAGAGTACTTTACCTCTGCCAGTTTGGGGTCAGGTTGCTGAAGTGCACAAACCTGTGTGCATTCTGGACTACAACAGGCACATGGGTGGTGTTGACAGAGTAGATCAGAGGTTGGAACCTTACACTGCTATTCGGAAGGCTTATGTCTGGTATAAAAAGTTGGCCATCCATTTTTTCAACTTAGCATCTTTCAATGCTTTTATTGTGTTCAAGGAGTGTTCTCCTGGGACAAAGTTGACATTTCTTCAGTTTCAGCACTCTGTGAATGAATGAATAAAATTTTATTTGTGGTTACTCAAAACCAATAAATAGAGCAACAAAATTACGGATAATCATTATTGTTAAAAAAAAAAAAAAAATCAAATGGGAGCAACATAAGCATAGTTAAAACTGTAAGGTTCATTAGGCCATTAGTGCTTGCCCACAATTCTTGCCTGATCTCATAAGGGCTAGATTGTCTCTGAGATGTGGGAGTTCACCATCTGGGCCAATGTCCTAGCTATGGGAGTCCATCAATTTCCGGCGTGTCTCTTGAATGAATTTACTGAACGTAGCCATGTCTTTCACTGTTTCCATTGTGAATAGGTGGTAAACGGCCTCCTTTATGGTTCTGATACCGTGTTTCAGTAAGGTTGGCTTTAGATAGAGGTTACGCTCAGAGGACAATGCTGGGCAACAGAATAAAATGTGTGCAAAGCTCTCATATTTGTATTTACATAGCCGGCACTCCGAGTGCTTTATCCAAGATGATCCCAAGGGGTAGAGATCTTTAAGGGGGAGAGGATGTAATCTAAGCGCTAAAATCCTATTTAACGCCTGTTTCCCCACCGCCTGGGTGAGATGGAGTTTGGAGTTCCGTTCTGTGTGAGGCAGTTTTAAGGACTCGTGAAAGCCTCTTGATTCCAAAGATTCCAGATCCGAGGTGCGCGAGCAGAGGCGAACCTGTTTTTTTATCGCGCTTTTAATAGCAGCGTACCTTATTGATTCAGGGTCCCAGTTTTCCACTGCGAGCTGCAGAGCATCTTTGGTGACACAGAGGCTATTTGCCCACGGATTATCTGGTTCCAGGAAAATATTTTGCCGCAGTGGCAAGGAAGAAGTATTTGCTCATTGCGGCCAACTCTTCATATTTTTGTTGGGTTAGGTCGAACTCCAACCGCACTAAAATGTTTCTGGTGCGAGCTGGAAGATGAAATAACTTTTTATATGCTGAGCAGTGGATTTTTTCTAGTGTGTTTGATAAGTTACCAGGGAAGGCTTGCTGTGCGTAGTTCAGTGAAGGTATTAGCTTTGCCCTTAGTACTCTTCGAATTGCTGTTGTTGTAGGGCTATGTAAAGTGGCATGCAGTTTGCTTAGGGCATATGTAATGCTTTTCCCTTTTGCCCGAATTTTATCAAGATGTACTCCTGGGCGCCCTGTCTCGCTAAGCCAAACTCCCAGGTAGTTATAATTTTGTGTGCAGTCCAAAGACAACTTTCCTATCCTCCATTTTGTCCGTTTTTTTTTCGGGTAGGGTCCAAAGATTATTATTTTTGATTTGGATGGATTTACAATCAGTTTGTTCTTAGCATTGTACCAAATCGTCAGCATATTGCAACAGTTGTATCTTCGTATGACCGAGCCGTGGTGTTGCTAATGATGCTCCAGTCAGAGCTTTGCCCAGATCTGCGGTGTATAAGTTAAACAGCATCAGAGCTATCACGCAGCCTTGCTTCAGTCCGCGGTCTGTGTCAATTTTCTCCGAGGCTGCCGTATTTGATAGTTTGATTCTAACCCAGGTGTTTGAATATAGTGATTGAATGGCTTTTAATAAGAGGGGGTCGATGTTCCAACTTTCCAATTTCTGCCATAGGATCGAGCGGTCCACGCCATCAAATGCCGCTGTGTAATCAATAAAGCAAGCAAAGATCGGGAGGGTTTTTCGGGCCACGGCCCTCTGTGCAAGATATGAGAGCACTATGATATTGTCCACTGTAGAGGCTCCTGGTCTAAACCCTGTTTGGTAGAATGGTAGGAGGCCCTCCTTGCTGACCCACTTTGAGAGGTCCAGTAGCAGGGTGCTTGCATAAGCCTTACCTTCAATATCGAGCAGGGCAATCATTCGGTAGTTTTGTGTGTTGGATTTCAGCCCTTTCTTATAAATGGGGTGAAGTAGTGATCCTCTCCACGAGTCAGGGACATTCCCCATCAGTCAACATTCGGCGTATAGCCCAGTCAGCTTGTCAGTCCAGAAGTCTGTGTCTTGCCTGAAGAGAGCCCCTGGGAGGCCGTTAAGTCCTGGCGCCCCATTAGGTCTGATTTCTTTAAAAATAGTTTTAACTGTCTTTTTGTCAGATAATGTCGGCTCCTTCACATTTTTTGTGGGAGTAGTAAAGTAGGTTAATTGAGTCAATATATCCAGGTCTGTATTTAATGGAGTTATACTGCCTTCCTCGTTATACAATGTTTTGACATGGGCTACCCAGGTGTCAGAATCGATTGAATTCTCCCTCTGATTGCCTCCTTGGTTTAAGGCGTTAAGATAGTGCCAGAATTCTTGCGTTTTGCTAGGACTCAGTAGACCAAAAATCTTTAGCCATTTCGCCTCGATGTGACCCCGTTTTGCAGCCCATACTTGCTTCGAGTGCATTTTTGCTATTTCTTGAAGTTGTCTTTTGTCCAGAGCTGAGCCAGTTTTCAGGTAAGCCCTTCGTTTTGTTCTTAATTGTCTTGCACTTTCTTTGATTGAGGAGATGTGTCCAAGATTATGCATGGGGCGTGTATGGGTTTTGTTGATTATTCCTCCTTGTAGATGTAAAACTAGGTTGTGAGCCAACTGGTCCCATTCTCCTATTTTGCCCCTTTTTGTTTCGTTTAGTTGCCCGTCTGCCCACACTTTTTTCCATTCTTCGAACTTGTTAGTAGGCACCATAAACAGTTCAGCGCCATCCGATGAACCTACACATTTTACCGTAAAGTGGTTATCTGCTGTGAAGTTTAAGTTAATTATTAGTGCAGCATGGTCACTTTCCTTGCGTTGTTCAACTTTGTAGTCTGTCATTAACCTCTGTAGCTGACTGCTTACTAGGATATAGTCAATGGTGGTATGATTGTTATACGTAGGCGGACATAGGATTCCAGGAGTATCCCTTAAAAATAAAGAGTGGGCTGATGACAGCTGATAAGAAAGCATCAGTGTATTAAAGGCCTCTGTGGCTAAAGAGTTCTTGCTTTCTGTTGACCTGACCCCAATGTTGTGGGTGTTGAAGTCCCCAAGTATTATTGTTTCCATTTGTGCAAATTGTAAGAGAAGATTTTCTATATGACATATTAAGTGGGAAAGTTTGTCCTTGGCTCTCGGGCCATGCGGGTTATAGTAAACGTTGATTAATAATATTGTTAATGGGCCCTTGGTTGTTGAAAAGCCTTTCAAGATGCCTGCCATGTACATATTTGACTATATTTGAATATGTTTTTATTTCACTGTATTGTATTTTCCGAGAGAGCCTAATGTAAATTGAAATGCCTCCTGACGGTCTGCCGAACATGTTCTCCTTGACAGCTGGTAGGTGGTAGTCCGCAAATCCCCTAATTGAAACTGGTTTAATGCCCCATGTTTCTTGAATACACATTATGTCCACTCCTTCATGGAACGGTGGGGTCGTCGTGTCTTGTAGTAGTTTTCTAATCCCTGCTACGTTCCAGGACATAATGGTCAAGCTCTGTTTCAGCACTCTGTGATATCCAGCCTTGTTGTTGTGGAGCAAGTAAGTGTTCCTAGATTTGGAGTGGTGGAGGATGTGGCTTGATTGAAAGATCGCCACTTTCCTTTTTACATTCCTCCCACTTCTACAAAAGACTTTCCCACTAGGAGATGTAGAGTCTGTTGGCGAAGAGGTTTGTGGAAGGAGACTCGTCTTTACTGCCCTGGGTGTCCTTCTAACCTTGGGCTGTGTGTGCCTGCTTGTTATAGAGCTTACCACACACAAAATAATTTTTGGGAGTATCCATGAGTGGTAAAATGTACTGCCTGGTCTGTGTTTTTAAATAATTTGTATTCTTTTTTAAGGTTGGCATTTGTGCAATGTATTTTGTTACAGATTTTGTTTTGTTTAAAAAAATTCAAAATGTGATGGCGGTGTGCGTAGGCTGGTGTTTGGCTGGCGGTGTGCGTGGAGTGGCGCTTGGCTGGTGGTGTGCGTGGAGTGGTGCTTGGCTGTCGGTGTGCGTGGAGTGGCGCTTGGCTTGCGGTGTGCTTGGAGTGGCGCTTGGCTGTCGGTGTCCGTGGAATGGCGCTTGGCTGGAGGTGTGCGTTGAGTGGTGCTTGGCTGGAGGTGTGCGTGGAGTGGCGCTTGGCTTGCAGTGTGCGTGGAGTGGCGCTTGGCTGGCGGTGTGCATGGAGTGGTGCTTGGCTGGCGGTGTGCGTGGAGTGGTGCTTGGTTGTGGTGTGCGTGGAGTGGCGCTTGGCTGGCGGTGTGCATTGAGTGGCGCCAGCTGGAGGTGTGCGTGGAGTGGTGCTTGGCTGGCGGTGTGTGTGGAGTGGCACTTGGCTGGCGGTGTGCATGGAGTGGTGCTTGGCTGGCGGTGTGCGTGGAGTGGCGCTTTGCTTGCGGTGTGCGTGGAGTGGCGCTTGGCTGGTGGTGTGCGTGGAGTGGCGCTTGGCTGGCAGTGTGCGTGGAGTGGCGCTTGGCTGGTGGTGTGTGTGGAGTGGCGCTTGGCTTGTGGTGTGCGTGGAGTGGTTCTTGGCTGTCGGTGTGCGTGGAGTGGCGCTTGGCTGTCGGTGTGCGTGGAGTGGCACTTGCCTGGCGGTGTGTGTGGAGTGACGCTTGGCTGGCGGTGTGCGTGGAGTGGTGCTTGGCTGGCGGCGTATATGGACTTGCGCTCAGCTGGCAGTGTGTGAGTAGTTACTTTCTGTTGGTCACTCCACACACTGCTAGTTGAGCGACACCCCACGCAGTCCATCATTTTGAGTAGTTGCTGTGTCAGGAATGTGGGTGTGTGAAAGTGATGGGCCCTTGAATGGCGCTGTCTGCTGGTATGAGTGTTGTAATTTGATGGGCCCGCAGCTGGCGGTGTGAATGTTTTGTATGTGTCACATGTATGAAAGGTGTATGAATGGCCTGTAAAGAGGTTGGTTCCTTGAGGTGGCTTTTCAGCTCACGAGCTATGAGTCAGTGGTTCAGTTTCTCATACTTTCAATTATTCGCAGTGCATTTCATTTTTGTGAAATAACTTGCGAATACAATTGTATGTACTGAATCATCACTCACCCTCGTGCCAAATCCAACCAGTATGTGTGTGTGCTTGCGGATTAGATGGCGGTGCAGTAATATTTGTCTTTTTTCTCTTTCTGAAGTAGGGTGTAACTTGTCCATTTTTGTGAATGTTGTAATGTTTTGCTTTTCCTTCCGGATGGTGTCACTGTTCTGGTGTGTATCAGGTATGAAAGGTGCGTGAATGGCCTGTAAAACGGTTGGTGCCTTGTCGTGGCTTTACAGCTCACGAGTTGCGAGTCACTGGTTCGGTTTTTATGCATTTATTTATTGACAGAGCATTTCATTTCTGTGAAATATCTTGTTAATAAAATTTTATGTACTGAACCATCACTCGCCCTTGTGCCAAATCCAACCTGTATGTGTGTGTGTTTGAGAAATAGATAGCCGTGCTGGAATGTTTGACTTTTGAGTAACTCTGTTTAGGTGTACATTACAGCTATAAATAACTTACTAAATGTAGATATTATTGTTAAACCATGGGAGGATATGGGCATGTCTTTCTTGTGAATTCTAAGTTATTTTTTTATTCACAATTTCCTGCAAACTTGAAAATGTCTGTCACAATTTCCGTGCAATATTGTCCCAAGAATCTCACGCTGTTGAACTTAAAATTTTATTCAGTCAAAACAATTTGGTTTTGAAAGGGGGTTTCCATGAGTTTTTGACCCAGGGCTCGGTGGCCATCTAGGGAAACCTACCTAACCCACACATTTCTGGAAACTAGACACCCGGGGGACTCCAGCGAGGTATGGCTTGCGTGGGTCCCTCATCATGCTCCTACCCAGAATCCACTGCAAAGCTCAAATTTTGCAAAAAAAATCTCACATTTCGGTGTGGTAAAGTTGTGGAATCTGCGTGGATCCTCAAATATTCTGCCACCCAGCCAGCGTTCCTCCAGGTCTCCCGATAAAAATGGTACCTGACTTGCGTGGGTAGGCATAGTGGCTGCAACTGGAAAAGGCCCAAATCGTACGGTGGAGACTTAAAAATTACCTACAGCAAATCTATCTTTTTTGGTGGGGGGCACCTGAGTTTTTTGCCTCGGGCTCGGCGGCCATCTTGTGAATCTTCCAAAGCCAAACAGTTCTGAAAACTAGACACCCGGGGGAGTCCAGAGAGGTATGGCATGCGTGGGTCTCCCAACATTTTCCTACCCAGAATTCCCTGTAAACCTTAAAATTAGGTTAAAAACACTTTTCCATACATTTTTGTGTGGGATTCTCCATGCCGGCACAAATGTCCTACCACCCAGCGTTCCCCTTGTACTCCCGAGTAAAATGATACCGTAAACATTGATTCAACACAAATGGGGGTGAGACAGTGGATTGCTCTGCTGCTTTTTTCTAGGCTTGGCCACGCATCTAACTTTTTTGGTATTCCTGTGGGAGTGCAGCCTGGCTGCTTTGACAAGTCTCAGAGCCATTATGCTGCCAGTGTTAGTATGCAGCTCCCCTCTGGCAGTCCGCATGACACATGATAAAAAGGCCAGAAGGGAGGGCCTTGCAATATAATTTTTAATGGGTTGCATTGATATTCTTTTTTCCCGACACACTTCTGCTTTCTGTGTGTTTTGATGTCGACGTCAGCAAGAATTTGCAAAGAGTGCACCGGGGTTTTTACAGAAAAGTACTTTTATCGTGGCAGCGTACCTCCGAGTGTTCCCGATTCCAGCTGGCATTTAGAGTGTTTTGCAGTGTTTGCGTCAGGTGCTAGGCACACTAGCTCAGTTGTACTTTTTCTTCTTAAAAATGGACCATGGGAAGGCTGATTAGGTCTTTCTGGGGGCTTCTAACCATTCCTCCCCAGTCTATTATGCAGTGGATGCACAACCCACTGAGCTGTTTTATTATCCCTGGTAGTTGAACTTTGGTTTGTTAGCCACCCATAGGCAAAGTGGTGGACTCCTTGCAAGTGTCTGACCTGGTTGATTTTTGTTTTGTTTTGAAACACACATTGACAAAGCCAATAGCCAAAGCTTGCATTTTGTGGCCTGCTGAAATGGGGGGGGTGGTGTGGGCAGTGGACCAAAGACCACTGTTTTCTATTTTCATAAAAATTCAGATAAGAATTTTAAAATGAAAAGATTCAGTTTACTTTTGAGATGTAAATCCCTCTCCCCCAATGCATTGTAGTTAGTGCAAGTTTTGCATAAAAGGTGGAATGCTGCACCAAACAGCCATTAAAGTGGAGTGAGAGAGATACAGCTAAGGTCTAAGATAAAACCCACGCTATTTATATTTTAAAAATTTGATAACCATGGGTCTTTCTGACAGCTGGAGGGTCAAACCAGACTTAAAGCATATTAAATGAAATGATAGCTATAGATTTATGCACACATCTGCACAGTCACGCCACATCTAACAAGCATTTGCAATGCAATAGGTCTTGCATTATTATTTGCAACGCCAATAGCTCAAACTTTCAGTGATGCACGACCTATTGCATTACAATTGCTTGTTGCAGTTTGTGGGCCTGTTTTTATGGTCTACTGAATCGGTTTTCACTGTTGATTTACCTGACATTAAAAAGAAATTGCCTACATTAAGCTAGAATCCATGCAGACTTCCCTACATAGCAAAGCAGTTATACATAACCCTTGGCAAAGCACTACGCTACACTACGCGAACTGCACGTAGCACAGTGCAAACACGCGTAGCGTAGCGTAGTGCAGCGGTAATTTTTTGCTTCCTCAACGTCAAGTTTGCGACCGCGAGCAAGCAAAATGACATCCCGGCGAGACTTTCTCCTCATTCGGGATCATCCACATAAGGTTGCCGATCGCGAGCGTGGAAAATAAACCTCCCGGCGAGATTCTCAACGCGGGGAGGTTAGGTTTCTCATTGCGAGTGGTCGTGTATACTCACGACTGCTCGCAATGAGAATCTACCAGTCCGCGTTGAGAAAGCAGCTGCTCGATGCCGTTTTCAATGAATACACAGTGCCGGATGCTTGTCTGCACTGTGCAGTTATTGAAAACGGCATCTTGCACAGTGCAAACAGGGTACTACGCAGTTCGCGTAGTGCTACGTGTAGTGCGTAGTGCGAAGTGCCCTTCGCGTAGTTACGCGTAGCGCTACTTCGCAAGCTACACCCAGCCCTAGTGTACATTGTGTCTTTACAAGTTTAAAGCTGCCCCGATTTGCAAACATGCCCACTTGTTTATGTATCTAATTCACTAATTGGGGCCCTGTTATTTTCATTCTAAGGCCTATATTCTATCCGCTCCGAGCGCTATATTGTGAGTTTTAAAGTCTGCACTACATTTGCCACTCTACAGATTTTAACATCGTGTCCTTGTAGAGAAACATTGCCACTTCCACTTTGAAAGCAAATTCACTGTCTGAAAGGGTCGTGTTATCTGCTTAGCTGGTGCCATTAAACGTATCTCTGTAGTGCCAGCATCAGAGGAGACCAGGAGGGCACCATCTGGTGTTTAGCATGACCAGCAGGAAGTAGTGCTGGTGGTCTTCCTACTCACACGCATGCATAGCAGCGTGCATGCTGCGCTGGACTGGGAACAGCAACCAGCCCTGGCAGAATGCTGCTCGACAGGCCCTAGGAGCAGAGGGGTTGGTAGCAAGAAGCACTGTTCCCGCGTTTGTTAGAGGGGGGCGATATTTCAGCACTGCGACTGTGACAAAACCAACCCCCGCGGGCACAAACTGTCCTCCACCCCTGTGGCCCACGAGGGAAATGCCAGGTACCCGGTCACCTTTTAATACAATCAAGGCTAATAGAATTCATAAAGGCTAACTTTGACAGAGAATACAGAATCTGCTCAGCTGCTATTAAACGAAGATGAAAGTTACTTTTAACACTTTAAAACAAAGGCATAAGAAAAGACCCAGCAGCCCCTGCACTCCAGGGGGACCCCACACTTTACATTTCAGAAGTGGGATTGTGGGTCCTGTCTGACCTGCAATGAAATGAAATGAATAAAAACAACAGCTTAAGAGCTGAAGTTGCTGTTGTTTCAGCATGTCTGCCACAAGACCAGATTCAGAAGGGAGACTGTTGTGACTTGAAGGGAGGCTTCTTGGCTCCTTGGCTCACGCTTCTAGCTCTCCATCGAACTTTGGAATGTTGGTGAGGATTCGATGGAAAGCAAAAAGGAACTGGACCAGGGATGAAGATGAATAGCTGCCAAGGTTTCAGACTGCCTATGTGTGCCAATTTCATGATTTCAGTGTAATTATGAGTGACATTCAATGACTCATGTGGGTTGAACATTGCGTTTTTGTATGATGCGCAGGGACAGATTTGAGTGACTTCTGCTTATTTACGGAGGAGAAGGAGTATCTTAGAACAAGCGCCATAGCTTTAAGCTATCAGGCCCATTTGACGTGAGTACTCCTTAGGAAGTCAACACGTGCTGACACCTTTGGAATAGGATAACGGGGAAATAGGTAGGATTGTCATGTAGAGCAGAGTAGGGAAAGATACCTTTTGTTTTCTTCTCAAATGAAAAGAGAATTGGACTCAGCTTCTATTCTTAGTTGCATTTTGATTTTGGAGTTCATCATATTATGCCTTCAGTGCCGAATAAATTATATTCGTAGACTCGGATCTGTATTGAATTTTATGTACCTATATACTCTGATATTGAGGTGAGTTTATATTCAATTATTTTTGGCCTTATAATAAATCCCCACAAATGGAATTCGGAGTCGGTGGTCCTTTAAAAGCATGACTAAATTGAAATATGTCAACTATATTGTTTATCCCAATATTGTGTCAGTGTTAAAAACACTACTGACACAACTAAGTGCTACTATGATGCACAAATAGTTTTATTTAAGATGGTCACATTCTTTATTGATTCAAAAAATGAGGGATGTGGGATTTTGTCCTGTAAATGTATGTAATTTTAATTTAAATAAAAAAAAGTTAATTAACTTTCCATAACTGCATGTCAGACTTTTTAATTTATCACTTTTGCATCACACAATAAAGGGTCATGTCAGGCGCAATTTCATGCGCCTCAAAAGGTTTCCTTTTTTTGTAGAGCTCTCTAAATTTTGGACTAAACCTTGGTGGTTGGTATGTTTATATAGATTCATCATCGTGATGTAAATGGGTAGGAACATTTAGCCACCGTAGTGGTACTTATTTTAGTGAGCTTTGAAGGATGTGTGTACCTGGGAGGATTTTAACCTCCGACCATTGATCTCTGTAGTGAATGAATTAAATCACATAGGGTCCGATGTATGAAGCGTTTTTCCCATTCTCAAACGGGCCAATTCACAGAATCTTCCCGTTTCCGAACAGGAAAAAGCCTTTTGGTATGTATCATCCCAAAAGGCATTAGCAAAATAGTGAATCGCAAAAATTGTGATTCCCTATTTTGCGAATGCATTCAAAGAATCACAATTTGTTATTCCTTAAATGAAATGCAGGAAGCCCCCAAATTTTGCGACCTGCATTTAAGGAATCGCAAATTACCACCATCTTCAAGTTGGTGGTAATATGTGAATTCTATGAAAAATTCACTTTTTGCATTTTTCAAGCTGCCATGTGCCCTTAGGGCATGTATGTGCGCCACATGTGTACACATGCATATTCCAGGGGTGCAACAGGGTGTCCATTTGGCACCCTTGCACCCTTTAAATTGCAAGCACAATTTGTGAGTACCTATTGGGTACTCACAAAATACACATGCAATTCCCATTCATTCCTATGGGCCTAGGCCCATAGGAATGAATGGGAAGCTATTCCTTATTTGCATCTCGCAATTTGCGAGTTGCACATGAGGAATATGTAAGAATCGCAATTAATATTGCGAAACCTACATACATGGCATTTTGCGATTCCATAATAGCGAATCGGTAAAATTCACTAATATGGAATTGCAAAATCCAATATTGATACATCTGCCCCTAAGCATCCAGACCCCACATAACAGATGTTATCACTGATTGAATCAAACAGTACATCATTTACATCACCGGTGACATGCTCATTCCCACTGCTGATAAGCAACAAATATCGCCATATATACGTAAATTATAAAACTGTACTGCTGAATGGAAGATTATGGCCCTGAAAATGGGAAAAAGTCACATTTCCATCAACGGATCCTTGAAATGCGAGTATCACATTCCGAAAAGACAGCTTTTACAGCCTGATTCAAAGGGAGGGAAATCGCCTTTTTAGTCTCTTGGGAAAAAAAATTCAATTAAAAGGAAAATGTGCCTTTGTTAGTGCAAAATTATATATATATGTTAATTTCATAAAGATTAAAGTGCTCATTTATTATTTCTGGATTGAAGAATCTATGTCCAGAAACTTGGTAAACTGAAATGCAATTGAATCACAAATGACAAAGATACTAAAGTATCAGCTGAAAGATAGTTCTAAAAGACAAAAATGTGAAGGCATTTTTCTGATCTTTCTATACACCTAATGTATTTTAGGTTTAAAAACAAATACTAAAAATAAGAAAAAAGCAACAGATGATGGTACAATTGGTTCATTTCATCTCTACAAAACAGCCATCATACAAAGGCTTCATTGTTGTGTTATTTATTGGTAAGCTTTCTGTTTCTTGTGCATGCAAATTACATTAGTTCATGCTTCTGTAAAGGTACACAGACAAAAGTGTCTTGGTCCTGAAGCAAAGACAAATAAAAGGCAAGAAGTATCACTAGTTAGCGCTGCTTGATGGACTGTAGCATGGCTGGCTTTAGGATGGTGCGAGTGATGATGCCGAACTGGGCGTTGATCTGGTGATGGTGGCACTGACTTCAGGGGGCGCTGTGTTTAGTAATAACTGATCATTTAAAAACACCTGCTGTAGAGTTCCTTTCCGGCAGCAATACAAATTTCAAGATTTCTTTTGTGATTATGGTTCCTACTAGGGAGAGAGATCGGACTTTTGTCAAGTGGCACTTTTGACTCACCATAAAGTAGCGCAGAGGGATAATATGCCTGCTGCAAATAGTGCATGTCGTGCAAATTACTGCTCTGTATTTTATGTGGAAAGCTTAGTCGATTACCGCTTTAGTCACAGAGGGTCACATGATTTTGCGAGTTAAAGAGGTGAGTTTTGAACACTCTCCTGAATTGGAGCAGGGTTGAATCTGTCCTGATCGATAAAAGGATGTTGTTTCAGATTGTTGGTGCATAGATCAAAATGACCTGTTGTTTTGTTTTTTCCTTTTTTCCACTTCTTAGTCTGCAGTCTGATGCTGTTCTAGCTCAGGGTGTGCTGAGATCTAATAGTGATGGTGAGTTTGTCTTCAAGATAGGTGGCATACTGGTTGTTATGGCTTTGTCAATGTAGTAAGTTTGGAAGCTGGTGCAGACCGGCAATGCAAGCCAATTGAGTGACACAAGGAAGAGGGTGGTGGGATGGCATTTCTTCAGGCCTTGGAAGAGACATGCTGTGGCATGCGAGATGCCCCTAGGTAACACTCTGGAGTCTGGGAGGCCATGGAGTAGGACATTACTGCCATCCAGGTGCAAAGGTAGGATGGCTTGAACAGCAGTTCTGAAGTCACATTCTGGAAAAAAAGGCTTGACTTTCTTTAGAAGAGAGAGCTGGTAACAGGCTGTCTTTGTTTTTTTGCAATGTGTTCCTTGAAGGTGAGGTTGGTGTCCAGGGTGAATCCAAGTGGTTTGGCATTCATGGAGAATCTGCCAAGATTCCTATCATTGAGCAGGGTGTGTACTGTATCTTGGGAAAATATTAGGAATTTTGTTTTGGTTTGTTTGAGCTTCAGGTAGGTGCTATACAACTAGGCCTGACCAAGACAAAATTCCTGCTATTTGTCCAGAGTAACAAGGAACAATAAACTTTTATTGTGTGGTTAGTTATAAACCATTACAATTTTATTAAGAGTAGAGGTCAGTTAAAGACAGCGTGGCAAGAGAAAGCGCAAATGTTTAGCTTCATGGCAGGAAGACTAATGTGCAAGATCAGTCTGCAGACCTTTGAGCAGGATCATTAAAAAACTATTTGCAATCATGTTGAGTCAAACGCCAAGATACAGCCGCAAGATCAATATAATTGCTTTGTGAGCATTTAAAACAATCGTCAGGTTAAAAGGATGAGTAAAAAGAAAATATTAAATCAGAGCAAAGTGCCAATGGCTGGAAGACTAACATGCAGAGGAGATAAGTCCATAACTATAGAGGTACAGAAACACTAAAAATCTAATTTGCAATCACATCGAGTCAAACACCAAGTTAAAGTAGCAAGGACAATATAAGTGCTTCCCGAGCATTTAACCCCTTGGCCGCGGCGGTCATTCACCCCGGGTACTTTGGGGCAGGGGGGCGTGCACAGCGCCCCGGTGCTCGTGATGAGCTCAGCTCGTCATGAGCCACGGTGGCCGTGTGCTCATGACGAGCTCAGCTCGTCACGGTCACACCCGTTTCTGTGGAACGCTCGTACAGCAGGGGAATTAGCCCTGTGTGCGAGCGTTGGAGCCGTTATGCCGAGCTCAGATCGTCATGAGCACACGGCAACTGTGGCTCATGACGGCATGGGAGGGGTTAAAACCATCATCAAATTGAAGGGATACATTAAAAGAGAATATACATTCACGGCAAAGTGCGTGTGCTGAGAAGGGTGAGAGCAGCAGTGTTTCACATTCAGACTTAGGACTCTCACCAGTGGCAGGGTGGTAGCAGTAGTTTTTCACCAATAAATCTGGGGTGTCAGGCCGATGAACTGTTCAAGGGGAGCAAAGTATGCTTGCCACCCACTGTAATGACATAAAAGTAAAGGTAGTGATATGAGGTGGGCAGTGAGCCTGTAAAATTATTTTTATGGGATGAGAGGTACAGTTTTGCAGGTTCCGATGACAGAGGTTTCAAAACTTATGGTCCACTCAGAGGCGGGCACAGCGGTGACTCTTCCACCAGGTAAATGAACAGTTGGAATTGGGTGCTAACTGGGGGTTCACTAAGCGAGAGGTACCAGACCTGCTCGGAGAGAGCCCAGAGCGGCCAAGTTTGTTGATGGCTGAAACAACAGACTTGGCCAGCAGAATGTTTAGGATGACATTGCCTGGGATAATGGAGGCAACAGTATCCTGCCGACGTGACTGAGCACCCAGTTAATTCCACTCACATTGCAAAAGGGATTTACATTCCTCTAGGAAGACTGGGCAGAGGCAGACGATGTGTTCAAATGATTAATCACACAGACCACAACCCTGGCATGTTATTCTTTCCAAGGGCAGGCGCCATCTGGCAAAATGTTTAAAAAAAGGCCCTTGCTCAAGCCAGAGGGCCATCAATCTTGCCTTCTGGAGTTTTGAATAGAAACAAGACAGGTAGGATGGAGGAGACACTGGCTGATAGGAATTTATGACTGCCCAGGCATGGTTTTGTTTAGCTAGAGTGGCCTTGTCAGTGTGATATGAACAGGGCATTCAGATTTTGAATGCATTGCTTAAAACCAAGTTGACTCAGATTAGAAGAATAGAGCTCACTCACGCTCAAGGTACTGAGGCAGTTCTCAAGGTAAAGATGATGCGGTTGCCTAGGGCTGTCAGTTTAAGCTCATCCCATAGTAGCACTGCAAAACCGCCACTCTTGGCAGCTCTGAGTCTGGGGGCACAGACTTAGAAAGGTATTATCTCTGGTGGCTCGCTGATCGTAGAGACCCAGTTCCAGCCTGATCTGAGCAGCGGGGGCAAATCTCTGCAGGTGGAAAATGAATTTATATATCCTGGTGACATGTTTGTTCAGTTGTTTGCAATTTGTTTCCTAGTATGATTTCACTATCGTAGGTCAATGATGGTATAATGTTTGCCCTGAGTCATCTGAAGGGACAGGTCCTTTGATTCGAATTCCTTCTGTTGCGGAGCAGGGAGTCTCTTGCATCAATGAGGGCCCCCAGATATTTGTATGAGTGATCCTTTAAGATCTTAATGCCATTGTAGAGCCAGCCACCCCCTGATATGATTTCCTTCTAAGATTTACAGCTTTAGTTATCTTTAAGTTGACTTTCAAGCTGTTGCTGGAGGTGTAGGAGTGCAGCAGGTTTAACCGTCCCTGCAACCCTACTCTTGTGTAGCTAGGGTAAGGTCATCTGTGTAAAGCAGATTGCTGATATGTTCCCCACCAATCCATGGGTAGTGACTGTTGAGGGTGTTGAGCGCTTTAGACAGATATGAAATAAACAAGTTGAAATGTAGGGGGGCTAACATGCATCCCTGCTTTACACCCCTCATGGTGGGGATTTGTCATGAGACTTAGGCTACATCCACAAATTCTGCCGATGGAATAACAATTCTGCCCACTCCTACCAACAACCCAATCTCTCACGCTGGTTTCCAGCTGTGAGGATATGGACTTTTGTTTGTGAATTGCCTAACAGGAATCTTGGGCTACTCTACCAACCTACATAAATAATCTAAGACCAATTTGAGTTAAACTCTCCCTGATTGGCCATTTGTATATTTCTAAATTTTCTCTCTGACTGTGTGCCTGAACCCACCTCTACAAGTATGGAGTTTGGCCATCTTGGATTATGCCAGTAAAGCACTGAATGGTTGAGTGTGGGACAACAAAGTTGATGATTTTAATGGGCTGTTTAATCTGATTCTAAGAGAGCACATGCCCAGTACATGTTTTGCAAAACTGCTACAGCACCTACTTGAAAGCAAGCTGACTGACTCCAGGAAGCCTGCTGAGGAGGCAGACCTCTTGGCCAGGACCATAATGTCCATGAAGATATCTGGGAGGAACCTCAAAAAGGGTGATTCAGGTTCCCCCAGCAGAGTGAGGGGAGGTTAAAGATGACCCAGACAAGTCCCAGGGTAAGGGGAGGAAAGGGGTCCTATGACCAATCTGAGAAACAAAGGGATGGCTCTGGTTGGTGGTGACAAGGGCATCCCCATTTCCAACCCTGCAGTTTTGAGTGTTCACAATTAGGACACAAGCAGGGGGACTTGGCATGTTTAAAGAAATCACCCACAGGGAAGACCTCTACAGGGGTGGCCAACATGGGCTTATGGGTTAGTATTCCCATGGGGTAGGTCATTGACCATGCCATGATCTCCCTTAGCTAGGGGATAGACTCAGAGGGTGAACGTGTGATCTCTGAGTTTGGGAGTTGTCACTTCCACCAGGTGAAAGTGAATGGGGTCCCTGTTACTGCTCTGTGGGGCACCTGGGCTCACAAGCCTATGATAATTGAAAGGCTAGTTTATCAAGAGCAGTACATCAGCCAGGTGTGTAGGGTCACGCCCTTGGGCAGGACTTTCTGCTCTGGTATCCTTGGAGTGAATTGGGGATGTGACCCAAAGCAGGGTTGTAGCTAGTCCACTGATGCTGTGATGTATTTACTATGGGTACTGTATCGTTCCCCATATTTCTGACCCTTGTCTGGTTAATAATTAACTAGCAGCCATTCAACTGCACAGAAACCCGTTATCTGATTAGCCACACAACGGCACAGAAGCCCGTTATCTGATTAGGTCATAGCGCATGCCATCTCATTAGGCAAGCACTATTTGTCCAGCCCCCTAATAGGCATACGGTGTTCTCAAAACAAATCAAACCTACCACGACCTGGGAAATCCCCACAGCCATTGTTTTGATTTAGCCGAGAACTTCAGTAAAGAATGTGCGAACGACCAGTTCGTATGACATCCTTATTGACGTATTTATGTCCATCCTTACGTCAATCTCGGCACCTTTCAAGTATAAATAATACCGACATTGCCTTAAGCAAACACACGAGGTGGTGACAAGATTGGAGCAGCGAGACTTGCCGAGGAGCCCAGCTGACAGCGAAGCCCACAGACGCTGCCCCTCCTTTCTGACGCGCTGAGAGAGAGAGACGCTGCCTTTTCTCCTGCCGAGAAATCCAGCTCCGGTGCTTCCAGCCGCCCTTGCAGGCAGCTTGGATATCAAGCCCTGAGATAGAGATACCAGCCCTCCAGCCTTCTAAATCCCAGGTACTGAACGAATAACCCCTTGCAGAGAATTCTTGAAGCAGACCCTTGGCAAAGCAAACTTAACTTAAACTGCTACTTATCTACTCCCGCCCACGTATTAGGCTTAGGTCAGGTACATTGTGGTAGGCGTAGTTAGAAGCACCAGTTGAGTACGATTAGTCAATGTATATATGTATGTATCTATTTTATCCATTTTAAGTATCATATGGCTAAGAAACCATATCAATGCTTTTACAGTATTATTTTATAATTCTGTTATTACTGTATGCACTTTACTTAACAATAAGTATTGCAATAATAGCGATTCATTTCTCTTGTATGAGAAAAGAGACTGATCAATAAATAACATCTTTTTATTGAACACGCCCGTCTCTTCCTTTTCTCTACAATCTGGTGAAACTAAGAATGCACTGAACTGACTGAGTAAAATAAGTTGTCTTTTGTTTTCACACGACTCTAGAGATACACTCTTGATTAGGGAGAGCAAAGTTGTCATGTTCTATGGTTGTCAGAAACTAAATCCCTTCTTGTCTATCCAGGGAGGTTAAACTCCTCCATGTCTATTCGAGAAAGTTTCTAGTGAACTCTGAGCTAGCTGGCAAACACTAAACTTTAAGTCTAATATCGTCAGTAGAAGACCTAGTTAACCTCTGTCCTACGTCTATACTATTGAAGATATTATTCCAATGCGCAGAGCCTATTGGGATAATAGGAACTACACTACATGGCACCCAACGGTTTGGATAGGCGATAAATCTAACGTAAGACATTAGAGTAACTCAGTCGTGCTTTTTCACACAGACCCCTTTTCCCCATAATACTCCAAAGACGTCTGGAGTGGGTGAAAGGTTAAATCCGCCAAACTTAGTAGGAGGAGACTCCTATGTATGGTTCTTGGTTTATTCAACGTTGAAGGATACACTGTTCCAAAATATTGTGCATCTAATCTTTTTTTCCATAGAAACCTGATCTGCAAATAAATAAAATAACTTTCTTGACATTAGAATGTCACAAGCTGAAGAAGAAAGGGAGACAGTTAGAATAGCAGCTCAACTCATAGCGGCTGACAATAGTCTCCTTCAGCAAGACCCGGATGCAATACTCATCCCGGTCAACATAAGGAAATTTATAACTTTAAAACTTATAGAAAATGGGCTGACACCGAGAGGTAGTACAGTCATATTCGTAATTGAGGCACACGAATATCGGCAGACAGAGGTATTCTATTCATGGATAAACTTTCCAGCAGTAAACGCTGTAACAAAGGACTTCCACTATTACAAAATAGAGGAACCTCCAAATGAGTACACTCCTTTCGAGGAGGTGGAAATACCACTCAAATACCAAGAGCACCTGCTCTGGTTTAATGGCGCCCTAAAACATAATAATCACATCACCAGGCTCGGACCACTAGGTAGACCAGGAGCAACGTGGCCGGTCCTAGCCGGATACACACCACATCCAGACATTGAAGAAATGTCTGCACCAGAACTTTTAGCACAGCTAAAACAATTAATTAAAATACATAGACAATTAGTCCAATATGTAATGCGGACTTCAACAGTCCAACCAGCTATTAAAATTCCACAGCTGATCCCTCACCAGGGGAACACAAATAAAATTACACCACAGAACATACAGTCCTGTCTAGGTAAAGTACCCGCAAAACGGGAACAAACTCCATTCTGGTTAGCACAAAAAATCACTCAAATAGAGGCGGTATTTCCAGATACCACCCCGGTTGAGAAACACAGGATTCTGACTATCTGTCTTCCAATGGGAATCGCACCACATGTGGAGGACTGTGACACTTGGGGTACAGTCTTTGCTTCCATTTACACAAAAACACATGGTGTTCCATCCATGTCAGTAATACCAGATGTGCTAAAACAAATTCAAGATGAATACGGTCCAGAACCTGCTTTAACTCTTGGTATGAAACTACTAAAACACTTCAAACAGGTCTCGGCAATATTATTAGCCAATATAAAGGGAGAAGCAGCAAATGTGGCGATCCGCCAGAGGTTGAAAGAGACAGATATAGCAGACCAACCATTTGAAATTGCCAGAATCATAGAAAAATCTTATGAAGAACTAGGAAGAGATAGTTTGGGTGGAAAACCGGTGAAACCCCAATTTATTGAAAATCCTGAAAAGGTATTTATTAAAAATAATCTAAACACTCAAAAAAAGAGCTGGGATGGAAATAAACAATCCACTCCTAAAGAAAAAAGATTCCAGTCCAGAGGAAGGTCTCCTCGGCGGAGAGAAAGATCTCCGGACCAAGGACGCAAGTCTCCCCAAAGGGAGCCCTCTGAGAAAAAAATACAACCTTAGAAATAGGGATAATCTGAAGAAACCTGATAGATATCAAGATATTGATACACGTCCCTCTCAATCTTTTCAGACTTCCTTGCAGAAATCGGAAAGAAGAGGACGATCAGAACACAGGGAAGAACACGTCAAGTCCAAAGACAAGGAACCTGCTCATCAAAATAAGAAATTACAGTTTCCAAAAAAGAAGGTAGCCAGTATTAAAGTAATCAACCATGCCGAGAATACTGAGGACACAGCTGAAAAACGGAGAATGGGCTCAGACAATGCTAGACAGTGCAGCAGAAGTGAGCATAGCTCGCAAGATCCTTATGAATCATCTGGAGACAGTGGACACGAATGAATACATTCAGGTGGAAACTGCAGATACCAGAGTTAGCAAACCTCATAAAATATATGAAATAACATTGCGTATAGAGGGGGATAAGACTAGGAAAATAAGGGGTCTCTTTTGGGATAATCTCTCCAAGGGCTATGATATCCTTTTAGCTGAAAGAGACTGGCCACCAGAGTTTGTCAGGGAGTGCCCTCATGGCGAAGAAATAATTATGCCTGCCTTCTCAAGTCATATTCCAATTCATAAAAAATATACACTTGCAAGAAAGTGGGCAGTAACCCAAGCTCCTGCATTATATAAAAACCATGTGGGATGGGATGAGGACTCTCCTCCTCACAAAATCCAGTTAAAATCACAACCTACTGCTCAGAGGCAGTACCCAATTAAGCAAGAAGCTAGAAAACGGGTAAAAGAGATCCTAGATCAACTTGAATACCAGGGGGTGATTGAAACTTGCACCTCACAAATGAATAATCCTTTGTTCCTGTCTCCAAACCAGACAATTCATATCGTCTTGTTTTGGACTACAGACACCTTAACTCATGTTGCAAAACCTTTGCAGTACAAAACTCGCATAGTGCTGCACTAATGAATAACATAGTGCGCCAAAAATACAAAACAACATTAGACATCTCTAATGGATTCTTCTGTCAAAATATAGCACCAGAGAGCAGATATTTGACCGCGTTCTCAATAAATGGTGCGCAAAAAAAATTCTGTCGTTTGCCCCAGGGGTTCAAGAATAGCCCAGGATTATTCTCAGCAAGAGTAACAGAGTTACTACAAATATATGATGATGAGGCATTATCTTATGTCGATGACATCTATCTAACAGATGATGACTTGGATACTCACTTGAAGAGAGTGAACACCATAATACTTGGGTTCGCAGCAGAGGGTTACAAATTCAACTTTAAAAAGTCAAGAATTGCCCATCTAACTGTCCTGTTTTTAGGATATGAACTATCAAGTGAAGGCAAAAGTCTGGCTGACAATTTCCTAGAGAAATGTGATGTAATCCAAGCACCTAGAACACTAAAAAACTTACAATCAATTCTAGGTTTCCTAATTTTCGGAAGAACTTACATTATAAATTATGCAGAGAGAGTTAAACCTCTCTATGATCTTATAAATCCAGATTTTAAAAGAATCAATTGGACTCAAAAACACACAGAAATTTTGAGATCTTTACAAACAGATATGTTAGTTAAAACAAAATTACAAACACGTGACAACACACGCAACCTTGTGATTCGAGTCATTCCAGGAAGATGCGGATTCACATACCTGACCTCTAATGAAGGAGAGAAGGTACCAATAGCATACAAATCACATTTGTACACAGAAGCTGAAAAAAGGTTCAGCATTAAGGAAAACATTGTTCATGCGGTTCAAACAGCTGTAGCAAAAGAAAAATACCAAGCCGACGGTAGACAGGTTACAGTCAGAACAGCAGAATCAGCTTTTGAGGCATTAACAACACCATGTAATTTACCAACAACTGCACTGAATCCAGAATGGATACAATGGGTAAATTCTGTTGCTACAGACAAAGTAAAATACTATTTTGACCCGGAAATGAAAGAATTAAAATATCTAGAATATGAGAGAGAATACCCTCTGCCAATCGACATTCTGCCTTTACGACAGTACGCCTGTGTAATATATACAGACGGTCATGCTCAACCCTCAGTTTGGGGAGAGCTGGCTTACAACGCCACATGCGAAATTGTAAAAGAAGTGTGGCGCGGAGGTAAATTAAGACCTCTACTTACAAAAACACACTCAGTGGAAAATAATTCAGAACAACAAACTGAAATAATAGCGTTAAAAATGGCGCTAGATAATGCCGATCGCGAATTCCCGACACTTATAGTGTGCGATTCGTATTACTGCGTCAAATCATACAATAACGATTTACAGAAATGGATTCAAAACGGTTACAAAGATGACACAGGTGCAACAATAAAGCAAAAAGTGCTTTGGGAACAAGTAGTTCTTTTACAGAAAGAACTGCCAAAAACTCACGTGATACATTCACTGAGTCATCAGCGTGATGGCGTTCACGTTGCAGGGAATTCATTGGCTGAGACAGCCACAGCAGTAGCAACTAAATCGGCTTCCGTAGCTACAAAAAAGCGTGCAGTAAAATACATTGACGGAGAAACTGTGCTGGCAGTAAAAACGTCATCAAAAGGCGACTGCTCAGCTCTACCGATCAATTACCCACGCAATTATACATACATAATCGCTGCAAACTCAGTCCCTTTTGCTCGAATCCCTGGAGTGGGGGATAGAGTAATTCCAAACACGGACAGGAGAGGCTTGTTAATAGCAGACGCGCATATGGGTGAGGGTCTCAGACACCTTAAGCTAAAAGATTCTCTGGAAGAATTACAATCAGTGTACTGGTGGCCAGGCATGAGCCTGCATCATCACATTTTTGTAAAAAACTGCCCAGACTGCAATAGAGATCGCAGTGGCGAGAGAAACGGTTTAATACCATGGCGTTTCACTCCAGAATGTATCAAATCAACAAAAAGAATAAAAACCCAGTATGAATAATGCGTCACATTAACATGTAAAGACTATTTTCACTTATATAGTAGACCCCAACTTTCGGCTGACGTCGGAACTGTTATACAAAGATTTACGAGTCTAGAATGGCATATACGCTAGAAGCATGTTACGTTCTGACCAAAATCTTTCCTTTAGCTCTAAAAACAGCTTATGGGGGGTGCCTGGCCAGAATGAACATTGCATTGCGGGACTCTTCTCACTTCCTTCCTGAGGGAAACGGGATGGTGTAAAGAAAAAACCAAGGCATAAAGCAATCTATAACAGCAAAGATATTAGGTTCAGGAGTTGGGTGGGTCAAACATTTAATAAGTGTCCAACGTAGTCTAAATAACCTGCCAAGAAATTCTCTGAAAGGACTCAGTCCGTACGAACTATTGTTTGGGACTAGAATGTTAATCCAGGACTTAGATAGTCAGACTTCAGTGGTTAAAGAAAAATGCTTTGATATCAAAGATCGCTTGGCTATTTTGCAGGACTTATATGAAACAAGAAAAGACCTGAGCAACATAAAGTTGAAACAGCAGCCAACAACCACTGAAGAAAAACCACCTGTCCCAGCAAGGCCTGTCTGGATTCCAAAAGTCGGGGATCTGGTCAGAGAGAAGATCGCGGTAAAGAAGGAATTTGGGACTTCTTACAGAAAAGCAGCTCCGGTCTTGTCTATCAACGGGACAAGATCAGTAGTACTACCGCCCCTTGCTGGTAAAAAGGAGAACCGAGTCATATCCATCGACCTGGTTAAACCACAATCATGTGGCCGATAACAAATAGTAGGCCAAGTGGACTCCCAAGAAGTAGCAGAACACCAAAGTTTGCTACATCCACAGAGGTTCAAACTGAAAGACTGATCACATTTGAACAATCTACAGTGAAACAACAAGGACTATGCAACAAAGCAATGGAACTTGAACCTCTCAAAACCCAAATAAAAGCTTTTCATCAAGAAACAACAACCTACGATGATGTAACTACAGACTTTGCTAATGAAACAAAGCAAAATCCAAAAGCAAAAAGTAATCCAGAAGCAATTGGAACAATTGACAGAACGGCATCCGGCTACTTCATCAACTTCGATGATTTTTCTGAAGATCCAAGTGTAACAGAAGTACAGCCATCAACAAAAACTTTTAAAGACAAAGCAAAGGAAATTTTTCATCAACTAAAGGAAACCTATCTGACTTCTCCATGGATTGAAATTTGGGTGACATTAGGTGCATTTGTCCTCATACTTTGGCTCATCATGGTACTATGCTTGGGACATTTCATTGAGAGAAAATATGCTAAAATGAACACAGCAAGCCAGAAAATCAACTTGGTCCTTAAACCACACACATCTTCACACGTCAAGAAAAGAGAACTTTCTTCAGTGAACTTCACAGCCAATCCTATACCAGGCGGTGTAGCATGGGACAATACTGATTATGAAATCTATGGCCCGGTTGAAATCCTGAAGTATCCACATCAATTTAAGATCTCGTTAAGTGACTTTGTAAAACCAAGCACATTTGCTGATGATTGGGACTTTGAAAGTATTAATGATATGATGTCTGACCTAGTAATGTCTGCTAAATTTACAGAACATGATTATTTGCAGGGTTCGTCTAATTATGATCAAATGTTCTGCTACAACCACTATGGTAACCATTATCTCCATAAATCTGCACAACCTAGAAATATTTTAAATTATAACCAATGGGAACATTGTGCTACTCCTCCAAAGGGTAGTTCTAAAACATTTTATGATAAATATTCATATTTTTCAGGGTTTAACACAAGTAATGCAGAAACATTTTATTTCAAATTGTCGAATAAGACAGGTATGAAGACCATGCTTACAAACACGAAATTGATATATTCAGATTCATTTTTTGAGCCAATGAATACATTTGGTTTTGATTTCTGGAAAAATAACATTGAAGCAAAAACTGTTTGGGGTACAAAAGATTGGCAAGTACAAGGTATAGAATCATTGTTCAGAGCCTGCATGATCCCAGAACAAATTATATTTTTGAATGACACTATTCAACAAACTACCTGTCTTGGCATAGCCAAAATCAAAGACTTAAACAAACCGTCTATTCCAAAGCCAACAACGAACAGTATTAGCTCTATAGATGTTGAGATAGACGTGAACCATATTTTAAACCAAAACAGAACACATCCTGATTGGAAACAATGGTTGATCTGGCCCACAGACACAAATAACTGTCAAGACAGATTCCTGAACAAAATACAGGGGTTCAAATTGACCAGGCCAGACCCTAGATATTCCCTAAGACAACATCCAGGGATAGTAACTACTTACAGTGTGGGCAAGCTCTGCCTTCAATGGCTACAAACATCCACACTGGCAGAAATTAAGCAACACCTAACTTTACTTCAAGAGGGTGCTGACTTGCGTGATTTCATTATGGGACCACGCAAACAGCGTCAAAAACGTTTCATAGCGGCCTCTATATATGCAGCTTACAATGAAGCTTGGAAAGTAACTCAAATTGAGACAGCAGAAAAAATACGGGAAATTGACCGTATTAATTTGGAAAAATCACTTTCTGTTGTGGACAATGGGTTAATGACTCTGTCCTCCAGAATATATTCACTGGACAGTATTGTGTCTTCAGCAATCGATATAATAGAGCTAGACTTACTGATGTTACAACACGGTCAGTCCCAATTGCGTTCTATTGTACAACTTGGCTGGACGTTACAAAATCTGCGTTCAGGCTATGTGCCTTGGCGTTTAATCAACACAACGTCACTATTTAATATCTTTAACCTTACTGATAAACAAATCAGTTTGGCACAGAAGGGTGCTGACTATACAATTCTGAGCATTGAAAAACTTGAGGGATTACCATTGACAATGTCAGAACGACCTGTCATTGAATGGATAATACATGGGATAATAAATATTCCGATAACAACTTTCCAGTTTCAATACTGCCAAAAATATATACAGGCAGGCCAGTATGAAAGGTTGGGTAAAGGGTACTTTAAGTCAACATGGAACCTGCCCTATACACACACATGTGTTAGTAATAAAGGCCAGAATGTGTTTCTTAGTGGCAAGAATTGTGCAAGGTCGCTAAGCGGTACACTTCTGTGTCAGGGTATTAATTTGCATGGAGCCAGTGAAGGGACTTTATGTCAAGAGAATTTCCCTTTAGGTAAAAATATATTTACCGAACATCAACTTCTCAATAATGTAGAAGAACAACATATATTTAAGACAAACACCACAGTTACAACCAAATGGAGACTAGGAAACTAAGAGCAATGCAAAGGTTAAAAAACATAAGATAACAGTGATTTCAAAATAAGCACAGTTTATTCATTATAAAAATATTGATAAAAATGCATAAAAACACAGTAAATTTGGGAACACAGAAAATATTACACAGGGGTGAATCTAAACGCAAATACTCCTACTCAAATTCATACACCTAACAAAAGGAAATATACAAAAAGTCTTAAATCAAAGGTAAATAGTATTATTCCCTCCAATTCAACGCGTTTCGACGGACATTTAGCCTATCGCCGTCTTCATCAGGAAATAAAGTCTGTATTCCCAAGCAATCTGTAATTACATAAAAAATGTCTTAGTGATTGCACCATGACATAGTTAAAATTAACCTGTACATTAAATTCAAAACACAGTATCACTTACAGTAAACCCAGCCTTTGCTCAGAATAACACAGCCTTTCCATAGTACTCCAATACGAATTATCAAACAAATCACAGAAACTTTTCTTACCCATACAACATTAGATTTTTTACACAAAACTCAAATTTATCCACATAAATAATAATTACAACCACATTTCTTATTACTTGAATGAGTGCATCCAAAAGTTGATTACATACTCTTTTCAACATGATAGTTGTAGAATTCACTTCAGTGATACAGGAACCTGATAACATGCAGTCTGGATGTTACATTTCATATTCTCTTTATCCTTATTCAGCATGGTTCATTCTGAAGAGTGCCAAATGGTATAATAACCACATCTCATACTGGTTAAGAACTAACGGCTATCCCTCTTCCTCACCAAATGTTTCAGCGAGAATGCCCATACACCCACCTTATATCTTAGGTGCGTCACCCTCGTGAGGCAGACACTGGTTGTTTGCAAGGACGTTATGCCCTCTTTCCGTAGGGCTGCAGAGAGATATAACTCCGCAACTAAATGGGGGAAGACAAAAATTATGTCAGATTATAGTTCACTTCCTCTGATTTCGAAGCTCTCAGACATCTAAATAGTAAAAGAGCAATATGACCCTGCCCTTTTGAAATAAAGCTGCGACCGCGCAGACAGACTTACATTTAAAATCCAAGTTGAAAAGACCTTTAAAGGTTTCAAGCAGATAAATTCGGCGGAAAAAATATATACCTGTGGATAGCACGAAAAAACGCACATTTGTAAGTCAGTTCTCAATCACCCTTTCTGTTACCCCCTTGTCATAATACCCACTCTTCTTGCTTAAAATACTTACATCTAATGTAATAAGAACCAGAGTACTCGCGGGACTGTCATTAATCACAGCTTGTATGGCAAAGCGATCCGGGCTCCCGACCAGTTTTATCGCTAAGAGCAACAAACGAAAACAAAGGTAGAACCTCTTTTAGAGATATGTCCTATTTAATCTCCCTCCGTAAACCCCAATCTCGGAGACCACTTACTTATCAGCGCGAAAATCGCGTCACTAAAACCAGCGTTTCCTTGCTCTTATAGGGTAATAAAAATTCCTCTACGAGCCTCTGTGGGGGAAGATAAGGGGCTACATTTAGTAACAGATTAGTGCCAACAACGTCTCCTATCCCTAACTATAACCTAGCCTAAACATACCTTGTTTAACCGGAGCCACTGACAAACCGCGAGTCCCTCCGCTCGAATACAGCTGCACACCTCTTGCATCCAAAACTGTTTGGTTAAATACCTAAATGCGCGCCAATTCCAAGGGGGTGTGGTTTTCACTTGGATGCCCTCCCCGAAAACGTTCTGATTGTGATTAGAAAACGGGCCATTGCGAGTGCTCCGTTCCTCGCTGAACTACAGTCAGCATAGACATAAAAAAAGGCGCAAAACACACCACACAGTGCACCAACAGCTGAGTGTAAGTACACAAAGATTATTCCGGCTATTTCAGAGGAGAGACGCCGATATTAAATATTACGTGTGCTGCAAATAGTCTGTCTATTTACTAAGTTACCTGAGCCGCCACAACATGTCTCTAGCAGTCTTTTGAGTACATGTTGAAATAATCATATTTCTCACTCTTGCCCTAATAATACAATAATTAAAAAATGTAAGCTTGCCAGGACACGGCATTTTGAGATTACCGTCCTATGTTTCAGGAAAAGCCCCATCGTTTCTCTTAATAAAGGGTATATTCAATATTTCCTGATACCCAATGGCCGATTTAGTGGTAAGCTCTATATAATAGGTGAGCTAAAAAAACTAATGAATTAGGCAGTAGGCTCTGTATAATAATAAATAAATAAAGATGAACGAACCCGGTAACACAGTTAGTAACTGCTGAAATCAGAGAATAAACGTAGGGCAGACACCCTATTTGTCACCAATAATACAGTAAGCTCTGTATAATAATGAATAATAAACGAGCAACCCGGTAGCAAAGTTAGTCACTGCTGACATCAGAAAATAAACGTAGGGCAAACACCCTATTTGTCACCAATAATACGTTCCCATTCTTCACGGGAATTCAGTCCTTGTCTGACCGTGTTCAGCAACGATATATACCACTGTTCTCTTTTCTTCCGTGTATTAACCAGGTTGCCACCCCTTTTTCCTACCTTCACTCTCTCCAGTATGAACCATCTGAATTCATTTTCTCCATGTTGCTTCTCCAAAAAGTGAGAAACAATCGGGGCAGTTAATTTCTTTGTTTTTATCGCGGACCTATGTTCCTGGAGCCTTGTCCTTACCTCTCTACCAGTTTCTCCAACATAGTAGAGCCCGCATGGACACTCCAGCAAGTAGATCACACTTTTGCTTCTGCAATTATTATGAGTTTTACATTTGACCGTTTTGTCATTACAAGTGATTTCAGCTGCCACAATACACTGTTCGCAGATATTACACATGCCACATTTCGTCGTACCAACCACTTTGACATTATCTAGAGTTCTCTGTGTCTCACCCACTTCCTCTCTATAGGTGTGCACTAACAAATCTCGCAAATTCTTATTTTTCTTAAAAGCAAACAGTGGTTTTTCAAGGGCATTCTCCTCTTCGTGATTTAAAATATGCCAATGTTTATTTACCACATTTTTGATTTGGTTACTTATATTGCAGAATTTGCTCACAAACACTACTTTTTTAACTGGTTGTTTCTCCTTAGGGGTTTTCTGTATCAGAGCTTCACGGTCGTAAAACCTAGCTCCCTAGCCAGTGAAGGGACTACAAATAACCTTTCATGTCACCAGCTAGGCACACCTGCAACACAAATAGAACCATTCTTTAGGAGACTCTCGAACGGGAGTTACATTCTAATTGTAGATCGCAGATGTTGCAGTCTGCTGCCCGGAAAACCTTATCTCATAACCGTGACTACGAAGGTCATGTGCTGTGAACGAGTATTGTTCCCAAAGGATGCTCGAGACAGGGAGGCAAGGTTATGGCCCAGTTTGAAAATTTCTTCTATTCGAATTGATACTTTAAGCAGAATGAAGACTGTGCTCCTACAGACGCCAACCCGGTTAACGTCATCAAAAGAAACGTATGATCTCCAAGTTGCAAGGACAACTGCAGAAATTCATTCACTGTTATCAACCAATTCCCCCATATATTTCGCAGAAATACTGAGCGAAATCTTAAATATTTCTGATACAAGTAGAATCTCGAGTGTATTTAAGACAGTGTTTTCGGGAGCTTTAACCCCATTCAAAGCCATCCTGGGTATTTTTCCTGATTTTGTCCATTCCATCTTTGGCGGACTTCCTCTCCTTTTGGGACTAGTGGCAGGCATCCTATTTTTGATCCTGTTACTTCGCTATGGCAAACCACGTCACATAAAAGACACCAGCGACAATGGAAGAAACGATCCTAGCCCTACGCTACAGGGACCGCATAACTAAAGTCCTTGGAATAGCCCGGCTTAGAGACCTGAACATGACTTGGTTTCTTTCATTTAGACCGATGTGGCAAAGTTGTGTTATGCCTGTATTAAGGTGCTTGCTATGAGGCGAAGAATGCGTGTTGGACACCTGTCTGACACTACAATCGGATGTGCCAATGGACGCAGAGACTTTGTTGGGTCCGGTAACGGCTCATGCATTGTACTGTCCCCAGCGGCTACCAATCCTGATGACGGCATTTGTGGAGACTTCACCACTACGATTGAAGAGTAGTGAAGTACAAGATGAAAGCAGCATCAATCAGGTACGACCTTCTGTCAGCTATGCTGATCGAAACATCAATGAAGGCAATCATGCTCATGAATGCATGTTAATACATTTTTCCGAGTTAGTGGAACTTTCGCAAGAAGCAGTTGACAGTTTTTTCGAAAGTCTCAACAATATGATGTTTTCACCAGAGCAGAAAGAATGACTTTGAGCAAACTAGCACACGGCGTTCCCTACACCCTGAATTTGGCCTTCAACTTTGAAAATAAAGCAATAAGAAATTTTCTCACCAGTTTTTACAGAGAGCGAGACATTTTTTTTCCCCTTCCATTTCCAAAAATATTTACGATTTTTTGGTACACTTATCTTCTGCTTAAAGTAAAACTATTCTTAGAGAACAACATTTCTATTTTTAGCTACTCTAGAGACATTAGCTACCCTCTAGCATGTTCACAAGTATTTATGATTTTTGTGATGAGATGGTCTCGACTTTTTTCTTCTGTATTAAGAGCCATTTCATGTGTAATTTCCGCATTTCGTTCATGCTGATTTCAAAATATGCGTATTAGATTTAGCATTATTATACTGCTTGAAGTGCATATAGTAACTATACTCATCTTTTTGTGTATTTCGCATTTCCAATTTTCAGAATGCATTTGATTGTATTTTGGGGTGGTTCGGTATACACATGCACTACTAGTTTTGTTTACTATGCCTAGATTTGTAAATATGGACATAGATTACGTGGAGTGGGTGTGATGTATTTACTATGGGTACTGTATCGATCCCCCTATTTCTGACCCTTGTCTGGTTAATAATTAACTAGCAGCCATTCAACTACACAGAAACACGTTATCTGATTAGCCACACAACGGCACAGAAGCCCGTTATCTGATTAGGTCATAGCGCATGCCATCTCATTAGGCAAGCACTATTTCTCCAGCCCCCTAATAGGCATACGGTGTTCTCAAAACAAATCAAACCTACCACGACCTGGGAAATCCCCACAGCCATTGTTTTGATTTAGCCGAGAACTTCAGTAAGGAATGTGCGAACGACCAGTTCGTATGACATCCTTATTGACGTATTTATGTCCATCCTTACGTCAATCTCGGCACCTTTCAGGTATAAATAATACCGACATTGCCTTAAGCAAACACACGAGGTGGTGACAAGATTGGAGCAGCGAGACTTGCCGAGGAGCCCAGCTGACAGCGAAGCCCACAGACGCTGCCCCTCCTTTCTGACGCGCTGAGAGAGAGACGCTGCCTTTTCTCCTGCCGAGAAATCCAGCTCCGGCGCTTCCAGCCGCCCTTGCAGGCAGCTGGGATATCAAGCCCTGAGATAGAGATACCAGCCCTCCAGCCTTCTAAATCCCAGGTACTGAACTGAATAACCCCTTGCAAAGAATTCTTGAAGCAGACCCTTGGCAAAGCAAACTTAACTTAAACTGCTACTTATCTACTCCCGCCCACGTATTAGGCTTAGGTCAGGTACATTGGGGTAGGCGTAGTTAGAAACACCAGTTGAGTACGATTAGTCAATGTATATATGTATGTATCTATTCTATCCATTTTAAGTATCATATGGCTAAGAAACCATATCAATGCTTTTACAGTATTATTTTATAATTCTGTTATTACTGTATGCACTTTACTTAACAATAAGTATTGCAATAATAGCGATTCATTTCTCTTGTATGAGAAAAGAGACTGATCAATAAATAACATCTTTTTATTGAACACGCCCGTCTCTTCCTTTTCTCTACAATCTGGTGAAACTAAGAATGCACTGAACTGACTGAGTAAAATAAGTTGTCTTTTGTTTTCACACGACTCTAGAGATACACTCTTGATTAGGGGAGAGAAAAGTTGTCATGTTCTATGGTTGTCAGAAACTAAATCCCTTCTTGTCTATCCAGGGAGGTTAAACTCCTCCTTGACTATTCGAGAAAGTTTCTAGTGAACTCTGAGCTAGCTGGCAAACACTAAACTTTAAGTCTAATATCGTCAGTAGAAGACCTAGTTAACCTCTGTCCTACGTCTATACTATTGAAGATATTATTCCAATGCGCAGAGCCTATTGGGATAATAGGAACTACACTACAATGCCCATAGACTGCATTCTGGGAAATGAGTTGCCCCCAGTGCCAGGAGACCTTAGAAGTGTGTCTTCCCAGGTTCCCCTGACATTTCTGTGTTCTGGGGTTACCACTCCCAAACAGGGGGTATGGGAGCCCAGATTGAGTGGCAGGATGAGGGAAGATTCATCAATGCCCTGTGTTCAGCCTCAGGATGCAGACCCTGAGCTGAAGAGATTCAGGAGACCATCCCTGAACTGGTGGTAACTATATTGGAAGTTACTACCCTCACTCTGAGAAACATGAGAGGTCAGAGAACTCTGGATGGTCTGGGGACTGGCTTGTGACACTGATAGCTCTCAAAGGCTTCTGTTGGTTGTTGTTCTTATGGGCAGAGTTTTCACTGAGTTGGGGACAGATGTTCCAAGGGATGGCATGGACACTTCACACTGTTGGCCATGGTGGTACTGTCTGCCTACTGGGATGCATCTGTCAACAAGTGAAGGTTAGGTACTGCAAGGATGGGGTACACAGATGAAGAGAAGGGTCCTCCCTGGGTCAGTTCAGTAACTCAGGAGAATGTAGAAAGAGGGATCCAACTGGGTTCAGAGAGGCATCTAACTGACAAGTGCCCCTGCATAACAAGGCCTTCATCCATGTTCTATCGCCTAAGCAGGGATACCCATCAAGATATTGGTAAGTGTCTACTTAGGCTTTTCTATGGAGGAGAGTAGTGCTGGAAATAACCTTTTAGGTAGGGTAATTCCCAAACATTTTGCTTTTACTGCTCCTATCCTTGTTGACTTTGCTTTTGTTGGCTTAGGACTCTGTGCACTTTACTACTGCTAACCAGCGTGTGATAAAGTGATTGTGCTCTCTGCTCTAAGCATGGTAACATTGGCTCATCCTCAATTGGCATATTTAATTTACTTATAAGTCCCTAGTAAACTCCCCAGGGCCTTTAAATTAAATGCTACTAGTGGGCCGGTAGCACTGATTGCGCCACCCCCATAGGTATCTCTTTAAACATGTCTCAAGCCTGCCATTGTACCCTGTGTGTGCAATTTAAACTGTCATTTCAAACTGGCAAATGAACCCTATTGCCAGGCCCAAACCTTTCTATTTAAAACTCACAAGTCACTCCTTGGGTTGGCCCTAAATAGCCTAAATGGTAGGGTGCAGTGTACTTAAAAAGTAAGACAAGCGCTGTTAAGGTTTACATGTCCTGGTAGTAAAAAACGCTTACATTAATTTTTCATTACTGCAAGGCCTACCTCTGCCATAGAATTACATTGGAGTTACCCTATTACATTTTCTAAGTGAAATTTCCAAATGGAAATAGGTAAGCAGTTCTGTTTGGTGTCTCTGGGATTCTAATTTAAAATCCTATCTTATGGTGAAGTCAGATTTTAAATTACAATTTTAAAAAAGCCACTTTTAGAAAGTTATTTTCCCACCTCTCCATTTGGTGTTTGCAGCCTGTCTCTGGGTTACATGACTGAGTGTAACCGACAGTTGCGCTTTGTGTATTTCCCCTAGACAGCCACACAGAATATGGAGCTTATAGGGGCCTGGATGGGTCATCACTGGCAGGATATGAGGGAAGAGCCAGGCACAGCCCCACTTAGGCTGTGTTCTGCCACCACACAGAGGGCTGTATGCTCTCCGTAGTTAGTCTAGATTGGAGCCAGGACAAGGAAGGCATTATGTCTGGCGACTTAAAAGATAAACCTCTAGAAGCTTCTCCCCACTTTAAACACACAAATGGATATAAATACTGGACCTCAGACACCAACTCTTCTGTACAGTTCTGGACCTGTGGATACTCTGCCAGGAAGAAGGACTGTTGTGCTGCTACATGGAATGCCACTTTGCTGGACTGCTGCTCTAAAGTAACTGCTGCCCTAAAGGAACTGCTGCCCTTCCTGGGTGAGGAGAGACTGAACCTTCACATGTATTTTTGAACTCAGGGCACTAGAGCAGTGGTTCCCAAACTTTTTCGACACGTGGCTCCCTTTATCTATCATCCGTTGTCCGCGGCTCCCCATTATGTCATTTTATTTTTCGGGTGGCGGGGATGTAAGCCCGGCCTCTGGAGAACTTTAATTTTTCCCCTCTTTTGTCCGGTGGTTGGTCGCTTGCTTACCAAGACATCCAGTGGTTGTTCAAAAAACGCCGGTGGGGGTTCTGTTCACAGACAGACTGTGCTAAAGTGGCATGTACACACAAAAACCCCAACAGTAAATAAACGAGCTGTTAGGGTTGCCACCTGGCCAGTTTTCTACCCGCACCACCGGTAATTTCAAGTCCCAGCTGGTCCAAAAATAAACAACTCCACCCAAAGCTGGTATTTTTATACCCCTTATGATCTATACATGCTTCAAATAGCAAATATAATTTGAGATCTCTTTTAATTGTATTCTAGAGCTGTGTTGATGATAAGTGACTAATAATTGAAGTAAGCACCTTCATGCAAAGTGCTGCTGTCTGTTGAGTCCTGTAGCTGACAGTAAAGCAGGCCTTAGTCATGAACATTCCCAGTGTGTACAGTGGAACCATCAGTGCTGTGAACTCACCTCCAAACGGATTCGTGCTGATTCGCGAGTCACACGTGTAACCGTATTTTAGTATAGATGAGTAGTTGTTTATGAACGCACGTGTTCTACTACGTTCCAAACGTTTTACAGAGTGGTAAATATTTGAAAGAGTGGAGAGAGAGCGTAAGAAGGTTGTTGTCTTAATTTTGTAAGATAAGCCAACTGACGATACAGCATTTTGTTTGTATTGGCAGGAAAAGTTACAACGCACACAACATAGTTCTCCAGTCATCTCAAACACCCTCATACCTTCACAAACACAGCTGAGCGTTATAAAACCCCAATGGTTTTGGTTAGGAAAATATCTCTAACTTCTCAACCATACCAGCTCAAGGCTTCTTGAGCGCTCTTATCTTCCAAGTGCAACAGAGAAGTAGCTGCAAGGGCTTGTAAATGTTACCCAGATATCTCGAATAAGAATGGTTTTTGCGCTCAAATAAAAAGTTATATACAGTGCACATGTGATGTACTTCCCTATCTGCTATGCACTACCATAATTTTTGATTATTTTATTGTTGAGCTGATTACTTGATCCAGACTATAGAAAATGGGCGCTATTCTTTGGGAGCAGGGAGTTAATTAATATTTAATTGTGTGTTGTTTCTTTCTTCGCAGAAATTGGCAGGTCCAGTGCTCGGTTTCAAGGGGGGGTGGGGGAACTGCATGTCATGAACCTGAATGAACCACACTGCGCTCAGTGATCTGCAAATCAGCAGCACACATGAATAGGATATTATTATCATGTGTATTCAGTGGAAAGTTTCATTAGAATTTGCAACTGTGCCCCTCTTCTAAGGCCTCTCTTTCCTTGCATTCAACATTCTTTGCCCACAAGTCACCTTTGCCAACTGGATGTGTTCCAATACACACGAAGGACACGTTTTGGGAGTGAAGGGGCGATGAAGACATTAGCTTTGGTGGTAAATATACAAAAAATTTCAATTGAACAATCTCACATGTATAATGATTACCTGATTTTCCTGGTAGACACCATTACTAGAGTCACTGCAGAGCACGAGCAGAAATAACGCTCAGCATCATGTTATGATTGTTTGCTCCAGCCTGCAACATGTCATACGCTGGTCCAAAACATTCCAGAGGCTGACAGGTGCTGCTTCCATAACTCTCCCACAAGACATGTTTACTCGGGCCGCAAGTGCACATTTGAAATATGCAACTAAAACTGAGGCGTACTAATTGAAAGCTTGCTACCTTTCACACGTCCCCCAGAAGTGCCCGGCGTCCCTGGCAAGTTCTTGTGGCGCACCGGGGAGCCCCGGCGCACAGTTTGGGAACCACCGCACTAGAGTGACTCCAAAGGCTAGTCTGCCGGCCTCCTGATTTGAGCCTCAGGGACCTAAAAGGATCCCTAACATCCTCAACCATCCCCTGGACCCAGCTTCAGGGAGTTCCTGCCCCCCCCCCCCATGTGGTGTCTTCATGTCCTGGAACCATGGTGTGACTCAAGGGACCTGAATTTATGATCTTGGCTCTTCTGCTATTTCAATTCAGTTGTGGGATATGATCTACTCACAGACGTTAGTTGTGGCCATGTCAGAGCAGGAGTGTCAAAATTAATTAGGGAAACAACCACAAGACACAAGTTGTGGATATTGACGTGCCTCAGACATGGACATTTGCAGCCTCAAATCGTGCATACATCTACTCCTGTTAACATCATAATTTAGCCAATTTTCCAGGAGAGAATAAGGAGAAGTACCCCAAACATTGGTTGGCTGCAGTGGAAGGGTTTCTTCCATGGCGAAAAAGTTGTCTTTAAGAACAAACAAAAAATCTTTGGAAGTGAAAATGCTCTTTACCACTAACACTTCTTTATCTGGAAATCATATACTCACATTTCCAAGTGTGACCCTTCAGGAGTACATGCCTGATTCTCTTTATGACTTGCCCTCAGAATCTCTATTCATCTTTTCAGTTAGTACTACCTCAGTAACAGATACTGACAAAAACAGGAATGTTGATAAACGATTGAAAGAGGAAAGTTGTACCTTTTTCGGAGTAGTGTGTTATCATAATAGCGACACGATGCATTATTGTCACATTTCCTTTCCCATAATAGACAAGTGCTATCAATGAAGCGACCAAACAAGGCAGGGCAAGGCATCCACGCTGAGAAGAAAATTCTTTTTTGTTAAATCTGGATATTGAAAGTGTGCTATTTATGCATACTCTTGAAGAAACAGAACAACAAGGAATATAAACAAAGAACAACAAAGTTTTATTGAAAAAGAAAACAAATCAAACAAAACTCAATTTACCGTTGTTTCTAAATTCTTGACAGTTTGCAACAACATTAAATGAATTTTAAACAAAAGATGAGAAATTCTATGGTGTGAGGAGGATTTCAAAGACTTTACAAAGACACATTTATCTTTCCATAATAATGCTTAAAAATACAAAAAATAATTTGGTGACAAAAGAAAAAGCTATAATTGATGTACTCAAACAAAGAGGGTAGGAACACACCAGTGTCTAAATTACATACGCTGCATCAGTAGTGTCAGAGGAGAAAGTGTAACCCATCCACACAATGGAAACAACTTTCACAACTTCCCTGCCTGTGATACCCTGAATTTCATGTATGGACTCAAATGCCCATGTGGGCTTCAAAACAGTGAGAAATCACATACAGCAATGGATTTCAAGGAACTAATACATAACATCAGCCAGCTGAGAATTCAAGACCTGAAATGGTATCAGCCACAGATGATAAGCATTTAATACAAAGGGAAATATTTTGGATAAGAAACTTGGATGCATCACATCCCACGGGGCTCAATGACAACATGGAAATTCCTTGTTTTTTATGTTTTTGCACATTATGTAATTTGTTTACAAAGTATTCATCCTGTAGTTATAGATTTGTTTTTTTCTACAAATACAATGGTAAAGCACATCCCTTCATTTTGCATAGCACTGCAACTACAGTAAACTGCTTAGCGCCAATGCAGGCCCCCTTGCACCATTGGGTACCTGCATTGAGGGAGCGATTTTTTAAGTGTCGGACGGTGTCCCTTCCTGCACATAAACAATCACAAATGGTGATTTGAACTTCTATGTGTGCTGTATTGTGTTTTCGTTTTGCATTTTTGTAATGATTGTTTATGTGCAGGGAGGGACTCTTTCCTGCACATAAACAATCATTCATGGCATTTTGCTGTTTCTGTGTGTGCTGCACAAATAGAAATAGCAGAACAGAGGAGGAATAAAGGATTTCTCCTCGTTTTGCCATGTTACGTTTTTGCTGGTCTTAATTTTGGTGCTGCCTCCTATTTACATCACCTTTGTAAATAGGGGCTGAGTCAAAATCAATAGGTGTTGCAGTGGAACACCCACCACAACACCCATTGCCCACCCCTTTCATGATAGGGATACCGTGAAAGCCATGTTAAGTGGCTTTACGCCACCTTGTAAATAAGACATAGCCCCTATCTCCACAGGAATGTCGTTAAAATTGTTAAAATTGCTTGTAAGTATGCCCCTATATTTTTGTGGATATACAGGGAGAGATTTGCCTACAAGGAGAAACACTAATTTTGTAGAGCACAGAAGTGAAACATTTGATAACATAATATTAATTTTCATAACATTTACTTTCACAAATTGTCCACATCAGGGACAGGAAGCACACCATGGAAAATAAGACAAAAAATAAAGAAAGGGCGATGTCGGGAACCTAAACCAGAATTGAGCTAGACCCAACCCCCAAATAGCCACAGCAGAGTTTCAAATCACCTTCCACCTACCGGAGGAGAGGGTAGGTTGTGAATGGTTTCTCCCCAAATCCCCCACTCCGCCAGAAGGCAGAAAGCCCCTAAAACATCAGGAAAATATTTTTGAATCCTGGTCGGGGGACGCCTGAATAAAACTCATTGTGTGCCTCTGAACTAGATTTAGCTAACAATTGTATGATCACTTTTCACTTCTTTCACCACACACCTTTCACATAAGGTATTTAGTAGACCTCATTTAAACAAACAAAACATCCCTGAGCTCCTCCCTCTCAGTGAGGGGGTTGTAGCTCGCACTATGACAAGGTTCATAGTGTGAGGGGTTTACACAATGATGAAGCATGCCACTTTTGGGTGGGTGAGGGAAACCATCCTATAAAAGGGACATCCCTTTAGCATCAGCATTCTCCTGCTGTCATACGACACAGCGTTAAATGGTGTGTCTGATTAAGTTAGAAGTGTTCCATACATTAACATTGGCTCAGTATTGAGGGGAGGGGGTGGATGATGCCTTAACCGCTAAGGGGTTAAATGCTATAACTTTCTTGCCCCTTTTTATTTATTCTTCTTTTTCTTACCTTGTGTTTCAAGCCATCATTTGCATTCTGTTTCTGTTTGTTTTTTATGTACACTCCGACCTCTCTGTGCATCTCCATGTTTCAAATTATTTAAAATATAGGATACTATACTGTGGAAACAGCATCCTAACTGAACGATTTGGTCCTGTTCTGTGATTGTTCAGTTTTCTTAACTGACATTTATTTCCTACCTTTTCTACATATTAGCCTTGATTCAACCTAACACAGAATGGTTCCTGTTTACTTATAGTTCCAAGCATATAGAGACAATTTCCTTCCAGCTACAAGGTTTGTCTCACAGACCCCTGCATAGTTCAAAATTACTTTTTTCGATTTGGACCACATCATTGGTGGCTCTTCTAGTAGACTAAGAAAAAACAGAGACGGTGACACACTTTGCATAATTGTTGCAAATATTTGTCCCCCAAAAACCTACAAACAAATAATAATTTCTGAAATTCTTGAAATGAGTCAAATAATTCCCAAATAACAACTTAACGATTTGTCAATGACACAGGAAACTACGTTTAGAATTAATTTCTGTTCTTCAGATAATAAAGAAAAAAAATAGTGCTCATCACTGAAAATATATCTAAGCATAAGCACTTTAAATCCATGTAGTAATGTGGTGTGCTACAGAGAAGTTAATCAACCGGCACAAAAAAATGAAATTTCTAATGAAAAATAGTTTCTGTTACCTAAAAGGTGTGCTTATCACCTAAGAATAACCACTGACAAGCACTAATTCTAATGTGATATATGATGTGCTCTCATACATTATCAGAAAATCAAACAAAGATAAAAATGTCTTTCATTAGGGATTAATATTATGTTGTTCACTTAAGAATAACTACTGACAAGCTCAGTACACTAATGAGACTTCTGGTGTCCTTATCAGGATGAATCACACAAAGATTGCTTTCTTCCATGGAACAAAGATGAATTGGTACAGTTTGAACAACTTAATACACAGTACCTCTCCTCTTTATGTTAAACACTTCCCTTCTTAAGAGGTAGCTCTGATGCACCTCACCATACATTTCTCAGCCGAGTCTGAATGTGCTGCAATGTTTAGATAATTCGGTTTCAATCAATCAATCATGCCATTTGTATAGCGCACTACTCACCCGGGAGGGTCTCAAGGCGCTTGGGGGGAGGGGTATGCTACTGCTCAAACAGCCAGGTCTTGAGTTGTTTCCTGAAGGCGAGATGGTCCTGGGTCAGCCGAAGGTGGATGGGGAGGGAGTTCCAAGTCTTGGCAGCCAGGTAAGAGAAGGATCTTCCTCCGTCGGTGGCTCTTCGGATGCGTGGTACGGCTGCGAGGGCGAGGCTGGTGGACCATAGCTGGCGGGTGGGCGTGTAGAAGGTCAGGCGGTTGTTGAGGTACTTGGGGCCCAGGTCGTGGAGAGACCTGTGTGCGTGGGTGAGGAGCCGGAACGTGATCCTCTTGTTGACGGGGAGCCAGTGCAGGTTCCTCAGGTGGCTGGAGATGTGGCTGCGTCGGGGGACATCCAGGATGAGTCGGGCGGAGGCGTTCTGGATGCGCTGGAGTCTTTTCTGTAGCTTGGCTGTGGTTCCGGCGTAGAGGGCGTTTCCGTAGTCCAGTCGGCTGGTGACGAGTGCCTGGGTGACAGTCTTCCTGGTCTCGGTCGGGATCCAGCGGAAGATCTTGCGAAGCATACGCAGGGTGTTGAAGCACGATGAGGAGACGGCGTTGACTTGTCTGGTCATCGAGAGGGAGGGGTCCAGGATGAAGCCCAGGTTGCGTGCGTGGTAGGTTGGCTTGGGTGCGGTGCCCAGGGCTGGGGGCCACCAGGAGTCGTCCCAGGCGGAGGGCGAAGATCCCAGGATGAGGACTTCCGTCTTGTCCGAGTTCAGTTTCAGGCGGCTGTCCTTCATCCACTCGGCGACGTCTTTCATCCCTTCGTGTAGGCAGGTTCTGGCGGTGTCGGGGTCTCTGGTGAGGGAGAGGATCAGCTGGGTGTCGTCGGCGTAAGAGATGATGTTGAGGTTGTGCTGGCGTGCGATGGCTGCGAGAGGTTTCATGTAGATGTTGAAGAGGGTGGGGCTGAGTGAAGATCCTTGCGGGACGCCGCAGATGACTTCGGTGGCCTCAGAGCAAAACGGGGGGAGGCGGACTCTTTGTGTTCTTCCGGCGAGGAACGAGATGATCCACTCCAGTGCCTTCTCTTGGATACCGATGTTGCTGAGGCGCTGGACTAGGGTGCGGTGGCAGACAGTGTCGAACGCAGCGGAGAGGTCGAGGAGGATGAGGGCCACTGTTTCCCCCTTGTCGAGCAGGGTCCGGATGTCGTCGGTGGCTGCGATGAGGGCGGTCTCGGTGCTGTGGTTGGCTCTGAAGCCGGACTGCGAGGGGTCGAGGGATCCATTCGTCTCGAGGAAGGCGGTCAGCTGTCTGTTGACGATCTTCTCGATGACTTTAGCAGGAAAAGGGAGGAGCAAGATGGGGCGGAAGTTTTTGAGATCGGTGGGGTCCGCTGTAGGTTTCTTCAGGAGGGCGCTGATCTCGGCGTGCTTCCAACTCTCCGGGAAGGTGGCGGTGTTGAAGGAGGCGTTGATGATGTTCCGGAGTTGGGGTGCGATGGTGGAGTCGGCCTTGTTGAAGACGTGGTGTGGGCAGGGGTCGGTCGGTGATCCGGAGTGGATGGTGTTCATCGTGCGGGCTGTGTCTTCGGTGGTCACCGTGGTCCAGGTGCGAAGGGTGGCGGTGGGGGGCGTTGGTTCGACGGTTGGGTGCGTGGGTGGGGCGCCGAAGCTGTTGTGGATGTCGGCGATCTTGCGGTGGAAGAACGAGGCGAGGGAGTCGCAGAGGTCTTGTGACGGAGTGATGTTGTTGGTGCCGGTGCTGGGGTTGGAGAACTCCTTGACGATAGTGAAGAGCTCTTTGCTGTCGTGGGCATTGTTGTCCAGTCGTTCCTTCAGGGATTTCTTCTTGGTGGTGCGGATGAGCTGGTGGTGCTTGCGGGTAGCGTGTTTGAGGGCGGTCATGTTGTCGGTGGTCCGGTCGAGGAGCCAGGCTTTCTCGAGGGTGCGGCAGGTCTTCTTGGAGTCCTTGAGGTCGTCGGTGAACCAGGATGCCTTCTTGCTTCTGGGTCTGCTGGGAGGGTTCTTTAGTGGCGCGAGGTCGTCGGCGCAGGCGGTCAGCCACTGTGTGAAGTTGCGGGCTGCTTCATTGGGGTCCGTTGTGTTGGCGGGTGGGCTCTGGCTGAGGGAGGTGGTGAGCTGGTCTGCGGTGATCTTGCTCCAATTCCTGTGAGGTACCTGTTGCGGGTGGTGGTGGGTCGTGGATCTTTTGAAACTGAAGTGGACGCAGCTGTGGTCGGTCCAGTGGAGTCCGGTGGCGTGGCTGAAGGTGATGTACTTGCTGGAAGAGAAGACGGGATCAAGCGTGTGGCCGGCGTAGTGGGTGGGGGTGTTGACCAGTTGCTTGAGTCCGAGGTTGGCGAGGTTTCCCAGCAGGGCGGTGGTGTTGCAGTCCTTGTTGTTCTCCAGGTGGAAGTTGAGGTCCCCGAGGAGGATGTAGTCAGTGGAGGGGAGGGCGTGCGGGCTGATGAAGTCTGTGATGTCTTCGCTGAATTGTGTGCGTGGTCCCGGGGGTCTGTAGACGAGGGTGCCTCTGAGGGTCGTCTTAGGGTCGGTGTGAATCTGGAAGTGGAGATGTTCGGCTGCGGCGAAGGAGTCGTTGGCGTCGGTCGTGATGCGGATGGTGTTCCTGTGGACGATGGCGATGCCACCTCCGGTCTGGTTGATGCGGTCCCTCCTGATGATCTTGTACCCGTCCGGGATGGCGATGGCGATGTCGGGTGCAGAGGAGGCGTTCATCCAGGTTTCCGTGAGGAAGGCGACGTCCGGTGATGTAGCGTCGAGGAGGATCCAGAGTTCCACGGCGTGTCTGTGGACGGAGCGGGTGTTGATCAGGATGCACTTGAGGTGGTTGCTGCTGGTGTTTGTCTTGGCGGGTGCGGGGCAGGTTCGAAGGCAGGTGAACTTGCAGGTGCAGCAGGTGAAGGGTCCGTGGGTGCGTCTCGGGGTGGCTCGGCAGCAGACGTGGGTCCGGCCGGCATTGAGTGTGTTGAGAGTGGCGGCGTCGTAGGTCAGTCGGGTCGTCTTGCCTCGGCGGGGAGGGCCAGGGGTCCTGGCGCTGGACGCGGGCCAGGCGCGGACGGGCGCAGACGGGCTTACCTTTGGCGCACCTTCCGCGCTCAATCGGCGCTCCCGCTGCGCGCGTCCGCTGCGCGCGTCCGCGGTCGCTCTGTGGGCATCATAAGTAAGGAGCCGGGAGGGAGGAGCAGCTGGGTGGCGGGAGCGGGGCGGCGAATGGAATCACAGGGGGGCGGGGCCGCAGGGAGGCAGCGGCGGGAAATTCCAAGAAGCAGCGGGCAGCGGGAAATTCCCAGGAGCAGCGGGAAATTCCCAGGAGAAGCGGGCAGCGAGCGAAGGAATCTGCAGGCAGGAGGCGGCAAAGGCAGGCAGGAGCCGGCAGCAGTGAGTGGGGCGACCAAGCCCTGTGTCAGCCAATATCTTTTATGACTAATAGAAACTTTTGATGACTAACAACAGAGTGATTCTCTGGAACGCAGCACTACAGAATGGACATTTGTAACACAACCTCCTTCAAAGAAAATGACAATGATGACGCAGAGATCTATGTTGCTACACATTAAATGCAGAGCATGCCTGCTTTGATTCAAACATTTGTTGATGGAAGCCACTTCAATTTACCGAGTGCAGAGTCCTTTTGAATGAAGTAACTGGCTCTGCAAACAAAAGAACTCCAAATAATTCATAGAATCTTGCTGAGTTGAAAGGGTAGAGACAGACAATTTCCTGCAGAACTATCCTTGTCTCCTTGATGCTCAAAAGCCCTCGTTTTCCAGTCTGAACGTGCAATCCTAAGTGACTCGAATAAGCAAAATGTTTCATGCTGCTGATGTTTGAAATCTTCACCACCATGTTGTTTTCATGAACAAAGTGAAACTCCACATACGCAGATACAATTACACTATGGGGGACAGTTTCATACGCACATCCAACATTGCCTTACTCTGGTGCAGTTAGAGAAACATGTTGCAAGGCTGCATAAAAAGAGAACAAAGCTATATAATATCATAGAATGAAAGGCGATATGTGAAGAAGGATTCTGTAACAGACTCCCATGGTCAAACTTTTAGATGCCATTTGAGGGGTCCACATGTACAATGAAAAGCAGATACCTTTAGCCAATAGCTTGAGGGGGCAGATTCAGGTTACTGGCTGGCACCAAAATGCCCATAGACTTATCACCAGACTGCAAATCAAATGGAGCACTCAAGGAAGGTATTGTTACGCTCTCTGATGTGTAGCCAAAGCTATGAAACGCATTAACCCCTTCGCTGCGGGGCTTTTTCACCTGCAGTGCAGGGGGAGGGAGGCCGCGCACGGCGCCGCCGTGCTTGTGACGAGCTTGGCTCGTCTCGCTGCATGGCGGCGCTGTGCTCATGACGAGCATAGCTCGTCATGACCACACCCGTTTTTGAACGTTCAGCACAGTGGGAAAATTATCCCGCGTGCGAACGTTCCAACGGTCATGACGAGCTGCGCAACCGTGCCTCATGATGAGCTGAGCTATCTCAATGCATTGCAGGAGGACTGGTGAGGGAAGTATGAATGTAAACCACACATTGTGTTGCATAGTGAGAAATCACTTTTTCAATGAGCACTGCTAATGATAAATTACACTTCCACTTCTTCTGGGCTTCTGTGGCCATGTTGCCAGTCTCTTGTGTTAAGCTTTCTTCAAATGCACATACAATAAAGAAAGAGGCGCTTCCAAATGAACAGAAAGGTGGGTGAATTCAACATATTAATTAGCAAACAACGCGAAAACTTGTTGAAATCAGGTCCTATGAATTGAAAGAATGTTTGCCAATTCCCCTTGTGCACAGCAGAAAATGCTGAACTTAGCTAAGTTTTCATAACACTCAACCCTGGTGCGATGACAAATATCCAAATAAATGACACGTTCTGGCCTTGGAGATCAATTTGAACTGTTTGCTTGCCCTGGGTTGTGTGCTGGGTAAATTGATGGATAGCAATGTGTGAGATTTTGTTGTCACATTAATATGGTAGCATACATTCACTGGTTGTGTACAGCCAGATATATTTCTACCACACTGGTGTGAGCAGGTGAGAATGCTGCACATTTTATTTACTGTTGGTCCATGTTTCACACACTTTCACTTCACATGTAAGGAAGGGCACACAGAACAAAACTAGTATTTTTTATGGTATTGTACTTTTACAACAAAACTTACCTAACACTCTCAGCAACATATGCTGTATTCCAATGGCTAGTGATTTATGTTCCTGCCCCACGCTCCTGTGAAGAGGAAGCAAAGAATCATTGTATCAGAAATAAATTACTTGCTCCAGACAAGGAACCAAAACATTGTAACAAGAGAACCATCTAGGTTGCTGCAATAGAAATACAACTACATTTGATGTGACACTCTGTTCGTTACCAAGCTTTGGGTTCACCTCACTACAGACACAAAGTTTTAAGATAATGATTAGAGCTTTGGAGTAAATTGCAGCTTGATCCTGATGGTTATAGCCAAGTTTGACTCCACCTACAGGGCATGAATCACTCAATAAAGCAACTAAAGGAGAAAGAAATAACGTGCTTGAGTAACTTCTGAAAGTGCCATAGGAAGTAGATTGCATGTCCATCAATATATTAAATAAACAACATTGCCTGAGACGAAATTGCTTCTTTCGTGTTTTATGCAAGAGGTTCGGATGGCCCAACTCTAACATGGGAAAATTTGTAAATTGGCAAATCCATTCCGTATGTGGAGAGAAAATGCTGCAAAAAAGTTGGATAAAAAAGTTGGACAAAAATGGTTAAAAATGCGATTACATTGGAATACAAGGATTAATTTGAATTAGAGGATAACGAACTTCACAAGCGAGAGCAACTGTGCATTTGGTTGGGGTGGTAACTCACCCCAAACGTGATCAAGTATCTTACCCGGGTGCCCGTTGGGCATGGCACCCACCCAAACTGCACGCATCTAGATCTAACATTAGAATATTTTTGAAAAACAGTATGAATTGGTGTGCATCCCTACTTTTGAAAATTCTTGTTGAAACTGATGCCCTCCATGGGATAGCAACCGCAAATTAAATGTTTAAGAAGACAAGTCAAAGCAAAAGATGGACTTTGAGCATTGTGCATTTCCACGCGGCAGGCGAAACATCATGGTTCGTCTTATATGATGGTGTTGGAGTTATAAAAACTGGAAGACTCTCATGAATAATTAATGACAATTGTTTACATTTACACAAACTATGATGACTTGGAGCTTTATAAAGCTATGTGAACAGAACACTTGAAACAAGTTCCCACAATCGCATTGGGTTGTGGGAAATTGAGTTTTTTCAGATTGAATAAGGATTTTCACTGAGTCTCACTGGCGGGAAATGAGAACATAGTAAACCAATGAGGAAGTAGGAAATGTATTTAAATAAGGGGAGTGGAACTAGGGAGGGTATTATCACTCGTTAGCCAAGAAAATAAGATGTTTGTCTTCCACTTGTCATCTTTGGAATAGAACATAATATTAGGGGTATGGAGAAATCTTTCCTTTTCTATGCGATCTTACTGGCAAGAAGACAGATTTGTATTCAGTGGACAGAAAAAACTCCCCCTTCACATTCTCGGTGGTTGTCATCTTTATACGAAACTTCTAAAATGGACCTCCAAAGAACTACCAGTGAGCGTAATTTGGCCTTTTGGGATCTCTTGCTTACCTGGAAGTGAACCCGGGTTTTTTTTTTTTTTTCCGGGTTTTTGATTATGGCATCAATGCTCTTGGACAAAGGGCCAGCTCCAAATCGATTGGGTCCTACAGGTTGAAAAATACCTAGATTGAGCTAAACAACTCCTTCTCAGCTTTGGGGTATACATACCATTCGGTATTTTAGATCACGCTGTTGAGACGTGCAAGGAGGTTGGTTTGACCCTGTTCGGAAAAGGGAAGGCAAATAAGGACAAAAAAAAAAAGAAAATAAGATGTTTGTTCCGTAACGGCAGTGGCAGGTATGGAATGTAACGTTAAGACCAGGGCAAAGTTGAATGCTCAGCTGCATGTGAAAGGATGTAAGAAGAGGTGTTTGAGGGTCGAGAGATTGGAGAATGAATGTAGTTGTTGTTTAAGAGTACGTTTGAGGGATACGAGTGGATTTAGGAGCAGGGAAGTATGATCAAGAACTGAGGTTTTGTAACACGATGCGAGGTGATATTGACTAAGAGCTATGGTTGAGGTAGATTAGGTGTGAGGCTTGAATAGTTACGGGTTAGATTGAAAGTTAGTAAGTGGTAAAAAGCAGAGTGGGTGAAGATAAGCGCATCAGGGTTGTTGAGGATGAAAAGAAAAGCTGATAATAAAAAAAGGGGGTGAAAGGGAGGAAAAGACACGGATAAAAGTGGGATTGTTTGGGCGCGAGCATGGTGAAAAAGTAAATAAAAGATTTGAGGGGAATGTTGTTTGAGCAGCGCGAGTACGTAGCACTTACGTTAGAACTGTTATTGCAGGAACATTCGCAGAAGGGACTGGCGATGAGATAGACGCTACATTTAGAGAGCATAGTGGGGGGGAGAAAATAATGAGTGAATGTTGTAGAATCCCGTCAGTTTAAAGAGACACAGCGGTAAGTATGATAAAACACATGAGCTTTGTATTCAATGTAGTAGCATTCATGTTGTCATAGATGTTAACAGTAACATTGGTTATTTTATTTGTAATTTCAGTAACCCCTGAAGAAGTGCACGAGATGCCCGAAATGCATTGGGTAGTTTAAATAAACAACACTGCCTCAGACGAAATTGCTTCTTTCGCGTTTTATACAAGAGGTTCGAACGGCCTAACTCTAACATGTGAACATTTGTAAATTAGCAAATCCATTCCGTGTGTGGAGAGAAAATGCTGCAAAAAAGTTGGATAAAAAAGTTGGTTAAATGGTTAAAAATGGTTAAAAATGCAATTACATTGGAATACAAGGATTCATTTGAAATAGAGGATAACGACCTTCACAGGTGAGAGCAACTGTGCCTTTGGTTGGGGTGGTAACTCACCCCAAACGTGATAATCAAGCATCAATATATTCCACCACGTTAAGCCTTAACAGCAGTATACACAATAATTGAGCCAATGTGCACCACAAAAAGGCATTGTTTATCAAGTTTAAGATTATTGGTGACACCTTTCGCCAACCCTCAGTCAAAGCAAGTCACTTTGTAACTCTGCATCCTCTTCAAATTTCACTAGTACCAGCCTCATCAGGTAAGTGCAATACCTAACCAAAGGAAGCCCAATGTAGGCCCAGGAAGACCAGCTCCATGTGGCTACATTAATGAGCTGCCTTTACATTCACTGCATGTAAATGAATCTTATGTGGATATCCTGGCAATGCGGCATGGGTCCAGCAATCCTGGGCACCTGCTGAATAGCCTGATTTAACCTATTAACTTTTTAATTTTTACACACTCGGTGAATATCTAGATTTTGTGTAAATTCAATATATACTTTTAGATCTGACTAAAGGTTGGGGAGAGTCCTATTGCGTGTTTCAAGCTAGACCTTCCCTGGTGGAGCAGTGACTGCACTGGAGTTCAGCCTAGTGAATGGGGTGGGGGCAGCTGTAGGAAAATGTAAAAGTGGGCCCAGTGTTTTAACCAGGAAGTTTAACTTCGACCTTATAACTACTGTAATGATTCAGGCACAACTATGTGCGGTAACGTTTTTTGATTCTGAAAAAGTTGACAAGGAGGGAGGAAGTGGGTGAACATACATGAAAATAATATGCATTACATCTCCTTACTGAGGTGTCCTGTATAATATTATTTGTGCCATGGCACTCAGCATGACTGCTTCCTGAGAGGTGAATGAATGCTATAGTGGCTGGTGATGACAGAGGCAAAGAAGTAAGCATACTTTTGTGAAGGGGGGTGTAATTACTGTGCTTCACCAAGAGCCATTTGGAGAAGTTCTCCTGCTTCCTGGATAACATCTAGTCTCATTTAATGCAGTTGGGGCAGCGGTCCATACAGTAAGATGTTCTAGGAAAAAGGTGAGGCCTACAAACTTTAGCTTTTTAATTTTGTTAGTACTTAGGGGCTTATTTACAAGCCCCTTGCGCCACTTTTGCATCATTTTTCCCATGTTAAAAATGACGCAAAAGTGGCGCAAGGGGCTTGTAAATAAGCCCCATAGGCTGTAAGGGCCAGATGTACAAAGCCTTCCTCAAACTAGGATGTGAGTATTGTACACTGACTCATCATTTGTGGACAGGGTTCCCTAAGCGATGCAATAGAAGTACTCCTAATCCGTTGCATCACAAAATCAATATTCACAGTTCACAAAACCGTATTATTAATGAAACATTAAAACTAATGGGGCATGTGGCATTTTGTAGCAACCGCATCTCCCCAGTGAATTGCTGCCAACGTGCAGAGTTGGAGACCAGTATGTGACAGCAGCCCACCATTACTGCCTTTGCGGTACCTAGATGTCAAAATCATACTTTTTGTCTTTTGTAAACAATGCCCGGTCCACAGAGGGGCAGAGGCTTTTTTTCATTTTATGTTGTCCTTTGGGGAGGCATTGGGTACAGGTTGTAGTAGTGCCCTGGACCACTTTCTGTTTCTTCCGGGCTGCCTATCACAATTGTGATAACCTCCCCTTTTGTTCTCAGGGTGTTTGTAATGGATCATAGTATGTGACCACAACTGTAATCACAAAAAAGTGATACCCTGTATGCTAACTTGTGTATAGGTGGTGGATGCCCCTTTCCCGCCCCACCTTATTGAGATTCAAAGCGAGACAGGATATTTCTCTAGCAACTCTGCGCCGCCGTGGTGCCTTTGACGAGCTCGGCTCGTCACGCTGCACGGTGGCGCTGTGCTCATGACAAGCTGAGCTCGTCATGACCACACCCGTTTAATGGAACGTCCAGCACAGCAGGGGTCATGGCGAGCTGACCTCATCATAAGCACAGCGCCACTGTGCCTCATGACGAGCTGAGCTCGTCATGAGCGCCCAAGGGGTTAAAGTGAACTTTATACATTTATGTCACATGTATTGCCATACACCATAGTTGTCCCCTTCTTTCTCGGAGAAATATTGATCTCCAAGGAGAATAATCTCTACTTTGTTTGTAGACATTAACGTTAATACAGATATTATGTTACCAAAACAAAGTGAAAGACTATGGAATGAGTGTGGCCTTGAAGCGTCACCTAGGAGAAAAATTAAGACATATAATTTCTCTTATTGATAGCAGTTTAAATGTATAATTGTCTAAAATAATGCATCTTTATTAGGGTGCAGTAAGCGAGGCTGAAAGAATCCTTCGTCTTAAACGTGGCAAAGAATAGTATGTTAAAAGTTAGAATATTTTTTTTAGTTATTGTAGCATTATAGATTCTTTACACTGTATTGGCCACCAAATTGGTACTGCAGGGTCCCAAGAGGTTTGATGTAGGAAAGTAATCTATGCAACTAAATAAGACAAAGACACGCTTCAAATCATGTCAGCAACTGTCCTGGACCTAAGCTAGAGTTTCATTGTGTTCTTTAGGAAATTGATCTTTCATCCCAGCGCATGTTCCTAAAATGGCAATTTCAATCAAGGGGGTGGAGGCTGAAGGTCCAATCAATCTTGGCCGAGGCTTTTCCTATCGAACTTGTAGAAACTGAAGAGCTTTCTCCTTTAAAAGGAGAGCGATACGCAAGCACTTCTTAGTACCTTAGGATGAGGATCAAAGATGGTGTTTGTGTAGTGCTTGCAATAAATGCACCGATGCAGGACAAAGCCACAAAGGGCACGAGCAGATAGGAGCAGCCACTGCCGCATGACCCTGGTTGAGCATATCCTTCTCTTCCAGAACCAGGGATGCAGCTACATTGAGTGTAATTCTGTAATCAGAAAAACATGTCAGATGTTAGCATGGTATATGTTGGTAAGAAAGCATTTGTACTGAATCAGGTGTATTACAATGAATATAAAAACATTTTACCTTTTAATTTTAGAATTTGAGAACTGGTAGAGAAGAAAGTAAAAACAATGTATTCCACTTCTAAAAGGGAGTCAGAGACGGAATAGGTACCAGAATAAACATAATTCTGTTAGAAATGTGATTTTCGGCTAGCTGAGACTTGCGTCAAAGTGAGGCAGAAACCACCACTCTAGTCAGGATAAGGGAGTTACACTTCTGAAATAACCCCTGCTCACCCCCTTGGTGATGGTGCAATGAGCTAAAAAACGGTGTTGGATCTAGCCCTGATCTCTTGACTGGGTGAGAGTACTCTGCTTTATTCAGAGACTCTGTCCATCACCACCCCTTGTTGTAAATAATTTTGTCCACCCTAAGCGTGGAAGGGTATACTCAGATGTGAGTCCCTTGCTCATTGCACCATCAGGATTCAAGCAAGCCGGGCCGAAGACGGCTGTAATGCCAGAAACCGGTCCCCGGAAGCTTGTTTCCTTCCCAGTGTAAGAATTGGCTTTTGTAGTCTGGTCTGCCCTGTTCCCATGATGCACTGGGCCAGGGACAGACTAGTTTGCATACAGCCAGGTTCTGAAACTGGGATGGTGCAATGAGCTAAAAAACGGTGTTGGATCTAGCCCTGATCTCTTGACTGGGTGAGAGTACTCTGCTTTATTCAGAGACTCTGTCCATCACCACCCCGTGTTGTAAATAATTTTGTCCACCCTAAGCGTGGAAGGGTATACTCAGATGTGAGTCCCTTGCTCATTGCACCATCAGGATTCAAGCAAGCCGGGCCGAAGACGGCTGTAATGCCAGAAACCGGTCCCCGGAAGCTTGTTTCCTTCCCAGTGTAAGAATTGGCTTTTGTAGTCTGGTCTGCCCTGTTCCCATGATGCACTGGGCCAGGGACAGACTAGTTTGCATACAGCCAGGTTCTGAAACTGGGATGGTGCAATGAGCTAAAAAACGGTGTTGGATCTAGCCCTGATCTCTTGACTGGGTGAGAGTACTCTGCTTTATTCAGAGACTCTGTCCATCACCACCCCTTGTTGTAAATAATTTTGTCCACCCTAAGCGTGGAAGGGTATACTCAGATGTGAGTCCCTTGCTCATTGCACCATCAGGATTCAAGCAAGCCGGGCCGAAGACGGCTGTAATGCCAGAAACCGGTCCCCGGAAGCTTGTTTCCTTCCCAGTGTAAGAATTGGCTTTTGTAGTCTGGTCTGCCCTGTTCCCATGATGCACTGGGCCAGGGACAGACTAGTTTGCATACAGCCAGGTTCTGAAACTGGGATGGTGCAATGAGCTAAAAAACGGTGTTGGATCTAGCCCTGATCTCTTGACTGGGTGAGAGTACTCTGCTTTATTCAGAGACTCTGTCCATCACCACCCCTTGTTGTAAATAATTTGTCCACCCTAAGCGTGGAAGGGTATACTCAGATGTGAGTCCCTTGCTCATTGCACCATCAGGATTCAAGCAAGCCGGGCCGAAGACGGCTGTAATGCCAGAAACCGGTCCCCGGAAGCTTGTTTCCTTCCCAGTGTAAGAATTGGCTTTTGTAGTCTGGTCTGCCCTGTTCCCATGATGCACTGGGCCAGGGACAGACTAGTTTGCATACAGCCAGGTTCTGAAACTGGGATGGTGCAATGAGCTAAAAAACGGTGTTGGATCTAGCCCTGATCTCTTGACTGGGTGAGAGTACTCTGCTTTATTCAGAGACTCTGTCCATCACCACCCCTTGTTGTAAATAATTTTGTCCACCCTAAGCGTGGAAGGGTATACTCAGATGTGAGTCCCTTGCTCATTGCACCATCAGGATTCAAGCAAGCCGGGCCGAAGAGGGCTGTAATGCCAGAAACCGGTCCCCGAAAACTTGTTTCCTTCCCAGTGTAAGAATTGGCTTTTGTAGTCTGGTCTGCCCTGTTCCCATGATGCACTGGGCCAGGGACAGACTAGTTTGCATACAGCCAGGTTCTGAAACTGGGATGGTGCATTGAGCTAAAAAACGGTGTTGGATCTAGCCCTGATCTCTTGACTCGGTGAGAGTACTCTGCTTTATTCAGAGACTCTGTCCATCACCACCCCTTGTTGTAAATAATTTTGTCCACCCTAAGCGTGGAAGGGTATACTCAGATGTGAGTCCCTTGCTCATTGCACCATCAGGATTCAAGCAAGCCGGGCCGAAGACGGCTGTAATGCCAGAAACCGGTCCCCGGAAGCTTGTTTCCTTCCCAGTGTAAGAATTGGCTTTTGTAGTCTGGTCTGCCCTGTTCCCATGATGCACTGGGCCAGGGACAGACTAGTTTGCATACAGCCAGGTTCTGAAACTGGGATGGTGCAATGAGCTAAAAAACGGTGTTGGATCTAGCCCTGATCTCTTGACTGGGTGAGAGTACTCTGCTTTATTCAGAGACTCTGTCCATCACCACCCCTTGTTGTAAATAATTTTGTCCACCCTAAGCGTGGAAGGGTATACTCAGATGTGAGTCCCTTGCTCATTGCACCATCAGGATTCAAGCAAGCCGGGCCGAAGACGGCTGTAATGCCAGAAACCGGTCCCCGGAAGCTTGTTTCCTTCCCAGTGTAAGAATTGGCTTTTGTAGTCTGGTCTGCCCTGTTCCCATGATGCACTGGGCCAGGGACAGACTAGTTTGCATACAGCCAGGTTCTGAAACTGGGATGGTGCAATGAGCTAAAAAACGGTGTTGGATCTAGCCCTGATCTCTTGACTGGGTGAGAGTACTCTGCTTTATTCAGAGACTCTGTCCATCACCACCCCTTGTTGTAAATAATTTGTCCACCCTAAGCGTGGAAGGGTATACTCAGATGTGAGTCCCTTGCTCATTGCACCATCAGGATTCAAGCAAGCCGGGCCGAAGACGGCTGTAATGCCAGAAACCGGTCCCCGGAAGCTTGTTTCCTTCCCAGTGTAAGAATTGGCTTTTGTAGTCTGGTCTGCCCTGTTCCCATGATGCACTGGGCCAGGGACAGACTAGTTTGCATACAGCCAGGTTCTGAAACTGGGATGGTGCAATGAGCTAAAAAACGGTGTTGGATCTAGCCCTGATCTCTTGACTGGGTGAGAGTACTCTGCTTTATTCAGAGACTCTGTCCATCACCACCCCTTGTTGTAAATAATTTTGTCCACCCTAAGCGTGGAAGGGTATACTCAGATGTGAGTCCCTTGCTCATTGCACCATCAGGATTCAAGCAAGCCGGGCCGAAGACGGCTGTAATGCCAGAAACCGGTCCCCGAAAGCTTGTTTCCTTCCCAGTGTAAGAATTGGCTTTTGTAGTCTGGTCTGCCCTGTTCCCATGATGCACTGGGCCAGGGACAGACTAGTTTGCATACAGCCAGGTTCTGAAACTGGGATGGTGCATTGAGCTAAAAAACGGTGTTGGATCTAGCCCTGATCTCTTGACTCGGTGAGAGTACTCTGCTTTATTCAGAGACTCTGTCCATCACCACCCCTTGGTGTAAATAATTTTGTTCACCCCCTTGGCATGGCATGAACAGTCAAGCTTATCTTAGAGGCAGTGTGTAAAGCATTTGTACATAACCAACAGTAAGACAGTGTACGCACTACAAAATGACACCACACCAGTTTAGACAAATATCTAATTTGTATTTACTTATTTATTTACTATTTACTTAAGACAAGACCAAATATGATAAAAAGAATCCATAATACTATACTTCAAAATCATCACTTATCATAGCCGTTTATATTGTGTTCAGGATGTACGCATGGTTGGTATTGCTAACACCTGGATAGTGTATGATCTAAAGGAGGGATGTATCTACCATCCCAGACTCCAGCGGATATCGTTGTCCAAGCCCTGTCTATCACAGCGGAGCCTAAAAATCCATCTTTGCTCTCAGTGGAACAGGACTGATTTGTGAGTACCCCATTGCCTGGATCTACTTGGGTTTGTCTATGATTGCTCATCGGATGTCGTCCTCTGTGTGGCCTGTGTCTATATGTTTTATAGTGATTTTGGTGCTATTTTACTTGTACCGTATCAAGGTCTGATGTTCCACTATTCTATGTCTCACCTTGCGTGTGGTCATACCTACATAGATCCACCTGCAAGGGCAAAGTAGTATCTAGATTACCCCCTCTGTGTTGCAATTAGTAAAGGTGCGTCACTCCCAGGGGGTGGACAGGCCCAGGTCGATGTGGGATATAGTGATGGTATATGGACAGACAATGCACGGCCCACAGGTATTGTGTCCTTTGGCAGGCACAGTTGACCATAGGATGTTCTGGCGAGCTTCCCTCAATGTATGGGTAGGTGCTTAACGGCGTGTATGTATCAGGATATCCACAATATTCTTGCTGCATTCAAGGGCAAAAAGAGGTCTGGTCAACTGGTTTTCCCCTGTGTTAAGAATGGACCAGTTCTTGTTTATTGATCTCTTAACAATGTTGATCAGGGGACTGTAGGTGTTGACGCAGACCATGTGGGCCATGGGGCTTTTGGTGTATGTTTCAGGGAGGGCTTTTCGGTGGCTGTTCCTGGTCCTTTTTGATGCTTTCTGTGTGAGTTTTGGTAAAGTAAGATCATTCTGATAGAAGGATGCTAAGTGTAACGGCATGCTCTCTGTGCTTCGTGACTTTGTGCAGTTTCTGTGTATCCTGAGATATTGTCCCACCAGAAGGTTGTTTCTAAGAGCATGTGGGTGGCATCTGGTGTAGATTAGTTAGGAGCTGCGAGCCATAGTTTTCCTATATAGCTCTGAGCATATGCCACTGTCCTTCAAATATAGTTGTAGGTCAAGAAAAAGAAGAAGGTCCTGCTGAATTCACACGTGTATCTCAAATGGGGATTCCTTGAGTTAAAGCAAGTGGCAAAGGTTTCTAGTAAGTTGGCCAAACCTTTCCATACCACCAGTATGTCAATATATCGCCTCCAGATTTCGAGATTGGCAGAATAAGGGTTGTCTGGCGGGTAGATATATTTGGACTCAATGTGCATATAGAGTAACTCTGGGCGGTAAAATCCGCTCCGCTTGAGAAATTTGTGGTATTTCAGCAATTTCGCGATCCGCGGAGAACGCAGAGTTACTGGAAATTCCCGATCCGCGGTGTAGCAGAATTATTTCGTAAGTCGCGCTTTAAAAATGCATCTGCGCGCACCCAGTAGTGACTTACTGGGATCCCTGCGTTCACCGACGAGTTTTCTGATCCTTTCGTGTGCAGCACGAGATTTTGGTAGCCCGCTGCGTGATCCCGTGACATTGTTCGATCGCGAACACGTCATTCGCCGCGCCAACAGACACCGCAAGAGTGTGCGATCGCGAACACATCATTCAGACGCAATATCCGACATCCGGCAGAAGTTTGGTGAAGCTCACGATGCCGAACACGCAGAATTTACAATCTGGAGAAAAATAATATCTCGAGCAGCAAAAAACCTTATCTAAAATCATGATTTGGATGAAAAAAACTCATCAGATTGACATGCGGCTGTACTTTTTTGTGTAAGGAGTCCAAATTTTTTGGGGAGAGCAAGGAAGTGACATAGATTCTCCAACTTCCTGCTCCTGTCAAGCAGGCTCCTCCCAGTGCTTTGTCCATTTCATGTTCATTTTCCATTTGGATTTGGACGGAGCTGGAAGGATCACTCTTTGTATCTGTTCTCTGCTTCATCATATATCATTTAATTTGAGGACTTTTGGATTTGAGATTTTACAAGTAAGTTGGTGTTGTTGTTTGAGGCATTGCTGTTGCTGCAACTACAATTTTGGTACTTTTCATCATTTTTTAATAAAATGTATTGTGGGTAGCCAGTAGCCGGTCTACTAACAAGCTACAACAACAGCCGCAACAACAGCCGCAACAACATCAGCAACAGCAGTCCACAATAGTAGTTGTTCTTCCTGAAGTAGGGGTAGTTCAGGAAATCGAGCTTCCTGCAGACAAAGAAGAGCAAGCCACTCTTTCAGAAGATCCATTGGCTCTCATATCCCCAGCAAGGAAAAGGAGGGTTAGTACATCAACTTCTTCTTCAAGCCCCGCTTTTGATGATCTAGATGCCACTTGGAATCCACCAGCTCAGTCTGAGAGTGATGCATACCACAAGACAAGGATAGTGAAAACTAAAAGGAAGGTTCCAGAAAGCCTTAGAGTTATGGAAGTAGATGTAGAAGCGGGGAATAAGGATGATGACGAGCCAGTCATCACAAACATCACTCCCAGCCCAGATGAGATGGAGACCAACAATATTACCCTATCCAAAATAGCTGCGAGGGATGTAGCACAGATACAACCAAGACAGGTAACTCCACCTCCAGCTTCCTTATTTGCATTTGCTAAGGCCCGGAAGGGACCTACATCAAGCTCAACCACCACCTCAGGTAGTGGTACTGTAGGTGCACAGAGTCAAAATCCATGCCCACCCTCTAGTTCCTCTTGCATCTAAAGTGGCACCTCTAGCAGCACCAGAAAGTACACCTCCCCAGTTTGGGACTTCTTTTCGGTTACCAGCACGGAGGAGAACATTGCTATATGCTCAATTTGTTGAGACGCTGTAAACTTGGTATAAACGATGGTACCGGAGGCCAAACAAGTCATCTTAAAAAACACCACATGATCCAGTGGGAGGCTCACCTTCTTCACTTACAAAGAATAAAACTGCGCCCATTGCTGTTGGTGGGGATAAAGAAGTAGAAAAAGATATGATTGCAGTGGAAGGTGAAAAAGAGGGAGACATTGCTAACCCTGTCCCCAGCAGTGTAGATTTCTCCATTGCGAACATGGCTACAGTTGCATGTTTCCCAGTAACATTACAAATCTCAGTAGTGTCAACAGCACTTGATTCAAATATCTTTTCTCTAACCCCCACAAAAGAGATCCAGTGTGCAGTGATGCAGATGTAATCAGTGGCCTGTCAACTACTGTCAATTGTAGGCTGGAATATTTTCCTTTGCGTCGCAGCTGTCTTCATGAACCCAGTTAGGCTCAACCACACACTTTTTTTCATTGCAGTACTCTGTTGCCTTGGTGTCTCAGCCTGACTCTTACTACGGTGCCACTGGGATTTTGCTGAGGATGTACCACCCACATCCTCAGCAAAATCCCAGTGGCACAACATGTTGGAACTCAACTTATTACATGCTTGGCCGTCTGTTTGAGCAGTACAGACCACTCAATTAATATGTCATGCAAAGAGGGGATGCTACTGTGAGAGGCATGACCCTTCAGATGGACCAATGGTGCCTAGTTAAATGCCTGACAGAGAAGCTTCTTCCTTGCGAGGTCTTCACACGTGAAGTCAGCAAGGAGGACTGTACTATGGGCCAAGCTTTCCCATTGTTGGCAAAGGAACCAATGGCCAGTGCTGAGCAGCTTGGCGATAAATTATCTGGCTTGCCTTGTTGCAAAAGTCTCTTCGGAATGTGTTTTCAGTGCTGCTGGTGCCATTGTAACAGTGAAAAGGACTAGTCCGTCGCACAAAAACGTGGAGAGGTTTATCATGATCAAAATGAATCAGCACTTTATACCACCGAATTACACAATACATGAATCAACGCAGGACGATGAGGACAGCAATTTAGGTGACGGAAGTAGTGTGTTAGATGATAATTTCCTACTTCTGGTTGAACCCCCAGAGTCTGAGGACAAGCTATACTTCCCTGACAACTAGGCTTGAACTTCTTACTTTCTTCCTCCCTTATTTACTTTTATTTGTGTGTGTCTGTCTTTCTGGTTAGAAACTTTGAATCACAACAAATCTATCTCCACCGTCTTCTAGTCTTTTTTTATTGCTATATTGCAGTTGCAGCTGTCTGCATTTCACTGAAGTCCACTCCTCCGAGTCCTGCTCCTCCATCCTCCTGGCTCGCCCTAAATCCGTTTCCCTCAAGACAGATGAGGATTGGATGTAGAATAGAAGAAAAAAGAACATGCTGCCTTGTTGAGTTCCTCCAAAATAACTAAGTGAAACATGATGACTACTATAGCTATCCTCCTTTCCGAGCCGAGAGAGACTGTCCCTTACAAGATGAGAAGGAACAGATAATGAATGATGGCATGCATTGGACACTGACTGAGTGATTTGTGTTGTTGTTGTTTGTTGTGCATGAAGTGAATTAATTGTGTACTATTATTTAATTTACACATTAAAAGTAACTGAAGTCAATGTTCCCTTCTTGTTTTTAAAATTGTACTTCTACTGCAGGCCGATCCATTGCATTTTGAATATGGAATGTAGACTCACTCTGTACACTGCACACTGAGTTGGACAACACCATGATGATGACCACAATGACATATATATTTGCAGTCACTCAGTAGGATTGGAGATGATTGATGGAATAAGTCAGGGTGTTTCATGAGTGGCATAAAATGTAAACAAGTCAACAACAACCACATTAGACCTATTTGTCTGTGTAGTGGTGGAGTCGAGTCGGGTGTAGTAGTATGACTGACAGCGGTGCATTGATTTAGACACTTAATTTGTAAAATGCTATGCTGCTGTATATGTGCTATGTCTGCTTCTGTCAAAAAATGTATGCTAAATGGAGGATGGGTCACGGGTGCCGTGGGCCTGCTCTGTCCTGTTGTTGTTGTTGTAGGTTAATTCTGGAAAAAGAGTATACATGATGTATCCTATCCATGCCGCCACTGAAAGTGTTCTTGTTGCACTCCACCATAATTTATGCTTTATTTTCCCCTTGATTTTTCACTATCACTTTTTTTCAATCTACAATTACAGGCCGGACCTTACCCTGTGCTATACTGGGAATATCAACTCAAACTTACCTTACCAATCCACATCCACCAGGCAGGCAGTGGCATCACCCAAGATAGATGGACAGAGCATCCATGGAAGGGAAGACAAAGAGGAATACCGAGATGCAACTCCCCAATTTGACCAGGATAACATACAGTAACAGTATCAACATTCATCATCTTTTAAATAATTTCATTCATTTTTTATCTTCAATGCTTATGACTGTGCTTATAATTCATCCCTACTGCTATTTTTCAAATTTTCTTTGCTATCTTTAAAAGTAAGCCTGGTACAACAGAACAGCAACTGTATGTAATTTGGGTCTCTCTCAGGGCGTACAGGCAAGGCACATTGAATGAATGAATGAATGAAAGGCATCTTGTAATGCGCAACTTAACCCAAGGGCATCAAGGCGCCTAAGTGATGGTGTTACTGGTAGTATGAACCGAAGACATGATTACAGATAGGCCTCAGTGAAGAATAATGTTTTTAATGCTTTACGAAAAAGCAGAATGGAAGATTGTCCTTTTAATTCGGGAGGAAGAGCATTCCACAGCCTTGGAGCAAGGGAGGATAAGGCCCTCCCCCCCCACCTGGCTTTAAAGGCTTGGGGAACAGCCAAAAGTTTTTTATTTGAGGAGCGAAGAGCTCTGGAGGGGGAATATGAGGACAAAAGGGACCTTATACCTTCTGGCCTTGTGCCATACAAGGCCAAATGAGTAAGGCATAGGATCTTAAAAGAGATCCTAGCCTGGATAGGTAGCCAGTGTAAGTTCTTCCTGGCTAGAGAGGCTGAGGAGAATCTAGGGGCGGCAAGGACAAACCTAGCGGCCGCATTCTGTACTATCTGAAGGCGCTGAGTAAGCTTTTTATTGATGCCTGAGTAAAGCGTGTTACAGTAATCTAGTCTCGAAGAGACAAGAGCCATAGTAACCTGCTTTCGAGCTTCTGGGGAGAGGTAGTGTGCAATCTTTCTCAAAATCCTGATGACACCACAGCAGGTGGATACCGTCCTACTGACCTGAAGGTCAAAGGAGAGCGTGGAGTCTATCAGCACGCCTAGATTACGGGCGGATTGCGAAGGCTGAGGACAAGCATCCAGTCACTTTACCAAATGTCCTGATTGCCCCCAAATATCAGAACTTCGGTTTTCTCACCGTTTAACTTCAGGAAATTGAGGACCATCCACTGAGAGACTGCCTCCATGCAATTCCTGTAGTTAAGTGCAGAGATACTCACCGACTGGGAGAAGGAGACCATAATCTGGGTGTCATCGGCGTATGACAGCACTTCCAGCCCAAAAGATCTAACCAACCTGGCAAGAGGGGCCACATAGATGTTAAAAAGTGTGGGGCTCAACGAGGAACCCTGAGGGACCCCACACTGCACAGGTTTGAAAAACTCACCCACCTTGACCTTCTGCTCTCTTTGATTAAGAAAAGAGGACAGGAGGCTCAATGCTGGGCCCTCAACTCCCATCTCCCTAAGGCGTGTTACCAAGACAGAGGGAGACAGGGTATCGAAGGCAGCTCAAAAAACACGGAAGATACAGTATGTCTAATACGCTATCATAATAGGTAATCCTTATTATGGAGATTCAGAGTAGTAGATACCAAGTGGTTATCTATAAAAACACAAGAGAGCAATCAGAACAATCTCAATTCGTGAGTGAGAGAACCCATCAGCACACCGATTGGTGGAGCCTCATCATCTGGGTTTTGTAACTGCGAATGGTGCCCATAGAACAACACCTCAATTGATTCAATGAGGGTTGTAAAGTGTGGATCATCAAACGCACAAGACACAAACCATCACACAGAAGATGGGTGTTATAAAGAGCTGATAGGAAAAAATTGCAGTGCCCAAAAGAATAGTGTGAAAGAGTTAAAAATACCTGTCGTGATGACTAAAGAACAATTTTATTAGGGGTGACCATCAGGACGGTATGTTTAAAAGCAGAGTGGGTATAGTATTTTGAAAAAATATTACTAACCATCAAGGATGTAAACATCCTTGATGGTTAGTAATATTTTTTAATTTATTTTATAATAAGGATTACCTATTATGATAGCGTATTAGACCTACTGTATCTTCCGTGTTTTTTGATAATTGAGTTGGGGGACAAGATACCAATAGGTCTTTAAAATTTTCCCCTAGGACCCCCCTCACTTTTCTGTTTGTATTTTATTATTTTATCGAAGGCAGCTGTCAAGTCGAGCAGGACCAGAAGGGTAGTCTGGCCCCCATTGACTTTCAGACGAATGTTATTGACAACCACCTTGAGGGCGGACTCAGTGCTGTGGGCCCTTCGGAAGCCATGCTGGGAAGAATCCAGCAGGCTAGAGGCATCCAGGAGGCGCTCAGTTGTTGATTAAGATATGCCTCAAGCATCTTCGCTGGAGCGGGCAGTAGTGATATAGGACGGAGATTCTTCAAGACTCCAGGGTCCAATGAGGCCTTCTTCAGAAGCGGCTTAACAACTGCCATTTTCCAGGAAGATGGAAAAATGCCTTCAGTAATGGCTGAGTTCATCACCTCTAACAGAGAAGGCAGTAATACCTCCCTGCAATCCTTAAAGATCTTAAGAGGACAGGGATCCAAGGGGGATCCAGATTTTATTTTGTCAAGGAGCAGTTTTAATTGTTCAGAGGTGAGAAGAGGGAAGTTAGTCAGGCTCCTGCTGGGGTCATTCACCTGGTGTTCGACGGTGGAAGAAGCGGGGGAAAGTGGAGGTCCCAGCTCGTGGTTAAGAGATTCAAGAGCGGTGTAAATATCCACAATTTTCATGTGGAAAAAGGTAGAGATCTTGTCACACAGCTCTTGAGAACCTATTTTAGGATCCAGCGATTGGAGATTGGAAAGGGAATTAATGATCTTGAACAATTCCCTAGGGGAATTGAGAGAAGCCGTCAGATTGGAAAAATATGACTTTTTTTCCTCAATAACCGCCGATATATACTCTTTCAAAAGGCGTTTCATGTTTTTCCTTCTCATTAGGGTCAAAACGGGATCGCCAGAGCCTCTCCTGTTTCCTACAGCCCTGCCTTAGCAACCTAAGTGAATCGGAAAACCAGAGAGCAGAGGGTCTCTCTCTGGCGGAATAGTGCTGTTTCATAGGGGCCAGAGAGTCCACTGCTCTCGCAATGGTTTTGGAGAATTCAAAGGCGACAACATTGGTGTCCTTCCAGGTAGATGGTCTAAAATTCGACAAGAATGGAGCAAGTGTCTCATTGTTGATCGTCCTATAATTCCTTCTCAAATCCCATTTCCTAAAACCAGGAAGGGGGATAGAGGAATGGTGAGTTTTGAGTTCAAAAGGGACGGCCATATGGTCTGACCCTGCTAAGTGAATGGGAGAACCTATCCTTAATCTGGGATCGTTAGAAAAAACTCCATCCAGCGTATGACCAGCTCGATGGGTAGGAAAGTCCACAAGTTGGAGCAGACCACACGAGGCTAAGGAGTCTATAAGGGAAGACGTATCACTGGAGCTTGTGTTTTCTAGAGGAAAATTGAAGTCTCCCAGTATGGTGAGGTTAGGCCTGTCGATGAAAGGGTCTAGAATTTTCAGCAGATCATAACTGAAAGCAGACTTCGGGCCCGGGGGCCTATAGAGCAAAAGACCAGAGAAAGAAACTGTGGGGGAGGAGTTTAAAGAAAAATACAAAACCTGAAGAGAATCTCAGGGAGTAGAAAGGGACTTTGTGCGGCAGATAGAGGAACTTTCGTATAAAATGCCCAGTCCCCCTCCCCTGCGTCCAACTCTGTCCATCCGAGCTAGAGCGTAGCCCTCGGGGATGGCATTAACAAGTTCAGGACCGTTGGATTCGGATGCCCAGGTTTCCGTAATAAAAACCAAAGAGGGCTTCCTAACGGCGATGAAATCCCTGAAGGCAATATTATTTTTAACAAGGGATCTTGCTTCAAAAAGAAAACCATCTTCAATGGACAATGAGGGAAGCTTTTGCATCTCCGAGGTGGGCTGAGACTTAGGCGTGTCAGGGGTTTTAGGGGGGCTATCTTTAATAAAGCAACTACAACTCAAAATACCAAGAAGAGCCTCAGGGGGAAACGCATGGTGGCAGGGCAATATGCGAGGTTTAAGTGCAGATAATTCATGGGAGGCATAGAGAGGACTTACTTGGGGGCGAGGCGGAGTAGAACCAGTCTCCCTGGCCCCTGGCACGTACTCAGCGCGGAAGGGCCCACATGGGCTGGACTTAGGCGCGCGCCCGCTGCGCGCGTTCACTAAGCACGGAGAAAGCCATCGAGACTAAATAGGGATCAACCTAAGCGTCAAGCCCTGCGTGACCCTGTGCAGCCAATCAGGGCGGGGGGAGGAAAGGTTTGCCGGAGCCCTCCACAACAACCGGGAAATCCCGTGGTGGACCGGGGCACTGGCAGGAGCAGAGCAGGTAGGAAAATGCGGAAAGGTATAGCAGCGAACACAATGAAGATCACAAGTTTAAAATAAAATAAAACAAATCAGAGCAACATCGTAGTCATGCAGCTAGATTAACATTAGAATAGCAGCGTTTAAAAGCGAGGCATCAAATTCATGCACTCGGCACCATAAACCATTGCATTGCATAATATACTGCTGCCCTGTACTATGTAATTGTCTAGTAGTAGTTAGTAAGTACTACTTATCATGAACCATCAAGTTATCAATATCATCATCATGCATGCATTTCCTTTTTCTCCCTAACATATTTATGGATATGGTTGTCTGCCAAGATTGTTTTGTTGTTTGTTCATGCGTACTGTTTTTCTTTGCCAAACTTTTCCCCAAAACCCCACTTCCCAACAATTCATCAAACCCTAACCCTCTTCCCCCGGACTGTGTGATTTATTGAGGTGTGACTAAATTAAATGTACACCAATAATTGATTACACAGTAGCTAGGAGGGATGTGGCAAAAGCAACACTAATTCAATTTCAAGGCAGAACGAGGATCTTCTTCTGCTTGCCAACCCATGCTCAGTATATTTAAATTGCAAGTCAAATTTTTCCAAAGGAACCTAATCCATCATAATTAATTTCCGGCATCGATTGGATTCATCAACATCCCCCTACACAGCACTAAAGATTTGCTTGTGTCGAGTAACTCCCTCAGGCCACTGACTGTCTCATTTTCTTTTTCTGCAAATGCTACTGCCCGTGTCTACTACTACCCCCCCAACCATGGCATTTCCATTCTCTTGGGAAACCATGCCATCATCATCATGCAGCCCTTGCTGTGCCTAACTTAAACTACAATCACAGGTAAGAAAAGAAGTTTGGGGGAGGTATAATAATGGACTAGGAGGACAGACTGACAGTACTAATAGTAGGAAAAGTCGCTCAGTCAGGGGTACAACACCCAACTCACCCCTCTCCCTAACCCCAACCAACGTCCAAAACGAGAAAGCCCATAATAAAGCCCAACGCCCAATTTTCCGTCCACCAAAAAAGGATTAAAAAAGGGGCAACTAAACAGGGTCTTTAAGTTAGCGGTGGGCTCTTCAGTTTTCCCTCTCCAGGACCTTGACCCTCTTCTTAAGCTCCTCTACCTACTCCTCTAGTCGCGCATTCTGGAGGAGCATGCAGCACGCATATGCCCTGCAGTTGCATCCACAGATGGGGCAGCATTGCTCGATGCTGAAGTGCGGTGGTGGTCAGCTGCCTGACTGCGGCGCCGTACCACTGGGGGGGCCTGGCCGTGGCCCGGGACATTGGAGGAAGCTGCAGCTGCTGCCACCTCCTCCTCCTCCTCCGCCAGAATCACCAGCCGCCGGTATTCATTGCAGATAGCCTCCAGCTTTCAGCACCGGGCCAGGGCTGCCAACTCCTTCCTGGTTGGTTTTGCTTGGGAAGGTGGAGCTATATCAAGAAAGTAAAAAAAGACTATTAAAAATACTCTTAGCAAAACAGTAACACAAAATGAATTCAACACATAGTGCCACAGTAGCACTAGCAAGCACAGTACATAACATTTGTGGTATGTATCTGTCCTCCCACGTCCTCGGCCTCTAACATTTGTGGGAGTTTCAGGCATTATACTAGCACTATGGACTCAAGTACAGAGTACACCAGTCTTCTTCTTCTCTCTTGTTTAGCGAAATTACATAACCTTGTTGTAGCCGGCATGCCAGCTCAGTCAGCTTGCGCCCAAGACAATCATTCTCGAGTCATGACGCAGACTCACATTAGTTTTATTTACTACTGTCAGCAGGTGGGGAAGCTCGTATTTTTCTATTACAGGTGGCACTGGCCATACTCTCTCTGTTACATCAAGGGCAGCTGCTCAATTTCACTTTAACCCAGCCCTGACTACTACAAAAAGGCAGATGATATCTGATCCAATGATAATTGCTTATATATGGGATGACATGAGGTACTTTGTTTTGATTGATTGTGTAACCAGTCGATAGGCCACCCATGGCAGGCTGGCTGACAGTCAAAAATAAATTAACATAGGTAGAGAGTGGTCTTTGGAGTCAGAGGAAGACACTTGATAACTACATACATACACAATATATATATAGGCTGTGCTTGCAAACTACTGTGAGTCAAGGGAGTATTCTGAAAATACAACTTATATTCTCCTCGGCTTTGCTACTCTGGCGCGGTTTCTTTTACATTCTCTTCAAACTAAGACTCTTCATCCAGTGACAGTCTCCACCTATGCTATCTATGATGAATACCATCCAGGCATCCATTCATTCAAAGTAAACATCTATCATTCTTCTTAATCTCTCAACAAACCTTAGTTTGTTTCACCAACAACAATTTTTTTTTAAACCACCACCCATGCGTACTTCCTTGCTTGCCTTGGCTTTGAGCTTGACCCAAACACCACTGATGATTCTTGCTATCCACCCATACAGTTTCATCCACCCAGGCAGGCATCTTTTCTTTCACCTTACACCCATCCTTTAATCACCCATGCATCTGATTCCTATCAGCCACCTATGCATGCTTCCCACATATCCTTCTCTGCCAGTCATATTACATCTCGCCCGTCCTTCCTCCTTCCACCATTCTTTCCCTTTTCGTTCAACACATCCATCAAGGTCATCTGCTCTAACTTTTAGTCTTCTCCATAAAACGTTCACAGCTGAGTTGAAGTCAGATAGAAGAGGCCATTGGTTAATCAACTCCCGGCGCTAATGCTATTGTTAGTGCTAAGTAAAGGGTATCTGTCTTCTTCAACCGTTGTTCACTACAACTTCAAACTTACTAAGTCTCAACAGTACAATGAGTGTACACTCTTGCAGCAAGTGTAATGTCAATAAGTAAGGAATATAACGTACCACTGTCCACCACTGCTGCTGGCTCACCCCCTGTAGCTCCTGTAGGTGCTGCATCTCATGGTCCCTCCAAAATGGCCGCGTCGCCGTGACCGCTGGCCCCGGCACTGGTGGTTGGTAGTACGCCTAGAAAAACGCATTGCACATTTTTTAGATGACACATACACCACCCCCTTTTTATTCTTTCATACTAGCAATATTGAAAAAAGTTAATACATACATGTACAACATACATCACTAGTACAAATCGGGTACTAGAGTAGAGTAGACACTAGTAGTGTTAAATGGTCCCTAGGGTCATTCTAGTCTACTCTTTGCTTAGTTAGCCTGAGCCATGCAACCATTTTAGCTCTGTGTCTTTTGCGCACATTACCTCGCAGCTTGTTGTGTAAGATGCCTTAGAGCCCACATGAGCTCATACTGCTACTTTCTGAGTGCTGCGTACAAGAGGTCGAAAAACAAGCCACTTTTTTATGGAGTTCTGGTCAGTCTGTATTGATTAGCCATAACAAATTACACTTTTTGGCATCACTGAGAAATGCTTGTATTATACTGTCTAACGCACACCATTTTTCTCATAACAAGCGGAAGATTCCCTTCCACGAACCAGAGCTTTGCAGAGCTTATGATGTAACCAGTTCTTCTAAGTTCTAATGTGAGGGATCCCCCAGAATTTGCTCAGAGATCTTTTGTCTTCTATGGACTTGTAGTGGTAACGTTTATTGTTTTAATCTTATGCATTTTGCTGTTGGTGCTGGCTCATATACTCCATTATAGAACAACGTACAGAGCTTGTTATTTGAAAATAAACCTTTTGAACTTACATAGAATCTATGGTATTTGTATTTGGTGTGGACTTACACGAGTGAGTGAGCGAAAGGCTGTGCATTGCTTCCGCGACTCTGAGAGGTCGGGAGTGTTATGTTCTGGCTTGTCTAATCATTGGGTATCTTTGGAGGGGGTTCGGGGAGCTAATGAGACACTACAGTTAGTCGGTCAGAGGATTGTGGGTTCTGACTGTGGTACGAGGAAGGTCCAACCTCCCATCACCAACATCCTATTTTCTTGTGTATAGTTCTATATGTGCAGAATCCCTACAACAGTAGTAGTATGTACTATCCTATTAAAACTACTAAAATATCTGGTTGGGCATTTTGTTGGTGGGAATTGTCAAAAAGCCTCAAGATTAAGAAGACTAGAAGAGGACAACCTCAAAGGACTGGTCTCAGTGGCAAGAGCTATTGGTGATTATGAGTTTAGCAGAGGTAGTTAGAGGCAGGGATAACAAGAATTTAGAAACAGATAGTCTAGATCAAAGAAGATTTTGTAAAAAATAGAATAAGGAAACCGAAATATTAGTTCAGAAAAAATAAGGTGCAGTAAAAGTTAGGGAAATATAATTATTATTATCAACCACTGGAAGACTTACTTGGGCCAGCAGTAGGGCTCTCGGTAGAGGAGCTGTCCTGGCGCTGGGTGGCATCTTGTTCTTATCCCGCCTGTGCTGACTCTGACCCCGTCTTCTTGCCCCTGGGTGCTCATCATGTAAGATGTAATAAAGAAAGAGCCAAACATTAATGATTGGTGTGAAACAAACAAAATATATTAAAAAACGCTCAAAAAACATTTTAGAAAACAACAATTGCAATAAAATGTACCTATCGGATTGTATTGCGGTACTTATTATTTATGAACACTAATCCATTGTCCCATTCTGATTCCAGAATACTAACTAAGCCTAAGTGCCACCTGACCTAGCCCACCTATTGCAGATGGACCAATTGTTCACTAAGTCTGCTTTGCCGTTTATTTTAGCCCTCAAAAATGCATACGTGGAGGACACAAGCATACATTTTTGCATACACCAAATTGTTGGTTGGTTGCTGCTGATGTTCTGCTAGTGATTAACAAACTACAAAGGATATTACTAAGGACGGAGTAAGCAGCACTCTGCAGCACGTGGCGTGACATGGGATGCATCACGCAGACCACTAAACAATGACCAACTAATAAGTAATCAAATCTATCAATCCACCACTATCGCTTCTTAGTGGCAGGAGGACAAAGGAATGACTAGAGTCTCTCTAGGATTACCTAACTTAAGTTCTCTGAAGTAAACTTGCAAGCAAGTAAGATTAGTAGCACCGAGCACCTGTGTCATAACAATCACAGAAGATTTTTAAACATAATTTACCTGCAATGTAAGCAGCAGCATTTTTGCTTTTCAGAAAAAAATATATTCGCAATATATAACACAGAGCAGAAGAACACAAAGTAGTAATATTAAATAGCTATTCACCAAACCCCAGGACCTCCACTCCTAGCAGGTTCAGCAGGTCCTGCTCCCGGTCCAGGATATCGGCCCACTGGTGCGTAAGCTGGGTATCGGTGCGCCGGACACCAGAGCAGAGAAACACTGCTGTGCACACCTTTTCCCACTGCTGGCCACGCCACCGGAGCCCGTACCTGGACCCAGGCCTGCCGCCTACTGCTAGGGTTAAGGGGAGGTGGAGCTGCACAAAAACAAACAAGTGCTGCCACCTCTGCCTCACCAAATAAGGTCCGTGCCTGCACATCTTGTGGGTGCTGACTTCCGTAGGGTAGGCAGTCAAGGCTACGGCTGCGGGCCCTTGCCCTTTCCCTTGTTGCCCCTGGTCTCTCCCTTGGGCATGGTTCTGGCCTAGGACTCGGTGGGGGGTGGGTGGAAAAGAAAAGGGATAAATTCGAAAATTAAGTAAAAGAAATGAAAAAATCAAGTTCTAGAAAAAGTGAAACATTAGTAGAAAAAGTCACAAAAAGTAAAAAAAAAATCAAAATATAGATTCAGGAAAATAGAGAGATAAATAATAAATAAAAAAGATAAAAAAATAGTGTACAGAAACAAAGGATTGCAAAGATAGAGGGAGGATGGAAAAGCAGGGCCAGAACCATAGCAATAGAGTGAAAAACAAGATGGCTGCACCCATTGCGACCGCATGGGCAAGTTTGTGTGATATTCCCCCCCCCGAGCCCGCAAACAGCATCGCAAACACGTAATACGCATTCCCGAAAAAGAAATACTCATCACAAACGGGCAAGGGCATGCAATACGTGACCCGTAACAGGAAATAAGCACCGCGAGCGGCAGGGACAAGTGAAAAACAAGATGGCATGCCCGTTAGCGACCGCATGGGCATGTTAGCGATATATTTCTTCGCAAGCATGCAAAAACACATCGCAAACGGGCGGGACAAACAATTCCGCGTGTTTGCAAAATTTCTGCGTGCTCGCAGAGATTTTTTACAATTTTGAGAGAATTTGCGTAACGCGACTACGCAAATCGCAAATGCCGCCCACCTGTAGGTTAGCCATGCTTGGGGCAAAGATCCTGCCCATTGAAGTCCCTGTGAACTGCCATTATAGTAGTTCCTGAAACTGGAAGAAATTATCTTTCATAGTGACAGTGGAAGAGTCCATCACAAAGGAGGTTGGAGTCAAATCGTCCTACATTCTATGGTACAAAAAGCTCTCTGACCGTTTGGAAGGACTCCTATTGTGGGATGTTGGTGTACAGGGATTCCACATTAAAAGATCCCAGAAGGTGTTTCTGTGGGTCAAAGGCAATCTCAGTGAGTACATTAAGTATGTGTTTGGTATCTTGTAGGTAGGATGGCATTTCTGCCATGATAGGGAATAGAAACCAGTCAACGAATTGGGAAAGTGGTTCAAGTAATGATCCAATACCGGAGACAATGGGTCTTCCTGGTGGGGGTCTGGTGGGTTTGTGTATTTTTTTGTAAGATGTAGAAGTACGGTGTTTTAGGCAGTTTTGTACCAGAAACTCTGATTCACCTTTGGTGAGTCAGCCCTCATCTTGCCCTTTCTCTACCATTGTCTTTATGGAAGCCAGTAATCTAGGAGTTGGGTCAATCAATAGGTGTTGGTAGTAACTCTCATTGAGTTGTCCATGGCAATCATTTTGATAGCTCTGTTGTTCCATGATGATGGTGGCTCCTCATTAATCCGCTGGTTTTATGACTATCTCGCTATCCGATCCTAGTTGTTGGAAACAGTGCAGTTCGGCTTTTGATAGTTTGAAGAAATGCTTTTTGGCCGAGGGTCTAAGTCTTTCAAATTCTTTGATCACAGCAGTCTCAAAAGTTGCCACTTCTGATGGGACCAATTGTAGAGGTGGACTTTTTCCTCAGGCCCGTGTAGGTTTCTCTTACAAAGTCATTAGCTTCTGTATTGTCTGAGAAGAAGAAGGGCAGTCAAATTTTTCTGAAGAACTGGGATAGTTCAATCTGTGTGATGAAATCATGGGTTGGGAAATAGCACAGTCCCCTATAGAGACATCTTGTTCCAATGGAGTCAGAACCTTGGGACTAAGATTGACAACTAGATCAGAGTGGTCCTTGTTGGTGGGGAGAGATCTCTTGTCATGCTCTTTTTCAGGTTTTTTTCAATTGCCGGATCCCACTGCACTCTCTGAGCATCTTGTTGGTTACCTGATGTCGATCTGTTTCCTCTTTTTCTCTGTCCCCTTTGGCCCCGGCCGTGTCCTAAAAAAGGGGATTGGATGGAAGGATTGTGTAGGGTATCACTAAGGTTGGGGTTGGCCACCAGGGTCCTGGGGCAGGCGGTTGTGGAGGTCCGGTGTGCTCCTCTTGGTTGGCTGTTCCTTATCTGACAGGAGTTATTGGACCCACTTGAACCTGAGTCTTCCTAATTGCTCCCGTCCTCTGATTTTGAGGTCCATTCGTCTGTACCCTGCATCCAGCCTCTTGCACCTCTCCTGTTGTTCCTCTTGGAGGAAAGTGATTCATAATAATCTGCTAAATACATGTATACTTTCTCATGTGTGTCCTTCTTCAGTTTGTTGATCTTGTATTTTAAGATGTCTTCCCTTGTCTTAGTGAGGGCTTTGTTGACCTCTTCTAGCTTCTTCTTGAAAGTGATCAGCTGGACAGTGACTTTGATCCGAGATTCCAGTTGTTGGATCCCAATGAGGAGTTGGTCTGCTACTTTTTTAGTTGTGTTGGTCAGGGGGATTGGCCAGTCGCATGTGCACGATGACTGGAAACACAAGACCTGCACTTCGAGCCAACAGTGATCATCTACTCCAATCAACCACTGTAAAGCTCCAGCAACAATTGGCCCTCTGCACTACAACAATGACCGTCCGCACAGCACAAACTGCTCTTCACACCAAAAGCGTCCACCTTGTAGCCTCATCCAACATGAATGGAACTTTTCACACCCAACTTGAGATTGAAACTCTTCAGTGGGACTGGCCTTTAAAAGTAACTATCAGCAGACATCCAGATGGGAAATCTGCCGATGTGAATGTAACTCCGACTGAGAACTTCCATGGGACAGGAGCTATTTGGCAGAAGGTTCCATGAGATGGTCAAATAAACCCATGGAAACCACACCAACAATGTTAGAGTCAGTTTGATGGTGTACATTTCTGACCCTTAAACCATAGCGCGATTTGACTCACATAAGATTCGAAACAACCAAAAGATAAGCATCATAAATGGCTCTGGGCCAGGGATGTCCATGCCAGCATTAACTAAGCGACCTCAAAGTTAGTCTTGCACAAACAGGGGGATGACAGATCCTGTGCTCTCTGCAGCAGAGCCTCTCTCAAGTGTGAGGTCAACAAAATCCTACCGGAACACCAGCACTGCATGGACAAAAGTCCAGTAACAAGCTACCAGGAACATCAGAGGTGAAGCACCTTCCCACACCCAACTGCCTGACAGTGCAGAGTGGAACTAATCGCAGCCCCTGCCACAGCAGAATGGGGAACAAAGTGCCTTTCCCAAGACGGTGACAAACAAACAGGAACTGGGAGCAGCATTGTGTCCTTAGCTAAAGGTTGGATTATCAAAATTAGAGTAGCCAATTTGGCGGGAATTCAAGTACTTTTTCTTAGGTAGAAGTGGGGTTTGTGTTCCTCCAGGTTATATTCACCCTCTTAGAGCAAGGAATGTAATGAGGAGGTAATGACTCACAATAAATATCCTTCGAAAACACGGTAACTTACCAAAACTTTATTCTCTGTGAAGGCGAAACTGACATCTTCACACCCCGCATAGCATGGAGAGATGTATTCAATGCCATCGTAACCACAAATAGGATTATAAGCTGTCTCTAAACAGTGACACTTGCTGTTACATTTGGAAATGTTTTGTCCAACTTCCTCACTAAGATAAAAGAAAGACTTTGTTTTACAAATCACATCGAAATACCTCAAAAGCTTAACCTTAACACAAAACACATTATTTTTCATAATATAATGGATCATTGCGGAGCATAAACAACAGAGAACTAAGTGTAGATTCTGTTTGGTGACAATTAGCTTACATAATTTTTTGTATCGTATCTACACAACTGTGACATATGTAACATAGACCTAAAATAATAAGGATCATACTGCATATCTCTCACCACCCAAACTGGGAGGCTATAAATCACCTATACACAAACAACTTTGCAGGGTTTCTTTGAGATGAAGCAATACCTACAAAAATGATGTCCAGTTAACCTGGTCATCTGCCAGCTTTTTATCAGTTCTTTATATATATACGTTTTGTGGTGTGTTGGACAGCGGAACGACAATTGACAAGCATGCATGTGAGGGGATTGGGGTGAGGTGGTGGTCTGGGGGAGCCAGGAAAGAGGGGAATTCACTAGGTCCCTATTATGATGGGGATGTTGGAGTAGGGGGGTAGCAGTTTAATGATTGGAGAGTTGGGTGGGTAGGAGTTGCTTAGGTTGTTGAGGTCGGACAGGGAGAGATGGCCGGAGATGCGGAGAGGTCTATGAAAATTGCAGTGGTGAGGAGTTTTTTTCCCCGGTGTGTCATTAGGGGAGTTTGTTTTGCCCATTTAGAGGGCGTGGCCCCGATAAGGGAGGATTTTGGTCTTAAGAGCATTGAAATCTAGTCTAAGACGAGAGAGATCATTAGAGACTGTGAAGATAACACCTTCTACATTGTTTAGCGATTGGGATATAAGAGTGAGATTGGACATAATCGGAAGGGAGGGGGATGATGGGGGGAGTTCAGAGTTTCCTTTAGGAGTGGATTTGTTAATAGGCATTGGTGAGAGGTTCAAAGAGGGGGCAGACGGAGAGCTACGGTTGGAGGCTGCGAAAGGAAGTGTGACGTTAGGCAGGAGTACCGAGACCTTAGGGGGCAAGTGAACTGAGGTTAGGGGAGTGGGGCTGTTAAGGAGCGGGCATTCTTTAGGGGTAGGCGAGAATTTCTGTGGGTGAGAACAGGTTATCGGAGGGGGAAGTGGAGGGGCTGGAGGAGGAATAGAAGAGGAAGGGGGTAAGGTGAGGAGAGGTGTGTATTTATGTTGGGGAGAAAGGAAGGGAGGTGGAGGGAAGGGAGTCAGTGTGATAGGGGAGGGGGAGGAAGGGAAGTTGGAGTGTGTGGTGGATTGGGAGCAAGGATGAGTAGAAGGAGTGGTGGGAAGAGGAGAGGACTGAGGGGAGAGTGGAGGAAAGGAGGGCAGCGAAAGAGTGACATTGGCAGGGGACATGTCAGTGAAGGGGGAGAGTGAGGAAAGTGTGTGGAGGGTGGTGTAGTCTGGGTGGGAAGAAAGGGAGGGGATGATGGGTGTGAGGTGTATGGGAACAGCCAGTAGGGCAATGTCAGGATGAGTGGAGGGAAGTTTCGGAGCAACTTTGTAAAGGTTGAGGATTAAGGAGCTCAAGTGGTGTTCAAAAGTGGTGAGGTGGGAATTCTGCGGCTTGGATGAGGATGTTACCTGTTTTAATGGAGATGTCGATTTCACAAGGAAAGGCAGGAGAGGGGTAGAAGATAATTTGAAGCCATATGGAATTAAAATAGAGTAGGTAACAGGGAGATGCTGTAGGAAGATGCTTTTCTATTTGGAGGGGCATTTAGAGTAAAATATGTAGTTGGTTTTGATGGGGGAAGTGGGGCTGAAGTAATTATCATCAATAAGAATTTCCGGGTTTCCGATAAGTAATTTGTGTTTAACGTTTTTCTTGGCATTTTTTGATTGATTCGGGGAGTAAAGTATGGACTAAGAGTTAGGGCCATGTTAGGAGAGAAAGGGTTTTGGGGGCTGGGGGTATGATAGATGGGGGGCATGTTGAGTGGGGGTGGAGTGGGAAGAAGAGGTAAGAGATGGGGCAGGAGTACCTGGTGGCAATGTATGGAGAGGTTATGGGGCGAAGCACAGAGAGGGAAGTGTTTTGGGCAGGTGTGGAGGGTAAGGGAGGAGGAGTGGGAAGAAGAGGTTAGGGATGGGGCAGGAGTACCTGGTGGCAGTGTGTGGAGAGGTTAGGGGACATAGGTGAGGGAAGCATAGAAAGGGAGATGTTCGGGCAGGTGTGGAGGGGGAAGGGGCAAGAGTGAATAGTGATGATATAATTGTTGTTTTAATATCACTGACATCTTCTTTTTTAATCTCTAATGGAATTCTAATATGTTATTCCTTTTAACTAAAATTGTATGCCATTGCATGTTTTTATTTATTTACTGTTTTGTTTAAAAGTGTCTTTAATGATTGAATAAGATCGAATAAAGACGGAAATTGAAAAAATTGACAGAGGGGGGAAGAAGGAGAAGGGGTCGGACCAAGGGAGGAGAGGGGGGTGAGAGCATGAGAGGAGAGAGGGTATAGGATAGTACAGATGGAATGAGACTGGGAGGGGAAAAGGCAATCCTCGAAGGTCTCAGGGAGACAAAAAGTGTGGTGACGGGGAATAGATGAAAGAAGGGGGGGGAGATTGGGAAAGATAGAAGGAGGATAACCGGTGAGGGAAAATTGAAGTGGCGGGTAATGGGTATGAAAACAGGGCAGGTAAACAATAGATGTAAGGAAGTGCAGATATGAAGAGTGCAGGTAAGAAGAGTATGAGAATAAGGCAGAGGGACGGCATATATGATGGGAGATATCACTGTGGGAAATGCAGGACAAAATCCAAATACAATACAAATTAAATAAACATATAAAATACAATGGACTAGCGCTGTAGGTGATAAAACAATATCCAAATTCCATGTAAATTAAATAAACATATAGAATACAATAAACTTGAGCTGTACGTGAGTAACAGTACGAAATAGAAGATGGAATAAGCATGGAAGACTAGCTAAATAGATACATGGGTAATTAGTCCCTGAGCGGGAAAGGTGTAAGATTGAAGATAGAATAAACATAGAAAACTAAATAAGTAGATATATAGGTGACTAGCAGCCCGTCCCGACCTTGTCTGGGAGCAATCAGGCTTCCCCGACCCCCGCCTGCCCCGACATGACCCCTGCCTGCTCTGACATTGCCCAGCAGCCCGGGTCCCCGGCCGCTCCGTCCCCCGCCTGCCCCGACCCCCGCCTGCCCCGACATTGTCCCCCGGATGTCACAAAGGCCCAGTGTTGAGGCGCTCTGCATAAATCTCAATGGCAGATGCTGTAAGTCCCCGTCCCCCACCTGCCCCGACCCCTGCCTGGCCCGACATTGTCCCTCGGAGCCTTACCTCAGCCGATCTAAATTGTACCCTTCTGTTTTGTTGTAAGTCCCCGTCCCCCGCCAGCACCGACCCCGCCTGCCCGACATTGTCCCCCGGAGCCTTACCTCAGCCGCCCCTCCTCAGTTCACCGCTCCTCCTCCTGTTTTGGTGTAAGTCCCCGTCCCCCGCCTGCCCCGACCCCCGCCTGCCCGACATTGTCCCCCAGAGCCTTACCTTAGCCGCCGCTCCTCGTTTCACCACTCTTCACCGCTGGTCACCGCTCCTCCCGCCAGTCCGCTGCTCCTCACCTCCTCCCCCGCGCCATGTCCGCCGCTCGTCACCGCTCCTCCCCCGCGCCATGTCCGCCGCTCCTCCTCTCGCTCCTGGACGCCGCACCTCCCCGCGCTCCTGACATCAGCACGCAGGTCGCGGCCGGCGCTACTTCGAGGGGACTACTTTTTTTATAATGTTAATTTTTTAAATATAACGTATTTTTTAACTTTATATAGCCTATGTCCATCTGCACACCCTGAGGATTACAACGATGTATCGGGTGTGTGGATTGGCGCTGTGGTTCCTGAGTTTACCCGCCTCAAAGCCTCAAAGTTCTTCCTTTATAATAGTAGTATAGATTAGTTAGTCCTCAAGCAGGATAGGTGTTGAAGTTATCCCCCTGTAATTAAGGGCTTGTGGGGGGGTGTCCCAGTTGAGAGGCCAAATCAAATGTCATAACAATCAGCATGGGGTTAATCTCATAGGTTAATGCTTGCAGGGGAGCAGCATAGAAATAAGTACACCCAAGGAGTCATAGAAAAAGCAAAAGATAAGGTGCCTTATTGATTGAGGTAAGGTAAGTGAATGAAGGGGGTAGGATAAGAGATAAACAAGGGTTGCCATTTTGAGTCTTACGATCCCTGGGAGCGAGAAGGGGGCGGAAGGAGAGGAGTTAGATGGTATGGTATGTTAGATGGTATGGTATGTGCGCCCGTTTGTATGTCACAACTCCTCTTACCTTGCCATTGTACTTCTATGCTGATACTGATGCTTGCAGGAAAGAGTGTGTCAATTGTACTATTTATCACGCTGACACACACAGCATGCTTAAGCTAGATATATATTTTCTACGCTGACATACACAGCAATTACACTGACATACACAGCACTTCGAAATTGTTTGTCACAACTTCTCTTACCTTACCATTCTACTTCTAAGCTGATACTCACAGCAATTGCGCTGATGCGCATAGCAGCTTTCATTTAAAATTGCATGTCATTTTAAACAATACTTTTCTCTTTTGTACACAACATTTATTCTATAGAAGTTTACATGTCATTTCTCTAGGCGATTTTGTACCTTAGAACAGTTGTATTTTTATGCTTCCCTTTTCCTTCAACTCAAGGGTGTCTACTTTTCAAACATGGAAAATATACTTCTGCTCCTTTCTTTCTTTCCAAGCCTGGCGATCCTCCCAATCGTTGGTCTGAATGGAAGAAAGTATTCCTAAATTATGCAAGAGTATGCGGAGTATCTCTTAGTGGGGAAAGAAAGTCTGCTTTATTATTACATTGTCTAGGCTCAGAAGGCCAGGAGGTGTTCGAACATCTTCCAGATTTGAGTGCTGAAGAGTCAGATAATCTCAACGAATTTGAAATAAATCTAAAGATACTTGATAAACACTATCTTCCAAGAGTAAGTACCATCTTGGAGCGGTATCACTTCGGAAGACGCACACAAAAAGAGAGAGATCCCGTGGAGACATATGTGGTTGCCTTACGTAAATTGGGATCAACTTGCAAATTTGATAGTTCTCTAGAAGAACGGATTTGCGATCAGTTTATGCTAGGGTGCAACATAAAAAAGATAAAGGATGAACTCTGGCAAAAGGATGACCCAGAATTAAATGAGGTGGTTGCTATAGCCAAAAGGATAGAACATTCACTCGTTTGTGTGGAAGTTTTTAAGAAAGAGAAAAATGTGTCTGAAGAAAAAGTTCTCTATGTTGAAAAGAAACAATATGTTAGTAAAACTAGGTCAAAATCCAATACGTCAAAATCTACTGGAAAACAACATGATTTCACTTCTTCTTCTTCTACCTTCACTAAGCCCAAAGCTGGTGTAAAAATTAAGTGTTATCTATGTAATGCCCCTGATCATCTTGCTAATGATAAAGCTTGTCCTGCATTGGCTTTGAACTGTCTCAATTGTGGAAAAGTTGTACACTTTATGAAAGCTTGTAGGTCACCAATTAACAGGAAAAATAGACGCGTCAAAGAAGTATCTCTTGAAGAAGAAAGCGATTCTGACTGTAATGAGTTGGATTGTGGAGAAATCGTCTTACCAAGCTGTAAAAAGTGTAAAGGGGCAATAGATGATGTTCACATCGATGACTGTGAAGTCAAAATGCTTTTTGATTCTGGGGCAAAGATTTCTCTCATTTCTAAGGTTTTTATGGCAAAAATCTTGCTGGTAAAGTGAAAGTATTTAAGCCTGACATAAGACCATTGGCCTATGGTGGTCAACCAATCAAGCTCGTTGGTTATTTTGTAGGTGAAGTTGAGCACAAAGGGGCACTGACTGCGGGTAAGATTTACATCTCTTGCAGAGGTGATAGTATACTCAGTTGGATTCACCAAGCCAATTTGGGTGTATCCTTGGTTCCAGGTGGAGATCCCTGCATCATCCTCAGGGATATTGTACAAAATTCTCTCTCACTAAACAAAAGAACAATTTTACCAAGCTCAACCTCACCAAACAAAGAAATCATTCACAAGCCAGATTTGTTGAACTCAGTGTCATGCAGTGATCCGTTTTCTGACTGGCATTCTGAATTCAAACAGGTTTTCAGTAATAAGTTGGGTTGCCTTTCAGACTATATTCATAACATTACACTGAAGCCAAATGCTATCCCTGTGACATGTAAACTACGCAATGTACCTTTAACTATGCAAGAGCCAATGCGCTTTGAATTGGAAAAGTAAAAAAGTGAAGGTGTCATTATTGAGACCGAAGCGTGTGAGTGGTTGGCTCCAGTGGTTCTGGCACGTAAAGCTTCTGGGGAGGTACGCTTATGTGTGGACCTTCGTGCCCTCAATAGGGAGGTCATAGCTGACAGAAATCCCCTAGCCAACATCACCACGATGTTAACTCAACTTGGTAATGCGTGTGTATTCTCATCGCTAGATCTTAGAGCAGCCTATCACCAAGTCAGGATGGATGAGAAGTCCATGAATCTCACATCTTTTATAACCCCTTCGGGACCTACAAATTCACATGCCTGCCCTTTGGATTGATTTCTGCGGCTTCCGTGTTTCAGAGGGTCATGGAGGATGTCCTGAGTGGCATTGATGGGGTTAAAATATATCAGGACGATGTATTGGTTCATGGATCATCTCAAGAAGAACATAATTTAAGGCTGAAGTCTGTTCTTGAGCATTTTGCAAAAAGAGGTTTGACTCTAAGAGAGAATAAGTGCAAGTTTAATCTTTCAGAAATTGATTATCTGGGTCACTCTCTGACTGCTAGATGTGTCAAACCTAAGGATTGCTTGGTTAAAACCATAAACGAACTCTGGACAACACGATCTAGAGAGGAACTACTCACTTTCTTAGGTATGGCAGAATATTATAATACATTTGTACCACGTTTTGCATGTAGAACTCCCAACCTGAGGTCTCTTTTAAAAAAGGGAATGAAGTTTGTATGGTCACATCAGTGTCAACTTGAATATGATGATGTCAAACAAGCTCTTAATTCTGCTCCTTCTCTTCAAAGTTTTGACATTTCATCCAGCTCTGTACTTGTCACTGATGCAAGTTCTCGTGGTCTGGGCGCTGTTCTTAAACAAGTGAGAGCTGGCAAAGAGGTTACCATATTGTTTCTTTCTAGGGCTCTTGTCGGTCCTGAATTGCTTTATTACATAATCGAAAAGGAAGCTTTATGTATCTTCTGGGTCAGTCCTTTTATTGTTCATTCAGACCACAAGCTATTAAAGGAAGCGTTCTGCAAAAAGAGCCTTGATGCGATTTCTTCCAGAATTTGTAAGTGGGTAATTGCTCTTCAAGACTTACAATTTGATGTGAAATATATACCTGGAGTTAAAAATAAAGTTGCTGACTGCCTCTCTCGGTTAGTTCCTGAACAAAATGCAGAAATTTCCTTGAACTCTGAAGATTTATGGGATATTGATGAATTTAAAGTTTGCAAGATTATTGAAAGTGTTATCCCCTAAGCTGATTAGAGAAATGCTATGCACAAAGACACTGAATTAAAAGAAATGTACAACTTAGTTTTAGCAGGTTGGCCTTGTCTGAAAAACTTGAGTCTAAATGCTCGGAATTTTTGGAATGTAAGAAGTGAACTTTCTGTGAGAGAAGAGTTGCTTTGGAGAGGAACCAGCCTTGTTCCACCTTCTCCTGTCAGAATAAAAATGGTTTACTTAGCTCATCAAGGACATCAAGGAATATCAAAAACAAAGGAAAGGGTACGCTTACACTTCTGGTGGCCTGGCATAGACATCTTTGTTGAGCGCTTGATAAGGGATTGCATTGAGTGTAATGTATCTGACAAAGTGTGTAAGACAAGAGTGCAACCCATAATAATAAGAGAAGTTCCTACACAGTGTTGGCAAGATGTAGCTCTAGATATTTTAGGACTTGTTTCTAACAGAAGTGGCTAGTTTTATGTGTTGGTCCTAGTGGACATGTTTTCAAGATGGCAAGAGATCAAAGTCACACAAACCATTGAGACCAAGAATATCACAAAATTCTTACAAGAAGTTTTCTATAGAGAAGGATTCCCTGAGTCTTTTCTGACTGACAATGGGGTACAGCTTGTGTCAAAGGAGATGGAGGAGTTCTCAATCAATAAAGGTATTAAACGCAAGCGTTGCTCTCTCTATCATCCGTAATGCAACGGCATGGTAGAGAGGTTTAACCGAGCACTCAAAGAATCCATACAGTTAGCTAAAGAACAAGGCGAAGATAAGAAAACTAAATTACTTGAGAGGGTTATGGTATACATAATCACACCTTACTCCACCACTTGTGAAATACCTTTTGTGTTATTTAGAGGTCAGACACCAAACACCTACATGTTTCAGTCTTGGATGAGAAAAATGGGTGTTGATGCCTTGAGTTCCAATAAAACACTTGGGTTAGACAGACAGCATGTTAAGTCCACGAATAGGAAGTTAAATTTTGACACCAGACATGCTGTTGCTCACACGAATGTGTCTATTGGTGATCGTGTTAGAGTTCGTCTTCCTCACAAATTCTCTGGGTCAAAGTTCTCTTCTCCTATCTATGTTACTAAGCTTTTTCGGAATGCTGTTAAACTGAATGATGGGTGCATATGGAACTTAAATCGGATTGCACGAATTCCTTTGATTGTGCCCAAATGTACACTTGATTCCTTAAGTTCAACCAATTTGCGTAGTCAAACTTCTGTTGATACTTTTCCACGTAAAAGTTCTCGTGTGACAAGAGTCCCTACAGCTCTGCACGATTATGTGCTGAAATGACTCTGTTCTTAACCTTTCTTGTTTTCATATACTGAACAAGTTGTTATGTGCTGAGATGACTCTGTTCTTAAACCTTTCTGTTTTTCATATACTAAACAAGTTTTTTTTTGTGACTATTGTTCTTTGTTAAAATTTTTTTTTTTTTTAGTTTCGGGGAAAGGTGTGTGGTATCTTTCCAGACCAGTGTGTTTAATAAAGCTGGTATCTCTCTTTGTTAGCCTGTATTGTAAAGCTCCATTGGACATTAGAATGTTAAGTACACAGTCTAAAATGCATGGGTATGAATTTGTTCTTGAGTCTGAGAGGCAGTTGATGTGCTGATGTCTCTTGTGGATGGGATCTTTTGTTACCTGTATCACAATAAAAGAAAATATCTTGATCTACCTGAGTACCTGCTTATTCAGAGCAGCTTTTTAAAAATCTTTCTTTTTGTAACTTTGTTTTTTTAGTTTAAAGAGACGTGCTTAAGGCATTTGGTGCAGTGTGTGTCAGGGGGCTCGCCTTTGGCAGCATGAGGAGCTGAGGGCAGATTCTGGCTGGCAGATCAGGTGCCCGTATGTCCCCTCTTCACTACCTGCTTGCATGAGTGTGTATGCTTGTATGTGTGCGTGGATGTGCTTGGTTCTTCTTGTGGTTAATTTTGTGCTGCACTAGCACAACCCCACATACAGTAGCTTCAAACATTAGGGCAAAAAAAAATAAAGGAATTAAGCTCAACTGGACTTGGAAACAGTTTTCATTGGGAGCTCACTGATGAGATAAATTTGCAGTGGGGAGGGGGAAAAACCCAGTGCCAAGTTAGCTTGTGGTCTGCCAACAGACAAATTACTTTGAACATATGAGTTATTTTTTCAAACTTTGACCTGCAAACTCCTCCTTTGTACCTCTCTCATATCAGCTGGGATGGACTCTCTCTAACATACCCTTAATGAAAAACAAAGGGGTTCATTTAGGAAAAGTGACTCATCACTGTGTGAAAACAGTGATATGTCACTTTTCATTGCGCCCTCCTTTGCGACATACTATATGCGTCATATTTACAGTATGATACATCATGTTGCAAGGACTTACAGATATGTCAGTATTTCTGACGTATCTGTAGGCGCAAAAATGACGCATTGCTGGAGTGTGTCATAAAAGCGACGCAACTCCAGCAATGTGTCCTTCCACATGGGGCAAGCCCATGTAAACGGGCCTGCATCAGTCTTACGCCTGCTGTGAGACAGGCGTAAGATATTGACGCAATGGTGTCCTAGAAGTGACGCAATGAAATCTCATAGATTTCACTACGAGGCTTACATGTGTGGGAACAACGCCCCTGCATACATTATCCCTGATGCAGGAATAGTATTGCGCAGGGGTTTACAAAGTGACACATCTGCTTAGATGCATCACTTTGTAAATAGGACGCAACAGGGGGCATGTTTTATGCTGGTGTTGCATCACAAAAAGTGATGCAACAGCAGCGAAAAACTGATTCAAGGCCTCATAAATAAGGCCCAAAATCTCGAGAAGGGACGTGAATTGCAGTAATGAATTGCTGGTGGAACTCCTTTCCCGTACGTCCTACACATTTTCAGCCAAGCAGACTGGTCTTCACAAGCTTGTGGGCGGTGCAGGATGTGTGCTAGGTCTAATATTTTCCGGATAGAGTGCCAGATGCCTGTGTCCAGGGCGAATAGTTTTGGGCTTCCATAATTAGGGACCAAAAGTTTGAATGTATGATGTGACGCGGGGTCGGTGAGCTTAATGTGCGCTGCTTTAGTCGGTAAAACCCGGGCTTCAAGGTGGGCCGGGTCTTGCCGGTGCTCACCACCTGTAGTCCAAAAAAGCAGGTGGCAAGACATGTCTCTAGCTGTCTCTCCATTTTTACCCTCATTCTCAGGGTGACTTTTGTTTTTTTACCTCAGCAGCTGTGCCACCCTTAACCGGCGTTTGATGTAAGTTCAAAGAGACTCTTTATGGTTGTTTCACAGTCTCATCATTTTAGAAGTGAAGCATTTTCAATATTATGGACAACAAAGCCATAGTTGTTGCTTATTTTTCTTATGCAACTAACAACCATTGACAGAGCCAATTGTCCTGGCTTGTTGTAGGTGTAATGTAAATTGTTGTATTATATATTCGGATGCAATAACAGAAAGACGCATTAAAATATCAGTCGGACACACACTATTCTAAGCGAACCCACCCCCACGCCCCAAACCCTATTCTCCTGCATGGCTAAACACTTATAAGGTGCCATCGGCGAGACCTCTTGGCTATGCCAATGCTTGTATGTGTTGTAAACAACAGACATGTTTGCATGTCCTCCACATTTAGAGCATCTAGTCCTTCTAACAAGCACAATCTAGTGCAGCATGGCAGGACTCATACAAGCAAGGAGCTATGCATGAAAAAGAGTCAAATTAAAACTATCATTACTGGAAAAGTTTAAGACTAGTTTACAGTATTTTGACCAGACTATTGCAGGTCAGTTACACCAGCACCACAAACTGCTGCCCATTTTGCTTCAATGGCAAGTGGGGTTTGTAGTATGGTTCTCTCAATTGCTCAGTGCACCTGGGTTAAAGGTCCCTTCCCCCCAACCCTAAATTCCCATTTTTCTCTGATGGTCTTTAGGTTACCCTGTGGCTATCATCAGTATTCACTATCATCTGCTGCCTTCCTAAAGGTAGTAAGCCCCTTCAATGGGACATCCAGAGTATAAGGGAAACACGGAGGAGTGTGGCTCACTGATTAGAGAGGCAGACCCTGATGCAGAGGTCTGGCCCGGGACCAGGGTTCAATTCCCGTTGCGGCAGGGTCTTGAGCTGGAATGTCCGCGGACTCGATAATTCTCGGCACGGTGCCTACTCTAATCATGGGGTCCCACGCTGCAACTCTGGGCAATAGCTTGCTTAGTCTCCACACCGGCCCTAATCGCTAAGGATGTCTGGCTTCACCAGGGGGGTGCCCAGGAGTTGGGCGCCTCACAGGAACAGGCCAGGACGGGTTCCTCAGCGGTTTAATCAGCGCGGGGACACACTGGTAAGTGTAACCATGCGCTTTATAAGCTTCAGAATTACAATTACAATTACAAAAGTGTTAGTTTAGATAGTTGTTAGCACTGTACAGAAGACTGATTCATCATTAAATGCAAAGTAGACTCCGGATTAAAGCTCATTATGAGCAAGTCATACAGGCAAAGTCCATTATACATACCTGCCAACAGGTCTCCATCAAGTGCAACCACCTGTGAAGCCGCAAGTATTGTATTAGAGTTGTGATGTTCTAGGATACATGCAACCAACCCTAGAACACATGCAAGGATCATGATAGTGTTATCATTCTCACCAGGGCTAGCCTTCCCATCAGCCAGACACCCACATGCATCTCTCATGCTCTGGGGTTGTAAACATAAGTCCTAAACAAAAAGAAATGTTTACCATCTCACTAGGATTTTTGGCCAGTCATGAATGTTGCAAAATCACCATCCCAAATAGCCCAAAGGAAAAGGATTGTTTTGTCCTAACTAATCCGAAGGCCGGACAACTCATGAAACCAGTTCCTATATTCCGATGTTGCTTCTATATCACACATCAGGTCATGCATATCATTTGTGTGAAGTGAAACAGTTTGTTTATTTCCCACCTGTATTACAGATCTTTCATTTGTCCTCAAAATGCAAGCAAGTATCAACATAAGTAACGATAGAGCACAACTCTGTCCCATACCACGGCCTAGGCATCATCAGCTTGGCACTGCCCAATCACTACCCAAGGATTCAGCAATCCAAAACCCAAATTCTGGCATCTAAGTTTTTGTCTGACCACAAATATTGGCAAATTTATACTCAGACAGCCATGCACAACACACTGCAGACAATTCACTGACCTGAGCGGCAGAAGGTAAATTGTCCCATCCTAAACCAATGGAAAAAATATCAGTAGCTGAGCATCTTTTTACTGTCCACCTGCACCTCTGTGACAACATATCACCCTGAAAGGTTGTTCATTCTTGCCAGTGGTAACCTACCATGCTTTGAGTAATGTGATGTTAATTCAAAGCCATGGCCAGAATGTGTAAAGCTTCCAATGGTTTTCTCTTTTTCAATTTCATCATGAAACTTACTAAGTGAAACTACTAGTCTGAATCAAGATGAGTTGTTCTATGGGGCACTGGTTCAAAAGGAAAACTGAGTCGGCTAAATTGACACTTGTGTAAACATATCTGTATGTGTGCTTGTAGATTAATTGCAGGGATTTGCAAGGAACGTGTGGTACGGCCCACACTTGTAATAATTACACAGGATCTATGTGTCTTAGTTCGAATATTAGGGACACATACATCTCCATATATTTTCCAAACTGGACCACTTTGTGCACAAATAGCTGCCTTGTAAATTGCTTGTGGATAGCATCTTGTGCACATACACAGTGACAAATAGAAGATTGGTGTAATAGTCTGAAGATAAAAGTAAAGGGACTTTTCTGCTGATTATACATGTTTATCAGAAACTCTGCTGGGGAAATATTGAAAACAGCATAACACCCCCTCTTGCTGTCCCAGAACCAGTTTTGCCCCCCTCCTGTGGACACAAAAGTACATGTAAACAGGCACAGGGTCTGGGTGTTTTCTGTAATCTTGTTCCACTTCTTGGGATTTACACTTGATACAGAAGCCTGATGTGGCAGCCCTTTGGGTAGCCACCGGTTCTAGCACTGGCACAGTTGACTCATCCCTTTTAAGTAGTCCTCATTTACACCACTTCATTGGCCAGTTCACACCTATTTAGGAATCTAATTACAGTCACTAGTGGCAAGGCAGGCAGATTGTTTTTAATTCTAGTTTGTTCTCAAGCAGCACAAGGTTTACATTTACTTCTCCTAATACCAGTAACAGCAAGTTCATAAAAGGAAAAAAGTCTACAGAGACTAAGCAGAGAAATGGGATTTGCTATAATTATTATCAAAGACCTTACCAGAAACCATCACATCTTTAAGTTACTTTCTCCTACATTTAACACATTTGGGGGCATATGTTCAAGAAACTAGCGGAGCGCGGTGTTAGGCCAAAATTGGTAATGCCGCGCTCCGTCCGGTTCAAAACGCAGTGATGCGTCATATCTACATAAAAATATGGCACACCCCTGCATTTCCTCTAACGCCTCTAGGGTGCCAGTGCCAGGGCAGGCACCCTAGCACCATTTTGCTAGGGTGCTTGTCCTGCAAGTGGTTTTGTTTATGTGCAGGAAGGAACACCTTCCTGCACATAAACAATCTTAACAGACGATTTGCTCTGTGCATGTATGCTGCAAAACACAGCGCAAGTGGTAAGAGCAATATATAAAGAGAAATATAACATTTCTCCTTGTATCGCCTGTTTAAGATCATGTATTTCCTGGTATTATATTTGGCACTGCCCCATACCTTGATAATATGGGGCAGCATAAAAAAACAAGGGTAAACATCCTTTACAACGCAACTTTTACCACGCAGTGCCTTTACAACGCAACTTTTACAACGCAAACTATTACAACGCATAGCGCTGGGGGGCGCTCTAGGATAGGGAATAGGTTTAATGTACTATCCAACACCTTCCCTACTATCCACGGGGACTGGAGTTGGAATAGTAAATTAAACTATTCACTACCCAGCGCCTAAAAGCACTATGCGTTGTAAAGGTATGCGTTGTAAAACTTGCGATGTAAAGGTAGGCGTTGTAAAAGTATGCGTTGTAACGTCATACATCCAAAAACAAGGGGTGTTGCAGCGGAACGCCCACTGCAACACCCATTGCCTGCCCCTTTTAAGTGCTGCGGGAATGGAGGCATTATTTACAAGGTGGTGTTAAGCCGCTCACCACCTTGGAAATACACCGAAAGACTTCACGCCACAAGAACGTCGCAAAAACGTCGCAAAAAGTGAAGTTTCTGGTGGCATTAGCTCCTTGTAAATATGCTCAATTTGGTCTGCCTGGCGTGGATGACCTTTGGCACTTTGAAGGTGAATTCCACCTCTGACTGAACCATTAAACTAGTGATGACTAAAAAGAGTTGAGCATAAACCGAACAAACCAAGAGGAAAAAACGATTGAAAATGACCTGGTTTCGGGGAGCAGTGGAGCCACAGGCTTCCTATCTGTACACCTTTCATTGCAGAATCATGGCACAGTGGGTCTGGAGCATTCCAAATGTATGTAGGAGCGAGCAGTGGAAATATCTCTTTAAAGTCACAGATGAATAAAAAATTTAATTACTCTATAAATGTTCTGCAAACTGCTAAGTATTTTCTACGACTTTGTCTAATCTGCTCAAATGTTCATCTTGTACTGCGCAGTGATGAACCAGAGCAGGATGTCCTTCAAAGTCTTGTTTAGCAGCATCTGAACTCTGACTTGGTATTTCTAATCCACCGGGAGTGAAAGACTCAGCCTTACGTGAGAAGGTGACATTGACAAAGTTAAATGACTCAACTGAACTCTGTGTATATTTCAAACAGGTTTACATATTCATATCAGTTGTGTGGATACGGGGATCTACAATCACAAAATTTCTGAAGTCTACATTTTTGCCCCACACAAGTTGTCTGCCTCCCATTTGGCAGAAGGTGTGAATGTTAGGATTACAAGTCGTGCACTATTACTTTGCCTGCTATTCCTGGCAGCGGTAGGTAATACCACATGGTTTTCCAGATACATATCTACCTGCAAAAAACAGGTGGAATACAAGTCACTAAAAAGCTTGGAATTATGGCTTTCACTGCGGGAATCAGTGCTTCAAAGCCAGTTTCCATATGTAAGTCTCCACTCCTAGGGCCCTACAGCAAAGCGACTACTGATCACAGACGCCAATGCCCCTGGCCCCTGGCTTAATTTATACCACGAGTTGTATTTATTACACCAACATTCTAGACCACTCCTCATCAGGAGCTTATTGAAACTGAGCTATCGCTGCAAATGTAAGAAGGCCAGGTTTGCAAAATGTGCATGTAACCTTTCTGTGAAAAAAAGAATATGCAGGTTTAAAAAGATGATGCATTTTGAACATGGCTCAATTCCGAAACTGTTTCTACCTTTGCACAAAATTGGTTGCAAATGCAACAGGTTTGATGATCGTATACAAGTAAGCCTCAAACTACATTTTTGCAGAGCTTGTACATGAGACTAGCAGATAAAGAAGCATTTACGTCCTTCATTAACAAACACAAGTGCATGCACCCGCTCACATCCTGCTCTTCCCTTCCCATGCACCAGGTGAGGCTTGGCTCAGCAGAAGGCAGAATTCATATTCTAGTAGAAATAAAACCACTTATCTTTGCCTGGATGGGAATTGATGGGCCTGTACCTCGAAATTGGTATTTCTACTTTGTGGGTAGAGATCTGCATGCCAGTCTATCAACCCAGGTAGCTCAATGGCGCCAGTACATAATTGAGCGTGCATCAATAGTGTATTGTGCATTGAGGCCTGGGCTACAGAGCATTTGCAGGGGTGCCCCCGCCCTCCCCAATCTGGATGCCCCGCAGGTGAATACAAAACTTGCGCACTGGTAGAAGCATATCACACTACTCAGTTGCACAAGGTGTGCATGAGAGATGTGCTAATTGTCTGTAGTGCATAAGGGTCACTGTGTATTCTTGTAAAATAGTAAATTCGATGGGGCTGATTCATAGAAGCATTTATAGATATGAGGAGGAGTAAGATAGGAGTACTCTTTCAAGTACTCATATGCTTTTGTGAATCAGTGCTGAAACACAAAGAATGGGAAATAATGAAATACCCCCTGTATTGTTTCTTTTTAGCTCAGCACTTAAGTAGCACAAACTAGTTTAATATAGTTTATGCGGTATTATTTATTTATACCTTTTTATTTTGCTCTTTGTCAAACATTTTTACATTCATTAATATCCGAGAACACATACTGTCACAAACAATTACATCACAGTTAACATCACAATTCAACATACATATTTACAATTACAAATTACATTTATATACAGCCAATAAATCGAATCAAATTGTCTTTTCAACAGACATTCATTAAGGCTAGAGTTATTCGATAACACTAGTGACAATGCCATGCAGCATTAACCTGAACAGTCCATTACTTGTGAACCAATATCAGTAAATCAAAAATACATGAAAACAAAATCTATTTAAATTTTTAGAAAAAATACAATAACAAGAATTATTTGCTGAAGACCACAAATTAATTTCTTGGTCAACTGGACATTCAAGGTATATTTTCGAAATGCCGATGCGTTTCAAACCCTGTCACTTCAGTTATTGGGTTCTCATCAGGGCTCTTTCCTTTTTAGTTGTCTGTGGGATATATGGAAAAAAGCTTCGTTTTAATGTTTAGTTTGCCTCATAGGTTCCTCATTTGCTTTTACCTTTAGACTACTGAAATTTACCTGACTTCCAGCTTTTGCCGGTCCGAGGGCTCTCTCAGTTAAAAAATCGTTCAGCTTTCGTGCTTCGTAGAATACAAGTGTTTAGGGTAAGCCTTCATTGTTAGGGCGAATAGGTCGGTCATCCAAATGTTTTAAGCTCCTTTTTTTTTTAAAACGTACCTGCCTGTGTCTTCTAGTTAGTGTGGACACTTTTGGGTACTTGTCTTTTACTGTTCGTGGTTGTCAGCAGTTTGTAGCGATTTTGTGTAACAACCTGCAATTCGCAATACGAAAAATATTTTCAGTCACTTTACCGTATTTTAAACTTGCCGCGCTCGCGGGCGGAAAGACATACCTTCTTTCCAAAGGAGTGAACGCCTCGTTTATCGCCTGTGAATTTTTTAGACTGGAATTACTTTCTCGCGCCCGTCAGGGCCTTCCTGCTTGCCTGTGTGTAGAAAAACGGGCATTCATTTAAAATCTCCCGTATTTCGAGTATCTCTCTTATTTTTATCTAAGACTCCGTTTCGACTTCTTACCTGTTTGTTTGTAGCTCCGAGTTCGACTGGATCAAGCATTAGGTATGGCGGCCATCTTTTAGTGTGTTTTTATACTCATTGGTTTCTTATGACAGGAGCGGCGGCCATCTTATAGTATAGTATACCGGGTTGTTAGTATATCTATAATCTTGATATTTCAGATAGAGTATTTAACCCAGTCATGGCGCTATCAAATTTTAAAATTTGATAGGCTTCTTTTTTCAACAGTAGTTTTTCGACATCAGTACTTTTTTTGCGATGTTCGGTTGTGAACAATACGGGCCATTTGAATTCATTTTCTCCGTGTTGGTTGGCAATAAAGTGCTCGACCATTGGGGCAGATGCAACTTTATTTTTAATTCTCGATCTGTGCTGGGTTATTCGCACGTTGATTTGCTGGGTAGTTTTGCCAATATACAGCTTTTGGCAGGGGCATACAATGCTGTACACCACATTGCGTGTTCTGCAATTAGAGAAACCAGCATGTTTCCATTTTACGTTTTTGTGCTGGAACTCTTTTCCCTCAATTGTACTCGCACATGACACGCAATTCCCACACTTATGGTGGCCTTCTGTGGGTTTCATTCCCCATTGTGACAATAGATCACTTCTCAGTTTGGGTAAGGCTATGTCTGCCTGAATCACTTGTTGGCCAATGCTTTTGTTTCTTTTGTACGCGAAAAGCGGACGGGGGAACGGGCACTCTAGGTTTTCTAGCAGGTGCCAATTCCTTAGTACCATCTGTCTCAGCCTATTGGTGTCAGGGCCAAATGTCGTTACACACACGAGTCTATCTAGTGTACCCTTTTCTTTTTTCTCTAATAGACTCTCTCGTGGTGTGTATCTTGCCCTCTTATAAGAGTGCTTTAACAGTTTTTTTGGGTAACCTCTATATTTCAATTCTTCACAGAATTTTTCAGCGTGTTGGTCGAAGTCCGTTATTTCTGTACAATTTCTTCTTATTCTGAGTAATTGGCCGTACGGCAAGTTAGCCTTCAGGTTTCTTGGGTGAGCACTCTGGTGGTGTAGAATTGTATTGCGGTCAGTTTTTTTCTTGAATAGGGAGGATTTTAGAGCCCCTTCTTGACATGTGATTTCAATGTCTAGAAACGTCATTCTGGCACTACTCGAATCAATGGAGAATTTAATATCCTGGTGTCTTGCATTAAGCCAAGTGTGGAACTCCATCAGTTCAGTGTGGCTCCCCTGCCACAGGAGCCACACGTCATCGATGTAGCGGTACCACTGTTTGATATGTGCTTTGTATGGGTTATTGTTGTCCACAAACCTTTTTTCGTATTCCGCCATAAAGAGGACAGCCATCTCCGGGGCATAAGGGCAACCCATCGCGGTCCCCTTAATTTGCATATAAAACTGGTCGTTGAATTTGAAGTAGTTTTTTCTAAGTGCCACTTCTGCCAGTTTTAAAATGAATGGAGTTGGGACTCTATGTGGTCGCTCTCTAGTTTCTAAGTAGAGCTCCATAACTTCTAGTGCTTCCTCTTGAGGTATCTGGGTATACAATGACGTTACGTCCATTGTTACCATAAGTTCAGAATCAGGGTCAAAGTCGGTTTTCGCGACTTTCAACAGAAAGTCGGTGGTGTCTCTTAAGTACGATTTAACTGTACCGATAAATGGTTTTAAAAAGAAGTCCACATACTTCGCAATGGGCTCCAGGCATGAATCACACCCAGAAACTATTGGGCGTCCTGGGGGGTCTCTTTCATTCTTGTGAATCTTTGGGAGAAAATATAATATAGGGGTTCTTGGAAATTTCTTCACCAAGAACTCACTTTCTTTCGGACCTACAAATCCTTCCTCTCTTCCTTGCCTGATGGTTTCGGCAATTATGCCCTGGATTCCTTTTACGGGATCCTCCTGTAGTTTCCTGTACCACACTGTATTGGAAACTTGTGATATTGCCTCTGCTATGTATTTATCTCTAGGCCACAGCACCACTGCCCCGCCTTTATCGGCACGCATAAGGCGATAAAGGCGGGGCAGTGGTGCTGTGGCCTAGAGATAAATACATAGCAGAGGCAATATCACAAGTTTCCAATACAGTGTGGTACAGGAAACTACAGGAGGATCCCGTAAAAGGAATCCAGGGCATAATTGCCGAAACCATCAGGCAAGGAAGAGAGGAAGGATTTGTGGGTCCGAAAGAAAGTGAGTTCTTGGTGAAGAAATTTCCAAGAACCCCTATATTATATTTCCTCCCAAAAATTCACAAGAATAAAAGAGACCCCCCAGGACGCCCAATAGTTTCTGGGTGTGATTCATGCTTGGAGCCCATTGCGAAGTATGTGGACTTCTTTTTAAAACCATTTATCGGTACAGTTAAATCGTACTTAAGAGACACCACCGACTTTCTGTTGAAAGTCGAGAAAACCGACTTTGACCCTGATTCTGAACTTATGGTAACAATGGACGTAACGTCATTGTATACCCAGATACCTCAAGAGGAAGCACTAGAAGTTATGGAGCTCTACTTAGAAACTAGAGAGCGACCACATAGAGTCCCAACTCCATTCATTTTAAAACTGGCAGAAGTGGCACTTAGAAAAAACTACTTCAAATTCAACGACCAGTTTTATATGCAAATTAAGGGGACCGCGATGGGTTGCCCTTATGCCCCGGAGATGGCTGTCCTCTTTATGGCGGAATATGAAAAAAGGTTTGTGGACAACAATAACCCATACAAAGCACATATCAAACAGTGGTACCGCTACATCGATGACGTGTGGCTCCTGTGGCAGGGGAGCCACACTGAACTGATGGAGTTCCACACTTTGCTTAATGCAAGACACCAGGATATTAAATTCTCCATTGATTCGAGTAGTGCCAGAATGACGTTTCTAGACATTGAAATCACATGTCAAGAAGGGGCTCTAAAATCCTCCCTATTCAAGAAAAAAACTGACCGCAATACAATTCTACACCACCAGAGTGCTCACCCAAGAAACCTGAAGGCTAACTTGCCGTACGGCCAATTACTCAGAATAAGAAGAACTTGTACAGAAATAACGGACTTCGACCAACACGCTGAAAAATTCTGTGAAGAATTGAAATATAGAGGTTACCCAAAAAAACTGTTAAAGCACTCTTATAAGAGGGCAAGATACACACCACGAGAGAGTCTATTAGAGAAAAAAGAAAAGGGTACACTAGATAGACTCGTGTGTGTAACGACATTTGGCCCTGACACCAATAGGCTGAGACAGATGGTACTAAGGAATTGGCACCTGCTAGAAAACCTAGAGTGCCCGTTCCCCCGTCCGCTTTTCGCGTACAAAAGAAACAAAAGCATTGGCCAACAAGTGATTCAGGCAGACATAGCCTTACCCAAACTGAGAAGTGATCTATTGTCACAATGGGGAATGAAACCCACAGAAGGCCACCATAAGTGTGGGAATTGCGTGTCATGTGCGAGTACAATTGAGGGAAAAGAGTTCCAGCACAAAAACGTAAAATGGAAACATGCTGGTTTCTCTAATTGCAGAACACGCAATGCGGTGTACAGCATTGTATGCCCCTGCCAAAAGCTGTATATTGGCAAAACTACCCAGCAAATCAACGTGCGAATAACCCAGCACAGATCGAGAATTAAAAATAAAGTTGCATCTGCCCCAATGGTCGAGCACTTTATTGCCAACCAACACGGAGAAAATGAATTAAAATGGTCCGTATTGTTCACAACCGAACATCGCAAAAAAAGTACTGATGTCGAAAAACTACTGTTGAAAAAAGAAGCCTATCTAATTTTAAAATTTGATAGCGCCATGACTGGGTTAAATACTCTATCTGAAATATCAAGATTATAAATATACTAACAACCCGGTATACTATACTATAAGATGGCCGCCGCTCCTGTCATAAGAAACCAATGAGTATAAAAACACACTAAAAGATGGCCGCCATACCTAATGCTTGATCCAGTCGAACTCGGAGCTACAAACAAACAGGTAAGAAGTCGAAACGGAGTCTTAGATAAAAATAAGAGAGATACTCGAAATACGGGAGATTTTAAATGAATGCCCGTTTTTCTACACACAGGCAAGCAGGAAGGCCCTGACGGGCGCGAGAAAGTAATTCCAGTCTAAAAAATTCACAGGCGATAAACGAGGCGTTCACTCCTTTGGAAAGAAGGTATGTCTTTCCGCCCGCAAGCGCGGCAAGTTTAAAATACGGTAAAGTGACTGAAAATATTTTTCGTATTGCGAATTGCAGGTTGTTACACAAAATCGCTACAAACTGCTGACAACCACGAACAGTAAAAGACAAGTACCCAAAAGTGTCCACACTAACTAGAAGACACAGGCAGGTACGTTTTTTTTAAAAAAAGGAGCTTAAAACATTTGGATGACCGACCTATTCGCCCTAACAATGAAGGCTTACCCTAAACACTTGTATTCTAGGAAGCACGAAAGCTGAACGATTTTTTAACTGAGAGAGCCCTCGGACCGGCAAAAGCTGGAAGTCAGGTAAATTTCAGTAGTCTAAAGGTAAAAGCAAATGAGGAACCTATTAGGCAAACTAAACATTAAAACAAAGCTTTTTTCCATATATCCCACAGACAACTAAAAAGGAAAGAGCCCTGATGAGAACCCAATAACTGAAGTGACAGGGTTTGAAACGCGTCGGCATTTCGAAAATATACCTTGAATGTCCAGTTGACCAAGAAATTAATTTGTGGTCTTCAGCAAATAATTCTTGTTATTGTATTTTTTCTAAAAATTTAAATAGATTTTGTTTTCATGTATTTTTGATTTACTGATATTGGTTCACAAGTAATGGACTGTTCAGGTTAATGCTGCATGGCATTGTCACTAGTGTTACCGAATAACTCTAGCCTTAATGAATGTCTGTTGAAAAGACAATTTGATTCGATTTATTGGCTGTATATAAATGTAATTTGTAATTGTAAATATGTATGTTGAATTGTGATGTTAACTGTGATGTAATTGTTTGTGACAGTATGTGTTCTCAGATATTAATGAATTAAACATTTTTTGACAAAGAGCAAAATAAAAAGGTATAAATAAATAATACCGCATAAACTATATTAAACTAGTTTGTGCTACTTAAGCGCTGAGCTAAAAAGAAACAATACAGGGGGTATTTCATTATTTCCCATTATTTTAAAGGTCCAACCCACTGTATGTCCCAGGACCTAACTCCATTGCTTAAAAAAAAGAAACACAAAGAAGGCACATTTCTTTCAAGTTCTACTCATTTTATACGAATATTCCCTGAAATATTCTCAGTGTATTCACATTTCAACATCTTTGGGACCAATCTACAAAGGCTGCCCATAAAAGAGTACTCCAGGGGTACTACTTTACATACTCCTAAACGCCTCTGTGAGCAGACCCCAATATTAACAATGAACCCCTTCGCTGCGGCGGCAATTCCGCCGCAGCGCTAAGAGGGTGGGGCGGCCGCACGGCGCTCGCATACTCGTGACGGAACCGCTCCGTCACGAGACGCGGTTGCGCTGTGCTTATGACGGAGCGGTTCCGTCACGGCCCCGACCGCTCTTAAGAACGTTCAGCGCAGGCGCGGAATTGCTGCCACGCAGGCGCTCCGAGCGGGCCTTGACGGAACCGCTCCGTCATCAGCACAGCGCGGCCGTGTCTGATGACGGAGCGGTTCCGTCACCGGCAGGGGAGGGGTTAAAAAAAAGAGAGTTACAGATTCGATTAACATTTTGACAGTCCTGGAAACTTGTTTTACCTTCCAACCGGCACATGTCCTGGAGCAAAAAATTTCTGTGTTGGACATCCAAGGAAAAAGATGGGCAGGGCTATGGCGATGCACAGGGCCAGCACAATGGTGCACATGGCTCCAGCCTGCTTCTGAGACATTCGGAACTTCTTCATGACTGCCCCTCCAACAACGATTCCTGTTATGGCTGTAGGAATGTTTATAGCACCTGAGAAGAGCAAACACAAGACAAGGGTCATTGTATAGTGTCTTCAATCCGAGGAGCGGCACATACAGACAAGAAGTGATGTTTCATTCCAGGACTCCCTGTTAGGTTAAATGGAGATATTCCTGGTTTCCTGTCATATTACATAGCTCCCTGATGGGAGAACTGTTCTTATCTCCTTAGGACTGGAGTATGTGAATGAACTAAGATTAACTAAGTCTTATGCACAACTGGGCATAAGGGAAGAACTCTGCTATGTAAAGGATTCTCTTGTCTCTCAATCTCGGATCAGGTACTCACTGTCCAACCATGTACTGAAATCGAAGTCCCTACCATGAAATAGACCTACATACTGCTGATCTACTTCCGCTTAGTGTTTGTAGTGTTCAATACCCTGAGGAGAACCCGACAATTAATCTCAGTGGGTTCGAAATGCATCGAATGATCTAATTTGTGACCAAATAGGTGCTTACCAGATCTGTGGTGTAGATATTATTAAAGTAATAAGTGAGCATAGTAGGTCCACAATTTGGTGTTGACCTCTGAATTACAAGCAAAATCATTATATGTAAGAACAATGATCAGATGCAGTGTTTATGTATAAAAAGTAAGGTCTATAAAACCTGCTGGAACCATAACTACACATGTACTGTATTTGTTTATAATTGTATAGTGATTTGCACTGTATATTTGCCACATTTGGTTGTCCTTGTTTGTTAAATGTAGTGGTGTCTTCAGTGTATGTTTAATATTGTAATTGTATATATTGTAAATTAAAAAAAAACTTTTTCATCAAAACAAAAGTATGAAATGACAAACAATACTTGAAAGAAATATAAAAAAGGAATATTTCAGACCAGATTATTTTGATCTTCTGGATTCTGGTACAAATGTGATGTGCGAATGATTATCAGTATTGGCATTTTTGTGTTTGTTCTTAGTTCATTGGTCCGGCCTTACTGATTAAGGGTCAAACACTTTCTTGTTAATATAGTATTTGCTAACAGCACTGGCACATCGCCTGAAGGCCTGCTCTGACACCAGGGTGCTGGAAGACCCCAGCATAGCCAGGGGAGGCCCATAAACTATTTTCTGCCAAGCATTAGAGATGAGCATTAAGTGGGGATTAACCACCACTAATCTTCACTTAGACAAAGAGTGGACACATTCAACTTTCTCTGCAACTTGCGCTGCAGTGGTTTTCGAGTAACCTCATCAGCTATCAGTGTTTAATTACAACATTCTACTGAGACAGTCAACAATTTCCAAACAAGGTCTGGAGCATTTGCCCAGCAGTTTACACCCCACAACAAATTGAGTATCCAGGAGAGAAGCTGCTGTTCTCACTCAAGGGCTTCTGTCACTTAATGGGAGGTTTCCAGATGATATTCCAGCTAACACTATGCATTTGTCTACATTCAGGAATACCATCCTTGACTATACATTTGTCAACTTAAATATAGTGTCTCTTATAAATAATGCATTTTAAAATTGAACCAATATCTGAAAGTGACCACCACCACCATCCTGAAAACACTCAGCTAGATTTCAAAGCTTTACTGCCTAAAGATGTCAAGTGGCTGTCACAAATACTCAGCAAAATCCAATCTTGACATATCACCATCTGTAACTAATTTAGCTAAAAACAGAATATCTACTTATCTCGCCTCCCCTCTTTAAACTCCTGCACAAAACTGGTTTAAAGAGATACAAGTATTGGGAAGTGACCTGAACATTGTACAATGTACCCAAAATCATGGGCTTCATACTGGATAGGCACCTGACCCTTGAGTATTACAGAACAATCTACCCAACAAAGCTTAATTCTACCTTAGTTTGCTTTGAAATTCCAGATAGTGATTCCAGACAAAGACTTCCAACAGACAATTCGGGCCCTAATAATTTCAAGACCAGACTATGATAATGGAACAGAAAGTCTGCTATTCTATTGGCACTACCACATATAATGTATGCAGGCGTCTTAAAATATGTTTCTCTATACCATTCTGCATTACATGGGTCGTCAAGAGAGGTTTTTTGCTGCGAAAATATATGCAAAGCAATAATTACTATATAATCCAAATCTCCTTATGGAAAGCTTGGTTTTTACCCAGTCTTCTATTAATGGTAGAATCATATTTTGATCTTGGCATGCTACATGCTCTATTCTCATCGCCATAACAGATCTATACTGCAGTCGAGGCTGTGAGAATTATGTGATGCTGGTGCTACAGCATTTTCCACCTAATTATGGATTTACAGGACTTACTACCTGATCCACCATACGCAGGATAGTTTGAAAGCTAAAGAAAGGTCCTAGCTCAAAAATACTTAAAAACAGTACGTGCTGCCCCACACTGGCAGCAAACTTTTGCAAAGACTAACTAGTCATCTTGCAGTTACCCATAACTGCATCCAGTTGTTAAACTGATACAAATCAGGGGTAATCTGTGTCCATCCACAATTAATGTGTAGGTAAATGATGAAATGTCAAAAAAATACTGTTATAGAATGTGGTACATTAACTAGAAACATTTACCACTTATTACCACATAATTTAGTCAACCCTGATGGATAATTCGGACCTTCATTGCTGAAAAAATTCCAGTGGCCCCGGCTGTTTTGTTCATCTTACCCATTATCAGATTAGCCATTGATGCTGTGATAGAGAACTGTAGCTCCATATATTTGGCCATAAATACCATTATACCAGCTGCCATTGCAGATTGATTCACCTGGCCCAAAATCACCAGCAGAAAGACAGGTTTCTTTAGGTTTATCACTAAAACTTTGGGAAAGACTAAAGAAAATAAACAGAACAAACATGAGCAAGGGATCTATAAAACACATTTTTCAAATGTATACAGGTACTTCATGGGGAAATTATGACGCTCATGCCAATAACATATTCAATACAAAATTAACATTTTCTTTACTGCCAAGGTCGATGACCTCTCTGCAATTTTTCATGCAATGTCAACACAGAAGCTAGGTTCCACATTTGAATATGGTATTTCAATGAGATTACTTCTATCTCTCGCTGCCCTTGAAAGATGAATCCCAGATCGTAAACATCCTCCTGAACTGGTTATGTGTAGGTCCTATTAGACTGTTCAGGTAGGTGGGGCCTGAGTTGTGTACTGCCTTGAATGTATGTTGGAGGAGTTTGAATTCAATGCATTTCTGTATCAGGTGCCATCTATAGTTCCTTGAGGTGTGGTGTGATGTGTGGGAGGTTAAGGATAAGTCTGGCTGCTGAGATGGATGGTTTGTAAGTCGTCTGGTCAGCTGCTTGATGACCCCGATGTGAAGGGTGTTGGTGGAACTTGCTCTCCCTGCAGGGTCACACCCAGACTTTTTGCCTTTTTTCCTCCACTTTTTGCAGAAATAAATATTGCTTGGCTTAGAACTCTGTGCACTGTACCACTGCAAAACAGTGTTAACGTGCTTGTGGTCTCTCCTTTAAACATGGATTAATTGCTTTATACTCAACTGACATATTTAATTTACTTGTAAGTCCCTTGTAGAGTGTATAATATATACCCAGATCCTGCAAATGAAATGCTATTAGTGGACCTGCAACACTTATTGTGCCACCCATCTATGTAGCCCCTTAAAACATGTCCCAGGCCTTACATTGCAGCCTGAATATAGGTTAAAGCTGCCATATCAACTTAGTATTAAAAACCTCTTGCCAAGTCTTAAACTCCCCTTTTATTACATGTAAGTCACCCCTAAGGTAGGCCCTAGGTAAACCATAGAGTACAGTGTTGTGAAAATAAAATGTTGTTCATGTACTTCTAAGTTGTATATGTCCTGGTAGTGCAAAATTCCTAAATTCATTTTTTACTACAGTATAGCCTACACCACCCATTTTATAACATAACATTGGGGATTTCTTATGACATTTAACAAGCTGTATTCCCCAATTAGGACCAGGTCGATATTTCATGTTTAGTGTCTATGAAATCGTAATGATAAATCCTCTTTAATGACAAAGTTAGATTTTTCATTACAATCTTAAAAATGTCACTTTTAGAAAGTTACCATTTTCCTACCCTTAACCCTTTTAGGTTTAAATCTGTTTAATTTATTTTTTGAAGTAATCAATAAAACATTTATCCCATATACATCCAATGGCTAGTTGAAACAATAGGAGACAATGATAATAGGGAAAAGTAATAGTTAAGGAAGACAAAAAGGGAAGGGAAGAGGGCTAAAAGGTAAGAGGAGAACAATAGTGATGGGGCAACATTCCTCAACAGCTCATAGCAGAGAAAAGCCAGCACTTGAGGAAAGTATGAGTAGTGAAGGTTTTCCCCTCACATCAATGAGTCTGATGTTCCAACCATGTAAGGCAAAGGACCCATAAATAGGCTGGGTAACTCATCTTCCTAAATTCATTAGACAGGAATTGCACGCAGGGCACTCAAGTTTTGTCAAAGTGTGTAAACATGTTGGCCACAGCTGCTGCTGTTTCTCCCTCCCAAAGAGAGTCCATAACGTGTGCAACCAGTCCAAGCACTTCAGCACCGATTCTGTGCCCCAATGGGTCAGAAGGACCTGTTTGGTTGTACCATGCTAGTGATTTATAAAGCACCAGTGGGGCGTTTAAGAACTTAGATATGTCAGAAATTATGCGACTATCCGAAGAATGAGTGAAAAGCCATTTTTCGAAGGAGGTGGGGGCAAATGTGAGGTTGTAGGAGCCAGTTTCAAAGGGCAACATATTGCCAATGAGCACTGGATGGAGTTGCATGAATTCCATATCCTGTCGCTATCAAAGAGGTCACAGAGCCTTATATAAATGGCAGCTTGTCATTGTGCAAAGGAAGGCCCCTGTACCACCTGTATGAAGTACGGATTCTCAATAAATGGGGTCAAGATTATATGCGAGTAAATAGCTTGCACGCGACCTGTGCTGTGTCTCAGACTCCCATCGTAGCTCGGATCACTGTGTCACTGGGGAGATCAGAGGTCGGTGAAGTTTAGGCAGCCATGGTATTTTCCAGATGTCTATTTCAGCCACACCATGATCTATGAAGCACCAATGATTCTCCGTACGTGGCCTGGACTATTCCATATTGTAATGAAGCTGTGCCTTGTGATAGTATCGTACTAAGAGAGGAATGCCCAATCCACCCTCTGTTGGGGTTAAGTAAACCTGCTTTTCCCCATGTGTGCCTTCTTTCCTGCCCAGACAATCTTTAAGGTGGTGTAGCTTGCCAAGATGATGTGGAGGGGGTTGCCACAGTAACGTTTGTATAACATAAAGAATATCACGCACAAGAGTAATTTTGAACACTGTGAGTCTCCCCAACTAGGAGAGGGTGTATCTCTCCGAATATGACACGTTACAACGTGTACTAATACTACACGGCCCATTACAATGCGGGTATTACTATGCGTTGTCAATTACAACAACCTGCCATTACCACAAATATGCCTTTACCACACATGCCATTACAATGCAAAGGCAGGCGTGGTAAAGGTATACTCTTGGTAAAAGTATGCAAGGTGAGTTAAACTAACCCTACCCTAAACCCTAATTTCGTACTCCTGCATGACCCTACCCCGACCCCTATTCCTCTCTCTACCCTAATACACTACCCTGCAGGACCCCAGACCCTACCATAAACCCTACAACAATACCCCTGCACAACTTACTTACACTAAAACACTACCCTGCACAAACCCCTACCCTACCCTAAACCCTAAAACACTACCCCCTGCATGACCCCCCGACCCCCAGTCCTGTCTCTACAGAAAACACTACCCTGCATGACCCCCCACGACTACCCTAAACCCTAAACACTACCCCTGCATGACCATCCCCAACCCCTTGCCTGTCCCTCCACTTAAACACTACCCTGCATGACCCCCAACACAACACTAAACCCTAAAACACTACCCCCTGCATGACCCTCCCTCAACCCCAGTCCGGTCCCTACACTTAAACACTGCCCTGCACGACCACCCATCACTACCCTAAAACACTACCCCCAGAACGACCCTCCCCCGACCCCAGTCCAGTCCCTACACTTAAAACACTACCCTGCACAAAGCCTGACACTATCCTAAAACACTACACCGCACTACACACACACCCCCTAACCCCCTTTTACCCTAAATAAGGAACCCCCACCCCAGGCCCAATCCCCCTTTCCTCTAGCTCCTCGTGGTTCCTCTCTCCTCCTGGTTCCTGCTGCACATCGGGACTGAGGGGTGGTGTACGTCGTTGTGAGGAAAGGGAAGGGCCTCAGTTTCCTCACTATAAGGTGGATCACCATTTTATTTTACATCGCATGCATGGTAAAGACGCTTGCAATGTAAACAAGTAATGGCATAGCCAATAGGTCTCGCTTTTGGGACCTTCTAAGTATTTAGTTATGCAGCACAATATCCTCGGTGCAACCACATCAACTGTTGCATCGCTAAACACTTATAAGGTCCCAAAGGCGAGACCTACTGGCTATGCCAATGCTGGGTGTGGTTTTGTGTGTGTGGTTGAGTGTGTGGTTGTGTGTGGTTGTGTGTGTGGTTGTGTGTGTGTGGTTGTGTGTGTGTGTGGTTGTGTGTGGTTGTGTGTGTGGTTGTGTGTGTGGTTGTGTGTGTGTGGTTGTGTGTGTGTGGTTGCGTGTATGGTTGTGTGTATGTGGCTGTATGTGTGGTTGTGTGTGTGTGTGGTTGTGTGTGTGGTTGTGTGTGTGTGTGTGTGGTTGTGTGTGGTTGTGTGTGTGTGGTTGTGTGTGTGGTTGTATGTGTGTGTGTGGTTGTGTGTGTGGTTGTGTGTGTGTGTGTGGTTCTGTGTGTGGTTGCAGTTGTGTGCGTTGTTGTGTGTGTGGTTGTGTGTGTGTGGCTGTGTGTGTGGTTGTGTGTATGTGGCTGTATGTGTGGTTGTGTGTGGTTGTGTGTGTGTGTGTGTGTGTGTGTGGTTGTGTGTGGTTGTGTGTGTGTGGTTGTGTGTGTGGTTGTGTGTGTGGTTGTGTGTGTGTGTGTGTGTGGTTCTGTGTGTGGTTGCAGTTGTGTGCATTGTTGTGTGTGTGGTTGTGTGTGTGTGGCTGTGTGTGTGGTTGTGTGTATGTGGCTGTATGTGTGGCTGTGTGTGGTTGTGTGTGTGTGGTTGTGTGTGTGGTTGTGTGTGTGTGGTTGTGTGTGTTGTTGTGTGTGGTATGTGTGGGTGTGATTGTGTGTGTCTGTGGTTGAGGGTGTGTGTGTGTGGATGCAAGGTTGTGTGTGGTTGTGTGTGTGGTTGTGTGTGTGTGGTTGTGTGTGTGGTTGTGTGTGTGTGGTTGTGTGTGTGGCTATGTGTGTGGGGGGGTTGTGTGTGGTTGTGTGTGTAGCTATGTGTGTGTGGTTGTGTGTGTGTGATTGTGTGTGGTTGTGTGTGTGTGGTTGTGTGTGTGTGTGGTTGTGTTTGTGGATGTGTGTGTGGTTGTGGCTGTGTGTGTGGTTGTGCTTGTGTGTGTGTGGTTGTGTGTGTGTGTGGTTGTGGTTGTGTGTGTGGTTGTGTGCCTGATTGTGTGTGGTTGTATGTGTGGTTGTGGTAGTGTGTGTGGTTGAGTGTGTGGTTGTGTGTGTGTGGTTTTGTGTGTGTGGTTGTGCGTGTGTGTGGTTGTGTGTGTGTGTGTGTGTGTGTGTAGTTGTGTGTGTGGTTGTGTGTGTGGTTGTATGTGTGGTTGTGTGTGTGGTTGTGTGTTGTGTGTGTGGTTGTGTGTGGTTCTGTGTGTGGTTGCAGTTGTGTGTGTGGTTGTGTGTGTGTGGTTGTGTGTGTGGTTGTGTATATGTGGCTGTATGTGTGGTTGTGTGTGTGGTTTTGTGTGTGGTTGTGTGTGGTTGTGTGTGTGTATGGTTGTATGTGCGGTTGTGTATGGTTATGTGTGTGGTTGTGTGTGTGTGGTTGTAGTTGTGTGTGTGTGGTTCTGTGTGTGGTCATGTTTGTGGTTGTGTGTGCTTGGGGTTGTGTATGTGATTGTGGTTGTTTGTGGTTGTGGTTGTGTGTGTTGTGATTGTGGTTGAGTGTGTGCTTGTGTGTGTGTGGTTGTGTGTGTATGGTTGTGTGTGTATGGTTGTGTGTGTTGTTTTTGTGGTTGTGTGTGGGTGTATGTGTGGTTGTGTGTGTGTGGTTGTGTGTGTGGTTGTGTGTGTGTGGTTGTGTGTGTGTGGTTGTGTGTGGTTATGTGTGTGGTTGTGTGTGGTTGTGTGTGTGAGTGTGTGTGGTTGTGTGTCTGTATGATTGTGTGTGTGGTTGTGTGTGGTTGTGTGTGTGATTGTGTGTGTGGTTGTTTGTGTGGTTGTGGCTCTGTGTGTGTGGGTTTGTGTGTGTGTGTGCGTGTGGTTGTTTGTGGTTGTGGGTGTATGTGTGGTTGTGGGGGTGTGTGTGGTTGTGTGTGTGTCTGGTTATGTGCTTGTGTGTGGGGTTGTGTCTGGTTGTGTGGTTGCAGTTATGTGTGTGGTTGTGGGTGTGGTTGTGTGTGTGTTTGTGTGTGTGTGGTTGTGTGTGTGAGTGTGTGTGGTTGTGTGTGTGTATGGTTGTATGTGTAGTGGTGTGTGTGGTTGTGTGTGTGGTTATGTGTGTGGTTGTAGTAGTGTGTGTGTGGTTGTGTGTATGGTTGTGTTTGTGGTTGTGTGTGGGTATAGTGGTGTGTGGGGGTGTGTGTGTGGTTGTGGTTGTTTGTGGGGTTGTGTGTGTGTGGTTGTGTGTGGTTGTATTTATGTGTGGTGTGTTTGTTGTTGTGTGTGTGTGTGTGTGTGGTTGTATGTGTGGTTGTGTGTGTGTGGTTGTGTGTGTGGTTGTGTGTGTGGTTGTGTGTGTGTGGTTGTGCGTGTGTGGTTGTGTGTGTATGGTTATGTGTGTGTCATTGTATATGTGGTTGTGTGTGTGTGGTTGTGTGTGTGATTGTGGTTGTGTGTGTGGTTGTGTGTGTTTGGTTGTGTGTGTGTGGTTGTGTGTGCGGTTGTGTGTGTGGTTGTGTGTTTGTGTGTGGTTGTATGTGTGGGTGTTTATGTGGTTGTGTGTATGTGTGTAGTTGTTTGTTTGTGTGTGGTTGTGTGTGTGGTTGTTTGTGTGGTTGTGTGTGGTTGTGTGTGTTGTGTTTGTGGTATTGTGTGTGGGTGTATGTGTAGTTGTGTGTGTCTGTGTGGTTGTGTGTGTGTGGTTGTGTGTGTGGCTGTGTGGTTGTGTGTGGTTGTGTATGTGGTTGTGTATGTGGTTGTGTGTGTGTGTGGTTGTGTGTGTGGGTGTGTGGTTGTGTGTGTGTGGTTGTGTGTGTGATTGTGTTTGGTTGTGTGTGTGGTTGTGTGTGTGTTGTTATGTGTGTGTGTGGTTGTGTGTGTGGTTGTGGCTGTGTGTATGTGGTTGTATGTGTGTGTGGTTGTTTGTGGTTGTGGGTGTGTGTGTGGTTGTGTGTGGTTGTGTGTGTGTGGTTGTGTGTTTGTGTATGTGGTTTTGTGTGGTTGTGTGGTTGTGGATATGTGTGTGGTTGTGGGTGTGGTTGTGTGTGTGTGGTTGTGTGTGTTGTTATGTGTGTGTGGTTGTGTGTGTTGTTATGTGTGTGTGGTTGTGTGTGTGTTTATGGCTGCATGTGTAGTTGTGTGTGTGGTTGTGTGTGGTTGTGTGTGGTTGTGTGTGTGGTTGTGTGTGTGGTTGTAGTAGTGTATGTGGTTGTGTGTATGGTTGTGTTTGTGGTTGTGGTTGTAGTTGTGTGTGTGGTTGTGTGTGTGGTGGTGCTTCTTTGTGTGGTTGTGTGTGCGGTTGGGGTTGTGTGTGTGTGTGGGTGTTGTGTTTGTGGTTGTGTGTGGTGTATGTGTGGTTGTGTATATGGGGCTGTATGTGTGGTTGTGTGTGTGTGTGGTTGTGTGTGTGTTGTGTGTGGTTGTGTATGGTTGTATGTGCGGTTGTGAATGGTTATGTGTGTGGTTGTGTGTGTGTGGTTGTAGTTGTGTGTGTGTGGTTCTGTGTGTGGTTATGTTTGTGGTTGTGTGTGCTTGTGGTTGTGTATGTGATTGTGGTTGTTTGTGGTTGTGGTTGTGTGTGTTGTGTGGTTGTGTGTGTATGGTTGTGTGTGCATGGTTGTGTGTGTTGTGTTTGTGTGTGGGTGTATGTGTGGTTGTGTGTGTGTGTGTGGTTGTGTGTGTGTGGTTGTGTGTGGTTATGTGTGTGGTTGTGTGTGGTTGTGTGTGTGAGTGTGTGTGGTTGTGTGTCTGTATGATTGTGTGTGTGGTTGTGTGTGGTTGTGTGTGTGATTGTGTGTGTGGTTGTGTGTGTGGTTGTGGCTGTGTGTGTGTGGTTTTGTGTGTGTGTGTGCATGTGGTTGTTTGTGGTTGTGGGTGTATGTGTGGTTGTGGGGGGGGTGTGTGGTTGTGTGTGTGTGTGTCTGGTTATGTGTTTGTGTGTGTGGTTGTGTCTGGTTGTGTGGTTGCAGTTATGTGTGTGGTTGTGGGTGTGGTTGTGTGTGTGTTTGTGTGTGTGGTTGTGTGTGTGAGTGTGTGTGGTTGTGTGTGTGTATGGTTGTATGTGTAGTGGTGTGTGTGGTGGTGTGTGTGGTTGTGTGTGTGGTTGTAGTAGTGTGTGTGTGTGGTTGTGTGTATGGTTGTGTTTGTGGTTGTGTGTGGGTATGGTTGTGTGTGTGGGTGTGTGTGTGGTTGTGGTTGTTTCTGGGGTTTTGTGTGTGTGGTTGTGTGTGGTTGTAGTTATGTGTGTTTTGTTTGTTGTTGTGTGTGTGTTTGTGTGTGGTTGTATGTGTGGTTGTGTGTGTGTGGTTGTGTGTGTGGTTGTGTTTGTGTGGTTGTGCGTGTGTGGTTGTGTGTGTATGGTTATGTGTGTGTCATTGTATATGTGGTTGTGTGTGTGTGGTTGTGTGTGTGATTGTGGTTGTGTGTGTGGTTGTGTGTGTTTGGTTGTGTGTGTGTGGTTGTGTGTGCGGTTGTGTGTGTAGTTGTTTGTGTGTGGTTGTGTGTGTGGTTGTTTGTGTGGTTGTGTGTGTGTGGTTGTGTGTTGTGTTTGTGGTGTTGTGTGTGGGTGTATGTGTAGTTGTGTGTGTCTGTGTGGTTGTGTGTGTGTGTGGTTGTGTGTGTGGCTGTGTGGTTGTGTGTGGTTGTGTATGTGGTTGTGTATGTGGTTGTGTGTGTGTGTGTGGTTGTGTGTGTGGGTGTGTGGTTGTGTGTGTGTGGTTGTGTGTGTGGGTGTGTGGTTGTGTGTGTGGTTGTGTGTGTGTTGTTATGAGTGTGTGGTTGTGTGTGTGGTTGTGGCTGTGTGTATGTGGTTGTATGTGTGTGTGGTTGTTTGTGATTGTGGGTGTGTGTGTGGTTGTGTGTGTTGTGTGTGTGTGTGGTTGTGTGTTTGTGGATGTGGTTTTGTGTGGTTGTGTGGTTGTGCATATGTGTGTGGTTGTGTGTGTGTGGTTGTGTGTGTTGTTATGTGTGTGTGGTTGTGTGTGTTGTTATGTGTGTGTGTTTATGGTTGTATGTGTAGTTGTGTATGTGGTTGTGTGTGGTTGTGTGTGGTTGTGTGTGTGGTTGTGTGTGTGGTTGTGTGTGTGGTTGTAGTAGTGTATGTGGTTGTGTGTATGGTTGTGTTTGTGGTTGTGGTTGTGGTTGTAGTTGTGTGTGTGGTTGTGTGTGTGGTGGTGCTTCATTGTGTGGTTGTGTGTGCGGTTGGGGTTGTGTGTGTGTGGGTGTTGTGTTTGTGGTGTGTGTGGTTGTATGTGTGGTTGTGTGTGTGTGTGGTTGTGTGTGTGTGGTGTGTGAGGTTATGTGTATGTGTGGTTTAGTGTGTGGGGCTGTGTGTTGTGTGTGTGGTTTTGTGTGTCGTTGTGTGTGTGGTTGTGTGTGTGTGGTTGTGTAAGTGTGGTTGTGTGTGTATGGTTGTGTGTGTGTGTGTGTGGTTGTATGTGTGGTTGTGTGTGTGTGTGTTGTGTGTGTGATTGTGGTTGTGTGTGTGGTTGTGTGTGTGTGGTTGTGTGTGTGTGGTTGTGTGTATGGTTGTGTGTGTGTTGTGTGTGGTTGTGTGTGTGGTTGTGAGTGGTTGTGTGTGGCGTCGTGTGTGTGGTTTTGTGTGTGGTTGTGGTTGTGTGTGTGTGGTTGTGTGTGTGGTTGTGTGTGGTTGTGTTTGTGTGTGTGGTTGTGGTTGTGTGTGTGTGGTTGTGTGTGTTTGTGGTTGTGTGTGTGGTTGTGTGTGTGTTGTTGGGTGTGGGTTTTGTGTGTGTGTGGTGTGTGTGTGGTTGTGGTTGTGTGGTTGTGTGTGCATGGTTGTGTGTGTTTGTGTGTGTGGTTATGTGTGTGTGGTTGTATGTTTGGTTGTGTGTGTGGTTGTGGTTGCATGTGTGGTTGTGTGTGTGGTTGAGGGTGTGCTTATGCATGGGGTTGGGTGGTTGGCTGGTTGTGTGTGGTTGTGTATGTGGTTGTTTGTGTGTGTGTATTTGTGTGTGAGGTTGTGCGGTTGTGGTTGTGTGTGTGGTTGTGTGTGTGGTTGTGGGAGTGGTTGTGTGTGTGTGGTTATGTGTGGTCTGTGTGTGGTTGTGTATGTGTGTGTGGTTGTGTGTATGTGTGGTTGTGTGTGTGTGTTTATGGTTGTGTGTGTGTGGTTATATGTGTGGGTGTTCATGTTGTGTGTATGTGTGTGGTTGTGTGTATGTGCGTGTTGCGTGTGTGTGGTTGTGCGTGTGATTGTTTGTGTGGTTGTGTTTGTAGTTGTGTGTGTGTGGTTGTGTGTGTGTGTGGTTGTTGTTTTGTCTGTGTTGTGTTTTTGGTTGTGTGTGCGGGTGTGTGTGGGTGTATGTGTGGTTGTGTGTCTGTGGTTGGGTGTGTGGTTGTGTGTGTGTGGTTGTGTGTGTGTGTGTCTGTGTGGTTGTGTGTGTGGTTGTGTCTGTCGTTGTGTGTGCGTGGTTGTGTATGTGTTGTGTATGTGGTTGTGTGTGTGTGGTTGTGTGTGTGTGTGTGGTTGTATGTGTGTTTGTGTGTCTGTGGTTGTGTATGTTGTTGTGTGTGTTTGGTTGTGTGTGTGTGGTTGTATGTGTGGTCGTGTGTGTGGTTGTTGCCCTGTCGTTGGAGCCCCCCCTCTGGGGGACTCAAGAACAAATACGCCCCGTAGCCTCTGCGGCTCGAAGCACCAAGGCCTTCACGCTGGAGTCCTCTCTCTCTGGTGGACTCGAGATCAATTGCCCCCGGAGCTTCTCGGGGCTCTAAATACACAAATAGTGCCCCCCCTTTTGTTGGAGTCCCCCTTTTGGGGACTCGGGATACACCACATGGCCCTAGCAGGCTCTGAACTACAGAAGGGCGGGGGCGGCCCGCTGCAACATGGGGCCGTCCGGAAAACTAACCGGGCCAATTCCCAGCTCCCCTCCGCTTACCGGGCTTCTGTCCGCTGCCGGTCTTCTTCTGGTGCCGCCTCTTTACCGTTCGGCTGCCTACGAGGCTCTCCACTCCGTGGGGCTCTCCTCCTCACACAGGAGCCCCGTTTCCTCCTCACTGTGTGCTGGCGGTCTCCCTTTCCCCCGGTCCGTCTTCCTGGGACCGGGGCTGTGTAGGGACGCCGGTGAGTGTCTGCTGGGCTTCCCCAGGCCGGGGGAAGGGGAAAGGAGAATCGCCCGGCCCCGCCCACGTCCGGGCATCTGGTGTACAGCGCCTCCTCGATGATCTCCGGGCCGGCGGCATTGATTTCCACATGGCAAAAAGATGAGTGGGCTCCCTCAAAATAAATAAATAAAATGAGCACAAATGGCGGCAAATAAGCAGGGTCGGCACCTGCTTTGAGAACAAGCAAACCAGGGAGACCCCCGGATCCCTTGGGATAGGGATGACAGCCTCCTCGATGCAGTCAGCGCTGTAGGGACAAATAAAGCGCTCCCAAGTGCTAGAGTAAAATAAATTCCAGCTCACAGGGTCCTCCTAGGCAGGGAGGCAATCCCCAGTGGCGGTCCTCCTGGCGCCCAGCAGCAGCAGCAGGCCCCCCCTCTAAAATAAGATCAGCAGGAGAACATTTTGTAAGAGGTCACAGCCTCTTTTTATACAGTAAATCCCTTTGTCTCAGGATGCAGGGTGGGGGGAAAACCAGTCCCAGCTGGTTTTGGAGCACTTTGGTTTCCTCAGCCACCCTTTCCATTCACTAGGCAGGCGAGGGTCATTAGACGCACCACAGGGGGCGGAGCCAGCATTGTGTGGGGAAAGCCCAGCCCTATTCAGGTCCCAGGTGTACTCCTCCCTCACATCACTCATGCTAATCTCAACACTCACCAGGGCAGACCCATCATGACTCATGGAGCCAGGCTCACCAGCCAGCTCCAGCCAATCACAAGCCAGACACAAATTACACAAACATGCCAACGTCTAGAAGTGGCACTTCCATACTAGACACAATCACGCCACATACATCAGTGCGCAGCATTTAAACACACGAGTCCGAACATACAAACTTGAGCCTGCACACCTCACGCATCTTTAACTACCAGAGACACAGACATTCCCCATGCATTCCTATGGGAGGGCAGGCCAATCTCACCACACGCACGCACTTTCCACTGGGACACAGTGAAAGTTGGCAGAAGCTAAAACTCACTATCACCAGGTCACATACCAAAAGCAAACAGTTCAGGGGTTAACCTGCCAGAAGGGCCAAGTCCAACAGTGTGTGTGGTTGTGTGTGTGGTTGTGTGTTGTGTTTGTGGTTGCGTGTGGGCGAATTTTGTGAATTTGCGATTCGCGAATTTACGTATTTACGAATTCGCAATCTCCAAAATTCGCGAACTTTCGCAAATTTGTGGATTTTTTTGTGTGTTCACAAGGGTTTCTGTCAGTTCGCGAGGGTTTTTTACGAGTTCGCAAACGCGAACTTACTTGTCGGGTCGCAACGGTCGCGACCATGTTGTTTCTACGTCTGGTTCATCACAGCACCCTCTGTTTCACCACTGCCACCCTCTGGTTCACCCATGCCACCCTCTGGTTCATCACTGCTACCCTCTGGTTCATCACTGTAGAATATGGGGGGGAAAAGCACACCTGCCCTGCCTCAACTGACATGAATTAATTTGGGGCTGATTAATGTGTCACTGAATTTGAGCTGGCACCTGCTTCCTTAGCTGTAAGTGCTTCCTGATTAAGGATGAGCTTGAACTTTTGCACCTGCTAAGTGCTTTCAGTTTTGCAAAATTTGTTAGCACACCTGCCCTGCCTCAACTGACATGAATGAATTAGGGGCTGATTAATGTGTCACTGAATTTGAACTTCTAGTCTGGCACCTGCTTCCTTATCTGTAATTGCTTTCTGTTGCAGTGTAATTTTTTTAACAGGACCTTTGTTGCATACTTGTAGCTATTCTCTGAGCCTGCTGTGAGGGTCAGAGCAGGGTCCTAGAATAGTTGCAAGTAGGCAACTGAACTCTGGAGGGGCCCCTCAGGAAGCACTACAGGGAATGGTTACTAATGATTAGTTTGAACTATTGCACCTGCTGAGTGCTTTCAGTTTTGCAAAAATCATTTTTCTAGAATTTCGCGTGATTCGCGGGCCGCGAATTTGCGCGAGATCGAATTCGGAAGGCGCGAATTTGTGCGAATATGCGATTTGTTTTTTGCAGCGTGTTAGTTCGCCTGTTTTTTTGCGTTTTCGCGAGCCGCTTTTAGCGCAATGACGCGAAGTTACCCTAGCGGTCGTACATGGGCGCGGCCATCTTGTTTGCGTGATGTATTTCCGTTTCCGGGCGCTATGTGTAATCTCGCGAAGTGTGCGGCTCGCTAGTACAAGTCTGCGTGTGATCGCGGGGGAAATCTCGCGTGAACTTCTTGTTTATCATTCATTGCTATGGTTCTGGGCATCCTTTCTGTATCCTCTCTCAATATCCTTTGCTTGTTTGAAGTTTTTTTAATCTATTTTACTTATTATCTATCCCTCTATTTTTCTAGCTCTATATTTTCGTGTTTTCTGCAACTTTTGGTTAAGTTTGAACTACTTTTTTTAACTCTTTTCTTTTCTTCTTCCCTATTCTATTTCTTATTTCTTATTTACCTTCCTTTCTGCCCAGACCATGGTAAAGGGAGCAGGGAAGCAGCCCGAGGAGGGGAAGGGTCTCGCACCCCGTGCCCGGCTCCCGTGCGGGCGTTTGAGGGGGGAGCTAGTGATGCCACAGGAGATCTTTAGCGCGGAGGAGGTGGCCGAACTAGTGTACTATGTACAGCGCCGCCTCCCCAGTACCCGCGGCTCCGGGCTCCGGGAGCGCCAGAAGCGGTGGGAGAAGGTGTGCCGGGCCATGTATGAACACTCTCGGGTCCGGCGCACCTACAACCAGGCCACCCACCGTTGGACGGATCTCCTGGACCGGGAACGCGACCTTCTCGGCGTCAAGATCCCCGGGCTTGGTGAGTAGTAGTAGCTATTTCATCACTACTCTGTTTTCTCCTGCTCTGTGTGTTATTATATTGCAAATTTTTGTTTTTTACCAAGAGCAATAATGCTGCCGATTACATTGTAGGTAAATTATATTTCAAAATCTTCTGTGCATTTCAGGTGCACTGCTCTCCTTCTCAGTAGCGTTGCTACTATCCTTATTTGTTTTCGATTTTGTGTTCATTTCATTGGACTGAGAAATGATGTATGAGTGTAGTTTACAGAACTGCGTAATGCTAGACACTAAGGGGCAGATTTGCAATTACCGGCGCATCCCTGCAAAGTAGCAGGGATGCGCCAGTAATTGTGCGCCACGCCACCACCACCCATGGTGCGCCATATTTACAATGCGGCGCACCATGGGCCCAAAACGTCACCGAAGTGTTACGCATCTGTGCCGTAAAGGCGGCGCATTGCTGGAGTTGCGTCGCAACGATGGCGCAGCTCCAGCAATGCTCTGGGGTGCCCTATCTCCCCAATGCTGCGTCAAGCCGTACGTCTGCTTCAAGCAGGAGCAGGGTTTGAGTGACGCATCATTGTCCTAAAAGTGACTGATTGAAATCTTGTAGATTTCCCTCAGCCACTTTTAGGATGTGTTCCTGCGCAGGAACGCCCTCCCTTGTGCCGGAACGCCCCCTGATGGCGCAGGGCTTTACAACGTGATGCATCTCCCATATGCATCACGTTGGTAATATACGCCGCACCATGGCGCCTCTTTTGTTCTGCCGCTGCGTCACAAAAGTCATGCAACAACGGAGCAAAAGAGCAGCAAGGGGCTTGTAAATCTTCCCCTACAGACTCAAGTCCAGTCCTTCCTTTGTACACCTGGCAATAAGAAGAAATAGTGGTGGTGGATAGATAGTTTGAGTATTTTAATGACTGGTTGATGTAGTAGGAAACTTTTTAGTGTTGTCACTGATCTGCAATCACGATGGAGTTTGTCTGTCACTTCGCGTGCTGCGGACTGCTGCCTGCCAGTCCTAGGCAAACCTTTGTAGTAGTTTGTTTAGTGAGTTACATAACTTTCCAAGTCGACGGTCCGCAAATCAAGCAATACTAATATCGTAGTAGACCACATGAGATAGGTCAATATATCCCGTGGAATAGTTGTCTATTTGCTATTTCGCCAAAATATTTTTTTATTGTTCTTTTAAAATGTTTGATTTGGTTGACAACAATCATCCATGTTTTCGGGTCTTTCTTTCTTTCATGTTGTACATCAGCTCCCCCCAGGGGCAAGAGGACAGAGGAGGAGGTGGTATCGGCTGCTGCTGCTGTAGAAGGCCAGGATCGGTCAGGCGAGGGCTCCTTTGCTGGCCCCGGTAAGTTTTCATTTTAATATAGAGTATCTATTTTTTCCTAGCGTTCCTTATACGATTTTTTCTAAATCGTCTTTGATCTTCTTGTAGACTGTATCTAAATTCTTATCCTGCCTCTACTATGACTCCCTGTGGTATTACTAGATTATTCTTATTAGTCTGTCTGTGTAGCTAACTAAGATTGCACAGGTGGCAAAAGGTGTTAAACGAAACTCCCATTCTAGTCAGCAATAGCTCTATGCACTGAGTGCAGTCCTCTGGGATTGTCCATAATGTCTTTTCAAGTCTTCTAAATGTTTATGCTTTGACAATTCCCAACAATAAAATGTGAATGACCACCAAGAAAGAATAAAATACTACTTTACTTTTGGTTTGGATAGGAGGACACTCCATACTACTACTGTTGCAGGGACAAATCTGCACAAACAGAACTATGGACACTAAATAGTGCATTGTTTATCAATTATAATAGGCGCAGGTAGACTTTCCACATACCTCAGTGATAACAGACTTTGAAGAACCCCTAATCTCCTTACTGACTAGATAGTGTGGCAGAGTCATTTAGCTCCCGAATTCATCGATGATTGATCCCCAATGATGATTATCCAACGCAGGGCCAGAGTACGGAGTCAGAGTCCAGAAGTGTCAGAGGCACGGACTCATTCTTGCAATTTACAAAACCTTTTGCTCAGTCACTATTGACCAAAAACCACAGAGTCTATTTAGGTTTTGAAGCTTTATTAAAAGTAAAAACATTTATTAAAATCAAGTTTGTCATAAAACATAATCGGTTGATTAAAAATGGAAAAGTGCTTAGTGATTTATTTCACACATTTATTGTGAACGAGCCGAGCCCTCACCTGGTTTGAACTTTAATTTTTCTTTTTGGTGCTGAATCGTTGGTCACTCCGTCCTTGTGATGATGATCTGATCTTGCTCTTGTTCTTAGAAGTGAAGCTTTTGTCTGTTATGAGAAAAATGGTGCGTGTTAAAAAGCAAGCATTCATCAGTTGTGCCAAAAAGTGCAGCAAGACAACACCTTTCCCTGGAAAAAGGGACATTTTTACTTTAGAGTAGACAGTCACAAATTATTAGATTGGTTTCTGTATTCACATTTATTCATTCCTAGACAAAATACTAGTGAGTGGTGTATGTCTATGACATCTAACATTCTTAAATGTACTTTGTAGGTGGAACATCTGGTGCCGGGGCCAACGCGGAGGTGGAGGAGGACACTTCTGGGGAGGAGGCGGTGCAAGTGCCGGAGGAAACTGCTGTTAGGGTTGCCACGGTAGTGGCGGGCAGTGGTAAGCTCTTATATTCCTTACTTATTGAGATTGCAGACTGCAGAGTGTGCTCTCTGCGCGGGTGTAGTATATATGTTGTACAGTTAAGTTACTATACTGTTAAGAAGACTTTCAAATTTAAAACAAAGTTTTTATCAACCAGGTAGTAGCCGCCTCTAAATTTACTTCAACTCAGCGGTGAATTTTTTTTCGAGAATCCAAATCAGATCTGAGATGAACTTGATGGATGGGATGAATGAAAAGCGAAAGAAGGGTGTAAGTAAGTGTGGAAGGACGAGCAAGTTAAAAGTAATGATGACTGACAAAGAAGAATGATACGTGTTTGATTGTGCCCGAGGTGGCTGGGAAGGAATATGATGCATGGCTGGGTGAAGGATGAAGCAAGGATGGGTGGAAGGAGAACAGCCTAGGTGGGTGAAACAGAAACTGTATGTGTGCGCAATATATCCTTTGGTTGAAATTCAAATGCAAGTCAAGCACGGATGTATGGCTTGCGGTTTCCCAAATAAAATGAAAAGGTTGTTTTCCCGTGAGAAAACGTAAGGTTTGTCCAGATGAGAGACATGAAGAAGAATGATTGACATGTAGTTTGAATGGATGGATGCCTGGATCATGGTACTATCTGACTCTTAGATAGCATATGTGTATCTAGAGAGAGTAGACGGTCACTGGATAAACTAAGTGTTACTTTGAAGAGCATGTAACACCGCACCCGCACGTCCGTTCCAGTGTAGGAAAGGCAAGGAAAAGAAGTTTTAATTTTGTCCGAATACTACCATGAATAGTAGCAGTAGTTTGTATTGCAAGCACAGCATATATCCGGCTATTACGATGGCCACTCACTACCTCTGTTAATAAGTTTAGTAGAACTCGGTCATTCATGTGTGGATGTATCACTGTTCACTCAATAAAAAGCAAAGCACCTAAAGTCATCCCATATGTAAGCAAATACATACCATGTGCAGTGATAGATAATCAGATTATTTATCTTCTTCATTTTCCTTTTCTAGTATTCATTGGCACTGTAGGGTGAAAGTTAAATTAATTAAGCACTAGCCCTTGTAACAGAGTATTCTCAGTGCCACCCGTAATAGAAAAGTAAGAGCATCACCACCTGCATGTACCGGACCGGTCCAGTAACGCAAGTCTGTCTCACTCATCATGGCGACGTCTGTTTTTCTCGGGTGCAAGTTGACTGCGCTGGCATTATGCCGGCTTGCAGAAGTTAACGTACCAATTTTGCTAAACAAGAGAGAAGAAGAAGAATAAGACTGGTGTACTGTCATAGTCGACTCTAATGGAGTGAGTCCATAGTGCTCGTAGAATTGATTCCTTAAACTCCCACTAATGTTAGAGCAAGGATGAAGAAGTGGGAGGTTAGATAGATACTGGCCACAATAGTTATGTACTGCGCTTGCAAGTTGCTAGTTCTACTGTGACACAACTTTCTGCTGAATCATTTTGTGTTAATCTTAAAGAGCATTGGTTACAGACTATGTCTTTCTTTCTTCATATAGATGCTCCTTCCAAACCAACACGGAAGGAGCTGGCTAAAAGGGCCCGGCAATGGAGGCTGGAGGCGACTGTCGCTGAATATCGGCGGCTGGTGGCCCAGGAGGAGGGGGACACGCAGTCGACCACAACATCGACCGGGACAGCTGCATGAAAATCTGCTTTCATTTGCCAATAATCAACAAGGTCCACCTCACGTAGGGTCAATGTGTATCCTGTTGTTGATGGAATACACAAAGTGTGTTAAAATACCCCTCACACACCAAAAGGGCCCTTGGTGTCATGCTTCATCATTGGGGTCTTCCCGCCCCGCTGCGGGACGGGGCAGTGCTACGACAAGCGACTACCCTGGAGCACCTTTTTAATGTGAGTGCTATGTGAGTGAATTGGAGTGAGTGTCAGTAGGGTCAGGGGTGATATAAATAAGTGGTGTTAAAAAATACCTGGCCTGGTGATAGAAAAAACTATTTAATAAACACTGGCTGGTATTGTTAAAAAAATGTGATTCGGAAAGATAAAGCGGGTTAATGGGCTTACTTTCCTGTGCGGGTCAACATGTTTCGGGGCATCATGCCCCTTCGCCAGGACCGGGGTCAGACCCCCCTGTCACTCACTAATGTCTTTCCACAATAAAAATATATATTAAGGTGTATATACAAAATAGTGTGATGATAATGTCTGTGGCTTCCGTGTTTGTCCACAAACACGGAAGCCACGGACGAAGGAGGAAGCACAACCGCGCTGGGGGTTGACTGGACCCTCAAATACCCTTTGTCTAGTGTTGGCTCATGGGGCACTGACTCCTACCTCCCTAAGCATACTACATCAGTATTTCTGTATTAGCTAGGGAATTGTATAAATATAAAGTATATTTATCTATACACATTGATAACAACATTATCATCACACACAGCAGACATCAAAGAAATGCAGAGTCACACTCATAGAAGTTCACAGCAATAACATTACTTAAAAGATAATTAGAAAATAACGGATACTGTATCTGTATGTTGTTGTAGTTGTCCTGCTGAATTTAGGAAGTTGCATGCATCCAACCATTCCTCTTATTAGCGGGACTCCCCCATTCCATCTGATGCTCCGTCCATCAATGTTGGTGACCAGAAGACACCCTGTCCACTGCCTGCCTGGCGGATGCTGAATTGCGGCTCGCTAATGTGAAGCCTGACTTCATCCTTTTTTCCCATTGCACAGGCTGAAATCCACCCTGTAATTATTGATGGAAAAACAGGAAGTGATTTTAGAACACCACTGACAAATAAATATAGGGTATGTACGCTGTGTAGTGCAAAAAGTCACACTTTGAGTTTCCTAATAGACAGTACAATATTTTTGAAAGTGCGTACTCTGTCTGAGTCTCCTTTTGAAGGATAAATAAGTATGGGCGAATTAATTTAGCGGATCTTTCCCCTCAAGCTAGGTGTACTGTAAACTGTGTTTTAGAACAAAATTAGACCTTCCCAGCAGTGCGCCCAGACTCTTACTAAACCCAGTCGCAAAAATGTAGAAGACCCCCAATCAGATCTCAAAAAAGGTGAGATACTGCTACCTGTCAGAGGCCTAGTAGAAAATGGTGACAAAACGTACTTTGAAAGTAAAGTAGGCACAAATCCCCCCTTACCCACCATGGATTGTATTCAAACCACTTGCAAGCAAGCAAAAGTATCCATACCCAGCATTGCTCCAAGACTCGCAAACCCACCCACAAACAGCCCCCCGAGTGAGCGAAATCTCAGAAAATGCATAAACTTTTTCCCCAGGGATTGTCTCCAAAACACTTCCTTTCGGGTATTAGACCTTCCCAGCAATGGCCCCAAAACTGTCAACCCGCACGAAAACAAGTTTAACACCCCCAACAAGCCAAAAGGCAAAACCCGGGAAAAGCCACACTTAGAAAACTCTGAGCCTACCTGGAATTCAGTCCAAATGCGCTCTGCAGCTAGGCCCCAACTCCCCTTTTCCACCATGGATTTCCTGTAAAACAAATGCAATCAACATTAGAATGTGCCAGCAGTGCTCACAGACCCCAACAACCCACCCCCAACAACCTAAAAGCCCCCCAAGCAGCACCCCAAAGACAGGCAAGTGATCAAAAGCGCAAAAACTTTTTCTGCTCCGATTTTCTCCAAACCACTTTTAGCCGGTATTACACCTTCCAAGCAAGGCCCCCAGACCCGTGAACCCGGGCAAAAATAAGTTTCACCTCCCCAAAAAGCCGAAAAGCAAAACCGGGAAAAGCCACACTTAGGAAACTTTGGGCCTACCTGGAATGCAGTCCAAATGAGCTTTGTAGCTAGGCCCTAACTCCCTTTTTCCACCACGGATTTTCTGAAAAACAAATGCAATCAACATTAGACTGTGGCAGCAGTGCTCCCAGACCCCAAAACCCACCCCCAAAAACCTGGAAGCCCCCCAAACAGCACCCCGAAGACAGGCAAGTGAGCAAAAACGCAATATACTTTTTCACCTCCGATTTTCTCCAAACCACTTTTAGCCGGTATTACACCTTCCAAGCAAGGCCCCCAGGCCCGTGAACCCGGGCAAAGAAGTAGAACAACCCCACAAGTGCAGAGTCTTTCTTCATTGGGCGTAATCCAGCCATCTGCTTTGAGGGAAATAGGAGTCTGGAGGAGGAGGATAGAGTAGCATGTTCTTGTGAACTTGTGAACCTGAGGAATGCAGACTGCGGCACCTTCAAATCAATAAGCAAATAAGTGAAGACAGTTCTGCTGATGGGCTTGTTTTTGTGATTAGGTGATTAAAGTTTTTTTTTATAGAGATTTTGCAAAACAAAGAAAGACAGACACACAGGAATAAAAGTGAATAAGGACGAAAAAGAAAGTTAGTGATTCATTGACTCATTTTCAGGGCTCGGTGTCAGGGAAGAAGAGCTCGTCCTCAAACTCTGCGAATTCAGATGGGAGTAGGTCAGTTAACAGAGAAGAACTTCCCTCATCTAAGTTGGTGTCCTCCTCGTCTTCTTCCTGCGTGCATTCTTGTATTTTGTAATCTGGTGGTATGAAGTGCTGATTCATCTTGATCATTGTCAACCTCTCCACATTTTTGGGCGAGAGGCGGGTCCTTTTGGAAGTTACAAGGCCACCAGCAGCACTGAAAACACGTTCAGAAGACACACTTGCGAGTGGGCAAGACAAGTAATTTATAACCAGGTTGGTGATCTCTGGCCACACATCTCTTTTCCCATGCCAATACGCCAATGGGTCATTGGAGAAGCGTGGCTCAGTGGTTAGAGGCGGCAGACCCGGAAGCTGAGATCGGCCGTGGGCCAGGGTTCGATTCCCCGCCTCGGCGGGTCTCGGGCTCAAAAATTCCACGGACTCGACAATTCTCGCTCCGGTGCCTACTCAACTCACAGGGTCACACTCTGCGACTCTGGGCAATAGCTTGCTTAATCTCCACTACGGCCCCTCGCGGTGGGATGCCTGGCTTTCACCTTGTGGATACCCTGCCCGGGGTATCTCGCAGGGGAATACCAGGACGGGTTCCCTAAGCAAGCGCTTAGATACCGGGTCGGTGATTTGCGCTATATAAATACATGTACATTTACATTTACATTTACATGAACATAGACCTCTGTTGAGTCATTCAGATAGGCCTGCACCATCGACTCAAGGTTTCCCAGGGTTCCTCCACTTTGCTTACTTTTTTCTGGGACCTTTTGAGAAGCAAACCCAAGCTGAGTTAGCCAATCCTCTTCTTCACACAATATTACTGTTGTGTCCGGTGCAGATGATACGGTTGCTGGTGTCGTTAACGGCTCAGAGGGAAAATCACTCACTTCTGCCACAGCCACAGATGCAGAAGTGGATTTTTTTGACTCCGGATGGCCTGCTGATGCTGATTTACTGCCCTTTCCTTCAATTTCCTGCCGTTCTCTTTCAAACCGAGTGGCTGACACAGCTAGCCAATGTTTGTACTTTGTAACATCTGTGTCATCAAAAGGAAAGAATACTCTGCCTGCCACTGCCTTTTTGTACCGTGGATCCAGAATAGTAGCAGAAATGTAATGCTGTTCTGTGTGGATCTTTTCAAGACGTTCATCGCGAAGTAGGTGCTGTAATAACTTCTCCGCCAACTCAAATGCTTCTTGCTTTCCATCTTTTTGAAAAGTAGAAGACGCCGCCTTCAGTTGGTGCTCTAGCATGCGCAACAATGGGATAGCTTTTTCCAAATTACAGTCCTCCCTGCTGACTGCACGCGTGAAGACCTCAAAAGGACGAAGCATGTCTGTCAGGCTTTTAACTAGCTCCCATTGCTCCACCTGTATCCTCAGGTCTATCATAGGTGTACCCAGTTTAAAGAAATACTATACTGATCGACTACCGCATACTGCTCATACAGACGATCAAGCATGTAGAAGGTTGAGTTCCAACGTGTTACCACCTCCTGGATGAGTGCTTTCACTGGCACATTACGTTCATGTTGCAGGCACCTCAGCTGCTTCTGGGCCTTAAAAGAATGGTTGAAATGTGTGCACATTCTTCGGCAGGTGGTCAGTAACTCGTAGACTGGACTTTCTTCACGCAAGAATTTTTTAACAACCAGGTTTATACAGTACTCTGAGGCACTCTGAAATAGTTACCCTTATCCATGGCCTTAACTACATTGGCGCCATTTTCCGTGGAAACATAACCAATCCTGCGTTTTCTTGGGGACAGCCATTGAAAGACCTTTGTGTTAAACTCATGCAAAATGTTTTCTGCTGTATGAGTTTTCTCCATGGCAAACATGGCTACTGTTGCAGGTTTCCGAGCAGCTTTATAAACTTTGTCCGTGTCAACTCCTGCGTTTAGCTTTGCTTTAACCCCTGAAAAAGAGACCCAGTGTGCAGTGATGCACATGTAATCAAGGGCTTGGCAACTGGTCCACATGTCTGTTGTCAGATGTATAGTGTGAACAGCACTCTTCTGCAAAGCTGCCCCAATCACCTCCAGCACATCTTCATGTAGTGCTGGAACCGCAACTCTGGCAAAATAGAACCAGGTAGGAACCTTCCATTTAGGGCAGAGCGTTGCCACCATTTCAAGAAAACCCACCCCTTCCACAAAAGAAAAAGGGCTAACACTAAAGAAGTCCCAAACTGTGGACTTCAAATGTCTGTGGGGGCGGAGGAGGCGATACTGGGAATGCTAATGCCAGATGAAGTGGAGGATGTGTGTTGCCGAAATTTACTATGTTGTGCACTTACAGCACCACTAATTGAGGAAATGGAGGTCGAGGTGGATGGAGGTCCCTTCTGGCGAGAAAATATGGAAGCTGTAGGTGGTGTTGGTGTACTAGTTAACTGCATTGGTGGTGGTCCCATTGCCACGTCGCCAACATCACGCTCAGCAACATTTCGGGAAAGGGTAAAAATGTCTGTTTGCTGCATGCCCGCTGAGGCTGGGGTGACGTCTATGATGACTGCGTCGTCGTCGTGAGAGTCTTCATCAGCAGGAGTATACGCCACTTCTTGTTCAGCGTCATCATCACACTCCATAACTATGAGACTTTCGGGGACCTTCCTTTTATGCTTAGCTACCTTTGTCAGATCATGGTGTGCCTCACTCTCAGACAGCACTGGTGGTTCCCAATTTTGAGCCATATCATCAGAAGGAAGGGGGCTTGAAGAAGATGTAGACACCATCCTTGATCTTTTCCTTGCTGGGGATCAGGAAGACAATGAATCATCAGGAGGAGTGGCTTCCTCAGATGATACCTCGGCTTGAATGTCGATTTTCTGATGTGCCCCTACTTCGGGAGGAACAACTATTATGGGCACTTGTGCCGCCCCATGCACCTCTGCTTGCGCCTCTCCTTGCGCCGCCTCTCCTTCCACATGTACTTGCAGCACATGTGGTTGTTGTTGCGGCTGTGGTTGTTGAACACTCGTCAGATGAGTTACAACAACCTGTGTTGATTGAGGGATGCTGCTACTTTCTTGCGATGAGCCAACATCACTGGTCGATGGTGATTGAACAACTATACTGGCTGCCTCTGCAGCACTTAAGGGCTTGGACCTAAGTTGGCGTGGTGGTGGTGGCACTGAGCCCAATGGAGCGAAGGTGCTGCTCCCAGCTTGGTCCCCAGCAGACCCCGCTGCTGCTGCAGGCGTACATTTTTTCCCCACAAAATGTGGCGGTCGGCACACCAGTCTCCTTGGTAAGTGGCGCTTGCTTCTTCTGCTCCTTACTGGCAACTTTCTTGCTAGAGGAGCTACGGGCAACTTTTTTTGGGGCCATCTTCTTCAGATGTCAGAACAGCAGGCCGCAGTTGCACAAGTTGCAGAGTTGTCTGTGGCCACACGTGACGTTGTGCTGCACACACCGCAGCAGGACTTCTTCCTGGCACTGATGAGGAACGATGAGGCTGATGATTCGTCTTTCTGCACCTAATAGCAAACGAAGCCAGAGGAACCTCAGTTAAATAAATGTTGCATATGTAGCGCTTCAATTAATAGTTTGCAAGTAAGCATTTTTATTATACCCACCCCCAAAATGGAAAGACCAATAAAATGCACGACTGAGAGAGTACCCCTGGGCATAATGGATAAAAGCATGGCAGACTGGGTGCAGGCCTATGGCACAACAAAGCACACTGCCTGGCTTCAAAATGGCCCCTAGACCGCCACCCACATGGCCAGGCCCTGCCTGGACCAGGCCTCAAAATGTCCCCCACCCACATGGACAGGCCCCAACACCACCCCAAAAAGTCAAAAAACACACGGAAATAACCACAATCCAATGCCATCCATGCCCTCCATGATGTTTACATTAAAGAGACCCCACAGAAAGACTCAGTCCATGCACCACTGAGTACCCCTGGGCAAAAGGCCCCAACAACAGCCAATAAATCAAAAAACACACAAAAATCACCACAATCCAATGCCATTCATGCCCTCAATCATGTTGAAATTCAAGACACCCCACAGAAAGACTCGGTCCATGCACCACTGAGTACCCCTGCACATAATGGATGAAAGCATGGCAGACTGGGTGCAGGCCTATGGCACAACAAAGCACACTGCCTGGCTTCAAAATGGCCCCTAGACCCCCACCCACATGGCCAGGCCCTGCCTGGACCAGGCCTCAAAATCGCCCCCACCCACATGGACAGGCCCCAACATCACCCCAAAAAGTAAAAAAACGCACAAAAATCACCACAATCCAATGCCATCCATGCCCTCCATGATGTTTACATTAAAGAGACCCCACAGAAAGACTCAGTCCATGCACCACTGAGTACCCCTGGGCAAAAGGCCCCAACATCAGCCTAAAAATCAAAAAACACACACAAATCACCACAATCCAATGCCACCCATGCCCTAAATGATGTTGAAATTCAACAAAACAGTTGTATCATGCACCCATAACTAACCCTGGTCCTACTGGATACTGTGGCTACCCACAATATATTTTATTTAATGTTCTGAAAAAGTTCCAAAATTGTAGTTGCAGCAACTGTAATGCCCCAAACAAACAACATCAACTTACTTGTGAAATTTCTAATCCAAAAGCGATCCAAAGAAAGTAAAAAAGGCCTCAAATCCAAATATCCAGCAGCATCCACAAAAAGTAATCCTCCCAGGTCAAGATCCAAATCAAAGTGACCAGGACATGAACAAAGCACTGGGAGGAGCCTGCTGGACAGGAACAGGAAGTTCGAGACTGTGGGACACTTCCTTCCTCCCACCCCCCCAAAATTGACTCCTTGCAAAAAAAGTGCAGGCAAATGTCAACCTGAGGAGTTATTCTGATAAAAATCATAATTTTCAGAAGGTTTATGCTGCCTGCTGGTGGATTTCTTGTGCAGAATTGCTAATTTTGCAATTTCGCGAGCGTGAGATTGTTGCTGCCCGCCGCATCTACGTGTTCGCAATTGTTTACTCCCGCGATGCGTGATCGCGGGCCTTTATGACGTACTCGCGTTGACAAACTCTCGCTGTGCAAGGTGGCGGGCCGCGATGACGTAATCGCGGTCGACAAACGCAGCAAGATCCAAAATGGCGCAGCACACGCAAACATGGAGAAAAACAACTCTTCAAACGCTGAATGACGGTAAGTGAACGCCGCGCACCGCAATATTGTATTTGTCAAGCGCGACCAGGCAAAAAAATCCGCTGCGTGCGAATTTGCGAATTTTCAGCAAATTCGCGAGAATTCGCGGTTTGCGAATTTGCCGAAAATCCGCAAATTTCGCACGCGGAACGGATTTTACGCCCATACTTAGTTGTGTGTTGTTGTATGTGTGGTTGTGTGTGCGTGGTTGGATGTGTGGTTGTGTGTGTGGTTGTGAGTGGTTGTGTGTGTGGTTGTGTGTGTCGTTTTGTGTGTATGTGTTTGTGTGTGGTTGTGGTTGTGTGTGTGTGGTTGTGTGTGTGGTTGTGTGTGGTTGTGTGTGTGGTTGGTTGTGGTTGGGGTTGTGTGTGGTTGTGGTTGTGTGTGTGGTTGTGGTTGTGGTGTGTGTGTTGTTGTGTTTGTGGTTGTGTGTGGTTGTGTGTGTGTGTGGTTGTGTGTGTGTGTGGTTGGGTGTGGGTTTTGTGTGTTTGTGTGTGCGTGTGTGTGTTTTTGTGTGTGCATGGTTGTGTGTGGTTGTGTGTGTGTGGTTGTGTGTGCATGGTTGTGTGTGTTTGTGTGTGTGGTTGTATGTGTCGTTGTGTGTGTGGTTGTGATTGCATGTGTGGTTGTTTGTGTGTGTGTGGTTCTGTGTGTGGTTGTGCGGTTGTGGTTGTGTGTGTGGTTGTGCATGTGGTTGTGGTTCTGTGTGTGGTTGTGTGTGTGTGGTTGTGTGTGTTGGGTTGTGTGTGTGGTTGTGTATGTGGTTGTGGTTGTGTGTGTGGTTGTGGGAGTGGTTGTGTGTGTGTGGTTGTCTGTGTGTAGTTGTGTGTGTGGTTGTGTGTGTGTTTGTGTGTATGTGTGTGGTTGTATGTGTGGTAGTGTGTGGTTGTGTGTGGTTGTTTGTGTGTGGTTGTGTGTGTGTGTTTCGTTGTGGCTGTGTGTGTGTGGTTTTGTGTGTGTGTGTGGTTGTGTGTTTGTGTGTGTGGTTGTGGTTGGTTGTGTCGTTGTGAGTATGTGGTTGTATGTGTGTGGTTGTGTGTGTGGTGGTGTGTGTGGTTGTATGTGTGGGTATGTGTGTGTGGTTGTATGTGTGTGTGGTTGTGTGTGGGTGGTTGTGTGTGTGTGGTTGTGTGTGTGGTTGTGTGTGTGGTTGTTTATGTGGTTGTGTGTGGTTGTGTGTGTGGTTGTGTGTGTGGTTGTGTGTGTGGTTGTGGTTGTGGTTGTGTGTGTGGTTGTGTGTGTGGTTATGGTTGTGTGTTGTATTTGTGATTGTGTGTGTGTGGTTGTGTGTGGTTGTATGTTTGGTTGTATGTGTGGTTGTGTGTGTGGTTGTGTGTGTGGTTGTGTGCAGTTGTGGTTGTGTGTGTGTGGTTTTGGTTGTGTGTGTGTGGTTGTTTGTGTGGTTATGGTTGTGTGTGTGTAGTTTTGTTTGTGTGGTTGGGTGTGGGTTTTGTTTTGTGTGTGTGGTTGTGTGTTTGGTAGTGGTTGTATTTGGTGGTGTTTGTGTGTTTGTGGTTGTGTGTGTGGTTGTGGTTGTGTGTGTGGGTGTGGTTGTGTGTGGTTGTGGGTGTGCTTGTGTGTGTGATTTGGTGGTTGGCTGGTTGTGTGTGGTTGCATGTGTGGTCGTTTGTGTGTGTGGTCATGTGTGTGTGGTTGTGTGTTTGGTTGTGTGGTTGTGGTTGTGTGTGTGGTTATGTGTGTGGTTGTGGTTGTGTGTGTGGTTGTGTGTGTTGGGTTCTGTGGTTGTGGTTGTGTGTGTGGGTGTGTGGTTGTGTGTGTGGTTGTGGTTGTGTGTGTGGTTATGGGTGTGGTTGTGTGTTTGTGGTTGTGTGTGTATGGTTTTGTGTGTGTGGTGCTGTGTGTGGTTTTGTGTGTGTGGTTGTGTGTGTGTGGTTGTGTGTGGGGTTGTGTTTGTGGTTTTATGTGTGGTTGTGTGGGTGTGGTTGTGTAGAATAGAAGGGTTCAAACTCCTGAGCTATGTGCTCATCCTGGTCAACCCTATTGCCTTGAGAGTCCTCAATCTCCAGTATTCTGCATTGGAGTGCCTAAGAACGGAGTTGGTGCCCACCTTATTGTCCCTTCATAGTATATCTGCTTCGTATGCAGGAGAAAGTACTCAGTTTTATCACTCTCAAGGACCTTAAGTTGTGTACAGGCTGCCCTAAACTGGTGCCCCGTTTTAAGGGAGCCTGTCTGCTTATGTGCCTCTTCTAATTCCCTTATCCCCGACTCCAGCTGTGACCCTTTGCCCCTCCTGTCCCGGTTAATCAGAGCTTCAATGGTGATAAAGTGGCCCCAATTTACAGCTTTCAAAGTGTCCCACAGCAGTGCAATGGGAGTGTGTAGTGTATTGTTAGTATGTATGAAGTCTTGCATGGCATTTGTTATTTCAGTGACTGTGGTCCCATGTACAAGGATGTGGCCAAGCGAGACATTGCAAATGCGTGGAAGACTCTTGTCCCACCTACCATAGCCTAATGGCGCAAAGGAGTAGACAGGTGCCCCACACAAGAACTGCACTGTACGAAGCCAAGGGATGCCCGGCCAAACATCAGGAAATTTGGGGCAAATGGTTGGGAGTGGTGGGTTATTCAACTACCCCGTACTTTCTGGGTCCAGTCCTATATATCATTTGGAGGGCAGAGATACAACAGTGTTTGTGTGTGTGGTTGTGTGTGGGGTTGTATTGTAATGTAAGAATGTTTTATTTGCCTAATGTCATATGTTATGATTAGGGCTCCCGGTTTTATTGTATTTATTTTTTTAACATTTACATCTGTATTTATCCGTATTCATTTTTGGGCCATTTTATCTGTATTCATCCATATTTGTTTTGCGTAAATGTGAAGTTGTAAAGCTGTACATTTCCATATTTATTTAACAGATCAACGCACACTCTTACTTTGATGTCTGTTGTGTTTTAGCTATTTAAGCTGTCAAATATTACATAACAATACATCCACTGGTAAATACCAACATTATACCATAAATGTGCGTTGACATATGCTGTTATTTAAATACATTTCATCCTGGTTTTTAATTTCCCATGCTGTCCATATGCTCAGCTGCTGACCTATTATTAATCAAATACAGCATGGACAGTCACTTAAAAAGAGCATAATAACACATTGTTTTCTGTATGCACTTATGTGTAAAAATCTGTAAAAATCCGTTAAAACGGAAAACAGGGAGCCTTAGTTATGATGCTGCTGAATATGCTGTGCTGTTTGTTTTCAAGTTTTATGATTATCTTTTCATAAAATCAATAACATTGATTATCAAAAAAAGGTGCCAGGTATAATTTTGCTGCGCAGGACCCAGAAGATGGCATGTAATTGTTGTAGGTGAATAGTCTGAGAGTGTGGCCACCTCAATATGTACCGCCCTGATAGCAGCAGGTAGACACAGGGGGGTAAAGAAAAAAATCAATTCAAGTATAGGACTGGTGTGCTGCAGAGAAAAATGTTTAGCTGTACCCATTGCCCCAGAGTATCTTGACCCCTTATTGTAACCTACAATTTCCGATTCTGTTGGTTCTCCTACATCAATCCCCAATTCTGAGTTCTTAAGAACCCCCTCAGAATGATCTGCTAATTGATTAGGAGCATACAGTTGGGAAATATAAGTGGACCATTCAGATTCGGAGATTAAAATAAGTTGTGATTTTTCTGTACCATCACAAAACTTCGCTATCAATGCCCAATACTTTCTAGTATCCCCGGATAAGGCCACTTCACAAAGGGTTACCCATTTTTCATCTTCAGCTTTCCTCCGATCTGATGCTATTTTTCTTTTCCGTACCTGTTTTAATCTATATATCTCTCTGATTTTTTAAACTAGGAGCTCTAAATTGGAGTCTGATCAACCCATTAATCTCCTTATTCAGTTTTTTGATTTCCCATGGAATTAATGCTATAGAGGAGGTTCTCATATCTTGTTTATTTCTCCCCAATTTTCTAATTGCTGCCAAAACTCTCTCATATCTCACGACCGAAGTCTCCGGGCTTGGCCTAAATGCTATGTTCTTAAATACCCTCTGGAAGTTCGGACCAACAAGTAAGGCCATTATTTCGAGAATAGGTGACATTTTCCTTCCTCTGATTCCAGAGTTCAGGCTTCTCGATGTTTGTAACCATCTTTACCTCTAGATTGTTATGGTCACTCATCTTAGAGGGGAGCACCTTAAACTGTGTACACGCACTGAACAATTGAATAGCAATTGCCATGTAATCAATAAGGGACTGACCGTAAGTTCCATTAAAAGTATAAGATGTCGGCGAATCCTCAGGAAATCTACCATTTAAAAGTACTAAGTCAAGATTCCTAAGATTTTGCAAGAGGGAAAGGCCACTTTTATCAGATTGTGACTGGGCCGGAAGTACAGACTCTGGAATAGCCCATACCTCCTCCAAATCCGTATTAGAGAAGGACATAACAGCACTATTATTTAACTTAGCCTTAAAATCCCCTACCATCAATATGCGTGCATTTTCTTCCGTATTACTTAAACTTTGCACGAAACTGCAGATGGAGTCAACCAGTGGGTTAGATGCCCTCCCTGGGGGAATGTACACATTTACCAGAAACAAAACCTTTGCATGCCCTAAGTTATCATTTTCTAATTTCAGTTTTGCACAACTACAGCAATTTGAGGGGTGTTTATATAACACGGGGTCCCATGCTATATTGCAACTAAGTAAAATAGCTAGGCCTCCACTTGCGTGCCCTTTTGAGGATTTTTTTGCTATACTGCAATACACATAATAATTCTTTAGCTGGAACTCTTCCGTCGCCCACGTCTCTTGGAGACAGATGCTCATGGGGTTTAAGTCAACCAATGATTTGAGCTTGTAACAAGATTTTCCTAGCCCCGCCACGTTCCATGATATAATTTTCCCCAATTGGCTACCCCCGCTCCACGGGTTTTTTACTTGATGTTGTTATCCCATTCAATGTACCAGCAACCCAACTCCATTTTGTCACCTCATCATCCCCGTCCACTCTAGGGGCCTCCTGAACCTTGGGTGTAGGAAACTTAATTTCTCTTACTCCCGTTTTTCTTCCTACCGTTATTTCCATGTCTTCAAACTTTATGTGTGTCTTTTCATCCTTATACTCAGTGAAGCCCCTCCCTTGCACCTGATAACATGCTCCAGAGTTTTTGATCAGGGTATTATGCGGAACAACACTTGGTAAAATGTCTATTCCTCTTCTCCTGAAGCTGTCAATATTTGCTAAAACGAGTGCTGATACTATCCCTGAGGAAAAAGTTGCTATAGTACTAGGGGGGAAGCTCCTCCAATCTAAGTATACCAATTCAATATCTTTAGTGGTGATTAACCCCAGATCCTCTATTTCAGAAATAATGCTAAGGAGGGTACTTCTATTCAGTATCATTGGTTCAGCTTCGAAAAGAGAGCTAAAGATTAGAACCTTATTCACTTGCCTAGCACCTATTTCAGTGTTCCTAGTTGTATTCATGCCTGGTTGACCCGTAGGTGAATTACCTTTTGGCTTGCCCCCACTGTTGTTATCAACCAACGTTATTCTCAAACCTCCATACCCTGACCAGTTACTGCACTCTATGAGGGCAGAACAGGCCCACAGGGGTGTTGTGCTGCACCTCCTGAGACTACATTAGGGTATATTGCGGGGCTATTTAATTTATCCAATTTTCTTCCTGAACTAAGGTCAATGTTTAAGTCTATAATTTGCTCACTAGCTTCCTTACCCTCTTGAGTCAAAGGGGCATTCAATTCTATGGTTGAGCTATTATACTGAAGATCAATTTCCTGCCCATAACTTTGTATCTCTTCCAATATGGGTTGCACCACGGACCTTGTATACTTTCCGATGGAGGGGGATGTGTAACTAATTCCTATTTCATTTTCAGGATGGAACCGCAGTTTTTTCTGTTTACGTTTCGGTAACCGACGGTTCTTCATCTTCTCCCCCCTATGGCCACTTTTAGTATTTCCTTTCCTCACTTGAGATGCCTCCCCTACAGGTGGACTAACTGAGGAGTTACCTAATTCGTCAGATGGCTGTGGACTTAGTTCCTTTGAATTAATTTTATTAAAAATTGGGAAAAGACGTACAGGGTTTAAAATTGAGGGAACCTCTATATTTATCTTTTCCCCAAAAATAGGAACCTTGTCACATTCCTTAGGATTAGGATAAGGTGAACCTGAAATTGGGTTACTTTCGGGGGAAGCTCTTTCAGAGCCACCAATAGGCTCTTTTAGTCCCCCCACCACTGTATTTGTACCAATATTTTGCATCTCACTATGTAATTGACCTGTTTGACTGGGTGTTTAAGCTGTGTAAGATCTTGAACCCCTATCAATATAGGTGAAAGAACTTCCAGAATGTGATCAGAGTTTGAAGTACTTTTCTCCAGCAAAGACAAAATTGCAGACATGATTTTCTCCAATCTCAAAAAGAACTCCATGAACCCCCCTGACCTAACGTTCTCACTTATATTCAAAGAGTTCAAAGAGTTCACTACCCTTTTATCCTCAGCCACCGAAACTCCCAATATCTTTTCAGCTGAGAGATCTAACAAATCACCAGCCAAAGACAGATTGGTAGGTGTGCTACTGTACATGGCTGGCATACGTGTTTGAGCTCCTATTAATGGCGGGTACACTTAAATATCAGGAGACAATTCTAAGTCCATCTCCGAAGTACCAGACTTTTCCAGCTGCTTCATTCGTTCTGCATTCTTTTCTATTTGAATAGCAATGTCCGGTAGTGTAAGATCCTCCGGTTTCGCCTGCCCGGAATTAAAGCTGGATTCTAACCGCCAGTCTATCCTAGGCAAAGGATCAGTTTCTTTTATGGGCAGACGGGCCGGCACAGATCTCTGAGTCATTTTTGTATTGTCCAAAAGGGTTACCAAATCTGCTAGTGGGGAAACTAAGGTGACTTCCTTTTTTTCGGCGATCTTCTTGACAAGGCTGTTTCAGTTTCCATTTCCGAGGTATTACCCTCCCTTTCTGCTTGGCATGGATCGATTTCTCTTGGAGGAAGTACCACATCAGATTCACTCCCATTGTTCTGACATATGATTACAGCGGGGTAAAGCGCCTCTGGTTTTATAAATTGGCACTCTACCCTATTCCCTGGTACTACATGGTTATCCATTGATTCTTCACCTAACTTCTCCCATTTCTCCTTGTCTTTTAAGCCTTTTCCACGCTTAGAACTTCTTAACCCTTTTGAGAGCATTGACAACACCGATGGGTAAGATTTAATAAGTGTAAGATGCTCACCGTTTTTTCGGTGGCGAATGGTTTTCTGTGACTTCAGGGAGTTCTTATCTCTTGAATTACTACCTCCATGATTTACTGCTGATTTCCCTTTTAACTGTGAGCGAAGAACCCTAACTGGCATTACCATTGCATAAGAAATGTACAAACCGCTTACTCTTGATGCTTTTCGATTATTAAGACGTGGGGAATGAAGGATAGGAGATAGGGGATAGGGGAATATAGCAAACAGGCTCGCCGCTCCTAACCTTCAGCGGCCCCTATCGCACTCAGAGTCCAACCGTTGCCACCTCGTTTTAGTTCTTGTAGGTTCCTGCTATGCCAGTGATTTTCAGCGGCTTTCACCTGCTCCTGTTCTCTGTGTTATCAGAAGCTCCTGTGCCTCTGATAGCTCCACAGGCTCCTCAGACTACTGCCACACTTAGGTCACACTTAGGTCTCTCAAAGGCCCCCTGCACTGAGCCACGACAGCCACAGCAACCACGGCAACTCCAGCAACTCCTGTACTGCTGTACTCCGGCCTCACTCCTCCCCCAACCTCACTCACTCAGCTCCGGGAGGCACCGAAACCGACAGGTAACAGGTAACAGGGTAACAGGGTAATAGAGTAATAGCGGAAGCCAGGAAGAGGCTACTCCCGCATTATCAGGCTTTTCCAGCTCTCGGCAATTTCCTGGCGGCTCCTAGCGGTTCCTGCCACACCCGCCTAGACCACCTCCAATGCCTGCCTTAATTTGCCTGAGCCAGAGCCTGAGCCTTAAGACTCCTGCCCGCTTCGAGGGTGCTCCCAAAAGGTCCAATATGACCGTGCAGACTCCCACTGCTCTGACGCACTCAGGGGACGAAAATCACCTCCAATCCCCAGCAGCTCCGGGCATGAGGCCTCCCCGGGTCCGAAGGTACACTTTCCTCGTACCTCGCACCTCGTACCTCGTCCCTCGTATCTCACTCTGGCTGTCCACACTCGCGGCTCGCGTTCGCGTTTGCGTCTCTCGTTGCAGCTGTACTCACTCACTCACGGTTCGCGGCTTGCGGCTTAACTACGGCCGCGTTCGCATCTCCCAGCGTCTCTCAGCGACCTCGGGGGACTGAAGGTGAATTTTACTTGCTTACAGCTTACAGCTGCAGCTGCAGCTCACGGCTCACGGCTTGCGGCTCGCTGCTTGGCTGCAGCCGTATTTCAACATCTCTCGCGTCTCTCACGTCTCTCGCGTCTCTCCCACTGCGTCTCTGCGTCTCTGACACCGGAACCGGCAGCGCTTCACAGTGCAAGGCTGCATGCTCTGAAGCAAGTCCAGTGCCACAAGGCTACACCTTGCATTCACTCCAGGTGGCCGGGCTCGGTCCGCAAGGCTATCCAGGTGTCCTCAGGAGCTGTTGGGCCTCCCATGTCCCACCCATATGGGGCAAGGGCAGGCCTCCGTGCACCATAGGTACAGCAAGGCAGGGGACGTGAAGAGGGATATGTCTGCATGGCCCATTGCATCTGTGCTGCTCAGAGAAATGCCGTGCCTGCCTTTTTTCTTCCAGCCACGCTCGCCTTTAGCTTCTCAAGCCATGCCGCGGCAAGGGCGGCTCGGCACTGAGACCGCAGCACAAACTCCAAATGTTGCAGGGGAGCCTCCCCCAGTGTGCTAATGTTTTAGGGGGCCCTGCGAGGGGCTGGGACCTCTACTACCACTGGTATTGGGGTGGCGCTTCATGGAGACACGTCTACACAGGCGCCATTTAAACATGCCCCACTACCCTTAGCAATATGCTACCTGTAGCCTGTCTTGGGTCACATGGCTGGGTGTAGCTGACAGTTAGACTTCCTCACAGACAATCACACACCAGAGGGAGTAGGTGTGCCTGAATGGGCCATCTGCTGACAACTTACAATTGAATAGGGAGTGCTCTGTCTCCACACAAAGGGCCTAACTACTCCTTGTTGTCACTACAGCCAGCTTGAAGCCAGGGTAGGGGAGGCAAGAAATTCCATGCACTGTCTGGAAGCTTCACCCGCCTTTCAACACCTGGGCACCAACGTAAAAGGGGGGACCTCAGACACCAACTCTTCCATACACTTCTGGACCTGTAGATACTGTGCTGCTGAAAGGACTGCCACTCTGCTGGACTGCTGACATGCTGCTGCCTTGCTGAACTGCTGCCTTTCTACCAGGCCTACTGCCTCTTGCCTGGAAAAGAAGAACCTTGCTTGCAAATTCACCTTGAACCCAGGGCTACTACACTGACTCCAAGGATTAATCTGCTGGCCTCCCGATCTGAGCCCCAGGCACATAAAAGGCTCCCAAACATCCTGCATCAGCACCTGGATCCAGCTGATGTGAGTTCCTGACCCCCAAGTTGTGCCCCTCAGGTCTTGGATGATTGGTGTGGCTCTGAGATCTGTATTCAAGCTTTTGGGCTCTTTGCAACTGCAAGTGGGCCATTTCAATGCAGAGTTCTGCCAACCCCACCCTTCGTGCTATAGTATTGACTGCTTGTGGGGACCACCAACACGAAGCACCAGCAACGCCAGTCTGTGACACATAGACTGCTCTTCGCACTATGCCGACAACTTCCTGCATCGCTTTCCTGGCTCCTTGCACCCTGTCCTCCTTGAATGGTACTCTTGGCAGAGATTTGAGGAGTTAAACCTTCATCTGGCCTCACCTGGTGAATGTAGCGGACCTGTGCTTTATCGCAGTCAGCCTGAACTTCTGACTTTGAGTCAGTCCAGTGCGGCTAGATATCCCTAGTTGATGCTTTGTGGTATTTATCGCTATTTTTACTAAAAACTTTACAAACTCATAACTCCAGTTCTACTGATGGTTTGTTGTCATTTTAATGTCAAATAGTTTATTCATATGTTCTCTATTGTACTAAATTGGTTTGGAACTTTTCTTGGGTTGTGTATTCTCTTTATTACTATTTGTGTGCTGCATAAATACTTTACACATTGCCTCTAAGTTAAGCCCGACAGCTTTTTGTGCAAGCTACCTTTATGGTTGGCTTGTCCCTCACCCTGACATGGATAGTGGTTGCTGCCTGTCCAGGGCTCACATCCCAGCAAACCAACAACCCAATTTTTAATAGGTGTTCACATAGTCCAACTTGCTGATAACTAGGGCATCAGTGACAGTTTTTCTAGTGTTGCTTGGAAGCCATTTGAAATTGTTCTTCAGCATCATCAGGGTGTGGAAGTAAGATGCAGTGGCAGCATTCATTTGTGTGGTCATGTCCAGTTTGCTGTCAATGATTATTCTGAGGCTCCTTGCGTGGGTTCTGGGTGTGGGTCATAGTTCTGTTGGCCATCAGTTGGACCCCCATGGAGAGCTGTTGTTGCTTAAGATCAATACTTCTGTCTTATTGATGGTGTGCTTGAGATAGTTGGCTTTTATCCAGTTAGCGACTTCGGTTATGCAGGCACTGTACTTGTTTCTTGTGTTGGGGGTCTTGTCTGAAAGGGAGACTATGAATTGTGTGTCTTCTGCATAGAGGAGGATGTTGATGTTGTGTGCTCAGATGACGTAGCCAGGGGGATTATGTATGCACTGCAAAGAGCGGTGCTCAGTGATTATCTTTGAAGCACTCCGCAGATGTGTTTGCAGGCTTCCAAGGAGTAAGGTGCCAACCTGACATATTGTGTCCTATTTATTAGGAAGTAGCAGCTCAAGGCAGAGACAAGGCCCTGGGATGCTACTCTTATGTAGGCACCTGATGAGGATAGGATAGTAGATCATGTCAAATGCTGCAGAGACGAATGAGGGCTTCTGTGTTTTCTCTGTAAGGATCATGCAGATGTCCTATGTGGTGGGGTGAGTGTTGCTTCTGTACTGTGGTGGGCCTAAAACAGACTTTCTGGCATTGAGGAGTGGTCGGCAGTGGCAGCTGAGGTGGTTGGTGAAGCATCAGTGAAAACTTTGATGATGCTGAGAGTTCCTTGTCGCTGTTAGTGCTGGCATTAATGCTATCTACAAGAACTGTGCAGTTGTTGTTCCGTATCTGATGGTGTTAGCATCTTAGGGCTGATTTTAAGATGTTTTATCTACTGTGTCTTGGCTTAGCCTCTATTTGTGCTCCAGTTGCTTCCAGTGGTGTTTTGTCAGCCTGAGTTTCTCCGTGAACCAGCTGGCCTGTGGTCAGGCTCATGCTGTTGGATTGTGCTTGAGGTGAGCCACAGTGTTGTTGAATGTGGCAATCCAGCTGTTGACATTTTTGATGGCTTCAACAAGTCACTCGTGTGCTCAGGCCGGTACTCGCAGGTGACGGATGCCCATTTCTCCTTTGAGATTCATTTCCAGCTGCAGTGGAGTGTTATGGTGGACGTAGGTGTGTGATTGTGCATGATGGGTATGCTCTGCTGGCTTGTCGACTGTGATGTTGCTGACTGAGGAGAAAATGGGGTCCAATGGGTATCCGGCAAGTGGGTGGGTTCAGTAAGATGCTGGGTGAGGCCAAGATTTCTGAGTTGGTCAATGCAGTCATCTAGATGACAGTTAAGATCTTTGAGGAGGATGAAGGCACTGGCATTGATGGTGAGTAGTGCTACGAAGTCTATGATGTAGCTGGCGAAATTGGTGCGGGGGTCCTGGTGGTCTGTATATGAGGGTTTCACCCGGGGAGAAGTTGGCTGTACTGCGTATTTTGAACTTGAGGTGATCCATGTAGCTGGTGGTATGGCCATGTAGGTGGTACAGCAGATGGTATACTTGAATATGATGGTGAATCCACCACTGGGTTTGTGCTGACGGTCTTGCCAAACAATCTTGTAGTTGGCGGAGATGGCTTTAGCAATGTTTGGTGCCGAGATTGGGTTTCGCAATGATTCCGTGAGAAAGAGTGGGTCTGGAGCATATTTGAGCAGTAGTTTCCATATCTCCATGGAATGTTTGGTGAGTGAGTGGGTGTTGAGGAACATGCATGGTTGTCTGGTTGTTGGTAATGTGCTGTTTCTTCTGAGTGAACATGAGCAGGTGGCTGGTTTGTACAAGAGTAAGTGAGTGGGGCACTGGATGTAGGGTGTGGAAGAGTGCATAAGAACTTGCAGGACGCAAAACTCCTTCTGTGTGGTGTGGTGTGGTGCGGCTTACGTAATGTCGATTTGCCACTGCCGTAAATTTAAGCTTACGGAAATGAGAGTGTGTTACAAATATTTTGCAGGTAGAGTCACACCCTGGACGCAAACATTAATTATTGCTTATGATAGGCAGGAGTAATTACTTATCTAAACTGAGGAATACATCCTTGTATCTGCCTTCTCCAGATTGAAAATACAGTGGAACAGAGAACTCACCTGCAAAACAAGAATTCCTCATTCCGCATAGTGAGGAATGAAATGAATGAGGAATTTGTGAGCTACAGGGTACTGTGAGGGGTAGAAAAATGTAATTAACTTAATGGCAATTACATTAAATTCATTCTGCGGTGCTATTCAAAGCAACATTACCAACTGGGGAACTTCTATGGGGGACCTGCCTGCCAGAAGAACAAGCAGCAGTTACTTTCAATCCCAAAAGGTGGAACAAATACTTTAAAAAAGAAACATGGACAAAAAAAAAGCAAAAATAAATAAAACAGTACTTACCTGTTGCTGCTCTGCTCTTGTCCTGAACCTCGCCTTCTGGTTGTCGACGAGCTGCTGCACACTGTGCAGGCTCCCAGATGCCAATCCAGAATATTATTCCCAGCATGAGGGAAGCTCTGGGATTGGTCTGAAAGGTCTGGTTTGGTGCTCAGACAGGGGCTAGGAGCCTGCCTCAGTTCTCCACTTGGCTGTGTAACACAGCTCGGGTTGGAGAAATGCCAAGTGCGCATGTCGGTTTGACTGTGCTAAGACCGATGGCCAAACTGACATGCGCACTTAGCAGTGCACATTAGTACTCCTCCCGGCTCCTGACTCTTGTGGTGATGGCCTGCTCCTGCCCCAGGACTCAGCAGGCTTTGTGAAAAATAAAATGATAATACAATGGTTTTATTCTCATTTAATTTTACACTTTTGACTCTGCTGGCTGTCAGCAATGGGGCGATGCTCCTCTTCCTTAACGGAGGAGCCGCCCCTGAGAAGGACCCTATAAGCGAGCTTCACACAGACTTCCTGGCCGGGGAGTTGCTTTAAAGTGCACTGTCCAAGTTCCAAGCAATGTATCTACCTTAATGCAGTTCATTATAAGGTGAGCACATTGCTCAGCCTCTCAAAGTGCTTCAAAAACAAATGTGCTTTATTCATGCATACTTACCAATAGAAAAAGAGCAGGAATACATTTATGAACAGTATGCGGAATCGTGAAAATCTAGAACTGTTCATATTTTCGGATATTTGCTTGGAACTTTGTGTAACTACCCACAATGTCAGAAAGGCATTCCAAGAATGCCAATAAACCTAGAGGCGTTGATTTCCCATTTTAAAGCCCTGCTCTTTGATGCAGAAAAGGGATGAAGTTGACTTAGAGTGTCATGCTTATACCTCTCCTGCAAGCAATGTACTCTTCATCATGTGAAGCATACTCCTATATTGCTTACATTAGATGTTAGGTTTCAGTAAAGCTTGTAATCTTGCTAACCCTTTCATATTGCTTTCAGCGCTTGCAAGCAACTTGTCAAATATTTGTTGCCCCTTAGCTACATCTTGAAGAGTTTAGTTTCAACAGACTGCAGCGTGAACCTCCAAAATACAATGAATCTATGACTTAAAAAAGTGAGGCTCATTGAAAGGTAACATTTTATGAACAAGAATTCAAAATGAGAATCAGCTCTGGCTCAAAGACAACAAATGCTTATCACATGACCCCTGACCCTTGCAGATATAGTATGCCACAGCTTATTGCAAAGAAAACCCCACAAATACTTTAGGTGAAGGACAAACTATATCAGGTGGCACCAGGCGGATGGCAAAAGATTTAGACTTAGTAATGGCCCTGTAAAGACTCAAGTACTCAAGAAAAATATTTATGTCAGACACCATCTAGTTTCAAATAACATTTTGCTAACTGGTCTGTGACCTTGGTTTCTGTTGGGGGCTGGTTATACATGAAAGTTGTGCACAAGGTATTCGATATGGGTAACTGGGCTGCAATGGTGAGGCATTCAAACGTGTTAGACTTTTAGAGTATATATTACCAATGGGAATGTCTATTCTGAGAGCTCCTAATGTACAGTGGCAACCCAGATGAGTTTGTATCCTTGAGAAATTAGAAATGTGTATTCAGCTGGGATTCAGTGACTCACAACATGTCCAAAGCAAGGTCCAATGCTGGTGCCCTAAGGATGGTGAGCACTGACTCAACTAACATTTAATATCATTCACATCAGATAGGAGAAAGTGCTAGGAAAGGAGGGGATGTAGGTGTGAACCTTTTTGATACTGATGAGGTTATTGGAGTTGAACCACCTGAAGTGAGAGCCTCTGAAGCAAAGGCAGGAGTATTGAACAGTGGGAATAGGACCGACAGTTGGATGAAGGTGCATTTTTGGGTTTGTTGGGTCAGTTGAATATTGGAGAATACACTTGAGAGTAGCGGGGCAAAATGTCTATGAATACACAATATTTCAATTTAGGAGGTGTTTCATCCATTTAATAATACCACAACCCCAGACAATGTCCTGATCCTAACAACTACAGAGCATCCTGTGAAGTAACATTAGGCTATCTCAACAGGCCTCAGTTACAAGTCACAACAAGTTTCTTTTTGAGTCACAGTGTCCAAACCCCGATTTAAAAAAATCACAGTCTGGATATGAGGAATTTTCTGACCCTAAATGCCACTTACGAGTAGCCCTGAAAGGCACATTATGTATTTTGTATTGCGATAGTAAGCTCCAGGGGGTCAATGCATAGCCTTCCTCCTCCTCAAATTCTCCATCTCACGTGATACTGTGTGCCCCCACTCACAGCCACCAGCATTTACCACAATGGATGGACTAACTTTTGCATTACAGGGGATAGTTCTTTGAACTAGTTAGAATATAAATACTATACTATGTAGTGCCTAATGTAGTTATTCCATAATGTCTGCAGTGATATAGACCATAGGCATAATGGAAGGATTATGTTTGGAATGTGATTGACAGTTGTATTATGTGTGTGGTGATGCCGGTGGTGCTCATGGAAGTGGTGAGCGGGGAGTCGCTGTTTCAAAGGGGAGGAGTAGAAGAGATAGAAAGAGTACAAGGGAGGAGAACAAGAGATAGAAAGATTATGGTGAGGAGAAGAAGAGAAGAGATAAAAAGAGTATGCATATTCCTGTTGGACTTGCACTGTCCTCTGAAGACCTGTCAGCCCCCACATAGCATTTCAAAAGAATGAGAAATACAATAGGTTAACTCAGCCAACCAAAACCACAGAACAATGGAGTGTAGGGGAGTTCAGCTGAAGGTTACCGATGCTATTTATGACAGGGATGTAAAATCTTTGGGGCTGATTTACAAGCCCCTTGCACCACCCTTATGCCATTTTCCCCATGTTAAAAAGGACGCAAAAGTGGAGCAAGGGGCTTGTAAATCAGCTCCTTTGGCCGCAAAGTTAGGCTCATCGAAGCCAGGATTTAATAATAAATAATATTTACGCACTTGTATAGCGCACGACTACCCGGAGGCATCTCGGTGCTTGTACGAATACCGCTGAGGAACCCTTCCCGGCCTTTCCCTGTGAGGTGCCCACTCCTGGGCACTCCCAAGGTGAAGCCAGGCATCCTAGCGTTGTTGGGGCCGTTGTGGAGATTAAGCAAGCTATTGCCCAGAGTTGCAGAGTGGGACTCATGATTAGAATAGGCATCGAGGCGAGAATTATCAGGTCCGAGGAAATTGAGCCCGAGACCCGCAGAGGCGGGAATTGAACCCTGGTCCCAGGCCAGACTTCTGCATCAGGGTCTGCCGCTCTAACCATTGAGCCACAATTTTATGATTTCAGCCACCTGTCTGCCCACACCCTACAAAACTGTTCTGCTTTACAGACATGTGATGGCCTATCCATTAAAGGTGGGACATCCTAAGGTTGTGAAACAGCCAAGGGTTGATGAGGCATAGGAAAAGAGAGCATATTGCTTACCGGTTGAGCTCCAAAACGCTGCGCAGTAGGCTCGCCCAGTGGAACCCTGGCAACATGGCAAGGGACAATGTAAGGGGTGGACTGTGGGCTCTTAAGGGTGGCAGCTACGCCCTACAGTCCACACTCTGAAACTTTTGGGCACTTTAGGCAGTAAAACAGTTTTCCCATGATGCAAAGGGCTAGGTAAGCTGCGCTTAAAAAAATAAGGGCCATATTATCAAGAAAGGGTGATACATTATAACCGCTTTTATTGGCAGGAAACTGCCGCTAAAGCAGTGATAATGGGCTTGATATTATGCCCTTGTAAATTCCCATTGAGGGCCAAGTTCTGGTGTTAACCTGGGCTTCTATGGGAATTCACAAGGGCATATTATCAAGCCCATTATCGCTGCTTTATCGGCAGTTTCCTGCCGATAAAAGCGGCGATATTGTATCGCCACTTTCTTGGTAATATGCCCCTTAGTCACCATCTTCATACGCTTTTGAACTTAAAAAAACCCAAAATTACGAAGTTGTGCTTCGAAATCTCCCATTTATGACCAGATAAAATTGGCATAATGGGAGCATAAGGGGCTACTGGGGATTTAGTGAAATCCCATCACGTCGTAACTTAGTGACTTCACAAACGTTCCCATTGGCATATCATGTCCTGTTTGTGCACTTAACTTAAGTGCCAACAAATGTTTAAATAAGAGAAAGCTTCATGTCAAGAAGCAAAATCAACATATTGCCAAGGGTGTAGTGGAAGGCATAATAAATGCTGACAGAAAGTGAGAAGTTGATATAACTTTCTTTTGGCCCCTTAGGAAATTGAACTAGCTGCTCAGTTTATCCGATTACCATACAGACAGCATGGGCCTGCCTAGTGCTGGCGTAAGTACACCGAAAATGCATAGTTAATATCCCTTTCCTAACTCTCCAGAAAGCAGATATGGAATTACAAACACAATAAAAAAACGTAGCTACCGTATCATAAATTCTATGGATGATGGGAAAGTCAGAATAGACCAGAATTAATTGTGGGTGAGGAGTTTTGCTGGCGGCGCTTGACTTTTGTTGCAGAAGAAAAACTGTGCCTGGCTCTCCATGTGTTACTCCTTCCAGTAGATTGTAGTAAAATCATCTAACCTCTTGACTCTAAGAGTGTCATTATTCCTCCTCTGTTCTAGACTAAGACTCTGATGCAACAAGTCCATCTGACACCTGTAGTAGAAGAAAGAAAAAGCACTAATTCCTCCATCTGTGACCTTGCTCAGCTCCAGGTGGTACCAAGCTTGTCCTGGGCCCTGCATGAAATCAGAACTTTTCTAGAGTTGTAGCCCATCCAGTGAACTTCCTCCAGATAGCTGGGCTCTGTTCTCCTTGAATCATGACCAGCACACTGTTGGAGTGCAAGGATCCTTCTTCAGGACCAAGGGAGGATTCCTCAGCTCTTCTCTTTATTGTCTTGGCTAAGTAGAAACGAATGGTGAGTCCATGGTTGGTGCAGCAATCCCAGCTTCTCCATCTCGCCAAAAGGAAGTGGTACAATGAGAAGTTAGATGAGGGAAGAGATAAAGCTTTCCTGGCGCCACAGCTAAAGCAGAACCCATAAGGGAGTGTTAGTTTTGCTAAATCACATCTTTGTGGTTCTAGGTTGAACATGTTCATTCACCAGGTTATTCCTTTTTTATATATCACTCAATATTGAAGTTCTGTTGGCTTCTAAATGTGCTTGCATTTCAGAAATGCACTGAGAGACATGAATATACAGTGTTTCACGGGTTTTGAGGACGTGGGAACCAGTCCCAGTTCTCAAGATTTCCACGTTGTGAATGTATAGATTATCTCTCATTTGCTCTAAAGGGAGACACCTCTAATAGGTCAAAATGGTAGTAGCCTTAGATCAGGGGCAGCTCTAGGCTCATGATGGCCCTGGGCAGGGAGTGTAGGTAGGGGGCCCTGGAAGAGGTGCCCCCTATCAGCCAATCAGGAACCAGGAAGAACGCAGGCGTGGAGGCCAGTGAAGAGGGGGTGAGGGGTCAGGGTGTTTGGAAGTGGAAGAAAGTCTGAGGCCGCCAAATCCTTGCCAGGGGCCGCCACTCAAATATGTATCCATCCTCAGAGGATTATTATATTAAGGATATATATTGGCATGGTGGCCCCTGGCGTTTGGCGGCCCTTTGCAGGTACACAGCTTGCACATGCCTAAGACCGCCCCTGCTTAGATACCCACATGCAATGAAAGAAGCAATAGGGTTATTTGATGAACTGGAAGCGGAATCAGTGCACGCTCACCAGTTGGTTAGAATTGGTTGGAGTACACTACATGTGTACCTCTCCTCTGAAGCAGCAGCACACATTAGGATGGGACACCAAGCAGGCAGTGCTTAATTTGTAAAACTATAAAGTGCTGGTGCTCAAAGTCTTGCTCAAAAACCCACAGACAGGGCTGTTATAAGTCACAGTGCGGAATACCAAGGCTGCGTTGTCATGATTCCACCTCATGCCTCTTTAATCCATCACCAGATACTTCCTGACCCTTTATCTCACTCCTACAAATTCCTGCTTTGTCACTTTGTCACATTGTTTTTATCTTTCTCTTTCTACTTCTTTACGCCCTGCATGTTTTGCTCTCGCATGCTCTGGGTAAAAATCTGATGAGGGAAAATAAGTATTGATCCTCACCAGTTACTGTCACTGGGCCCCGCCTACATCCATCAACTCAAATTAAGCACTCCAGGGGTGGTTCGTGGTATCTCAAGGATGGAATTTCCAACTTTACTTTGGGCAGCTTTAAAACATCTGTAATTTACGAACTTTCAGTATTAATCTTTTTTTTAAAACAAGTATCTTCATATCTTCTTTTTGTGCTCAATTTGGTAACTGGCTGAAGCTTCCTGTAGCATTAGTTTTTTTATCGTGCCATAGACTGAATTTTCATGAGATCCACTTGATTACCACCTTCCTTTCCTCAAAGCCAAGTGAGGAGACTGCCTTGGGGAGCCCTGCGAATACCCTTTACAATTAATGACTTCATAATATATTTGCTTCAACTGTACCAAGATTAGGACAAGATGGTAGATTTCAGTTGCACCGCTGCAAAGCTCCCTCCGGAGACCTGGTTTGAGGTTCTTTGCAGATTTGAGTTGAGGGTGCCAGCAGCATTTAAAAGTCTTCAACAATCCATGAAATCAGGAACGCCTCCAAACCACATTTGTTGATTGTGTGGTTAACTTTGCAATGACGGAGCGCACCACCACACACCAAACCTTTGGCAAAGCCCTCAACATGAGTTGAGCAGGTTTACAATATTTAGAGGGTCAGCGTGGCTTAACGGATTCATGGGCAAGACTGCAGGTGCCTCACCTGAATATCACAAGACTCAATTGCTGACAGTGCTTTCCAAACAGCTTGAACATTAGGTAATGCTAGCTACCACCAATGCTGTAATGTCAGCAGAGTATAATCGTTAATATGAGAAATCCCTAGGCAACTAGTTGGTCATAAAAACATACCAGACTATAAATTGACAAGGAAAGCACTAGACCCAATGTACCATAATTAATTGTAGAAAGCTCAATGTTATAAGTACAAACTGTTATTAAAAAGTGGCTCACAATTCATACATCGATAGGCAGAAGACATACATAAAAGTGGCAGAACAATATGGCACAATTGCAGACAAAAATATTAAAAAGCTATGTCACAATGAGATTGGTGCAACTGTAAGTACTTTGAAATCATTTTACACAATAAAGCTAGACCTAGTAATCGCAGTACCTAAAGGATACAAAGCCTATCGTCAGGACAGAGTATGAAAAAGAGGAGGCGGCTTGGCTATTATAGCCAGAGAACGGTTCACAGTCAGAACTGTACCTATTCCATCCACCTCATGTGAAGCGCTGCAATTTGGAATTAAGCTTACTGCTCTAGTTAACTTCAAGGGGATATTACTATACCGACCCCCAGGAACAAGGACTGGCTTCCTTGCTAATATAAGTTCCATAATGGAATCTCTAGCCACAGAAAAGTCATTCACGATCCTAGGCGACCTGAATTTTCACTTAGAACAAGTTAACCATAGCGACACCTCCACCCTTATCACATACATGGAAAAACTGGGGCTAAGACAACTGGTCTCCTTTGCCACTCATTCGGCGGGGCACACCTTAGATGCCATATTCTCTAATGTGGAGGGTCTGCATATATCCGACATCTTACCGATGCCGTGGACTGATCATTATGCCATACTTAGTAAAATGACAATTAAGACCTATCCAAGTAAGAATACCACCTCTGTCGACCTAGGTGCATTCAAAGACTGGAAGGATATAAACCAATCAGACCTGAAAACACAGCTGGATTGTACCCGCCCACTGGTGTCTAGTGACCCTAATGTGGCAACACAACAATTCCAGAATTGGTTGGGCCATGCTACCAATCATTTAGTTCCTATTAAATCTCTATCAAGGAACAGATCTAAACCGACTGCTCCATGGTTTACTGATGAACTAAGACTTCAAAAAGAAGAATAAGGAAAGGCTTTGGAGGAAAACGTATGACACAGCGAGGAAGACATGCTACAAAGAATCATTGGCGCTTTATAAAGCAATGATTGTAAAGGCGAAAAAAATATTTTATTCAGAACAAATCTACAAAGCCAAAAACTCAAGGAAGCAATTATACGGGATCACTAAAACACTGTCAGGCAATGCCCCTGATCTCATTCCGCCCCCATCACAGGCACTGTGCGACACCTTGGCTAATTTCTTTTTTACCAAGGTGGACATCATATATCAAGCCTTCACTTCCAAACCAATCACTGCGAATGCCTGCCTCCTCTCCCAGTATACCCCCGGTAAACGTTTTCACCGGTTTTCAAGCACTCACAAGTGATCACATAAGGACCATTGTTTCAACAATTACAACAGGATCCGCGCTTGATCCCTGTCCTTTCTCTGTCCTTCCACCAGTGATGGATTCCATTATTCCAGTGATTACACAAGTTTGTAACTCCATACTGCTATCCCGGACATATCCCAACTCGTTAAAAAACACTTTATTGAAACCCCTATTAAAGAAATCAAGCCTTGACAAAAACGAATAAAAAAACTACAGACCTATTGCTAGTCTCCCTTTTTTAGCTAAAGTGGTCGAAAAGGCCATGAATTCTCAACTATCGGAACATATTGAGAAATACCGATTGCTAGATGACACACAATTCGGTTTCCGGAAGTATCACGGGACCGAAACGGCCTTGATTAAAGCCGCAGATGATGTCAGAGCAATTCGGGATCAGGGTGGGACAGCAATTCTAGTACTACTTGACCTATCTGCAGCATTCGACACGGTCGACCATAAGATTCTGGTCGACCGTGTCGAAAAGCTGGGCATCTGTCATTCTGCCAGAGATCTGCTTGCACGTTTTTATGCGGATAGATCACAAGCGGTCACCTTGGGACCTTACCAATCTGCACAACTTTCGTTGCCATGTGGAGTTCCCCAAGCCTCATCCCTTAGTCCGACACTATTTAACATCTATGTGTCGGACCTTGCTAATGTTATCAAAGCACATGGGATGAGCCTAACCTCCTATGCGGACGATACTCAATTGGTACTGGCAATGAAAGGCGATAGAGGAAAGGTGGCCCAAGGCTTCCAAAATGGAATGTTGGAAATAGGAGACTGGATGGCAACAAATTGCCTCAAGTTGAACTCAGAAAAAACTGAGGTAGTTATTTTTGGACCACTCCCACCAGCCTGGTCATCATGTTGGTGGCCACCAGCCTTCGGAACACCTCCCAGTCCGACAGCTAAGGTCAGGAATCTGGGAGTCATTTTCGACGATGGTCTCAACTTCATGGATCACGCAAATAAGGTAGCAACCATTGCCCACTACAAACTTAGAATGATTAGGAAAATCAGCCCCTTCCTCCCAGAGTCAGCGACCAAAACTCTGGTCAGCTCCTTAGTTCTGTCGTCCCTCGATTATTGCAATGGCCTATTCCTTAATGCCCAGGTTAGGGTCACGATGAAGTTACAGGCATTACAGAACGCCGCAGCACGTCTGCTTTCCGGAACGCCCAAATTCGAGGCCATATCCGAAACCATTAAGGAATACCACTGGCTGACGATCCGGAACAGAATTAAGTTTAAATCACTATGTATAGTGTATAAGGCACTCAACAATCAAGGACCTCACTTTCTGAAGGACCAACTGAAACCCTATACACCTTGCAGACAGCTTCGTTCCACCACCCTAAACCAGTTAGTGATCCCACGATCTAAAACAGTTTCCTGGGGTGACCGCCGCTTTTTGGTGGCTGCACCCAAATTTTGGAACACTCTGCCTCAAAACATTAGGATGAGCCCCTCACTTCTCCATTTCCGCAAACATCTAAAGACATGGCTATTTGACCAATAACCTTCATTAAATCCTCAGGAGCTTTTGCTAATACTGATCTGAAGTCATGCGAATTGTTTAGCGCCGAGACGCCTGCGGGTAATTGTTCGCGCTCTATAAATGTCAAAAATAAAATAAATAAATAAAATAAATAAATAATCACACAAATTAATATTACATCACAATGTATACAGACAATGCACATAACATAACTTATAAACAGCCAAAGAAATGAATAGAGGGAAAGGAAAAAAGGGGAGTTAATAAAATTATACAATGTTGGTTCTTCAAAATATCGACGCTTGTTTTGGTGAACACTGCGCCTTCATCTGGAAAACCATATTGAGGGTAAATACCAGAACCAAACCAAACACATGCCTTTTCATTTGTATACACTTCCAAGGGAATCTCTGGACTGCATCCAACAGTTCCAGAAAGAAGGCGTACCTATTGATATGGTGATAAGCCAGTGAGTATAGTTTTAGAGGAATCCGATAAAACGGGGGAACGAGGAAGCGGCATGAGACAGAATGTTCAATATGTATCGATGACTTACACAAAAGTTGAAAAATATTAGAAAATCGTTCCTATGTCATGGATGAAAAGTCGATTCATAAATAATACGAGACAAGGGGGCATATGTACAAGGACTTAACGCCGCCGTAATGTCAATTTTTCTAAGTTACGGCAGCTTTTTTTCATCAACTTATTTCCAAGTTACCGCTAATAACAGTTATCAGCAGTTTTCCTGCGTAAACGTGTGATATTTGGATCGCCAGTTCGGTTAGCGGGACTTAACAAAAATGAGATGCAACGTGGGCATTCCTGTGTAAAAATTCAGCTAACCCCACTTAGCGATATTTACAAGGAATTCTTTATATGGTGCAAAACCAAAAAACTGCCTCTAGATCCAGTTAGAGGCAGTTATTTAATGCCAGAAAATAGCTGGTCTTGAAAATGGTGCAAACATTTGGGGCCTAATTTCAGAAGGTTTTGGTACTGGACTGCGGTGCAAGGAATGTTGCTGCGCTGCCCTGCGACAAAACTACAGGGCAGAAAGTCGCACCATCAATAATATAGGACGCATTCCTGGGCCTCATTCATGAAAAGTGCTGCATCGCTGTGACAAAACAGCATTGCAATACTTTTCAGTACGCCCTTCTTGCGACACCATGGATGTGCTGTATTTACTATACAGCGCTCCATGTCCCGACTTTCTTAATCAACGGTCTAATATTCCTTTCTACTAGAGTATCCAGGTCTGACCTTATAATTACCCCTAGGTACGTACCTTCCTGGACCACCCGATTGTCTGCACATTGAGTAAATGAATTTTTAATTATCTGCGTTTTGGATGTATTTAATTTGTAGCCCGATATATTTCCAAATTTCATCGCCTCAAGTTCAAGATGCTCAATAGATTGAGAGGGTTCTGGAGAGATTACAGCGATATCGTCTGCGTAAGCTAAGATTTTACAATGCCCGATTAGTGTTGTTAAAGGTGTAATCCTCTCGGATAACTCTATCCTCCGTATTAATGGATCCATATATATGGCGAACAATAACGGAGAGCAAGGACACCCTTGTCTTGTACCTCTTTTTATTTGGAATTGGCCCGTATTTCCACCATTCACCCTTAAAGTTGCCACCGGTTTTAAATAGAGAGTTTTTAAGGCTTTTATAAAACCGTGCTTAATACCTGTTCTTTCTAGGACATACCAAAGATAGCCCCAGGAGACCCGATCGAATGCTTTTTCTGCATCAAGTAACATCACAGCCATCGGGTCTCCTGTAACTGAAGTGACATCGAGTAGTGTTATCACTTTTCTTATATGGTGAGTAGTTCCTCTCCCTGGTATAAAGCCATGTTGGCAGCTACTGACTATTTTATCAATGATACCTGCGAGCCTTGATGCTAGTGCTTTGGAGAAAACTTTTACATCCGCATTTAGTAAAGTAATCGGTCTGTATGACCCTGGGTCTTCTGGATTTTTCCCTTTTTTTAATATAACAACTACCTCGGCGCTACCCCATGACTTTGGTACTGATTTGCCCAGCTGTGCCATTTGCATAACCTTCATTATTTCTTCTTTCAGGAGGTCCCAAAATACTTTAAAAAATTCTATAGGAATCTGATCGGGGCCTGCCGCTTTGCCAGAGGGCAGGTTCCATATTGCCTCCTTAATTTCTTCTGTCTGTAACCCTGTCTCTAATCCATCTGCTTCTTCCTCCTCGATTTTATCTAAAGGAATCTCTCTAAGGTACTCCTCCATTTCCTCATTACCACTTCGTGGATCTCTGCCCTCTAGTTCATCATCATACAGGTTCTCGTAAAATAGCCTAAAAACTTCCCTTATTTCATTCGAGTCTGAGTGAACCGTGCCCGATGTATCCCTGATTTCCCTAACTATACCGACAGCTTCTTGTTGCCTTGTCCGACTGGCCAAGATTGTACCTACTGACTCACTTAACTCGTAACACTTCTCTCGCCTAGTGTTATAGATTTTTGCTGCTTTACTGGCAATTTCACCCTCGGCGTCGCCTTTTGCTTTCACTAATTCTGTCAGAGCCTTTTCCAAATCCCTCCCCGTCAAAACGCTATTTTCTAGGTTCTCTTCTGCCTTGAGAACCTTCTCAGCTAACTCTAAATTCCTCAATTGAGCTTGTTTCCTTCTATAGGAATTATAACTCTTAGTTTCCCCACGTACTCCAGCTTTAAATGTATCCCAGACTATTCCCACTTCTGCCGTGTCCCTATTAAAAGTGAAAAAATCCCTAATCCAATTGTTCATATGTTCTATATATTGTTCGTCTTTCAAAAGGTCTCTTTCAAAAGTCCAATTGGTGTATTGTCTGGTATTTGATCTTATTGTCATAGTGAGTACTAAAGGGTTGTGATCACTAAGGATCCGAGGGAGCCTTTCGATCTTTAAGGCTGGAATAATAATGCTTGAGGTAAAAAAGTAATCTAGTCTTACACATATTTGGTGTGGTGCAGAATAATATGTATAGCCTTTATTATCCATTCTCTTTTTCCCCCAGACATCTGAAAGAGCGTTATTTAAAACTAAGCTATGTATTGCCTGGTTTACTTTCTTTTTTCTTCCTTTGTATTTTCCAAAAGAGCCCAATCCTAGTCCATCTGCTCCATTAATGTTAAAATCCCCCCCCAAGATTATTTTCGGTGCCCATGTTGCTAGCTCAACATCTAAAAATTGAAAGATCTCAGGATCATCCTGTGTTGAGCCATAAACCGTTACCAACGTAATCCACTCCCCATCAATAAAGCACTCGATCATTGCCCATCTTCCCCATTTATCCTGTGCTTTCTTCCTGGTTAAAATATTGTTATTCCTAGCTAGAATAGCTACCCCTCTTTTTTTAACCCCTTGGCTTGAGTGAACTAAGAGATGAAATCCTAACTGTGTCATAAGATGTGCTTGTGTCATCATAATATGCGTTTCCTGTATAAATACAAAATCTAGATTCATTTGTTTCAGAAACAAGGCAACTTTAGATCTTTTTTGGGGATCGTTTAAACCACATAGATTCCATGTTACAACCCTAATACTCATTATACAATTTAACACATAACTTATTCCTCCCGGAAACTCTTCTGTATACCAGCCATTTTGTTATCCAACATATTATCGTTATTCGTTTACCATACATTTCAATATTGCCTCCCTTAGTTATTTGCAACTCGAGCGCTCCATGTCCCATTTAATGACAGATACGTCTGGAATCCTAACGTATCTGTCAGCGCAAAAGTCACATCTTGCTGCTGTTGTAGCACACCTCTTCCTCTATGTAGCAACATTAGTGTTAAAACATTTTTTGGACGGACTATAAGTAGCATTTATCTTAAGTTAACATCAAAAAATGCATCAGCTATACTTTGCAAATGATTCCTGCCTTCTCTTGAGCAATACTGTTTAGCAGAGAAAAACTGAATAAATGGGAAACTTGCATAAAAAATGATATATTTACCCTTGTGCATATATATGCTCTGCAAAGAGAAAACATACAAAGAAAAAGTATGCACTTGTTTTTCAGCTTGTCTGGTTTCAATGAAAGGAACATTATTTCAATGCAATAAATATGATCTCGCTTTGCACAGAACGATGGAGGACTGAACATCTATGCACGTTTTGCTAAAGGCAAATATCAGAACCTGTACAAAAGTACACAGACAAATAGAAACTTTTTTATGTAATCGTTTTCTTTCTATATCCTTTTCTATATATACACTTACGCTTTATAAAACCCATCAATGAAAGATGCTGATATATTTCAGGATTAGGTTTGCATTCACTAATCAGGTCAGTCCTTGGTTTTTTGTCAGTTTCCTTATCCAGTTTTTCCTCCTAAAAAAACAAATGCATCAATGAGCAATGAAAGCAAGATAGAAATTAGTTCATTAAGTGAAATAGAAAGGTACATGTACTAATCCTTATTGAAGAACATGGGGGCAGAGAATTGCAGGTATGGATGGGACAAAAAATGACCCAGTGATGGTATCTTGCATGCCTGGTGTACACAGTTGACTTCTTAGATTCCATATGAGATGAGCATCTACATTCTTGCTGTATATATTCAAGGCCACTGGGATTAAGCAGATGGGAAAACCTAATTATGAGTAAGTTTAACAAAATTAAAAAGTAAAACAGTACAATTCGTGATAGTGGGCCCGATTCACAGAACGAACTTAAGACAAAATCCTAAGCGTACTACTTTTGGTATTCACAGAAGTTAGGATTTTGTCTTAAGACAAACTTAGACAGACTTAAGACACACTTAAGACAGTCTTAAGTTAGGATTTTGTCTTAAGTCTGTCTTAAGTCTGTCTTAAGACAAACTTAATACAAAATCCTAACTTCTGTGAATACCAAAAGTAGTAAGTTTAGGATTTAGTCTTAAGTTAGTTCTGTGAATCGGCCCCAGTATTACTTCATTATTTTGTCATTTTTATCCATGGTAACACTGACTCAGCAAACATCTCACCTCATTGGTACCTGTTTAACAACAAAATGCAGGAAAAAGAAACTTAAAGATGACTAGTCAACTTTTGTTAAGGGCCTTCCACTGCTGGGGAACACATGTCACTATGTTTTTAGTAACATTTCATTCATACGAACTACAAATAAAAATGTTTTAATGTATTCAGATTATGCAACAGATGATGGACTATGTGGTAAATGTGGCAAATCCATAATTATGCAGAAAATGCAGCAGCCACAGAATTGCATAATTCCAGTAGCTCTGTTTGTATTTAGGAATTCTGTTTTAAGCTGATCCATTTAGGCAACATGTCTTGGAAGGAAAAGTTAAAATTTTAGTTTAAACTACCTCTATTTTATGTCTAGGTAAGGACACCTTTTGTACCCTCTCCAGTGAATCTGTAATGAATAAAACATATATTACACAAATCACCATGAGATTGGTTTGGATCAGCAGCATTCAGCCATTGTTTTGCTAAAGTGTCATTCAGATTATGGATCACCACATAGGACTCAATTCAATTCAATTCAATAAAAAAAATATTTCCGGTAGATAGGCAGCCATGAAAGTACAACACAAAAGCCTCAAACCATTCAACAAGTACATTGCAATAGCAAGATTATTAAATCCTTGCAAAAAAAGTTAAAGTGCATGGGTACTTTAAGAGATTAATTGATAAAAAACCCTTATAGACCCAGCAGACTAAAGTTCTGGGATAACATGAGATTTAATTGGGACAGTTCCACCTTTAAAACCCTTTCATTATACATCATAAAAAACAATTATATTTTTTAAAAAAAGCTGCTAAAATAACATTGTTTACCTTTTGGAGCTAGCACATTTTGTTTTAAAGAAAATAATATATTTACACTGTTGCAGAAAGACCAAGGCAGCACTACATCTTCCAAATTCACTCTCCTTTATAACTGATATTTAAAATCTTTTAGTAAAGGCAGAAAAAAATGCAGCCGGCTCTGGGAAGAAGAGTATTTGCATGAGTATATTAAAACTTTAGATGAGTTGAATTGACCAAGGAAAAACCAAGATGCCTGCACACAAAACCCAGCCTAAAACCTGTTAAAAGCAATGATTCCCGGGCGTTATCCACCCACTCAAGGTAGGGTTTTAAGGCTGGTGTAGTTTGGAGCTTCACTTACTCCCTGACAGTAAATTTTGATAGTTTGGTCTCCTTCCTTTGGAAATGCCTCAATGCTTTAAAAGTTTTCTTAACCCAGGCTACATCAGTTTTGGTCATGGAGGCAGGACTATAAAAAAGGTCCAGCCTACTTAAGGTTGCTGATTACACCTTAATGTATTTTAAACAAGGACAACACAATTTTATCTTTCAAATCCCTCCCTCTCGAAAAACAGATTCATCCTCCTTTAGTTGGCACAAATGGGAATACATGAAATCAAACCTAACACTGATTTCACAACTGTCTGCCGCTGTCCCGATCCTCAAACAGAATTTAGCGGAAGATACCAATTATTTTAACACATAGATCACTGTCAAGGTATAAGACCTGGCACCTCTCCTTCACTCTCAAAACCGCCAGTCGAAACCCTTCCAGCCCTGGTTTTCCCCAGTGCTACCTGAGCAGAAGCACTGCTTCAAACACCTTGAACATTAATGGTGCCTATCCTATAGGACATACAATCTGCTTCATTTTAGAGAGGTCCAGAAAACATACAACAAACTGATTAAAACAACAAAAAAACTATTTCATCACAAAAATCAAAGAGGCCAATCAGGACCCCAAAACTATCTTTAACATATAAAAAAATGTTTCTGCAGCCTAAAGCTCTTTCTAGAGAGATACCCCCTACCAGGATCTCCATGACCACATCTCAACCTTCTTTGAGGAAAAGATCTAGGCCATAAAGCAGGGAATCACTGCTACCCCCATAACTGAGCCTATAAGAGGCTCCTATTGACAGTTTTAAATCACAAATCACTACACTCACTTCACCACCAAAAAAACCAGATCCGCTGTAGTTCAGATACCGTAGCACACCCAAGAGGCCCGCGGCGCCTTGGGTGGGAAACCAATAATGAAGCATGCCACCAACTATGTTGGTGGGTGAGCATTCTTTTAAAAAACAGAAAGTTTTTCTTTGGACACAAACTGATCATTCCTTTGAAGTCCTTGTTGATATATTGTCCTCCACAATGTTCTAAATAACAAAAAACCTTAAACCAGTTGTTCAGCAAGTGGGCCTAAATCTCTGGGGCTTTTATGGAGACTTAATGATAGCCTCTCAGACTTCTTCATCCATAAAATCCAAGGCTGCGGGGAAAGCCACCTGCTCCACACTTTACTGGCCGAGGGTGTCAGTACCAGAAAGTGCTTTAAAGGGGTTCGCTAATACAGGTAATGACAGAGTTACATTTACCCTCCTTAAGCTTGATATTGTTAACCACCAAGCAAAATGCCCGGTTGTCTTTCCATCTATATGCCATCACCAGCTTCCCCCAGGATTCATTTTGAAGTTCCTTGCTCTTACGTCACTGGACCGCCTTATAAACTGCTCTATTTTTTATTTTTTTTATTTTTAGTTTTAAGTGAAAGTTTATTGATGAAAAAAGAGAGTATAACATACATAATTATGGACAATATATAAATAAAATACATTATGAAAAGTAATGTTATACTTTCGTAGAAGAAAATACATATTAGAGTATAATAAAGAAGGGAAGAGGGCAGGGAGGAGGAGGGGGCAGGGGAGAAGGTAAGAAGGGAAATATCAGTGTATAACAGTACAAGCAATAAGCGAAATTACCTGAATCTCAAAAGGCAGTGTAATATCAACAAGTAGCAATAGTCAATTTAGAACTATACTAAAACTCTAAAATGTAATAATTGAAAAGGAAAAAGGAGTCACACCCGGTATTATGAACAATGGGATATAAACAAGAAGCTAATAAAAGTATTTACTGAGGTTTCCTAACTTCATCAGGAGTAATAAATGTATTGGGAGGAGGAGACGTTATATCAGTGAGGTATATGGTTAAGGGTAACCAGAGAAGATCTCTTTTAATGGACATAGATAAGGGGGCAACATTATGTGTATCTAGTCTGTGATGAAAACATACAGCATTCCACCAGGCTCTGAAAGTAACCTTGTCTGCTTGTTTCCAGTTTGACGTAATCAAATGAAGAGAAATCGCTAATAAGAGATAAATTAAGGAAGGGGTTGGAGATGGGTGAGGCTAAAAAGGAGACAAGGAACCTAAAAAGATATTAGAAATAGAGAAGGGAATTTGGGTATGAACATTTTTATTAATTTGGGACCAAACCAAATGCCAAAAACAAAATAGGGAAGGACAATCAAAGAGCATATGTTTGAAGTCGGCCAGATTCCCATTACATGACCAACAGGAAAAGGGAAGGTCAGTGGAGAAAGAGGCTAATTTCAGTGGCGTAAAAAGAAGGCGTTTGTAGATAAAATAAAGAGTTTGAGAGACATTAGCTGCTCTAGAGGTTTTGTGTATTTTCAACCATAATTTGTCCCAGAAAGGAAAGGACCAACACTCTGCAAGATCTTTTTCCCAGGCCAATTCAGATTTCTGCTTGACTCTATCAGAGGAGAAGTAAAGAGTTTTTTAAAAAGAAGAAGCCGAGGTAGTGGTAGATAAGAGAGAGTTAAGAGTAGAGGATTTGGAGGGGATATTAGAGGACGGTGATAAAGAGAGAAGATATTGTAGAAGTGAAGGGAGAAGGGCATCGTATTGGGGCTTACAGGATGAAGGTAAAGAAAATTGCTGCTGTAATTCATTTGAGACTAGCTGTGAAATCCAAAGTAAACCGTGGATTCTCCATGATTTCCGATAAAATGCACGGCCCTTAATGCGTAAAGATTGGTTATGCCAGATTGGTTGTTGATCCAGTGAAGACAGAGAAGGATAAGACGATGAGAGAAAGGGTGTCAAGATCTTACGAGTATGGGCTATTACTTGAGAACGAAAGAAAGAAAGAGTACGAGTAAAAAGCAAGAGATTCATTAAAATTAAAAGGGGTTATCAAATATCTTTCAATAGTCAACCAAATAGGTGTTTGAGAGCATTGATCTGTTGAAAGCCAACGAGAAGATTGTTTCAAAGAAAAGGCAATGTGATATGATTTAAAATCAGGAAATGTAAGGCCCCCCATGTTTTGTCCATTTTAAGAGTGTTGAGAGCTATTCGGGGAGATTTATTTTTCCAAAAAACTTGGATAATAAAGAGTGAATTTTTTTAAAGTAGAAACTAGGAATATGTACCGGAATCATAGATAAAAGATAAAGAATAAGTGGAGACAGCATCATTTTAATAGAGTCTAAGCGACCCCACCATGAAAGAAAAAGAGGGTGCCAGCGATCTATAGAGACAGACAAGGATTTGAAAAGATGGTCAAAATTTTCTTTCAAAGTTTCAGAAATAGTGGGCGAAAACCATAAACCTAGATATTTAATCTTAGATAAACTGCTCTAAACCTTTGGATTTTGCACCTACTCCGTGGCTTCTCCCTCAGAACCTTATGTAAATGTGTATAGGCCTTTCTGAAAGATTCATCAAACAATTTGGCCTCATGGTTCCCGGATTTAATCAGCTTGAAGTGAAAATTGCTTATTATTTGCTCCAGCAAGGCAAATTGATTGGCCAGACCCAGGTAGTCATCAGAGGTGATGAAACAATTAAAAACCGCCTTACGATGGTTGACACACAAATAAGAGATGAGGGCATTTAGAACAACCCAAGACCTTGCGTCTTAACAACTAATGAGGACACACCCTTCACAACACTATTCCCATTACGAGTACATAAACTAACGCTCAAAGGGTTGGGATCACTGTATATTCTTTCTACGATACCACGCCTAAAGGCCCAGCCCATTAAATCACTAGATACAAAAATACAATCAATGACTGAGCCTTACTGTCCCCTTACAAAGGCCGCTTTTGAGTGGTTGAAGGAATCCACAAGTTCACAAGTATCAGTTAGGGCGAATAAATTAATAAAGTGGTTGAGTGCTTGGGCCTTCTGTTCCTTACACAGATCTGTACACCCTAAACTGATAGTGTCAAACAAAGCATGACCATTATACTCCTGTTTAATCTGCAATTTCATAATAAAATCACCACATAAGATGATCTGATACCCTTGGTACAAGAAAGGAAATGTGATGTCAAGGCTTAAAATAAAAGCAAAGAGCAATTTAATATTGACACTAAAATTAGATCTGGAGTTCCAATTATAAAAAGTAATAAAAACAATGGTCAGACCATTGGGTCTAGTAGATAAAAAAGGCTTGGATTAAAGTGCTATCAGGGCAAACTGGGCTAATTTTCCACTCTGAGGTTACTCTAAACAACTCCACATTAGGAGGCCCACGCCTGGTAGCTTGGGCTGAAGGGGGCCAAAGCACCTGACAGCCTCCCTTCAATGGTGAGAATTTCTTTTTTGATGGAGCCCACTGCTTTTTCTATAATGCCTTGAGAGTGTTGACCCTTTTTTTCAGTAGAAGCCCCCATCTAAATTAGGGCCACGCTTGCGCTTGAGTATTCCTAACGAGAAAGAGAGTTGGTCCTTTATGGGTGGGTGAGGATGTGGCCTTACGGCTAGAGGGGTCGACCTCAAAGCTGGGGGACCAGGTTCGAGTCTCCGCAAGGACGCTCAACATCCTGTGTTGCTGGGCAAATTACTTAACCTCCTTGTGCCTAACAAAAAATGAATTTGTCAGTCTGTAACGCAACTGGTGCTCATGTAAAACACTCTTACACCTTCGGGTCAAGTTTACGCTATATAAAACTCCAGAAAAAAAAATGGGCGCAGGACACTCTAAAAAAAAAAATAAACACAGTAGGGACTAAAAATAAGGAGTGAACAATACCTTTATCAGCAAAAACCGAGGGGGGGTGGATGGCCCAGTGTCTACAGGGCTCTGAAGGGCGCAGGTGTGTCAGCTCTTGGCCAGGTCTTTGCCTGAGCACAGCCCGAAGTGTCCCACGACGCAGGAGTGCTGAAATGATTTTAAGTGCTGTGCAGCAAGCGGATGGGGCAGGGCAAATGGTGGTGCCTTTCCTGGCACAGATGCTGGTGGGCAATGAAATCCCAAAAATGGCCAGCAAGCGGGTGGGGCCAAAAAAGGATGGTGCCTCTCCTGGTACAGGTGTTGACGGGCAATGAAGTCCCCGCAATAGCCCCAGAGTGTAGCAAGTCCGTTTAGCTATCCCGTGCCGCAGGACGGCTGAAGCAATTTTAAGAGTTGTGCGGCAAGCAGGCAGGGCAGGGCAAATGATGGTGCCTCTCCTGGTGCAGGTGTTGTTGATGGGCAATGAAGTCCCCACAATAGCCCCAGAGTGCAGTTTTTAGAAAAACACTCATCTGTGTATCTCGTCAGGCAGCAGTGAAGGACGGGTAACAGAATGTGAAGGACAGGAAACAGAACTACATATCTACATATATATATATATACATATATATATATATATTCACTGAAAAAACCATAGGTTATAGACCATATATAGTTAGGAATTAGCATTTTTAAAACCTTATTTTACTCACACAAAACCATTGAAATTCGCATATATAGTTAGTTGTACTAACTATATATTTCGCGCACCCGCAATCCACTGCTGATGACGTCACATATTACATCATTCATGACATGGTCAGTGACATCACTGATGACATCACTGATGACATCTCAAATGACATCACTGATGACATCACTGATATCAACATCCAGTGTCTGTATGTTTCTGTAAAGTTTAAATATGTCTTACATATTGAAGAATGAGTGGATGTATAAGTGTCTGGATGAAGGATTTAGTAGGTGCATGACTGACTGTATGAGTGAGTGATTAAAAGTGTCTCACTGAGTGCATGGGTTAGTGACTAAACTGTCTTAATTTGTGCATCATTATGTCTGTTGTTTTGTAAACTGCTGCATGTGTTGATCAGTAGCTATATGAGTAACTATATGGGTTATTGATTGGTTGCCCAAGTATTTGTATGGGAGACTGAGTGTGTGTGTGGGTGGTTGGGAGGTGTATGACTCTGTGCATAGATGTGTGAGCAGTTGATTCACTAGATGTATGGGTTCAAAAGTGCAAGTGGAAACAGCTGTATGGGCGGTTGACTGTGTGCATGAGTGTATTGGTGAGTGAATGGATATCTCAGTGCTACATGTCAAAGTAAGAACATATGTAAAACACAGTATATGTGAGAGTTGACATATATAAATAACTGTGCATAAGAGCCAGTGAATGTGTGAGTGGCTGTATGGATCATTCTGAAATTGTATCAGGGATTGTATAAGAGAGTAAATATGTGTTAGTATCTGTTTAAATAAGTAAGGTGTGTATAACTGTATAGTTGAGGAAATGGAGGTGTGATTGATTCTTTGCATGACTGACTAGGTGTGTGAGTAACTCCATGGATGAGTGACACTCTGTGAGTGTCTGTTTACACTGAGTGTATATAAGGTTATATTAGAGTCTGAAGAAGTTCATCGTATTATCACATGAATGATGTCATCAGTGATGTGATCAGTCATGTCAAATGAGATGTCATCAGTGATGTCATTTGAGATGTCATCAGTGATGTCACTGACCATGTCATGAATGATGTAATATGTGACATCATCAGCAGTGGATTGCGGGTGCGCGAAATATATAGTTAGTACAACTAACTACTTATAAGTACCTAAATTTCCCATAAACCCAAAAGCTCTTCTCAGAGCTACCCTACATCTAATCACTCACAATTATTATTTTACTCTAACTTTTTTCACTAATTTTCAACAAAGTACGCTCCCTGGGGCGCTACCCGGTACGCGTACCGGGAGCTAACCTCGCGAAATTTAAAAAAAAAAATGTTTTTTTTTCGCACATATAAACCTCCTCAGCCACCCTCCGAAAACCTAGGGGGTCAAGATAACTCTACCGTGCCCCCTTCTACCCATTCCGAACATTATTTGCCCTCCATCTTGTATCTTAATTCGACCGAAACACAAAATGGTGGAATCCCGGAACGCTTAAGGTCCGCGAACCGAGGCGCTCAACGGTTCGCGTACCGGGTCGCTCCCTGGGAAGATAAAGGAAATAAAAAATAATCAACAAATCCAACAATCAATTAACATACAGCATTTGAAAAGACTATCATTCATTTTTCATTGTAGTACGCTCCCCAGAACGCTTCCCGGTTCGCGGACCGGGCGTTAACCAGGAAAAAAAACAAAAAAAAAATTTTTTTTTTTTTGCCCCGCGGGGCCCTTTTAAAACCTCCACATTAAACCTAGGGGGTCAGCGAGGATCTACTATGCCCCCTTATGGTTATTTCCCCCTTTGTTTTGGCCTCCTCTTGTCTCTCGATCCTACCGAGAGACAAGATGGCGGCCGCTCCGGACTGTTTAGAATGTTGACAGACACCGGAGAGCCAATCAGCTTCGCTACGCGAAGTTCCGATACGCGTAAGGTCCGCGAACCGGGGCGCTGCCTGGTCCGCGCTTACAGATATATATCTTTTTTTGAACGTTAATTTCTCAAAATCCACTGCAGCACATATATTGAGACCTACAAAAGGCACATCGGGCTACCAGTCCCTACAATTTTGCCAAGTTTCGTGCAAATCCATTCAGCCGTTCGGGCTAAAAGTGAGGCTAACCGCCCTATGGAAAACTCAATGTTAAAAACACGTTTTGGGACCCCCCTTTTTTCTCGGCCCCCCCTGGACGAACCCCCCCCAAATTTCCAGGGGCTGCTCAGAAACAAAATGTTCCATTTTCCTGAAAATTTCAGCCAATTCCGTCCACAAACGCCAAAGTTATTAGACATAGAATTTTCAAAAATCCCATAGGGAAAAAATCCTAACTATATATATATATATATATATATATATATATATATATATATATATATATATATATAAATATATATATATATATATATATATTACCTACTGGCGGTCGCCAGTAGGTATATATAGTTAGGATTTTTTCTCTATGGGTTTTTTGAAAATTCTATGTCTAATAACTTTGGCGTTTGTGGACGGAATTGGCTGAAATTTTCAGGAAAATGGCACATTTTGTTTCTGAGCAGCCCTTGAAAATTTGGGGGGGGTTCGTCCAGTGGGGGCCGAGAAAAAAGGGGGGTCCCAAAACGTGTTTTTAACATTGAGTTTTCCATAGGGCGGTTGGCCTCACTTTTAGCCCGAACGGCTGAATGGATTTGCACGAAACTTGGCAAAATTGTAGGGACTGGTAGCCCGATGTGCCTTTTGTAGGTCTCAATATATGTGCTCCAGTGGATTTTGAGAAATTAACGTTTAAAAAAAGATATATATCTGTAACAGCGGACCGGGCAGCGCTCTGGTTCGCGGACTTTTCGCGCAACGGAGCTTTGTGAAGCGAAGCTGATTGGTTCTCCGGCGTCTGTCAACATTCCAAACAGTCCGTAGCGGCCGCCATCTTGTCTCTCGGTAGGATCGAGAGACAAGAGGAGGCCGAAGCGAAGGGGCAAATGACCATAAGGGGGCATAGTACATTGTCGCTCACCCCCTAGGTTTGATGTGGAGGTTTTAAAAGGGCCCCGCGGGGCAAAAAAAAATAAAAATAATAATAATCGAACAGCTGAATGGATTTGCACGAAACTTGGCAAAATTGTAGGGACTGGTAGCCCGATGTGCCTTTGCTAGATCTCAATATATGTGCTCCAGTGGATTTTGAGAAATTAACGTTCAAAAAAAGGTATATATCTGTAACAGCGCACCGCTTCGCGTACTTTTCGCGTTACGGAGCTTTGCGAAGCGAAGCTGATTGGCTCTCCGGTGTCTGTAAACATTCCAAACAGTCCGTAGCGGCCGCCATCTTGTCTCTCGGTAGGATCGAACAGCTGAATGGATTTGCACGAAACTTGGCAAAATTGTAGGGACTGGTAGCCCGATGTGCCTTTGCTAGGTCTCAATATATGTGCTTCAGTGCATTTTGAGAAATTAACGTTCAGAAACAAGATATATATCTGTAACAGCGCTCCGCTTCGCGGAGATAAAATTATATGTGTATTACCTAGCTGTTGCTAACACCAGTTAGCGACGGCTAGTAGAAGATAGCGACCATCTTGGGCCCCACTTTGCATGTGAGTGATATTTATCACTAATGACATGCAAAGTGGGCATGCCAAGATGTTAGCGACTGGAAACAGTCGCTAACATCGCTATCTCCTATTATCAACTTTTGGAAATATTCGAGATAAGGGCGAATATCTCTAAAAGCTACCACCTGCCCTGAGCAGTTCTTAGCCATGTTATCCAATGGGAGGTGGATAACATGGCTAAGAGCATTAGCTCGGTAATGCATGAATATCGCTGAGTTTTCAGCGATATTAATGCATTGCGGTCGTTTTTTATCGTATTTCCGATAAACCTTGATAATAGCAAGGTTTATCTGCGATAATTTCTGACGGTAAAAAAATCGTTGCTAAGCATCGTTAGGGATAAATATCGCTTAACTTTGGTAATATGCCCCAACGTCTGTTAACGTTCGATTCGAAGGAAATCAGGAAGTGTTGAAAAACATTGTCTGCGCCATCTTGTCTTTTTTCAAATGCCACACTTTTGTCGTGCACGGCAGCCATTTTAGATGCCTTGACCAGACCCACTCTGTGCACGCTGTCGATCCTTAGCATGGCTCCCCACCCTCGCAAACATCTCCCCCAGGCAGTGGTCACCCCCGCTCTCTGTCTTATGCATGGGTAATAAACCTCCCCCATCTGCGCTGCTGTTCCCTGAGAATCACACCCTGTGCCCGCCCGACACCTCCCTTTCGCCCTATTCACTACCGCACCCTCTGACACTCCTTTTCCTCTGTGTCCGATTGTCCAGGCTGGTCCTAGGGTATCAGCTAGCCCTGCAGATGTAGTTTATGGCCACAGCTGTAAAGAATCACCCCTCTTCAAAGGAGTTATAGTAGATCAAGGCCCACACTCGATGAGATTCGTCACAGCAGAAGCGTTGCTATTATCTGAAAACCATCCTGTATTGTGATTGGGGAGGGGACCGAGCCTGAAGCGGAAGATTCCAGGGATGACTGTTTGTACATCAAAGTTTTTACAATTATGTGTCACATTAAAAATATATAGCACTCCGACAAAGTAGTAAGATTATAAAACTTTAATAATTTATAAATATATACAAGAAAACAAAAATAGTAATAACATATAAACATTTTTAGGGAAAAACAACGAAGTAGCGGTCGGCTGTGCGAATAGTCCCAACGCAGCACAACGTCCAGATTTCCGGCGTGGGGCGTCGCGGGGGGTGGGTCATCAGTAGCAAACTGTTGTGCGAATAGTTCCAAGGCAGCAGAACGCGTTGAAATCTAGATGACACGAAAGTGATGTCTAGTAAGTTGCCACCCAGCAAATAACGGCATGGGGCGTCGCGGGGGGTGGGTCATCAGTAGCAAACTGTTGCGCGAATAGTTCCAAGGCAGCAGAACGATGGCACCAAGGTGATGTCCAGTAAGTTGCCGCACTGGTTTTGGTATCCTACAATGCTGCTCCGAATAACGGCGTGGAGCGCCCCGGGGGAGGCGGCGTGAACGGGCCTCTCCAGGTGGAGTGTCATCTGTTGTAGTGGGGCGCCCCTTTACCGTTTCAGTTGCCATTCCGTCCGTTTTTGGTCCACTGTGTCAAAAGCCGCAATTCAGCTGAGTTGCGCCCACTCTTGCGGTGCAGCGATAGGCGGCTGTCACAGGACTCTCAAAATGGCGGCAGGCTGTTTCCTTTTTGGGCCTGGTCCACTGAAATGGCCCTGGGACACCTTGGAAATCGGACGCTTGTCTGCTAGGTCTTGGACCTCATTCTCGAAAGCGTCCCCTCCGCCTTGAGAATTCATCAAAAGTTTTGGGGGCTCCGACTCCTGCAGGCTTCTGGTGGGGAGCGGCTGCCATGATTGCTCGCGGAATGACCACGACTGAGCTACGAGATGGTGGTGCTTTCATGCTGACGCCAGCTTCAGTCTGAAACATCCAGAAACAAGGTGGGGCTTTCATCGTTTGGGGAAAAAAAAAAGTTTTCATCCTATGAAAAGTGTTGTTTTTAGGTCACATGATCAAGCCTTCCATCATTAGGAAACCAAAAGTAAAATGAACCAATGAAAAGTTTTATAAACAAGTCACATGACCTGTTATGCGGCATAGGGTGTAAAATTAGGAGAAAATACGTTGGCACGTGAGGCGGCGTCAGTAGCGGACCGATGTGCGAATAGGCCGAAGGCAACACAACGCGCCAAGATCTGGATGGCACCGAGGTGGTGTCCAGCAAGTTGCAGCACTGGTGTGGCCATCCTACAATGCTGAAAGTCGGCGTGGGGCGCCCCGTTGGCCTGTGAGTTTGCGTCAGTAGCGGACCGATGTGCGAATAGGCCGAAGGCAGCACAACGCGCCAAGATCCGGATGGCACCGAGGTGGTGTCTAGTAAGTTGTCGCACTGGTGTGGCCATCCAACAATGCTGAAAGTCGGCGTGGGGCGCCCCGTTGGCCTGTGAGTTTGCGTCAGTAGCGGACCGATGTGCGAATAGGCCGAAGGCAGCACAACGCGCCAAGATCCGGATGGCACCGAGGTGGTGTCTAGTAAGTTGCCGCACTGGTGTGGCCATCCTACAATGCTGAAAGTCGGCGTGGGGCGCCCCGTTGGCCTGTGAGTTTGCGTCAGTAGCGGACCGATGTGCGAATAGGTCGAAGGCAGCACAACGCGCCAAGATCCGGATGGCACCGAGGTGGTGTCTAGTAAGTTGTCGCACTTCTGTGGCCATCCTACAATGTTGAAAGTCGGCGTGGGGCGCCCCGTTGGCCTGTGAGATGGCGTCAGTAGCGGACCGATGTGCGAATGGGGCCAAAGGCAGCGCAACAATATTTTCTGATTTGAAGACACCACAAGGCGCTGAGATGCCAAGATCCGGATGGCACCGAGGTGGTGTCTAGCAAGTTGTGGCACTGGTGTGGCCATCGTACAATGGTAAAAGTCGGCGTGGGGCGCCCTGTTGGCCTGTGAGATGGTGTCAGTAGCGGACTGATGTGTGAATGGGGCCAAAGGCAGCGCAACAATATTTTCTACTATATTTTCGGAGTAGAAGACACCACAAGGCGCTGAGATGCCAAGATCCGGATGGCACCGAGGTGATGTGTAAGTTGCGGACGGATGTGCGAATGGGGCCAAAGGCAGCTCAACAATATTTTCTGAAGAGAATACACCACAAGGCGCTGAGATGCCAAGATCCGGATGGCACCGAGGTGATGTCTAAGTTGCGGACCGATGTGCGAATGGGGCCAAAGGTAGCGTAACAAGATTTTCTGTATGGAAGATACCACTAGGCGTTGAGATGCCAAGATTCGGATGGCACCGAGGTGATGTCTAGGAAGTTGTGCCACTGGTGTGGTTATCGTACAATGGTAAAAGTCGGCGTGGGGCGCCCTATTGGCCTGTGAGATGGTGTCAGTAGCGGACTGATGTGCGAATGGGGCCAAAGGCAGCGCAACAATATTTTCTGACTGACACCACAAGGCGCTGAGATGCCAAGATCCGGATGGCATCGAGGTGATGTCTAAGTTGCGGACTGATGTGCGAATGGGGCCAAAGGCAGCGTAACAATATTTTCTGTATGGAAGATACCACTAGGCGTTGAGATGCCAAGATTCGGATGGCACCGAGGTGATGTCTAGCAAGTTGGTGTGGTCATCCTACAATGCTGAAACTCGGCGTGGGTCACCCCATTAGCCTGTGATATGGCGTCAGTAGCGGACCGATGTGCGAATAGGCCGAAGGCAGCACAACGCGCCAAGATCCGGATGTCACCGTGGTGGTTTCATAGTTGAGAGGCACTTCATCTGCAGTGGGGCGCCGAGATCCGGATGGCACCGAGGTGATGTCTAGCAAGTTGCTGTACTTGTGTGGTCATCCTACAATGCTGAAACTCGGCGTGGGTCGCCCCATTAGCCTGTGAGATAGCTGTTCTTTGGATTTGGGCCTGGTCCACTAAAATGGCCCTGGGACACCTAAGAACTCGAACGCTCGATTTTTTTTTCCTTTCCTGTACATGCAAAAAAAGGTAAATGCCCGGTATGTTACACGCTTCATCTGCCACGATGAACTCTCCAGAGGAACCGAAAAAATATATAGTTGTGGTAACTATACCATGCATCGTCATATGGAGAGGTGGCACCAATTAATTATAGTGCTGCATAAAAGAGAGATTTGGAGGAAAACCCCTGACCTGCTGGTACATTCATCAAAGAAGTGGCACTGAGAGCTTCAGAGGCAAGGGAAACGGTCCCAAATATTTAGAAGAACTTTGGAAAGATTAAAATGACATGTTTAGATTGTGGTAAATTAATTTCATGTGGGCAGATGAGTGTTACTCTAATAAATACAGCATATGAACATCATCATAGTCGATGGTTGGTAGAGACATTTTGACTATATCCTGGACCTGCCCGTCCTCGCCCAAAATGGCGCCGGAATAAATGGGACTCGTAACTCCTTGTTGTGTACTGGTTGCAGAACCTTGAAATCACGAGATACGTATGCAGTTTTGAAGCACATGGCGGGCGGGGACGAGAATTGATTGAATATTTCGACATCCCTATTGATATTAAGTTCTGATGTGTTATTGATTACTGTACTGTTGAAAATTCGAATTAACGTCACCCATGGTACTTGCCCGCAAATGTATATCTAGATAATTTTATTGTAACTGGCCCTGTCGTATTTTAATTATAAAATGTACGTCCACCGATTCCGTAACTGTTAGACACCTTAGTTTTTGCAACCTAATGGCCCGCCCGTTACGTTCCTCTACAGTGTAAATGTCTATTCATCATATACGATTACAGTTTGCTCCGTGGCAGGCCCACGTGGTTATAGGCTCGTATTTGTATAATGAAATTTTCACAATAAAGGTTTTTAAAAGAAAACATGGTAGTAGTGTATACATTGGTAAAGTTTTTAATAATAGTCACTGTTTTAGAATCATTAAAAGGCAAGTGAAATAAAGCAGACCAATTACATGAAGGGTAAAAGGTATAATACGAAGGAACGCAGTAAAGATAAATGGTCAAGGGCTGTTGTGTTTTCTATTCCTGCAACATAAAGTGATCGATAAAAATCTCATATTCAGGCGTATCGGCGACTAAGACAGCAGGTCGACCCTCTTTTGCTCAACGGCTCCGTCATGGGACGAAGAAACGCTCTTTTTCTCGAAAAAAGAATATATTTTACTTGCAGGACAGTTGTAAAATTTCCGGGAAAGTACATTAGCCTGGAACATTATAACATATATTTAAGAGAAAATAATGTTCGGAAGTAATTAAAAGCGTAATTTTTAGGTGATATGACCAAGGCTTTCATCATTAGAATAAGAAAAGTAAAATGAACCAATGAAAAGTTTTATTAACAAGTCACATGACTTGTTATGCTTACGTTACGCGCTGCGCGCCCCGGATGACTTCCGGATGCGCTAACGCGGCGCGTCATATGACGCATTACGCGACAACGCAGGTCCAGAATATAGTCAAAATGTCTCCACCAACCAGCGGTCGAAACACAACCCCTTTCAGCAGGCTAAATAGTTCTGTTAAATGACAACAGAAAGGACAGGCAACAAGAACCATCAGTCAAAGAGGGGAGGGCTAGTTCTTCTCTACCGGGTTACATTGGGGCGCTACCGGAACTGATCGAATTGGTAGTCTACAGTGTTTCTGGATGTTTCAGACCGAAGCTGGGGTTAGCATGAGAGCAGCACCATTTCGTAGCTCCGTTGTGGCCATTCCGCAACCAATCATGGCAGCCGCTCTTTATCGTTATTTTGGGCGGGGTGGGTGGCGGAGCCGAGCTGTTTTGCAGCCATCATTGTGTGGAGTTCAGTTCATCTCACTAGTTTTGTATTTGTCATGAGGGGTTGTTCCTAATGTTTCTATTTTAGCGAGGTCAAAAAGAGATCCCATTAGTGGCCTACTGATTTTGCTCGATTCCTTTTCTTTTTTTTTACACGATTTTTCGTTATCTGCAAAGACTAAACAGAGTATTGCGACTCTGTGTTTGTTTGTAAATAGAGAATGAACCAAAGAGAACTAATTCTAAAACAGTAAATACTTGGATAACAATCAATCAAATGGAGAGAGAAGCAGGCACGACGGATTACAACGGGGGCAAAGGCCTGCGTTAACTACCTTTCACTATCTGCAAAGAGAGAGTACTCCTAATAGAAATGAGGGGGGGGGGGGCACCATTCAAAGCAGATCAGTGTGCATAAACACGAAAATGTTTTCACTTACCACGTACTTGACATTCGACAGCTTATGATATTTGCTATTAAAAAACCATTGAAATTCACTGAAAAAACCATAGGTTATAGACCATATATAGTTAGGAATTAGCATTTACAAAACCTTGAAAATTCACTGAAAAAACCATAGGTTATACACCATATATAGTTAGGAATTAGCATTTAAAAAACCTTATTTTACTCACACAAAACCATTGAAATTCCATATATAGTTAGTTGCACTAACTATATATCGCGCACACGCAATCCACTGCTGATCATGTCACATATTACATCATTCATGACATGGTCAGTGACATCACTGATTACATCACTGATGACAACATCCAGTGATTATGTGTTTCTGTAAAGTTTAAATATGTTTTACATATTGAAGAATGAGTGGATGTATAAGTGTCTGAATGAAGGTTTTAGTAGGTGCGTGATTGACTGTATGAGTGAGTGATTAAATGCGTCTTACTGAATGCACGGGTTAGTGACTAAACTGTCTAAAAGTGTGCATCAGTATGTCTGTTGTTGTGCAAGCTGCTGCACGTGTTGATCAGTAGCTATATAAGTAGCTATATGGGTTATTGATTGGTTGCACAAGTATTTGTATGGGAGACTGAGTGTGTGTATGGCTGGCTGGGAGGTGTGTGACTCTGTGCAGATCAATGTGTACTTGTATCAGTGATTCTATAAGAGAGTAACTATGTGTTAGTATATGTTTCAAAAATGTAAGGTGTTCTGTGTTTAACTGTATAGATGAGAAAATGGAAGTGTGATTGATTCTTTTCAGGACTGACTAGGTGTGTGAGTAACTCCATGGATGAGTGGCAGAGTGTGAGTGTCTGTATAGGTGTATGAGTGCATATGATAGTGTTGTAAAGATGAGTGATTGTATGTATGAATGATTGTATGAGTGAATGTGTGTGTAGACATAGGAATCAGTGAGTGCGTATGTAGTAACTAGTATTGGTGTGTCAATGGTTTCAAAAATGATACTCTCTATTTAACACTGGGTGTAACGGAGGTTATATTAGAGTGTGAGGAGATGCATTGTATTATCACATGAATGATATCATCAGTGATGTGATCATTGATGTCAAGTGAGATGTCATCAGTGATGTCATTTGAGATGTCATCAGTGATGTCATCAGTGATGTCACTGACCATGTCATGAATGATGTAATATGTGACATGATCAGCAGTGGATTGCGGGTGCGCGATATATAGTTAGTGCAACTAACTATATATGGAATTTCAATGGTTTTGTGTGAGTAAAATAAGGTTTTTTAAATGCTAATTCCTAACTATATATGGTGTATAACCTATGGTTTTTTCAGTGAATTTTCAAGGTTTTGTAAATGCTAATTCCTAACTATATATGGTCTATAACCTATGGTTTTTTCAGTGAATATAAATATATATATTTACATATAGAGTTTACAGGTCAGCCCGCATCAGCCATTGTTATGTTGTAGTACCATCCACATTTTTGATCTGCCAACAGAGCAGCCAGTTATCCCAAGTGACCACATTTTACCTCTTTACCTCTGAGCCCGCATCAGGAAGGGGTGTTCACTGGGAGATAAAAGGATCCCTGTCCAGAAGCATCTCTTTTGCCCCCTCCAACACACCATCATGAAGTGGCCTCCACAGCCTAACAAGATGGCAGCGCCATGAACACCACCTATGGTACATAAGCCAATATGCTCCCAACAGTAAACAAAGGAGTTGCCTCCACACGTTCTACAATGATCTGGCGTACCACCCATGCATGACTGATTCTGCAACATAGACCATGAAGCATGAAGTAAAGAAAAATAAATACCTTGGAAAGTTACAATGATCCATTTAAAATATAAATAAACACTAACAAAAACATGGAGTACATAATCCATATCATTACTGAAAATGGATTCAGGGTTGCAACTATAGTAGAAAAGGATTATGTGTATGTAGATGAAGGGCAATGGATTGCGTGTATGTAGTCATGCAGCACTGTTATTACCTACATCCTACCAGCTGGTCAGAGGACTACTATTTTTGTCTTCTCTTTCAATAATTTTCACATGCAACTGAACAGAAAGGGAAAACACTGGGAGCCTGGTTCACAGAACTAATCTGAGACAAAATCCTAACCTTACTACTTCGGTATTCACAGAAGGCACTTGCTACTTTGCTATTCACATAATGCACTTGCTTCTTTTGGTTAAACTTACTACTTTTTGTTAAACTTACTACTTTTGGTTAAATTTGCTACTTTTGGAATTCACAGAAGGCATTTAGTAGTAGTAAAGTTAGTTTACTATTACATAATGCCTTCTGTGAATACCAAAAGTAGTACGTTTGACCAAAAGTAGTAAGTTTAACCAAAAGTAGTTTGCCATATATTAACTGTGTTTTTAAGTGAAATAGATCTAGACAGATGGGTAGATCGATAGATAGATAGACAGACAGACAGACAGAGAGACAGACAGACAGACAGACAGACAGATAGACGGATGGATGGATGGATGGATGGATGGATGGATGGATGGATGGATGGATGGATGGATGGATGGATGGATGGATAGATAGATAGATAGATAGATAGATAGATAGATAGATAGATAGATAGATAGATAGATAGATAGATAGATAGATAGATAGATAGATAGATAGATAGATAGATAGATAGATAGATAGATAGATAGTTATTCTATTATTCTTATCCAAGGAAAGATGTTGTAATGGGAACACTTTACAACAACCCAAGCCTTGATTCTCTCGCACTTGGACTAAAGCAACATTTCTCTCAATGGTGTCTCAGATAGAATATTGTTTCTGCCAAAACTCATCAACTGAAAATGTTTCCCTCAAAAGCCTGAATAAATGTGATCGCATCATCCTAACATTGAATCTAATTCACTGGCTCCCACTTTAGCCCACATCATCCTGACAACAAGTTGTATCCCATACACGTTCACCAGAAACACCACCTTAGGGAAACCTGGTAAAAGAAAATACTGGAAGCCATGGCATCACCAGACCAGAAACTAAAAACTGCAAAAGGTGAGGATTCCAGGCAATAGGCTGTGGGGTGTGTTAATGGGATACCAAAATTAGCAGTGTAGCATTTCTAAACACAGGATGTTCTTTTGTAATGTATTTATGTATATTCTAAGGCACTTTGAAGATGAAAGTTGTTTTCTTTGGTTGTTGCTGCCTATGATGGAAAGCCCTATGGTACTATTCTGTATACTCATCACATTACCAGATGACTAAGTGATGGCCAACCCTAATGATGATAAGTTCTACTTCCTGTTACTACCACTGGCGGATCCACAATGGCTACCTCTGATCCTGTCATAAACCACTCACCAACATTTTACCATATTTGGAATCATGCGGTTATAGCACCAATTCAGAGAGTAAGGTGGGGACCAATCTATCTGGGCCCAGTGACAGTCACTTTGGGCACTTCAACTGAAAACAAGTGTTAATCAGCCTACCAAGCCAGCACCATGCCTCATTTCCTGCTCCAGGTGTTGGAAGAACTGATCGGGCATTCCATGTCTGAGTCTTGCCGCGTATCATGCTGAAAGTGCTTCCCATCAACATTTGCACTCAACATCAGAGCCATCTTGTGTAACAACAAATTAGTACTAAAGAAGATGACCGCTCTCCTTAAATGACTGGAATTTAAGCCAGACGCATGTGAGTGGTGTATTAACTAATCCGTCTAAATATTTTCAAAATAGAATTAGAAACTTTAGAAAAGTATGCTCTCCATTACTGTGATGTACGTTGACAATATTTCCTTGTCATAAAACAGCAGTAACATTTACACCCAGGGTGTTAAAACCAAACCAGTGGGTGGTATAGGAGGCTTCACACCATCTACACCTTTCCTACTATTCAGGGTACACCAAGCTTGAATTTACAGCAATGGAGGGAGGCTTGAGAAGCATACACAGTTGTTTTGGATGATGAGATAAAGCCTTATTAATACACAATATTGGTTCAGAAGGAGAAAGCTCTCTAAAAATGTGGTAGTAGAAATTGTTTAAATACACACAGGAGAGAAGAGAGATATCATAGAAGCTGTAGATGAGTTTCCTATTGGTATTAGGACTTTTAACAAGGGGTGTAACTGTGTGTTAGGAATGTTGATGGACACAAACTCCTTCAGTGATCACAATGTGGAGAACCAGTTGATGATTTCCTGGCAGCATTGAGAACAGTATTTTCCATATCACATTTTTGAGAATTTAAAGATAAAGTTATTAAGGGCCAATTATTAATAGAGCAAACACACTGTACAGCCCAAGAGAAAATGCTGTCTATCAAAGACCCATTTTTGAATTCTGCAGTAAGCTTAGCAATCGGTATTGGACAACTTTAATTATACATGAGAGAGGTGTCCATCTCTAATGATGGGAGTGGGCATACATGAATTAAAAAGATATCCAAATGCAATAAAAACAACACAACCAAGAGCAGAAGGAATAATAAAAACTCAAACTGGTCTGTGAACCGAAACACATAAGAGTGGTGTTGTAGCAGAACATTTTGGGTACTACGCCGCCAGTGGAGGCGCAATTACTGTCCCCTCCTGAAGGAACAATATAGGTCTCGGTTAAAGAACTACAAGAGAGCTATCCTCTCAGCTAAATCTGAGTACCTTTTCAGCAAAATGTTACATGCGGCTAATAAATCGAAGGAGATTTTCTCCATTGTCCACGATCTGACCGCATCTGACTGTGTCAATCCCAACCCTGTCCCTTCCCCGGCCCTTTGTCTTTCTCTGAACGATTTCTTTCTCGAGAAGATTGCCACCATCAAACGGAATATCCCCCCGATTTCTTCCCCTCTTCCCCCTCCCTCCCTTCCTCCCCTGTCCTCCTCTTTCAATCACTTCCCATCTATTTCGAAGGAGTCCTTTCTTGCCCTGCTTAGGAAGGGCAAGTCAGGCTCCCCCGTTGATTGTGCGCCGGCCCGAATCTTGGGGGAGCTATTCTCTGGTTGCCCTGATCCCCCCTATTCCTTCTCAATGCGTCCATTTCCCAGGGCATTGTTCCGACCCTCTTTAAATCAGCCACGATCATTCCCATTTTAAAAAAACCTGGTTCCGACCCCACTCTCCCTGCCAACTTCAGGCCCATCTCCTTGCTCCCTTACCTAGGTAAAATCTTTGGAGAGCCACATTACCTCCTGCTTGTCAAACTACATTGAGACTAACCATCTACTGGCCTCCCATCAAGCGGGATTTCGTCCGGTCCATTTGACCGAATCGGTGGTCCTTGCCGTCCTGGATGAGTTGAAAGGCAAGGCGGACTCCAACTCTCCCCAAGCCTTGGTGCTCCTTGATCTGTCTGCTGCTTTTGACACGGTCGAACACTCCATCCTCCTCGACCGTGTCAGGGCAGCAGGTATCCAGGGCACCGCTCTCCCTTGGCTTGCCTCTTTCCTTGAAGGCCGGATGCAAGCTGTCGGCCTCTCTGGCTTCTCCGCCCCCTCCCTCCCGGTGTCTTCCGGGGTTCCCCAAGGTTCCTCCCTTTCCCCTCTTCTCTTCAATCTTTATATCTATCCCCTTATCATTTCTCTGCTTAATATGGGGGTCTCCGTATACAATTACGCTGATGACCTCCAGCTTGTACTTGATCTCTCCTCCTCTTCTGAGTCTATTCTTAAATTTCAAACTACCCTTATTTTCATTTCTGATTGGATGAACCAAAATCATCTAAAACTCAACCCTGACAAAATGGAGCTGGCCGTTGGACTGCTGCCTTCTGGCCTTCCATCCTCGGCCCTTCCCCGGTTCCCTCGCCCACTGTTAAAACACTGGGAATCAAGGTCAGTCAGGACCTCTCCATGCGCCCGCAAGTCAGCTCTGTTGTGTCTTCTCGTTTCCTCTCTCTCCGGATCATCCGCAAGATCTCTCGTTTCTTCTCACCTGATGCCCTCAAGATTATTGTCCTGGCCATTATCCTCTCGAGACTGGACTACGGGAACTGTCTGTATGTGGGCATTCCAGCTGACGAGCAGCGCCGACTTCAGATCATTCAAAATCAGGCCGCTCGTCTCATCGACCGGCTCCCCAGGTCTCATCATACCACTCCCCTACTCAAGTCCCTCCACTGGCTCCCCATCCTGCAGAGAGCCCTATTCAAACTGGGATGCATAGTCTTTATGGCCCGCGCCCACACGGCTCCTGTCTTCATCAATTCCAGGATCACCCACTATCACCCTTGCCGTGACCTTCGCTCCTCAAGCCAGGCACTCCTCAGTGTCCCCCGTTTCCGTAAGTCTAGAACTGGTGGCACAAGGTTCTGTACCCTTGCCCCGCGTTTCTGGAATAACCTTTAGGTCTATTACCGACTACTTGTTGTTCCGTAAAGCGCTTAAAACTCACCTGTTTGCTCAAGCCTTCTCCTCTTAGTAATTTCCTGGCTCCCTCGCTCTCTGCTTCTGTTCTCCCTCCCCAGCGCCAGGAAGCCGCTTGCCCACAGTGCGCTCTATAAATTCTTTCAACTTTTAACTTTCAACTTTCAACTTTACAAAATCATGTTTTAAGGTTTGCATCAAATGTAATAAAAAAATAATTTTACTAGAGTTTTCAAATTGAACACAAGGTTTAAATACAACTTGAGAAGCATGTCTAAATGGAAAAATCCAAGTGAAGGGGGGTCAAGGATTTTTGTTACTATTGGGTGATGGGAATGATGACTGAATAGGGGCAGTAGAAAGGAATCGAAAAGCATCAGACTGCAATATTACAATTGATGGTGAAAAGGTGAAGGTAATAGCATATTGAGGGTCCCTTTTTACACTATTAGGTGACGACGAATTTCTAAGATTGCCACAGATTGAGTTGGGACAATCCAGAATTAAAATATGTGCCTGTGGAATTTACAGTGTAAGTGTTTCAGGTGAGTTTGAGAGTGATGATAGATTTGATGATGTTAAAGCTAAAGTGGTGTATAAGTAGCAAATAATGGGTTAAGTTTGTTAGAATGAGAAGAACAAGTTGTATTGAATATGGCTCTAGACCCAAATTATCATGACAAAGTAATACCGAGATCTAAGTTAATTAGTCAATCAGGTTTTGACAGTAGTGATTAAATGAGTTGAAAAATATTCAGAATTTTTAGTTACAATCTAGGTAAACCTAAAGGTTTCAGACACAAAAATATGTTAAAGAAGGATGCTGCATCCTTTGTGCATAACAGTTGTAATGTGCTCTGAGGCTACAAGAAGTGTTAAAGAAGGAAATGGGTCAACTATGTATATCGGAGATAATTGAATACACTGAATATTTAGAGATGTTGGTGCATATGTTATGTAAATTTGAGATCACCAAGCGGACTGAAAGTTCAGAGATGTTGGAGCATGTGGTATGTGTGCAAACCGGGTAATTCTTTAAGATTCTCTGTTGACTTGCGTAACCTCAAATCTGGGATGATTGCCAGCCGCTTCTGAATAGTTCTGAATTATTAGATATCAGACACATTGAAGGGTATTGTCATGTTTGCCTCCCTAGATTATCAGCCAAATAGCACTAAATTAATTTGCATTAAGACTCTCGCTACACTATAACTTTTGGCACGCCAGATGGTACCTATTGATCTGAAACCATGCCTTTCGTATTCCAGAATGTGATGGGGAGTTTGGTTTAAGAATATGGATGGGGTGGCACTTTTCTGAGATGACATCTTGATATATACCAAGGATAAAAAAAACATGATGAGTGACTAACTGAAATGTTGATAATGTTGAAGGTTCACTTTTTAATATTAAGAATGGACAGGTGCAAACATGGAAAAAATTGTGTCAATTATTTGGGACACCATATCTCGAGACAAAGGGTAGAATCAAAGCTGAAACTCACCAGAGCAAAAGAAGAGGTCATTTCCCATATCAATTTGGGCAAACTCAGTTCCTAGGGTCAGAAGAGTGGGGGAACAGCGTTTACAACGCAACTTTTACCACGCACTACCTTTACAACGCAGGTATTACAACGCAAGTCGTTACAGCGACTTGCGTTGGGGGGCGCTGTTGGATAGGAAATAGTTTAATTTTCTATCCAACACCTTCCCTACTATCCACAGGGACTGGAGTTGGAATAGAAAATTAAACTATTCCACTATCCAGCGCTCCCCAACGCAAGTCGTTGTAACAACTTGCGCTGTAATACCTGCGTTGTAAAGGCATGCATGGTAAAAGCATGCGTTGAAACATCATACATCCGCGATATTTGTACCACTTTTTGTGAGCATGGCATGATCATTGCATAAGTTCTTGAAAAAGAATGAGAGTTAGATGTAGGACAAAGGATGAGAAGCAGCAGTTGTACAAATAATAACAGATATAGTCAACCCTGACTTTTGAAACCCTTATGGCACACATAATTAATGCACAATCACGTTCAATGGGTGAGAATGATCACAGAAGAAGAAACACATCCAAGAAGGAAATTGTGGCTTTCGCCTTTCAGGTCTTACAGACTGCTGAACCCACATATTCTAGAATAAAAGGAAAGGAGTTTGCTATGTGGTGTGATATTTTAAGGGGAAAACCTTTTACCTTGAATACTAATCATTATGCATCCAAGGAGGAGGTAGTAGGCCACACTGTCTGTTGACATATGGGAGTTCTGATTGCAAGTGTTCCAGTATTGGCTACAATATGTTCCTGGTGTTGACAAGTTATGCACTCCCAGTCAACGTCAGAAGTGTGCCGCTCCCTTGCAGTTCAGAAAGGATCAGAGTACTCACCTCTTTAGAAGCATTAAATCTCTAAGCAATAGAAATCGCCACCCAAAATAACATGTGTATGTTCACTTCTAGGGGGTCTCTTGGTACTATTGGCATAATGGTTGTTAATGGTTAATCAAACTGGTACTCATTTTACCCACCCTACATTAATGCCACGGTTGAAAGTGCTTACTACCAGTTGAGACTTATGTTATCAATCAAACCTTTCACCCCTACAAAGAATCATAATGTGTCCAGGCCATGATCATCTTCCACGCTAGGCCTGGAATATCAGTACCACTTAGCCTGCATCACACACTCACTATCATTATATGTGCAAAAGTCAGATTTACTTCTGGTACCAGGAAATATTACCACCCATTCCCTGCCTACTCACAGATGAAACTGCATTCCTTGAAGGCACAATGAACCTTCAAGGCTGCACAGCCCCATATTTCTGCTATAAACTAAAATGATCAGGCATCTCATACTGACTGCCTTGTACAGACCAAATGTGTTACTACCTATACATTATGGGCTCATTTTCAGCATTTGCATCCCGAATGTGAAATAACGTCTGTGTAGACATTACATCAGACCCATTGTTCTCCTCTTTCAAAAACAGATTGAATGAACATCTGCTTTTGAAATAATCTGCATGAAATATAAACACAACCTATCCAAATGATACAGTGATATTGTCTAGTATATTTTTACTTCTCTTCTCCACTATTTTCCTGACTCTGCCTACCCCCTACCTTGCTCCGCTCTGGTGCTCCCCCTCTACAGCAAGACTCTCTCTCATCTATCATACTACCTGTTGTAGTTAGTCCTTTCCCTATTCTGTATAGCCGTGACTCATAGAAGCACACCATACTTCCACAAGGAAGTGTAAAACCTTGACCCACCGGTGATTGAAGGAAAAAATATTATTGGTTGGCAAGACCTGGCCAGGTTAGGTTTGATGCTGTTCCCAGGCTGTGATGCTCCTGTAATGGTAAATGATACTATCATTGTGTTGCTGGAAATAGATTCTAGCAGAAATGTTACTAACATCATTGAAAGATTTCCTACGGTCCAGACACAGTTGGACACATTACCACCCAGTGGGGCAAATCAGTAGTAGGCCTAATGGACTATGATATGCTAATGTATTTTGAGAATTAGAAAATAAGTGAGATTGCTATTTGTAGCCAGTGCTGATGCTCAAAATATGCACATACGATTGTTAAACTACAAAATGTCTGATGCCTCACATGGCATATTGTAATGTAAAACCCTAATACAAAAATGTAAACAAAAAAATGCAACAAAATATTAATAACAGAACCATTTCTCAGCCTTACCTCCCGCTCCTCTCCTATTTCATGGATAGGATAGAAGTTTACTTAGTCTCTCCTGACCCTTTCTAGGCTTCATATGACTGTGGATGGCATTAAATGGAAGCCCCATGCTGAGAGTCTTTCTGAGACTGTAGTAACTGTACCTGTGTACTAAAGATAATTGAAAGCGCCGGACATTACCTGGGGCACTGTAACTCCCTGAATTCCAATGCCATATTCCATATGAAAGATACACCCCTGGTAACTAGGAGTCGTTCTCCCAAGGTACATCTATTATTTGATTCAATAAGTCTTTTGTATCCCATACATAAAAAGCAAGGATAGTAACTATGATAAAATTGTGGAGACCCAAATCCTAAATGTACATCCAGTATGAGCCAGGCATTCTGTGTTTTTTTTATATTAAAAGCGTAGTAAATTAAGGGATTTTAGAGGTAGAACTTTATGTGAAGCCCACGAATAGAAATGCAATCCTCCACTATGAAAGCAACCACCCACGATTCCAGAAAGACAACATACTATATGGACAGTTTCTCCGGCTGAGAAGAAACTTTACAAATAGGGTTGACTTTGAGAGTCACGCAGAAACCCTAAAAGATAAATTAGGCAATAGAGGTTACCCTAAGAAAATAATTAGACAGGCCTACAAGAGAGCCATGCAGCACCTGCACTAATTGTAGGTCCATCATACGAGGAAAGGAAATTGAAAATTTTGGAATTAAACACACTTTTAATACAATGATGAACTGTAAGACTAAAAATGTGATATATTTGATCATATGTCCTTGCAATAAAAGGTACACCGGTGAGACAGGTAGAGAAGTACAGCCCTAAGAACAGGTAAAAGTAATGCCGCCCTAACAGGACATTGGTTATAATGAAACCACAAGGTGGATGATAACAGTGGTGTATATTGGAAAGGTCACCCGAACTAAAAGAGGTGGTGACCTTGATAAAAAGTGTAAATGCAGGGAACAATTCTATATGAGCCCATGTAGGAGATACATATATGGCCTGAACAATAGGGAGGTATGGGAAAGAATTCTAAGATAGAAATGTTACATTAGTTGGTTGCATAGATTATATATAAACATATCCTTAGTGTCATCCTTTATCTAAGAGCTACAATTTAATAAATTAACTGATACTCAAGGAGAGGGATGATCCCTTCCAACCAGATATTTGCTCATTTATAAACAGGATAGTCAGGTCTGGGTGGTATATAAAGGGGTAATAATGTGCATCACTATAATTGACTTGGCCACAGATAGAAGGTGGCGAACTCCCCTCCTATAATGAGGGTTTACATTATTCAACACTACGCTTCATCCCCTTTTATATATAACAAATACAAAAATACCTCTATGTAGGGAAAAGGATTAGGTCAGAGCCTCCATGTATTATGCCAGTCAAGTTTTTATATTTTTTAAACAATGCGCATAATCCTAATTAGAATATTACTCCGGGGTTGAATTCAGTAGAATTAGTTTTAAACTTTCCATTAGAGAACAACTAGCCTTCCGAAATGGCAATATGAAATAAACATATCCATAAGGGGTGAGATATTACTGTATGGCTGCCATGCTCTGCGGTGAAGTTAGAGTAACTACCTTTGACCCAGAAACACTCTGAATCTAAACATGAGGAGCACGCAAATTCGGCTGTTGTCGAGTATATACATTATAGGAGAACCAGCTTCGAACCTTTCACTAGAGAACAACTAGCCTTCCGAAGTGAGACACTACAAGATGGCTGCCATGTTCACAGGATAAGCTAGATTAACTACCCCTGACCCTTGTAATCCAAACATGAGGAGCGCAAGAATTTAGCTCGTATTTAGCATATTAATGAGTAGGGTATATATATATATATATATATATATAATTATTTTTTACAGAGTTTTATATAGCGCAAACTTGACCCAAATCGCATGTCAGATCGCCATCGCCTTACATAGCACCAGTTGCATTACATTAGGACACATTTTACATTTATTATTATTAATAAAAAAAAATGTGTTAGGCACGGGGAGATTAAGCGATTTGGCCAGATTCACAGGATGTTCAGCGTCATTGCCGAGACTCAAACACAGTTTTCCATATTTGAGGTTGACTGCCCGAGCCATTAGGCCAACTCCTCTCCGCATATATGGGAGCATTCCGAGCGCAAAGTACCACTAAGCGGGTGACTCTCGATCAGTCCGGGCGAAATCTAGGGAGCACGGTGAGCAAGATTTAGCTCCATGACTGCTGTTCTATCCAAGATAAGCTTGGGGAGCGAATTAAGATGGCAGTAACATATCGGTATCTTATATACTCACCTAGAGAGTGAAACCCTGGATAAAATGATTTGTTTTAAGTAATTATTTGGAGAGAATAATGATGTAGGATTTTTTTTCTATAAGATAATAACAACTATAAGCATGTATTCCTTAGAATTGTTCTGTTTTTCAAACAAAAATTGGGGCAGTCTTCCCAGAATAGGGGGTGAAGTCAGATAAATCAATGGTATAAATAAACTAGCTATGTTCAGTTCGAGCAATTAATTTAAAGCCCAAATTATTTTCAATATATGCTTTATGATTTATAGAGCTTGAGGCTGTGGAACATTAAAAGGTGCACTAAAAGTTGGAGAAGGCATACGGATGAAGAAATTAATGGTGCACATGACACATTATTCTATAAAGATTTCGATTGCAGCAGGAATCAGCCCATTGATTAATGGAATGAGTATACAATACTTTGGAATTAAGGGTTAGCAGCTTTATTTTAATACCCATTACTGACAATAAACTATGGTAAAATCGGAACACAAGACAATGATATTAATATATATACTTACAGGAAATCAGGGACAAAAGAGAAGAAATCCCACTGGTGAGTTAAGCCCAAAGGAAATGATCGAAAACCCAACTATTGGGATGATAAGCGTTCAGTTTGTATTATAAACTGGAAGTAAGTAACCACTGATAGGAAATGGGGGGATATCGTTATCGATAGATGCCCTTCCCCTCAACATATAAGATTTTGTGATTTCTTAATAAAAAATGAAAGGTAACCTTTATGTGACAATAAGGCTTTTTATATATGTCCAAAGTGGTTTTAATAGATAAGTGTATGACAGAAATTAATTCAAGATTGTGAGTATGAGTATAAGATTCATGGAATAAATATCAGCCTGTATTTTAGTACACATAAATGGTCCTCCTTTACTGACCTTTGATGTTATCAATGTTTTTATTTCTAGAGTGAACAACATTGTTTTTTGTTAAAAAAGTCTGTCCTGAAGAAGGTGGTGTCAATCAACCTAAGTCCACCGAAACGCTGAGTCGTCAACTTGCTTTTATTGTGTTGTTTTTATTATTTGTAACTGTTATTTTTGTTTTCTCCATTGAGACTCACAGTTAGAGGGATCATCTGAATATTGCTGACCATTACCATATATGTACTAGAAATAAAGTGATGAGAGAATCTTTGTCTATAATGCAGAATCAAGTAAAAATTGGGTTGAAGAGAAAGGACTATCAGGAATAAGTATAGGTAACTCAGCATATAAATTCCTGTGGTTTCTCCTGTAGAAAACGTTATGAATTGTGGGGTGTTTATAACAGATTTTATTGTTGTACTTGAATTAATTTGTAATAAATGAGGAGATATTTTTTACTAAAAATAAGTCTCATAGTTTGGGTGGACTCTTTGTAAGTGTGTCTAAAGTATGATGTGTAAGAAGTAAATGAAACATCAGGGGGGCCATCCTATCATGAAATGGGACCGCCCCTCATAAAGGCGGGAGTCCCGTGGGGGCATTAGGATGTGCCCGCCACAGTGGCGGGCACATCCTGCATTCCTGACATTGTGGCCGGCGGTGCACTCAGCACCGCCCTCCACAATGCCCGGAAGGCATGTCTTACACTTCCATGCACAACATGGCAGGCACCGCGCGGTGCCTGCCATGTTGTGCATGGAACTGCAGGGGGTACCCTAGGTACAGCCCATGGGCACACCAAGTGTCCCTGGGGGCTCGCAACGGGCCCCACAAGCAATTCCCGCATGCCTTTCCCGCCACGGAAAGGCATGTTTCCGCCCCATAGTAATATGGCTGGTGGTGTCTAACAGACACCGCCACCATATTAAACTCTTTTCCGCCCAGTCGACTTGTCGACCGGGCGGAAAAGCGGTGGATTGTCTTTCCTTTGCTGTGGTCCCCCCACCATAGTAATATGGCGGGTGGAAATGGGTGGCGGGTGGGGTAGGTTCTCGGGCGGATCACCACCGCCATGCGGGCCTTGGCGATCCGCCTGAGATCCTAATGGGCCCCTAAGAGTCACAAGGGGGAGAACATTTTGTTACTAGCCAAAGGAAGGACATGACTTCAGCGCTGGGAAGCCCGTCTGGTAGTCATGAGCTTTATAAATGCATAACATAGCATATCATAGCATTCTTGTTTCCTGCAGCAGTAAAACCAGTGTCTGAGTCTTATCAATATCTAGCTTTCCTAAAATTAGGACAACTAATATCATGAAATGCTGTGGCTCCAGCAATTTCCCAGGTATTATAAATTCCCTGCACCTGCCACATAATTCATCATTTGCATTTGCTACATAATTTGGCAGACATTTTGCAAAGGTTAACTGGTCAGAATCCAGTTGTTGATTGTTGGATTCTGTTGTAAAACTTGTGCTAATGAGATGAAACTTTTGCCCAGGTGACATTGCTGCCCCAAATTAATGCTCTGAAGAGCAGATTTTGTCCGCAGCATGAAAAAACATCAGTATTCATTATATGTAAATAAACCGGCCTGAAATGAGGAATCCTTCTTTGTCATGAAACATGTGGTGTCATTATTTGTACAATTTCGTGTTACTTCACATACATTGCTCTCAATGCAGCAGTTAGAGAGGGCCCAGAGTACAGAATTATCACAAACATTCTTTTTTGTTAAGGTCTTATGTTTTGAGCGAGACGCATGACACACAGTAGACTGAAAGAAGCACACTTTATTACATCGAGTGTGCACATATCAGCTTGTTTTCTGCTGACCAGTTACACGGCTTGTTTTACACCAAATATTTTACTTTCGGAGTTAGTGGGGTGGTGTTAACACAATTATATTCTTGTGCTTCCATGCATGACAACATCATTATTTGTTAGTAAACAACGTTTTCATTAAGATCTAGTACATGTATATACCTGTTTTTCTGCGATCTCTCTGTATAACATGTGGCAAATGACAAAATAGCCTAATAATCATACTAAAGAATGTGGTCAATCAGTCAATCAATCAGTAGTTGTAAAGCGCTGCTAATCATCCATGAGGGTATCCAGGCGCTAGGTTGCTGGGCTTAGTCAAAAAGCCAGGCCTTGAGTCTCTTCCTGAAGTTCGCTACTGAGGGTTATGTCCGGAGGTGGAGAGGAAGGCCATTCCAGGACTTGGAGGCGAGGAATACATAAACACGCATAATTTGTCTGTGTATTCTTGCTGAATGTATGAATTATCCATACCATATAATTTGGGACTCAATTGCAACAAAATTGCCACTAGCTATAGCTGGAGAGTCACATGTTTAACCCCTTGCATGCTCGTGACGGAACCATTCCGTCACGAGCCTTGGTGGTGCTGTGCTGGTGACGGAATGGTTCCGTCACGGCCCGGAACGCCGCGTCTGCGCGGCGCTGATTTCGTGCCTGCGCTGAGTGTTCTATTAGGCGGGCGGGGCCATGATGGAACCATTCCGTCACAAGCACAGCGCCACCGCGGCTCATGACAGAGTGGTTCCGTTGATAGAGCGCGCGAGGCCACCCGACCAATAGTTTTCGCCGTTTCCGGCTTCAGGGCCCATATACTTTTCAAATCACCATATACATCGATCAGGTGACTTCACGAGCTCTACCAATTTGGTGTGTGTGTGTTCCCTGCTACCAATTCTCAGTGCACCCGACTTACCATCCACCGATGCAGGTGCCTAATGACCACAATGAATCAGGGAGCTAGCTGTAAAGGAAAGGCAACAAAATACAAACCCAACCAATAATATTCAAATACTGTGTAAATGACCACGGACAACTGGAAGTTTTTAAAATGTTTATCTAAAGTTCAGTATTTTCTTGCATGAGATACAGTAAAATAAGGCAATCAATAACCAAGATAATGTAAATCACATATGCATAAAGAAATAATGGCAGAGTAATCATCAAAGTACTAATAAAATGTAACGAGAAAAGATACTTATGCAAGTCAGTATTATCTAAAACAGTGATAGACTAAGTGTGTGTGATTATAGAAGAACTTATAATGAATAACACGCTTCACTTAAGGTGAAAGGGCCTTTGAACAACCTAGGCAACGAAGTTCTAGACCATATCAGGAAATGACACACTGCTATGCAAAATATAATTTCTAACAAATGAGAAGACATAGAAATAACTTTGCAAAATTTTAAATGACTTTCAATAGTTGCGGAAAGGCATGGAAAATATCACATTTGCAATGTTGAACTTTATTGAAGCAAAAGTTAGAAATTCAGAAGGTGCAAGAATTTCAAGAGATTTCGGAGCAGTATTTACCTAGAAAGGTGTGGAAACCAAACCCTGGCCACGGGTCAGTTAAAGTCAGGAAACCCTCAAGGAAGGATACCCCTCAAAGGACAGCAGGTGCAGAATGGACACCCAGGACAGGACAGGATACCCTCGGAATAAGAGTCAGGACAGGACCTCAGGACAGGACAGCAAACCCTCAGGACAGGACCCTCTTCAGGACAGGACCGGAACCCACAGTTAGGAAGCAACGCCTGCGCTCCACCCGTTCTGCAGATATCGATCAAGACCCCGATTGGGTCAGCGAACTCCCAGCTAAGTGCCTTGCCAGCACTTTAAGGTTCAGTAAAACCTTAGTCTATGGTCAAATTCGGACAGAGTGCTCCGCAGCTCTCTGTATTTTCAGTCACCTATTGAGTGCGTTGGGTCAGTGACAGGTCAGCTAAACCAGACAAGTCGGACGGTTCACTAGGTGAACCCAGGGTAGATATACAGTTTTGGGACAGTGTACCACCCCCCAATGTTGCAAAGTGTCAGAATCCCTCAATTTCGATTGGTCCTAAGGTAGGATTTGGGTAACACACCAATCACAATATGCGATTTGAAGCCTTCATTTACATATTTTGGGACCGCCTAGCATGTTTGGGTTCCCATGAGCTAACAGTAGCACATCAATACATTGTAACATATAAGAAGCCACATTCGCTGTTCTCGCAGGGCAGAGGTGACTTTCTCAGGAGCATCTCGCCCATCACTGCCAGCTGGCTATGTTCCATCAGCCAAGGTCCCTCGTGCTGCCGAATGTCGCACAGGCGCAGAAGGGACCTCCAATATGGCTCTCCTCTCACTCAGACCCCCATTGCCTGCGGTACATGAAAAGTAAGCGAAAACAAATTAATACATAATAATGTCATTATGAAAACACATCGCAGGGTTTGTACTTTTAACTCATCATCAAGAAATAAACTTATGCAATTTAAATGTTAGCTACATTTAGACGAAATACAAGAGCAGTGGCACGAGCAGTACCACATGATAAGCACAGCTATGAATTACGCATGCGCATAACTTTCCCTCCACTTCTGCAGACGCGTCAGGACACGTGAGTGTGGCTGACGCATGCGCAGTAACTAAAATACAAGCGGCGGCCATTTTTAGAGGACATGGATTAATTTCATTAGAAATACACATAGGCAAGCGTCTCAAACTTTACTCAAACTTAATATAAACGTTAGTAAAACATACACGGGTTACCTTATTACACATAAATGAGGTTCTTGATTTCGGCAAGCCGCAAAATATGCGAAGCTTTGCTTCATCAATCCCCTCTTTGATGATATCTACTATCATCACAAATTATAATGGAACCAGATGCCAACTTTCTTTCACACTTTATAAAGTTCTATTTCTTCCAGCAACCGTTCTAGCTTTTCTCTTTCAGTTTTAGCAGGGTGAGAAGTCTTCACCTTTTTGTATATCTGATCATTCACTTCCTCTAATTCAATCTCATCCACACTTCGTTTCACCCCTCTTGCATTAACCTCGTGCTTTCTGGTGCGCTTGCGGTATTTACAGCATAAGAAAATGGAAAGTATAATAAGACCTATAATACCAATAGGCATCAGAATTTTGAATAATAAGCTTTTACCTATGCCAGCAAGCCAATGACCTACATTTGAGAGACCATCTACCAGTCTCTTCCAGGCACTATCAACCTCGAGTGGTTTGAGTTCCTTTGCCAAATTAGTAATGTTTCGCACATATCTTTTGATCTGTACACTTTTGTCCGGAATATAAGTGCAACAATGTTGCGCCTTCAACATCCGGCAGACTCCGCCCTCTTTCGCTAATAAGGTGTCAAGAGCAAGTCGATTTTGTAAAACCATTGATCTGATCGCAACCATTTCAGTATTGACCAGCAGGAATCCATGAGCTGTTTCAGTAGACAGCACATCTACTATAGTAGACAATTTGCAAATTCTGTGAGTGTTCAGAACCACTCCCACTCCAGGTATCAGTGCACTGAAAATACTACCCATAATTTCACCTATACTTTCTCTTTTACTACGCACTAAGCCATTAGTATCTTCATTGCTTCCAGCTTTCCCATTCACATGGTATATTTTCGGGAAGACAATGCCAAAGTAGCAGCTTCCATACCAGTGATCCGGCAATTTGAAATAAGCCTTGTCCCCACAAATATAATAAATTCCAGGAAACACAGGCTCTGACCCATTTTTGAAACCCCAACCTCCAATTACCTTGTAATTATGTTCGCATTCACTGGAACCAATGAAAACATTATTATAATAGCTAGTCTTCTCGCGGTGAAGACATAGCTTGCCTTTCTTTTCAAAATCCAGCAACAGAGCAGGACCCGCTCCACCAGATGAGGTGCCTTCCATGTTTTCTGCCCATTTTGGCTTTTTCTGACTTTCGTCATTAGCCTTCTTCTGAATTTTAATTCTCCTTTTCTCTGCCATGTTCAGGAACATCTTTTCCTGCTCACGCAAAGAACAAGTCAAGTTATCTCTGTGTGCGTCTGCTATGTCAATGTTCCCTATAGTCAGAAAGTAGTCTCCCATATATCTTATGGTGTCAGTTTTGGTATGTACAGGATTCAAGTTCCCACGTATAGGTAGTTCAGAAAAGATCACGTCATTGTTAGAGTAATAATACTGTAGCGGTCCCCTTTTGTAAAATAAACTAGCTAAAATGCTACAGGAAATTCCATAAGTTAATGGCAGATGATGGTATGTCACGCCTTCAGCCACCGAAGTAGGTAGCTTCATGCAGACATAGCAATCCTCAATTTCCATAGTCTCTACATAGTGTTTTAACAAGTTTGCGAAAACATTTAAATGTGTCCTGTTCTTCATGCCATGATAATGTAGTCCTTTCTCATCTGATGCTTCTAAGTCTCGTTTAGTTTGTCTCAATGCTCTCTCATGTCTTTCTACACTCTGTGTTGTCAGCTCTTCACTGTCAGTATTTACAACTTCAGTAGGGACAATGTTAGTATCTTTACTTACAGCAAAGGGAATGAAAATTGTTAATCCTATCCAGATAACTATCAGTACTACTATACTACATATACACACCTTGCAACACGTCTTAAAACGGCTGCAACTAGGTCTACCATTCACTGTTGAATCAGACATTTTAGCTCAGAAGGAGTCTCTTGAACCCCTCTTTGTTGCTTTACACAATTAGCTTACTTTGTGCAAATTCACGGTGGCTCGTCTTCCTCTTCAGCTGAGTACTCTGGGACAGGTTCTCCGTCACTCACGTCAGTTATATCAAGATCTTCCAGCTCCTCCAAAACCAGTGTCCATTCAGGAGACTTGTACTTTTTGTTTTGTCTTTTTATTCGCTCACTCCTTCTTTTGGAAGAGTCTTCTTCCTGCTCTGCTATTCGAGCACTTCTTCTTGCTTCTGCACGTTTTTCTTCCACTGTCTTTATTCTTAGTCTTAGTCTTTTTACAAACCTAGGCTCAAGGTTGTTTCTTTTCTTTATTCTCTTAGTTGGTACTTGGACTTCACTTTCTTTTCTTCTTCTCTTGTTCTCTTTATCTTGTGGTAATTCTTCTCCACTTTCTTCTCCTACTTCCCTTATCTGACTAGTTCCAGGGCTAGCATCAAATTCTTCTGCCTGGTTGCTAATCTGGCCTTGTTCAGGAATATTTTGTTTTTGGCTTTCAATTGTCTCTGTTTCTGTTTCTGTTTCCTGAACCCGTTTTTCTAACTCTATCTGATCCTGTTCAAGCACTTCGATCTCTTGATTTTCTTCTGCTCGAACTATTACTCTATGTCTCGTCTGTCCCTTATCCACATCAGGAGTTAATGGAGGAGTATCGAACACTTGCTCTGTATCCGGCACTTGTTCAATATCAGGTATTTGTTCAGTCTCAGGTACCTGTTCAGTATCGGGTACTTGTTCAGTCTTATTCACTGGATCTGTATCAATCACGTGCTCTGTCCCTGTCTGACCTTCTCCTTCCTCAGTTTTGATTTGGATCTCAAGTGGCTGAGGTTCTTCGCCTGTGCCTTGCTTTTCCTGACTAGTCCACTCTCTACCTTCACTAAGTCGTTCTCTTGTTCTGATAGGATCTTCGGTCAGATCAATCATCGGTATCCATTCTTCTGGCCATATGCTTGGCAGCTCGTCTTCAGCTACTCCTGGCTCAGTTTCCTGGACTTCTTCAGCAGGCTGGTTTCTTGGCAGTTCGCAGTCAACTACTCCTGGGCCAACGTCTGCTGTTCCTGCAACCTGACTGGTGCTGGGCTGCTCGTTGTCAGTTGCTACTGGTCTGGCTTCTTCAGGGTCCTCTGCTGGTTGCCCTGGTTCTTCAAATCCTTTGTCTGGCAATACCTTCTGGGTGTGTCCGGCGTGGATCCACTGGGGAACACCTGCGACTTTCACTGCAGTGGTTGTCACCAGGATTACTTGGCGCTTCTTTCCCCACCTGGGTGCCAGACAGCTTGATCGAGTGTGCTTCTTTATTTTGACCCAGTCTCCTGGAACCAAGTTGTGGAGAGGAGTCGTTGGATTAAGGATGCCGTCGTCTCCAATCTGGCGAGAGATAGAACGCACTTGGTCACCCAATCTTCTGCAGTATTCAAGCACCAAATCATCAGTAATACTCAACAGTTTGCTTCCTGGCACCCATGCTTGTCTCATCACTCTTCCCATAATGATTTCATGGGGACTTAGGCCTGTCTTGCGGTCTGGAACACTTCTTAGTCCCATCAGGACCAGGGGCAGGGCCTTCACCCAGTTCATGCCAGTAGCATCTGTCAGCTTTGCTAGTCTGTTTTTGATAGTTCCATTTACTTGTTCCACTATTCCAGAAGCCTCTGGATGGTATGCACAATGAAGTTTCTGCCTTATCCCAAAGGCCTTACACAGTTCAGCCATTATTTCATTGTGGAAATGTCCACCTTGGTCTGATTCAATAATGTATGGTATTCCGAACCTAGGTATCAGCTCTTTTAGTAAACACTTTGCTACTGTCAGTGCGTCACTCTTGGGAGTAGGGTAAGCTTCTACCCATTTTGAAAATACACAAACAATGACAAGGACATATCGTTTCCCTTCACAACGGGGCATGGTGATGAAATCAACCTGTATTTTTATAAAGGGGCCCCCTGACCTCCCAATCTTGCTCAGTTCAACCATGGTCCTCTTGCCTGGGTTCATCTGTTGACATGACAGGCACCTCTGGCAGAGGGACTCTGCTACCTTCCTGAATTTCTTGCTGTACCAAGTCTGTTGAAATACCAGAATCATGGCATCCCTACCAATGTGTGATCCTTCATGTATTAATCTTGCCATTGTGCCAAGCAAGTGTCGGGGTAACACAGGCATACCAGTTGGACCTATGATGACACCATCCACACGTCTCGGTCTACATCCATCCTCTTTCCATTTCTCTCTTTCTTGCCAAGGAGCCGACTCCTGCCACTCTCTCACCTCATCCCATGTAGGCACTTCCTCAAACACCTGAAGCTGGCAGCTGGTTCCTGGCCCCCCTCGTTTTGGATTTATAATATATCGATCTTTGGCACACCATTGAGCCACTCGATCAGCATAATCGTTTCCCAGTGATACTCTGTCCATGCTCCTTTGATGAGCAGCACATTTTACCACTGCCAGTTCTTTGGGCAACTGGATGGCCTCTAAAAGGTCATGAACAACCTTTGCATTCCGAATGGGAGTACCTGAGGAAGTCATGAATTCCCTCTGCATCCATAATTGGCCAAAGTCATGCACAACGCCATAACAGTACTGACTGTCAGTATACACTGTTATGCGTAAGTCCTTCCCAATTTTGCAAGCCATTATCATGGCTATCAATTCGGCTACTTGTGCAGACTTGATGTTATATAGATAACCTGCTTGTTCAATCTTTTCGAAAGACACTACTGCATAAGCAGCACTCAAGCCTCCTAATTCATGTCTTAGACAGGAACCATCCACAAATAGTTCTTTATCATGCTCCGGCAATGGTACTTCTTTTATGTCTGGGCGTGGCTTGGTACTGAACTCTGTCAGATCAATACAATCATGTTCATCATCATCCCTACCTTCCATTTCTGAGGGGTCAGGAAGTAAGGTGGCAGGGTTCAGAATACCGCACCTAACAATGTTTACATTTGCTGCGCCCACAAGAATCCTCTCGTATTTAGTCAGCCGACTAGGGGTGAGATACTGTGTTTTAGTTCTGGTCAATAGAATTACCACTCCATGTGAAACATAAACAGTCACAGGATGTCCCATGACAATGGACTCACTCTGTTCTAAACTTGCACAGGTAGCAGCTACTGCTTTTAGACAACCTGGTAACCCAGCAGCTACTGGGTCCAGTGTGGCAGAGAAATAGGCCACAGGCCTCCTGGTTGTGCCATGTTCTTGAGTCAGGACTGACAATGCGCAATTATCGCGAGTGTCACAGAAAAGGGCAAACTCTTTTGAATAATCTGGCATTCCCAATGCAGGGGCTGTACACAGACAGTTTTTCAGTCTTGTGAAAGCCATTAGACTTTCATCATCCCACTGTACAACATCTGGCATTCCTCTCGTGGTCATTTTTATCAAGGGCCTGGCTAAGGCTGCAAATCCCAGAATCCACTGCCTGCAGTACCCTAAAACACCCAGGAACATTCTGACTTCCTTTTGAGTACGGGGCAACTGCATCTTTTGAATTATTCTCACTCTTTCTGAAGTGACTTTTCTGACACCCTTTTCTATCTGGTGTCCCAGATATTTCACTGATTTCGCACAGAACTGTAGTTTGTCAGGGGACACTTTATGCCCTTTCTCACACAGGTGATTTAGGAGAGCAATGGTGTCAACTACACAGTCCCTGTGACTTTTAGACGCCAATAGAAGGTCGTCTATGTACTGCACTAATACAGAGTTCCCAGGTAATGTCAAAGTCTCTAGACATTTCTTCAAGATCTGATTAAAGATAGAGGGGCTCTCTGTATACCCTTGAGGGACCCGGTTCCAACAATACACGTGACCCTCGAAGGCAAATGAGAAAAGAAATTTGCTGTCGGGGTGCAGGGGTATCGAAAAGAATGCATGACACAAATCAATCACAGTGAACCACTCAGCATCCCAAGGAATCTGGTACAGAATTACTGCAGGGTTCGGGACAATAGGGCAGCAAGGAACTACAATCTTGTTAACCTTTCTCAGGTCCTGCACTACCCTATACTTGCCACTAGGCTTTTTGATGCCCATAATCGGTGAGTTGCATGGGCTGCCCATCACTTCTTGTATGATGTTTCCTTCCAATAATTTTTGTATCTCCAGAGTGACACCTGCTTTCACTTCAGCATTCATTCGGTAGGGCCTAGTGTTAGGATATACTGCATTGTCTTTGATGGCTATTTGTATGGGGTCCACATCTTTCATCAAACCCACATCTTTTCCAGTGAAATCCCACACTTCTGGTTTTACGGCTTCCTGTAGTTCTTGGGGCAAGTCCTGCAGGGTCAATCTTTTAAGTTCTGAGTCAGGTCTAAGCAACAATAATTTATAAATGCCGTCTTCATCTGGGGTCTGTATTTCGACACCCTTTGGTGTGCAAAAGATGGTACAGTTCATTTTACACAGCAAATCACGTCCCAGTAAATTTACTGGACTGGTGTCACAGACTACAAATCTATGCATCTGTTTAAAATTTCCAATTGAAATCTCCATTGGTTCGGTAACAGGAGTACTAATCAATTGATTAGATACACCTACTACTTGGATGTTTTCTCCCGAGAGGGGCAGGTTTGGAACGTCTACTGTTCTTACAGTAGAACGGGTAGCGCCAGTGTCCAACAGAAAGGTGACATCATTTCCGTCAACCTTTCCTTCAATATATGGTCCAGACTGGTCTACCGGCAAGGAAGCGCCAAGTACGCACTCCTCGTCCTCCCCTCTCAGGCCCCGTCAGTCCTGATCATTACAAAGGAAGGTATCATTCAGCAGATACTGCGAAGTTGCTGTATTTCTGTTCTCCCCGCTTTCCCAAACCTCTATCTCTTCATTTTCTGCCTGTCTTCCCCTGTATACCTGTTTGGGTGCTCGAGGCACCTGAACTGTTTTTACCTGGGGTTGAGTCTTTCTTGGTCTTTCTTTCTGCGTCTGTGGAATTAAATCAGGAGTTGTCTCATTAACATCGACTAATTGGGGACACTCGTTTCGCCAGTGTCCAATTTCGCCGCACTGATGGCAGGGAAATTTTTTCATAGCCTCTTCCCTGCTAAATTTGGGCCGGGGCTTTCCTCCACCCCCTCCCCCAGGACTTTTGTTCTCAGCATTTTTAACCATGTTACTCAATTGTTTTTCCTGCTGTTCTGCGAGCTTCACCTGAGCCCACATAACCTTCTCCTTAAGGGCCTTTTTCTTTTCTGCCATCTCGTCCTCGCAGTACTTAGCGTACCGCAGGACCTCATCCATTTTCTTAGTATGCCAACAGATTTTATTGTCTTTTATCCACTGACAAATTTCAGGTCTTAAACCATTTACAAACCTGTAAATAAAGTGTGTCATATCCTTCAGGTCGATGTTGTCAATACCACTGTATGTTTTAAATACCTGCAATAACCTCTCATAGAAGGAGTGCACTGTCTCGTCCCTTTCCTGTGTTGTTCTATCTATTTTTGTCCAATCAGTTTCCTTGGCGGGCACCTTTTCTTTCAAGTGCTGAATTACCTGCTCATATTTTCGCATGACTTCCTTTGATGGCTCCCCTGTGTCCTTGTCTCTGGGATACTCTTCACTGGGCCAATTTATGTTTATTTTACACTGGGTCCATAAATCTACTGGAACCACAATGTCGAAAAACCCATCCAGGTCTTTCCACAGACACTTCTGTACCTTCACGAACCTCTCCACTTGCCGGTACCAGTCAACTGGTTTCTCTCTTAATTTTGGAAAATCGTTCGTGAAGGACACAATATCTTGCCTAGACCAGGGGACATGCACATATTTCCCTCCTGGAACTTCGCGCATGGGGCATAACTGCTCAGGTTTTTCTACCTCTCTTAAAGCAAACTCGGGAGTCACTTGGCGGGAGCGAACCTCTTCCCTCTTTTTCGCCCACCTGCTTCTCCATTTTTCCACATCTCCCCATTTCTGCAGTACCCCCATTAATTCTTTAATCTGTAGCTTCTTTCCGGCCACATTCAGATGTTCTATATCCTTGTCTGAGAAGTCTGCTCTGTATGGTTTCTGTAAGGGTTTGGATTTTGAGATATCTACCCCCATACTAATTGCTGTTTCGGTCAGTTTTTCATGGAGCACTCTGGTGTTCCTTGTAAAGCTTTTACATATGAACGACAATTCTTCCTCAGAGTAGGTATTCAATCGATTCAACCCCACATTTCCTGCCATTAATTCTTCTATTTCAACCCTCAGCTTGTAGAGGTCTAAAGGCTTTGTTTGCGGAGTCTGCTTTTCTAATTCACGACTCCAACTCTCAATTTCATCCGGAGTTACCAGAGAGACATTCCTAGTACCTGTTGCTGTCTCTAATTTAATTTCCTTTGCATTAAAAGGGTTATACCTCAGCTGTGTTCCCTTTGCGGTCTGTTTGTTTGGCAATTCCAAGAATGCAACTTCAGACTCGCACTCACTGGACTGATCATCTATGATGATTGGTTCCTGTCTCGGGGTTGCTATGACTGGGGTCATGACTGGAGTAATCGGATTTCCCTGACCATTTCCGTATAACGGGACCACCGGTCCAATAGTTACTGGAATAGTCAATGCCTCAGGACTGGTATTTATCTGAGAAATTTTCTGAATTATTTCTGTTCTTTGTCTAGCTAGAGCCTCTTGCTCCTTTTCCACTAGTACCCTTCTTAGAGTTGTGTCATGTAATATCTGTGGGGTCAATGGAGGAGTAAAACTCGGGGCAGTAGGCGGAGGAGTAAAACTCGGGGCAGTAGGATGCGTTTCACTTGGTCCTCCACCATAATTTGGCTTCGGGAATAAAGTTCCAGTATTAAAGGACCTGCGCTCTTCCCCATATGGAGGTTGAACAAAAGGCAGTCCTGAATTCGATGGTTTCTCTTCGCTTTCATACAAGGGTCTGGGGAAAAAAGTTTTTGTACGTGAATATTTTTCTTCCTGACTTGCGGGCACTTTGGGATATATATCCCTTGTTTCCGCCAGTTCGGGTTTCTCAGGATAGGGTAATACTTGACCACCCCCTCCCAGTCCCAGGGACCTGTCTTCTTCCTTTTGGAAGGGGCGTCGGGGAACATCTCCTACACTGGAAGGTCGGGTTCCCTCATTGTAAGGTGGCGGACTTCTGGTACAGATGTCATCTATTAGTTCATCATCTGAATCCCCTAGGGCCCCCCAATGCTTACATTTTTCAGTACTTTTCCCCCCCGCTGCAGGGTTATGACATGCCGGCATCATGGGAAACAGACCCTCAACAATCATGCTCTGCCTCCACTGTTTCATCCTTTTATCCCTGGACTCCTGTTTCAGCCTGGGGTACCACTTGGTCAAACCCTTGTCCATTCGGGGTCTTTCTCTTTCAAAAGCCTCAATCTCCCATTCCTCTAATGCTTCATACTGCGTTAGTCTCGGTCTGGGATGCAGTTCATTCATTCGGGTTCTTAAATTAAATAAGATCCTACCATTGAAAGTACCATCTAACGGAAAAGCCAATACTCCGTCATCTTTTGTGTACTTCACCCAATTCTCCAGCCACACACAGGTATTGTACCCTCGGTCAAACATCATGAATGAGGCAGGAGTATTGGGTGCTGGGACAAGAACACCTTCCCTAGATTTAATGGGTTTGTCCGTTTTAAAATAATTTTTCACCTTATTTACAAGGGACATTTTTCTCTTGGTTCCGTACATAATATCGTATCTGTTAGCCTTCCACTGATCCCTTTCAAACCCTAGATGCCTTGGATCAGGTCGCGTCTCTGTAGTCCGCGAGTGCCACATACGACTTCTGCGCTAACTTTGTTTACAAACTACCTCCAATCAGAATGCGCTTCAGAAAATTCGTGCAACCAATGGGTGCGCGACACAAAATAAGCTCTGCCAATGGGTGCGCGGCCCCTTCGTGAGACAGTTCCCACGCTCCGGCGCTCACCCCTCCTTTACAATTTCAGCTCCGCTACCCGCCCGCTGTTTCTACCAATCCCAGCGCGGCACAGAGTGACGTCAGAGGCGCTTCTCGACTGACTCCCTCCCTTCACAAGGTAACGGAAACTTTCTTACTTTTAAAGTGCTCAGTGCTTGGTTATTTTACAACAAATACACATTTGCCACAGTGCTCAAGTGTCTAGACAGAGATAGAATTCTATTACTGCAAGTAAACTACTTCCATTTACTTTTCACTTGCTGCGGGCAGATCTCTTCCGCCTACCCTTCACTCTAGCATCGGTGAACCTGTTATTCCCCTAAACTCATCCACTTCTTTCCGGGATATGTTCCGAGTTTAAGGTTTCTCAGCGGACCCCTCTGCTTTCACGCTAGCTCCGAGGAACCTGCTACTCTTCCGATGTGACCCTTACTAGGTTACGCCACTATGGGAATTTTGCCAATGAACCCCGTTACTGTCATTTATTCACACATGTATTCAGAAAACCCTAGTTAGTGCTTCCCGGTTATCCTAACCTGCACCTAACTTTCCTCGAACCTGTGACCTCAGGACAATGGATTCTATTCACCACTTGCCCTTTCAATTCCCCGGGGAGTTCGGACAACACTTAACAAGTCGATTTACAAATGCATTGATTAGTACATATAACAATATAAGAACAAGAATAATGACAATACAGTAATTCATAAATTTCAGCAGCGTATTCACAAGAGAGTGATCAGTTCCCTCAGAACAGCCGCTCTTGTAGCAGCATTAATATAATAGCAGCTTCCGACTTAACTAGCCTAACTAGTCCCTGCCTTACTCTCAACTAGTCCCTAACCATCCTCTGATCTACCAGAAAAACTGATAGAGCGCGCGAGGCCACCCGACCAATAGTTTTCGCCGTTTCCGGCTTCAGGGCCCATATACTTTTCAAATCACCATATACATCGATCAGGTGACTTCACGAGCTCTACCAATTTGGTGTGTGTGTGTTCCCTGCTACCAATTCTCAGTGCACCCGACTTACCATCCACCGATGCAGGTGCCTAATGACCACAATGAATCAGGGAGCTAGCTGTAAAGGAAAGGCAACAAAATACAAACCCAACCAATAATATTCAAATACTGTGTAAATGACCACGGACAACTGGAAGTTTTTAAAATGTTTATCTAAAGTTCAGTATTTTCTTGCATGAGATACAGTAAAATAAGGCAATCAATAACCAAGATAATGTAAATCACATATGCATAAAGAAATAATGGCAGAGTAATCATCAAAGTACTAATAAAATGTAACGAGAAAAGATACTTATGCAAGTCAGTATTATCTAAAACAGTGATAGACTAAGTGTGTGTGATTATAGAAGAACTTATAATGAATAACACGCTTCACTTAAGGTGAAAGGGCCTTTGAACAACCTAGGCAACGAAGTTCTAGACCATATCAGGAAATGACACACTGCTATGCAAAATATAATTTCTAACAAATGAGAAGACATAGAAATAACTTTGCAAAATTTTAAATGACTTTCAATAGTTGCGGAAAGGCATGGAAAATATCACATTTGCAATGTTGAACTTTATTGAAGCAAAAGTTAGAAATTCAGAAGGTGCAAGAATTTCAAGAGATTTCGGAGCAGTATTTACCTAGAAAGGTGTGGAAACCAAACCCTGGCCACGGGTCAGTTAAAGTCAGGAAACCCTCAAGGAAGGATACCCCTCAAAGGACAGCAGGTGCAGAATGGACACCCAGGACAGGACAGGATACCCTCGGAATAAGAGTCAGGACAGGACCTCAGGACAGGACAGCAAACCCTCAGGACAGGACCCTCTTCAGGACAGGACCGGAACCCACAGTTAGGAAGCAACGCCTGCGCTCCACCCGTTCTGCAGATATCGATCAAGACCCCGATTGGGTCAGCGAACTCCCAGCTAAGTGCCTTGCCAGCACTTTAAGGTTCAGTAAAACCTTAGTCTATGGTCAAATTCGGACAGAGTGCTCCGCAGCTCTCTGTATTTTCAGTCACCTATTGAGTGCGTTGGGTCAGTGACAGGTCAGCTAAACCAGACAAGTCGGACGGTTCACTAGGTGAACCCAGGGTAGATATACAGTTTTGGGACAGTGTACCACCCCCCAATGTTGCAAAGTGTCAGAATCCCTCAATTTCGATTGGTCCTAAGGTAGGATTTGGGTAACACACCAATCACAATATGCGATTTGAAGCCTTCATTTACATATTTTGGGACCGCCTAGCATGTTTGGGTTCCCATGAGCTAACAGTAGCACATCAATACATTGTAACATATAAGAAGCCACATTCGCTGTTCTCGCAGGGCAGAGGTGACTTTCTCAGGAGCATCTCGCCCATCACTGCCAGCTGGCTATGTTCCATCAGCCAAGGTCCCTCGTGCTGCCGAATGTCGCACAGGCGCAGAAGGGACCTCCAATATGGCTCTCCTCTCACTCAGACCCCCATTGCCCGCGGTACATGAAAAGTAAGCGAAAACAAATTAATACATAATAATGTCATTATGAAAACACATCGCAGGGTTTGTACTTTTAACTCATCATCAAGAAATAAACTTATGCAATTTAAATGTTAGCTACATTTAGACGAAATACAAGAGCAGTGGCACGAGCAGTACCACATGATAAGCACAGCTATGAATTACGCATGCGCATAACTTTCCCTCCACTTCTGCAGACGCGTCAGGACACGTGAGTGTGGCTGACGCATGCGCAGTAACTAAAATACAAGCGGCGGCCATTTTTAGAGGACATGGATTAATTTCATTAGAAATACACATAGGCAAGCGTCTCAAACTTTACTCAAACTTAATATAAACGTTAGTAAAACATACACGGGTTACCTTATTACACATAAATGAGGTTCTTGATTTCGGCAAGCCGCAAAATATGCGAAGCTTTGCTTCATCACCGTCACAAGCATGGCGGCGCAGCGCGGCCCCCCTCCCCTCTAGCGCCGCGGCGGAATTACTACCAAGGGGTTAACTTACAATTTGTATGCACCTTCTTTGTGCAGGAGGTGCTCTTGGTTGTTTTATAAACTACATTTTAAAGAAGTGAAAATATCAAGGTCTATAAAAATACATATGATAGAGTCTAGGCCCAATTCAAGATCTACATTAGCAGAGGAAAGGCGGAAATTAAAGGATCACTACCAATTTCATGTCATAAGGCAACCTGGACAGAGTATGGAAGCTTTGCTTTGGGACACCCTTGGAACATCATTCAATATATTACCAACACTGCACCAAAAGCGCTTGTTATTGCCTATTTCTCTATTTATTTGTCTAAACCTCCACTCCAAAAATACTACACCTCAACCTGCCTGGACCTCACCCCCACCTGTATGTCCAACATCCACATGAAGCCTAGGACCAACAAGACAAAACGTCTGTTTTGCAAAGATAACTCTGGTTTTTAATATTCCTGCTGGAGAGAGTTTTGTCTAGTGGCAGATCGAAGTTTGTCTAGTAGCAGTCTTGACTCATCATAAAATAGCATAGCGCTGGCACTGGCAGCAGGGTGCCCTGCAGCCCCTGTCTTTGGTGGAGTGGGAAAGAGACCTAGATTGGTGTCAGCGAGAAGAAGAGACAGTCTACGAAAGTAAGAGATGTGTCAAGAAGTGGGAAAAGGTATAGGCGCCAGGGCGCAAATTCTGGGGGCTATAAAAAGACCGAGACTGGCACCTTGGCTTTGTTGGTTAAGCAATGTATGATAAACCCTCAATGTATATTCTGCTCCAGTTCCAAATTATATTGGCTATTGAGCTAGTGCTCCTTACATGTTATCCCTTCTTTCTGTGAATTATAATTGTCACAATGTGACCCAGTGATGAACATTCTTATTTGTCCATGATTGAACTGCCAAATGAGCCTGTTTAATAAAAAGAGTTTTTTTCAAACAAAACAAACAGGATAGAGGGTTAATATGCCTGCTAGCAAGAATGTGCACTAGCAGATTAAAGACCTGTATCTTATGTGGAGAAGCACAAATTCTGGATTGAAAATGTACCACAGTGGCTGGATTGGCTTTACTATTAAGAATGTCTTTCCACCAAAACAAACCCTTGCTGGCATCCTTGAGATAATGACAAACTGGAGAAAAAACATAATGTTCTAACCTGTACTATGCAGCTCTCTAATGACAGTTATAGATGACTGTGCTATATTAGAATTGTAACCTATGAACTGCAAGTAACAAAAGGTTCTCTATAACAAAAACAGCAACCCACTGAGCTATCCATATTAAATAAAGTTATTTAATCTGCATTGGTCACGTTATTTGCAGCAGACAAATTAACCCTCTGAATACTTTCTAATGAGTCAAAACTTCCACTAGACAAAACTGATCTCACTCCAGCAGGAACAGTTATCACCAGACTTATCTTGACATGTTTATTGTTGTCTGAAAACTGCTGAACACACAAGGAACTCTACAGCAGCTGGTTTTAAACCTATAAGTTATTTCTAAACATTGAGGCCCCTCAGTTCAGCCCCAGGTGCGACTGCACTGGTCGTACTGCCCTAAAGCCGGCCCTGTGTCTACTTTTGCTCCCTGCACCAGTGAGCTCTCCAATCACTCATTAACTGTATTGGTGCCTGTAACACTCTCCTGTATACTGCTACCTTTTGGGTAGGCTCATAATATAATTATAGCACTATGTGTATACATACATCTATTGAACTGTGACACTTGAGCTCTTTATTTTCTGATTTCTTTTTGTCTAATTTGGAAATTCGGCTGTATAATTTTTTATAGAAATGTTTACACAAGAAAGTTACATTTCTCTTACAGAATTTAAAAAAATAAAGTTATGTTAAAGTTATGAACATTTACATTTGATGGAACTGAGCGGTTACTTGGTGTACAAACTGAGTAGCTACTCAAAGCATTAAAAAGTTACACACCCATAAGGAGAATTGTTGAGATGAGAATCTTTATCCTGTTGTTACTAACAGCAGCAATGTAAAACTAACTCCTAATAGGGTCCCAATATGCCACACACATCCACAGCACCTCTGTGTTGCTCTATATGTAGGTGAGATATATATGCATAGTGCAAATCTAGCCAAAAGGCAGAGGAGTGCTGTACAGAGTCGAAGGCTAAATTATAGTCAACATGTGATTGGACAGGTGTCACATTTCTAAAAGCGAAAGTGGACAGTTATTGCATCATGATGGACTGTCCTTTAAAGAGGTGAGCCTTCAGCTCTTTCCTAAACTGAAGCAGGATTGGGGCAATCCTAATAGTTTGGAGGGTGTTGTTTCAGATCCTACGAGGCATCCCCTCGGCAAAGCAGCTCAAGAATCCCAACAAAACATACTCATATTGGTCAAATTTTGCTGACCAAAACTCATTTATAAAGAGACGGCAGAATAATCCACCTGTGTCAATTTATCATAAATGTAGGGATAGAGAGAGTGGCATCACACTGTGACTCCCAATGAAATGACAGGGGCTGACTTGTTATCCCACTGTATAACTCATCAACAGCCTCCTATGACCTACCGAGAGACTAGGGATACTACATGGATGTGTGTGTGTTTGTATTTTATAAAGCGCACTTTTACCCAGAGGTCTCGTAGCGCTGGATAAGAACCACAAAAGGGAAACTGGGCTCTTTGAGCCCTATTTCCTTGGTGCTCTTAATGCAATCTTCATGAACCACAGATCTAGAATAGCAATGGCATAGCTGATGGCAACCAAGTTTATCAGCAGATTTCTGTTCCAAAAAGTGTACTGTCCTTGAGCTAAGTAACAGAGCTCAGAATCGCGTGCTCCAAGGTTCTTTGCTGAGATGAGTAACTGAAGCTTACCAAGTGTTACCCTTTCCCTGCCATTACAATGAATCAGTTCACTTAAAAAAGAATGTATTTCTCTAAATGTTTTTTGGTATACTTAGTAGGATAACACATATATTTGTAAAACAATAAAGAAGTAATTTGCAGATAAAAATCTAACTTTAACTAAATCCTGTTTCCCTCTCTCCATGAATTGCCTCCAATAATTGATTGTGCATTCCAATTGAGTATTATTGAGGGATGGGAATCCTAATAGAGAGATCTCTGGACAGCAGATACTAATATCATTATGCTGCAGAGCTCTAACTGAATTATTGGTTTGCATGATGTTGGTTCGACGGAATTTCGTCAGGAGAATTGGTCTAGCTGTGATAATACTGTATTTGTATAGCAATTCCTGGTACTCACTGGTTAACTGGATTGGGTCCCCTATAATCAGCCCCTCTCGGCACGATTCAAGATCCATTGGAGGACCAAGTAAATGAACCCGAAGTGTAGTGCCCGGAGTTAAAGGGCTAAAATAGTAAATGGGCCCAGTGGTGCTACAACACTTGCACAAATATATGAGTTCTTACCTCTTTTTGCATTTCTCTTGGGAAAAAGAAGATGGGGAGAGCAGAAAGCCCCATCACACTGCCTGCCACAAGAAAGCCCATCCACCAGGCACCCACCCATCGAGGATCCTTTGGAGTGAGAACAATGTCAGCTACAAAACAAATGAAACAATACATGTATACATTTCATATATTGTACAGTAGAGGCTGCAAAATATACTGACTACAATTACTTTTCTATCTAGCCCACTACACCGATTTCAAGGATGAACATGAGAAAAAGTTTAGAAAAGGGATTTTATATTTACAATAGCATCTTCAATTGGGAGAACATGGTGTCTGCTTTGAGCGCATAGGGAAGTGCAATCCTTCAGAAGAAAGTGCGGGCTCTTCAAAGGGCAGCTCTTTAAAGCTCAGAACAGGGATTTCTGACTCTAGTCTTAGAGGGCCATATCTATACCAGATTTTCATGACATCTAGATAAAAAGATTTACACACAAGGACCCCTAATGGAATTATTTTACATACTCAAAGGTCATCCTGAAAATCGAGCACTAATCAGGCCCTTCTAACACTCATGTTGGACACCAGTGTCAGAGAAGTAATGTACAACTCTGACAGTTTAGCATTTCTAATAACTGTGCAGGCACAAGGTATGTGCATGGTCTTATGTGCTACATGATGGCTGAAAATTTTTTGAGAATCCGGCTACAAAAACTCAGAGCATCCTATGTGTATGCTGAGTGGTTGTCCAAAGAATGACTTGGAGAAAGTCATAGCGCACCAAAAGGGTGTGCAATCTAATAACAACCCTTAATGAAGGTTGCACTTCTGAATAAAAACACCAACAAAATTGTGGTGCAAGAATATAGAGAACAGACTATCTAGAGAGAAAATAGCAAAATTTAAGTGCAGTTAGGGAAGAATAGATTTACTATTCCTGACTCAACATCTATGTACCATGAAGATATATGTAATGCATAGGTACATATTGTAGAGTTAGAGCTAGACTTACTACCTGGTAATATTATTTTGGAATATCTTGTTCTCGATATTGTGTACCGCCAATAGTATGGGTTCAGAGTGCACACCCTTAACCCTATAAGTGCAGGTTTCTGACAATGGATGACTCTCACACTTCCTCCTCAGTTCGTGTTGGCCGTTGGCCGGCACTGGGGAGGCACTTAGAGACCCTTCTGGTGTAATTGCAGTAAATGTTCAAGCAAAGCAAGCCAATGGTCTTTTATTTCTTTCACTGAATCAGTGCTCAGGAGCTATCTCCCCCCCAGGCACTGATTCTAATGGGAGAGGTATTGTTAGAAATGGAGGATCTTCCTTTTCCAAAGGTACCTCTGCCCAGTGGATCCCTGCTGGGGGATTGCCACAAGAGAGCAATTCCAAGCAAGGATCCACCCACTAACCACCAGGGATAGGGGAGCAGCTCTTTGGGCAAGGGCTTGTGCTCCCCATGGAATTTCTTTATAATGCAGTCTTTTACTACCCCCACCCGAGCCCCCTCAGAAGTTTGCAGGTACCAAGCGGGTGCCTAGCAGTGCAGGCGGTGTGCCATTGTTGCTACAACCCCCCTCCCGAAACCCATGGTGTTATTAGTGATTACACAGCATAATAAACTCGGTTCCTTCCAACACGAGGGATACTGAAACTTTATTTTTAATTATTCACATTCATAACCTTTGGTCAGGGTGGGCCTTAGCACGCCCATACCTCTGAGGTTTACACCTTCCTTACGGTCCTGACGAATGCCTGGTTAAGTACAACACATAGGCAGAAACATGTTGACCACATCTTAATGAACTCTGCTGAACAATTTATTCAGCTTTGATGTCCTACACTCTGTTTTTATCTGTGTCTGATTGGACCCTAATAAAAAAATAATTTTGACACAATCAGACATTTTTATTAATCACTTTCACTATTCACCAAACACAAACTACCAGCTCCGCAGTAATTCTGGCTTTGAAGCACACCAGGGTGGCATTCAGCCTCTCCTGGTGGGGCCCGATGATGAAACATGTCACCAACTAGGTTGGTGAGTGAGGGATTTATTAAGAACCGAGTTGGAATCTACTGTTGTGCTCCTCTATCATAAAAAAGGCACACTCTTTCTTAATTCTGATTCACCAGTGGCCTACTCTTCTTCAGGTAGGATTATATCAGACCCACAAAGAAATCTGTGAAATAACACTGAGGCAGTAGAAGCAGTAAAACAGAATTTCACATGTATTTCCCACTTTGCAATGAACAAGCCATAGTTCATTGCCCATTATGTCTCAAGAGGTAAACAAGATATCTTAAACAGGAGCACAATTTTGAAAATGGTTGGGCCAATGATGAGCACTAGCTATATTAATGCCATACACCTGGAGTCAATGGAGTTTAGTGAAAACCCAAACTTAAGATGGAGAGACACTACGATTACCACCTTGTCTTACCCGGAGCTTGCTAATCTTTTTTTTACATTTTTTTGTTTCGTAGTTTATTTATTTTAGGAGTTTTATATAGCGCTGGCCAGACCAGAGCGCTTTACAACAAATTTTAATACAAGAGTCACACAGGTCCCAGAGTGCTGTGCCACATTGAGGAAGGGAGTCCTGCCATAACTTCGATGAGTGCACATTGTCATTGGGCTGAACCTCTTTCAGGGAGGAGGGAGCGAGGAGGTACAGGGAGCGGGACAAGGTAGGTCTTAATGACTCAGTGTCAGGGTGCTGTATAGTGCATACTTGTTCGCTTTGGCGTCGGTTCTCAGTTCGGGAAGGCACAGTTGAGGAAGAGGACTTTTAGGCATTTCTTGAATTTTACAAAGGAAGGGATAGTCCTGATATCAGCTGGGATGGAGTTCCAGATTTTGGGAGCACTCCCAGCAAAGGATTGAATGGCTGTTGGCCTTCTTGAATTTGGAGGCCAGGTAGTCAGGTTTCCCCGTGTGCAGGGCTTTGTGTGTGAGGCAGGCAGTTCTGAAACTGGCGTGCATTTCGACTGGTTGTGTAGGAAGGAGGAGAACCAGTGTAGGAACACCTCATCTGCACCTACCCTTTCTTGGAGAGCCTTGACGAGTAGCTCGTGGCCAACCGTGTCAAAGGCTGCTGATAGGTCCATGAGAATAAGTAGACAGCATTGGTCAGTGTCAAGAGACTTGGGGATGTCGTCCACTATGCTAAGGATCGCGGTCTCGGTGCTACAGCTTTTTATGAAGCCTGATTGGTGAGGGTCTAGAAGGTTGATGCTGTTCATGTGCTGAGTCAGTTGTAGGAGAATGCACTTTTTGAGGATTTTAGATAGGAGGGGAAGGTTGGATATGGGTCTGAAGTTGTTGAGGTCGTTGGAGTAGAGGCCTGGTTTCTTCAGTAGTGGCGTGACTTGGCCGACTTTGAGGCAGTCTGGTATGACGCTGGTTCTCAGGGAGCTGTTTATGATGTTGCACCAGAACGGGGCTAGGGAGAGTTTCAATTTTTTAGTCCATTGGGTGGGTATAGGATCTAGGACGTGAGATGCGGTTTTGAAGGTGGAGATCAGTTTGAGAATCTCCGCTTCAGGAATGGGGTTGAAGGATTTCCAGGTTTTTATGAGGTGCTTACGTGTGCTGACTTCGGCCTCTTAGACTGGGCATTTGCAGGGGGAATTAAGGTTGATGTCAAGTTGGAGCTCAATCTTGATGATTTTGTTGTTGAAGAAGTTGGTGAAGTTGTCGCACAGGTATTTGTAGGCGCACACTGAGGTTTCAGAAGGCTTGGAGGTTTGTTGCGTGATGATGTTAAAAAGTTATTTTGGACAGTTCTTCGTGTTGTCCAGAGCAGTGCAGAAAAGTGTTTTTTTTTTCGTTGTAAATGTGTTCTTTGTAATTCCTTCTGGCTGCTTTGAGTTGTTCATGTAGGCATGGGGAGGGGTTGTTCCTCCATAGTTGTTCTATAGCTCTTAGTTGTCTTCTTTCTGCGTTGATGTCTGTGTTGAACCAGGATCTGGATGCAATGTTCCTGGTTTTTTTATTTCAGGGGGGCTCATTGGTCTAGGGTGGATGTCATAGTTGTGTTGTAGTGAGAGGTGAGTTCCGTGGTAGAGAGATCATCTGTGGAGGTAGGAAAAAGTGAGCGTACACTTTCCTCTAGGTCGGCCAAGGTGATCTGAATTAGATTTCTCGTCCATATTGGGAGGTCTTGAGTGGAAGGTTTTTGCGGAATAGGATTAGGTGGTGGTCGGATCAGTTGACATGTAGGATTTGGTCAATTGTGATTGTGTTGTGTTGGGCGATAATGGCGTCTAGGATTGTTCCTTTGTTATGGGTTTCATTGGAACAGTGTTGGGTAAGGTTGTTGCTGTGCAGCAGCTCATTCAGGTTTTGGATTAGCGAGTTGCTATTTTCATTCCAGTGTAAATTGAGTTCGGCCAGAATTAAGTTATTTGTGTCTCGGAGAGCACAATGCGTGATCAGGTTGGACAAGTGCTCGTGGTGCTGGTGGTGTTGCCAGGAGAATGGTATAGGAGATGGCAGTGTTTTGTTGTCGGTTGTGTTAATAATGGAGGATAGGCTTCGAAAAGTGTTATAGTTGAAGGTATTGATTTCTGTCACTGACATGTTTGTTGTGAATGATTGCTATACCTCCGCCTCTTTAGTCTTTTTGATCTTTGTTGAATATAGCAAAGCCTGGGGGCACTAGAGTGTCCATGATTGGTGGCACGCAATTATTTAGCCAGGTCTGAGTGATGAAGGCTTTCTCTATCTCATGGGTTAGGATGGATTCTGCTAGCTCTGTGGCATGTTTGGATGCTGATCTGCAGTTTATGAGCATGCAGTTGGTAGAGGGTGCTACTTTTTTGCTTCTTCCTCAGGGGGGCCATGGGGATGTTAGTGAGGGAGGCAGGGGTTCTGGGGGTTTCGGGGGGGGAGTTGTCTTTTCTGAATCCAGTGATCACCTGGATCTTGGACTGAGGGGTGGCAGTAGCTGGGGTGTCATACAAGGAGGCAAGAACTGCTGCTTCACTCAAGGATATAGCCTCACTAGTTCTTTTAGGTCTCTGTATCTGATTTGAGAGTGGGGGTTGAGATCCAACTGGGGTGGGGAGCCTTGGGAAGCCTTTGGTGTGTGGGGTTGGGGAGGGTGGGGAACGTGGGTGGTCTTAGTTAGGATAGCATTAAGTCCCCGGATTATGGCTGCTAGCTGTGTTTCCAGCAGGGTTAGACGCTGTCCTGTCTCTTCTGAGGTGAGGGTGGGGGTCTGGTCATTGCTAGAGGGGGATGGCTTAGCTAAGCTATATTACCATCTGGTTGTTCTAGTGCTGCCCGACATGACCAAAACCAGGGAGGGGAAATAGAAATCTCCGGGGGCCAGAAAGATTTTTTACCTCCTGGATGGACAGTGGTACTGACTACTCTAAACAACAGGTGCTTGGAATAGGTGACCCAATCACTAAAGCAACCTGTATAGCATACAATTATTCATTGGACCATGAGGTTTCAAGAAAAGCTTAAACATGCATCATACAAAAACAGGGATCTTCTAGTACACTCAAAATCCTGATATTGTTTCTTCTGGCACTGTTTTCCAGAGTTTCTTAATTTATCTCAAAGTTCTCTATCACTATACTTCAACTACATGATCTCAATCTTATTAGTGTCCATTTGTTTTGCGAGGTCCTCAAAGGCTACCTCCTTTGCTCTGGCTCTTTCTGCAATGTTATTCATCTTGCCTTCTAGCACTTCACATGCCCCTTGGATCTTTTGTTGAATAAGCTCGTAGACTGCAAATTTTTCTATTATCTCCATTAGCAGGGTGACTAAGAGGCTCTCTGTGGAAGATTGCTCCCACAGGCTGGCCACTGGGGCTGTTGCGCCACACCCTTCTCTCTGAGACTGGCTCAGGAGGCTCTCAGACCTGAAGTTACACTTGGTTTGTGCGCCATCCTCTTCTGTTGCTGCCTTAGGGGTAATCCTATTTTCAAGGCACAGGATGTTTTTCCCAACCTCCGTGGGCACAGGATTATCCATGACTCTCACATGCCCAGGCCTCTCAGGGCTATGCGTGGGGGTAGGGCAAGCAGCCGTGGCAGCCATAGCAAGGGAGATAGGCTGAGTAAATTGAATGGACTGAGCTTGGACCTTAAAATAAGAACGAAGTGAAGGTGTAATACAAATGCTTTCAGGTTTACTTTTGGGCTGTCTTCTACTAATGGTCAGAGGTGTTTTTTCTGTGGATACTTCTTTAACTAACGATGGAGGAGGGCGAGTGCGGGATGGCCGGGCATCAAGATTTTTCAGTAAAATTTTTTGGGTGCTGATGGGTATCTTCCTTCTGGGGGGCTCCAATGAGGAGCTGGCCTTGACCCCAGATATCCCTACTTCTTAGGGTATACCTATTTAACCCCCAATAGATAACTCAGTCAATTCCTTTTTCTTTGTAGCCTGCAAATCCTCTGAGTTAGCGGCCATCCCAGTAATTGCCTGTTCCCAAAACCCCCAATTCCCCTTCCTCCTCCTTCTTACAGGAGTCATTGTGGGACTATGTGCTGCATCTTCCACTTTTGCCCGACACGCTGCTCTAGTGTAGCAGCTGGGAAGAAGCCTGGTTTGAGGTTTATAGGCCGTTGCGCACGCTGCTGCTACACAGCCCCCGCTGCCCTGGAAGCCAATTCTGGCTGTAGCCCGCCGGCCTCTGCCGAGCCATGCTGCAGTCTCCGCCCACACACCACCCTGCAACAACCCCACCACTGCTGCCTTTGCCGCTGCCTTTAGACCAAGGCGAAGCCCGTCAATGAAAGAGGACGGGAAACGAAAAACTGAGAATTTGAGAAAATTAGCCGGGAAATCAGGGCTTCACATTGCCACAACACTAGCCCATTCATGGGGTTGAGTAGCATCCATCTGCAGAGAATGAGGGAGAGAGCCTGCAGCCGACTGTTACTAACAGCCGCCATGTTTCCCAACCACCGGAGCTAGCTAATCCTATCTTGAAGCTTAAGGACAAATGTTTCTTATGGAGAATTGAGCTGCTGCAACTGATTCCACCTACTTATCAAAGTCCATTGTTGCCAAGCACCAGTAATTCTAATGCCCAGGTGGCGGGATTTTGTGAGGAGCCACTGGCTCTGACTTTTGCAAGCATCTCCCCACACCCCTGATAGCCATAACTGTGCAAACAGAGGGACATCACCAAGAAGTTAGGAGCATAATATAGGGGCCTAGTATCAAGCAGGGCGTAAAAATTATTGCTGTTATGGCGGCAGAAAACTGCCACTAAAGCTGTGATAATGGGCTTGATAATATGCCCTGGAGAGTTCCAATAGAAGCCCATGTTCACACCAGAACATGGTTTTCTATTGGAATTCACAAGGCCATATTATCAAGCCCATTTTCGCCGCTTTAGCTGCAGTTTTCTGCCACTAAAACGGCGATCATTTTTAATCCCTGCTTGATAATATGCCCCTTATCTCCTAAGTTTCTTGTTAGCCACCTTTTTAGAGCAGTAAGCTCTTCCCCTAAGATCCCTTCATGGTCCGACTCGCTAATAGTATTGATCTTCTAGAAAGGGAATCGAGGGGACCCTAATTGTTATCACCGGGTATCTCTACTGGACTCCACGGAAGGTTCTGTGCTGTGTCTTACTGTAATGCCTTGAGTCATGGGCAGAAGAGAATGGAACCTTTTTCAAATATTCAATAGAGGTTTAGGAGAGGGATACAGATGGAAGATCAATCTATCTAACTTTGTCTTCTTTTGGGGCAGAACACAGTCGCTAAGAGCGGTTCCTTGCATCTGGGTTTTAAGGATTTTCCCAACTCCTCTTATTGTGTATCCTACACTAAACTATGGGGCATGATGGAAGACCTGGGCATTTATAGACCCATTATTAATACCAGTCGAGAAATATACATAGCTGTAGTTTGTTTCAGGCTGGGAAAGAGTACCCTTAAACAAGTAGAGATAGTAGGGGTGTCAGGCAAGGGTGTGTCCTTGCACCTTACCTATTTTCCCTCTATTGTAACCATCTGGTGATGGAGTTAGTGCAAAGGTGCGGGGACAGATTGGGAAGCGTCCATGCCAGCCTTATTATATGCTGACATTGCTATCATCATCGGCCTCACTTCTGTTGCACTGCAGCACCTCTTAGATGCCTTCATCTCCTTTATAGAGGGTTTCTATATGAGAATAAATACTGTTAAGTCCTTCGTAATGCCTTCTGGATATAGGAGGGACCTGATACCAACCTTTAAGCTTCATGCTAGCCCTGTAAAACACACAGGTCATTTTAAATAACTAGAGGTAACCTTTAACCGCAGAGTTTCCTAGCTTCCAAAGCTAGAAGTTAGGAACAATTTACCCACAGCTTACTGGCCCTTCAACCTTCTACTGCCACCTTTATTGTTATTAAGAGCAAGGGCTTTTATATCTTGAATATATTTAAAGTACACACCACAATGCTGTAGCGTCTGGACTAATGAGGCCCTATCTCTAAAACTAGTGATAATTGAGGACTGTTTGTCAATGTCCTGGGGTTTGGAGACTACCTGCCTGAGGAGTATCAGGGAGATGCCCATGTCCCTGGGCAGGCGGGACTTGTTCAAAGAGCCCTCAAGAACTCTTTCTATGCTGGATTAAAAAAAAGCCCAGGTCCATGTGCTATGCTCACTGGGAGGATAACAGGTGGTCAAAGGTAACTGAGTCACCCTGTGTTTACCTGATACCTGCAGCTCAAGCGACTTAGAGCATTCAACCATTCTTTGTACATGATTCACAGCACTATCAGCACTTTATTATACTCAGGTTTCGACTTTTCATAGAGGAGTCACCTTACCCCGGTGGGATGGTTGGTCACACAATCTTCTACCTTGTCCATGTGATCAGAAATCCGTTTCCCCCAATCTGTGTCCCTACTCCCACTTGGGGGACAAGAAGTCCAGGAGGCACCAGGGATTAAAAAAAACAAATAACAGAAGGGTGGGGAATGGCCAGAATGGGCATGACAATGCCCTCACCCCTAATAAAAGGGAAACAGTCTTTCTGTCACTCTCCCCCCTTGTTGGAGGGGAGGCAGAAAGCCCACTCGGCACCATAGATTTATTTTTTGAATACAATTAGTGGGGTGGAGGTGTCCACAATGCCCTGCAACCTCAAACAAAAACACACATTTCAGTGAGAAAAACATCTGGAATCTGGAGTGAGACACAAAGTTTCTATCACACGGCATTCCACAAGTCTCCTGATAAAAATGGTACCTCACTTCTGTGGGTGGGCAAGAGACCTTGACACAAATGGCCCTAAAGTGCTACATGGAGAGATCAGCAATAGGGGTAGCTGCGGGATTTGGGGCTGTACTCTGTAGTCACTCATAGAAACTTCCCAACCACAGACATTTTGGAAAAGTAGACAACCTGGGGATTCCAGAGTACCATGTGTGAATCCCATGAGGTTTTATTATCCAGGATACCCTGCAAACCTCAAATCTTGCAGAGCACTGCAGGTACAAAAACTCATGAAATCCACGCTAATCAACCCATCCTGAATTCAGCGCAGTGTCTACTTTTTTTAAATGTGCATGTTTGCTGGGTTTCCCAAGGTGTCGGCTAAGTTAGGGCCCAAAACTCTGAGTTGCTAGGATTGGGTTTCTCTCCTCCAACCCTGTGGTGTGAAATTAAAAATATAATCTGTATGAGAAGAAACAAGTCAGTCATAGTTCCAGCAAATTGTATAAATGCAGATGAGACAGTTACTGAGGCAGGATGTAGAATTAGGAACCAATCCAAGAGCAAACAACACTTATGTTTCTTTTATTTCAAAATACCTTCTCGGATCTAATGAACGACCCTGACATTCAATTTCTTTATTTCTTTTGGCATCATCATGTTGTTCTGTACAAATGGCACTATTCATAATTCTGTTGCCAAACAAAGATCCACTGAAGTACATTGTAGTGAATGCAAAAGCCAGCAAAAGCAGTCAACCTACCTGATGGGATTTTGTCTATGTCCACATAATAGCGCAAAAGGGCGGATCCCAATATGTAGGCGGCCCCAGGGCCCATGAAAGTTACTGCAAAGAGTATACCTGGCAAAACAAAACATTTAAATATAATTTCTACAGATAATTCAAAAGTAGATAAGGTTTTGATAAAAATTGTGCAACAAATTGGCAAGGCAACACTCATACGGGAGCATATAGTAACATTTGATTTTGCTATCGCAATAGAGATTCACAGAGGGGCAGTGCTGGAGCAGACTCTGAAGGCAGTCTTCTCAGAATTTGATGAGATCTCTGTCCAAGCCCTGCTGACTGAAATGCAGAAGTGTAAATCAGGGTCCCCTGGTTTCACCTGGCCAGCTCAATAGTATAGTGCCCTAGCGGAGTGTCTTATCCCCATCTAAATGCCATCTGGAATTCTTCACTCAGACAGGGTCTCTACCCTTCAGCCTGGAAACATGCCATTCTTCTACCCATACTAAAAAAAATCCAACGATGACCCTGAAATCACTAGCAATTTTAGACCTATCTCTCTGCTCCCCGCTCCAGCGAAGGTTCTAGAGAAATTAGTGCACCAGCAACTGGCTGGATTTATTGAGACTAACAGCCTCCTTTATGAATCCCAGTATGGCTTCCACTCAGGATTCAGCACGGAATCTGTTTTGATTGAAATGGCTAACTCCATACGGTGGGCTGTGGATGGAGGTTCCAAGGCTATGTTGGTGCTGTTGAATTTATCTGCAGCATTCAACAAAGTCTCTCACCCCGTCCTATTAGATCGTCTAAAGGACATAGGCATCCAGGGAACTGTGATGAATTGGCTATCATCCTTTCTACATGGCCGTAAGCAACAGGTACTGACTCACCCCTTCACCTCACCCGCCAAACCTCTTAAATTGGGAGTTCCCCAGGGCTCATCCTTGAGCCCGCTCCTCTTCAGTGTCTATCTAACTCCCCTGGCGGAGCTTATCTCCAAAACTGGGATTAAAGTAACATCATACGCGGATGATACTCAGTTACTGTTCACCTTTAGTGGTGTGTCAGCCTTCACCTTCGACCCGCTAAAAGAATGCCTCAGGAACATCGCCGTCTGGATGAACTGCAGTTTTTAAAAACTTAACGCGGATAAGACCGAGATTCTGTTCTTTAATCAACCTTCCCCTCCCCCGCCTAATGCTTGGTGGCATTTTTAACTGGGTAATGCTCCTACTCCTAAGGACTCAGTCAAAATTTTAGCTGTGAGATGGGACAAAGATTTGTCCCTCTCAACACATGTTCAAACGGTCTCAGCAGCCTGCTTTGGCAAAATTAAAACTATTAGGAAATGTATCAACTTTCTGCCTAATGCAACCAGTCACCTTGATTGTGCGAATGGCCTCTACATGGGCCTTATGCTGGGCATGATCCGTAGACTCCAGATCATTCAACACGCCGCAGCCCGTCTGGTCTGCGGTGTCCCACTTCAACACCACATCTCCCCATATCTTCGGCAACTTCACTGGCTGCCTGTAGCCAAACCGAATGAATTTAAAGCATTGACATATCGGGCAGACAAAGGAAAAGGACCGATCTATTTGAGGAGGAGACTCCGACCCTATCAACAAACCAGATCTTTAAGGTGTAGCAAAAAAATGCTTTCTCTCCACTCCCCGATTTGCAAAAGCTAGAATTGGAGGTAGAACATTCGAGGTGGGTGCCACCAAATGCTGGAACAACCTACCTCCCCATATGCGCATGATACAGTCAGAACAGGAATTCCGCAAGTCCCTGAAAACCTGGCTCTGTAGCCGGAATGACTAGTTCTGTGCGCCACCTCTCCCTGCCCCCTGTCTGCAACAGCACCGGGACATTCCGTTTGGGGTAGCTTTGCGCTCCACAAATGCCTTTTATTATTATTATTATTATTTATTATGGTTTAACTTAGACCTTGTGGGTGAACTTTTGGGGTAAAATGTAATAGAGGACTCTACTTGATGGTTGAAGCAGGAGATTTCTACTTGTCTGCTACTGTTTAAGGAATACATTAGTCATTCATCATTACACCTCAGTAAGTGTGTCTTTGTATAGTTGGAGACAGGAGCAGACAACATTATTGTAGCAGATTGCAGAACACTACGGTGCTCATTAAGATGTCGGGTGGAATCATTTCCGCCCAACAACGCATTCAGTTGGGTTCCTATATTTTACTATAGGAGCATGCATCCTGGTCATAAACAGGTCGTAATGCATGCTGCCATAGTAAAATGGGAAGTGTGGTTCATCCCTGCACCCCCGTGGCAGGCACCTGGAGGTGCCTGCCACAAGGTGCAGGGATCAACAGGGGGGCTACATAGGTGCCCCTCGGCCTCCAACCGGAAGCTGTGCACCAAAGCGGGCGATGTTCGGGGGCCTCAAAGGCACTTTCTGGCATGGTTTCCATGTCAGAGAGACTGTCATGTAGTCCATGTCGGAAACCGTCATCATAATCTCAAGGCCAGAAAGGCCTGCCTTTGAGTTTACTTGCTGCATTCTGACTGGCGGAGCCTTTCATGGCTGCATTGTAAGTGTCCCCTACATGTGGCAGCATGTAAAGTTCCCATTCATCATTGCAGTAGTGGCATCTGCAATTAATTTTCACTTTGTGCTGACATGAATTGCTGGTGCAAAGAACAGAGCCATTGACGGTGGAGAGTTTTACAATAAGAGGAAAGTGAAGTGGGGAGAGGATGTGGTCAGTCGGCTTGACTACCGACTTTGGTGCAGGTAACCAGAGTTCGAGCCTCGGGGTAGCGTCCACATCATGTGTTTCTGGGCAAATCACCTAATCTCCCCGTGCCTGAATGTGTAAGTAACCGGTGCTCATGTAAAGCGCTCCAATACCTTCGGGTCGAGTTGGCGCTATATAAATATGCAAAAGAAAAAAGTAGGGAGCTGCAATACTGAAGCTCTCCGTTGGACTCAATGTCAGTCAACCTTTCATGAAACACCTTATGATTGAGGAATGTGCTATTGAGGCAGGGTTTTCCTGATAGCATTAAGAATTAAAGAAGCATAATAGTGAATTACGGGGACGTTTTTCACCACAGGTGTCTGAGTGACATCAAATAAACAACACAAGCTAACAGTAGACAAAAGGGCCTGGGCTTGGAGAGGTGAAGGTCTATCTGTTAGAATAAGTGGGGAGTAGCTGGGCCCCTGCCCTTATATCACTTCAAAGAGTAGTCTGGGTGATTTCCTGAGCCCTTCCTGACTGCGGAAGGTGCCTATCTTGTCACTGGCAGATACACCTCACACCTGGGCCTGCCTGCCCTTTGTTTCACAATACAAGCTAAAGGTGAACCCACTGGAAATAGAAGAACTGACCAGAACCAGTTTTAGGGTTAGACAAAGGGTGTTTCCCACCCAAAGGCTTACACTGAGTTTAAAAGTTTCATTCCCAGAACCTGAATTAAGAACACTCCTAGACCTTAGACGATGCAGAAGAAGGACTGCACTGCTATCTGAAGAGGAAAGACCTGGCCTGCTTGTCTTGCCTCTAGGACCCCAGAAGTGACTCCAAGGGTCAGTTGTCTGACCTCCTGTTTGAGCTATAGGGACACACCAAGCTTCCAGAGGACTTTTCAGCTTTCTAGCTGGCCAGACCCAACTGGATTTGACCTGGTTCTCTCCTCTCTGCAGGGAAAGGGTCCTGACCCACAAGTGCTTTCCTCAATGTTTTGACTGGAGTCAGTATGTTCTTCTCCCTGCCATACTGAAGGTTTCACTGCATCCAACGCACAGTGCCGAAAAATTTCGGCAGAGCTGTCCAGCTTCTAATCAAGGGCGTTAGCAGCTCCAATGCTGAGTGTTGCAGAGCCATGCCACACAGATCCTGACTGAAGGCTTAACTGACTCCACCATGAAGCATAGCCCCTCAGATCCATGCCTCTCCTCACCAAAGGCTCCACTGGATCCAACTCCAAGTGATGCCGAGTGATGCAGAGCGAAGCAATGGTGTGCAGACCCCACATTAAAGTCAAAAGGTGAACCCTCCAGCGGGACACACTCTGTCCTGAGTGATGTATAAATCCTATACACTTTGCTTCTAAGTTAAGCCTGACTGCTTTTGTGGCAAGCTGCTAGAGGAACCACAGGTTTATTTAGTTACTTTTGGGGCTCACCCTGATAAGGACTGTGATTATTCTTTGAAGGGGGTTCTCACCTCCTTCAACAAATAAAGTATTTTCTTACACTCTCCACATGCTCTCCGTGGAGAATAATTGAGAGGAGGGGTATAAAAAGTCCTCAGATTTGAGAAGGTACTGGCTGCTGCTAGTGAATGAAATGTTTATTCTTTCATCCTCAGCGACACAAATATTTAATAGAAAATAAGAAGTTTTTATGTTTGTGTTCACCAAAGACAATAATATCAGTGAGTTTAGGTCTGCAGCTTCTGCTTGTATAGCATTTTGTTTCTTTATGATAGAAATATAGGGCCTCATTTATGAGAAAGTGGCATAGGGCAGCTCCACAAGTCTACTTGCTGTGCTGTCCTACGCCAATTCAAGAGGGCACAAATGCACCGTATTTATGAAATAATGGTGCAATCTTGTCCGTTCCCCCTGTGCTGGAGCACAATTTTCTGCCTAACACCAACGTAGGCACCCTTGCACAATGATGCAAACGTGCCTCTGTTACAGGCAGTATTGTTTCTGTGCAGAAAGGTGCACCTTCCAGCACAAAAACATGCCAAAAAGACGTTTTCCTCTTTCCATGTGTGCTGAATAATACAGCACATGTAGAAAGAGGACACAATGAAGATAAATAAAAAATTTCTCCTCGTCATGCCTGCTGTGGGGAGGCGTAAGTTTTTGGTGCTGCCCCAGGTTTACATGATTAGGTAAACATGGGGCAGCATCAAAATCCATGAGGGCGTGGGAAAACACACTTCATTGCCAATGGAATGCCTCCTTGACTCAGAGTAAGGCAAGTCAACACCTTGCACTGCTTTGTCTTACTCCATATTTATGAGGCCATGCAAAACAACTCAGAGTGGCTTTGCGTCGCCTCATTGATATGATTGAGAGTCTTATGTTGCCAGAGCTTCAAAAAAAGGTAATGCTCCGGCAGCGCAAGCCTCTCATTAAAAAGCCGGATAATTTCTTAAGTACATTTTAATTTTCCTGGCCATTTAGTTGTGCACAATAGCCAATATTTCAACACCACCATTCTTTCTGCAGCATGATTGTGAACCTTCACATGGAACAAGAACTATGGTAAGCTTGAAGCGGACAGGTGCACTCCACAGAGGAAATTGTTTTTGCTTAAATAGAGCTCAGGTGGGTCAGGTTTGAAAGAATACTTTGCAATGCCGGCAATAGATAGAAAACGTTTTTGAGTATACAGTAAGAAAGTTGAATTTATGATATTGCAAAAAAAATAAATACTGTCATGGAGAGATTAAAATGTCATTCCAGGGCACACATAAATGATTAAACAATTGAAGGGTGTGTTTCCAAGAGCTGAGGCAATTAGCTGTAAATTTAAAATTATGTGTTGTGGCCAAGTATTAAGGTCGAATCTTAATCAAAAGAAAGAGTAATAAAGTGCAAGAAAGAATATGGGTAGGGCCAGGGATAACTTTGAGTGCCACTATAAATATTGCAAAATGTCTTGAACTATATGAATGAATTGTCCATTAAATAGGAGTTCATGAGCGTGAAAAAGTAAGTTGATGAAAAATAGTGAAACCTTAAGTGATTTGACTATTGAGTAGCAAAAGAGGAAGTAAGGGCATGAGAGAGGAACAGAAAATTACTGGCATTAATTTGTATAGGTGTGGGAGCTATTTCCATGTGAGGAATTTCAAAAGTTGTCTTGCAGTAGATAAAATTTGCAATCGGGAGAAAAGTGTGCACAGCAAATTACAGTAACAAAATAATTTGTGTTATGAATGAAGCCGAGGAGGTTACAGCCTTGAATCTTAAAGTGTTGGGGATGGCAAACATACAGGATTTCTCACATGTAATATTCGTATGGATGGGAAGCATGTATGATGATGGTTGATTTTTTCATATGCTACACAATTCTTGGGAAGACGTTAGTGTATGATGTGTGGGGTGACAGCTGCTGCCATTTGGTGGTTATATAGATGATCCGATTGAGTTGATTGGTTACTTTTGGGTGGAGTTACAATTCAAGGCAAGAAAAACTACTGGGTGAGTCTATGTGGCTGAAAAGTGAGACCCAATTCTTAGGTGGCCTCATCAACAAGACTTGGGAATGAATCTTGACCCAAATACTGTTACTCCTGTTTCTGCTATTGGTGACAAGGATTGGAGGAAACAGGTCAAGTTGAAACAGAAACTTTACAACCTGTTTAAATATTTGGGCAGATTTGAGGGATTTAAGTGCAAAAGCATTTTAAAGGATAAGGTAATTTCAATCTTACATAAAGTTTGGACTTTATCATTAATAAACAGATGGAAATGGAAAGCCATGGTGGAAGAGTTGTGCTTAATTGAGATTATCGAGCCAATCGAATCCTCACCTTGGGTGTCTCCCATGGTAATGTCCTCGAAAAGCTTGGGAGAAATGAGATTGTGCATTGGCTTATTGCAGGGTAAGGTAAAGTTATTTTTTGCATAAGTTAATTAAAACCATTGCATAACAATAAAACTATTAAAAGAACACAACAAAGATCATAAACATTAAAATCTCAAGATACGTGCATTGATTATGTCCTGCCGTTTATCTCTTGGCTTCCTCACATATGTGGATGGTCCCTGTTGGACCCGGCCTCGTGGCGTGGTCCCACTCCTCCCGCATGGCGGGCCCTGGACAGCATCGACCCCTGATCTCCTCCCTGAAGCTACCCTCTCCAGACTTCAACGGGAGCCGCCACTCCGGGCGACCCCCGGCTCTCCCCCTCAGGAACACGGCGACCCTTACTCGCCCCACTCTGCGGGTCCGACCCCGGGCCGCCATCTCCGGCCCGACTCCATCTTGGCCCCTCCACGTCCGGGCCACGAGGCCTCGGCCCGACCTCGGCCGCAGCCCCACAAAGCCCCGACATCGAGGCACCGCACCAAGATCCGACCAGGTGGTAAAGCGGCCACTTGACGGATCAAGGAGGAGGGGAGTTTCGATGGCCCTCCAGCCGCCCCCGGACACCTGGTTTCGATCACCCTCCGGCCTCCATGGGCGCTGGCTCCACCCCCCTGCTGGGTGTCTGGACACTCTCATCACGGCCCCTCTGACCCCCAGGCGCGAGGGTCCGGACATCAAAGGACTCCAGACCTATATCTGGGGCAGCTCTGGAATGGGTCGGTAGTTGTATCTTGGAGTCGAGAGCCCTGCTGATTGAATTGCGGCTGATCCTGAGAAGAACTCGCTACTTTAAACCCTAGAACATCGGAGCCCTGCTGACGCTGTCGCGGCCCGACCTCGCTGAACCATCCTCGGAGCCCTGCTGACGCTGTCGCGGCCCGACCTCGCTGAACCATCATTGGAGCTCTGCTGACGCTGTCGCGGCCCGACCTCGCTGAACCATCCTCGGAGCCCTGCTGACGCTGTCGCGGCCCGACCTCGCTGAACCATCCTCGGAGCCCTGCTGACGCTGTCGCTGCCCGACCTCGCTGACCCATCCTCGGAGCCCTGCTGACGCTGTCGCGGCCCGACCTCGCTGAACCATCCTCGGAGCCCTGCTGACGCTGTCACGGCCCGACCTCGCTGAACCATCTTCGGAGCCCTGCTGACGACGTCGCGGCTCGACCTTGCGGAACCCCCCAGCTCGAGGATTGAGAGTTGTGCACCGGGTATCCCCGTGCCAGGCTGGTATTAAGACTATCCCGCTACCCCCTTCCCACAGTACCGAGACATTAAGGATCCCTCGATCCGTTTGTACATATTGCTGAGAGAACCTACCGTTATTGCTGATAAAGGCTCTAAGAATCTACCCTCTTGTCCGGTGTCCCTTGGTAGTGGTGGTATTGCTCGACTGTTACGATTCTAGGGGAGGAGCCTCGCCAAGGGGGCCTCTCGACGGCGCTCGGCCTTCTCCCGAAGGAGAGGTGGATCTCGGGGTGGTCAGTCAGACATATTCTGCCTCCCCGGGGATCGCCTTTCCAACAGTCCCCTATGAGAGTAACAGCCATCTCACTCCTCACATCCACTGGGATTATTTTGTTACAGTGCCCATGCGTTTTTTTAAATAGTTCAGTATCAACATTTGAATCTTGCGGGGGTTAGACCGAGGGGCAGCTCTCGGGTATATAGCTTCTCTGATCAATTGGACAACTCTTCCACAACGTGCCAAGATATAAGGTTCTTTTTGGGTGAAGCATACTTGCGAGGGTTCATGACAGGTGGTTGCTTTTTCTCTCAGGCAGAGTTCTTTCAAAAGAAGCCTCCTTTCTGTGGCTAAAGACGGACAGCAGCACCAAAGATGAAGCCAAGAATCGTGATTGAAATCACACAGCCGGCACGTTCCTTCTGTATTTCGGCTTGCCCCGGCCCTCCCAAAGTCCATAATTGGCACTGCCAAAAGTCGATACACAGATCTCTCTCCTGGCTTTGGGGGTGAGCATGACAGTAAGGCAGGGCTGAGGTTTGTTTATTGTGTATGAATAATTTAATGGAATCAGAAAAGATAATGTTTTTAGTGTGGCATGATCCTGCTGGAAGGAGACTAGCTGAATTTGTTTATTAATGCGCGATTTCAGGGTGGCTTATGAAATGCAGGGAAGATCAAGTGCTAGTTTGTTCTTTTTCAGGGAGGTCATGGCTCTCGTAAGCTGTTTATTCCATGGTGATCCGTTTTTTTCGAATATGTCTGCAAGGTGGCTCTTTAAGGAATCCCTTGGAGATTTTAGGATTCGGGTGTAAATTTTGGAAAATTGGCCTCAAGAGATAGAGATTGTTTGACTAGTCTGAGCTCCAACCTGAGTCTCGCCCTAGATAGATGTATTGGAAGTAGAAAAATCTTTTTATAGGCCACACTTTGAACCCGCTCTAGGATTTCTGAGCAGGCTCCAGGAAATGCTTGATGCCCGTACGAAAGTCCTGGGAGAGGAGACGCTTGTGTGACCTTTCTGATGTCCACGGCTGAGGTTTTTTTTAGCTTGTGGCAGTCGATTTAGTGGTCAATTCCCTTTTATGGGCGGTTGGTCTTGCTATTTCTGTAAACCAGACCCCCAAGTACTTATATTTCTGCACTGAGTTAATAGACCTAAGGCCTACATTACAGGTGATCTGTTTTTTATGCTTTTGCCTCCCTATTGTTATAATCTTTGTCTTTTCTGGATTGATGGTAAGAAAGTTTGCAGTGCTGTATTCATATAAACTGGGCAAGGCTCGTTGAAGGCCCACTTTAGTATGGTCCAGGATGACAATGTCATCTGCACACTGCAGAATGTGTACACAACGGTTGCCTAGTCAAGGGGTTGCCAGGCTGCTGTGGGCAAGAGCATTTCCCATATCTGCAGTGTACAAGTTAATAAAGAGGGGAGTCAATACGCAACCTTGTTTCAGACCTCCGGTCATACTGATTTTAGCAGCATTGGCTTATGTTTTCAAACAACAAAATAATGATTGACAAGTATCTATTGCCAAATCTGCGCAAGCTGACGTAACTTTGGCAGGGGCATTGATATCTTCTATGCCCAATTTGGTGAGTGCTTATCACCGGGAGGAACTTGCAAAACAATCTAAACACTTAACCGCCTCTGTGACAACGGAGAGTATATTTCAGTACCACAGAGTGCAATTTGGCCTAGAAAGAGCAGTATATGACTTTCAGCGCATAATGGAAGAAACTTAGAAATGTGTCTCTAGTGCGGGCACATTTCATGACCACATCTTAGTTTTCATACGATTAGAAAAATAAAAGTTACATGGAATTCACAATGTTTTACCATAGACAGACATACTAAACGGATTTTACAGATACTTACAAAAATGCTACTGATCAAGTTACGTAGAAGTTACAGGGTTAAGACCAGGGCTTTAAGTGGGCGGGTCTCACTGGTGCTGAGCACCAGCAGTTTTTTAAAGGGGGCCTCCAAACGGGTCTCTGTCGGGCTGTGTTTTTTCCCTTCCACAGGCGTCCATTTTTTCCAGACTGCAGTGGTAGCAGGCACATGATGTGCAAGTGCTCACACTGCTAACTTCTCACTAGTGGAGAAGTTACGGCATGATGTAATGCCATTTGATGGTTGTAGGGGAAGGGAAACCCTTTAAAGAGAGTTCTTTTCTCTCTGGATATCCCTTCTCTTTTTGAAACTCAGGAGCTGAAGCATTGTTGTGGTGTCACCAGGGCTTTAAAGTGGAATCTTTTTCAATATTATATACACGCATAGTTGCCGCATATTTATCTTATGCAACTAACAACCGAATTGTCCTGACTTGTAGGTATGGTTTTACTTGTTGCATCATATATATGGATCCAATGACAGAAACAGCAAAACACAGGTAGGGCGACACACTATGCTGAGCACATATTTTTAACTTGTGTTTCAAGCCCCTCCCTTAATTACATTGGCCACACCCCTCTGAGAGACCCCCCCAGTTTTTTCATCCTACTAAAAGCCCTGGTTAAGACAGAAAGAAGGATACACCATCATTACACTGCTTACCATTTGTTGGAATCATTCTTATTAGGCAGCGCAAAGCATCATGTTTTTTCCTTTCTGTGATGCATGGACAAAGCACACATTAATTTAGTTTGATTGTGGCCTTCCACTGTCCAGCCAAACCTGTTGTTGCCGCTATCCCTCCCACCCCTCTCTATTGATTAATGCTGTAGTTTTTCCCGCCACATTGCTCGTTGCCCCTATTTCGTTGTTTGATGGTTCAGCCTTTTTGGAAACACTACACACACACAAAATACCAGCCCGGTTCACCACCCCCACACTCATTGAGTTTTTGTAACATGATATTTTGGGCTGGTCAGGTGTCTGAAGAGCATACATATTGGACAACCCCATTATGGAGGGCAGGCACCCCTTCTCTAACCTTCACCTGGCTTATCACTAAACACAGAAGGCATAGTGCTAAACTATTTTAAACTTTATAGTGAGGAAAGGAAAAAAACATTAAAGGAAGTCACAGTCCAGTTGGTGCTTGATTGATCCAGAGAATGTAATGGAGAGCAACCTTATCGCGCCTCAATCATGGTGTGCCGCAGAAAATCACAGGCCCCCCAAGCAAAACTTGGGCCAATAATTCCAATGATGGCTAATTTTGGTGACAACCCATTTGTGAGCAGAAAATGCATACAGTGAAATCTGCAACAGACACACAGAGGCATGTTTATTATCCATCCGGACAAAAGTATGTTTCTACCTAGGGTCGGAAAGCACTCCAACCGAGCCGGATCCAGGGTGTTTTCTGACCGATCCGGACTCCTGCAGTCCAACCGAGCGAGTACGATGCGGCTATATGCTGTCGGACTCGGTTCAGTCAGACTCCCATAGGAGTCAATGGGAGCCTGTCGTACGACACATACATGGGCTCACATTGATTGAATGGGTACATCGCGGACAAGGGCGCCCCTACAGTGGGTACGCGTCGGGGCCACCTGCACCGTACATGCCTGTGTTGGGGAGACCCATGGGTTTCCCCCTCTGTCTGAGTCGTAAGGCTGTGGGTGAAGGAGGGACTGACGCGGACCCTCGAAGTCCAACTCCTGGAGCTATTGCGAGCTGGACGCTCCAACTCGATCTGGCTGTCCGAATCGAGCATCGTACTAGCTCGGTCGTGAAATGTCTCCATTGCGTGCCATGGTTTGCTTGTGACCGAGTCGTACGGAGCGGTTCGGACCCAGAAACGATTCGGACGGAGATTTTGCGCTTGTTCACATCGTACTTCGACGTCCGGACCCGTGTACGACTCGGACAGAAATTCAGCCTCCGAATCTGATCCGCTAATGCCGAACCCGATTCGGTACCCTACCGACCGAGATCGGAATCGGCCCCTTAGTATGTATGTTTAGCACTCATACATTCTTCTTAGCAGGCTACTTTACATGCCGCAAGACACACAGGCAACAGGAGTTACTTTTTGATTGATTATTTATATATGAGGTGCCAAACTAAAGTTGAGCTTGCAGCCTTGCATTAGATTTCATGCGCTCTTGCAGAAGTCCTAAATGGTCAGAGTTGAGAGGCATCCTGCTCATTGTTGGAAATGGTCCTCTCTGCAGGGTCCTCCCAAAACATTTTGCCTTCAGACCTCCTGTTTCTGCTGAATTCGTTTTTGTTGGCCTTAGGACTCTTTGAACAATACCATAACCAGTGCTAAAGTGCATGTGCTCTCTGCTTAAAACATGGTAGAATTGAGTTATAGCCAATTTGCATATTTAAATTACTTATAATTCCCTTGTGACAAGCAGTACTTGTGCCCAGGGCCTGTATATTAAATTGAACTAGTGGATCTGCAGCACTGAATGAGCCACTCAATTAAGTAGCCTTTAAACATGACTCACTGCAGAGCCTGTGTGTGAAGTTTTAAACTGTCATTTTGACCCGGCAAAAAAAACCTCTTGCCAGGCCCAAAGTCAAATATCGAAATCATGAATATAGTTTACAAAAATGTTGAAATCATTAATACAGTTTACAAAAATATTGTTCTTAAGAGTATCATTGTTTAATTAGTTGCATGTATTTTAATTGTATGAGTTATAAAAAAAATGTTTATTTTTTGTAACTGTTTATAATATAGTTTTTAACCATGAGTAGTTTTGAAATTAAATTGTATATATTATTTTGAATATGTATTACTGTAGCAGAGTGTGGAGGTTATAGAGGTACAGGGTGGGAAGTAAATTATTTATAATTAATTACTAATACATTTGTAAATAATTTTTCCTATTTATGTTAATTGTATAATTTTTTTTCAATTAACTTTCAGGTGCAGGTTGTGTGTTTTGTAGGGGTATAGAGTGGGATGTAAATTAATTATAATTAATTAATAAATAATGTGTAATAACTATGAAATATGTAATTGATACATAATTGTGTTGATTGTATAGTTATGTTTCAGGTGCAGGTTGTGTGTTTTGTAGGGGTAAATCAATTATAATTAATAATGAATTGCCGATTAATATTAATAAGGCATTGATAATTATGTCAATTGTGTAATATAAATTTTCTTGCGGTGTGTGGTGTTTTTGTATGGGTAAAGGGTGTGCGGGAAATTGTTCATAATAATTAATTAATAATTGTAATTTATAATAATTATAGAAATGATAAATACTTAAATAAAGTATACAATTAAGATATTTTTTTAGATTATATATTAGTTGTGACGGGGACACGCCGGGAGGTGTTACCATGCGCTCTACAAACTCCTTTAAACTAAACTAAACTAAGTTGTGGCATTTTTAGGAGAAAGGGGTGGGAAGTTAATTAAATATAGTTATTTGTTATAGTTAATTATTAGTAATAATTAATTGACAATTAAGACAATTATGTAAATGCTATTTTTTTAATTTATATATTCTGTGTCAGTTGATTATTTTGGATGGATAAAGAGTGTGGAGGTATTTAAATATAACTATTTTAATAATAGTTAATCATAGAAAGGCACATTCAAGGGTGGACTAACTCACAAGCTGATGCTCTCTCTTGCTTTCTGTTGAAGAGATTCAGGGAGCTGGCACCAAAGGCAGAACTGCAGATGACCCCATTTTCCAAAACACTGTGGTCTTTGATAGAACAGGACTGGACTGGCTGATAAACAATGTTGTGGCATCAAAGACTGGCATCAGGTGCCACAAAAGTCTAGAGAACTTTAGGGAGGTCTCCGGACCAAATGAACCGCACAACACAAGCAAAGTACAGGCAGCTGTAGAGCACTTTATTGATTGGGCACTTAAGGGTGATAAGACATGATAATGGACTCGGGGACACCCAGCAGCTATAGCACAACACTGCAAGCTACAGAATGAACTTGACCCCATAAACAGCTTAGACGTATCAGCAGCTATGAAGGTCTGGGAATGCCTGGGGATAGCTAAATACATGAGACTGTTAATTGACTTTGAGTGCCTACAAGCAATATAGAGGCCCTCCCAGCAGTATGCACTAACCCATATGAGACAGTCATGTTCAGGGCAGCTTTCTCAAGGGAAACAACCTTAACAACGCAGTTGTTGCAATGGCCTATTGTTACAAAGCGATGCCATTTCATCGCAAGTCAATAGTTCGAGTTGCACTAGATGGTGCTCCAACACCTTCTCTACTGTTGCACAGGGTGGAGTTGGAATAGTAAATTATACTATTTCTAATGTTGGAGCGCCATCTAATGCAAGTCAATCTAATGAGTTGCGATGTAATGGCATCGCGTTGTAACAACGGGTCTTTGTAACAACCGCGTTGTTACTGAACGCAAAGCAAAAGCATGCGCTGTAACATGCTATGCTCTTGCTTATGATGGACAGATCTGCAGCTGGTAGGGGACTCCATGACTTTTAGGATGAGGAAATCAAAAACTGACCAAGAAGCAAGGGGCAAGATGGTCATGTTGCACTGCTGGCGGCCACAGCATTCTTCCCTGTTTGCCTCATGAAGGAATATGCGCCCGGCAGGGACATCACCGCTCTTTTACACACCAGGATGGGTCCTTTGTTAGCAGGACTTTTAGGGCTCAGGGATCAGTGGAGTTTAGGTGTCAGGGATCTGTAGAGTTTATGTGTGGGAAAGCATTTTTAGGGGCAGAGACGTATGATGTTTAGGGGAATTGAAGGTTCAGCAAATCAAAAGCAATTGTTTGACAATGCAAAAGATATTAATCTGAAATAACGTCGCCTGACGTAAAAAAATGAAATAAGTACCTTCATGACTAAAAGATGTTGACAAAGTCTTGCATGGGCAAGACCTATTGTATTTGCCATTGCTAGTTGAAAATTGAGCATGCTTTCAATTTGTCTCCAAGCATCCACTTGTCAGTTTTTGAAACTACATAAATAAATGCAATTCACTCTAGGGCATATAAGGTAAGTTTAGTTAAAAATAAGATTTATGTCCCAAAATACAAGCATTTGATTTTTGGCGTATTCACATTTGGTCCTGAATATCAATATTTCATCAATCACCTATGCACTACTGCCACACATGCACCAATCCTGGCTTGCATGCCCAAGCATCACTATCCCATGCTATGAATGCTATTTAAATTCCAACCGAGGGTTCCCACAATTATGCCAGGATGCCACAGATGAATACCTTCATGCTATGACCACCAATATACCACTGAAGGGCGTTGTCATGCCCACAATGCCCAGACTATGTCAAGGGTGGCCAGCATTAGTCCAGAAGTGGGCATCATCATGTCCTGGATGCTCAGAATGCCCCAAAACACTACTACCATTAAGCAAAGGGTGCGATCAACTATGTATGCTAAAGACGGCTACAAAATGTCTGGAATGGCCACTGCTCTAGCAGGAAAGGGGTCCAAATTGATATCATGCCACTGATGACCACATATATTGCAGGCATCAAATGTCATGACTGGCCAGTGATCCAGGGAATAACTGACAGGACTTTCTGCAACTGTGTGGGACACAGTCAGGGACTTGGGCAAGGATTGGTGGCTGGGTCAAAAAAGTAATAAGAACAGTGCTGCCCAGGATTGCACAGGGAGTCTGAAGAGGGAGAGAGAACCAAAGGGGAAGTCTGCACAAGGAAACAAGATGGTGGAGTAGCATCATTTTACTGTTCCCTTTTATATTGATAAGTCGACATATATGTGTGTGTACATTTGGCCTTATGTATTTGTGTGATGCAATTATAATTAATGCACATGGCGCACTAGTCTAGAAATTGCAGTAATAGTGTGCTCAAATATGTATGTGTGCTTGTGATTCATGAATTTCATCCTTTGCAGAAACAACTGGATTGCCGATAATATTCATCTGTAGGCTAGGGGGGGGGGTGCTAAAATGCTTTTCAAGGCAGTGCATTCGCCAAGGGATAGAAAAGAATTAATCATGTGTGTGTTGATGTTGTGCCTATAATGTGACCAGTTGTTGTTTCAATTAATAAAATGATATCCACTTGTGAAAGTACAATATATATATATGAATCATTTTAATGTTATTGATGCATTTACACAATTATAGTGTGCTGCACAATTAACATGCTTTTAGAAGTAACCTGCTAAGTTAGCCTGACTGTGGGCCTTGAGGGTTACAATTGCAACATTTAACATTGAACGTGAAAGATATTTTCACGTTTTCCTTATTTTGCAGGTGCAGACCGAAGCATTCTTAGCTAGTGATGTACACTATGTGTGCGGCGGTCCCGCATGTGCAATTAGGATGTACCTGCCACACCGGCGGGTGCATTCCACATTTTTTGCATTGCAGCGGGCGGTGCTGTCAGCAGCACCCGCCGCAATACAAAAAAGGCATTTGTGCATTCGCATGCAAAAGCAGGGGGATACCATAGGTACCCCCATGTGCCCCCCCACCCACCTAACATCCTGGAGGCCCGCAACGGGTCCCCAAGTGAGGAATCAAAGGCTGCTTCCCGCCAAAATTGTAATATGTATGGCGGTGTCTAGCAGACACTGCCACCATATTCAACCCTTTTCCGCCTGGTGGATTCGTCGATTGGGCGGAAAATCGGCAGATGGTCTTCCCGTCCGCCTCAATACTCACAGTGGACAATAAACACCACCTAGGTTGTCAGCTGATCCCACGGATCATGGCTTTCAAACAGGAATATGCATGGAGGTAAATACAAGGGAATAGAACTAAATACACAGCCACGACAGATAAGGAGGTAGCAAGGAGGAATGCTTAACAGGAAAAGAGGGAAAAGAAAGGCCACACTTGGCAGAACGCAAGTAACAAACATACAAGGAAACTAGAAGCAAGACTACAGGAATAGGAAAATAGGAACCAGAACAAAGGTATTGGGAGGGACAGCTGGGACTGGGAAAGAGGCTTCAAAGGGTGCACTAAATATTACTGGTTCAGAAATCAAGGAAACATGGAATAGCTAAGGCTCAGGAGTCAAGGGAGCACTTAAGGTAGTACTAACTAGTTCAGGAATAAGGAATAGCTACAGCTCAGGAATCAAGGTAGCACTGCAGGCAGTGCTAGACAAGGAACGGAGAATAGCTGCAGCTAGGGAAACAAGGTATCATGGTAGCACTGAAGGCAGAGCTAATACAGGAAAAAGGAATCGAGGTATTCCTATAGCTCAGGAACTCAGGAAGCAAGAATATCAAAAGTTCAGGAAACACACATCAGTCTCACATGAACAAAGCTACAATGACAAACACTAGACTGAAAGGAGCTGGGCCTTTAAAGAGCTCACAACAATCACATGCATCAGCTATGAGCAGGCTAGCAGTAGCCAGCCACAGGTGTGCGGAATTCCTCCGCTCATCCTTGGCCTGCAGGGGTTGAGCGGAAGCAGTGAGCAGGGGACTATAGGTAATGGAGTTTCAAGCATGAACAGACTGGTTTTCACAAAACCCGGCATGGATTGGGAATGTGTGGCAATTTCCAGGTAGAGTTCAATTGACTGAAAGTCAGTATATGCATGCAGGGAAGAGTCTGCAAGCTTATTAGAACACTGGAAAGTCCCATAATTCAGCCCCCTGGCGGTGGGATCGAGAACGTAGGGAGTGAGTTGTGACAGTAACACCTGCCGTCAAACCTACCCCAGTGTGTCAGGCCTCTGTACATCTGTGTCTGGGGAGCCTTCTTAGTAGTCTGTCACCTCTGGTCACCAACTTGCCAGGTTTGCAAACTAATTGAATTGAAATGAAATGCTAATAACACAACATTAAAAGTAAAAAATAAAGGAACTGAAAATTTGCAGCAGTTTATAATATTTGACCTGACCTTATGAGCCAAGGTTCGCCTGCCATATAGGTGCGAGGGCTTTGAGGTGTGCTTGGCATGTCTGTGTGTGTAGTCCCCATCTTGGGAGTAAGAGCCTCTCTTTGCCTTCTCCCTTAAAGTCGGACAGTTTGAATTGCCACGGAAACAGTGATAGCAGTGAAAGATTGACAGGCAGTTGCAGTCAATGCAGGTGAGAAGCACCCATACAGCCATTGCGTAGCACTTAAAAAGGGACTCCTCGAACATCTTTGAAGGTGCATAATCCCTAGGGATGAAATGTAGCTTTAGCACCCCAGGAGTTGAGGCGGATATTTAACCCAAAGGGTACACTAGGAGGTGAGTAACATCACTAGAGGAAAGCAAGGAGTACCTCTATCACACAAAGCATTCCGGGAAGCGACGATCTCTTTAACCGGTACAGAGCACACCATGAAGAGAGGAGCAACACAGAAGCATACAGTGGGAACGCCTGGAAATGTAGAAGTGTCTTGAGGTACAGAGAACTCCAGGAGATGAGGAGCACCCCTTAGCTAATGAGCAGCCTTACAGACAAACACTGGGCACCCTTGGAAGAACAGGAGGCACATGAGGAACAGAGGGCTCCAGATAGTGGCAAACCCTTAACACACAGAGAATTCCAGGAAGCGAGGATAACAGAGTAGTCCTGGAGAAGCAGCTCACCACTTCAGGTACATAGTGGACCAGGAGGTAGGTAGCACCGCTAGCAGCATTTGGAAGCCCCTTGAATTGAGGACTAAGAGTAGAGGTATAGAGCACACCTAGGCAAGAGGCGTACCCTCATATGTACTTCAATGTGGTTTAAATCAATTAGTCAATACATCAGAATACAAGGATCAGTTAAAGTACAGAATCGATCAAGAACTCAGTAAAGTTCATATCATCAAAAGACAGAGCCTATGATGGGGAAGAAACCCAGCATAAATCCACTTTCCTAAGCAGGTGGAAATGGCTTGTGCCCACATCAAGAAATCACATTTTTATGTAGGGTTCAAAACAAAGAATGTCATACATTTAATACAGAAGTGCATGGTTCACAGACTCAAATCCAATCAGAATAAAGCAAAAGTGAAACATTTACAACTGAATACATTCAATAGCATTCTCACAATTCTACTACAGACTTTCTCAGCAGCAACATTTTGCATAGTATTTGTTTTCTCTCAGTTACCTCAGTAAATGTGGTGAAGTAAGGACAGTGATTGGAAATTGCATATTACTGTAGACACTGAACAATTCCATATTTTACATGACCAACACAGTACTCCTTGTTACACTATCTATCTATCCACCACCTTCCTACCTTGAACATTCCATGTTCTGTCACTACCTCACGCATTACTATCAACATCATTTAATTCTACTTATATCACATTGGAGCCGATTCACAGAACTAGCTGAGATAAAATCCTAAACTTACTACTTTTGGTATTCACAGAAGGCATTTAGTAGTAGTAAAGTCAGGACTCCTAACTTTACTATTACTAAGTGACTTTTGTGAATACCGAAAGTCTCAAAGTTAGGATTTTGTCTCAGTTTAGCAGTACTAAAGTTAGGAGCCCTAACTTTACTACTACTAAATGCCTTCTGTCAATACCAAAAGTAGTAAGTTCAGGATCTTATCTCAGATTTGTTCTGTGAATCGGACCCAGTGTTCTGTAGACAAGACACATCTGCACATGGAACAGTAAAGTTACATAGCAAGTGATTCTCATTAGGACAGCTGAGTTTAACTTGAGTGTGAATCTTTTTCTCAGATCAGCCTATGAAAGCCTTCACCCTTCTATGTGAGACACATTTAATTTTCATTCGAGTGAGACATGAAAATGCAAATCTTTCACGTAGGAGCATGAAATATCACAGTAAGGATGGAGTTTGAGTCTTAGTTTTCCTTATGTTAGCTAGGGTATGAATTTTGTGTTAATGCACACACATTTCAAGGAGCTTATTTACAAGAAACGTATGCATCTTTATAGATGTGTCAGTTTCCCTGCTCTAGCCTGCGAAACCCTTGCACCACCATGGATCCACCGTATTTACAATACGGTGCATGATGGCACGAGGATTGACAGATGCATTAGAATTCTGTCACATCTGTTGGCTCAAATGTCACTCATTGCTGGAGTTCTGTTGTAAGCATGACGCAACTCCAGAAATGCATGGGGAGGCCTATTCCTAATAAACTGTGTCACTTCTTTTGCCTGCTCCAAGCAGGAGTAGGGTTTTGACGCAGAGGCATCCTAAAAGTGGCGCAGTGAAATCTTGTAGATTCCACGCGTCGCTTCTGCGAGACTTTCCCACGTTGGAACGGCCACTCTGCATACATTATACCCGGTACAGGTGTAATGTGACACAGGGCTTTACAACGTGACACATCTCCCTAGATGTGGCATGTGGCATGGCTGTTTGCCCTAGGCCTCACTCTTTGCAGGGCCCTGCACTGTCACTGCTGAATTTATTGACATATCACAAAAGAAAGCAAAGGTTGCTTTTGTGATTCATTCATGTTGAGGCAGGCAATGCCAGCCGCCACTAGATGGCACCATATCACTAAACGCACTGCTTCAAATTATGTCCAAGGACATTGTTTTCATTTTGAATGAGATCGTATCTGACAGAGCCTATGGAAAATACTGCATGCAATAAAAGACATTCCTTGCAGTCGTATTAATGCACAACCAGTCGCGTGCCTACCTCCTGCATACTCATTTATAAGTCTGGCTCTTCTGCACGGCCTCTTCCTACATCCAGCCTTGCAGATTTGGAGACATTTTAGCAGTAAGCACACGCTCAACCTTCTAAATTCAAAACCCTGCACAATATTTTGGGAAGCCATACCCCAGTGTTTCATATTAAAGGAGTGACTGGAGAAGACCTTCAAAGTCAAATGCAATTTCCATAAAATAGGTGACAATGTATGAGGTAAATGTCTTTATGCAAAGAGACTGTTGATGTTGCGAAGAACGGGAAAAAAGAGTCATGACAGTCAAGGGTGAAAGTTACAGGCAGCTTCAATATGGACGACTTACCTATGTACAATGGTGAATTCCTTTTGCTGGCAAAATCATCAATGTACGATATGCCAAATGGCTGAATAGGAACTCCACCCACTCCGAGGAGAAACTGGCCAACAAAGAGGAAGTATATGACATGCATAGTCCCCTTTACGGACTGACTGGTGCAGCTAGAATTATTTAGCGCCCGGCTGGTCCCATCCAGCTGACAAATGTCAGTCAAGTTGCTGGACGCACCTGTAAAATTGGAAAACAAATGGTCAAGGACCAATCTCATTACTTGCAGTTTTATATAGTGCGGACATGAGCCGAAGGCATCAGAGCGCTTTAAAACACACAGGATACAGGGTTACAGCAGACTACAGTAATAGTATTTAAGCTCGGACATCTAGTGGATGCATAAAAATGTAACCACAAGAGTTAGTTACACCAGTTGGGTTGAGGACATACACAGATACACAAAGTCAGATCAGGGCGCAGTGGAGAAAGTACTTAAGTCTGGTTGAGGGTGGATTAACCAACTTGTCTGTCAAATAGAACCTTGATGTTCTTTTTGAAAGAGTGCAGCGCTCTGTGAGTAATGCACGCAATTTTGAATTGGGGAGCCATTGGAAGGTTAGCATAGCAGGGGAAATGTGGTCACATTTCTTGATGCTTAAGACGAAGGGTGCTGCAGCATGCAGTGTTGCTCTCAATGGGCCTAGGTGAACTTTGGGAATGCCTGAGAGAAGGGCAATTCCAAAGTGTAGTCTCGGGAGAATGTGAAACTGCACCACTGTTTTGAGGTTCTGATCGAAATCAGTTGTTTGATTTCCCAAAAGCTGCCTAAGTTGGTGGTGTGTGCTGTTGGCCATGGCTGCTATGAGGCTGTGAGGATTGAGATGATTATCAAGGGTGATGCCGAGTGATCTGGCACTCATGACAATAGAGAGGCAGCCATTGAAGGCAGGAATGGAATGTTGCCATCCATTCTTGCACTAGATTTATTGCTTTTGGAGGTGAGATCAAGAGAAATTCTATTTTAGTTGGGTTGAGTTCTAAATGGTGGTTTGACATCTAGTTTTGAATCTTAAAGAGTGTATTTGAAAGCAGGGCAATGCCTTCCCAGGATTAGATTTTCAAGTATATTTGGGTGTCGTTGACGTACAGGTGGAAGAGAATCCTAGAGTTTCTGAGAACCACACCTAGTGGTTCTAGATAGAGGTTGGAGAGGGTTGGGGAGAGGATCGAACCTTGAGGAATCTCCTGGTGAATGCTGACTGGTCTGGAGAATAAGTTGCTCATTTTTAAAATTTTGGAGCGGTTTGATAGGTAACAGAAGAACCAGTTGAGGACAGAGCCTCCACATCCCATGCTTAGTTCAAGAATGCAAAGGAGATCAAAATGGTTGACAGTGGTGAATTCTGCAGATAGATCCAAGAGGCCCAAGAGGCCCAGGCGGCAGGAATTGCCGGAGTCGAGGATTCTAAGGGTGTCATCGACAATTTGGAGGATCGCAGTTTCTGTAATCTGACCCTGGAAGAAACCTGATTGGAGAGTGTCTAGGAGGTTGTTTGTTTGAATGTGTGAGGCTAGCTGGTACACTATGCAACTTTCAATTACTTTTCCTAAAACTGGATGTGTGGACAGTAGTTGTTCAGATTCTTTGGATCGAGATGTTGTTTTTTTATGAGTGGAGTGATTTGACTCATTTTTGGTCATTCTGGGAAGAGGCCCTGTTTGAGAGAGGACTCGACCAAGGTGGTTCATATGGAGAGTAGGTGTTTGGCAAGAGATTTGCTGATAGAGCCTGGAATGGCATCCTGATGATGGTTTCAGGGTTTTACTTTGGAGATAGTTTGTTGTATGTCCTGCTCGGATGAAAGGATTACCATAATTATAGTGCCTTGCATGGCAAAGACTCCACTGTTTCAAGGGAGTTGTTGATAGGATGAAAGATATGGATGTCTCTAACTTTTTTAATCAATAAATCCACAAAGTTGTTTCAAAGGGCCACAGGTGGCTTAGGAGCGAAGTGATCGAGGGGTTAGTCCACTGTTCAATGACCTTAAATAGGCGCTTCAGTCTATTTGTTGCAGAATTCACAAGGGCACTGATATTGTAGGATTTGGCTCTGAGTATTCAGTCTCTCGCTTTGCAAAGCTTAGTCATACTCATGTGAGATGTTGCTTGTCTCCATTCTTTCTCGCATTTTCTGATAACCTTTCGTTCTTCATAAAGCTCTTTTGAAAACCAGGGCCTAGAGGGTTTTGGTCTGGATAAATTGCACTTTAGGGGTGAACATTTGTCAATAAGGGAGTCCTGCAGGAGTTGTACTTGTCAGTGGCCTTGTTAATGTCAAGATGAGGTGTAATCACAATTAGGGTGGGAAAGGCCATGATGGCTATGGATTCTGTGTCAAGTGTGGATGTGTCTCTAAGTTATATTTTCTCTTTCTTGATTTGCCTGTATTTTTGGTGGAAGAGAGGTTAGAAAAAACTGTATCTACATGTGATCAGACCAGTTGACTGGGATGGGGTTGTATATCTTTAGGTAGGGGAAACTGGAAACTTTCAGATCAAGAATGGTGCCTTTGTGGTGTAGGTTTATGGCAGTGATGTTGGAGATCAATGACATTGAGAAAGAAGGTAAAAATGCCCACATAGCTGTTGCCCACGTCTTCTCAGTGGATGTTGAAGTCACGAAGAAAGACATTGTTGTCATAGCTCATTGTTGAGAGGTTAAGAAATCCATGCATTCCTCGATGAAGGTGTTGTTTTGCCCCGGTGGCAAGTAAATCACATTCAATCTGAGGATAGAGGTAGTGGATGTTGACAATTTCACCGACATGCATTCAAAGACTGAAAGTGAGTCATCAGCATCTCAGAGAGTTTCAGTGAATGAGTGTGAGACCTCCACCATATCTATATTCCGCGCTCACACCGTAAAATTGAATAGTTGCAAGGAAAAAGAAGGTCTAGAGCGTGGTTAGATGAGACATTGAGCCCCATTTATGTGAGGATCAGGATGTCAAGATTGTGGGTCAGGATCAAGTCTGATAACTCTGGACAGTGTTTGACTGCAATTGTGTAGCATGCAGCTCAGGGAGAAGCTGTTGTCTTTCTGACTTAGCTGTTCCAGGAGGGTAGATGGGATTTGTATCAAGGTAAGAGGGGTTGAGCGTGCACTGGGATGGTGTATGAGTTTTATTGTGTCAGAAATGATGGTGGAAATCGAGCAGCCCCTTGTGGGAAGATAGGAGGAGGGGGTAGCAGAATTTGAAGCTGCGTAACTCTTTAGGAGATAGAGTAGGTCTGAGTTGTCTAGGGGTGGAGGTGTCTGTTTCTGTCTGGATAGATGGCAGTTTTTTGTTATGCTAGAAGGGTGAGGGGAATGGTCTGCAGGGGGTGATGGTGGTAGAAGTGGCAAGAAGATAGAGAGTCACTATGCTGGAATACAGCTGATGTGTAGATATCCATTCTTCAAGAGAGGTGTGAGAATGAGGATAGGAGCTTGTTGAACAGAGGTCAGTTTTGTTCAGTACTAGTAGTGGGGTGGAGGTGGACTGTTCGGAGTGGACTCTGAGGGGTTGGTGTTCAGGAGGGGGGAGGTGCTGGTTGTTGAAGTCTGGTGTTGGAGCAGGGGATAAAATGTAAATGTAAATGTAAATGTGTTTGTATTTATATAGCGCACTTCTACCCAGAGGTCTCGTAGCGCTGTATTCATACCGCTGTGGAACCCATCCTGGATTTCCTGTGAAATGTCCACTCCTGGGCACCCCCAAGGTGAAGCCAGGCATCCAAGCACTGCTGGGGCCGTTGTGGAGATTAAGCAAGCTATTGCCCAGAGTCACAGAGTGGGACCCATGATTAGACTAGGCACCGAGGCGAGAATGATCAGGTCCGGGGATATTGAGTCCAAGATCCGCCGAGGTGGGAATTGAACCCTGGTCCCGGGCCAGACCTCTGCATCAGGGTCTGCCGCTCTAACCATTGAGCCACGCTTCTCCACAAAAAAAGGTTGGGAGGAAGGGGAGACATGTTGGCCAACTCTGGGGATTAAAAAAGGTTGGGAGCGGATAAATTAAGTTGATTGTGTCCAGAATTGTATCACTGGCATTGAATATGATGTTCCCATTGTTGTAAATGGACATAGAAAGGTTCCCCGAGAGGGCAAAGCAGGAGCAGAATTTGAGGTTGCATCCAAGGGGGATGTTAGATAGAGAAGAGGATGGGATAAAACTGTGCAGGGATATGATCCATAGATCAGTGTTGTGTGTGAAGAGGAGGAGGTCAGTTTTGCATTGGCAGTGGTTTTGTCAGCAAAGAGGTTTTCTGGGAAGTCTCTCAAGGTCCTGTTTTTCATTGCATGTTTGGAAGGATTTGGTGGGTATTTGATCTTGAAAGCATTTGCACCGGATTTGGAAAGGGGCCCTGGGGTGGACTTGGTGGCAACAGATGTCGTCAACATGTTGGAGGCTGATGACTGTTGGGAAGTTATAGGAGTTGACCAAAGCAGCCATTGCTACATTAAAGATGGTCCTCCTGAGGTCATCCACAGCCTTGCAAAGCGCACTGTGATCGAGGAAACTGGCTAATCCTGTGGCAGCTCCAGGCTTATACGGTGAGATGGAGGAGATAAATCCCCAGTAGACCCTCTGAAGAGCGACAGGATTTGGCATTTTGATGTGTGGCTGGCGGCTGGATTGCTTGATTATGCAGAGCAGGAGCATGAGGTGGCCATCTTGGTGAGGGTTTGTTCACTCGAGGAGGGGTTTCTACTGTTGCTGTTGGAAGAGTAGTTATTCTTTTGGTGAATCAATTATAACTTTGCTGGGGAGGCTTCTTAATAGTAATGTGAAATACCCCAAATAGCAAGGGGCAGTGTCCAAACAAATTGGAACCGTTTATGTCTGAGTCTATTAATTACAATTACATTTTCTCAAAGAATGGAAGAAAATCACCACAGAGAAATGGGTGTCAAAACTAATACAATTTGGATATTGCATAGAAAGCCCCAAAGAAAAAGGTACATTCAAGACAAGAGAGCCTGCCTACTCAAGTAAGTTAAGGAGTTGCAGTTAGTACAAAGACTGGGAAGAAACAAGGAAAACTACTCAACATATTTCTTAAGACGAAAAGGAGATGCATCACTCAGAGCAATCCTAGACCTCAGATTTCTAAGCAAATTCACACGAACTCAGAGGTTCAAGATGACCACACTACAGGGGGTAATACCAAAAATTCAAATTGGGTATTTTATGGCCACAATACATTTGAAAGACTCTTACCTACTCATCACCATGAATAGAAGTCCCAAAAGATACCTCAGACTCAAGGAACACTACCAGTTCAAGGTACTGACCTTTGGAATAAAGTCAGCACAAAGAGTATACACAAAGGGGTCCATTAGGATGGCGGGCGGATTTCCCCCGCCAGGCTGGCGGTAGCCACCGCCAACCTGGCGGGGGCAATCTGCCCGCCATCCTTCCCTGTATTCCCCCCCGCCATATTAGTATGACGGAAGAAAACACCGCCCGCCACTTTTCCGCCCCGGTCGCCTTGCGGCCGGGGCGGAAAAAGTTTAATATGGTGGCGGTGTCTATTAGACACCGCCAGTCATATTACGATGGCAAGAGTGCAATGCCTTTCCATGGCGGCAATGCCGCCACGGAAATGCATATTTACAACAAGGGGTGAGAATACAGGATGTGCCCGCCACTTTGGCGGGCACATCCAAATGGGACCCCCGCCCTTAAGGCGGGCGGTCCCGTTTTCCGATGAGGCTCAAAGTGCCTAGCAATAGTAGCAGCACACATACGGCGGCAGGCAATACACATCTATCCCCACCTAGATGACTGATTGGTAAGAGAAAATTCATACAAACGATGCACACAACATATCCAACTGGTCATAACAACTCTTTTTCAACTAGGGTTTTCAATTCACATGGAAAAGTCCTCAACCGAACCAGAACAGGGAAGGGTTATATTGGGTGCAAGATTAAATACAATACTCAGGAAAGACTTCTCAGTGAGAAGAGAACAATAGCGCGTCTGAAGGAGGCACAACTCTACTGGAAGGGGCAAGCTCTGACAGTGAGGATGGTGCGAAATCTGATGGGAATGATGGATTCACATGAGACCATTTCATCAATGGTTGCAGAGTCAATGGTCACAATCAACAGGGAGTTGGGAAGATATAGTGGTTGTCACGCATAAAATAGAAAAGTGTGATGGAACAGAGCACATATACTACAAGGAAGGAATTTTACACAGCAACATCCTATACTGACCATAACAACGGGTGCCTTAGGTAAGAGATGGTGGGTGCAGATGAACAACCTCAAAGTCAGGGGGATCTGAAAGGACCAGGATGCAGTACAACACATCAATGTCCTAGAACTGAAGACAGTATTCCTAGACTTAACGACTTATACGCCTTTCAGAAATAGCTCTGGGGAAAACCATATTGATCGAACAGACAACACAACCACCATGTTTTATATAAACGGACAAGGAGGGACCCAGTTGATACCACTGTCAAGACTAGCACAGGAAATATGGATCTGCGCCATCCAAAGAGAAATGCAGATGGCAGCTATCCACCTAGCAGGGAAGGACAATACAGAAGCAGACAGACTAAGCAGACAAGCTTCATGGTCTCACGAGTGGGAACTGAGTCAAACGGTACTCAAAGATTTTTCACAGATGAGGAACACCTAAAATTAATCTCTTTGCAACTATCCAGAATGCAAAATGCAACCACTTTACCTTGAGACAACAGTATCACCGATCACTCGGGTATGCATTGTCAATAAACTGGTCTGGGAAATATTTGTACACTTTTCCTCCCATACCATTGCTCCACAAGGTGATCAGCAAATGCAGGAGCAGCAACATGACACATACTGATTGCATGGAGAAGTGTGGCTCACTGGTTAGAGGAGGCAGACCTGGAAGCAGAGGTCAGCCCGGGACCAGGGTTCAATTCCCGGCTCGGTGGGGTCTTGAGTCCTAAAATGTCCATGGACTCGACAATTCTCGCTCCGGTGCCTACTTGATTCACGGGTTCACACTCTGCGACTCTGGGCAATAGCTTGCTTAATCACCACAACGGCCCCTCGCGGCGGGATGCCTGGCTTTCACCTTGCGGATACCCTGCCGGGGTTATCTCACAGGGGAATACCAGGACGGGTTCCCTAAGCAAGCGCTTAGAAACCGCTCGGTGATTTGCGCTATATAAATTCCTGTACATTTACATTTACACATGACAGTGGGCAAGGCAGCAGTATTTCTCAGATCTGAGAAACCTGTCACATGGGAGGTTTTACAGACTACCAATCAGACTTGTCAATGCAAAAAGCTAAGTTTTTCCATCCAGGACCAGAGTCCTTATGTCTGACAGCATGGCTCCTGAAGACTTAGAATTTACACACCAAAAACTACCAGAAAAGATACTGGCTGTCTTGAAGAAGACAAAGAACATGTTACACAGCAAAATGGGAAAGATTCTCACTATTGTGCAGGAAAGAAGTATTTTGTAAAAGAATATACAAGCAAAAGACAGTTCTAAGATACTTAACACACCTTTTAGAGTGAAGACTAACCTATTCATCCCTGAAGGTGCATTTGGCAGCAGTAGGGGCATACTCTAGATGTCACATTAGAAGACGTTTTTTCACGTCACCAGTCATCAAACGGTTCTTGAAAGGAGCAAAAAGAATTGCACCCTCAAAAAGGGTACCAGCTACAACCTGGAATTTAATTATAGTTCTCACACAATTATTGAAAACACTCTTCGAACCATTACATAAGACATCAGTACAAATGCTCACACTAAAGACTGCTTTTTTAGTGGCCTTTACATAACTACGCAGAGATAGTGAGTTACAAGCACTCACAATACAGGAACCGTACTTTCGGATACAGAAGGACAAAATTGTCATGAGAACAGATTTGCAGTTCTTGCCAAAGTTGATCTCACAATTCCACATGAGTCGGAGTATTCAGATAGCAAGTTTCTTTCAGAAACCAAAGACACATGCAGAAAGAACATTAAACACTCTAGATGCAAGGCGAGCAGTAATGAATTACATAGAATGGAAAAATGCTCATAGGAAGACAAAGCAACTAGTCCTGTCATTTGCAAATAATTTCCTGGGAAGACCAGTAACAAAGAATTCAATTGCAAGATGAATTGGGCAAACAATCCAATTATGTGACAAACAGGCATGTGTCGCACTATAAAGCAATCCTGGTGCACTCTCAACCTTTTAGAGTGAAGACTAACCTGTTCATCCCTGAAGGTGCATTTGGCAGCACTAGGGGCATACTCTAGACGTCACATTAGAAGACGTTTTTTCACGTCACCAGTCATCAAATGGTTCTTGAAAGGAGCAAAAAGAATTGCACCCTCAAAAAGGGTACCAGCTACAACCTGGAATTTAATTATAGTTCTCACACAATTATTGAAAGCACTCTTCGAACCATTACATAAGACATCAGTACAAATGCTCACACTAAGGACTGCTTTTTTAGTGGCCTTTACATAACTACGCAGAGATAGTGAGTTACAAGCACTCACAATACAGGAACCGTACTTTCGGATACAGAAGGACAAAATTGTCAAGAGAACAGATTTGCAGTTCTTGCCGAAGTTGATCTCACAATTCCACATGAGTCGGAGTATTCAGATAGCAAGTTTCTTTCAGAAACCAAAGACACATGCAGAAAGAACATTAAACACTCTAGATGCAAGGCGAGCAGTAATGAATTACATAGAATGGAAAATTGCTCATAGGAAGACAAAGCAACTAGTCCTGTCATTTGCAAATAATTTCCTGGGAAGACCAGTAACAAAGAATTCAATTGCAAGATAAATTGGGCAAACAATCCAATTATGTGACAAACAGTCATGTGTCGCACTATAAAGCAATCCTGGTGCACTCTCAACCTTTTAGAGTGAAGACTAACCTATTCATCCCTGAAGGTGCATTTGGCAGCAGTAGGGGCATACTCTAGATGTCACATTAGAAGACGTTTTTTCACGTCACCAGTCATCAAACGGTTCTTGAAAGGAGCAAAAAGAATTGCACCCTCAAAAAAGGTACCAGCTACAACCTGGAATTTAATTATAGTTCTCACACAATTATTGAAAGCACTCTTCGAACCATTACATAAGACATCAGTACAAATGCTCACACTAAGGACTGCTTTTTTAGTGGCCTTTACATAACTACGCAGAGATAGTGAGTTACAAGCACTCACAATACAGGAACCGTACTTTCGGATACAGAAGGAGAAAATTGTCATGAGAACAGATTTGCAGTTCTTGCCAAAGTTGGTCTCACAATTCCACATGAGTCGGAGTATTCAGATAGCAAGTTTCTTCCAGAAACCAAAGACACATGCAGAAAGAACATTAAACACTCTAGATGCAAGGCGAGCAGTAATGAATTACATAGAATGGAAAAAGGCTCATAGGAAGACAAAGCAACTAGTCCTGTCATTTGCAAATAATTTCCTGGGAAGACCAGTAACAAAGAATTCAATTGCAAGATGAATTGGGCAAACAATCCAATTATGTGACAAACAGGCATGTGTCGCACTATAAAGCAATCCTGGTGCACTCTCAACAAGAAAGAAGGGAGCTACATTGGCTTTCCTAGCAAATACTCCGCTTCAAGACGTTTGTATGGCAGCAAACTTGCCAACAGTGCACAGGTTCACAAAACACTACTGTGTGGACATTCAGATGAACAAAGAACCACAAGTAGGCCAACATGTCTTACAACATCTTTTTTTAAATCAACGCTAATTTTCAACCCAACCACCATTGTAGTAAAAACTGCTACAAAATCAATGCACAGCATGTGAATCCAGAAAAGATTCATGCTCTAAAACATATAGGGGCATATTATCAAGGACCGGTGTTAAAAGTATCACTATTTTAAAACGGCGATAATGGGCTTGATAATACGCCCTTGTTGGTTCCCATAGAAGCCCATGTTTTGGTGTTAACATGGGCTTCTATGGGAATTAACAAGGGCGTATTATCAAGCCCAATATCACCGTTTTATCGGCAGTTTTCTGCCGATAAAACAGCGATAATTTTAACACTGGTCCTTGATAGTATGCCCCATAGTTTCTTTCCTTTCGGTGTAGTGTTGCAGCTTGAAGAATTTCTGGATTCAAAAGTGAACCCACCCTCCTCCGCCAAGAAGATGAGAGGGGAAAAAAATGAATCTGAAGATGGCGACCAAAGGTGGAAGGTTCTGAAAGAAGCACAACAAACTCACAAGGTGTTCCATATGAAGGTACGTTGATGCCCACCAACACCAAACACAAACATAGTAGAAGGACCTTTGGCCTTGAGTCTTTTCCTCTTCCTTTCGATATCTGCCTCTTGCTGCTGGCTGTCGAACTTTTACACCGACTTCACATTAATTGGTGTTTGTTATGTTAAAGTTTAGGAGAAAGTTAAAATTAGTTTCATAACAGAGCATCTGGTTTCTGTTTACATCTTCCCAATTCCACTGATCTTTCAGATAGTCACAAATGAAAATGATTGTAGTAAAGTTTTCCAGAACAGATCTGCTCCATTAAATATGGATATAGCACTACAAAACCCAATTCAACTTCAGCATGCTTTTTTCATAACTGAATAATAAAGTAGTGCAGACATAGACATGGGCCAAGACCCAAGGTTTAGGTTGAGTTGTAAGTTAAAGTATTCACAAAAACACAATTGAGGTAATGTACTTAACTTATTTACTTCAATTGAGTCTGAGGCAATTTTAGGCGGGAGACAGCTAAAATGAATCACTGACATATTATGGAAAGACACAATATCATACTACAAAAATATCGGCACAAAAATATCGAACACAATAATATCGACATCCTATACATAACTAAAACATACAAAAATATCAGATACACAATATCGACCTACATAAACATTGATCTCACTAAAATTCGACAACATACATATCGAAAGATATAAATATCGACTACATTAAAATATATACACTAAGTCAAAAATATCGAGAACACATTTATCATCAACAATATTATCGTTAATTTATATATATCGAAATTATTTATATATATATATATCAATACTTTCCAACGTGTAAAAATTAAATTAACACCAAAATACACATCGCTCATAACAAACTATAAATATAATTACATTTCAGATTTATAAAACATCTAATAATTTAAAAAATTTAAATAAAAGATTTTAATTAAATTATATAAAATTAACACCCAAAATTATTATTTTACGTTTGCCTTCTATAGAAAAAAAAACTTAACATATATTCAAAAATACAAACTGACCAATGAAAACACTGAAAATATAAATTAACCAATAGCAAACTAATTACTAACTCCAAACCACTATATAAACAATTACACACTAAACCCAAACCACATGAAGAAAAAAATGACAGGAGAAAATACATTGGATAAATTCGACTACACCTACAAGAACATCAAGATTGAACCTAAAATTCAATGGATTAAAAGTAAGTAACTAAAATAAACTAAATAAAACTAACTGCTAGAATGTTAAAAATTACAAACATGATAAAATTACTAATGCATATCTACTTTTTATTTTCTCCTACCACTACAGAATACTCTACTAACAAAGAACAGAGAACATAATTCTGAAAACCAGGATACTACTAACAACGTAAGTATGTTCAAACATGAAACTAACTGCTAAAATGTTAAAAATAACAAACATGTTCAAATTACTAATGCATATCTACTTTTTATTTTCTCCTACCACTACAGAATACTCTACTGACAAAGAACATAGAACAAAAATCAGAAAACCAAGATACAACTAACAAAGTAAGTATGTTCAAACATTTTCTTAAAAAACATAAAATAAGTTTAAGCTAAATTTATAGCAAAAACTGTAATTGCAACCTAAAAAATATCTCTGAACAATTAACACAAATAAATGCATTTTTTCCTACCAGATCAACAAAACACAGAAAATAAAGGCCACAACTAAACAGTCAAGTACATCAAAATCAAAGACCGAATTTCTACAAATGTAAGTATATACTATAAAAATGTTTTTACATTAACTTAAAATACATACATTATTTTTTAAATAACTACAAAATATATTTCTTGCAGAATAACAAACAACAAAATGACTGAAGGAGCTGAATTTGTTACCAGCCAGAAAGGAAAACTATTACTCTGCTACATGGTTTACACTTATACCCAAGAGAAACAATCTGGGTTGAAAGTTAATTGGAAATGTAGCAAATATTACTCAAACAAATGTTACGGAACGGCAACAACTAGAGAAGCAACAGTACTTTATACTAGGGAACACAACCACCCACCAAACGTAACAGAAATAGAAGTTAGAACAGTATTGGAAAACATAAAAGAGGCAAGCACAGGTTCCCAAAAAGCAACAAGCGTCATCTTAAAAGAACAAATTCCCCAAATACCTAAAACAGCCACTACTCAGATGCCAAATATAGTTTCACTAAAAAGAACAATAACAAAAATAACAACTACTACTACCACTCAACCTCCTAGAACATATAGCGATATCAATTTAAATCCTAACCAAACTATAACTTTAAGCGAACGACCATTTGTCATTTACGACAATGAAAAAAATGATTTTTAGCACTAATATAAACCTCATAAACCTTCAGCAAAGCCAATATTGGATGATGGATGGGACTTTTAACATCTGTCCCAAACCTTTTTTACAATTATACACAATACATGGCCTATATCTAAACTGCAACATACCTCTACTTTATGCACTTCTTCCAAATAAAACTAATTCCACTTATATGGCATTATTAAACACAATCAAACAAAAAACTAATGACTATTCCCCTGAAAAAATAATACTTGATTTTGAACAAGCAATGCTTTCAAGTATTTTAAAAATACACCCCCATACCTGTATTCAAGGCTGCTATTATCATTTTAACCAGTGTCTATGGAGACATTTACAAAAGACAACTTTAAGCATAGAATATGCAACAAACTCATCTTTTGCATATTTAGGTTGAGGTTGAGTTGTAAGTTAAAGTATTCACAAAAACACAATTGAGGTAATGTACTTAACTTATTTACTTCAATTGAGTCTGAGGCAATTTTAGGCGGGAGACAGCTAAAATGAATCACTGACATATTATGGAAAGACACAATATCATACTACAAAAATATCGGCACAAAAATATCGAACACAATAATATCGACATCCTATACATAACTAAAACATACAAAAATATCAGATACACAATATCGACCTACATAAACATTGATCTCACTAAAATTCGACAACATACATATCGAAAGATATAAATATCGACTACATTAAAATATATACACTAAGTCAAAAATATCGAGAACACATTTATCATCAACAATATTATCGTTAATTTATATATATCGAAATTATTTATATATATATATATCAATACTTTCCAACGTGTAAAAATTAAATTAACACCAAAATACACATCGCTCATAACAAACTATAAATATAATTACATTTCAGATTTATAAAACATCTAATAATTTAAAAAATTTAAATAAAAGATTTTAATTAAATTATATAAAATTAACACCCAAAATTATTATTTTACGTTTGCCTTCTATAGAAAAAAAAACTTAACATATATTCAAAAATACAAACTGACCAATGAAAACACTGAAAATATAAATTAACCAATAGCAAACTAATTACTAACTCCAAACCACTATATAAACAATTACACACTAAACCCAAACCACATGAAGAAAAAAATGACAGGAGAAAATACATTGGATAAATTCGACTACACCTACAAGAACATCAAGATTGAACCTAAAATTCAATGGATTAAAAGTAAGTAACTAAAATAAACTAAATAAAACTAACTGCTAGAATGTTAAAAATTACAAACATGATAAAATTACTAATGCATATCTACTTTTTATTTTCTCCTACCACTACAGAATACTCTACTAACAAAGAACAGAGAACATAATTCTGAAAACCAGGATACTACTAACAACGTAAGTATGTTCAAACATGAAACTAACTGCTAAAATGTTAAAAATAACAAACATGTTCAAATTACTAATGCATATCTACTTTTTATTTTCTCCTACCACTACAGAATACTCTACTGACAAAGAACATAGAACAAAAATCAGAAAACCAAGATACAACTAACAAAGTAAGTATGTTCAAACATTTTCTTAAAAAACATAAAATAAGTTTAAGCTAAATTTATAGCAAAAACTGTAATTGCAACCTAAAAAATATCTCTGAACAATTAACACAAATAAATGCATTTTTTCCTACCAGATCAACAAAACACAGAAAATAAAGGCCACAACTAAACAGTCAAGTACATCAAAATCAAAGACCGAATTTCTACAAATGTAAGTATATACTATAAAAATGTTTTTACATTAACTTAAAATACATACATTATTTTTTAAATAACTACAAAATATATTTCTTGCAGAATAACAAACAACAAAATGACTGAAGGAGCTGAATTTGTTACCAGCCAGAAAGGAAAACTATTACTCTGCTACATGGTTTACACTTATACCCAAGAGAAACAATCTGGGTTGAAAGTTAATTGGAAATGTAGCAAATATTACTCAAACAAATGTTACGGAACGGCAACAACTAGAGAAGCAACAGTACTTTATACTAGGGAACACAACCACCCACCAAACGTAACAGAAATAGAAGTTAGAACAGTATTGGAAAACATAAAAGAGGCAAGCACAGGTTCCCAAAAAGCAACAAGCGTCATCTTAAAAGAACAAATTCCCCAAATACCTAAAACAGCCACTACTCAGATGCCAAATATAGTTTCACTAAAAAGAACAATAACAAAAATAACAACTACTACTACCACTCAACCTCCTAGAACATATAGCGATATCAATTTAAATCCTAACCAAACTATAACTTTAAGCGAACGACCATTTGTCATTTACGACAATGAAAAAAATGATTTTTAGCACTAATATAAACCTCATAAACCTTCAGCAAAGCCAATATTGGATGATGGATGGGACTTTTAACATCTGTCCCAAACCTTTTTTACAATTATACACAATACATGGCCTATATCTAAACTGCAACATACCTCTACTTTATGCACTTCTTCCAAATAAAACTAATTCCACTTATATGGCATTATTAAACACAATCAAACAAAAAACTAATGACTATTCCCCTGAAAAAATAATACTTGATTTTGAACAAGCAATGCTTTCAAGTATTTTAAAAATACACCCCCATACCTGTATTCAAGGCTGCTATTATCATTTTAACCAGTGTCTATGGAGACATTTACAAAAGACAACTTTAAGCATAGAATATGCAACAAACTCATCTTTTGCATATCAAATAAAAAAACTCACACCACTGGCTTACGTTCCAGAAACAGACGTAGTAGAACACTACAACCTTTTAATTGATAGCACCTTTTATAAACAAAATGAAGAAAAATTAAGTCAACTTTTAGACTACGTTGAAGATACCTGGGTAGGCAGACTCCACAGATCTGGCCACAGAAGAAATCCTAAATTCCTAATACCCTGGTGGAACGTTTACCGAAGCACCTTAAATGGTGAATCAAAAACAAACAACGCTGTTGAAGGCTGGCCCAATGCCTTCCTACAATCAACTGGACGAACTAAACCAAGTTTAGAAAAATGTATTAAATGCCTACAAAAAGAACAAAGCTATCAAGAGTTCAGAATGGAACAATCCATTACTGAACTAACTCCAAAAACATCTAAACAAACCAAGCAAATGCACAAATACCTACAACAACAAGTAAAGTTGTACCCCAGCACAAAAGGCATTGAATACCTCAACATAATAGCCAAAACACTACTCTAAATTACTGTGAACAACAAACCAGTCCTAAAAAATAAAACCAATACAATATAAATAACAATAATACATTTTATCTACAAAAAAATTAATGTGTGCAATATATGTAATATTTTATTACATATATATACACACATTATTAAATTTGAAATAAATAAACCATAACAATAATGATAATAACATTACCCACCCACAATAAATAAAATGTAAAAAACTTACCAAGCATATTCCAAGTGCTGTAGAATGCATCTTCACCAAAACAATCCAATTAGGAAAAAGTTTGCCCCAAAAAAATTAAAAAATACAACTGTCCTAAAACTGAATGATCCATTCAACGAATATCCTTCGAATAACCATAAAAAACCCGAAAATTTATAAAATATAGAACAAACGCTCCAGGAAACCCAAAAAATTTAAAGAAGTGTTCAAAATCCATTAGTTAATAATACTAACAAGCACTTCTTTAAAAAAAAAAAAACGACTACTTCCGACATCACGTAGACCTGCAACAAAAAAATATAAACCATACATACCCACCCACATAAAACAACACATAAACACCTACTAACATCACTAGTAACATTATATTTAACCTAAATATACTTTAAACATCGAAATACTGACTCTACAAACAAGCCTAAAACAAGCTAAAAGTACGTACATCCACCATACGTAAATACAGCATCTCAAACAGTTTAATATAACTAATTTACTTCTAACAACACTAAATAGTACCACACTACTATCAAAAGTACTTTAAAACACACTTAAAACATATAAAACAAACCTTACCTTTAGCGACGTGAAGTGTCTCCCAACCGCGAGCTGGTCTTCATCCAAATGACACAAAATGACCTAAAGCGGTTACAAAAGAAAAGACCCAAAACTAATACAATAGATTAACCTTACAAACATATTATTTAATTTTTTTAAATATTCCTTTATAGATTTAAAAATAAATACTATGTCAAAAAATAAATGTTTTTTATTTGTATTAAAATACTTGAAATGTATATATTTTGTAAAATTATAAAAATAAATATTATAAAATACATAATATTTATTATTATAATTATTAAAACCTGGAAAAATTGTACAAAATTCTGTGAGACAAATTTTCAATTAGTATATACATAAACCTGTGTTAAAATGTTTTTTTCATTTAAATATATTGTTTAAAAAATTAATATGAATACGTTTAATATTAATATAAAACAGTATGTACAACCAACATGTATAACAATATAAAAATATTGTATAATATGTGAAAAAATTGTACTTTTTTGTTATCATTTTAAACCATACTTGCATCTGTATTATTTTTTTTTAAATAAAATGTACAATTTCAAACAAATATAAAAATGTAAATTGATTATAAAATTGTTTTCCAAATATATGTAACCATATAAATTAGTATGAGATAAAAATGTAATACTAATGTTTTTTTTTTGTCATGTCATTAAAAAAATAAAAGATTCCAACTACACAAAAATTGTATACATTTATTTATAGTCATAAATAAATTACTATTCCCACTCCAATCTACATTATTTTGTGGTACATGCTGAACACTAATAAAATATATTTTACTATTCCCACTTCAATCTACATTAAATTGGGATAGGTGCTGGACACTAATTTGAAATTATTTACTATTCCCACTCCAGTCTACATTAAATTGGGGTAAGTGCTGGACACTAATTAAATATAATGTACTATTCCCACTCTACATAAAATTGGGGTAAGTGCTGGACACTAATTATAATTTACTATTCCCACTCCAGTCTACATTAAATTGGGGTAGGTGCTGGACACTAATTAAATAAAATGTACTATTCCCACTCAAGTCTACATTAAATTTGGGTAGGTGCTGGACACTAATTAATTATAATTTACTATTCCCACTCCAGTCTACATTAAATTGGGGTAGGTGCTGGACACTAATTAAATAAAATGTACTATCCCCACTCCAGTTTACATAAAATTGGGGTAAATGCTGGACACTAATTAATTATAATGTACTATTCCCTCTCCAGTCTACATAAAATTGGGGTAAGTGCTGGACACTAATTAATTATAATTTACTATTCCCACTCCCATCTACATTAAATTGAAGTAGGTGCTGGACACTAATTAAATAAAATGTACTATTCCCACTCCAGTCCACATTAAATTTGGGTAGGTGCTGGACACTAATTAATTTTAATTTACTATTCCCACTCCACTCTACATTAAATTGTGGTAGATGCTGGACACTGATTAAATAAAAATTACTATTCCCACTCCATTCTACATTAAATTGGGGTAGGTGCTGGACACTAATTAAATATAAATTACTATTCCCACTCCAGTCTACATTAAATTGGGGTAGGTGCTGGACACTAATTAAATACAATTTACTATTCCCACTCCAGTTTACATAACATTGGGGTAAATGATGGACACTAATTAATTATAATGTACTATTCCCACTCCAGTCTACATACAATTGGAGTAAGTGCTGGACACTAATTATAATTTAGTATTCCCACTCCAGTCTACATTAAATTGAAGTAGGTGCTGGACACTAATTAAATAAAATGTACTATTCCCACTCCAGTTTACATAAAATTGGGGTAAATGCTGGACACTAATTAATTATAATTTACTATTCCCACTCCAGTCTACATAAAATTGGGGTAAGTGCTGGACACTAATAATTATAATTTACTATTCCCACTCCAGTCTACATTAAATTGGGGTAGGTGCTGGACACTAACTTAAAATTATTTAATTTTTTCCACTCCAGTCTACATTAAATTGGGGTAGGTGCTGGACACTAATTAAATACAATTTACTATTCCCACTCCAGTTTACATAACATTGGGGTAAATGATGGACACCAATTAATTATAATTTACTATTCCCACTCCAGTCTACATAAAATTGGAGTAAGTGCTGGACACTAATTAATTATAATTTAGTATTCCCACTCCAGTCTACATTAAATTGAAGTAGGTGCTGGACACTAATTAAATAAAATGTACTATTCCCACTCCAGTTTACATAAAATTGGGGTAAATGCTGGACACTAATTAATTATAATTTACTATTCCCACTCCAGTCTACATAAAATTGGGGTAAGTGCTGGGCAATAATTAATTATAATTTACTATTCCCACTCCAGTCTACATTAAATTGAAGTAGTTGCTGGACACTAATTAAATAAAAATTACTATTCCCACTCCACTCTACATTAAATTGGGGTAGGTGCTGGACACTCATTAATTTTAATTTACTATTCCCACTCCAGTTTACATAAAATTGAGGTAAATGCTGGACACTAATTAATTATAATTTACTATTCCCACTCCAGTCTACATAAAATTGGGGTAAGTGCTGGACACTAATTATAATTTACTATTCCCACTCCAGTCTACATTAAATTGAGGTAGGTGCTGGACACTAATTAAATTAAATTTACTATTCCCACTCCAGTCTTCATTAAATTGGGGTAGGTGCTGGACACTAATTAATTTTTATTTACTATTCCCACTCCCGTCTACATTAAATTGTGGTAGGTGCTGGACACTAATTAAATAAAAATTACTATTCCCATTCCAGTCTACATTAAATTTGAGTAGTAGCTGTAAACCAATAAAATATTTATAATACATCAGAAAAAAATTATAGAAACAAATTAAATAATATAGTAATATAATCTGTGTTTTCTAAACATTAATTTTATTTAAAAATTTTAAATTATATTTTCAACAAAATTAAAAAATATTACAAATTTATACATTGTGAAAGAAATTTAAAAAAAATGTAAATTTTTTTTCCTAAAAATATTTTTTTATTTTGTATTTAATTTCGAAATTTTTATATTTTTTTAAATTTTTTTAACAAATATTGCTTCAAATTTCTAATTTTTTAAAACACTCCCCACCCTTTTCCCCTATAAACTCAACACCCCGATACTACATTTTTTTATTTATTAAATTAAAAAAAAATTACATTTCTTTTTTATTTTTTTAATTTTTAAAAAAAAGTTTTTATACCAATATTACTTCAAATTTATAATTTTTTAAAACACTCCCCACCCTTATACCCTATAAACTCAACATCACGCTACAAAAAACATTTAAATTTTTTTAATTTCATTATTTATTTTTTAAAATTTTATTAAATCTTTTACAAATATTGCTCCAAAATTATTATTTTTTAAAACACTCCCACCATTATCCCCATTAAACTCAACATCCCGCTACAAAATATATAATTTTTTTTAAATTTCATAATTTTTTTTACATTTTATAAAATTTCTAACAAATATTGCTTCGAAATTATGATTTTTTTAAAACACTCCCCACCCTTATCCCCTATAAACCCAATATCCCGCTCCTCAAATGATATATTATTTAAAAAAATATATATAATTATTACATTTTAAAAACACATTGAAATGACTAATTATTAATAAAAACATTTCTAAAAAATAAACATATTTAACTAATAATTACAATATATCAATATTTTCATACAAGGATATTTTGTCTTTCTATATTTTAGCATCCGATATTAAATTACACATACTTAAAACGATATTTTTGTAATCCATATTTAATTATTCAATATACTTTTCCATCGATATTGAAACTTCGATATTCTGTCACATCGATAATAAAAAGTCGATATTATGTCTGCTTACCCGCTAAAATAAAGCCATTTTGACATAGAAAACTGGTAGTCTTCAAATTGAATTGGGTCTCTTGACATGTATGCATTTTCGCTGTTTGCACCACGGGAGCCCATAGCATCTCTGCTACGCTTCTGTTCAAATCATGTCAACATTACAACATTTGGGAATGCTTGTGGTCCTCAAACTCTGTCTCCTACTATCTTTGTATTTAACTCTACATGTAGGGTACTTACAAGTGAGATATCTTTGTGAATGTTATGGTGACCAGAGGCCTTTCGACAGCCAACAAGATGGCTCAGTGAATTACACATTTGTTGCGGACCTCAGATAGATGTATGTTGTTACTACGCATGCTTTTTCAATGCATGCCTTTACCACGCAACTTTTACAACGCAAGTCGTTACAACGACTTGCGTTGGGGGGCGCTGGATAGTGAATAGTTTAATTTACTATTCCAACTCCAGTCCCCGTGGATAGTAGGGAAGGTTTTGGATAGTAAATTAACCTATTCCCTATCCTACAGCGCAAGTCGTTGTAACGACTTGCGTTGTAAAAGTTGCGTGGTAAAGGTAGTGCGTGGTAAAAGTTGCGTTGTAATTGCTGTTCCCCCCTCAGATTCCCTTCAGTTAAATACATTGCATAGCATTATGTTTGGTAATAGTAGCACCTGTTATGCACAGTGCTTTGAAACAGCTAACCATGCACTATGAAAAAGTACAAAACTGTTATTTACTCTTTTTTACACATAACTAAATATACACAACTACTCTTTTTTGGTCTGGGGTAAGACCTTTCCTTTAAAAATATATATAACAAACGCATATAGTAGGCATTTGGTCAGCTTCTTTAAGCGAGCAATTGTTTTGGGTCAGAACCCTTCAGCCATTGCTTGAGACATTGTCAATCACATTTTGGATGAGTATGCAGTAATATTTTAGTCTAACTGTCTTTCTATACCCTGTTTGGGTGTATTCTTCCATCTCCCTCAGTATGCATAATGGATTATTTTACATCTCAAGAGTATGGTCAGTCATCACACTTTTTGCCACATTCTGTTACTCATGTGACATTTGTATTTTATTAATTGACCAACCTTATTTTTCAGTGTAGCATCCACTTTTCTGATGCTGTCACCAGCAGTTGTTTTCTTTAATTTCTCTTCACAGCACAACTTTAATGCTGATTTGCTGCTCCATGCAAATTCTCTGGTGCTCCACCAACCACTCATATTTGTTTTCTTTTCTTGCACTGTCCAGGCATGCTAATACTCAGGGCTTGTGCTCTTGCAGCCCTCAGGGTATATCCCAGGTCAGCATGCTGATTAGCAATGCAGCATAACACCTGTGGCAAAGCTGATTTTATGGACCTCAAAATGAAACACTTATGAAGACCAAGGACCATCTCATTCAACAAGGTGGACTTGTGCTTCTTATGAAGATGATTATGAACAGCTCTAGTTGCTCAAATACCTATGCTACCAGCGGACCTCATCATCAAAGCATCTTCAAGTTAGCTGGACATACAAGTAACAGGCACGACCCACATTAACTAATCACCGAGCCAGCAAGATGGCTCTGCTTGTGTTAACACTGCAAGAATACATGAAGTGGTCACAAGTTTGAGTGTTCAAATCACAGCAGTTTACACAAAGGCTTCCATCCTTCTAATGCTGGTAAATTCTTCACCATTAAATAGACCAAGAGTAACTTTTTGTATTTTTTGTAGCAGCAGGTAAGAAGTATGCTTCTTTGTGTCACTCACTCACTTATAGTTCCTTTTTAACAGGCATGTATCGCACAAGTTTGCGTTGTGTTTGCACTATTGATTTGCATCTTATTCTATGGCCTTATTGGCAGGTTAAACATGCCAGTTGGGAATGTGCCAATTTTACCAATATTTATGGGTCAAAGCACATACACTGGGGGCTGGTCAGCAGCACCCTGTCTGCAAAGATCAGCAATACCAGTCAGCACAAATGGAGGTGACCACACAAAAAGCGGCCTGTTCTGAGTGTCATAGAGTTATTTTCTCATTGATTGCATAATGAAAGGATATAAGCCATTCTGGATGCTTTTGGGCGCAAACAGTAACAATGAATGCACTGCCGCTAGGGCAGCTGCAAACTGGTGCTGCTCTGGGGGCAGCACATTCAAGTGAAATACGGAGCAGCTGTTTCAAAGCCGCTCTGTGTTTGACAGTGCAGGCGGTTTGAAGAAGACAGAGAGATCCCCTTGCAGGCAGGTGCACTGAGAGACTGCACCCATCTGTAAGGGGATAACTAGGGGGGTTCATAGGGCTCCCTTTCTCCCCTCCAGAGGGCCACCTTAAGGAGGCACACTTTCGGTGCACCACCGTTTTGTGGAGCACTTTCAATAAGGGCATGTTTGCCTCGGTGTACACATCCATAATATGGTGCGGGACAGAGCCAAAGTGATTCCCTCATTTGCATGGGGCCAAACCCCCATGCAAATGAAGAACCACCCTCTCATGATAGCACTAGAGCTATATGTGTGCCAGCGCTGTCAGTATTACAGAAGGTAACACACAAGCGTCTGTAGCCCCGTCTGTAATATCATTGTGCCCCGGGGGTGCACTAAGCAGAAACAAAGGCCCGTTGCACCCCCAGGGCACAATGTAGAATAGGGCCCCTGGTGTACAAACTAGTGTACAAGAAATACTAATACCCCCAGTCATGTTAAGAGTAACGATATAAGGGCACATCATTTGTGCAAGTGGCAAGATGCGTGAAGTACTTTGGATTTGCAGGATAAGGGGAAATATCATATATTAAAGTCCTAACCAAGATATCCGAATGATTCCTGTACAGTCAGTGCAGAGGTAATGTGTAATTGTGTCACAATGCTTTTGACCCAGTGCAGCCGCTGTGTAATACTTTAACCGCATGCGTGCGGCAGTTTTTCCCGCTGTGTGCGGCATTTTCATAAATACCATGTTACATGACGAGCTCACCTTGTCATCCGCACAGGGTAGGTAACGCTGATGACGAGCTGAGCTCGTCATCAGCATGGAAAGGGTTAATAAAGGTCACAACAAATAACCCAGAGTTTATGCAGCGTCCACAGCATCCACACTCGGCATTTACTATAACCATGACAGCACTCAATAGGTTAACTAATCGAATTTTTGTCTTTCAAATTTTCAGTTAGTAAAATACATGGTTGATTGTGGCCTATTTTAAAACCCATATTCCAAGTCTCATCATCTTTAACGTTAGTGCTTGGTTATTTTTGTGTGAAGTTTCTGTGACAGAGGGTTTGGTCAGGGAAACAGGTACTAATAATATAGCCCCACTCCCCAGATATGATTCCTGCACTCTGATACACATAGTCTTCAGCCAAATCGATTTTTAGCTTAGTATGTTCAACTAGAAATGTTGATCATGCATAACATCATAAGCATAACCTTTGTTTCTGGGGGAAATGTTACATACATTAGAATGGATTAGCATGCAAGTTACATTGGTATGACCTCTATTTATGCCTCCAATAAAAATGCAGAACTAGATTTACTAAGTCTTAGCTTCTCCCCAATTTTTGTGTGCGGGCAAGATGGCTTCTGCATCCGCGGTCGAGTGAGCTGACCGTTAGACCCCTTCCCGGCTAATCCCTTCTTCCCTGGCTTTTGATCAGGATTATGCAGTGCCGATAGAAGTTTTGCATTTTCCAGCATCTGTAGATGATTTGGTGCTCAAGGATTTGGCTGTGGGGGCTGCTGCTGCCCTCAGCTCTTCTATAATGTCAGCCCCGTTTCCCTTGCTTACTTGCTCAATCCTTCCGATGCCGCCAAAGGCATCCAACAGGGGCGGCAAGTCCCGCGGCCCGCTGACCTGCCTGGATAGTCCATAGAAAAGTACCCTGGACGGGGATGGAGGGAGTGCTGGTGCCAAAGGACGACGCCTGCTGCAGACATATCGGCTGAAACATCGGGATCGAATCATGGTACGAAAGGCAGCCTCTCTGTTTGAGGGCGGCAGACGGTTCCTGCTTTATTTAAAGTGCAAAGCAAGAAGAACAGCCAGCCTCGGGACCTGTCAGTCAGTATACCAGCGTCTCAGAAAACAGAAGCTTACGATCCTGGGGTTGAAGGTAGTTCCCCTGGGGGGTACAGGGGGCTGACAATTCATCTGCCTTGCCCTGTAATGGCACCACCCACGGGATTCTGTAACTCCAGTAATTGAGCAGCATCCCCAATGCATTGTGGGAAATGGAGGCTTTTTGGATCCTGGACATTTTAACAGCGCTAGGGGACAGTAATTGTATGATCAAAGATGGTGACTGGGCGGAAGTAAAGCTACAGACACCTAGCAATGGGGATATCCTCTCAGGTACAATGAGAGAAGAGGATGTAGCAGACAATTTTTTTTCAATGTCAGATCACTCACTTTCTTCCGGGGATGAAAGTTATGGAAAAGTCTGGGCTGGAAATGAGACTGGTTCTAGTAGCCTGCATGGTGGAGATACAGATGGAAAGTCTCTTCATGATTTCGGGACGGTTCGCAACTCAAAAGCTCAAGACGCTCTTTCTGAACACCCGCAGAGTGGATCAATGATATGGGAGTACTTTTTCTCCTCAAAATTGGATCGACTGCCAGCTTCAGGGGCAACTGCAGCAGGTTCTACATTAAATAAAAGTGATCCCGAAGAAATCACCCTCACTACAATTTACAAGATAATTATGGCTCATCCTGATTGAGTCCTTAAAATTCCAGAAAGAAGACACACAGTGGAAAACTGACCGACCTTGAAAATCAGTCTAGAATAAACAATTTGCGAATTTTGGGTATTCCTGAGGGCAAAGAAGGGACGGATGCCAGACAGTTTGTTATAGGGGTTTTCGAGGAAGCATTTACCGAACATAAGCACTGGGACTGGAAAACAGAAGTTCAGAGGGCACATTGATTCCCTTTCAATCAACGCAGAAAACGGGGACTAGGTGACAATCGGCCAGGAGCAATTCTTACTTGCCCAAATAATTTTCTGGCTTGTGAGGCCTTATATGATTTGGCCTGACTGGACCGGAAAAGGGAGGGCAAAGGTTGCTTTTGTATGGCGGCTGTGGAGAAAAGGTGGCTATTACACCAATTAACCCCCCTGTTTCAGGCTAAAGGTGCTCAAGTTTTTTTGCTTAATCCAGCTAATTTGAAGGTGGTTTCTCAGGGGCAAACGTATTTCTTTCAGTCCGAAGTTCAGGCAAAAGAATTTGTGCTGTCATTGTAGGAGATGGAGTGATTTTGAATCAAATGGCTATAGTATCTTGTTTTTTTCTTTAGGACGGGAGGGGGAGGATAGTGTACCTACGATTATCTGCATGTATGCAGCAGTGTTGCAGGATGACAGTATGCAGGACTCCCAATGGAAGGGGGTGTTAGATTTGTGGGTGGGATGGAGATCTAGCTCTTCATCACTAGGGACCTACGGTCTTTATGCCCTTTGAGGTGAGGGGTTGGGTGGAGGGAAGGGGGGGGGGGCTCCAGGTTCTATGCTTTTTTATGATTATTGAATCGCCCCTTGTGCAGACGGGTGGTTGAGATTGCTCATATGTTGGGATGACACATCAATCAGCGTAAGCACCCATTTCTGGACACTAATGTATAGGTTCTGGGCTTGCCCACCCATACTTTGTGCACAGCGTTTCACAATAAATCCATGTGTAGTTGCAGGGAGGTCCCTCACTACGTTATTTCCTATTTTTACTCATAGAGACGAGTTGATTAAATCCATTTATGATACTCCCTAGTATCTCATCAAGACTTCGGGGCCCATTATGATGTCGGGCGGATTGCCTCCGCCAGGCTGGCGGTGGCCACCGCCGGCCTGGCGGAGGCAATCCGCCCGACATGCATGTCCTGATTCCCCCCTGCCAGATTAGGATGGCGGAGGGGACAGCGGCGGATGGAAAAACCGTCCGCCGCTTTACCGCCGCGGTCGCCCTGCTGATAGATTGATAGATCAATATGGTGGCGGTGTCCAATGGACACCGCCAGCCATATTACGATGGCTAAATTCAGGGGACTTTCCGTGGCGGCAATGCCGCCACGGAAAGGCAGGCGGTGATTGCTGCTGGGGCCCCCCGCGGGGCCCCCAGGTGATGCCAGTGTTCGGGGTGCACATGGGGGGTACCTATGGTACCCCCCCACATTTGCATATGCAAAGCGGCAGGCACCGCGCGGTGCCTGCCGCTTTGCATATGCATATGCGTGCTGAACTGTTTATCATTGTGGCGGGCGGTGCTGAGTGCACCGCCAGCCACAATGATAAACATGTAGGATGGGCCCGCCACTGTGGCGGGCACATCCTAATTCCCCCTACGGGACCCCCGCCCTTATGGCGGGTGGTCCCGTTCTCCTCTCTGTTCATTCTTGGAGCTACTTAGCCCACATTGTCCACTATCTTACACTGTACATCCTACAGTGTCTTAATATAGGTTAGCATTCATTGCTAATTTCCTGGAATGTAATAGCCCCTAATACTGTGACGGAGTAGTGACCATTGGCTTACTACCTTGCAGGTTGCCCATTCTATTGGTCCTGAGGAAGACCCAGCAGAAGGGATCAAACAACCTCTTCCACATGGGGTCGAAGCGTCAACTTCTTTCGTGCTAAAGCGACCTGTACTATGTACATCTGAGCCTAGTGATGGATAAGCTCATTACTGAATTAGGCTTCCACAACTTGTTGGCCTCATTACTAATTTTTCATGTTCTTTGCTAGACAGGTCATATCTTTTAGCATTGTAAATATTGTATAGGATTTATATCTTATGTTCTTCTTTCCTCACTATTCTTTCACTTCACACGCACACCCTTGAGCACTTTTTGTCACATTATCACTATGGAGCAACCTTTGCTATATCATTTACTGTAATTGGAATGATACATGTCTACATAAACTGTGTATCCATAACCAGGTCCAACCTGGTCATTTTGAGTTATTGAGTTGGGGTCTTGTAAATATCTGGGTTCTGTTTCACCCTCATGATTATTGACAGTAGTAATTCTGTTTCATGTATCAATATTAGCCCATTTCCAACTGTGATTGGGTATACCACTTTGTTATGTACCTGCATTGGTGATAGGCTGCACAGAGTGGTCCATCGTAAGGAAAGAACAGAAATGCTCCATTTCTTTGCAAATATAGAGCATTATTCTGATTACTCCCTTCATGGAAAGCAGCATATTTGGTTGCTGCCCAGCATGGCATGAAAGATAGTAAATATGCCCAGTAATCTTTTCACAAAAGGCAGCATTCTACCATGTGGTTGTTGCTGATGGTAACATGTACCTAAAGACGAAGAGAACTAAGGATCCCTTTTATGAAAAACTAATGGCTAGGATTGGATACACCCAAAAAGTAGCAACAGTAACAGTTTTTCAGCAGTAGCCTCATACAGAAGCATTTACTCATGCTAATTTACTAGCACACGTGTACACAATTGTGCATTTTTAACAAAACTGTGTTTGCATAATAAGACTTATCTTTTTCTCTTTTTCCATGTGGAAAATATTTTCCCGGTAGAGTACAACTTAGTCTGTTCTCCAGTTCAGGGATAAGAGAAAAGTAGGCCAGGGATTAACTCCGTCAACTGACAGAAGTACATCTACGACAGCATGCTGGGTAGAACCTGCCAGTTGAAACTGTTGTGCACATTCAAATTCATAAGTTTATGGGCACTCACTAACTTTCAATGTCATCAGACCTAGGCTGTATATGTGCCCCAGTGAGCAGATTTACTGGTGAAAAACTACATATGAGTAAACCTTTGAAGTTATTAGTTAATTTGTGAATACATATCATTAATTTAAGCATGCACCACAAGCCATAGTGCTCTTAAGTTTAACTCTGCTACACAAATGGATTCATGTATCGGGTCCCAGGTGTCTGGCGTCCTGTTTCTAAAGTAATGTCAATAAACAACAACAGCGTGCATTCAAACAATATCTGTACAGAGTAATTACTTACTGGCAATAGACTGGTCGTATTCATATGGTCCCACCATAAAGTGAGGAAGGGACATGATAAATGCAGCAACACAAATTACCAAGGCTCCACAACCAATCACGCGAGGCCTATGGACTCTGCTTCCGAAGAAACTGACAAAGACAATTAGACACACACTTCCAATCTGCAAAATAAAATGGAGACGGTTACTTAGTAAAAACAAGTGCAGCATTATGTCTACATTCTACATGCTCTAAACATTACCAATTTTACAATAAATCAAAATTGTGAATCCTGATATTATAAGGATCTGTATTGACCATTAATTGCACATCCCCACTTTGGGGTGAGGAATGCACACTAGTTGTTTTGCAAGATACATGTTGTGTCCTCAGTTTATACATCAATTCAATTGTATTGAATATACACCATGAAATGTTCCACATACATTAAGGCTTATACTTTGGGAAGTCACACATGATTCCAACCATTGATACACGCACACTGAAACACAATTTCACCACCAGAACCATTCTAACTCCATTCTAATTTAATTAATATGTGTATTACTCTTGGTCAAAGACATATTTGGAAGCCAAATGTCATAATTTGAAATGAAAATTGTTAGAAATTGGATTTCTGGGTAGCTGAGACTTGCACCAAAGCAAGGCAGAAAGCACCACTCTAGTCAGTATAAGGGAGTTACAATACTAAAATAGGCCCTGCTCACCCCCTTGGTAGCTTGGCATGAGCAGCTTGGCTTATCTTAGAGGCAGTGTGTAAAGCTTTTGCACATAACCAACAGTAAAACAGTGTACACAGTGTACACCACACCAGTTTAGAAAAATATCCAATTTTTATATACTTAAGACAAGACCAAATACGATAAAAATCCACAATACTATACTTCAAAATCTTCAGTGATCAAAGTATGCTTTAAAGGGAGTGCGTGGCTACCTGTCGACGGGAATGGCCGCTCAGTAGACTAGCTCTGGAGCGCCACCCCCGCATTATCTGTTTAATCCAGTGTCCTGCCGGCCTGACTTGTACCCTGAAGCCTTTGCCCCTGTCCGGTGGTCCCTTACGACAGTGTGGGCAAGTTTGGTCCTGATTGGTGGCAGTGACCGGGAAGAGCTCTATCGACAGCATCCTCGCCGGCGGCCCCACTGGGAGAGGCGCGTCTAGGGCGGAGGACGGAACTAAATAAGACCACCGCCGCAGCCTGTCACCCCAGAGACCAGAATGCATGAAGAAGATGTCATTGCCTATGCTTCGTCCAGACCCGGTGTGCGCCAGCGTGAATTTCTCAGCGGCCTTGGGTGCGGCGGGGCCAAAAGGTGTTCTATAGCGTCCTCGCTGGGGAGAAGAAGACCCGGCCCTCCTGCCCCCATGAGTAGCACTGCAATCGGCCCCGCGACCACTGCTCTGTTCTCTGCCGGAGTCTATATATACGCCTGCATGAGTCCCGCTGACGGCCCTGAGACCAACCACGGACCTGATGCGAATGGTGCACAGTCCTGGGGCAGCATTCAGGGGACTGATATAAAGATCTGCTAATTCCTGGGGCATGCTGGGCAGTCCCTGCTATTGCACTCGAGAGGGTCCATCTGTGACAACGAGGGACCCGCTGGCAATCCCGGGTCTGGAGTGGTGACCGGCGTCCTTATTGTATGGCCCAGTGGTAAATCGGCGAGGCCTGGTGCATAGACCCATTGATCTGTATATATCACCCGCTGGGTGACCAGGGCCTGGCGAGAGCGGTGGAAGAGACCCAGGTGACCTGAGGCACGGTGTGCTTCCCGGCATGACGGGAATCTCTTATGCTGAGTCCCAGTGTGATTGCACATTGTTCTAGTTTACCATGCTACCCTGTTAGCCTCAATTGGCCCGGATTGACGAAGCGTGCAGCAAGCCTTGTCGAGGAGAGTACGACGCGTCCATGATGAGGGTGAAGGCCTAACCCTACCATGGACCCCTCTTGCTGTTGTGTGAGCTTGGTGGGGCACCCCTAGAGCTCATTAGACAATACTTTCCCGGTGAAGTACTCCTCTGGCTGGGGTGCACTCTGCGAAAGCCAACAGGCTGGGTGGAGGCCTCCACAGCAGGCAGCGGGGAGTAGCAGCGGCACTCTGAAGCCGGGTGGTGCCACTGGAGCAGTGACCATTGCGTCCGGCCGTAGCAACAGGACTGCAAGACAAACCAAGCTGGAGAAATTCACCTGGCAAAAACAACAGAGGAGTGATCGGGGAGAGGTGGCAGCCTCAGATGATGCAGCGGAACCCATGAATAAGGATCTCCTTAAAGTGATCACTGCCACTAAAACGTCCCTCGAAGCGAGGATCAACACAGTGGCCACTGATGTGGGACTAATCCGAGAAAACATGAAGAAGATCGCTGAGTGTGTGGGCACAGTAAAGAGCGCAACCATGGAATTGAGCAGCAACACTAGTCTACTCAAGCGGGAAGTTACTGAACTCTGTGCCTCCCAAGAAGCAATGGCTCTACATTTGGATGACTATGAAGGTAGAATGCGCCGGAACAACGTTCGTATTATAGGCGTTCGGAGCGCGCGGATGGGCAAGCAGTGGACCTTTTTGTCGAGGACCTGGTCCTCAAGCATCTACAACCCCGAGGACTCTCCAAATGTATCTCGATCGAAAGAGCGCATCGAGTGCCGGGAGGTCATCCCAGGCCAGGGGTGCCTCCTAGGCCTCTCCTTGCCCGCAAGTTCAATTTCCGAGATCGGGACACTTCTCCAAACTGCAAGGGTGGTCCCGCCGTTACTCATCAAAAACAGCAAAGTTATGTTCTTTCCTGATTTTACACTGAGAGTTCAGAAACAGAGACGCAGTTTCCTAGAGGTGAAATGGGCTCTCCGAGACCAAGAAGTTAAATACGCAATGATGTTCCCCGCCAGGTTGCCACTGTAGGCCAACGGGAAGTCATGGTTCTTCACTGGCCCAGAAGAAGCATGGGACTGTCTGGAGGGATGGCGCACTGTGGAAAAGAAGGTAAAGAAGGGATTCTCAGCAGCTGATGAGGCTGAGGATTGGCATTAGCAGAGACGCTCCCCTCCACCTTCGGACTCTGATTCCCAGGGACACACTGGGGGGCACTGATCTCAGACGCTGGTAACACTATGTGCTGTCACTCTTGATCCCTGAAATCCCCCCAGAGCGTTCTTTGTGGTAGACTCGTAAGTTTAACGTTCAGATGGTGAGAGTAATGGGTACTGTTCTGTTCGGGAGAGGGGGCCACCCGTATTGGCGAAGTATCATTACTTGTTATTGTAGGGGAGACTCACTCAGCGCTCGAATTCCTCTTTTGAACTGTTACTGGTATGCTTTTTTCTTCATATTTGATCACTTAGTGGTGATTGCTTCCTAAATAGGGACTGTTGACACTCGGGTCCCTGAGCCGAGGCACCGTTTGATGTAGGTTAATCACCCAGGTTGAGCCAAGGGTTATGTATAGTGTTGGGGATGGGGTCGGGTCGGGGGACAGGGAAGCTATTGATTGTCAATGACTGTGTTGGGAGTGGGTTGGCTCAGGTTACCTCGAATTGTTCATGGGTGGGCGACAGGTGCTCTGCATGTTGGGGGTGGTGGCGTTTTTTTTGTCCCGTTATGCAGGGGGGCAGGTTGGGGGGTGAGGTATTCCAAATTTGGGTATGTTTGAGTTTGTTTTGTAGGGGGGATTGTTTTCATTGTTTTAATGCAGGAGTATGAACTTGCATCTTCTATCAGTGCGTCACGGCTGGTATCGACGCTCAGGTTACTGATCTCAATATAATAGCACTGGGGGACGCTGTAACACAGTAAGAACAATATCTCAATTGGATTCATTTACAACATCAGAAACAATTGCATGTGCAAGACATTACAAGAGAACTGGGAAAGAAGAGAGACTCAAAACTTCAAGTAGTTTGGAAGTGCATATAGCATCATATATTTAAGGACATGTTTAAACAAAAACAATCGTCAGAACAATTTAGGATAACAGCACTGGAGGCATATAATGCGTGAGGCAACCCAAGGGGGCTTAGTGTGCTACGTGATAGTGAGACGAACGGTGTCGGCGCAACTGACATAAGGGTGAACACAGCAAAGGATGCATATTGACAACAAAAATGAAAAACAGAGTATATACAAGATTTGTTGGTTCCTCTTTAGTGAGTTGGTATTGGTAAGTATTTAGGGAACCAAGGTAGAGAATGCGCCATGAGTTGCGCTGTATAGTGGGTCGACGGCGTTTCGATTCCACTGATTTAGGATCTTCATCAGGACCGGGCTGCCGGATGATGTCAGTGATGGAGGAACATGTGCCAAATATGGAGCCCCGTAAAGCACGGTGAATGGAGATCAAAAGATGGTCCTGGAGAAACTGGGGACAGTAGAGGAAGCAGGAACGGGTCCCCGTCCTGTCCGATGTGTAGAACAAGGGCAATAGGTAAAAGGTGGGAGCAGGGTTGGGCGATCCACTGCCCCGTTTCTGGGAGGATAATGAAGAGAAGGCAAACGAAATGCGGTGGCAGAGTCGGGAGATCCGCTGGCAAGTGACTGGAGCCTCCCCTCGCAGACACCACTGCTCGACCGAGGATATGGGGGCCACACAGGTGCCGGAATGGAAAAGAGGTGTTGTCCTCTTTGGAGATTTGTGATAAACTCAACTGAAATAGTCACAATCTATGAGCTGGGTGAAATGTGTGTCACAAGGGGCATATTTTCTGAGATGGACACATTTATTAAGTATTAATAATAGAGCCCCGGGGAGGTGGTGGTCCCCGGGGCAGCGTGGGGGGATTGGGACCCCCCCACGCACTTGTTTTTCAGCCCCTGGGACGGGTCGGTCCCCGGGGCTGCGGAAGACCACATAGCCCCACACATACAATAATATAAGCCCCAGGGAGGTGGCAGTCCCTGGGACTGTGGGGCACCCTGGGCCCCCGCAAATGAGTTTGCAATTGCCCCTGGGCCTGGCTCACCCTGGGGCTTTTTCAAAACGAAGCGCGGGAGTGCAATCTTCATTTTTGAAAATAATTTCAGTGGAATTTGTGACCCCCATTTTGCTTTCAACCAAAATTATTTTACAAAATGCTCTTTTGTGCCCTGGGGGTCCTTGTGGGACCCCCTGAGCAGTCCTAGGGGGTCAGGATGTTTCTACCCTGCCCCATTTTCTTCTGTTTTTAACCTTTTTTCACTGTTTTCTTGTGACTCGGTTCTACCGAATCACAAGATGGCTGCCACCACTTCCTGGTTTGGAGTGTTGGCAGCCAATAAAATGATCTCGTGGTTGGGAAGGTTTGCGAACCCAACGCTGCCCCAAATATCAAAACTTTTTCTTTTTCAAATCTCTCAGCAACTACAGAACGGATTTACACCATTTAACAAAAAGGGCTCTTTCCGAACCAAGGGCTACCTTTTTGCCAAATTTGGTGTAATTCCGTTAAGCAGTTCAGGCTGTAGCATTGTCTAAAGTTTCCTATGGAAAATTACATGGGGAAAATGCATTTTGGGACCCCCCTTTTTTCTCGGCCCCCGCTCAACGAATCCCACCGAAACTTTCAAGACAGGAGCTGACCGGAGTGGGCCATTAGTTTTGAAAATTTACCAAAGATTTGTCAACCAGCGTTATTGGGAAAACAAAAAACTAGGGGCCAGATGTAGGTAGCCAAATACCGGTCGGTAACGGCCGAATTCGGCCGTTACCGACCGGTATTTGGCTTTTGAGATGTAGGTGCCTGAAAACAGGCCATTTCGGTAATTTTACCGAATCTGTAAATATCCCGGTCGGTAAATTTACCGACCGGTATTTTTACAGAATGGGTAAAATCGAGATGTAGGTGGGACTCTTCTGAGCCCCACAAGCCCTAAAAAATCGGTATTTTACCATCAAATACAAGTTGATGGTAAAATACCGATTCAGGTGTGCATGCACATGTGTGCATGCACACCTGTGCCATATGACAGGCAGACCTGCCCTTAGGGCAGGTATGCCTGCCACATGGCACCTGAACCCGTTTTGGGGGTGCTAGAGGGTGTCAAAGTGACACCCCCTGCACCCTTGTGAAATTCGGTATTTACCGATTCGGTAAATACCGACCGGTAAATGCCCAATCATTCCTATGGGCTTCAAAGCCCATAGGAATGAATGGGCATTTACCGGTCGGTATTTACCGAATCGGTAAATACCGAATTTTACCGATTCGGTAAATGCACATCTGTATTTACCTACATCTCGGTACTTATATTTTACCACTTCTTAAATACCGAATCGGTATGATTCGGTATTTAAGAGGTGGTAAAATAATTTTACCTACATCTGGCCCTAGGTCCTAACAATAACTACCTACTGGCGACCGCCAGTAGGTAATATATATCTATATATTTTTTCCAAACACTTCCCTTCTACGGAAGAAAAGAAAGGGTCGCACTCTGGCTTCGGTTTCCAAAACCTTTGATGTTTTATTTTTACAGGTTACAATTTCTCCTGGGACAAACAAACCAACCCGTTTCGGTCTCCATGTCATGAATGATGTAATATGTGACGTCACCAGCAGTGCATTGCGGTGGCACGAGTTATAGTTAGCTCAACTAACTATAACAGTGGAATTTCTATTGTTTTGTATGAGTGAAATGTCCCACTAACTATAACGTCCCTAAACATATGTTTTTTCAATGAATTTCAAAGGTTTTTTAAAGGCTAATTTCTAACTATAACGTACCTGAAACCTATGTTTTTTTCAGTGAATTTCAAAGGTTTTTTAAATGCTAATTTCTAATTATAATGTTCATTAAACCTATCTTTTTTTGTGTTTTTTTTAATTATCATCCCATTCTCAACCTGGAGAAAACTGCAAATCTCACCACTTTCCATCGATACCTTCCGCCTACAAAATCACCACAAAGGAGAGCCACAATTAACGCTAATGATATGCAAAGTAGGTGTGAAAAAAAAATCAAAAAAACACTTACACATTTTCAACAACCAGCCAAATCTGCAATACGATCCAAAAAGCAGGCGATAAGCCGAGTTAGCAGTAACACATTAACATCAACCTTTAAATGGTGTAAGGAGGTCGACTATCTACTGCGTGAATTAGATCCAACTCACAGCCACATTTAAAGACCAACACGTGATAGAGCTACTGATCATTAAGCATGGGCTGTAAATTAGTTCCGCTCGCGGAATTTGCGAAAGTTTGGCAATTTTGCAATCCGCGAATCGCGTGAAATTGCCAAACAATTCACAATTCGCGTGTTGCCGAATTTTTTTTGCTTGTTCGTGCTTCAAAAATACAATCTCGTGCACGCGGCGTTGACTTACCGTGATTCTGAGTTTGCCGTGTTGTTTTCCTCCCGGTTTGCGTGCGCTGCGACTGTTTGGATCTGGCTGCGTGATCTCGCCAGACTTTTCAACCGCGAGTATGACATGGAGTCCCGCCACATTGCACTGCGAGACTTTGAGATCGCGAATATGTCATAAGGGCCCGCGATCACATATCAAGAGAGTAAACAATTGCGAATACGCAACATGCAACCCGGAACAGGAAATGCGCAACGCGAGCATGCAACTCGCAAACGGAAACGGAAATGCGCAACACGAACAGTGAAAAACAAGATGGCCGCGCCCATATGCGACCGCATGGGTAACTTTGCAATTGCCGCGATGAAAAAAATCTGGCGAAGTAGCAAAAATAAAGTCGCGTATTTTGCGAACCGCGAGTACGCTTTAGAGCGAATTCGCGTACCGCAAATTTGCAAAATTCGCCCATGCTTACTAATCATGCAGCTCCGACACCCAACAAGGCCACAACACCCAGCGCTACCACCACCAGAACCTCCCCCCGACCACCCCCGCTACTACCACAGAGGCAGCGCAAAATAGGACAACGGACCTTCCCCAAATACCTTGTCCCCTCAGCCACAAAATAGCTGAATGTTGGGAAATGTGGCAACCGACTATGTATGAAGCAGGCATGTCACCCATCAATGATAATGCACGCAATGCCAAGTGTAACACTGATGTGCTACACAGACCTCCCTATACAAAGCACACACCTCTCCATGTGGAGATATACTATTGATACTTGTAGAGCAGTGCACAGTGGTCGCAACCATGTTACCTCAGGCACTGTTGAAGATCTCGCTCATGTAGTTGTGTTGTCCCCCCCCCTGGAAGCGGAGGCGGAGTGAGCTGGTCCAACGTACACCACTCCAGCATAGGAGTATGAATAAATAGGCCAGGCCCTGGGCGTTGTTCACTTGCAGGAAGACCAACGAGTCTGCTGCCATGACCGCAGGCCTCTTCCACACAAGCCCCCAGCGAACCCAGCGGCACGGCACCGCAGACTTATGTCTGTACCGACTACTGCCTTCGATTTACACTGTGGATGGCAGGGCTCACAATTCAGATGCAGTGGCGATTGCAGATGACGCACTCCAGTATGCAAGACACGTTGCTCCCTGTGCGGGCCTCACAGACCACGTATGATCACAGGCTGTGCACACGCTGAGTGCTTCAGGTGCTACTAACTCAATGTGCCATAATTCATCACCACGTGGCCTTATCAAGGCAGAATTCATTAGACAATATACATTGTTCCCAGTGCGGCCCTCAGTGCGTATCATCGCAGGGTGTTCACACGCTGAGTGCTCCAGGTGCCGCTAACTGCGCAGCTCAACTCAACTGAACGCCACGTGGCTGTGCTCCCATCCTGACTGCTGCCTCCGCCCTACACTGGGGTTACACGGTTCACAATTCAAGATTAGTAGCGACGCAAATTGGGTAAGAGACTATAATGGGTTAAGAAGACCAAATACTCCCAATCTGTGCAGCTCAAGTCAACGTCACCTGCCTGTGGGCCTTTGCTGACTGCTGCCTCCTGCCTACACTGTAGAAGACCGGCGACACGTGGTGCCAACTAACCCTGTTCAACACAAGCCGATCCCACATGAGTAACTGGTTCCTGAGTCCTGAATGGCAGGGACCCCAACTTCGTGGCTGCGACCAGAGCACCAAACTCCCTTTAATCAATGAAGGAGTTGTGCATATGCAAGGCCAGCGACACGTGGTGCCACTGAACCTGTACTACGTAGGCCGATAGGGCTAGCAATGTATGCACATGGCTATGTGCCCTTGCTCACCGCTACCTCTGACCAACACTATGGAAGACCGGTGACACATGATACCACTAACCGTCTTCAACACAAGCTGATCCCACATGTGTAACTGTGTCCTTAGTCCTCAATGGCAGTGACACCAAATCCATGAGACAACCACAGCAGCAGACTCCCTTCGATCAGTGAGGCATATTTCCATATGCAACGGCGGAGACACGTGGTGCCACTAACCCTCTTTAACACAAGCCGATCCCACATGTGTAACTGTGTCCTGAGTCCTGAATAGCAGTGACCCCAAGTCCATGGCAGTGACCACAGCACCAGACTCCCTTCGATCAGTGAGAATTATTTCGATATCCAAGACCGGCGACACGTGGTGCCACTAACTCTGTTCAACTCAAGCCGATCCCACATATGTAACTTTGTCCTGAGTCCTGAATGGCAGTGACCCAAGTCTGTGGCAGCGACCACAGCACCAGACTCCCTTCGATCAGTGAAGCATATTTCCATATGCAACGGCGGCGACACGTGGTGCCACGAACCCTATTTAACACAAGCCGATCCCACATGTGTAACTGTGTCCTGAATGTCAGTGATCCCATGTGCGTGGCACTGACCACAGCACTACACTCCCTTAGATCAGTGAGGCATATTTTGATATGCAAAGCCATCAACACGTAGTCCCACTAATGCTCTTTAGCACAAGCCAATCCCACATGTGTAACTGTGTCCTGAGTCCTGAATGCCAGTGACCCCAAGTCCGTGGCACTGACCACAGCAACACACTCCCTTCGATCAGTGAGGCATATTTTGATATGCAAGGCCAGCGACACATACTCCCACTAACCCTCTTTAACACCAGCCGATCCCACATGTGTAACTGTCTCCTGAGTTCTGAATGCCAGTGACCCCCAACTCCATGAGACAACCACAGCACCAGACTCCCTTCGATCAGTGAGGCATATTTTGATATGCAAAGCCGTTGACACGTAGTCCCACTAATGCTCTTTAGCACAAGCCGATCCCACATGTGTAACTGTGTCCTGCGTCCTGAATGCCAGTGACCCCAAGTCCGTGGCACTGACCACAGCACCACACTCCCTTCGATCAGTGAGGCATATTTAGATATGCAAGCTGGCGACACGTAGTCCCACAAACCGTCTTTAACACAAGCCAATCTCACATGTGTAACTGTGTCCTGAGTTCTGAATGCCAGTGACCCCAAGTCCGTGGCACTGACCAAAGCACCACACTCCCTTCGATCAGTGAGGCATATTTCGATATGCAAAGCCATTGACACGTAGTCCCACTAACCCTCTTTAACACAAGCCGATCTCACATGTGTAACTGTGTCCTGAGTCCTGAATGCCAGTGACCCCAAGTCCGTGGCACCGACAACAGCACCACACTCTCTTCGATTAGAGAGGAGTATTTACAGATTGAAGACTGGCAACAAGTGGTGCCACTGAACCTGCACTACGCAGGTCGGTGGGGCCACCAACGTACGCACATAGCTGTGGGCCCTTCCTTATCGCTACCTCTGGCCTAACCTACGGTCAGCAGGGCTCACAATTCAGATACAGTCCCGATTACGCATGACGCAGTCCATTAGGCAAGACACATTCCTTCCAGTGCGACACGTCCACATCAAGCATCATCATAGCTCATACATTCTCAATGATTCTGGTACCACTAACCCTATTTAACACAAACCAAACCCACATGTGTAACTGAGTCCTGAGTTCTGACTGGCAGTGACCCCAACTTCGTGGCAGCGACCACAGCACCAGACTCCCTTCAGTCTTATTTGTTGTTCTTTTCTTTAAATAATTTTTTTATATGTAAATCTATATATGACTATGATTCTACTTTGTCCAACCGCACAGGGACACTTCCGGGCCCAAGAAGGTTGTAGGGAGTATGTTGCTAATGTGTGAAGAGGGTGCGTTACCTGCTTATGTGGGGAGAGGGAGCATCAAAGGGGTATCGCTCACAGAAAGAACTCCGATATGTTTTCACAAATGCCTCGGACAGATGCCAGCTGACGGACTGAATCACAAAATGATTTTTCAATACTTATGTAGTGTGAGTCATGAACAGTTCGCACCCAGGCTTGCAATGGGACAGCTGCGGCCCATTCGCTTGACTCACAGACGCAGTACTACGAGCCGTCTGCGTCATTGTGTCTATCCCTGCCCTGTTCCGACGTATGTCACGCCACGCCACACCACTCTGATTACGTTCCAACGTTGGCCCCACATAGCTACCTGTCGCAGGCGTACTCGCTGTTTGTGTGCAGGTCACTGGTGTAGTGCTCAACATCTCATGGCCACTCCCTGAGGGCAGGTTTGCACACACACACCACACCTATCTGGCACATGCGTCACAGGCCATGTGACCACGCAAATATAATAGATCGACAATGTCACATCCTTTATTGCCGGTGCTGACTAGCTGGCGAATGCTCCACGGCTCTCAACCATAAAGACACCATGAAAAGTTGCGCAGAAGGTTAGTTGCACCCTCAGATGGAAGGCCGTCAGCGGCCTACCATCCCCTTGGCGCTGACTTCATATTCATGGGGTTAGTGCCTCCCCAGACTCATGTGGCCATCAGCAGCCTACCGCCACCTGGCACGGACTTGAGTTCCACAGGCTTAGCGACACCAAATCCTGAGGTGGTCTCCGCCATTGACGACTCAGGACTCAGCGGCATGTGTGAAATCTGCCGGGCTGCGGAGAAGCTGATGTGGTCTCCACCATTCAGGACTCAGCGACATCTGTCAGATCCACGAAGAAGCTGATGTGGTCTCCACCATTCATGACTCAGGACTCAGCAACACCTCTGAGATCGGCGGGGTTTTGACGGGCATGTGAAGTCCGCCCACTGCTCCACACTCCGTTGGCACCAGGTAATTATTTGCTCATGGATCCGCAGAGGCGACAGTCTCCCTCTCTCTCTCTCTCTCTCTCTCTCTCTCTCTCTCTCCCTCTCCCTCTCCCTCTCCCTCTCCCTCTCCCTCTCCCTCTCCCTCTCTCTTTCTCTTCCTCTCTCTCACTTCCCTCTCTTCACTCTCTCTCTCTCTCTCTTCATTCCTTTCCTTCTATCTCTCTCTCCCTTCTCTCTTTCTCACTCCCTTTCTTTCCTTCCCTTCTATGTCTCTCTCTCCAATCCTCACTCCCTTTCTTTCCTTCCCTCTTTTTTGCTCTGGCTTGTTTTTCCTTCTCTGTTCTCTCTCTCAGTTCTTTGATATGCGCATTACACAAGTCCTTATTTTGTGCTTTATTTTCCAGGCTCTGTAGTCGACATCCATGGTCCCCACAGGAGTCTTCCACGTTGCTGTTTTCTATTATTCTTGTTAAATTGTGTTTATTTGTTTATTTTTTATACATGTGCCTTTGCTATGTCTCAAGATATATGCTCCAGTGGTTTTTACGAAAATTAACTTTGAAAAAATATATATTGGGCTACATTGGGCTATATATATGTTAGAGCCCAAATGTAGCCCAATGTAGCCCAATGTAGCCCAATGTAGCCCAAAGATGGCCACCAGAGACAAAAAAAATCTAATGTAGCCCAAATATAAGCCAGATGTAGCCCAACTATAGCCCAATGACAGAATGTCCCAGAGTGTTCTAAAGAACAACTAGAGTGCTAACAGTCTTACTTATGACAAAAGTATGGCACACCTGAAGTCATCTTGATTGGAATAAAGTGGTAACACTTAAAACATTTAATTTGCAAAGGAACAAAATGAGGGGGTTCATTTTGCCATAGAAATTATGATTAGTGCTGAAGAAAGAAAAATTAGGGCACATTTTGAGTGACTTCTCAAATCTTCTTATATTTCATTAAAAAAATTCTGATATGCAGTCTCCCAAGATGGCCACCAGAGACAAAAGAGCCCAAATGTAGCCCAAATATCAGCGAGATGTAGCCCAACTATAGCCCAATGACAGAATGTCCCAGAGTGTTCTAAAGAACAACTAGAACGCTAACAGTCTTACTTATGACAAAAGTATGGCACACCTGAAGTCATCTTGATTGGAATAAAGTGGTAACACTTAATACATTTAATTTGAAAAGGAACAAAATGAGGGGTTTCATTTTGCCATAGAAATTTTATATATATATATATATATATATATATATATATATATATATATATATATATATATATATATATATATATATAAAATATATATATATATATATATATTCACTGAAAAAACCATAGGTTATAGACCATATATAGTTAGGAATTAGCATTTAAAAAACCTTATTTTACTCACACAAAACCATTGAAATTCCATATATAGTTAGTTGCACTAACTATATATTGCGCACCCGCAATCCACTGCTGATGATGTCACATATTACATCATTCATGACATGGTCAGTGACATCACTGATGACATCACTGATGACATCTCAAATGACATCACTGATGACATCACTGATGACAACATCCAGTGACTATGTTTCTGTAAAGTTAAAATATGTCTTACATATTGAAGAATGAGTGGATGTATAAGTGTCTGGACGAAGGATTTAGTAGGTGCATGACTGAATGTATGAGTGAGTGATTAAATGTGTCTCACTGAGTGCATGGGTTAGTGACTAAACTGTCTTAATTTGTGCATCATTATGTCTGTTGTTCTGTAAACTGCTGCATGTGTTGATCAGTAGCTATATGAGTAACTATATGGGTTATTGATTGATTGCCCAAGTATTTGCATGGGAGACTGAGTGTGTGTGTGGCTGGATGGGAGGTGTGTGACTCTGTACAGATCAATGTGTACTTGTATCAATGATTGTATAAGAGAGTAAGTATGTGTTAGTATATGGTTGAAAACGTAAGGTGCTCTATGTTTAACTGTATAGAGTAGAAAATGGAAGTGTGATTGATTCTTTACAGGACTGACTAGGTGTGTGAGTAACTCCATGGATGAGTGGCAGAGTGTGAGTGTCTGTATAGGTGTATGAGTGCATATGATTGTGTTGTAAACATGAGTGATTGTATGTATGAATGATTGTATGGGTGAATGAGTGAATGTGTGTGTAGACGTAGGAATCAGTGAGTACGTATGTAGTAACTAGTATTGGTGTGTCAATGGTTTCAAAAATTATACTCTGTTTTTAACACTGGGTGAAACAGAGGTTATATTAAAATGTGAGGAGATGCATTGTATTGTCACATGAATGATATCATCAGTGATGTGATCATTGATGTCAAGTGAGATGTCATCAGTGATGTCATTTGAGATGTCATCAGTGATGTCATCAGTGATGTCACTGACCATGTCATGAATGATGTAATATGTGACATCATCAGCAGTGGATTGCGGGTGCGCAATATATAGTTAGTGCAACTAACTATATATGGAATTTCAATGGTTTTGTGTGAGTAAAATAAGGTTTTTTAAATGCTAATTCCTAACTATATATGGTCTATAACCTATGGTTTTTTCAGTGAATTTTCAAGGTTTTGTAAATGCTAATTCCTAACTATATATGGTCTATAACCTATGGTTTTTTCAGTGAATTTCAATGGTTTTTTAATAGCAAATATCATAAGCTGTCGAATGTCAAGTACGTGGTAAGAATTTTTTTTTTCGTGTTTATGCACACTGATCTGCTTTGATTGCTGCCCCCCACCCCTCATTTCTATTAGGAGTACTCTCTCTTTGCAGATAGTGAAGGGTAGTTAACGCAGCCCTTTCCCCCTTTGTAATCCGTCGTGCCTGCTTCTCTCTCCATTTGATTGATTGTTCTCTTTGGTTCATTCTCTATTTACAAACAAGCACAGAGTCGCAATACTCTGTTTAGTCTTTGCAGATAGCGAAAAATCGTGTAAAAAAACAAAAGGAATCGAGCAAAATCAGTAGGCCACTAATGGGATCTCTTTTGACCTCGCTAAAATAGAAACATTAGGAACAACCTGTTGAAAATAGCAATGCGTATGTATATAAGCGGCGTTCATTTGTGTTCACAGTACCCCTTGTTGATTGTTTCAATCGAGCATTGAATTGTTCGAAGTTAATTCTCTTAACGATCTTCTCTACCTGCAAACGAGGAAGAATAGGAATATTCTATCTCCCTTTGCAGATAGTGAAGGGTAGGTAACGCAAGCCTTTAACACGTCGTACCTATTTCATTCCTCATTGATTGATTGATTGTCCGAACATTGACTGTTTGGGAATTAGTTCTTTTTGGAGGTATTCCCTGTTTGCAAATAAACGTAGGAAAATCTTTGCAAGTAGTGAAAGGGTACGTAATGCGGACCGTTCTCCCCCGTTGTAATCTGTCATGCCTATCTACTCCCCACTGATTGATGCACCTTTTTCACCCGGACCATTTACTAGAGATACGTCATCTGGCCCGACCAGAGAGCACCCCTAGTGAAAAGGACATATGCAATAATAACGAAGTGATCACTGTATCCTGTTAACAGAAACTTTACCATGAAACAACCTGGAAAGAAAAAAATAGGAAAACGAAAATCAGTAGGCCACTGATGAACATGAACTTTTATTAAACAACGAACAAAGAAACGATAACATAACGTAATGATAAAACCTATTAATGTCCTAGAAACAAGAAAACGTTAAAATATGCCAGTGGTGAGAGACCAGAAAAACAGTAAGAGAAACCAAATCACCCCTCGCTGTCCCACCGCCTGCCACGCCAAAAAAATCGATAGACTAGGGAAAATGCAAGTCAGTAGAACATCCACCCCCACTCTGGAAACTTCCACGGTGGGGCAGGGTTCCGGCTACGCCCAGCCGGGAGCAGCCCATATAAGGCAGGTCCTGCTGCCACGCCTCGGCCAGGAGATCCTAACGTAGGGTGTAGCCGGAGGAGAGGCCGAGACCAGCGGGACCCGGCCAGGGGATTGCCTTTACAACGCTGAACAGTTGCAGGGGGGGGGAATGTCTCCTCGACCCTCCCCTCTCTCTCCCAGTCCGGCCGCGGTGGCCCTTGAGAGTTGCAGGTAGTCCCGCCACATGCTCTTCCGGTCCGACCACCAACGGTCGGGGGGCCGAGGCCGACGGGATCCGGCTGCAGCCGATAAACCAAGAAACCCGTTCATGGGGCCAGAGCCAGGGGCGTCCGGCCGACATCCACCGGAAGCCCGGCCCGAAGACGGACGGGACACTTCTTTCTTTTATAATGGCTGCGACAACACTGGAGGGGGATGTCTTGCACATGCCTCCGACCCCCCCCTCGTCCTCATCGCCTGGTCCGGCCATAACAAATCTCAAGCGAGACGCCGTGGGGTGCACTGGGAGGGAGAGACGGTGCGAACAGGCCTCTCCCGCCTCCCCAGGTGGAGGCTTCCCAGCTGCACCCTCAGCGCTCCAGGCGGTGGCATCCTAACAACTACAGTGCTGCACAGTTTCGGAACGACCTAGATAACGGTTCTTCCACTGTGGCCATGCTGCAACGTCTCGCCCGGCAGGGTGGAGCCCGTCCGCTCATGTGACCCCGCGATCGCCGGTAGCTGCCGAACTCTCAAAATGGCGGTCGACCTGGCAAGAGCTGGCCCAACATAAAGAAATGGCCCGGTCACTGGTTGACTCCACCACCGTAGTCCTCCACGACCTTGAAGATTCTAGAGGAGCCGCGGGAGTCTCCGACCCCCGATGGGGAATGACTGCCATGATCGCCCGTGGAGTGACGAAACTGTATCCGCGGGACGTCGGCGCTCCCATGCTGGCGCCAGCCTCACTTTGAATTACTACAATCCTGCAGACCTTACTTCCGGTGAAAGCACAGTGTGACCCGGTAGGAAAAATTATTGCACCCCCTCCCCTTTTTGACTGATAGTTCAAACCACCGATCCTTTCCTTTGCCCTTTTAACGGAACTTTGGACTGCCTCCCCCTCTTTTACATTTTCTAGAGAAAACAAAACATTAACCACTACATTAGCATAGCAGTTGACACCAGAACTGTTTTCAAATTGAAAACCAACAACATCTTCAACAGAATCCTTTTTGTTTCTGCTGTGACCCTGCTACAGCACAGGCATTGTCCCCAGCAGTAATTCTGCAATGCCGGTAAGAATAGCTGTGGTGCCTACTGGACTCACTCACCCCCGCGGCGCCCCACGCCGTTTTTTGCTGGGCGGCAACTTACTAGACATCACTTTCGTGCCATCTAGATTTCAGCGCGTTCTGCTGCCTTGGAACTATTCGCACAACAGACCGCTACTGACAAGAATATTTCATTATTGGTGCTGTCAATTTCAATAAATCTATTGGATAATTAAAAAGAAATTGCCACGGTCTCTTCGTTGTTTAAATGTTTTTACTGTTTTTGTTTTGTTGTATATATTTATATGTTATTAAAGTTTTATATTCCTACTACTTTGTTGGAGTGCTATATATTTTTAATGTGACACATAATTGTAAAAACTTTGATGTACAAAGAGTCATTCCTGGAATCTTCCGCTTCAGGCTCGGTCCCCTCCCCAATCACAATACAGGATGGTTTTCAGATAGTAGGAACGCGTGTGCTGTGACGGATCACATCGGGTGTGGGCCTTGATCTACTATAACTCCTTTGAAGAGGGGTGATTCTTTACAGCTGGGGCCATAAACTACATCTGCAGGGCTAGCTGATAGCCTAGGACCGGCCTGGACATTCGGACACAGAGGAAGAGGAGTGTCAGAGGGTGCGGTAGTGAATAGGGCGAAAGGGAGGTGTCGGGCGGGCACAGAGTGTGATTCTCAGGGAAGAGCAGCGCAGATGGGGGAAGGTTTATTGCCCATGCATAAGACAGAGAGCGGTGGTGACCAGTGCCTGGGGGAGATGCTTACGAGAGTGAGGAGCCATGCTACGAATCGACAGCGTGCAGAGAGTGGGTCTGGTCAAGACATCTAAAATGGCTGCCGTGCACGACAAAAGTGTGGCATTTCAAAAAAGGCAAGATGGCGCAGACAATGTTTTTCAACACTTCCTCATTTCCTTCGAATCGAACGTTAACAGACGTTGGGGCATATTACCAAAGTTAAGCGATATTTATCGCTAACGATGCTTACCAACCAATTTTTTACCACTAAGCATCGTCAGAAATTATCGAAGATAAACCTTACTATTATCAAGGTTTATCGCAAATGCGATAATAAACGGCCGCAATGCATGAATATCGCTAAAAAGTCAGCGATATTCATGCATTACCGAGCTAATACTCTTAGCCATGTTATCCACCTCCCATTGGATAACATGGCTAAGAACTGCTCAGGGCAGGTGTTACTTTTTGGAGATATTCGCGCTTAGCGCGAATATCTCCAAAAGTTGGTAATAGGAGATAGATATCTTGCATGTTGTAATGCAAGTTATTGTGGTATATGGAACTCATACCATAATCTCTCAGGAAAGCAGAAACTGATCCTTTTGGGACCGCCTAAAAAGGCCTAGGGGGTGAGGAGTACTCTACTTTGCCCCCTTTTCACGTTCCGAACTATTTTATTTTACTCTCTTCTGTAATTACACAAAATACCAGCGATAAGATGCATCGGAGACACACAGTGAGAGAAAGGAGGCCGGAGATGAAGAAGACATGTCAAATACACATTGGAGATAATATAGTGGCAGAAGGGAAGTAAATATGAGTAAACTTACCATGTAACATAAAAATGTTGCACTCTATACTATAAGTCTCATTTTATACTACAATCACTTCGCTACAACCTCATAAATTAAAAATAAAAATAAATAATGTCTCAAACAATTTTTGATTTCTAAATATAAATTTATTCTTCAGAATTTTCTAAATTTGAAACAACTAGTAACATGTCCTCATCAGTAATTTCCTCTTCAATCATCTCATCTGGAATCTCCTCATTAAAAGTCTGCAATGATGATTCTTGTAACTCTATGGTCTCCAAACACTCGATAAATTCGCCATCAAGAGATTGATCAAAAAAATCATTCAAGTCATCTCCTCCTTCTGACAATATTTCATTATTGGTGCTGTCCATTTCAATCAATGTAGTGGAATCATTCAAGTCATCTCCTCGTGACAATATTTCATTATTGGTGCTCTCAATTTCAATCAATGTAGTGGAATCATTCAAGTCATCTCCTCCTTGTGACAATATTTCATTATTGGTGCTGTCCATTTCAATCAATCTAATGGAATCATACAAGCCATCTCCTCCTTGTGACAATATTTCATTATTGGTGCTCTCAATTTCAATCAATGTAGTGGAATCATTCAAGTCATCTCCTTGTGACAATATTTCATTCTTGGTGCTGTCCATTTCAATCAATCTAATGGAATCATACAAGTCATGTCCTCCTTGTGACAATATTTCATTATTGGTGCTCTCAATTTCAATCAATGTAGTGGACAATTCAAAAGAAATTGCCACGGTCTCTTCATTGTGAGCCATTTTATTTTGAAATTGCTTGCTGTAAATTGCAGAAAAAAATAATCACTTTCATTTATCGTTTTTAGTAATACATAATATAAAACTAACTTCATCAAGTATTTAGTATAACAGAAGGACTGCAAATAAATAACAGAAAACATTTTTCAAATTATCTTCAAGTGTACAACATAGTTCCCCTTACAAATTAACAACTCACCTTTTTAAAAGTAGCAGAAGTGTTAGTACTGTGTAAATCAAACACCAGAAATTCACCACCAAAAATTCCTCACAAATGTACCTCAGACAGTAGTATCACAAAATGGCTGTGGTTTCCTCTCATTTGACATATATACATAACCAATTAACTTTCATCACACACAAATACAAAACCAAAGTAACATTTTAATTGGTTCTAAATTTCAACACTTTCAAATGTGTTTTCCCCATGCAATTTTCCATAGGACATTTACATACGTCTACAGCCTGAATGGCTGAACGGAATTACACCAAACTTGGCAAAATGGTACATCAAACCTAAGAGGTCAGGAAGGATCTACTATGCCCCCTTATGGTCATTTCCCCCTTCGCTTTGGCCTCCTCTTGTCTCTCAATCCTACCGAGGGACAAGATGGCGGCCGCTACGGACTGTTTGGAATGTTGACAGACGCCGGAGAACCAATCAGCTTCGCAAAGCTCCGTAACGCGAAAAGTACGCGAAGCGGAGCGCTGTTACAGATATATATCTTTTTTTCAACGTTAATTTCTCAAAATCCACTGGAGCACATATATTGAGACCTAGCAAAGGCACATCGGGCTACCAGTCCCTAATATTTTGCCAAGTTTCGTGCAAATCCATTCAGCCGTTCGATTATTATTATTTTGTTTTTTTTTTGCCCCGCGGGGCCCTTTTAAAACCTCCACATCAAACCTAGGGGGTCAGCGAGGATCTACTATGCCCCCTTATAGTTATTTCCCCCTTTGTTTTGACCTCCTCTTGTCTCTCGATCCTACCGAGAGACAAGATGGCGGCCGCTACGGACTGTTTGGAATGTTGACAGACGCCGGAGAACCAATCAGCTTCGCTTCACAAAGCTCCGTTGCGCGAAAAGTCCGCGAACCAGAGCGCTAACCGGTCCGCTGTTACAGATATATATCTTTTTTTAAACGTTAATTTCTCAAAATCCACTGGAGCACATATATTGAGACCTACAAAAGGCACATCGGGCTACCAGTCCCTACAATTTTGCCAAGTTTCGTGCAAATCCATTCAGCCGTTCGGGCTAAAAGTGAGGCCAACCGCCCTATGGAAAACTCAATGTTAAAAACACGTTTTGGGACCCCCCTTTTTTCTCGGCCCCCACTGGACGAACCCCCCCCAAATTTTCAAGGGCTGCTCAGAAACAAAATGTGCCATTTTCCTGAAAATTTCAGCCGATTCCGTCCACAAACGCCAAAGTTATTAGACATAGAATTTTCAAAAAACCCATAGAGAAAAAATCCTAACTATATATACCTACTGGCGACCGCCAGTAGGTAATATATATATATATATATATATATATATATATATATATATATATATATATTACCTACTGGCGGTCGCCAGTAGGTATATATAGTTAGGATTTTTTTCCTATGGGATTTTTCAAAATTCTATGTTGAATAACTTTGGCGTTGATGGACGGAATTGGCTGAAATTATCCTGAAAATGGCACATTTACTCTCCGGTCCTTCCCTGAAAGTTTGGGGGGGATTCGTCAAGCGGGGCTGAGAAAAAAGGGGGGTCCCAAAACGTGTTTTCCCCATGCAATTTTCCATAGGGCGGTTGGACTCACTTTTAGTCCGAACGGCTGAATGGATTTCCACCAAACTTGGCAAAATTGTAGGGACTGTTAGCCCGATGTGCCTTTGCTAGGTCTCAAGATATGCGGTCCAGTGGATTTTGAGAAATTAAGGTTCAAAAAAATATATATATCTATAGCAGCTTACCCGTGAGCTTACCGGTGCGCTTAGGGTACGCGCACGTACGCGTACGGTAAGCGTACCTCAAGCGCACGAGCTGCATGCTGATTGGCTGCCAATGTCTGTCAACACTCCAAAACAGAAACTGTTGACAGCCATCTTGTGCCTCGTTAGACTGAGGCACAGGAAAGCAGAAAAACAAATGTGTAGAACTCAAAAAGGGGGCAGGGTAGAAGCACCCTGACCCCCTAGACCTGCTCAGGGGGTCCCACAAGGACCCTGAAGGAAAAAATATATATATATATTTTTTTTTTAAACTCGCGGGGTACGCGTACCGTACGCGCACGGTACGCGTACCCCGATTTTTACAAATCCCCTGAGCAGGCCTAGGGGGTCAGGGTGATTCTACTCTGGCCCCTTTGCGAGTTTCACACCTTTGTTTCACTGCTTTCTTGTGCCTTGGTTCTAACAAGGCACAAGATGGCTGCCAGCACTTCCTGGTTTTGAGTGTTGACAGACAGTGGCAGCCAATCAGCATGCCTTCCCGAGAAAGCTGCATGGTCAATGGCTGTCAACACTTCTAACCAGGAGGTGTTGGCATCTATCTTGTGCTAGTGTTGACAGACAGTGACAGCCAATCAGCATGCCTTCCCGAGAAAGCTGCATGCTCATTGGCTGTCAACACTTCTAACCAGGAGGTGTTGGCATCCATCTTGGGTCTTAGTAGACTGAGGCACAAGAAAGCAGAAAAAAAAACGTGTAGAACACAAAAAGGGGGCAGGGTAGAAACACCCAGACCCCTTAGGGCTGCTCAGGTGGTCCCACTAGGATATTAATACATTTAAACGTTATTCGCTAATGGAATTAGCATTTAACAAACCTTTGAAATTCAAAGAAAAAAACATAGGTTTCAGGCCTTATATTGTTAGGAATTAGCATTTAAAAAACCTTTGAAATTTACTGAAAAAACCATAGGTTTCAGGCCTTATATAGTTAAGAATTAGTATTTAAAAATCCTTGCGAATTCACTAAAAAAAACATAGGTTTCAGGCCTTATATAGTTAGGAATTAGCATTTAAAAAACCTTTGAAATTCACTGAAAAAACCATAGGTTTCAGGCCTTATATAGTTAGGAATTAGCATTAAAAAAACGTTTGAATATATAAAAACGTTATCCGCTAATAGAATTAGCATTTAAAAAACCTTGCAAATTCACTGAAAAAACCATAGGTTTCGGGCCTTATATAGTTAGGAATTAGCATTCAAAAAACCTTTGAAATTCACAGAAAAAAACATAGGTTTGAGACCATATATAGTTAGGTATTTGCATTTACAAAACCTTGAAAATTCAATGAAAAAACCATAGGTTTGAGACCATATATAGTTAGGTGAATATTTTAATCATACAAAACCAATGAAATTCCATATATAGTTAGTTGCACTAACTATATATTTCGTGCACCCGCAATCCACTGCTGATGATGTCACATATTACATCATTCATGACATGGTCAGTGACATCACTGATGACATCACTGATGCCATCTCAAATGACATCACTGATGACATCACTTATGACATCTCAAATGACATCACTGATGACATCTCAAATGACATCACCGATGACATCACTGATGACATCACTGATGACATCACTGATGACATCTCAAATGACATCACTGATGACATCACTGATCACATCTCATTTGACATCATTGATCACATCACTGATGACATCATTCATGTGCTAATACGATGAACCTCTTCAGACTCTAATATAACCTTAGATACACTCAGTGTATACAGACACTCACACACTGTCACTCATCCATGGAGCTACTCACACACCTAGTCAGTCATGCAAAGAATCAATCTCACCTCCATTTCCTCAACTATACAGTTATACACACCTTACTTATTCAAACATATACTAACACATATTTACTCTCTTATACAATCCCTGATACAAATTCACAATGATCCATACAGCCACTCACACATTCACTGGCTCTCATGCACAGTTATTTATATATGCCAACTCTCACATGTACTGTGTTTTACATATGTACTTACTATGACATGTAGCATTGAGATATCCATTCACTCATCAATACACTCATGCACACAGTCAACCGCCCATGTAGCTGTTTCCACATGCACTCTTGAACTCATACACCTAGTGAATCAACTGCTCACACATCTATGCACAGAGTCACACACCTCCCAACCACCCCCACACAAACTCAATCTCAAGATGCACACATTCAGACAGTTTAGTCACTAACCCATGCATTTAGTATGACACATTTATTCACTCACTCATACAGTCAGTCAGGCACCTACTAAATCCTTCATCCAGACACTTATACATCCACTCATTCTTCAATATGTCAAACATATTTAAACTTTACAGAAACACACAGTCACTGGATGATGTCATCAGTGATGTCATCAGTGATGTCATTTGAGATGTCATCAGTGATGTCATCAGTGATGTCATTTGAGATGTCATCAGTGATGTCATCAGTGATGTCACTGACCATGTCATGAATGATGTAATATGTGACATCATCAGCAGTGGATTGCGGGTGCGCGAAATATATAGTTAGTGCAACTAACTATATATGGAATTTCATTGGTTTTGTATGAGTAAAATATTCACCTAACTATATATGGTCTCAAACCTATGGTTTTTTCATTGAATATATATATATATAAATATTAATAACAAAAAAATTAAAAATAGTTTATGGTTTATACATGTTTATAAACGAAAAAAAGTTTGACGAAAAAAATTTATTAACCTGTTTGGTTGTTTTCTTAACTGCTGTGTGACTCTTTCTTGTTCCTATTCCTGTTATTTGCTGGTATCCACCATGGTGTTAAATTATGGGGCACATATCGCGGGAATACTGGTGATCTCCGCAGTTTCCAGCAACTTCTGAATACTGTGTTAGATTAATCTCAACTTTAGTTGCATTAAAGTGCTGATAATGAAATACAGAGGAGCCGTTCCTGTGCAAAAAAGACACGAGGTGCACCTTTGCGATTTATTCTAAATACTAAAATCCTGTATTGAATTGCACTAAGTAGTGCCTGCACTTACAGTAAATGTAAATCCAGTACTTGTATAGCGCACAAATTGCCCCCGAAGGGGTATCTTGGTGCTGGGGCCCGTTGGGTAGATTAAGCGAGCTATTGCTCAGAGTCGCATGGTGCTGTGCAGACCCCTGCCGCCGGAGCTGGGGATCCAACCGTGGTCTCCAGCGTCCAGCGTCAGTCGCCCTGGCCGCGGTGCCACACCTTTTCCCAGTGTATACACAAAATCAATGAAGAAATGTCATTGTATTTACATTGATTGGGAATAGTGCGTCAGGTGCTGGGTCTTGACGGGATACACTGCCCAGTTCGTATATTGTTCTGCACAACTTTCACAACAACTCCAATATGAAAGATATTCCGGCGATAACCCACATTACTACCAGTAATTTTACACCTACTTTCTGCTGGTGTTAAGCATAACGACTACCTGCAGCATGAAAAGAAACACAGCCAAGAGCCACACCAGAACACCCACAGGTGCCATACAGTCAATGACCATGATACAAGGATACCCATGAGGGCTAAAATACTCATCGCAACAACCCCAGCACTGTCAACACCCCCTAAGCTCCATCTGAGCAACTGTGTCCTTGTGGTCATTGTGTTAGCATGATAGGCACGGGCCCTGCAACATCACAGTGTGCTGTCTTCAGCAAATGTTACCATGTCACCTCAGCGTTGGCAGTGACCCTGCACATGTAGTTTCGCACGTATCCTCCTGCATGCACAACAGATGTGTGCTGGTCCGGCGTTCACAGGTCAGCGCAGGGGTGTGCCTATCCGGCAAGGGAAACGGGGTGTCTTGGACATGTCTGTGTGCAGGAAGTGCGGTAAGTGTGTCTCTGTGTTCTGGTGTGGCCTGCCACAAGGGCCGCAGCAGACTATGTTGTAAAGGGGCATGCACCACCACCAAACGGCACTCTCATGGTGTAGTTGGAATGCCGCAGGACATGCCCGAATAGGCATTACAATGCTGTGCCATACGAGTGCACGGGATCCAACAGCGCACTGTACAAAAGTGTGGGGGCTCGTGGGAGGGAGGAGCAGCTGTTTGGCAAAGTAACACACAGTGAACCCGCCCATGTGCCACGTGCTGGGCATCTCATCCATGATGACCAGGGTGGCAGACATCCCACAACACCCACGACCGGCCTTTGTACACATCCTGTATGAATGCAGTGCGGTTTTCACTACTATACTCATTCAGTGGTGTGATGTTGCTGGGTTGTGTGACGTATGCTCCTTGTTGGTCTGTTTCATTTTGGCCATTGTTTGTCTATACCTGTGCTGTACTTGACTGTGCATGTGTGCCATTGTCTCCATCTCCCCCGTCCCCCCACTCCCTGCTTCTCCTCTTCTTGGTGCTGTTGTTTCTATCATTTTGTTCCTCCACACATAAATACATGTAAAGAACAAATTAGAATACTTCAATGATTCTTTTACATATCAATACTTCTCTGTATTAGTTTCTTTTTAATTTTCCATATAAACAGTTTTTTTCATATTCAACGACACATAGAAGTCAGCAGTGCAACGTATTCTTTCAACACACTTTCTAGAACATTCTACAACACGTGCATGTCAAAAATTAATTCATCCATTCTTTTAAACCTAACAATTTTTTTTGCACCATTTTCTCACAAATTTAACGGCACGTACAGGTTAAAAGATCACAATTGTTTTAAGTTCGAACAGTGCCTTTCAAATGCAAGTAGCAGGTGTGGTTGAGTTGAGTAAATGTTATCCTATAATATGTACTCCATGTTCAAACTGCTTTTTCTTAACCGATCACAAAGATGCTTTTCCACAAAAACGAATGTGCACCCTACAATGCTTTTCATCTCCCAATCAGGTATCGTTTTGTATGGAAAAAAAATTAGTTCCCCATCTTTAAACATATCTCTTATTCTACGAAGGAACTGCATGAGCTACAGACATCTTTCCATACCTTCCAGCCGTACCTTTAAAATGCTAGAGTGGACATAGCTATGTTTTCTGGTGCAAGAGGTATGCAGAACAGAGAAGTATTGACTTAGACCTAGGTTTACAAAACGTGGCCATTAAATGGTTTGCACAGAGAGGATTGAAGTGGCACCAATTGTTGCCTTTGGTTAAAACCTGTTTGCATCTCCAACACCCTGACCTCATGATTGTGCACTGTGATGGAAACGACCTAGGCACATTGACTGGGGTAGGTTTGGAAATGCTTATGAAGGACACCTTTGGACAATTGATGTTACTTTTGCCTCAAACTGTCTTTGTATATTCCAATATATGCCAAAGACAGAAGTGGAAATGGTCAAAACAATTGTGTCCTCAGATTGAAAAATCTAGGAAGAATGTCAACAAAGCTGTGTCTGCCTACCTCAGAGACCACAAAATGGGGTCCATCTACAACAACAACATACGTTTTGATATTGCTGATATCTCCAGAAGTGATCGAGTACACCTCAAAGATCAAGGAAATCGAGTTTTCCTGAATAACTTGAAGCTGTGCATCCGCACTTATATGTAGCTCCAACTAATAAATACAAAGGCTCTTTTTAGAGCCACCCTATAACTTACATCTTAGGACTGCTATTTTAGGGCCAGGTAACGGCAACTCCCATACCCTCAACAAAATGTATTTCTACACAGCTGTGGCGCATCGGCAAGACCATCTGACTTTGCAGCACAAAGCTCTCGCTTTCATCACCACTTCTACTCACCCATAAGGGTGAGTAGTTGCGCTTTACGAACATCGTATTGATTTACCTTCGCACTCCCTGTACAACACGACCTAAGCACCATATACAAGTTGGACAGGTGTGGCACAGTGCCCAGAGCACTTGACTTCACAGCATAGCACACACAGTTGGCCTCAGTTTCATCCCTGAGTCCAGCAGCAGCTCAATTTAGAAGCAAGACACTCTCTGCAATACCTCTCATAATTTCCGTACCCAGCATTTTCAGACGATTAGGGGTCAATAGTTCAGCGACTTTACCCCGACTCCGGCAGCAGCTACAAAAGTTTCTCCGAGTAGGTATAACTACATGCTCACACTACTTGGACAGATGTGGCACAGCGGCCAGAGCACATGGCTTCACAGCATATGACACACAGTTTGGGCTCACGCTTTAATCCCCGAGTCCGGCAGCAGCTCAGATTAGCACCATGAGACTCTAGACAATACCTCACATATTTTCCGTACCCCAAGACTTTCAGACCAGTAGGGGTCAATAGTTCGTCCTAGTAGGTATAAACACATGCTGACACTACTTCGACAGGTGTAGTGCAGCGGCCATGGCACATGACTTCACAGCATAAGACACACAATTTAGACTCACGCTTTAATCCCCGAGTCCCGCAGCAGCTCACCTTAGCAGCATCAGACTCTAGGCAATAACTCACCTAAATTCCGTAGCCCACCACTTTCACACCAGTAAGGGTGAATACTTCACTTCGCATCCCCTCTATAGCACACCCTAAACACCCCACATAGGTTACAGGGCTCCTACCCTTCTCTTTTCCACTTTTTTCGCCCTTTTGTCCCCTGACTCGCTTCAACACAATCACAAAATGGCAGCCAACACTTTCTAGTTGCAACCGCTTGCAGCGCTCGCAACCAATAAGCAGCAAGCTCGTGCTTGTAACACCTCAGCCAATCAGATGGCAGAATTCCCAAATATCGATATCTGTAAATTTTGATATTTCTCAAAAACGATTGAACAAATTTACACCAAATAAACAAAAGCGTGCTTTCTAGAACAAGACCCTTCCTCCTACCAAATTTGGGGTAATTCCCTTCACCCGTTGGACCTGTTGCCTTGTCTAAAGTTTCCTATGGAAATTAACATGGAGAAAACACGGGGGACACCCCTTTTTTCTCGGCCCCCCTTAACAAATCACCCCCAAACTTTCAACATAGGAGCTGATATCAACAAAGAATTTGTTTTGAAAATTTCGTGAAGAATCGTCAATTGGTACCAAAGTTATTGGAATAGAATGTTGCAACAATAGGGGAAATGTTGGATAGCGGGGGGGGGGGGGAATTACTATTCCCACTCCAGTTAGTGTAACAGTAGGAAAAGTGTTGGATAGTGGAGGGGTAAAATGACTGTTCTCACTCCAATAAGTGTAACAGTAGGGAAAGTGTTGGATAGCGGAGGGGTACATTTATATTCCCACACCAGTCAGTTCAAAATTAAAAACAAACAAAATATTAACAACAACAAAAAATTTAAATGTGAATACAGACATATTTAATATTGAAAATTTGAAAAATAAAAACATATTGTAATGTTGAATACATATGACAAATATATTAAATAAACAAACAAAATATTTTCAAACAAATAAATATTTTGAATTAGAAAATATTTAGAAACAAACACATTATTTATTGCATACATTTAGTTTTTTATTCCCTACCCTATAACATCACACAATTCATGACTGACATCTAACTTAAAAAAATACTTTCATAATTAACATAATTAATTACCAATTAAAAAATCTTATTAATTTAAAAAAAGTTAAACTCAAACAAATAATTAACTTCCCACACTTTAGCCCTATGATCCCGCAACCCACAGCTAAAATTAAACAGTTAAAATATTACACAATAAAAACGTATTTTCAATTTAAAAAACTAATAGTATTTAACAGCTAATTATAAAGTAAGTAAAATTAATTTACTCCCTACCCTTTACCCCTATTAAAGTAAACCCCCCACAGACAAAATAAACAAGTACCCTAATTAAATATCAATTATTTAATTAAGATTAATGACCAACTAATTATTAATTCATTAAACATAAATTACTTCCCACCCTTTAGACCGATAAATCCCACAGCCTTGCATCTGAAGTTAATTACATAATTACCATAATTAATTGTCAATTAATTAATTTATGTTAATTAACAACTAATTATTAATTGATTAAACATAAATTACTTCTCACCCTTTACCCTTATAAACTCCACAGCCCTCAACTAAAATTACTTACACAATTACCTGAATTAATTGTCAATTAATTAATTGATGTTCATTATCAACTAATTATTAATAAAAATGTTATTTTAACTCAATATTATGGTAGGTCGAATTTTTTACCCTTGATATTCTGTCTCATTACCCTAGTGTAGACCCCGACTATTTATCAGGAAGGGCAAAATAGCGTCTATTGTGGACCCTACTGCTCATTGTTTAAGTACAGATGCATATATGTAGATAAAAAACACAAGGCCTGAATAGCATTTCCTCTGTTCCTCATTTATGACTTACAATGAAATTATCAGTCTCGAAGTTTGTTTATAAGTTCACTTCTCACCACCATGTACCAAACTTTCAGATCATTATCAAAATATCCACCTTTCAATGTCATATTTATTTGTATAATAAATTCATCAAACACCATCAATATCATACAATTAAGGGGCTGGGATGACCACTGAATAAAGTATTAAAAACATATGATAACACGTGTATCATGCATTACAATAATACTAATTCATAAACAATGAAGGTGCTCAAACAAATTCTGGGGTATATGAAAGTAGAATTCTATTAAATAGATGTTATTTAGTAATCTACCAAGACTGAAATTGGAGTTTACAAACTACAGGTATTTGCCCAGAGTAAATGGACGTTCCTCACTCCTGCAAGGAGAGTTTTTTTTTAGCAAAACAACTTATTCCATAAAGCTTACTTCCTGTCACTTAGTAAGCTTTGGAGCACCTCATATCTTTTTCAACAGCCCTATTAGATCATGCCAATAGAAGCCTGTGGTGTGTAAAAGCTGAGAAGGTCATAGTTAAAACAAATAACTTACTATTAACGTATCCTCTCACACCCACAATTCTTCTTCACTTTCAACCTCAACCCAGGCAATCTAAACTATCCAGAAAACTTACTCAGAGATCTCCCTCCATCATCCAGGCCAGAAGCATGTTATCAAAATTAAATCATCAATTAGTTTTATTTCTCGTGTTCAGATTTACAGAATTAGGAGTAGGGCGTTGTAGAGGATGCTTAGTCCATATACAACACATAATGGTCTAAATATAAGGTTGTAAGAATTCTTCATAAATCCTTAACAGATCATGATAAATTGTAATTGATGAATTTGAATGTGCATCTTTAGAATTGGCAGAATTGCAAGGACAATAGCAGAGCTTGCTAATCTGTCCTACTGTTTGTTGGGCTAGGAATGTAGCAGGTTTCCATTTCAGTTTCCTTACTATCCTTTCTAACAAGTGTGATAAAGATTGTTCATCCAAGTGTATTCAAATTTTATAGAGGAATATTTCTTGACATAGGTTCATAAACAGCTATATCATACGTACCTCATTGAATGAAGCCAGTAATCCAGACATCTGACTAGATAATCCAAAACGCTTCTCTATTGTTGAAATCGAGCTTTTGAGATATCCGGAAACTAGGAGCTGGGAGAGCTGGAGAAGTCCATGACAGCAAACAAAAAACTGGAAGATACAAAAATTAAAGGTTTTATGAACATTAGGTCCTGAAATGCAAACCTTCATGAAAATGAGTTTGTTTAGAATTAAATCTTAATAGTGTTTTTGAATTTATTTTCTGTAGTGTTCTTTTTATACCCCCAAAACATTGTTTCAGAATTAGTAGATCAATTTTATAACTAAATATAAAACACCTAATTTCTGAAGAATATGCGTATTACATTAAGGGAACATCCCATCCCTGTAAATAAACAGAACACACGATAAATGCTCAAGGTTGACATTACATAGGTTAACATAAGCTAGATATATTTTCAAGCAACACGCAATATGAAGAATGAGCTTCAAAGCTGTGATCTGGGCCAATTTTAAGAATGTAATGGACTTTACCACCTGAGAATGTGCAAGCTGTATTATGAAAAGGGGATGCAGAAGCATCTTTGGCCCCTTCGGTAATACCAAAGTGCTGCAGGGAGCAGAAAGTGGGTGCCTACACACACACACACATACTCACACACACCTGTTGTGCCATAGGGCACTTTTTATAATGCTGGTCCTGGTCTTCCAGCATTATAAATGTATTATTTCTTTTTTTGAAGAAATCTATTCACATCCCCTTTCAGATGAAATTTAAAGACTGGAAAATGTCTCTGTCATAAATTGGATTGTTGGTTAAGGGGGGGAGTGAGCCCTTCTCAGCCAACAGTCACCATCATTGTCAGGGTGGACTAACAAAGAGTCACCAAATTAACATGCGCTTAACTCTCCGGTAGCTTTTCACAAATGCAACCAGGCTCAACTTAGAGGCAATGTGATAAGTGTTGATGCAGCGCTCAAACAGTAGTGAAGTGAAAACACAACACAAGAAAAATCCCACACTAATGTAGAAAAATTGAGTAAAATTTCAAAAATTAATTGACACCATACATAACCCTTCTACCTGTTCCCAAACACAAGTTATTACTTTTTCCATGTATTAAATTAACCGAATGTTATCTTATGAGAGAGGTAGGCCCTACAGGATTGAAAAACGAATGTAGGAGTTTTTCACTCCCAGGACATGTAAAATGTAAAAGTACATGTCCACTTTTTTAAATACATTGCACACTGCCCTAAGGTATTTCTAAGGAGTACCTATGGGGTGACTTATACGTATTGAAAAAGGAAGGTTTAGTCTTGGCTAAGGGGTTATTTTGCCAATTTGAATTAGCAGTTTTAAAATGCCCACAGGCTGCCTGAGATATTTTTAGGGGGCTAATGTAAGTGGGTGGCACAAGAAGTGCAGCAGGGTAACTAGTACCATTTAGTTTACCAGTCCTGAGTATATGGTGTACCACTGTACTAGGGACTTATGAGTAAAAAAATGTGCTGATCAGGAGCAAGCCGATTTTGCTGTACTTCATGGAGTCAACACAAGCACTTTGTCAATGGTTAACAGTGGTAAAGTGCACAGAATCATAAGGCCAACAACAATTCATTTCAGCAAAACAGGAGTGGCAAAGACAAACTGTTTGGGGGAGACCACTCTAATGTCTCTCTTTGTGAAAACAAGTTGGTTTACAAATGTATGGTTATTGCAAGGGAATTGATCCATATAGGTCTGATAGACTATTCACATTTAATATCAAACAATAGGCTAAGTTCATAATCGGGACATACAGTGATGGCAAGAGTTTTTCTTTCTAATCTGGAGAATTGATTAATACATTTGAATCAATGTTGGCTTTCTTTCTTTTTGCATCTTCTTGCAATACTAATGCTTAATAGTGTTTTTAAGAATACAATGACAGATGCTCTTTATGGATTGCGGGTTCTTACATAGTTAATACTGTAGATGGTGATATGGATATAGAGGTGTTCCAGTAGTATGCATAATCCCTTTTTTATTTTGTTTGTTGTTTTGTGCACTACATGGTAGTTTAGATTTTTTTTCTAACTTATTCAAAGTTATGCATGTTTAAAAGGTGAATAAATGTTAAGTTAATTTAAAAAAGTTCAGTAGCAAATCTACAATGTGTTTAATGTGGCTAAATTGATTGAACTTTGAGCTACTTTCACCATCAGGGCTCATCTTCTCTTGCTTTAAAAGTCATGATCATATAGTCAGCATATCTATTTGGCTCTTTCTGCGCACCTCCAGTGTAGAATCAATGCTACAGGAAGAACAGGCTTAGCATGCTTCCAGGTTGAACTGCATGATGATACAGTTTCTCGAAACAGTACTCAACAGAGGTGTACCCTCAGTATCTAGGAACTATACAATTTTACTGAAATATATGAGGTTGTGATTAGAACTCAGGCCTCTTAATTTTTAGGGTTAAATCTGTGCACATTCAGTGGTCAAATTTGCCCTGATACACCGGCTGACTAAACACATGATTGTATCAAGCTCAATCTTGCTTTTAGTGCGATCACGAAAATCGTACCATCTCTCAGAGGACTCGGAGGGTGGAAAACCTTTGTGAGGTTTACCTTTCTGTTGCTGTTTATATTTATCCCTTTTTTTTTTAGCAAACTCAGAGGGTAGTCTGGCATACATATCTGTGTAGGCATGCCAAGAGCTTTTACTGGACATCTGATTCCCAAATTATTGTGTCCTAAGGATGTATATACATTAGCTATGATGATTGGTAACTCACGTTTGCGGTTGGCTACTGCCACTGTGGTAAGTCATTGCCATTTAGCCAGGAATGCTGTTTCACCTTTAAAATTAGAGAGAATCATTTCGGAGACAAGAGGAAAATTACCCATTTGTGTCATCTCCAAATTCAGGGGAGGATCTGCCCTATATTCATTTTGTATCTGTTCGAGGACATTTAGTAGAACTACCATTGAGGGAGTGCCATGACAGAGAGTATAGCCGGTGGCAAAAATAGTCCCTCAGGTGTTGCAGTTTCCAAGAGTGGGTACCAGTCCAATGGGTAAGCACATAGTTAAAATTCTGTGCTTGTCTTGTGGTCCCATAAGGGGAAACCCAGCTTCAAGTTGATCAATTTTTTGGGTAATCCAAAATTGATTTTCCTCACGATTAGTGGGTTGTTTGCCCGTAACCGAATTTACAATTATAGGACTAATAACAGGCACTGCAGGCAGCTGGTGTTGTGCTTGCTGGCCAAGTCTAGCTGGACCAGCTATTAATGTATGCAAAATAAACTTAGTTAGGCGTCTCTACAAGACGCAAAGAACATTCTAAAAACCCCAGGTTTGCACTAGATTTAGGGTAGGGGGTATATCCAGCTAATGTCTACCAAGCATCACCCTCATTTCTGAGAGGACCCATTCAAACTGGCTCAGGCACATGGTGAAGGGGCCATTAAGCGAAGTCTAGTGTTTTCAGACTCTTAGAGGTATTTAAACAAAAGCATATGGTCTATATGCAGCAAGTGTCTCTGGGACAGTATATTCGTGAAAAGTGTTTGTTTTAGCATCCACAGCTGGAAATGTGACCAAAAAAAAAACTTCAACGTGGTGTGCATCATCCGCTTCTACTACAAAGATTACCGGAGCTCCCGCAATTGGGGACTCCATGTTGCACTAAATGTGCATTGACCGCTGGCAGTTGGCCGTAATGGTGGCTGTACCTTAAGTGCGTATGATGGTTTGGCCAACCGTCCTGGGCCAGCCAAACCATCATGCACACTTTGCATGTTCTCCACAGGCTGTATTGTACAATCTGGGTGGAGAACATGCACAGCCTCCCAGTCCCTCTCTGAGCGCCGAACCACAGTGCTCAGACCAATCACAAAGCTGCTGTAAGGCAGTGTCGTGATTGGCTTGTGGATTCTGGGAGGCTGTGTGCTTTCTGCTGCGAAGAAGAGGACAGAGGAGAGGCGGTAGCTGGCGATATATCAGGTAAGTGCTTTTATGAATTTTTTAATTTCCCCCATATACTGCCTCCCCTCCCCCATTCGGTAGCAGCCGCTACTGGTGCATAGTTAGGCTAAAATAGGGAAAAAGACAACGGGCCATGCAGGAAATACAACACTTCCTGAAAAATTTGGTGTAATTTAGTTCAGCAGTTTTTGTGTTAGCCAATTCCAAAAACGTCTATGGAGAATACATTGAGATTTTGTGATTTGGGACACCCCTTTCTTTTTCTTGATCCTGGTTGACCCATTACCCTGAAACCTTCCAGAAATTAGCTATTTTGGAAGGTTTATAAAGATTCTTCAAATAGTGTCAAAGTTTTACCTCAATAGGCTTTCCTATGGAAAAGCAGACCTAACCATAACTACCAGTGGGTAAAGCATAGATAGATGAATAGATAAATAGATAGATAGATATATAGATAGATAGATAGATAGATAGATAGATAGATAGATAGATAGATAGATAGATAGATAGATAGATAGATAGATAGATAGATAGATAGATAGATAGATAGATACTACAATGCACTGCTAGGCATTGTCTTTAAACTAAAAATGGATATAAGGCCTTACCACTATAGTCTGCTGCTGAAGGGTTTATCAAATGTGCCAAAATCACAGTTATCAACATCAAGATTTTTCAGAAGCCTTGTAATATTAGTGAAAAGATACTCCAGGCCAGCACCCCATTCTGAAAGTGAAAGTGCCAGTTCAATTTACCATCTGTCACTTTTATGGGCAGATCAATATCTTGGCCACAGTCTGATGAAGTTGTGGTAATTTAGCAATAATTAGATTAAGCATTAGCAGAAGACATCTCGTATTTAGAGACTATCTTATCCGTTTACGGAATCCATTTTGTATTTCTGTCGCCCATTTTGGTTGCCATGTGCTCTGTCCTACCTTCCTGTCAACTGCTCTTGAAATCTGCCTGGTGACAAGAGATCTTTATCCTCTTCTGCTTTGCACATGCGCAATACAGTTTGCAACTGTTGCTAACTTGTAACTGTCAAGATGTGTTCACCAGAATTAGCTAACAGATAGCCTTTCCCACTTGTTGCTAGCACACTCTTTTAGTGACCTTATATGTATTGTAACCAACACTCTGTGCCTTGTACCGCCTTCATTTGAGCCCCTGTGTGGGTATAAAAGGACCAAGTTCCTTCTAGTCAGTGTGCTACCTCATACTTTACCGAAGGGTGTTGTGTGAATGTAGTTCCACCTCATGAGGTTTAATAAACTCTGTCTTTTCTATTCCAGTTTCTGTGCCAACTTCTTACTATTGGTCTGAGGACTTTAAGCAGAGAAGGGCAAATCCATTGCACTAGTAGGCCTGGCTGAGGCTTGCTACCACAAAGACAAATGGAAGGGCCTGATCACAGCTGTGACATTTTCAAACAATTTCTGCTAGAGAGGAACGCAAACAAGTGTAGAGTATGTTATGTTGGGAGTTCAGCATTTTGAAAGAATGTCTACTACTACCTTAAGAAATTATCCCCATCTCTTGTCAGGTAAAGCTAGGTGGGCCGTAAATGTCTGTTGTTATTAAAAAGATTGAGGTTCTAAAAGGTTTGGGACGCACTGATCTAGAACATACAATATAAAATGCTTGCTCAGTTGGTGTACAATTTATTTATTAATTTCTGTGATCCTGTAGTAAGCGTTTTCAAGATCTGGGCAGAGTTTGTCCAACATGTTTTTTCACCGAATATGGATGGTTAGCCTAAATAATGTTTAGAGCTAAAATATTAATTAATTACTCTCTGTTCTTGGTCTATTAAAACAACTATTGATCCAGAGCTCCCAACTTTGGGTCTTGGGAATCAGGTTTGAGGTTCGGCGTTGCATCAACATTCTGTGATTCTTTTCAGATCACTTACTCTCCCCATGCCAAACCAAATGAAAAAAATATGAATGTGTCCTTGAGAAAGGAGGATCCCAGGGAAAGTGAAAGGCGCAGCCTAGTCTTTCTCCAGGAAACTTTGTGAAGGGCATGTGAGGCCGGGAGAGGTGGGTTTAAGGGGGGTGCAGAGTTAGGGGATATAATATGATGGAGTCAGGAGAGGTAGGAACAGCTTCTTCATGACTCCTTGCACACTACTCGGGGAAGGAAAGTTTGTGGGCAGACATTTGTCATTTTTCAGGGCTCCGCGGCAGCATGAGCAGCTCGAAGAAGTCGGAAGCTGTGCATATAACCTTGCCCACCCCGGGTGCAGCGGGCGTGCTGGCATGCTACTGGCACCGAGCTAGGTGTTTTGGCGGCCACGATTGTGGCTTATTCCCCACTTGGGGAAAGCAAAAAGTTAAGTGTGGAGGGTGAGGCTGCAGCGTATTGCCTGAGCTGCCAGCTAAGAAAGATCCAGTGAGGTGGCACAGTCTCCCTGCATGGCTTCGGCTGGCTGCATCAGCAAATGACTTGCCTCAGAGGCACAGTGCAGAGGGGATAGGTCCGAAGTAGGAGGCTGCGTGTGAGCGCATGATAAGTCTGCTGAGGCTCAGAGTAGCGTCGGACCTCCGCTTCTGGATATGCAACTAGACTTAACAGCTAAGGCAGCCCGAGGGGCCAAAAGATGACATGAGAGCATACTATAAACATCTGTTATTCAGCGCCAGGACACCTTCTGGTAATCGTGCGCTTTACAAATACACCTGTTATGTTATGTTACTAATGTCATGCCAGTAAAATAAAAAGAAAGAAAGGGGAGTCAGTGCCAGGGCCCATGCAAGACACTGGGTCAGGGGGTTTAGAGATGGCTATAATGCAGGCTGAGGATGCATGGAGTGTAGAGCGGCTGGTGGGGTTGGGACTGCTTCCACAACTTGTCACAGGTCCGAAGGGCTGAGGTGGAGACACAGTAACAGGTGGCAGGGGTTTGACCTGGAGGCCAAGCACAGGATCATAGAGGAAATCCAAGAGCAATGGCAGCACCTTTACAGGGTCGGGAGGTGGCCGGGAGGTGGCAGTGGGGCAGGGACACTGGGTGAGGTTGGTGAGAGGCAAGGCAGGGTCCGGGTAGTCAGGGGCAACACTGAGAAGCCATAGGGGGGGGTTATGGTCGTGGGTGCCAGATGAGGACCAGGAGGGGTTACAGACCACTGGAGCTCATGTGTTTTGAGGGCCAGTTACTGCAGGGCACCCATCTGGTTGGCGCAGCCACACGGTAGCCGAATGACAATGCCAGCAGGTGAGGCTTGCGAATAGTTGGTCATACCAATGAGGTGCATGACGGCCCCTGGATGTTGGTTAGAAGACATAGTGGGTTTACGGCGGCCTTCTGCATACCGGACGTTCGTTCACAAAATACCCATGCCGAAATACCCATGCTGATGGACAGGACTGTGCCTGGTTTGAAGAGTGGTGATGTGTCAGGCCAAACGATGACTGAAGTGAACGCGGGTGTGAATGAGTTGAAGTTAGGATATGAAGAGGGCAGTGATGAGTGTCATTTGTAAAAGCTGTCTTCTGATTCATTATGAGGCTCGTTGGTCCCTCCTTAGTATGGCCATGTCGTCATTCGTATCCTCCCACGGCTACTGGCCGTGGGATTTAGCAGCGAGATGGGAAGCTTCATGTTTAAATAAAGCGGTTGTGAAACTACCTACCAGCGGAGTGCGGCCTCGTATCTGAGCACCCTTGGAAGCAATGTAATCACGGCCACTCACCACCTTTACAAACAATCAAAGGCCCGTGAGAGGGAAAGAGAGCCCTTTCAGAATCGGCGCTGGAAGGTGACGGAAATCAACATGAAGAGTCTCATCTGGGGCCAACTGGTGGGCCGGTTATTTTATCCCGAGTTGAGCTGTCAGGAGGGAAACCCACTGGAGGGTTAAAAAGGACGCGTAAATGGACTACATACCCCAGCATACATTGTGGGAATTACGGCACATTTAAACATGCAGTGGGGGTGTGTAGGCATAATTAATTGACTCCTGACGCTGGCCTCTGATGAGAAGCAGAAGGGCTTCGAAACGCGTAAGGCCGTGGGATTTAGCAGCGAGATGGGAAGCTTCATGTTTAAATAAAGCGGTTGTGAAACTACCTACCAGCGGAGTGCGGCCTCGTATCTGAGCACCCTTGGAAGCAATGTAATCACGGCGGCTCCGGCCGTGGGGGCCACGCACCACCTTTACAAACAATCAAAGGCCCGTGAGAGGGAAAGAGAGCCCTTTCAGAATCGGCGCTGGAGGGTGACGGAAATCAACATGAAGAGTCTCATCTGGGGCCAACTGGTGGGCCGGTTATTTTATCCTAAATTGAGCTGTCAGGAGGAAAACCCACTGGAGGGTTAAAAAGGATGTGTAAATTGACTACATACCCCAGCATACATTGTGGGAATTACGGCACATTTAAACATGCAGTGGGGGCGTGTAGGCATAATTAATTGACTCCTGACGCTGGCCTCTGATGAGAAGCAGAAGGGCTTCAAAACGCGTAAGGCCGTGGGATTTAGCAGCGAGATGGGAAGCTTCATGTTTGAATAAAGCGGTTGTGAAACTACCTACCAGCGGAGTGCGGCCTCGTATCTGAGCAACCTTGGAAGCAATATATATATATATATATATATATATATATATATATATATATATATATATATATATATATATATATATATATATATTTATATATATATATATATATATATATATATATATATTTATATAGATAGATATATATATATATTACCTACTGGCGGTCGCCAATAGGTAGTTATAGTTAGGACCTAGTTTCCATAGGAAATCCGCAGCATTCTATGTGGAATAACTTTGGCGCCGGTTGACGAATACACACAAAATTCTCCAAGAAAATGGCCTGCTCCTCTCCTTCCCTGAAAGTTTCGGGGTGATTTGTGAAGCGGGGGCCGAGAAAAAAGGGGATTCCAAAACGTGTTTTCTCTATGCAATTTTCCATAGGGACGTTTAAGACGGGCTACAGCCCGAACTGCTGAACGGAATTATACCAAATTTGGCAAAAAGATAGAGTTTGGTCTGCAGATTACGCTTTTTGTTAAATGGTGTAAATCCGTTCGGGAGTTTCTGAGAAAATCTAAAGTAAAATCATAGATATATCTATAGACGAAGTACCGTACGAGTACTGTCCGAGGATAGTGTGCGTACCATTACAAGCACAAGCTGCATGTTAATTCGCTGTCGACTGTCTGTCAACACTCCAAACCAGGAAGTGTTGGCAGCCATCTTGTGCCTAGGTAGAACCCAGGTACAAGAAAGCAGAGAAAGAAACGTGAAAAACACGCAAAGGGGGCAGGGTAGAAACACCCTGACCCCGTAGGCCTGCTCAGGTGGTCCCACAACCCCCTAGGCAAAACACTTTTTTTTTTTTTATGTCGCGGTATACACATAAGGTACGCGTATGCTGTGAAACAGAAGAAAAAAGATCGAAGCCCGCTTTATTGTTAATTAGTCACCGGGGGAGCCAAATCCCGGGGGGAATGTTTTTATTTCTAATGGGTAGCCCAGAGGGTGGCCCACTCCTCTGACCAGGCCTTGGCCGAAATCCTCTGTAATGACATAATCAGACAAGAGGCACACCCTTCTCGTACATCATGGCCAAGACCTAGAAAGAACTCCCCCTCAGCATCAGATGAACCCCCACACTGAAAGCATTCAGGAAGAGCCATAACACCTGCCTTTTCGAATGACGAAAGCTGCACAAATCCCCCCCCACATACTACCCCAGTACCTGGAAATCCTCAAAGGTGAATAGTGAACTCTATACATCCCTAATTGATTAATTCATACGCCACCACAGTTTGTGTTTGAGTGTTTTGAACAGGCCCTGCCATTGCTTTGGCTGTCTGTAACTCTTAAAGGTAGTGAAATGAGCAGTGCTACCTTCTTTAATATACACAGAATCTCTGAGATTGGTTTGCTTTGGCTTCATGTCTGAGAGCTACTTTTAGGATGCTGGTGAGCTACCAGTAGTTCCCGAGCTAGTAGTTGGGGACCCCTGGTACATATAGTGAGTGGGGAATTATAGTCCTGAAGCATAAATGTAAAGGTTATTACACCTCAAAATGCATAAAACATAGCACTTTGAATCAGTGCATTCATTAAAGCCTGCCTCACTTCATGAGTACATGCTTACTGAGTGAATGACTACATTAATATACGGTAATAAAGAGAATTAAAAAAAAGTTTAAAAAAGGGAAGTTACTAGAATAAGAAGTCCAAAAAAAAGGGGGAATGAATGTTAATACTCCTATTAAAAAATAGTAACCTATAGAGATGCTTTAATAATCAAAACAAGTTTAAATTTTAGATATTATACGAAAATTAAAAAGTATGGAAAGAGGCATATTTACATAAACATGTGACACGGTAAAACAGTGGAAATGAGAACACCTGTCAACTGAAAAACGTGACTTGATAGTGGTACGAGCAATAAATTGATCCCATAGACTGTTAAGTAACCAAAAAGTATATAAACCACACCTGTGTGATAATTAGTTTTGTTTAAGAGAATCAATACGGGCGAAAAAACTGCGAGCAAAGGAATGATTCGGAACTGCAGAAACATCTTCACATTATCTTTCATTTCCTCATAGAGTACATATTGTTAATGTATATTTAAAAATACATAAAACCGTATGTACTTTCCAGAGGAGTTGGATGAATTTCTACGAGGATGGAAACAATATCGAAGAGAGGTAAATTATATGAATGGAAATATAGGTTATTTAATTAATTAGTACGTACAAAGTATTGATTTGGAGCGATGTCATAATCTTCATCTTATCTTTCATATCCATAGAGGGATCATATTGTTAATGTATAATTTAATTTATATTAAACTGTATGATCCTTCAACTGGAGTTGATTGACTTACAACCGACAATTGTTTTTTTTTTTAGTATGATAGTATGTCTTTATGATTGAAAAATGTACTAAAAACAAAACTCTTTATCTTCTAGAGTGAAATTGGGCTAAAAGTATTTACATAAAGTAGTGCTTTTTGCAAATTTCACTCGTGAAGAATAGGAGGATTATATTCGGAAGCACTTTTTTGAAAAAAAGTAATATAATTGTGGTTTAAAATGTCATGATTGTTAAATGTAATAATGACATGAAATGTACATAAAAAAAGAAAGATGAAGTAGTGTGGGAGTGTTTGTCATACCACTTCTATTCTACTTTATCTGAAAGTAAAAGAAGCCCAAAGATTTATAAAAAGATGATGGGATAACACTTATATAATGTAAACATAAGGAATGAGTGAAAACAATGAATGTAAAAGAATTTTTGCATTTCACCCATGTGATGAATATAAAAGACTCAATAAAAATATTTTGAAAACATGAGTATTTTTTTTTCAAGGATGGTTTGAAAGTTATACATTTTATAAAAGAACATAGTACTGCACGCTAAAGGAGAAAAGTCAGCACAGTTATGATAGAATAGAAAATAAAATAATGTTTTAAAATAATTTTACAGTCAACAAACTCGTAAGCAGAGTACACAGTTTAAGTTAAAAGTACCCTACCACAACTAGTTCTTGAAACGCATAGCAAAAAAAAGTGCGTCATGGTGACTGTACCGTAACGTCACATAGAAAAAAGAAAGCCAAATCAAAATTAGCATGAGGAAGGTAGACGAAAGTACACAACAGCCAATCAAATTTTTTTCAAAATCTGAGCAAGGAGAAGGATTTGTCGCTAATACGTTTTCTTACAATTCTTCACAACCAATCAAAAAGAGATGTTGAAAGTTTCTGTTTTTAACATACAAGTAAATGAGAGGGAATTATTAAAGATGACTTGCTTTCGCAAGACCCCGAAAGGCTTCTTCCAGAATAAGTACGCACTTCACTGCAGATCAGGTTCTCAAGCCTAAACACGTCAGAAACCATCTCTCATCACTGTCTCTTCTTTTTAGTGTATTGTGTGTGGCAGACTGTGTGACCCTATGTCTAGAGCCTTCTAAGGCCCTGGAGATTGCCACGCCCCAGGACCAGCTCCTGCAGTGTCCCGGTGCTGCACGGTCCCCCTTCCAACATTTAAAAGCCCCGGGGGGAGGTGGTAAATTAATCGAGACTGAATACGATGGTACAGCTCACTCAGCTTACAATACCAGGAAAACACAACAACACTACATGGCCCAGATTTCCATTGTGGTGATTTGTTAGTTCCAGGTCTAGTTGTCAGATCGGCACACACACTCTCCCTCAAGGTTGGTATACACCCACACCACACCCATCCAGCGCATCCATCACTACACACGTGACCCTATCTATAAAAAAGACGGAGCCCACGTGTTGTACGCCATTTTAGAGTTGTTCCCAAACTACCGAACAAGGGGGACCACTACCACATGCGTGGCCTTTTTGGTCACTGAGTTGGTGGTACCTGAAGCACTGAGCGGGTGGAGAACCTGCGATGATGAAGATGGGAGCAGGAGTATGTTGTTAGCCATAGAGATATCAAGACTTGGCACCATATATGAGACTTCTTTGTTGCAGATCGGGACTACATGATGCAGAAGGTGTCTTATCCACGAAAAGGTGAGCAGTGAGGCCTTGGTACGCATCGGAGGGAGTCAAAGGGTTGTAGCAGACTAGATACAAAAAGGTGACGCATCGATTTAGACGAACACACTCCTATATAGTGTATCAATTTACATGTATACATTTTTTCCCATTAGCAGGAACGTTGTTATAATCGCTGAAACGTCCAGAATATTACCTATATAAATAGTTTGTATAAATGTGAGAAGGAACGTGTATGAAAGCGCGATGTTATCTAACTCCACATTAAGATGGTAACAATTACCAATCATAAGATCTTTCTTGTACTATGTTTTAGATGTAGAGCTTCAGGGTGCATTATGTCCGACACTTGGTGAAAAACACCGGTGACAGAAAGGTGAGCTGCGAATATTGTTTTCAGTCACTCTCTTATTTCCTCTCTCTGGTTGTGTTTTACAAATTGATGAAACCCACTCAAAAGAAACCTACAAAGCTCTATTTTCGTGTATTCTGCGATGATGCGTGGCCACTGTAACAACGACTGAGAAGCCTGCTTCGACACATAGTGCACCCTCTTTGAATGACGCCAATGGCACAAGGTGAGCCAAGAAGCTTGTTTTCGAAACAACAAGTTATCTGTGAAGGGAGATAATATGTAGAATGAAGCAGGCGCGCAAAACCCATTAGACTAACGGGGCTTCAGCCCCCCACCCATCGTGTGTGTCTCTTCCACATTTTAATGTCCTTTTTTCTCTCTCTTTCTTACTGTCTCTCACATCGTTTTTTTTTCTTTTTTACAGTGATGGACACTGCTGTCTTTACTGTGCCATATAGAACCTTACCTGAGTTTAAGTGGTGAACTCTGTTGGCTATAGTGAAACCTGCTTTGAGACGTAGAGCACCCTCTTTTAATCATGCCTATGGCACTAGGTGAGCAAAGAAACTTGTTTCCGAAACAACAGCAAATTATCTGTGAAAGGATAGAGTGGGTAGTGTGCAACAGGTTGACTGTGTAGAAATTTATAATTACCTCCAAGCAGTGACAACAGATAGGTTGCAACAGTCTAAGTAACAGATCTACAAGCTTATTGCGCCACTTTTGTGTCACTTTTAACATGGGAAAAGTGGTGCAAGGAGCTTGTAAATCTGCCTCTGACTTTTCAAGAAAAACTCTCAACTCCAGACTCTGTGAGTCAATGGGGTGCAACAGTCTAGGTATGCAATATTAAGAACTCACATTAAAATTCACTTTTGTCAGGAGTTTCACAACTCAGTTTACCGTGATTAATGAAATGTCTTTTTGTTTGCTTCACCAAACATCCTTCAGAAGCAATCACGGCATATCGAGCAAGAGCAATGGAATTGAACCGCAAAGTATTGAATATACTTTGACGTGTAGAAGCAGAGTTAAATTCAAGTTATATATTTATACAAGGTAAGCACAGCAGCCTAGATATACAATGCCTCCAATTAAATGCATTAGAAATAAAGCGTTGTGTTTACAATCCCATTGTGCCAATTTTGTGTCAGTAACGCAGTAGGCACTTCCATATGGACACCACTTGAACGCGGGACTATAACAGAAGCGAAATGTTCCAGGCACACTGTACACGTAAAATCGTAGTGTACCCTTGACTTGTAATGTTTCACCTCATTTAGTCACATCTACATAGTTTTAAACTCTAATTTTCTTTTTTGTTTTGCAGATTACCTATCGTACGTCTTTTGGAGTCCACATCACAATTTGTTTATATAGTTGTTTATTATATTGTTATCTTGTTTACAGTTATTGTTGTTTTAATAAAAGTTAATAAAACTATATACGTCTTATTTTGGGGGGGTTACTGTCCACAATAGAAATAATATTTATAATTTGAAGTACTATGATAAGACGTTTGAGAGTAGGGTTGAAAAGTACTGGCTGTACAATAAGTTATATTTACTCTGGATGCCCTACAAGACAGAAAGGAAATCAAAGTAAAACAAAACAATGTGTACCAGATTTACAAACCCCTTGCGCCACTTTCGTGTGCAAAGCCACCCCTCTACAAAATTAAAAGTGTGTGGGCCTCAATGACACCCTTCAAACCACGGAAACAACCACCCCCCGGAGATTTCTATATTGTGTGAGGGGGGCTGCATGGCCCTCTGCCCGGTGCCCTGGAGTCCACCACGCCCAGACCCGGTTCCTGTAGTGTCCTGGGTGGGAAACAGCCATTACAACGCGGTCATAACCATGTGTGACAGTTACAACGAAGCCATTAGCATGCATATGGCTTTTCTACGCATGCCTTTACCACGCATGCTTTTATGGCTAGTATGCATTTACCACACATGGTAAAGGCATAAGCTTGGTAATGGCATTGTGGTGACTGTCATGCATTGTAATGGCTGTCGCTTACGTGCTTCAAATTTGTTTTTAGGTATGCGTATGACCACGTCTGATAAGATCGGAGGCCAAGGACAAACACCGTGGTGTCTGTGGTAGGAAATCATATGGTTCACAGGGGAGGTAGGCGGGGGGTAAAAAAAAAATGAAAGTGGCAGGTATAATAAAAATAACGGAGGAAAACTACTAAAATGGCGGAGGACGGAGTATGTAATCAAGGTTTGGCGCCCCAAGCAATACGTTTCAAATAAATATGGATAGAATATGATTATTAATATAGTAGAAAAGTGTTGTAGCGGATGAGGCACACGGCCCGGGAGAAGAAAGCGGCAATTTAATACCTGAAATGAGGAGAGGTTCGCTTGGCAAACTTGAAGAAAAAGAAAGAAGCGTGGTCTTGGAAACAAGGCTGCGCATGCGTAGAGACTACAACTAGTGCAGAAAAAAACCAGAAAGTTTTGCATACTTTTGCATACTATCATAGAAATATAGCTCTTTCTTTGACCAGTGAAGTTACTTCTGAACATAACTGTTTTTTTTGGTCTTTTTTTTAACATAAAAAAATAAATTGAAAAAAAACCAGTGGCCAACAGGAACAAATAAACATTAAAAAAATTAGCGTCGTGAGCAACGGTGCTCCTGTTTGCGCCATTTAATGAAATTAATTGACTGCTCCCCGTAGCAGAGCATCTCAATGCAAAATTTGCAATGGATGATTAAGTCAGCAAGATCCGGTTCGATATTTGGATGCGGAGTCCATGGCTGTGTGGTTGGTGCGCTTGACATGCTGGGAACAGCAGGTGATGTACTGTCCTCTAGCCTATCAGAGCAAGCTCTTTATTAATTGGGAGGATGGTAGTTTTTCACATGGCGAACCATGCTTGCTGTCCCAAAGGAGTACTTCTTGCTCGGATCTCCTCTTGACAGTGTGGTGTCATAGATTTTGCAGGTGACCTTTGCAGCATTTACCTTTTTATTTCCATCTGGAAAGGTGAAAAATTTCCAGATTAGTGCCTCTTTTCTTTTTCCCTGTGACTCCTCAGCTATAAATTCCTCCTCTGAAGAATGTTCTGAAGTGGATTCCAGAAATGCAGCCATATTAAAATTGTTTTGTCAAATGACAGGAGCTCCCGACAAGAGATGGTTCTTCTGAGAAAGTCAAAGAAGAATGATTAAAATGGGTGGGGTCTTTCAACAGTTGGAATTGTAAGTGTTATGACCCAATCAAATCTCTTATTTTAAAGTTACATGGCATATGCGTAGGGTGTGCTTACGGTGCGTGAAGGGACGACGTAGGCCGCCATTTGCGTAATTGCTTTTAAAAGTAACATACGCTTACTAAAAGTTAATAAATATTATTTTAATAATTATCCTAGATAATGTCTTCCCTTAATATTTACATTAAATACATAGATATATCTTTTAAAACATTAAGAAACTTTCGCGGTATGCGTACAGTGCGCCGTACAAACGTACATGTGTGCAGAAGTGTGGCTCAAATGGTTAGAGTGGCAGACCCTGATGCAGAGGTCTGGCCTGGGACCAGGGTTCAATACCCGCCTTGGCGGGTCTTGGGCTCAATTTCCTCGGACCTGATAATTCTCGCATCGGTGCCTATTCTAATCATGGGTCCCACTCTGCGACTCTGGGAAATAGCTTGCTTAATCTCCACAATGGCCCCAAAAGCGCTGGGATGCCTGGTTTCACCCTAGGGGTGCCCAGGAGTGGACACTCACAGGGAAAACAGGGAAAGGTTCCTAAGCGACATACGGACAGCGCCGGGACACTACCTCAGGGAAGTGGCTGTGCACTTTATAAATACCGGTACATTTACATTTACATTTACATAACGTCACGCGGAAGCGTCGATGCGACACGGAACGTGAAAACATATTTGTAACGTATGCGCGGTTGAGCGCACAGTATGATTATCCGTACAAAGGATGGTGCAATCACCGTATGTGTAGCGTACGAGTACTGAAAAAAAATACAAAAAGAAAATATATAGAATTTAGTTTTAATATATTAAAAAAATTATAAAAAAATTTGCATTTTGATTTGTATTATTTTATATTAAAAATGTGTAATGTAACTTAAAAAATTAAATAACTAATAATTATTATAATAATGTTGGAAATTACCATAAAAAGAAATACATATAATAATTAATACATTTAAAAATTATCAATTACAAAAGCATTTAAATTCACTGAAAAAACCATACGTTTCAACCACGTTACAGTTAGGAATTAGCATTTTAAAAACCTTGCAAATTCACTGAAAAAAACATAGGTTTCAGCCACGTTATAGTTAGGAATTAGCACTTAAAAAAACCTTAGAAATTCACTGAATAAACCATAGGTTTCACACACGTTATAAACAGCTGGACATTTCATTCATACAAAACCTTTGAAATGTCCCCGTTATAGTTAGTTCAGCTAACTATAACTCGCGCGCCCGCAATGCACTGCTGATGACGTCACACATTACATCACTCATGACATGGTCAGGGACATCACTCATGACATCACTGATGACATCTCAAATGACATCACTGATTACATCATCCTTGTGAAGGAGTGGCAGACCACTCAGCGTAATATAACCTTTGATACCCACCTTCAAACATAGAAACTAGAATTTTCAAAAAATTGGAGATACCAATACCAGTTAGAAGAACCTATTCAGTAATTCCAAAATCTACATACACATCCACTCATTCACCAACAGTTCTATATAGTCACGAACATGTACTCAATCATCAAATGTACTCATAAACCTATACATCCTGATACACACTAATAGTCATCCATATAGTTACTCAAACATATACTCACACATGCAAATAAACTATCAAACATCCATTTACTTGCATATACAGCTATACACACACCACTACACTTAATTCTACAGAAACGTACACGCACTCTCTTAGACAATCACTTATAGAAACATATACTTATTCATACCGGAACTCTTCCAATCTCTCATTCTCACATATACTCACTTATATACATCATTACTCACATATACTAGTTTAAAACCTATGTAGTTACTCATAAAGACACTATTAAGACAGTCATTCACTCACTAACATACCCATACACACATTCATCCACCCATATATTCCTGCACACATGTTGTCTTCAAAACTGATACAAATAGCGAGTCACTCCTTCATCCATCTTTGCGTTAAGTAATATCCCCCACTGAACCAAACAGACACTCATACTGATACTCAAAAAACCAAATAATAACGCATATACACACTCATGTAGCTACTCACCAACCCATGCAGCCAGTTATACACAAAGTGAGACACTGACACAGACATTTAAATAATTCCACATTACTCGCTAATATAAGATACAATCAATTTTACACAAAAAAACATCCATTTAAATACTTATTCACCCATTTATTCTTCCATAGACCTTTAGATATACAAATATAAAAAATATTTATTTTTCAGACAGACATATATTCACTGGATGATGTCATCACTGATGTCATCAATGATGTCATTTGAAATGTCATCAGTCATGTCATGAGTGATGTCACTGACCATGTCATGAGCGATATAATATGTGACGTCATCAGCAGTGCATTGCGGGCGCGCGAGTTATAGTTAGCTGAACTATAACGGGGGAATTTCAATGGTTTTGTATGAGTGAAATGTCCAGCTAACTATAAGATGTGTGAAACCTGGTTTTTTAGTATATATATATATATATATATATATATATATATATATATATATATATATATATATATATATATATTACCTACTGGCGGTCGCCAGTAGGTATATATAGTTAGGATTTTTTCTCTATGGGATTTTTGAAAATTCTATGTCTAATAACTTTGGCGTTTGTGGACGGAATTGGCTGAAATTTTCAGGAAAATTGCACATTTTGTTTCTGAGCAGCCCCTGAAAATTGGGGGGGGGTTCGTCCAGGGGGGGTCGAGAAAAAAGACGGGTCCCAAAACGTGTTATTAACATTGAGTTTTCCATAGGGCGGTTGGCCTCACTTTTAGCCCGAACGGCTGAATGGATTTGCACGAAACTTGGCAAAATTGTAGGGACTGGTAGCCCGATGTGCCTTTTGTAGGTCTCATTATATGTGCTCCAGTGGATTTTGAGAAATTAACGTTTAAAAAAAGATATATATCTGTAACAGCGGACCGGGCAGCGCTCCAGTTCGCGTACTTTTCGCGCAACGGAGCTTTGTGAAGCGAAGCTGATTGGTTCTCCGGCGTCTGTAAACATTCCAAACAGTCCGTAGCGGCCGCCATCTTGTCTCTCGGTAGGATCGAGAGACAAGAGGAGGCCAAAGCGAAGGGGCAAATGACCATAAGGGGGCATAGTAGATTCTCGCTGACCCCCTAGGTTTGATGTGGAGGTTTTAAAAGGGCCCCGCGGGGCAAAAAAAAAAAAATAATAATAATCGAACGGCTGAATGGATTTGCACGAAACTTGGCAAAATTGTAGGGACTGGTAGCTCGATGTGCCTTTGCTGAGTGTCAATATATGTGCTTCAGTGGATTTTGAGAAATTAACGTTCAAAAACAAGATATATATCTGTAACAGCGCTCCGCTTCGCGGAGATAAAATTATATCTGTATTACCTAGCTGTTGCTAACACCAGTTAGCGACGGCTAGTAGGAGATAGCGACCATCTTGGGCCCCACTTTGCATGTGAGTGATATTTATCACTAATGACATGCAAAGTGGGGATGCCAAGATGTTAGCGACTGGAAACAGTCGCTAACATCGCTATCTCCTATTATCAACTTTTGGAAATATTCGCGATAAGCGCGAATATCTCCAAAAGCTAGCACCTGCCCTGAGCAGTTCTTAGCCATGTCATCCAATGGGAGGTGGATAACATGGCTAAGAGCATTAGCTCGGTAATGCATGAATATCGCTGAGTTTTCAGCGATATTAATGCATTGCGGTCGTTTTTTATCGTATTTGCGATAAACCTTGATAATATCAAGGTTTATCTGCGATAATTTCTGACGATGCTTAGCGGTAAAAAAATCGTTGCTAAGCATCGTTAGGGATAAATATCGCTTAACTTTGGTAATATGCCCCAACGTCTGTTAACGTTCGATTCGAAGGAAATCAGGAAGTGTTGAAAAACATTGTCTGCGCCATCTTGCCTTTTTTCAAATGCCACACTTTTGTCGTGCACGGCAGTTATTTTAGATGCCTTGACCAGACCCACTCTGTGCACGCTGTCGATCCTTAGCATGGCTCCCCACCCTCGCAAGCATCTCCCCCAGGCAGTGGTCACCCCCGCTCTCTGTCTTATGCATGGGTAATAAACCACCCCCCATCTGCGCTGCTCTTCCCTGAGAATCACACCCTGTGCCCGCCCGACACCTCCCTTTCGCCCTATTCACTACCGCACCCTCTGACACTCCTTTTCCTCTGTGTCCGATTGTCCAGGCCGGTCCTAGGGTATCAGCTAGCCCTGCAGATGTAGTTTATGGCCCCAGCTGTAAAGAATCACCCCTCTTCAAAGGAGTTATAGTAGATCAAGGCCCACACTCGATGAGATCCGTCACAGCAGACGCGTTCCTATTATCTGAAAACCATCCTGTATTGTGATTGGGGAGGGGACCGAGCCTGAAGCGGAAGATTCCAGGGATGACTCTTTGTACATCAAAGTTTTTCTAATTATGTGTCACATTAAAAATATATAGCACTCCAACAAAGTAGTAAGATTATAAAACTTTAATAACTTATAAATATATACAAGAAAACAAAAACAGTAATAACATATAAACATTTTTAGGGAAAAACAACGAAGTAGCGGTCGGCTGTGCGAATAGTCCCAACGCAGCACAACGTCCAGATTTCTGGCGTGGGGCGTCGCGGGGGGGTGGGTCATCAGTAGCAAACTGTTGTGCGAATAGTTCCAAGGCAGCAGAACGATGGCACCAAGGTGATGTCCAGTAAGTTGCCGCACTGGTTTTGGTATCCTACAATGCTGCTCCGAATAACGGCGTGGGGCGCCCCGGGGGAGGCGGCGTGAACGGGCCTCTCCAGGTGGAGTCTCATCTGTTGTAGTGGGGCGCCCCTTTACCGTTTCAGTTGCCATTCCGTCCGCTTTTGGTCCACTGTGTCAAAAGCCGCAATTCAGCTGAGTTGCGCCCACTCTTGCGGTGCAGCGATAGGCGGCTGCGCCCACTCTTGCGGTGCAGCGATAGGCGGCTGTCACAGGACTCTCAAAATGGCGGCAGGCTGTTTCCTTTTGGGGCCTGGTCCACTGAAATGGCCCTGGGACACCTTGGAAATCGGACGCTAGTCTGCTAGGTCTTGGACCCCATTCTCGAAAGCGTCCCCTCCGCCTTGAGGATTCATCAAAAGTTTTGGGGGCCCCCGACTCCTGTAGGCTTCTGGTGGGGAGCGGCTGCCATGATTGCTCGCGGAATGACCACGACGGAGCTACGAGATGGTGGTGCTCTCATGCTGACGCCAGCTTCAGTCTGAAACATCCAGAAACAAGGTGGGGCTTTCATCGGATTTGGGAAAAAAAACAAGTTTTCATCCAATGAAAAGTGTTGTTTTTAGGTCATATGATCAAGCCTTCCATCATTAGGAAACCAAAAGTAAAATGAACCAATGAAAAGTTTTATAAACAAGTCACATGACCTGTTATGCGGCATAGGGTATAAAATGCGGAGAAAATACGTTGGCACGTGAGGCGGCGTCAGTAGCGGACCGATGTGCGAATAGGCCGAAGGCAACACAACGCGCCAAGATCCGGATGGCACCGAGGTGGTGTCCAGCAAGTTGCAGCACTGGTGTGGCCATCTTACAATGCTGAAAGTCGGCGTGGGGCGCCCCGTTGGCCTGTGCGCCCCGTTGGCCTGTGAGTTTGCGTCAGTAGCGGACCGATGTGCGAATAGGCCGAAGGCAACACAACGCGCCAAGATCCGGATGGCACCGAGGTGGTGTCCAGCAAGTTGCAGCACTGGTGTGGCCATCTTACAATGCTGAAAGTCGGCGTGGGGCGCCCCGTTGGCCTGTGAGTTCGCGTCAGTAGCGGACCGATGTGCGAATAGGCCGAAGGCAGCACAACGCGCCAAGATCGGATGGCACCGAGGTGGTGTCTAGTAAGTTGCCGCACTGGTGTGGCCATCCTACAATGTTGAAAGTCGGCGTGGGGCGCCCTGTTGGCCTGTGAGATGGTGTCAGTTGCGGACCGATGTGCGAATGGGGCCAAAGGCAGCGCAACAATATTTCCTGAATAGAAGACACCACTAGGCGCTGAGATGCCAAGATCCGGATGGCACCGAGGTGGTGTCTAGCAAGTTGCTGTACTGGTGTGGCCATCCTACAATGTTGAAAGTCGGCGTGGGGCGCCCCGTTGGCCTGTGAGATGGCATCAGTAGCGGACCGATGTGCGAATGGGGCCAAAGGCAGCGCAACAATAGTTTCTGACTGACACCACAAGGCGCTGAGATGCCAAGATCCGGATGGCACCGAGGTGGTGTCTAGCAAGTTGTGGCACTGGTGTGGCCATCCTACAATGGTAAAAGTCGGCGTGGGGCACCCTGTTGGCCTGTGAGATGGTGTCAGTTGCGGACCGATGTGCGAATGGGGCCAAAGGCAGCGCAACAATATTTTCTGTATGGAAGATACCACTAGGCGTTGAGATGCCAAGATCCGGATGGCACCGAGGTGATGTCTAGCAAGTTGCTGTACTGGTGTGGTCATCCTACAATGCTGAAACTCGGCGTGGGGCGCCCCATTAGCCTGTGAGATGGCGTCAGTAGCGGACCGATGTGTGAATAGGCCGGAACCAGCACAAGGCGCCAAGATCCGGATGTCACCGTGGTGGTTTCATAGTTGAGAGGCACTTCATCTGCAGTGGGGCGCCGAGATCCGGATGGCACCGAGGTGATGTCTAGCAAGTTGCTGTACTGGTGTGGTCATCCTACAATGCTGAAACTCGGCGTGGGGCGCCCCATTAGCCTGTGAGATGGCGTCAGTAGCGGACCGATGTGTGAATGGGGCAAAGGTAGCGCAAGAATATTTTCTGAAGAGGAGACACCACAAGGCGCTGAGATTCGGTTACCACCGAGGTGATGTCTAGCAAGTTGCCGCACTGGTGTGGCCATCCTACAATACTGCTCCGAATAACGGCGTGGGGTGCCCGAAGGGGGGGGGGGAGAGCCGGCGTGAACGGGCCTTCCTAGGTGGAGGCTTGTCTGCTGTAGTGGGGCGCCCCTTTACCGTTTCAGTTGCCATTCAGCTGAGTTTCGTCTGCTCTTGATGCTACAGCGACAGGCGGCTGCAACAGGACTCTCAAAATGGCGGCCTGTTCTTTGGATTTGGGCCTGGTCCACTAAAATGGCCCTGGGACACCTTAGAACTCGGACGCTCGATTTTTTTTTCCTTTCCTGTACATGCAAAAAAAGGTAAATGCCCGGTACGTTACACGCTTCATCTGCCACGATGAACTCTCCAGAGGAACCGAAAAAAAATATAGTTATGGTAACTATACCATGCATCGTCATATGGAGAGGTGGCACCAATTAATTATAGTGCTGCATAAAAGAGAGATTTGGAGGAGAACCCCTGACCTGCTAGTACATTCATCAAAGAAGTGGCACTGACAGCATCAGAGGCAAGGGAAACGGTCCCAAATATTTAGAAGAACTTTGGAAAGATTAAAATGACATGTTTAGATTGTGGCAAATTAATTTCATGTGGACAGATGAGTGTTACTCTAATAAATACAGCATATGAACATCATCATAGTCGATGGTTGGTAGAGACATTTTGACTATATCCTGGACCTGCCCGTCCTCGCCCAAAATGGCGCCGGAATAAATGGGACTCGTAACTCCTTGTTGTGTACTGGTTGCAGAACCTTGAAATCACGAGATACGTATGCAGTTTTGAAGCACATGGCGGGCGGGGACGAGAATTGATTGAATATTTCGACATCCCTATTGATATTAAGTTCTGATGTGTTATTGATTACTGTACTATTGAAAGTTTGAATTAACGTCACCCATGGTACTTGCCCGCAAATGTATATCTAGATAATTTTATTGTAACTGGCCCTGTCGTATTTTAATTATAAAATGTACGTCCACCGATTCCGTAACTGTTAGACACCTTAGTTCTTGCAACCTAATGGCCCGCCCGTTACGTTCCTCTACAGTGTAAATGTCTACTCATCATATACGATTACAGTTTGCTCCGTGGCCGGCCCACGTGGTTATAGGCCCGTATTTGTATAATGAAATTTTCACAATAAAGGTTTTTAAAAGAAAACATGGTAGTAGTATATACATTGGTAAAGTTTTTAATAATAGTCACTGTTTTAGAATCATTAAAAGGCAAGTGAAATAAAGCAGACCAATTACATGAAGGGTAAAAGGTATAATACGAAGGAACGCAGTAAAGATAAATGGTCAAGGGCTGTTGTGTTTTCTATTCCTGCAACATAAAGTGATCGATAAGAATCTCATATTCAGGCGTATCGGCGACTAAGACAGCAGGTCGACCCTCTTTTGCTCAACGGCTCCGTCATGGGACGAAGAAACGCTCTTTTTCTCGAAAAAAGAATATATTTTACTTGCAGGACAGTTGTAAATTTTCCGGGAAAGTACATTAGCCTGGAACATTATAACATATATTTAAGAAAAAATAATGTTCGGAAGTAATAAAAAGCGTAATTTTTAGGTCATATGACCAAGCCTTTCATCATTAGAATAAGAAAAGTAAAATGAACCAATGAAAAGTTTTATTAACAAGTCACATGACCTGTTATGCTTACGTTACGCGCTGCGCGTCGCGCCCCGGATGACTTCCGGATGCGCTAACGCGGCGCGTCATATGACGCATTACGCGACAACGCAGGTCCAGAATATAGTCAAAATGTCTCCACCAACCAGCGGTCGGAACACAACCCCTTTCAGCAGGCTAAATAGTTCTGTTAAATGACAACAGAAGGGACAGGCAACAAGAACCATTAGTCAAAGAGGGGAGGGCTAGTTCTTCTCTACCGGGTTACATTGGGGCGCTACCGGAACTGATCGAATTGGTAGTCTACAGTGTTTCTGGATGTTTCAGACTGAAGCTGGGGTTAGCATGAGAGCAGCACCATTTCGTAGCTCCGTCGTGGCCATTCCGCAACCAATCATGGCAGCCGCTCTTTATCGTTATTTTGGGCGGGGTGGGTGGCGGAGCTGAGCTGTTTTGCAGCCATCATTGTGTGGAGTTCAGTTCATTTCACTAGTTTTGTATTTGTCATGAGGGGTTGTTCCTAATGTTTCTATTTTAGCAAGGTCAAAAAGAGATCCCATTAGTGGCCTACTGATTTTGCTCGATTCCTTTTCTTTTTTTTTTTACACGATTTTTCGTTATCTGCAAAGACTAAACAGAGTATTGCGACTCTGTGTTTGTTTGTAAATAGAGAATGAACCAAAGAGAACCAATTCTAAAACAGTAAATACTTGGATAACAATCAATCAAATGGAGAGAGAAGCAGGCACGACGTATTACAACGGGGGCAAAGGCCTGCGTTAACTACCCTTCACTATGTGCAAAGAGAGAGTACTCCTAATAGAAATGAGGGGGGGGGGCACCATTCAAAGCAGATCAGTGTGCATAAACACGAAAATGTTTTCACTTACCACGTACTTGACATTCGACAGCTTATGATATTTGCTATTAAAAAACCATTGAAATTCACTGAAAAAACCATAGGTTATAGACCATATATAGTTAGGAATTAGCATTTACAAAACCTTGAAAATTCACTGAAAAAACCATAGGTTATAGACCATATATAGTTAGGAATTAGCATTTACAAAACCTTGAAAACTCACTGAAAAAAACATAGTTTATAGACCATATATCGTTAGGAATTAGCATTTACAAAACCTTATTTTACTCACACAAAACCATTGAAATTCCATATATAGTTAGTTGCACTAACTATATATCGCGCACCCGCAATCCACTGCTGATGATGTCACATACTACATCATTCATGACATGGTCAGTGACATCACTGATGACATCACTGATGACATCTCAAATTACATCACTGATGACATCACTGATGACATCTCATTTGACATCAATGACCACATCACTGATGATATCATTCATGTGACAATACAATGCATCTCCTCACATTTTAATATAACCTCTGTTTCACCCAGTGTTAAATACAGAGTATAATTTTTGAAACCATTGACACACCAATACTAGTTACTACATACGCACTCACTGATTCCTACGTCTACACACACCTTCACTCATTCACCCATACAATCATTCATACATACAATCACTCATCTTTACAACATTATCATATGCACTCATACACCTATACAGACATTCACAGTCTGCCACTCATCCATGGAGTTACTCACTCACCTAGTCAGTCATGTAAAGAATCAATGACACTTCCATTTTCTTGTCTATACAGTTAAACATAGAGCACCTTACATTTTCAAACATATACTAACACATACTTACCTTCTTATACAATCATTGATACAAGTACACATTGATCTGCACAGAGTCACACACCTCCCAGCCAGCCACACACACACTCAGTCTCCCATACAAATACTTGGGCAATCAATCAATAACCCATATAGTTACTCATACAGCTACTGATCAACACATGCAGCAGTTTACAGAACAACAGACATAATGATGCACAAATTAAGACAGTTTAGTCACTAACCCATGCACTCAGTGAGACACATTTAATCACTCACTCATACAGTTAGTCATGCACCTACTAAATCCTTCGTCCAGACACTTACACATCCACTCAATCTTCAATATGTAAGACATATTTAAACTTTACAGAAACAAAAAATCACTGGATGTTGTTATCAGTCATGTCATCAGTGATGTCATTTGAGATGTCATCAGTGATGTCATCAGTGATGTCACTGACCATGTCATGAATGATGTAGTATGTGACATCATCAGCAGTGGATTGCGGGTGCGCGATATATAGTTAGTGCAACTAACTATATATGGAATTTCAATGGTTTTGTGTGAGTAAAATAAGGTTTTGTAAATGCTGATTCCTAACGATATATGGTCTATAAACTATGGTTTTTTTCAGTGAATTTTCAAGGTTTTGTAAATGCTAATTCCTAACTATATATGGTCTATAACCTATGGTTTTTTCAGTGAATATATATATATATATATTCACTGAAAAAACCATAGGTTTCACACCAGTTATAGTTAGTAATTAGCATTTAAAAAAGCTATTAAATTCACTGAAATAACCATAGGTTTCACACCAGTTATAGTTAGCTGGAAATTTTACTCACATATAACCATTGAAATTCCCACGTTATAGTTAGTTGGACTCACTATAACTTGCGCGTGCAATGCACTGCTGATGACGTCACATATTACATCACTCATGACATGGTCAGTGACATCACTCATGACATCACTGATGACACCATCCAGTGAATGTGTGTCTTTTTAAAAAATAAATATGTGTTATATATGTATTTGTAAAAGTTGATGGAAGAATAGATGTTTAAATAAGTGTTTACATGGATGTTTTAAAAAAAGAAATTGATTGGTTAACTGGTTTATTAAGTGTATCTTAGTGAATACATATATTAGAGAGTAATGTTTAAATATTTAAATATATGTATTAGTGTTTCACTTTGTGTATAAGTGGCTGCATGGGTTGGTGAGTAGCTACATGTGTATGTATATGGGTTATCAGATGTTTTTCTTAGTATCAGTATGAGTGTTTGTATGGTTTGGTGGGGGTATTACTTAGCACATAGATGCATGAATGACTGACTCTCTCTTTGTATGTGTTTTGAAGACAGCATATGTGCAGGACTGTATGGGTGGATGAGTGTGTATATGTGTGTGTTAGTGAGTGAATGACTGTCTCACTAGTGTCTTTATCAGTAACTACATATGTTTTAATCTAGTATATGTGAATATTGATGTATATAAGTGAGTATATGTGAGAGTGAGGGATTGTAAGAGTTCCTGTTTAAATTAGTATGTGTTTCTATAAGGGATTGTTTAAGAGAGTAAGTATGTGTAAGTTTCCTTAGAAGTAAAGTGGTAGTGTGTGTATAGCTGTATATGCAAATAAATGGATGTTCAATCAAAGTTTATTTGCATGTGTGAGTATGTGTGAGAGTATCTTTTGGATGACTGTCGGTGTGTAAGAGGATGTATAGGTGTATCACTACATATGATGAGTGAGTATATGTATGAGTGACTATATAGAACTGTTGGTGAATGAGTGGATGTGTATATAGATGGTGGAATTATTGAATTGGATGTTGTAACTGGTATGGGTATCTCCATTTTTTTGAAAATTTTAGTTTCTATTTTTGAATATGTGTTTCAAGGGTTACATTACAGTGAAAGGAGGTCTGTCACTCTGTCACAAGGATGGTGTCATCAGTGATGTCATGAGTGATGTCACTGACCATGTCATGAGTGATGTAATATGTGACGTCATCAGCAGTGCATTGCACGCGCAAGTTATAGTGAGTCCAACTAACTATAACGTGGGAATTTCAATGGTTTTATGCGAGTAAAATTTCCAGCTAACTATAACTGGTGTGAAACCTATGGTTTTTTCAGTGAATTTAATAGGTTTTTTAAATGCTAATTCCTAACTATAACTGGTGTGAAACCTATGGTTTTTTCAGTGAATTTCAAAGGTTTTTTAATAGCAAATCTCTATAGGTATGAAATGTAATATTTTTTATAATGAATTTTATATTGTATATTTATGTAATACTATTTTTTTATGTATATTTTTCCCTTTTTTTTAATTTATTTTTTTGCCTTGGTGCGCTGCCGGTGCGCGTACCGATGCGCTCACCGGTAAGCGCAGTCTTGCCGCGCCCCGGTGCGCGTACCGGTGAGCGTCCCGTTACCGCTATTGCCGCGAACGAAAACATCATCGTGACGTATCGCGTAGCCGCGTGATGCGTCTTATGACGCACGGCGTAAGCGCACCCGGAAGCGCCCGAGCGCATACGATCGCGCAATGTAAGCGCCGCCGGGCATGCCCCAGGGCGCGCCCCCGGGCGCGCACCGGGGCGCGTCTCCGGGCGCACACCGGGGCGCGTCCCCGGGCGCGCACCGGGGCGTGTCCCCGGGCGCGCACCGGGGCGCGTAGCGTAAGCGCGTCGGGTCATGTGACCTGAAAATACCACTTTTCATTGGTTCAGAACACTTTTGGTTTCCAAAGGATTAAAGACCGGGTCATGTGACCTGAAAATAACACTTTTCATTGGTTCAGAACAGTTTTGTTTTCCAAATGAGGAAAGCCCCCACCTTTTTTCCACATTCTCACTTTGTTCTTTGAGTGAGGAAGACCTGTTTTCATTCATTGAGAAATGGCTACAGTAGCAGCAGCAACAGGAGCATATGCACCACCACCACAAGGACCACCACAACACCACATTGGTGGTGAAGAAGAGGAGGAGGAGGAGGAGGAGGAGGAGAGGAGGACTTTCCTGCCTGAAGACAATCCCCCTTACAAACCGAGAGAGCACATTGTGTGGGAGTTTTTTAAATTCCCAAAAGGCCAGAAGAAAATCAATGCGGCAAAAGTGACTTGTCTGATCTGTGGCTGTGAACTTTCCAGGGGGAACCCTACAAAATAATATTCTTTTGGTAATTACACCATGATTCGCCACATGCAACGCAGGCATCCTAACAACTATTCTGCGGCAGAGGTGAGAGAACTGTGCAGAAACCTTCCCCAATCTTCTTCCAGAACCTCAAAAAGCAAAGAACCAACTCCATCGGGTCCAGAGGCAAGGGAGATGGTCCCAAACATACAAACTAAATGTTTGGAGGTTTTAAAATTGCTTGTATCTATTGTGGGACTACAATTACGTATGGCGAAAAAAGTATAAACCTAATCAACTGTGCATGACATAACCATATCTGCAGAAAAAAACCTTAATTTTTTTCCTGATTTTTTTTGCTCCAGTTGAGCCGTTTACAATTCCCTGTTTTTGTTTCTCCCCATAACAATTACAAAAAAAATATAAAACTGTTCATAAAAGCCCAAAAAAGTAAAAAATGTTTAAAACAAAAAAAAATATAAAACAACAAAAAGAATAAAAAAACAGTTCTTTTTAGAACTACATCCAATTTATTTAAAAAAACTACATTTTTAAAAAACTCTGTCATTCTTTTTTCTCCAGGGTACGCGCACCGGTACGCGTACCGGGGCGCGCACCCAAAAAAAAAAAAAAAAAAATAAAGGAGTGAGCATGAGGGAAGGACACAGAGAGAGTGATGTTAAGAGAAAGAGAGCTAGAGGGAGCAACACAGAGGGACTGTTTATTACATAGTAAGACAGAGAGAAGGTGTAATAGGGTGTAAGTGAGAAAAGGAAAATGAATAAGGGAGCGAAAGAAGGGAAGAGAGAGGAAGAAGACTAAAGCAGAGGTACTGGGAGAATGTGAGTGGGTGTTGAAAGTAAAAGGAAGGACAGTAAAGGATGGGGAATGAGGGGTAGTGACGGAACCGGAGTAAAGGAACAACAGTGAGGGAGGGTGAGAAAAGAGCAGTGAGTGTAAGTAAAGAGGGGTGAAAGAGGGTGGATAAAAGTGAATAAGGGTAAGACATGGGGAGTGACAGAGAGAAAGGACAGAGAGAGTAAAGGAAGGAGTGACTGAAAGGGTCTGAGTGAAGCAGCAAAGAAAGGTAAGTGAGGGAGTGTGGGTGAGTTGTAGGGAGTGAGCATGACGAAAGAGTAGTGACAGAGTGAGGGGACAGAGACAGTGACGGTAAGAGAGACAGAGTGAGGGAACGGAAGTGAGGAACTGTGAGGACAGACGGACTGAGAGAGGGAGTGAGAGGAGTGAAGTACCTGTCTGAACTTAAACCCAACAGTGCCCAAACTCTACTGATATAGTTATTTTTTATGCAATTTACAGCAAGAAAATGGAAGGAAAACAAGACAAAATTAATATTTCTTTCGAAATTGTTGTTGAGAACAATCCTGAGGAAGATATGGATGACTTGGACTTTATGGATCAGTCTCTGGACCAAGAATTACTTGACTGTGTTGAAGCAATAGAATCAAGGAATCAAAATGAGGAGATTCCAGATGATCTAATGTTGGAAGTTCTTTTAAATTTTGAAAAATCAGAACAATAAATTTATATTTAATAATTAAAAATTGTTCGAGACATTATTCATTTTTATATGTAATTCATGAAATAGTACCAAAATGATTATAATATAAAGTGAGACTTATAGTATACTGTGCAACTTTTTTGTGTTACATGTGGAGAAGTGTGGCTCACTGGTTAGAGGAGGCAGACCTGGAAGCAGAGGTCAGCCCGGGACCAGGGTTCAATTCCCGGCTCGGCGGGGTCTTGAGTCCTAAAATGTCCATGGACTCGACAATTCTCGCTCCGGTGCCTACTCGATTCACGGGCTCACACTCTGCGACTCTGGGCAATAGCTTGCTTAATCTCCACAACGGCCCCTCGCGGCGGGATGCCTGGCTTTCACCTTGCGGATACCCTGCTGGGGTTATCTCACAGGGGAATACCAGGACGGGTTCCCTAAGCAAGCGCTTAGAAACCGCTTGGTGATTTAAGCTATATAAATTCCTGTACATTTACATTTACATAGTAATTTTGCTCATGGTTACTTCCTTTCTCCCACTATATTATCTCCAATGTGTATTTGACATCTCTTTTTCATCTCCTGCCTCCATGTTGTTTCTGCTTTCCTGACAGACTATGGTATAGATTCCATATACCACAATAACTTCTGTAACAACATGCAAATTATCTACAGAGGAGACGGTGTACATTAAATTTAAGACTCTGCATTGGTACCTACATGTTGGTACTTAAATCACCCACACAACACAACAACTCTATGCAGAGCTACCCTACCTCTAAGCACTTTAAATTATTATTTTACTGTTTCACTGACTTTCCCCATGGTACGCTCCCCGGTACGCTCCCCGGTGCGCGTACCGGGCGCTCCCCCCGCGAAGCCCTTTTATAGCTCCCACATCAAACCTAAGGGGTCGGGGGGGTCTACACTGCCCCCTTTTGGTAATTTCCCCCATTTGTTTTTGCCACCTCTTGTGTCTCGATCCTACCGAGACACAAGATGGCAGCCGCTCCGGACTGTTTGGAATGTTGACAGACACCCGAGAGCCAATCAGCTTTCCGCTCGCGAACACGCATAGCGCGCTGGAGCGCGCCCCGGTGCGCGTACCGGGGCGCGCATATAGATATATATATTTTTTTGAACATAAATTACTCAAAATCCACTGGAGCACATATCTTGAGACATAGCAAAGGCACATCGGGCTACCAGTCCCTACAATTTTGCCAAGTTTGGTGGAAATCCATTCAGCCGTTCGGGCTAAAAGTGAGTCCAACCGCCCTATGGAAATTAACATGGGGAAAACACGTTTTGGGACCCCCCAAATATCTCGGCCCCCGCTTGACGAATCCCTCCCAAACTTTCAGGGAAAGAGCAGAGCGGAGCGGGCTATCCTCTTTGAGAAATTCGCGAAGATTCGTCCACCGGCGCCAAAGTTATTCCCAATAGAATGTTGCGGATTTCCTATGGAAAACAATCCTAACTATAACTACCTACTGGCGACCGCCAGTAGGTAATATATATATATATATTCACTGAAAAAACCATAGGTTTGACACCAGTTATAGTTAGCTGGAAATTTTACTGACATAAAACCATTGAAATTCCCACGTTATAGTTAGTTGGACTCACTATAACTTGCGCGCCTGCAATGCACTGCTGATGACGTCACATATTACATCACTCATGACATGGTCAGTGACATCACTCATGACATCAGTAAAATTTCCAGCTAACTATAACTGGTGTCAAACCTATGATTTTTTCAGTGAATTTAATAGGTTTTTTAAATATTAATTCCTAACTATAACTGGTGTGAAACCTATGGTTTTTTCAGTGAATTTCATAGGTTTTTTAAATGCTATTTCCTAACTATATAAGGCCTGAAACCTATGTTTTTTTCAGTGAATTTCAAAGTTTTTTTTTAATGCTAATTCCTAACTATATAAGACCTGAAAGCCCACCAGGAATCTCCAGTATGCGCCAGGGGACTGCATTGCAGAGAGGTGTAATGAAGCCACGCCCCTTTTTACACCTCTCTGCAACGCAGCCCCGTGCATGTTTGAAGAGGGGGAACTAATTCCCCTTACGTACTGGGGGCCCCTGGGAGCCAACTAGCCCACCTGGAACCTCCAGTATGCGCCAGGGGGCTGCATTGCAGAGGTGTAATGAGGCTATGCCCCTTGCTACACCTCTCTGCAATGCATCCCCCTGCCGCGTTTGCAGAGGGGGAACTAATTCCCCTTGCATACTGGGGGTCCCTGGGGGCCAACTAGCCCACCAGGAGCCTCCAGTATGCGCCAGGGGGCTGCATTGCATAGAGGTGTAATGAGGCCACACCCTTTTTTACACCTCTCTGCAACGCAGCCCCCGTGCATGTTTGAAGAGGGGGAACTAATTCCCCTTGCATACTAGTGGTCCCTGGGGGCCAACTAGCCCACCTGGAACCTCCAGTATGCGCCAGGGGGCTGCATTGCACAGAGGTGTAATGAGGCTATGCCCCTTTTTACACCTCTTTGCAACGCAGGCCACTGGCGTGTTTGCAGAGGGGGGACTAATTCCCCTTGCATTCTGGGGGTCCCTGGGTCATATCTGCCTAAACACCGATATTCCGAACGATTGAAAATGACTTTTCTTGAGAAACATTTGGATTTGGATTATCATGTCCTATACTTTGGAATTTTTGAAAGACTGACTTTGAGGATGCTATAAATTACTCAAGTCTGCCCGAATTGTGTGGGTAAAATTGATACCTAGTCACTTTGAATAAGAATGTACTTACGTCTCGTCTAACATTTGGAAGAAATATCTAGTTATATGACAACAGGATACCGACATAACTTGAAGGAAATAAGAACGCCCTGAAGAAGTTCTGTTGTACAGAACAAAAAGTTTCGGCTGGCTGTGGTACATAAACTTAAGGAAAATAAAAGCATTTGAATATACACCAAGATTCAGCGCTTCAATAAGGACTCTAAGTGATATGATTTGATTGGACTTATTGTGCAAGTGGTGCTGTGCCATACTTTGGAATATTCTCCACTACTCTCTACTACTTACTCTCTCCTACTTCACTACTCTCAAATACTCACTCTCTACTACTCATTCTCTACTACTCTACTGCTCTCTACTACTCTCTCTCTACTACTCACTCCCTACTACTCACTATCTACTACTCTCTACTACTCACTCTCTACTACTCACTCTCTACTACTCTCTCTCTACTACTCACTCTTTACTACTCTCTACTACTCACTCTCTACTTCTCACTCTCTACTACTCTCTACTACTCACTCTCTACTACTCTCTCTCTACTACTCACTCTCTACTACTCACTCTACTACTCACTCTCTACTACTCTCTACTACTCACTCTCTACTACTCTCTCTCTACTAGTCTCTACTACTCACTCTCTACTACTCTCTACTATTCTCTCTCTCTGCTACTCACTCTCTACTACTCTCTACTACTCACTCTCTACTACTCACTCTCTACTACTCTCTACTACTCACTCTTTACTACTCTCTACTACTCACTCTCTACTGCTCTCTACTACTCACTCTACTACTTACTCTCTACTACTCTCTACTACTCACTCTCTACTACTCTCTACTACTCACTCTACTATTCACTCTACTACTCTCTACTACTCACTCTCTGCTACTCTCTCTACTGCTCTCTACTACTCTCTACTACTCACTCTCTACTCTCTATTACTCACTCTCTACTCTCTACCTCTCTCTACTTCTCTCTCTACTAGTCTCTACCTCTCTACCGCTACCTCTCTACCTCTACCTCTCTACCTCTACACCTCTACCTCTCTACCTCTCTCTACAAGCACACATATACACATATATATATATGCATATATATGCATATGCATTTATATATATGTATGTGTATGTATATATATATATATACATACATATATAATCTGTATATCTACATAAATACAAATATAAATGCATGCATACATATAGATATATGCATACAGATGCATGTTATTTACATGAAAGTTTAAAAAACACTAATAAAAGCAAAGCTAAAAAGCCACCTCATTACAAACAGAATGGCTTTAACTTAAACGAGGGTGACATCTATTGCATTTTCAATGCTTGTTTACTTTGGTTCCATCAAGAAGGCATTCAGATGTGTCACACATTTGCCATAAATTCTGAATGTTAGCACTCTAGTTGCTCATCAGATCACTGTAGTAAAGCTACTGCTCACCAGGGAAGTATGCTGCTGGTATTCAAAGTGCATGTTTCAGTCTGCATGTCAGAATTTTTTTAATGAAATAGAAGAGGATTTGAGAAGTCACTCAAAATGATCCCTAATTTTTCTTTCTGAAGCACTAATCATACTTTCTATGGCAAAATGAACCCCCTCATTTTGTTCCTTTTCAAATTAAATGTTTTCAGACTTACCACTTCATTCCAATCAAGATGGCTTCTGGTGTGCCATACTTTTGTCATAAGTAAGACTGTTAGCGCTCTAGTTGTTCTTTAGAACACTCTGGGCCATTCTGTCATTGGGCTATACTTGGGCTACATCTGGGTGATATTTGGGCTACATTTAGGCTCTTTTGTCTCTGGTGGCCATCTTGGGAGACTGTATGTCAGAATTTTTTAATGAAATTGAAGAGGATTTGAGAAGTCACTCAAAATGTGCCCTAATTTTTCTTTCTGCAGCACTAATCATACTTTCTATGGCAAAATATATTCCCTCATTTTGTTCCTTTTTAAATTAAATGTTTTAAGAGTTACCACTTTATTCCAATCAAGATGGCTTCAGGTGTGCCATACCTTTGTAATAAGTGGGACTGTTAGCGCTCTAGTTGTTCTTTAGAACACTCTGGGACATTCTGTCATTGGGCTATACTTGGGCTACATCTGGGTGATATTTGGTCTCTTTTGTCTCTGGTGGCCACCTTGGGAGACTGCATGTCAGAATTTTTTAATGAAATAGAAGAGGATTTGAGAAGTCACTCAAAATGTGCCCTAATTTTTCTTTCTGCAGCACTAATAATACTTTCTATGGCATAATATACCCCCTCATTTTGTTCCTTTTTAAATTAAATGTTTTAAGAGTTACCACTTTATTCCCATCACGATGGCTTCACGTGTGCTATACCTTTGTAATAAGTAGGACTGTTAGCGCTCTAGTTGTTCTTTAGAACACTCTAGGAGGCTGCAGTAGAACACAAAGGAATCAACTAACAGTCTCTGTCCTTGTTGGATGTACATGTTTTACTGAGAATGTCAGACTTCATTCTCACATGACTGAGAAAGATAATGTGAATTTACAGAAAATATGCTTTCAGTTTAGCTTATAGATCCCTTTCCAAACCACTGTGGGAAAATTATGAGATATTAGTTTTCTTTCAAACATGATTCATGATATCACAGCAGAAGGCTTTTTCACATGGAAAAATCACCTTAGAACACACCACAATTCCTAAAATGAGTATGGTACCATCAACAAATGATTTATAATGTAACTAAAGTCCTAAAACCCTCTATTAACTACAATGCTTTTTAATGAGGTGCTATCATGTATATTGGTCCCAAGATGGCTGCCAACACTTCTTGGATGAAGTGCTGACAGCCAATCAGATCAGATGTGTGGTTAGGCTCTGCCCAGATATATATATATTTTTTTTTAACCTAAATTACTCAAAATCCACTGGAGCACATATCTTGAGACATAGCAAAGGCACATCAGGCTACCAGTCCCTACAATTTTGCTAAGTTTTGTGGAAATCCATTCAGCCGTTCGGGCTAAAAGTGAGTCCAACCGCCCTGTGGAAATTAACATGGGGAAAACACGTTTTCGGACCCCCTTTTATCTCGGCCCCCGCTTGACGAATCCCCCCCAAACTTTCAGGGAAGGAGCGGAGTGCAGCGAGGCAAATGTAAGGAAAATTACAGGCAGATTCCTCAACCGGCGCCAAAGTTATTCCCAATAGAATGTTGCGGATTTCCTATAGAAAACAATCTTAACTATAACTACCTACTGGCGACCGTCAGTAGGTTATATATATATATATATATATATATATATATATATATATATATATATATATATATATATATATATATATATATATATATATTCACAGAAAAAACCATAGGTTATAGACCATATATAGTTAGGAATTAGCATTTACAAAACCTTGAAAATTCACTGAAAAAACCATAGGTTATAGACCATATATAGTTAGGAATTAGCATTTCGAAAACCTTATTTTACTCACACAAAACCATTGAAATTCCATATATAGTTAGTTGCACTAACTATATATCGCGCACCCGCAATCCACTGCTGATGATGTCACATATTACATCATTCATGACATGGTCAGTGACATCACTGATGACATCACTGATGACATCTCAAATGACATCACTGATGACAACATCCAGTGATTATGTGTTTCTGTAAAGTTTAAATATGTTTTACATATTGAAGAATGAGTGGATGTATAAGTGTCTGAATGAAGGTTTTAGTAGGTGCGTGATTGACTGTATGAGTGAGTGATTAAATGCGTCTTACTAAATGCACGGGTTAGTGACTAAACTGTCTGAAAGTGTGCATCAGCATGTCTGTTGTTGTGCAAGCTGCTGCATGTGTTGATCAGTAGCTATATAAGTAGCTATATGGGTTATTGATTGGTTGCACAAGTATTTGTATGGGAGACTGAGTGTGTGTATGGCTGGCTGGGAGGTGTGTGACTCTGTGCAGATCAATGTGTACTTGTATCAGTGATTCTATAAGAGAGTAAGTATGTGTTAGTATATGTTTGAAAATGTAAGGTACTCTATGTTTAACTGTGTAGATTAGAAAATGGAACTGTGATTGATTCTTTACAGGACTGACTAGGTGTGTGAGTAACTCCATGGATGAGTGGCAGAGTGTGAGTGTCTGTATAGGTGTATGAGTGCATATGATAGTGTTGTAAAGATGAGTGATTGTATGTATGAATGATTGTATGGGTGAATGAGTGAATGTGTGTGTAGACGTAGGAATCAGTGAGTGCGTATGTAGTAACTAGTATTGGTGTGTCAATGGTTTCAAAAATTATACTCTGTATTTAACACTGGGTGTAACAGAGGTTATATTAAAGTGTGAGGAGATGCATTGTATTGTCACATTAATGATATCATCATTGATGTGACCATTGATGTCAAATGAGATATCATCAGTGATGTCATTTGAGATGTCATCAGTGATGTCATCAGTGATGTCACTGACCATGTCATGAATGATGTAATATGTGACATCATCAGCAGTGGATTGCGGGTGCGCGATATATAGTTAGTGCAACTAACTATATATGGAATTTCAATGGTTTTGTGTGAGTAAAATAAGGTTTTCTAAATGCTAATTCCTAACTATATATGGTCTATAACCTATGGTTTTTTCAGTGAATTTTCAAGGTTTTGTAAATGCTAATTCCTAACTATATATGGTCTATAACCTATGGTTTTTTCTGTGAATTTCATTGGTTTTTTAACAGCTAATATCTGTAGCTGTAAAATGTATTCTTCTTTAAATCCAAAAATATATTTTATATGTTTATGAATAATTTTTTTTTTAAATATTTTTTTTTCTACGTTCCCGCTTCGCGAATCGGGAAGCTTCCCGTTAGCTGACCTTGATGCCGCGAAATAGACCGCGAGCCGGTAAACGTTTCTTTACCGCAAGTGCCGCGTTAGAAAACAACATCGTGACGCCTCCCGTCCGCATGACGTTCCACGTTGTCGCGTGATACGTCATATGACGTGCTACGTTAGCGAACTGGTACGCGAAGCGAGTCGCAAAGCGCAGGTTTCTGGAAGCAAACCGTGAGGCCCTGCAAAGCGCTTAACGTAAACACAGCAAGTCATGTGACTTGGTAATAACACTTTTCATTGGTTCATTTCACTTTTGGTTTCCTAATGATGTAAGACTAGGTCATATAATCTAAAATGAACACTTTTGATTGGTTGAGAACTCTTGTTTTTCCCAAATGATGAAAATCCCTCCTTCTTTCCTCACTCTGACTTTCATCATTGTGAGAGAAAGACCCTTTGTGATCACTGAGCAATGGCTTCTTTAGTAGCTTCAGCTGGTGCTTCCCCACCACCTCCACCACATCCAAGGAAGAGTGGACCACCTGCTCAAGTTATAATTCAACAAGAAGAGGAAGAAGAGGAACAGGACGACGAGCACGAAGAGAGGCAGTTTTTGCCTGAGCAGCCCAAGACGTCTCACCGGAAAGAAAACTTCATTTGGCAATTTTTTAAAATTCCCAAAGGTCAGAAAAAAGTAAATGCAAGATACGTAACTTGCCTTATATGTCAAGATAGACTGTCCAGAGGAACCGAGAAAAAATACAGTTTCGGAAACTACACAATGCATCGCCATATGACTAGGTGGCATCCTAACAACTACAGTGCTGCACAGTTTCGGAACGACCTAGATAATCTCCCTATTATGGCCAGAAGATCTGTTGTACCGGAAGTAACGGGACCAGAGGGCAGGGAGATGGTGCCAAATATACAAATGAAATTTGGTGAAGTAAAACACACCTGCGTATTTTGCGATGGATTCATTTCCTACGGAGAAAAAAGCATCACTCTGATCAACAGAGCTATTGACTATCATATGCAAGTTTGTACGAAACGCCCAAAATAATAAATACTTCTTTTTTTGTTTTGTTGCTCCTGTTGAGCCCTTTACAATGAATCGTTTTCATTGCCCCCTCCAAGAAAAACCCCAAAAAATATAAAACCTCAGAAAAATTCAAAAAAAGTAAAAAAATGTTCCGAAAAATAATAAAAAAAATATAAAACAACAAAAAACAATAAAAAAAAGTTCTTTTCAGAACTACCTCCCCGTTATTAAAAAATTGGTACAATATTTGGAACTGTGCCAACCTCTATTTCTCTTAGTTCGCTTCCCAGTTCGCTCGCCGGTACGCGAACTAGAAGCGAACCAAAAACAGTAAGTATAAGGGAAGGAAACAGACACTTATGTTAAAAGAAAGACAGCTATAGGGGAGTAAACTAGAGATACTATTACCCGTAATCCACTGCTGATGATGTCACATATTACATCATTCATGACATGCTCAGTGACATCATCAGCAGAGGATTGCGGGTTTTTTGGCAACGTGCCTTATCCACGGTTTAATAACGCTGCCTTTTGCTTTATATAAGTTTTCAAATTGTATGAAATATATACCAATAGGTCGTTATGAACCTTTAGGTAGTGCTTTTCTTCATGAGGTCTGGTCGCTTCCATACACATACAGATGTTTCAAAGATGATCAAGAAGTTTATCTGAATGGAGAGGAATGCACTGAGACGCCAGATCATTCACTAATGTGTAGGCACATACAGTTACACGGTTCATGCAACAAACACCGACCAAATATGGCTTGCGTGTTGCAAGGCACGCCAGTTCCTGCTATCATCCCCACGTTCAAGTTGTTGGAAAATGGTAGTTATTTGATGCTCAATAATGAAGATTGTTCTGAGTTAATTGAAAAGGGTCTGCACCTCTGTACGGGTGTTCGCTATGTGAAGCACGAAAGTTTCACGGGCCGAACTCAAGGCCACCTCTCTCTGAGACAAAAGAGCTCTTATTCTTGCCATGCCGTTGAAATCTGTCCCAAGGTTGGTATTTGTGGCCAGATTGAAAACTCCCTATGTTCATGTGTGGGAGGAAATAGAACATTTCTGCAGCAAATAACCCGTTCACTTACTGTTACGATAAAAGGAATACTTTTAATTCAGATTTGCCTTTCAATTTCAGCAAGATGGTTCCGACTATCTTTAACGCATCCTCCACAAAGACCCTGGCGCACTTTTTTAAAGTTGTTACCAGTGGTCTCGTGACTTCATTTGAGAAAATCTTTGGAGTCATCCCTGCTTCCTTTCATTCTATTTTCTCCACTCTGGTTCGTGGATTGGCATTTTTACTTGCATTACCAGCGGACGCTCTTGTGCTTTTTTACATTTTTAAATATGGATGTCCCTCCTATGCAACCTCCCACCCTGCAGCTGCTGACACTGTTCCGCAATCGCATGCTAGAATATTATGGCACAATGCCGTTGGCGATATTAAGCACGGCATATGGATTATCTTTTCGATTCTCCTACTTCACCTGTGTCCAGCCTGTATTTCACTGCCTGACCTGTGATTTCGATTGGGCCATTGATTTGTGTCTCTGCGGACCGGTTTCTCCTGATGTCGACTTTAATCAGCTGATGACTCCTATCATTACTCACGAGTTGGTTTGTCCTGGCGAAAGGATTATGGCTGTGGCATTGATGCATGGACTACTTGGTCCCTGGAATTTACTGGCGGCAGCACAGTCTTTCTTGGAACAGAGCTTTCTTGAAAACCCACCGAGCTGTCCTCTGATGGTGATAGAGGATCCGGTGCTGGGAGAGCACGTATGTTCTTTTCCGCTTTTAAATTGGATGGCTGAACTGTTTTCGGATGAAGACGGTGACTTCCTATTGGAGGCTGTTGCAGCTTATTTTGCATACACAGTTATGTCATAGACCTTTTTCATGTTTGATATGCTGAGTACTAGCATTTCATTGACAATTCATTGACTTATTTGTCAAGTTTTTATTATTTACCTTGCCTATTGGCTTAAGACTCGATAAAGTACTTGGCTGTTTTATTTTTCTTTAGCATTACATTTTCCTAGTTTTTAATGCTTTACCTTGCGGACCGTCCACATATAAACTTGCAATCTACTCTCATGAGATGGCACTTCTATTATCTTATTCAGTTCGTTTCCGGATCATGGGGAGGTGTCATCTAGGTCCTGGATATCTTTACACCGTGTTAAGTTAGCATGGGCTCATTACCGGTTTAAACGCCATTTTTCCTTTTTTGCAACTTCTGCACACGACACTTAGTTGTTGCTTTAGCTTTCCACCTAGTAGTTCATCGTGGTTTACATGAGAATAATATGTTATTGCTCTACTATCTGCTTTGCTTGTTAAACTATATCTGTACAGCGAGTGCTAAAGTTTCAAGAACAACACGATACAGAATTGTTATGAGGTCTGATCTCCACGACTTCATACTCATAACATAAGTGCAACTTCTGCCAATTCTGGGCATGAGGCGGGTTTTATATTGCTTTGCCGAACACACATACACAACAGTTGATGCGGTTCACATGAAGAGAGAGCTGGTGTATGCTGATGTGATTCCTTCAAATCTAAGACACTAAAGTATGGGCACGCCCTAAACCAACACAAAGAGACCTTCTTAGCAAATAATATAATATGTGTATTAGGGAGGGTGAGATATAAGCAGCCGCGGGCCGTGGAGGGAGTTACGGTGAGGCAGGGAGGCGGGGAGGGGGAGAAGCAGGGTGGAGCCCTCTCTACCTTGCCCCTCCCCCTCCCCGCCTCCCTGCCCCACCGTAACTCCCTCCACGGCCCGCGGCTGCTTATAAGTGATGCTAACTCTTATTCATTTACAGCATGTTAACATACTGTCACCATTCGCTTTTTATGTACTAGTAACTATGCTGGTAATTTTGCTACTGATAATATGTGTACTTGTATTCTCCACCCTGCTTCTCCCCCTCCCCGCCTCCCTGCCTCACCGTAACTCCCTCCACGGCCCGCGGCTGCTTATAAGTGTTGCTAACTCTTATTCATTTACAGCATGTTAACATACTGTCACCATTCGCTTTTTATGTACTACTGACTATGCTGGTAATTTTGCTACTGATAATATGTGTACTTGTATAATCTAAGATACTACGCCTCAGAAGACGGCATTAGTAAATAAACATTTCAAATACACATGTGTTCTTCTTAACTCCATGTTCTGTTTCTAAGAAATATATAACGACCGACTGTTCATGAGTTCCACGTATCCTGAGGTACTATAAGTTCACATTCTGGAAAGTCTAAACATTGAGAGTTTGTTATATCCAATGTGACACTGTACCTAGCTTGCTAAGGAGTTTTTGATTACTAACGTGAGTTTTGGGACACCCTAATTCGCCGAGGTTCCAATCCTCTGTCCACAGTTCTGTGTGAGAACAGAAACCCTGCGACAGGGGCACCCCCGACCCTTGCTGGAGCTTCATCACACTTGCGATACAACTCCAGCAATGCGCCACCTTTACGGCACAGATACATCACGCATCTGTGCTGTTTTTGCCCCATGATGCGCCGCATTGTAAATGCAGCACACCATAGGTGACGGAACAGCGGCACAGAATGACTAGCCCGATGTGCCTTTGCTATGTCTCAAGATATATGCTCCAGTGGTTTTTACGAAAATTAACTTTGAAAAATATATATTGGGCTACATTGGCCTATATATATGTTGGAGCCCAAATGTAGCCCAATGAAGCCCAATGTAGCCCAATGTAGCCCAATGTAGCCCAAAGATGGCCGCCAGACACACAAAAAAACAAATGTAGCCCAAATATCAGCCAGATGTAGCCCAACTACAGCCCAGTGACAGAATGACCAATCCGCTTCGCAAACCTCCGTTACGCGAGGCGGAGCGCTGTTACAGATATATATCTTTTTTTGAACGTTAATTTCTCAAAATCCACTGGAGCACATATATTGAGACCTAGCAAAGGCACATCGGGCTACCAGTCCCTACAATTTTGCCAAGTTTCGTGCAAATCCATTCAGCCGTTCGATTATTATTATTATTTTTTTTTTTTGCCCCGCGGGGCCCTTTTAAAACCTCCACATCAAACCTAGGGGGTCAGCGAGGATCTACTATTCCCCCTTATGGTCATTTGCCCCTTCGCTTTGGCCTCCTCTTGTCTCTCGATCCTACCGAGAGACAAGATGGCGGCCGCTACGGACTGTTTGGAATGTTGACAGACGCCAGAGAACCAAACAGCTTCGCTTCACAAAGCTCCGTTGCGCGAAAAGTACGCGTCCTGGGCCGCTGCCCGGTCCGCTGTTACAGATATATATCTTTTTTTAAACCTTAATTTCTCAAAATCCACTGGAGCACATATATTGAGACCTACAAAAGGCACATCGGGCTACCAGTCCCTACAATTTTGCCAAGTTTCGTGCAAATCCATTCAGCCGTTCGGGCTAAAAGTGAGGCCAACCGCCCTATGGAAAACTCAATGTTAAAAACACGTTTTGGGACCCCCCTTTTTTCTCGGCCCCCACTGGACGAACCCCCCCCAAATTTTCAAGGGCTGCTCAGAAACAAAATGTGCCATTTTCCTGATAATTTCAGCCAATTCCGTCCACAAACGCCAAAGTTATTAGACATAGAATTTTCAAAAATCCCATAGAGAAAAAATCCTAACTATATATACCTACTGGCGACCGCCAGTAGGTAATATATATATATATATATACTGAAAAAACTGTAGGTTTCAGGCCTGATATAGTTATGAATTAGCATTTAAAAAACCTTAGAAATTCACTGAAAATACTGTAGATTTTAAGGGTGATATAGTTAGCCGGACATTTCACTCCATTGACATTCCTCCGATTTAGTTAGTTGTACTAACTATATCTCGCGCACCCGCAATCCACTGCTGATGATGTCACAGATTACATCATTCATGACATGGTCAGTGACATCACTGATGACATCTCAAATGAAATCACTGATTACATCATCCAGTGAATGTGGTTTGCTTTGTTATTTAAATATGTATTATATATATAGCAATTTGCATTGAAGAATGAGTGGATATATAAATATAAATATCTGGATGGAGGATTTAGTAGCAGTGTGATTGACTGTTTACTTGACTAATTTAAAGTGTCTCTCTAAATATATTGGATAGTGACTAAACTGTGTGAACATCTGTATCACTTTGTCAGTTGTTGTAAAAACTACTTCTCCAGTTGGTTACTAGCTATTTGAAAGTCTATATTAGTTATTGATTAGTTAACTGAGTATGTGTATGGGATAGTGAATGTGTGTGTGGTTCGGTGGGAGGTGTGTGACTACCCAAAGATGTGTGAATGGTTGATTTAGTAGGTATATGACATTAAGACTACATGTTATAACAGTTGTTTGGGTGAGTGAATATCTTTATGGGTGTGGTGATGAGCAAATATCTCTCTTAATGGTACATGTCCAACAAAGTAGAAAAATAAAAGGCAATGTATATGTCAGTTGTTGTTTATAAATAAGTATACGGAACACTCAGTGATTGTATGCGTGACTGTATAGATAACTGTATACTTGTAATAGTGATTTTGTAACACACTAAGTATAATTTACTATCTATATGAATAGATAAAGTGGTGTTTGTATAAGTGTATAGCTAAGTAAATGTAAGTATGATCCATTGTTTGCATAAGTGAATAGGATGACTTCAATATAGGTGTATAAGTATATTTGATAGTGTTCTATTGATCATTGACTGCATGTATGAGTGAATCTGTAGGTAAGTGATTAGATGTGTGTATAGGAATCACTGAGTGGATTTTTAGAAACTTGTATCGGTGTGTCAATGGATTTAAATATGGTACTCTGTATTTTACAGTGAGTGACAAAAGGTTGTACTAGTGTATGATGAGGTGTATCGTCACGTGGATGATGTCATCAGTGATGTCATTTGAGATGTCATCAGTGATGTCACTGACCATGTAATGAATGATGTAATATGTGACATCATCAGCAGTGGATTGCGGGGGCGCGAGATATAGTTAGTAGAACTAACTATATCGGAGGAATTTCAATGGTTTTGTATGAGTGAAATGTCCAGCTAACTATAACACCCCTATAATCTACAGTTTTTTCAGTGAATTTCTAAGGTTTTTTAAATGCTAATTCCTAACTATATCAGGCCTGAAACCTACGGTTTTTTCAGTGAATTTCAAAGGTTTTTTAAATGCTAATTCCTAAATATATCAGGCCTGAAACCTATGGTTTTTTCAGTGAATTTGAAAGGTTTTTTAAATGCTAATTCCTAATTATGATGTGTGTGAAATCTATGTTTTTCAGTGAATTTCCAAGGTTTTTAAAATGCTAATTTCTGTATCAATTTTTATATTTGTTATACATTTATTTTCCAACAAACTGCCTTTGTATAATGTAATACATTGACTGTATCCTGTAATATGCAACGGCACAGCTAGTTTTTATGATTTGGATAAAGTTAAACATTATAGTCTACATCTTCAATCAAAATATAAACAGTCAAATTTGTCAATTATTTTTTTTTTTTCAACGTGCGCGCACCTCGTGATTAAAAAAAAAAAGGTTTTTTGCCCTTCTGGGTCCTTCAGAGACCCCCTGAGAAGGCCTAGGGGGTCAGGGAGTCTCTACCCTGCCCCCTTTTCACGTTCTCCACTATTGTTTTTGATTCAGTTCTGCCTCGCGGGTGAGTGCAATGTGCATGCACCTCGAGATTTAAAAAAAATAAAATAATAATAATTTTTGACCTTCGGGGTTTTTCACTCACTTTTGCCTCGGGGTGCGTGCAACGTGCGCGCACCCCACAATATTTTCAAAGAAAAATAAAAAAACATTTGGGCCTTCGGGGTCCTTCAGGGACCCCCTGAGAATACCTAGGGGGTCAGGGAGTCTCTACCCTGCCCCCTTTTCATGTTTTCCACTTTTGTTTTTCACTCACTTTTGCTTCGGGGTGCGTGCAACGTGCGTGCACCCCCAATTTAAAAAAAAAATATAATAATTTTTTTGGGCCCTTTGGGGTCCTTCAGGGACCCCCTGAGAAGACCTAGGGGGTCAGGGATCCTCTACCCTGCCCCCTTTTCACGTTTTCCACTTTTGTTTTCGGCTCTCTTCTGTCTCGGACACAAAATGGCGGACAACACTTCCTGATTTCGACCGATTGGAATGTTGACAGACGTCTAACAGCAAATCAGAATTCCGCTCGCGCACACCCGATTAGCGCACCGTGCGCGCACGGTGCGCGCTTATAGATATATATTTTTTTCTTTTGATTTTCTCAGGAACTACTGGATCGATATACACCATTTGAGCAAAAGCGTGATCTGTGAATCAAACTCTACCATTTTGCCAAATTTCTTGTAATTCCGTTCAGCCGTTCGGGCTGTAGCCGTGTCTAAATATCCTATGGAAAATAACATGGGGAAAACACGTTTTGGGACCCCCCTTTTTTCTCAGCCCCCACTTGACGAATCCCCCCAAAACATTCAGGGAAGGAGCGGAGCGGAGCGGAGCGGGCCATCTTCTTTGAGAAATTTGTGAAGATTCGTCCACTGGCGCCAAAGTTATTCCCAATAGAATGTTGCAGATTTCCTATGGAAACTAGGTCCTAACTATATCTACCTACTGGCGACCGCCAGTAGGTAATGTATATATTGGTAGTTGGTGCAGGTGAACTAATTTGGTGGCAAACAACTCTCCTTCCGATCCACACTGGGCGCTGAGGAGGCTACATAGCTGAAATGCATACGCCCATCATTTGCCAATTCTGAAATAAATAACCTCCAAGCTGTTCCCCTCTTGTGGCCTCTGCCTTTCCTTTCGGAGGGTTTGTTATATATATATATATATATATATATATATATATATATATATATGAAATACCAATAATTCGCCGCACACGCCTTGATGTAGGTTGCAGTTTCTTTATTTCAAAACGTGACAAACACCTACGCGTTTCGAACCGTAGTTCGTGTTCACGGTAGCTATACTGTGTGGTCCCTTCATTATTTCAATGCACATTGGCCTATGGCACGCCTCCATTTATTTGAGGCATGCTGGGACATGTAGTGTTAACAAAAATATATGTGCCCATGTACTATTTGTTGGAGTCCTGGGTGTATGCAGTATTGGGGCGACATTCGGCGTCACTGCATTTAAAGCGTGTCCCCAGTTAACTAGGACATTGGCGCTTAGTATCACACGTGATGACACGTGCGTATATAATCAGCTCTCTGTTTACCCGAGAGTTGATTAAAATGCGTGACTATATGGATGCAATTCCATTGTTACAATTATGGGCTGAGTGCCCTACGTCCCCAGTACTGACATTTACCCACGACTTATGTTACTTTAAATTCAATTTCTTGGCACTGTCAGAAGGAAAAGAAATTCTCAATACAATTCAGCTTAGGTAATTGTGAATAGCACAAAATGATTATGAACATTCTTGGTTTGGGTCATTTGTTAGAGTCTTTCATAGTCAAAAGAGGATACCTATATACAGGTTTACTGCTGGGTGCCAATTCAATCTGTGTCATCGTTCTCATAGGTGGACATGAAGTTCCTCATCGCCATTGAGGCCAGCAGGTTGTTTGGTTCTGAACCTCATGATTAATTTCGATTCAAGCCTTCTCAGTTTTTGAATCCGGTTGCCTCCTCTTTCATGTTGAGGTACCATCGCCAATCCAAAGTATCTGACATCAAGCCACGTTTTGTTCTCATGATTGGCTAAATGTTTGGCAATGGCATAGGAGTGGTCACGATTCTGAATGGCTCGAATATGTTGGAGTATGCGGGTTTTGATGGAACACGTTGTGCTGCCGATATAAGATTTTCCACAGTAACACTGGATCATGTACACCACAAAGGAAGAATCACAGTTGATGTTATTTGTGATTGTAAAGTTTTTACCAGCTGCATCTTTGAGATTTTTCATGTTGCGTCCTATTTTGCACGCCTTGCAGACTGCGCATTTATTAAATCCTTGTTTTCTGATATCAAGCCAGGACTTAGTTTTCTTGATTTCAAAATGACTTTGAGTTAGTTCATCCGCCAAATTACGTGCCCGTCTGTAGGAGACAAGAGGGTAGTTACCTATCGTTGTCCCAATATCTGGGTCTTTGCGTAGTATATGCCAATACTTCATCATCGCTTTCTGTATTTTATAGCTCTCTTTGCTGTAAGTCATTATCATCCTGGGTTGATCAGTGGTTTTGTTGTCTTCAACTCCTTGCGTGGCATTAGAACTTTTCTTGATGATTAGAGTTTGTTCTCTTGATTGGCTTCTTGCTCTTGTTTCACATGCGGTTAGATCTGTACGATTGTATCCTCGCTGCTTGAAGCGTGCTTTGGTTTCTTTGAATTTCAATTCCATTTCTTTTTCCTCAGAGCAATTCCTTTTCATCCGTAGGAGCTCACCGTACGGAATGCTTTTTATCAGTTTCTGCGGGTGAAAACTTAGACCGTGGAGAATGCTGTTGGTTGCTGTTTCTTTCCTATGAACGGTCGTCTGAATCTTGCCGTCAGCTATGTACACCTTTGTGTCTAAGAATACAATTTCATTAGGACTGATGGAATATGTGAATTTTAATCCCACTGAATTCTGATTGAGGATATTGAAGAATGTCAGGAATTCCGTCTCCGTGCCTTTCCACAGGAGGAACAAATCGTCTATAAAGCGTAGCCAAAGGGCTACCTTTGCCATATGATGGTCGTTTTCTTCTCCCCAAGCTACGGTTTTCTCCCACCACCCCATGGTGAGATTCGCGTAGCTTGGAGAGAAGGAAACTCCCATGGCTGTGCCACAACATTGTTTGAAGATGGTTTTGTTGAAGAGAAAAATGTTATTATATAGACACATTGTCATCATTTCCATGATCATTTTTGAATGTTCTCTCCGGGTGATTGGTTGTTGGTCCAAAAAATATTTTATGGCTGTCAGTCCAGTATCATGATTTATTGACGTGTACAACGACACCACATCGATCGTCACTAACATGTAATCCGGTTGCCACTCAGTTCCCATGAGGGTGCGTAGGAAGTCACCCGTGTCCTTTATGTAGGAGCTTAAGGTTGGTACCAGTGGAGCTATGAAATAGTCCACGTAGTTGGAAACGTTTTCATAGAGGCCCCCACAGCTTGAAATTATTGGTCTTCCGGGGGGATTGTGGAGGGTCTTATGTACTTTCGGTAAAAAGTATATGGTTGGAAGGATGGGATTTTCTACCATCAAGAATTTCCTCTCTGTGTCTGTAATTAGACCATTTGCTTGCCATGCACTCAATTTTGTTTCCAGTTCCTGTTTCATTGCTTCTGTTGGGTTTCTATTTAGTACCATGTAGTTGTTGGTGTTGTTTAGCTGTCGCATTGCTTCTTGTACATAAAGTTCTTTGTCCATGATTACAATATTCCCGCCTTTGTCCGCAGGTTTTATTTCTATTTGGACGTTGTTTTTCAGGCTAGATATTGCTTGTCGTTCTCCGATAGTTAGATTTTCTTTTCTTTTTTTATTGTAGTTTTTGGGCATGTCCTCAATCTCATTTATAACCAGTTCATAAAAAGTATCGATTTTATTTCCTGGGTACAAGAACGGGCAGAATTTAGATTTTGGTTTGAAATCCGTCGGTTGTCGTTTATTTGATTCGATGTTCATTTCAGAAAGTACTTGGGTGTCTGTGATTTCGGATTGATCTATTTCATTAGCCAGTTCATAGGCTACTCTTAATTGTGGAACCTCCGATGTCCGGTATTCTAGATTTGTCTCAATTGAAGTGTTTTCTTGTGGCGTTTTGGGTTTGTTGGTTGGTTTCTTGGAAAAGAATTTCTTAAGTTTCAGTTTTCTTGTATATTTATACAAGTCAATTTTTGTTTCCGTTGCATCATGATGGGTTTCAGGACAAAAGGAAAGCCCCTTGTTTAGTAATCTTGTTTCTGTGATTGTTGGATTGTATTTAGACAAATTTATTACTAAATTGGGGGTGTCCGTGCATGCTTGATCTATTTCCTCTTGTTCGTGCGGACCCTGAGGTTGTATCTGCTTCCATCCGCGTTTGCCGCGTCTTGTTTTACGTTTGCGTTTCCTGGAGCTTGTGTTCTTCTTCCTCTCGATCGGTTGCGATATTGCCCTCTGCCCCTGTTGGTACTTTGTGGTGTTTGCTGCACACGATAGAGCAGCTGAATTTCGTCTAAAAAAGACATTTTACGAAGACCAGGGCGTCTTTGCTCTCCTTCACTGAAATCTGATTCAGAACCGCTGGTTAGTTCTCCGGGTGTTAGTGTTCCCGTTGCCCATTGTTGCTTGTATATATCGTATTTCCTCGCAAAGGTTAAAATGGTACCATATTTGTAGTCGTCTTGATCCCTACAAAATTTACGTTGCTTACGGTTCTGTACATCCTCTTCATGATTATCTAAATTCTTTTCCATGTCACTTCTCAGTTTTTTGATGATGCCGGTGTCTTCATTTAAAGCTGTTATTCTCGCTTCCACTTCCGCTATTTTCTTGTGTAATTCTTCAACTTCAATTCTTGCATATTTGATAATTATAAGCATCATATTGTTAGAACAGCCCATGTTGTTGTTGCCCCATTCTTCAAGCATTTCGGGCTTGGTGTCTGGGTGGTTGGGCAGAGTGAAGATACGAAGACCTCTAGGTACCATTTTCAGTTCCACATATTTTTCCAATGTTAGGATTTCCCATTCTCTTGAGATTTCTTTTCTCATTAATTTTTCTAGTTGAGTGAATAACGTTTTACAGGTAGTAGGAATCGTTTGTGGTGTTGTTACAGGTTCCTCTCTGTTTTCCCGGGTTGCATCTGTTTGGAAAATGCTTTCTGCTTTAGTCACTCTTTTGACTCTCCTTTCCTCCATGTTTTGTGCTTACTTATCACAGTCACTGCGTGTTGAGTTGTACTGGATTGTTGAGGCTGTTCTCAGGGGCCGGTTTCACTTTAGCTTTAGTTTACGTTTTTTGAAAGGTGGGTAGATTTTTAATGTACCCCTTGTCACTATGAAGTGCTGCTATCAAGGGAGAGAGTCGCTACACAAGTAAGTCTGTTGATTTCTCTCGTTGTGAGCGTTGCTATTCAATGCACTGCAGACGACTCTTATCACTGCGTCTTCCTCACAAGTATTAATGGCGTGTCTCTTACCTGGGAGACTCCCGGATCGCGCTGGGTCCTCCGACTCGGCGCGTTCGGCGCTCGACCTGGTATGTGCACGCTGCTGTTGTTGTATATATATATCACCTACTGGCAGTCGCCAGTAGGTAGTTATAGTTAGGTCCTAACTATAACTAATCCGCAACATTCTATTTGGAATATCTTTGGGGCCGGTTGACTAATGTTCGCGAAATTATTAAAACTTAAAACTTATGGCCAGCTCCGGTCCACTCCTATCCTGAAAGTATCACAGTGATTCGTCAGGCGGGGGCAGAGAAAAAAGGGGGGTCACAAAAAGTGTTTTCCCCATGCAATTTCCCATAGGAACCTTTAATCACAGCTACAGCCCGAACTGCTGATAGGAATCACACCAAATTTGGCAGAAAGGTAGACCTTGGTTCAGAGTTGTGTCTTATTGGTGTAATGGTGTAAATCCGTTCAGTAGTTCCTGAGAAAATAAAAATAAATATCACATATATATCTATGGCGGCATTGGACCCTGCCGAGCACGAGCTGTATGTTAATTGGTTGTCAACACTCCAAACCAGGAAGTGTTGGCAGCCATCTTGTGCCTCGGTAGAACTGAGGCACAAGAAAACAGAAATAAAAATGCATAGAACGCAAAAAGGGGGCAGGCTAGTAAGACCCTGACTCCCTCGGCCTGCTCAGGCGGTCCCACAAGGGTATGCACCAGGGAGCTGCTTTGCAGAGAGGTGTTCAGTGCCATGCCCCTCTCTACAACACTCTGCAATGCAGCTCTGTGGCACTTATTGGAGGTACCTGGTGGCCAACTAGCCCACCAGGTACCCCCAGTAAGCGCCACAGAGCTGCGTTGCAGAGAGGTGTAAAAAGGGGCGTGGCCTGAAACACATCTCTGCAATGCAGCCCTGTGGCGCTTACTGGAAGTACCTGGTGGGCTAGTTGGCCACCAGGGACCCCCAGTATTGACAGGGAATTAATTCCCCAACTTAAAACGCACCACAGGGCGCGTTTGCAGAGTGTTGCTTAGAGGGGCAGGGCCTATGCACGATTGTGTTTATTTATTTATTTTTGTAAGGGGGGCTGTGTGGCCCCCTCCTTTTAATTTTTGCAGGCCCTTGCGGACCCCATCCCTCAGGGCCTGACCCCGAATAAAAAAAAGAACATATATTAACAGGAAGGGGGCCACGTGGACCCCCCTCCCATGGCTAATTCCGGGCCCCGGGGACCCCATCCCCCTGGCCATGGCCATGTTTTTTTATTACCAATGGAGGGGGCTCCGTGGCCCCCCTCCTCAGGCCATTTATAGCCGTGGGGACCCCATCCTCCGGGGCCGGCCTCTGCGTTTTTTTAAAAATTATTATTGGAGATGGGGGCCGCGTGGCCCCCCCTCCCAGGCCACTTCTGGCCCCCATCCTCTGGGGTCTGGCCACCTCGTTGGGGACTGTTTGGAAGCCCCAATTCCCTCACAGTCCCTGCCGGCTCCCTGCGTCCTGCAGGAGCTGGCATTGCTTTTCCACATGGGGAACTGCTGACATGCTTCTCCCAGTGTGGAAAAGCAATGAGGTTTGGATTTTGGAAGAGAGAGCAGGTTTCCTACTCTCTCTTCCAAAAGTCAAACCACAGTTTGCAATGGCAGGACAGGAGCCGCGAGGCTCCCACCCTGCCATCGCAAACAGCAGTGTCCCGGGGGTGGGCCCCTCGGGACACTGCAGGAGCCATCCCTGGGGGTTGGCGGTCCCTAAGGCCATCACAGGCTCCAGGAGGGGGGCCCTGTGGCCCCCCTCCAATTACATTGGCAACGCCCCGGGGAGGTACATATTTAGTGCCCCGGGGAGGTGGCGGTTCTCGGGCCGTGGGGGGTGCTTGAGCCCACCCACACTGGTATATGTCTTTCTTTTTTAAAAAGCCCCAGGGGTGGCAGTCCCCGGGGCAGCTGGGGGTTGTGAGCAGCCACACAAAATAATTAATAAAAGCCCCAGGGGTGGCGGTCCCTAGGGCTTGGGGGGTCTTGGAGGCCCCCACACATAAAAAAAATAAAGCCCCAGGGGTGGCTGTCCCTGAGCCTGCGGGGGCCGTGAGCCCTCTGCAAATATTTACTGAAAGCTCTGGGTTAGCGGTCCCCGGGACTGCGGGGGCCTGCCTGGGCCCCTGCAATTTCAATTTAACATGCCCCCGGGACATGGCCCACCCGGGGGATAAATAATAAGGAAGCGCGGGATACATCATTCCATGACTGGTATGGTATAATCGGACTCCTGTGACTGTCAAAGAGCCTAACTTTATTTAAACATATATCTTTGAATGTATTAATTGGGACAGAGACAGTGTCTGGATATTCAGAATGTATAAAATAGAATGGGACTACATGGCCCAGCATCCTTAGCGGCCCCGCGATCAGTTCAACAAGAGACTGCTTCCGGGTTCTTTACAAACAAACTAGTGAAGGAGTTTGGCGAGGAAGGTTGATACGCTGGGCTTTATGAATTGACCAGGTGAGATTCGAGCTCCAGCGGGGGTACAGAAGACCGCCTCTTGCAAACGAGCCGATAAGTAATTATGGCTCCGTTTTTTGTAGAACAGCAGAAAATGTGTACAGAAGAAGATTTGAATTGAGCTTCACACAGCGGAGTAGAAACGTGTGGATGGGCGCTTGCAGCGTCTTGCCCAAACCCAAGGTGAGGGAGCGGGTGAATAGCGAGTGTAACATTTTAGAAATCGGGGGATGAGCCTTCATTAATGCGGGTATTTGATATTCCTTTTGTAATAGGACCGACCGCCTGAAGACGACAGTCGGGTCCGTGTCGCCATATTAAATAATTGAAGGTAGGACAAAGGTTTCGTTGTTTTTTTAACTAGAAACGAAGGGCGAATATTTACACCCACCCGTTTCGGTTTGTGTCTCCGCAGAGTTGCCCCCTCCTGTGAGTTTAAACAACACAATTTATTTGAGAATCCATCGCTGCCCCAAACAAGCTGTGTGTTGAGGTAGGCTCTGCCACTTGGCTTACTGATAGGAGGTTTATTTGTACTACAGCAGACATGATAAGTCATTTGAGGAACTGTTTCTTTACAGGCCGTCCCTGACACTGTCTAAAGTCCAGAAAAGTCACATAATTCATGAAGCTTCGAGAAGGTATGAGTTGTAATACAATAACTGGCTGCTAGGAAGGATTGAAGTAGTTGAGCTGAGTAGTGATTTTGATTTTCACTTGCTTCATAGATCATCTATCTTGCTAATAGTAAGAAGCCCTGATGAAAGCCCGTGAAGAGTTTATACGGTGCTAGACACGCGTCGGCATGTTGTTGACATGTTGAAGTGCAGGAATCAATTAAACTACGTGCATTGATTCCAAGAGAGTTGTACTTATGGTGCTTTACAAATAGGCAATATCTGATTATGCTACTCATGGTGATGAAATATGTTGAGTAGTGTGTTGCTTTTAAATTGAAAACTGAAATTTGAAGCAATTGATGTATTTTTTGTACCTTTTGTGTTTTGATGTCTAATTAATTTTGCCAAAATGTATGTATATATGTGGAATTAATGTTTTGTATTGTTTAAAATTGTGTGTTCTTCTGAGCATCAAAGTGCTTATCCTATTCAGAGAAAATATCAAAAATAAAAATTGTAAGGCTGATTAGAATAGCCTAACCATCAAAAGAATATAGTGTGGTTGTTGATAAATTGAAAAGTGGGATTCCAGGTCCTTTTGTATATATTTTGTATTGTGGCCCTACCTGGTTTCTGTCAATGGGCCAAACCTCTTTTGTTGGTTATCCTTACATGAAAAATAGCATTGTGTCTCATGGCCTATTTTGCCCAGATGGCTTTCTATCAATGAAGTCTGTCCCTGGCGGTGTAGCAACCTGTACCAATTCCCTATGCCATTAATTGTGGCCCCATAAAGGGCTACTACCAATTCATTTGAAGATTCAAAAAGACCGCTAATGTTCTTTAAAACGTGAACAACTTGCAGATATTCAAAAAAGATGTGTCTCCTAGGGTTATTTGCCCTTGTGATCACCTCTTGCCAAGCAACGACCCTGTTTTAATAACAAAATGTCTTTACTCCCGTAGCCCACACTTTTTCCAGTTTGTTATATGGCTTGCCTTTAATTGGAGACCTAGACTGGTGCAGTCCCTCAAACTCAGATATTGTACGCCAGAGGAGCCGGTCTTTTTAATAAAGGACTGAAGTCTAAAAGAATATTCCCTTAAGGTCTTGTATCAGGTCTTTTTTGGAAGTTTGGAGGTTTTTAAAAACACTTGAGTTTGAGAACCAATTTCTTGTAACATTTCATCAAAGAAGAAGCTATCTCAAATGCATTTGGATCCCATCAATCGCACCACTATATCTAAAAAGGCAGCCTCATAATACGTTTTTAAGTGGGGTAGAGCGAGGCCCCCCTGGTCTGTGGGTAATTGTACTACCGGCAGCTTGACCCTAGATACTTTTTTCCCCCCCAAAAAAACCCATAACATTGTTTACATTTCTTTATAAAAGGATGAATTATTCTTTATAGGGACATTACTAAACAAAAATATATGCAGCAGTAATATCGACATTTTAATTACTGATACCCTGCCCATTAATGAAAGAGGGAGTAGAAGCCACTGATCCAAAAGTCTCTTAATTTTGTTTTTCATTCTTGTATAATTCAGATGATATAGATGATGGTACTGGCTGGTTAAAAATATCCCAAGATATCTTACTGGGTCCTGATTGGCGGCTTGAACTCGCAAACAAGATAGAAAAAGATTTAGATCAGCGTTTAGGGCAAGGACCTCTGTCTTATTAGGATTTATTTTGTACCCCCCAACTTGTTCAAAATCTCAAAATTCACTCAATATACTTTCCATATTGTCTTTATTGGGCATCAGATATAGAATGATGTCGTCCGCGAAAAGTTTCAGCTTAGCCATTTGGGGAATAGGGGGTTGAATAGCAGCATTATTTCTGATTTTAATCACTAAAGGCTCTATAAAAAAGGTAAAAAGCAGTGGCGAAAGTGGACAGCCCTTTCTAGTCCCTCGGTTTATTTTTATCGATCCTGCCCATTTTGAGTTAATTAATACCTGGGCCGAGGCCCCCTGATAAATATTCCCTAGCATATCGATAACCTGAGCTGAAAATCCGAATTTACTGAGGGAAAAAAACAGGGTCGTCCAATTAACCAGGTCACATGCTTTTTCAGCATCGACCAATAAAATACATGCCATGGTTAAATTGGTGTTAAAATAGTCCAAGGCATTTATTAAAAACTCAGTATTAGCTGCCATAGACCTTCCCGCTATAAAACCCGTTTGATCACTATGAATTACCTCCTGGGCAGCAAATAAAAAGCGTTCGGCCTATACTTTCATTAAAATCTTATAATCCAAATTAAAAAGAGTGATGGGCCTATAAGAGTTTACATCCTCAGGATTTTTGTATTTTTTGACAAATTATACTATTATCGGTTCTTTGAAAGTTGCGGGCACCAATCCTCCTTGCTTAATATAGTTAAATAGATTTTTCAGAGGTGTCAGTAATTCATTTGAAAAGGTTTTATTAAATTTGATGGGGAAACCATCCTAGCCGCATGCTTTTGCCTCCAGCTGTTACTTTAATAGAAGCCAAAATTTCTGAGGAATTTATATCGAGCCCTAATTGACTGATCCGGTTGTCGGAAATTTTAGGAACATCTATATTAGAAAAATAATCCTTGATCAGTTCTTCCCCCACTAAATACTCTGTGGAATAAATACGGTGAAAATGCTCTAAAGAAATCAGTGGAATCTTATCAATGTTGACGTCTTCCTGACAGGTCAAGGGATCCCTTATCTTTGCTATTATTGCCGATTACTGTCTCTTTCTTGTTGAATACGCCAAAAGTTTCCTACCAACTAACTATCTTCGTAGACCTTTTGCTGGTACATTTTTGGGCTTCAAATTTCTTCCAATACAAAAAACTGTCTCTCAGAGTTGCTCTCGCCTGCTCAAGTTGGTTAGGATACTGCTGGAGCTGAAGGGCATATTCTTTTTCAACTGCAGTTTGTAACTTAGCTATTTTATGCCTTCTGCGGCAGCTGTATAAGCGATGATCTGGCCACGAGCTGCTGCTTTGAACCCACCCCACACAGAGAAAGGCTCCACAGTATTACCATTAACCTTGAAATATTCAGAGATCCATTTTCTGAAGCCCTCCACCCAATCCTGATCATGAAGCAGGGTGCGGTCCAGCTGCCACCTGGGCCGCTCTCTGTTTTTCACACCAAATACTATTTCAAGCTCAACTTTTCCGTGGTCTGAGAAGGGATTACACCCGCTATCTATTTTGGAGAGCTGGAGAGATCTAGATGTGAGAAAAAATCAATTCGAGATGCAGTCCGGAAACTATGTGAATAGCAAGGAAAAAAAATGTTATCTGGGTTACTACTACGCCAGGGGTCTATTAATTGGTATTCAAGTTTAAGGGCTTCTATAATTCTTTTGGTGTTCGGTTTCAGTTGTTTCTTGTTTTAATTTGAAGTGTCTTTTTTCAAATCCTGTATGAAATTAAAATCCCCTCCTATGATGAGCTGCCCTGGGGCCCCCCTCAAAAACTCATTAATTTTAAGTATCGTCCAAAACCGGACCATAGTAATTTACATAATTCAAACTTTTCCCCTGTAGCCTAGCCACTATCCATAACCATCTCCCCTGTGGATCTCTCTGAACTTGTAAAAATTCCCAGGATAATTTATTCGAAAAATAAATGGCTAATCCTCTCAGGAACAACCCCGCTGACGCAAAGAATACATGAGAGAAAAACCTGGGTAAAAATAATTTAGGAGCATTCAACTTTAAACCCTTTGCTGCGGGGGTAATTCTCCTGCTGTGCTTGGGGGCGGGGGGCGCGCAGAGCGCCCCGGTGCTGATGACGAGCTCAGCTCGTCATCAGCCACGGTGCTCGTGTGCTGATGACGAGCTGAGCTTGTCATGGCCACGCCTGTTCCTTAGAACGCTCAGCACAGCAGGGGAATTATCCCCGCGTGTGAGCATTTTAACGGCCATGACGAGCTCAGCTCGTCATCAGCACACGAGCAACGTGGCTGATGATGATCTGAGCTCGTCATCAGCATGGGAGGAGTTAAATGTGTCTCCTGAAGGAACACCACTTGGGGATTAAAAGATATCAACCATTTTATAAGGGCGCCGTATTTTTGTTTGTTTAAGATTCCATTAGCGTTAATAGATAGAATATTACATTTGTTAGTTTCCATCAAGGTTTCTAATCGCTAAATAGATTTAGAATTAAGCTTTTCATTAAGTAATATCTGTACCTTTTGCTTTTACTCCTTTCACTGCAATTGACCCTATACACCCTGCCCTCCCCAGTCGGCCTGCCCTCCCTGCCCCCCCTGAAAAGAAAAAGCCCCCCCCGGAATGTGGAAAAAACCCCACCAACCACATGAACCACATTCCAACCCCCATTTGACCTGGGTGTCATTTTTTTACACCCGAGTGATCTTACCCCTGACCGCCCCAGCAATTCTCAATTTTATCAGACATTAATGAGGCATGCAGGCAAACATTCGATCTGAGTGAAAAAAAAACAAATTATAATCAGATCATAAATTAGGAAACATCTCGACCTCCCGAGAGCGGGAGAGACTCACCCACCTAACCCCCCAATTTATAACAATAACAATGACTAATAAATTATACCAAGCAGAACCTTCTAAGCCCTGGAACCCTGTGAGAATTCTTTTAACAATTCCCGGGCTTCCTCCAAATTGGAGAACATAAAAAATGTGCCCTTAACCAGGACTCTCAATTTTGACTATTAATCAATTGATAGATAATTTCCTTTATTTGGCATTGTACAAAACACCATAAAAGTTACAGATAAAAACACCAATAATACACACTTAGTTATCATCTATACAGGTAAAAAGAAGTATTTAAAAGAAGAAAAGGGCATAATAGTCTTCATTACAGTTCATTACAGTTTGTTAATTTGTTAATCCCCTATCAATCCTCCACGTCTTTACATGGAACCTCTTGTCTCTCTTAACTTTGAGGCAACCCTTGAAAAACTAGTAATGGAAAGCAGAGTAAGTGGATCTTGCGCCATTTGTAAATGTAAAAGGGCGACCTTTGCATGCCTGAATTTAAATTTTTTAAATAAACGTATTAAATACAGGCGCCTAGGCAATGAATAAAAAGGGAAAAGTAATACAAAATGAAGGGTATCCTGCGGAGATCGATGATCGCAGCCGCAGGGACCCTTTGGCTCGACACTAAAACCTGCCGGTTCAGCTAATAAATAATGTAAAATGTTGAGCTTAAAACGGGTGATTAAAAATCTATCCTGAGCATTGTGTGTAAGGGCCAGGTATGGTTCCATTCCTTTGCTAGTCCTCACTAAATTGTAAGCTCTAACTGACTGTTTGCCATGTTCCTTTTCCTCTCTGTAGGCTGTTTTATATGTAATTAAACTCTTCTTTACAATGGTCTTATCCCAGGCTGCTCCTCCAGTGGGGTTTGTGAAGAGTTCCATACAGCCAATTTTTCCGCAAACAGCCTTAATGGACTTAAGGTATGGAATTTCCATTCACTTATCCCTACCGAGACAATCAGTGATTATTTGCCTCGTTAGCTCAGCCTCTGGGTTATGCTAACAGGGGTCTGATTTGAATTCTATCCTCAATGAATGCCCCCCCCCCAGTTCTTCATGAACAATATAGGCGGGGATACCCTTTGGGACCCTGAGCAACCTTCTCATGTAATTGTTTTCCTCCACCTGCAGTTTATCTAAGTTGGTGAAACCCCAGAGTTCCGCTCCGTATGCCACCTTGGAGTAGCAGATGGAGTTATATAAAATCATCATTTGCTCCGGGGACCACCTTCCCAGTCTGCGGCCGAAGTTCATTAATGCCCCTGTGCTGGACAATAACCTATTGCTACGCTCCTCTTGTAGAGCTTTAAAATTTAAATGCCCGTCCAATAAAATACCTAGGTAGGAGGAGGTTGTTACCTTCTCCAATTTATGATCTCCTATTCTATAGTTAAAGCTTTTTTTGGTTGTAGCCCTACTTCCATGAAATATGACTTGGTCAAATTGGCAAATAGATCTAAGTCATTCATAAAACCCACGAAGCGCCATCTATTGGTATTTGAAGACCTCGTGGCGTGTATGCCAACAGTACCGCGTCATCGGCGTAAAGTAAAAGTGGGATTGGTCTTCTGTCTACTCTTGACGAATCCACATTAAGGGAAAATAGGGCTTGTTCTAGGCCATTTATGTATAACGAGAAGAGAAATGGTGCCAGGATGCAGCCTTGTCTCACGCCACTTGAGCAAGTAAAAGAATCTGTGCATCCGCCCTCCAAGTTATATCTTACATTGGCCGTCGTATTCCAATGTAGGGCCTTTAAAATCTTTGCAAGGTCCGGATCTACCCTCAGCCTACTCATTAGATCCCACAGCTTTTCCCTATTGACGCAGTCAAATGCTGCGGTGAGGTCCATAACAGCTAAATGGCCAGTTTCAGTGCTAGCCTAGCTAATGTATTAGGCCACCAGTAAATAGAGGTTTAAACATTGATCAGTGGTCGATCTATTCGCCCTAAACCCATATTGGACATCAGTGATGGTATGTTCTTCCTCCGCCCAGTCCATACGACGGTTAAGAACTACACGTCCCAGGACTTTGGCAGTGACATCTATAAGGGAGATTGGGCGATAACACTGGGGATTATCTCTATTGCCCTTCTTAAAAATGGGCACTATTGTGCCCGTGGACCAGGAGCCCTGTGGCTACGGCGGCATTTAAAATTCTTGTTAAAATTGGGGCCCAAAGGTCTATCTTGCTTAAGTATAGGTCCGGTGGAATCCCGTCTGGTCCTGGTGCCTTATTTTTAGTGAGGCCCTGAATACCAGAGGTGACCTCCTCTAGGAAAAATGTAATGTTACATTCCACCGCCCGGCCCCCTCACCGTTTTGTAACTCTTCCTTATGCCTTCTATTGTAAAGAGCTCCAAAGTGCGCCACCCACTGTTCTGGGAGAACATTGGAACCTATCTGCGGACTATTGGCCTCTTGGAAACAAAGATTATTAATTATATTCCAAAAAGCCGCTGTATCCTTCAGCTCTGCCGCCTCTCTAAGGTCCTCCCATGTTTGCATTTGGAGGGCTTTTCTACGTCGATTAAGAGCTTGTTTATATTTTGCCCTACATTGCACCACCCATTGTTTATCCCCAGGATGACCCTTTAGGGCAGCTCTCAGCTTTCTTTGTGCAAGGGAACAGGCTTTATCAAACCAACGCGGGTCTTTTGTTAATTTTACTTGTTCCGATGTTTTTAAAAGGTCATCTATTATTTGGCCCATTTCTTCAAAAGCAGCCACTAAGTCTGTCCCGTCCACTGATAGGTCAAAACATTTCTCTAAAAAATGTCTGCTCTTGTTTACAAGTGAGCTATAGAAATGTTCCCCAATAATTCTTGCCCACTTCAGGCGCCTGCCCTGATCTGTAATTTTCACCCTATTTAACCCCCCCTCCCTCGTGTTTACCCTACTTACATTTTGTGCTGATAAAGACAATACTAGGGGGTTGTGGTCGCTAAAGCTACTTGATTCTATGGCGCAATCTTTTACCCGGTTCTTTAGCTGGTGAGATACTAGGATAAAACAATAAAGGGGCTTCGTCCCCTCCCTTTAAAGGTTGGGGTTGCCCGCTTGTTGAGATTTACAGCCAAATGATCCATTGTATGCTCGAGCGCATGTTTACCCATCACCCTACTCAATTCCCTGCCATCCAGCGTGTGCTCGAAATGTGGTCCATCCTCGACATTACAAGAGAACCAGACTTCGTTAATTTGTAGCAGGTTTGGGCACAAATGGCAGTTGTAATCCCCAGCAACCAAAAGAATTGGTACCAGTTGGCCCTGCTTCTGCTCCTTCAGGTGGGTTAATCTCTTCTCTAATTCTCTAACTCTTGAGCTTCTTGAATCATAGAAATTGACCAAGTTTATGTTAAAATCCCTACTTTTAACAAGTCTTTCGAGTTCCATTTTAGATCGACCCATCTCCCCCCTAATGACACATCTACAAAAATTGAGAGACCACCCCTTGCTCTTCCGGCTGTCGAAGTGCATGCAGGTGTCAAGAACGATTTATACCCCACTATATGATACTCCGTGCAATCAACAACCCAGGTTTCTTGGAAGCACATTATTTGGAACTTTCTAATATATCCAGCCACTCCACGTTCTATAATTTAGATGCCAATCCTGTAATATTCCATGAAACTAATTTAATTGTGCACCCAGCGTCGGGAATAGGGCCTATACTAGGTTTCTCAGTGCTTGTTTGGCCAATGTTTCAGGAATCCTTGTTATACGGGGAGCAATCTGATGTATGTTTGAATTGGGTTCCCTATCCAGCGCCCCTACCTGCAAATTTATGTATGTACAGGCCGGCCTCCAAACAATCTCACTCCCCGCTGCCGCCCCCTGGAGTCAGTCCACCTGACTGAGGTGTCTTCCCCATTGCAGCGGGGCATATCTATTGTACAAAGGGAGAGTCAGCCCAAACCCCTCCCCCGATGGCATTATCTGCTGGACATGAGTATTCCCTCTGCCTGGCCTACCAGACCAGGCATCGATCCTTACCCCTTCCATCCTTTCAATCGGTCTACTTGTCCTAGCAAGACTACCCCTGTCCTCATTAGAACCTTCCCACTCCAGTACAGGTTTTAGGATTTACCTGCAATGCATCATGGTAGACGGAGTCATAGAAACATACATCACTACATTCATCACGGAAAACAGCAAGGCATGCCACACACTACATCCATAAGCAGTTGAGGACTTTGCAATTGTGTGACAGGAATGTGATTTAATAATGACACACAGGTGTACAGCACCACTGAGCCAATTTCCATATCTGTCCACAGGAGAGTCATCGCACAGGACAGCACAGGAAAGGGAGAAAAGGGAACCCCAAACGGAAAGGAGTGAGAACGCAGGCCCAAGTGCAGGGCAAAGCACTGAGCCGCCACCCGCACCCACAGCCCAGGCAGCATCAACACCAGAGCGACCCACCACAGCACAGCCTTGTTCACCTCTGCTGTACGACTCACCACAGCAGGACCCACCAGCACTCTCACCCTAACCAGCTACAGATTCCTCAGAACTGGTAAGGCCAAGGAGGCATGATGTGCCCCCTCTGAGAATCTTGGAGACATCCGATGATGATGATAGGGAGGGTGACACCCAAACGGCTCCACTTGAGGCAAACAACACTGGGCAGCAGTCCGCATCTGAAGGTGTGCATACCACTGCCAGACGCCATAGGGTCCGGGAGAGAAGCACAACTCAGGATGGAGAGGGGGTCTTCCGTGGGCTGGAGGCCACAGTGGTCAAAGTGCAGCGCCTGCAGGCAAAAGCAATATTATCTGTTCAGAGACAGGTGCGCCACTTAAACACCAAGATGGGCAACATAGACCGGGGCATTAGCTCCATGGCAGAGAGCATCAAAGATATGGCAGAGGGAATAAGGGACATGTCGCAGTCCATGATGGCTCTCTGTGAAAATCTAGAGTCAGACCGCACACAGAGGCGCCGGGAGAGGCAGTGTATGCAGCAAAATACCAAGGCGATGAACTGTCTTGCAACAGCCACCTCCCTGCTATGTTGGCGCTCTGTGGCCATGCAAGAGGGTCTTGTGCACTGCTGCACAGATGTGTCTAGGGGGAGGGGGAGAGTGACATCTGCCATGGAACTTCTACTGACCAACCAGTCAGCCAACGCTGGAGACCTAGGTGTGGGGGACACTGAAGACACCACCAGCAGGAGCAGCAGTAGCACACCCATACCGGACATACAAAAAAGCAGCAGGTGCCAATCTGCTGACCCTGGCTCAACAGCCACTATAGAAACCCAGCCTCAGGCATCCCGCACTGTTGTGCGTGGGTGCAGACACTACACAAGACATGTCAGGGTGAAGTAACCTCTGACTGCCCAGTGAGGTAGTCAGACATTGGAGTACCATGGTGTGCCATTAGTAATTTGCCGTGGTGCCTATTAAACTACGTCATTCATATTCAAAGCCTGGCTGTGTCTCCTTACTTACTTAGAAATAGCTGTGTGTGATCTCTGCCCGTCTCAGTCTACCATCTGTTGCTGGCACTGCTCCTGCTGCATAGTGCTGTGGCTGTTCTGGTCCATCATCAATGTCCTCATGATGAGTCAAATCAACTTATGTGCCTTTCTTGGTGGCAAGGTTGTGCAGCATGGCACAGGTTGCAATGATTTTGCAGCAGATGATGGGTGTGTACAGAGGTGCTCCTCCGCTCTGTGGAGGCAGTGGAACCTGCTTTTCAGCAGTCCAAATGTGTGCTCAACAACATTGCGTGTTGCTCTGTGTGCCACATTGTAACATCTCCCACTCCGAGTTGATGGGTTTATGTAGGGGGTGAGTACAAAAGACAGCTGCGCATAAGCGCTATAGCCTAGGTGGGAAAGAGAGTGCCATTAGTTACATAGCGTTTCATACATTAAGCTGTAATGATTATCAGGGTCACTGTGATTTACCTAGTAGGTATCCTTCCCCAAATTCACCATCAGCCAGGCGTGTGTAGATCCCACTGTTCTGGAATATGTAGGAGTCGTGGGTGCTCCCTGGGAACTTGGCCACAATGTCACTAAATATGCTGTAAGCGTTGCAGATCACCTGCACATTTATTGAGTGGGTGGACTTCCTGTTGCGGTAAATGTACTCAGTGGCAGCAGGTGGGCAGGTTGGGATGTGGGTGCCATGAATGCAGCTGATGATGTGTGGGAAGCGTGCCATTTGATAAAAGTCAGTCTTGGTCTTGAGCAGTTCCGCATGTGTGTCAGGGAAGCTGATATAATGATGCATTCTCTGCATCATGGCCTCTAGGAACTTCCTGAAGAAACGGGAAAGGCAGCTCTGGGACACCCCACCTACCATAGCAATAACCCTCTGGTAACTCCCAGATGCAAACAGGTGTAAGCTACAGAGCACCTGCACATGGGGTGGGATGGCGTACGCCCTTGGTGTTGAGTGCTCCACGAGTGTGTGCAGGTCCCTGATCAAGTCCAGTATGGTTTGGGGGTGTAGCCTATACCTTTCATGGATCTCTGCCTCAGTAAGTTGGAAGAATGTGATCCGCTGTCTGTAGACATGCTCCTCCCGTCTCCATTCCATCTCTCCATCTCTCCTGCTGCCTGTAGCCGTAGACGCCTTGCTATGATGTAGAATGTCTCCATTGTGGTCACAGAGTTGCATTTTGGGTCCTTTTTTATAGCCTGCACCTGGTTACCACCTGCTTTCAATCCATGGTAAATACCGAATTTCATAAAATTCGGTATTTTTTAAGTTACATACATCTCAAATGTCATTTTTTCCTATTTCTTTTTTACCGAATCGGTAAATTCCGAATCGGAACTTTCCGATTTGGAAAATTCCAAGTCAGTATTTACCGAATCGGTATTTTTGGAGCTCCCACATCTCAATTGCCGAATACCGGTCGGTAATGGCCGACATTCGGTAAAATCGGCCATTACCGACCGATATTGAGCTACCTACATATGCCCTCTAGTCTTTATTTATTTATGTATGTATTTTATGGCTTAGAAACCATACCATGTTTTTACAGTATTATTTTATAATACTCTTCTTGCTGTACGCACTATACTTTACAGCCAGTCTCACGATTGTAGCAGTTCATTTCTTCTGCATGAGAAACAAGACTGTTCAATATATATACTTTTATTGAAACGCCCGTCTCTCTAATTGTCTGCACCTCTGGTGAAACTAAGTATGCACGAATGACTGAGTAAAATATCTGTCTATTGTTTCCAAGACTCTGAAGATCAGTTTTATCTTGGGGAAACAAAGTTGTCATGTTTATGCAGTTGTCAGAAACTAATCCCTTCTTGTGAATTCGAGAACGTTTCTAGTGACCTCTGAGCTAGCTGGCATTCACAATTAGGTTTAATATATTAGATAGCGTCCTAGTACACATAAGTCCTACGTCACCTCTGTAGGATATTTTATTCCAATGCGTAGAGCCTATTGGGAATATAGGAACTACACAACACTCCCATGATGGCCACCAGACACAAAAGAGCCCAAAGGTAGCACAAATATCAACCAGATGTAGCCCAAGTATAGCCCAATGACAGAATGTCCCAGAGTGTTCTAAAGAACATCTAGAGCGCTAATAGTCTTACTTATGACAAAAGTATGAAACACCTGAAGCCATCTTTATTGGAAAAAAGTGGTAACACTTAAAACATTTAATTTGCAAAGGATCAATATGAGGGGCTTCACTTTGCCATAGAAAATATGATTAGTGCTGCAGAAAGAAAAATTAGGGCACATTTTGACTTCTCAAATCCTTTTCTATTTCATTAAAAAAGCTCTAACATGCAGACTGAAACATGCACTTTGAATACCAGCAGCAGACTTCCCCGGTGAGCAGTAGCTTTACTACAGTGATCTAATGAGCAACTAGAGCGCTAACATTCAGAATTTATGGCAAATGTTTGACACTTCTGAATGCCTTCTTGATGGAATCAAAGTAAAAAAACTTAAAGTATTTCCTACTGAGGAGACTGTAGTAAATGAAGAAATTAGGAAACTTCATAACAAATAAGTCTCCCAAGATGGCCACCAGAGACAAAAGAGCCCAAATGTAGCACAAATATCAACCAGATGTAGCCCAAGTATAGCCCAACAACAGAATGTTCCAGAGTGTTCTAAAGAACAACTAGGGCGCTAACAGTCTTAGTTATGACAAAAGTATGGAAAACCTGAAGCTATCTTGATTGGAATAAAGTGGTAACACTTAAAACATTTAATTTGCAATGGAACAAAATAAGGGGCTTCATTTTGCCATTAGAATTAAGATGAGTGCTGCAGAAAGAAAAATTAGGGCGCATTTTCCCTTCTTGAATCCTCTTCTATTTAATTAAAAAAGTTCTAACATGCAGACCGAAACATGCACTTTGAATACCAGCAGCAGACTTCCCTGGTGAACAGTAGCTTTACTACAGTGATCTAATGAGCAACTAGAGTGCTAACATTCAGAATTTATGGCAAATGTGTGACACATCTGAATGCCTTCTTGATGGAACCAAAGTAAAAAAACTGAAAGTATTTCCTACTGAGGAGACTGTAGTTAATGAGGAAATGAGGAAACTTCATAACAAATAAGTCTACCAGACGTGGGTCCGTGCTCTCCATGCCACTGGAGTCAAGCGTTGCGTATCAGTGATTTCACTGACCATGTAATGAATTATGTAATATGTGACATCAGCAGCAGTGCATTGCGGGCGCGCAAGTTATAGTTAGCAGAACTAACTATAATGGAGGAATTTCTATGGTTTTGTATGAGTGAAATGTCTAGCTAACTATAACAACCCTGAAACCTATGGTTTTTTCTGTGAATATACATATATATATATATACACACACACACACACAAACACATAGGATCTATTTATTTAAGACCTATTGAGATGGAGACAAAACAGAAGAATATCTGGAAATGTATGAATGATAATCTGCCAATGAAAAACTAAACTGAACCATAATATGAATTTCTCTAGTAGGGCTTCAGTAGATTTATGCCGGAGCATAGGAAGATTCCCATCTGACTGATGATACATTTCATACATTTAAAGAGGACAATACAGTTAAGGATTCTCCCAATTGGTGTAGGATCACTTTCAAATTGAGAGAAATAACATTTGGTGATCTAATTCTGACAGCTGGAAATCACATTTTATTTGACCCATATGACTGATAGTCTTTATGATTAATAAAATTAATGTTTTGGTATGAGGAAGTATGCCTGGGCGCTATTTGTCCTGTATAAATCATTCTTCTTGGCTACCTTATGAGCATTATGTGTAAAGGAATGTGAATACAGTTACCATATCCCTCAATTGAGCCAAAAATAGTTCTCTCCTTCAGGAGACACTTTGGGCCTCATTACGATGAGACTAGGAAAGCCTAGGGCCCCCTTAGCCCTGCAGCCTCCGGTTGGGGCTGAGGGGTCCACCTATGGTGCCCCCCTGTTCATCCCTGCACTGTGTGGCAGGCATCTCAAGGTGCCTGCCACACAGTGCAGGGATGAACAGATTCTCCCATTTCTCTATGGGAGTTTGTGCTATGGCTGGTTTGCGGCCGCAGTACAAGCACCCATAAAGAAATGGAAGTATACAACCTCACCATGTGCAATCGCGTTGTAATGCTGCGGTTGGGACCGATGACCGGAGGGCGGTCTGTTTCAATCCACAACGGTGTGGGGGCGGACGTAAGCCTGCCCGACAGCATAATAAGGCCCTTTGTGTTATTAATGTTTATACCCAGTCTCTTTTGGGAATATTGGGTCACCCTATTCTGTTGTGCTTAATTTAGCACAGACAGTTTGCCTACAATGGGCTTTTCATTTAATTAATTGTTTAAAAAGCATTTTATGGCATGTGATACAAATGTAATTTCTCAAGTAAGAAAGTCAAACCTTGCTTCAAAAAACTATCATGCAGCATTTTGTTTTATCGCCATTCCCCTGGCGTGCGACCCAAAACATGCCTTTCATTAACTGTCTTACCTTTATACTGGAAAAGGGATTCTTGGAGCATGTTTTTCTTTCTTGGTCTGCACAGTTTTTTGGTTTTTTGGCTTCCATATTGCTGGCTGTATACTTTAATTAACCGGATAGTCTGAAAAAATAAAACATCATTAAACCAGAGAGTCTTATAAACATGCTAGGTTGGTCTTTTCAATACTGTTCAACAATGAAACATTTGGAAATAAACACTTGTTGCTTAATAGGTACAAACTTTTATAATTAGGCCCAGGATCACAATACCAGGCGTTTTCCAGTGGGGGCTGACAGGGTGGATGCCAGTTTTTTTGTGGGGGATTGGGGCAATCCTGCCACATTTCTTGCCTGCAGCACGTGGTGCTTAAATAAAACCAATGCAAATGATTTTAAAGTGATTCAAAACCATTTTTGTTTGCATTTTGGGTTGTTCCTGTCTCCTGCAGAGTCACTCCAAGCAGTGCTGACCCTCAGGGTTCTCGGAGGCAGACAGGGCCGAGGAGTCAGTTGAGTACATGTTTCATAAAGTCTCTTCAAAATGAGAAACAGTGTGTTTATTTATAATGTGGTCTTTGCGGCACATTCAAATTATAACATCGGATTGAGTGGCAATGTTAGAAGTGATAGATTCTAATCATGAACTTAGAAACATTTATGCTTCTATCACGTCTGCTCTGACTATGAAGCTATCAGTGAACCAAGAGGAAAGTCACCTGTATTTTGCCCCTGTACGTGGCCTAGGTTATTAAGATGGGCATAGCAACATTAAGTAATTGCATAGGATCACCCAATGTTGTCAAGTGCAACCCAGGATTGATGTAATATTTCCTGGTTTCATGTTGTGCAATTGAACCACTTCCTGGTTATTTCATACTCTCCTATTTTAGATCAAAGCTTAATGTTTTGTGTTTTAATAATCTGAGGTGTTAAATCAGTGCACTACGCTAAATACATCCAAGCTCTGAATGTTTCATAAGGATCGGTGGTAGTTGTGTTTGGGTAGGGTGACATTTTAATGGAGAAGATAAAATGAAAACCACAGCACCCACAATTGTTCAGTGTATTTAGACCATTTGCTCCACAAAGACACAAGTTGATATTCATTGTCATCCATTCCTGAATTGACCACCAGGCCTAAGATATGCTTTTCTTGATAGTATCGGTCATCTGTTTGAGAATAAGGTCAATTTTGCTGATTTCACTGTTATTAGATGTTTGTATTTCCATTTGGGAAGCGTGAAGGTTAGAGGCTCGCCTAGCTTGATTGACCTTATAATTAGACTTGGATTACATCAGTTGGTTACTGTCTGTTCTTCTTCTGCAGGTCACACGCTCGATGGCATCTTTTCTGACAATACCACTCTTGTCTTCTCTGAGACCTTGCCCTTACCTGGTCTGATCATGCAGCTGCATTGTTTCATCTTAATTCCATAGCCACGCTGTCTGAGAAAGCTATTCCCAGCTCTGTTGAGACTTGTCGACCTTAGCACAAAATAGAGGCAGAACAGTTTGATCACAAACTGTTATCCTCTTTTCCTAAGGCCTCTATAATACAAGAAAAGAATATCTCAGAATAAAATTCTTGGCTTAATTTAGCCATATATATATATTAGCCCCATGTTGCTCATCTCTTACAAAGAGGCTAACCCCCTCTCAACCTTGGTTTTCACAGAATCTCAGATACTTAAAGCAGCTCTGCAGACTTCAAGAGCGTAGTTGGGGACTCAACTACAATCCCACAGAAAAAAACTGTAAATCTCAGTATATAAGGCCCAGATTATTGTGGAGAAATCCAATTACTTTTCACAAAAAATAATCTCAGCTAAGGACTCCTATAAAGAATTTTTTTGCCATGATTAAAAAACTTGCCAATTTTAGTGAACAGCAGTCAGACCCTTTCCGCAAATATATGGCATCTGCCTTCCAGGAGAAGGTGTTGGATATATTACATTCTTCAGTGGCATGGGCCCAGCCCAAGCATCATCGCAGATGGCAGATGCTCTAGCTTCTGGTAATGTTTCTTCTCAGATTCCCACAACATTACCATCAGCTTGTAGCTCACCATCCCTTTCTTTCTTTTCCCTTTTGATGGTGAACCAAGCTCACGAGTTAATCCTCACACCCGTTCTGGCTCTCCATTGGACCCTTGTCCACCGGAGAGCCTCCGGTTGGTCTCTGCCACTATAGCTGACTATCTTACCATGAAATGTTTCAGCAAGAATACTTTCCAACAAGTTCATGGTTGCCTAAATTTAACCTTTGTTAAAAAATGTGCACATTAATCCATTGGTCACGAGTAATTATCGTCCCATCTCGCGTCTTCTTTTCCGTCGAAGATCATGAAAAAGGCTATTCACAGAGAATTTACTTACTTCTCGGAATCCAGTAAACTGTTGGATCATTCTCAATTTGGTTTTCAGTGCCAGCATAGCACCGAATCTGTTCTGATTACTGATTTGGAGGAATTGAGAGCAATTTTGGACAATGGAAACTCTGCAGCGCTGAATTTACTGGATCTTTCAGCCCCTTTTGACACGGTCAATCACATGGTTTTGATTGACCGGGTCAAGTCCTTGGGCATAAGTTTTACTGCCTTGGCATTGCTCACATTCTTTCTTTCAGAGAGAGAACAATTTGTTACAACTGACAGCTTTAATTTTACCTCGTTCTCCCTTCCCTGCGGGGTATACCAGGGTTTGTCTTTGAGCTCTACCCTTTTTAACTTATACGTTACTCCTTTAGCTACCTTACTAAATACATTTGGTTTTTCGGTTGTCTGCTATGCAGATAATACCCAAATTAGTGTTTCCGTATCTGGATATCTGAATGAATCACCGCTAATTTTCGAATCTGTATGCAACATGTTAATATTTGGATGCAAAAAAAATACCTAAAACTAAATTCTGACAAAACTGAGGTTTCGTTGTTAAGCAATGAAGTTACATTTTGGTATCCAAATTGGTGGACCTCTGAGCTAGGCGATGCTCTTTTCCCAACATCAAAAGTGAAAAATGTGGGACTTGTCTTTGACAACCGTCTCTCATTTAACTGGGAGGTGAATGCAGTTAGCCGCTCTGCTTTTTCTTACTTAAACTTCTTTGAGAAAGATCTTTCCTCTTATTCTGATAGAACTGAGGAAACTAGTTGTGACCTTTCTTGTCCTCTCTAAAATTGATTATGGCAATTCCTTGTATCTTCAGAAACGTGTACTGAATAAGCTTCAGGTCCTGCAGAAAGAATACTGCTGCCCAGCGGCAGCCCGTACAGGTAAGAGAGGTGGCGCCGGGTGATGAGGGATTTCGACGGACGATGACCAGGGAAAATTAATGATTTGTTTATTTTCCCCTGGTCATCGCTCATCGAAATCCCCCCCGCACCCGGCCCCACCGCTCTTAGCTGTATGGCCCGTGGCTGTTGCTGCCTGTCTGCTGCTTGGAATACCTTAGTATCAGTCTGCGTCTAAGGCATTGGACCATTTTCACTTGTTGCCACTTCACAAGTGTATCAATCTCATGGCTTTGTGTATTGCTTACAAGGCTGTGCATAATGTAGGACCAGACTATTTTAAAAAGAAATTCATTAGGAATGTTCCTCCTATGCCATTTTGTTCCTCATTACCTTTCAATCTGATTGACCCCCAAAGTCAAAAGAGCCTGTGAGAGCGGTAGAGGCTTTATTTATGGGACAACCAGACATTGGAATGCATTGCCACTCCACTTAAAAATATGTCCCTCCTTGCCATCATTCAGAAAGAACCTTAACACCTGTCTGTTTAATTTGTAGACTCTTATCTAGGCTGCTATCTTCTTCTCAGTCATTCTTCTGTTGCTAGGCCAGCACCAAGACACCTATGGGCAATCGAGCGCTTTATACAATTTATTTTCATTTCATTTCGCTTACCTCCTCCTCACCATCTAACTCTTCATTAATAAAGCCATGCAGCCACGTCTTCACATTTCATCTACCTCTTCAATTACAGGACAAGGTTCTGTAATGAAAGATGTGTTGTAAAATACACTGTGTGTTTGCACTTTTATCAAACATTTCTGGGGGGAGTCTCCCCTGCTCCCAAATCCCCCTTTCAGTTGGCAAGCTCACACACTGTGCTCTCATGCTACATAAAGTATGTGGGCTGGCTTGACAAAATTTGCCAGGACTGCTTTTGATTGCGAGTCCAGCAAGGAAGCGATCAAATTTCAATGCAAGTTTTTGTGACTTACTGATGAACAACTGAGTAATGTTCTAAAGGGTGAGGTTGTCTGAAGCAGGCCTAGCAACACTATTTAATAACAAAGCATAAGATGAAGGACTGTCATTCATGAAAACGGAGAGTGTTTGTTTGGGTCATATTGTTGCATAGCAGCCTGGCTATAAGTATTAGGAAGTTTGGGGGAAGTTCATTCAGCCACCACTTTGTCTTCCCTGTTTAGTGAATGTTGGTGACCACAAATATTTCAAGTTTTTGGGTAAAACACAAAAGGATAAATGATTGACATCTTGTATGTGTGGAGTCATCTATATTTTACCCAGCCCTCAAGGGGGTACAAAGTGTGGCCAATACCCCCACCCAGGGCCCTTGGTTGTTGTGCTGTTACTTTTTTGTGCTTGGAAAAATGTTATGACGATTTGGGGGTGCCTGAACTGTGTGGTTTGCATTAATGAGGTCCACAGTGAAAAGTGTAACTGGCTAAATTCCCACTCAATCTTAATGGAAATGTGTTGAACTCCTTAACATTTTTTGACTCTATTTTAGAAGTTGTTCATTTAAACAAATGCACTTTGAAAAGATTAGGTGGTGTCTGTGATTTCACGTGCTGTTTCATCCAGTTTCTCACCTTTCATCGATGTGTTACACTGTGGTGTCTAAGTTCCAGGTATACAAAAAGATACAAATAGCTATACTTATTGTAAGATCATGCTACTGGCCCCTTAAGGCACATCAACTTTTTAACTGTATTCCAAAGAAAAGGTCAGATGTTTCTACACTGAAAGAACATTTTGTTCTCATTTTTTGCTCTGGGGAATGCCATTATGAGATTCTGGATTAGAAAAAATGGGGAAAGGGTACCACCAAATTAGCGATCCAGTATCTTATTAGAAAAATATATAGCTTCATGGAGATGTCCTGGGCCTAACCACTGGTACCTATGGCACAAATTAGCATACTTTTACGACAGTGAAACAGGGGTTCATATTTTTGATACATTTCTTGACTTAAATACTTAACAAACCAATTTAGTATATAATAAAAGAGAACAAAATTAATAGAAAAAATTCCATCAAAATGATTAAGGGAACCAAAGGCATTATTATTTTAAGTTTTTAACCCCAAAATTCCCAAGAAAATTCAAAGCATCAATCGTTGTACTTGACCAAGATCTAGATGACGTTTCAATCCTACTGTGATGCTGCTGGTGTCAGGCAAGTCTAGTGGGGCATACAGGTCAATAGTTTTACCTTGTCAGTCTATTTTATGCACATCCAAATCCCTCAGTATGGCAAGGCATACTTGGTGAGGTTTTCACAAAGTTAGGTATATGATATTCACGCCCGCCAACTATGGAGTAAAAAGATCTTTTGTACATTGCCAAACTAATTTATGTATCAGGCATGTCTCATTTTTGCACATTTTTACCAACACCCTGCAACACCACTTACATGTGATTTAGTTAATGTCAAAAACTGTTTACTGACAGCAGCTCAGAGCTGCAAAGGGAGGACTGAAGGCACACATTTACAATTACTCATAGGGCAGTGTAATTCCACACTGCCTCTCATATGCAACATTTGACACTGATGACACTGATACACTTCCAGCACCATATTACAAAAGTCTTACATACAAATTAAATATGCCAATTGAGGCTGCTAAACTTTCACTATGTAAAGAGGTCATACCCCATGCACTAGGAACTGTGTATTAGTTTTCTAGCTCCAAGAATCAGACTCAATTCCTGTTGAACTCTATGCAGGGTCACACCAAAACATTTGGCCCCAAACCTCCTCTTTACTGAACCAGTTTTTGTTGACTGCTACCCAGTGCTAAATTGCTTGTATCCTCTTCCTAAAACATGGCAGCATTGGCCTACACTTGATTGGCACATTGAATTTACTTATATGTCCCCGGTACATTGGCACTGCATGTAACCAGGGCCTTTAAATTAAATGTTACTAGTGGGCCTGTACCACTTATTATGTCACCCGCTCAAGTAGCACTCCAGAACATGTTTCAGGCCTGCCATAGAAGCCTGTGTGCAGTTTTAAACTGGCAGTTTGACATGGCAAAGTAACCATTTTGCCAAACCAAAACATTCTTTCTAAATAAATATGTCACTCCTAAGGTAGGCCCAAAACAGCCCAAGGTAGAGGGTGCATTTTAATTTAAAATGTGGACATGTATCTTTCAGTTTGACATGCTCTGGCAGTGAAAAACCCTTAAATGTGTTATTCATTTCTGCAAGGCTTTCCTCTCCCATAGGGTAGCACTGGGTTACCTCATTACATTTACTACGTGCTAACGTTTGATTGGGAACAGGTAGAAAAGTCATGCTTGGTCTCAAATTAATTGTAATTTAAAAATATTCATAATGGTAAAGTTGGAGTTTAAGTCACAAGTCTGAAAAAGCCTCTCTTAGAAAGTTGGCATTTTCTTGTCTTAACCATTTGGTGCCTGCATTCTGTGTCCCGGGTCACATGACTGGCTGTAGCTGGCAGTTGGCCTTTTTATATCCCTTACAGACAGTGATACAAAGGGGATAAGGTGTTGGCAGGAACAGCCATCCTGCCAGAATGGGAAGGGTGGTGCTATTCCTTGCTCCACTTACATTTCAAAGGGGCGTCCTCACACATACACACAAAAAACTTGACACCAGCCTATTGTCACCCCAGGCCACTTGGAGCCTCAGCAGTGGAAAGAAGGAAATTCACAGAACCAGATGTGTGGAGGGGAGTCTTGAGGTTCCTCCCATTTCAAAGGCTGGCACTAGGTATAAATATTGTATCTACCAGACCAACCTTCCAGTACACTCCTTGTCCTGTGGAAGACACGAGAAGGATTGCTTTGTGCACAGTGCACTGCCCTGCTGCTTGAGGCCTGCCTTGTTTCTCATAGGAATGCCCTGCTGCTAGCTCAAAAATGCCCGGCTCAGGGGTGTAGCTTAAGGGAGGTGTTTGGGTTGTAACACCCCCAAAAAACTTTCTTGGCTTGAGCGTTGGGTCTGCAGGCCTTATTAGAATAAAATATCTTAACTTGTTAATTTTTTATAGTGTAACCCAACCTTGGTCATCACCTCCCTCCAGCCTTCAGCATACAGTTTTTTAGTTGGGAAATTTACAAATCACACCTCTCTGTTTCACTGATTAAGCTATGTCCCTGGCCCTGCTGCCTGGGGCCTGCCTTGTTCTTCAGAAGATTGCCGTTCTGCTTGAGACCTTCTTTGCTACTTGAAAGAGAGAGGACCATCGCCTTGTTTCTGGGCTACCTGAATGACTCCAAGGGTCATCTGGTTGACCTCTTTTTCTGAACTACAGGGAACAAAACAAGCTGCAGATGCCTCACTGCAACTGTTCAGCTGACCTGCTACATCTGGAACTGCAAGTGGACCTACCTGAGACCTGCTGGCCTCTGCTGAAGTGAGTTCCTGATGCCCAAGAGGTTCCTCTGCAAGTCCTGTACCATTGGCTGGCATCAGAGACAACTCCTACAGGACTAACTGAAGGTTCCATCAAATCCAGCACAAAGCATTCTGAAGCCTTGCAAAGCCTTGTCACACAGCTACGAGCTTCATCGGAACCGGCCCTGAGGGATGTAAAGCCCCATTAAATCTTTCTGCACAGCTGCAAACTGCATTAGAACCAATGCCAACTATCGCCACACAGCCTCATTGGAACCAACGACGCGAAGTCTCACAAAGCAACGCAGTGCAGACTCGCACCAAGCAAATATGGTTCAGCTCTCTGCAGACCAAACGTGGCCCTGTGCTCATCCTGCGCTACATTGTAGTTGGCCTGAACTTGTGACTTTGTCCTGGTATACCATCAACAGATACTCTCAGTTGGCACTGTGTGCCTTTTGGCTCTACTTTCATCTAAACATTTAAAATTAAATATCTCTATTTGTATTGATTGCCTTTTTGTCATTTTAGTCCCATTTTATTTCTTACATTTTACTTTGTTTTTCTAAAGTTGTGTTGGATATCCCTTGTATAGTGTTTATCACATTATTACTGTTTATGTGCTGCACAAATACTTAACACAGTGCCTATAAGCTAAGTATGACTGTTTTTGTGTCAAGCTACCAGAGGGTTAAGCATAGGTTAATTTAGCGACTTTGTGGTTCACCCTGGCAAGGATTGTGGCTGTTGATTGAGAAGGGTTTTAACCCCTCGCCCCGCAATTAATAACCCTATCTCTTACATGATATTGGTTGTGTGGGTGTATCCTTCTGCCTCACTTGAGTGCTTTCATTGCACTGCATGAAGGAGCTCTTTAAAATTGTAGCTTTCTCTGTCCACTGCTGTGTGTCTCGTTCTACATTAGCACTTACAACCCAGACCTGTTATTTATTTATTTATTTATATATATTTTTTAATTTGTATGGCGCACAGCTACCCAAAAAGGGTTTCCCGGCGCCGATGACAGAACGGACAGCAGTAGGAGGAAGAAGATGGAATGAAGGTTGCTTTGTTTCTGGAACAGCCAGGTCTTCAGGTTTTTTCTGAATTTGGCGTAGTTGTCTTCCTTGCGAATATGAAGCGGCAGTTTATTCCAGAGAGTGGGCCCCAGTACCGAGAATGATCTTCCTCCCATTCTCGCTAGTTTAAATCTCGGGGTTGAAAACAAAGCCAAGGTCTGGGAGCGTAGTTCTCTAGCTGGAAGGTAAGGGGTCGCGAGGGCTTGTAAATACTTTGGCGCAGTGCCAGATTTGATCTTAAACATGTAGCTCAGGGCTTTGAATCTGATGCGGTTTTCCACCCTGAGCCAATGAAGGTCGGTTAGATGTTTCGACACACTAGACTTTTTAGGAATATTGCAGAGTAGTCTTGCAGCCGCATTCTGGGCGAGTTGAAGGCGTTTGGTGACAGCTTGGTTTGAGCCCAAGTAAAGGATGTTGCCGTAGTCGAGCCGAGACGTAATGAGTGCATTGACTACGGTCTTCTGGGTGGCAAGGGGCAGCATCCACAAGATCTTTCTCAACCATTTCATGATGGTGAAACAAAGGCCGACCACTTTATTAGCCTGTTGTTTCATTGAGAGGGTATTATCGATGATAACACCCAAATTTCTCACGTGTGTGGCCGGAGTGGGGATGGTACCAAGCTCGGGAGGCCAGTGAGATGGATTCCATAGGTCTTTATTTTTCCCCAGGAGAAGGACCTCGGTCTTGTCTCCATTTAACTTCAGCTGGTTTGTTGACATCCAGCCGAAGATGTTTTGGAGAACTTGTTTAAGACAAGATGGGGCCATTGGGTTTGATTCTGATAAAGAGAAGATGATTTGGGAGTCATCGGCATATGTCATCAACGTGAGTCCCGAATTGTCGGCTAGATCAGCTAGGGGTCTGAGGTATAGGTTGAAGAACAAAGGGCTTAGGATAGAGCCCTGTGGTACTCCATGGGGGGCATTTACTGACTCTGAGCAGGCTATAGAGGATGTAATTTGGAAAGTTCTGCGTGATAGGAAAGACTCAACCCATTTGAGTGCGTCACCACAAATACCGATTCTCTCTAGGGTGGCCAGAAGTTTGGAATGGGAGATGGTATCGAAGGCCGCACTCAAATCTAACAAAATGAGTGCGACTGTCTGGCCGTCGTCTAGTAGTTTCCTGATATTTTCAGTGACACCAAGTAAGGCTGTTTCCGTGGAGAAGCCCGCTCTGAAGCCGGACTGTGATGAGTGAAGGAGGGAGTTCTCTTCAGTGAAAAGAGTGAGGGCAGTGTGACTGTGTCGTTCAAGTAGTTTTGAAAAGATTGGGAGCAAAGAAATAGGCCGATAATTTGTTAACAGTTCAGGGTTAGCTGTCAGTTTTTTTAAGAGTGGACTGACCATGGCGTGTTTCCAAAGTGAGGGAACTGCAGAAAGTTGAAGTGAGGAGTTTAAAGTTTCAGCAATAATAGACATAGAGGGAGTGTCCAATTGTTTAAGAACAAAGACAGGCAAAGGGTCACGCGGGGAGCCTGATTTTACAGTACTAAGGATGGAATGTAATGATTCCACGGTGATGGCAGGCCAGTGTTCAAGAGTGTTAATATCACTCAAGCTGGGGGGGGGTATCAACTTCGGGGTTATGAGTAGGGAGGTTGCTTTTTATACCTGAGATGATTATTTCAACTTTCTCACAAAAGAAGGAGGCAAGGTCTTGGCATTGTCTTTTATTCAGTGGCTGGGCTGATGCCATCGTTTTTTCCCCTGCGAGGTCTTTGACTGTGTTGAAAAGCGTTTTAGCTTTATTTGGCGCCGAGTTAATGGTGGTAGCCACATAAAATGCTCGGGCTTTTTTGCAGGCTGTGTGGTATTCGTTCCTGGCTTTGTGGTATTTTACTTTATTTTCGTGGGCGTAATCTTTCCGCCACTTTCTTTCGTAGGCTTTGCATTTAGCCTTTTCTATTTTCAAGGGCTCAGTAAACCAGGGGGCTGGGGGGCGATGGGTGTTATTTTTAATTGTAGATAGTGGGAGGCAGTTGTTGACGGCTTTTTCCAGCCATGAGTGTGTGGCTAGAGCAATGCTTTCTATGTCAGAGGCTGGGGCTGGAGGATTATTGGCAAGAGTTCTGTTGAGGTTACCAATGTCCAACTGTTTCCAGTTTCTGAAGACGGATACAGGCCAGACATTCTTAGCTTTAGGTGTGGGTAATTTGAGGCTGAAATAGATAAGATGATGGTCTGACCAACAAATTGGAGACGATTTCATCCACTATACTGTTAGTATAGTGAAGGCTTGTCTCATGTAGCAGCAGAATGAAGTTAGGCCCGCAGTAGTGCTGTGCAAGAGATGTAAAACAAAAAAGGCTGATTCTGCCTATTCCACATTTGTGGAAAAAGAACAACCTGCCTCTGGTGAGGTCCAAAAAAGAAAACTGCAGGAACATTTGATGGAAGAAGCTGAAAATATCTCTTGGTGGGGTAATGCTCGTCATGGGACCTTAGAGCTTAATTTATATTTTGGTGGTGTGTTTACTCCGGGCAACGGTGACAGAGTATGCATACTGTCAACATAATGGTCCGCCCGCCGAATTTAGATGCAGGCTCACTATAGGTTTGACAACGGCGGTGACTATTCCGCCACTGCTGTAGCCAAAACTCTCCGACGGCCAGAAGCACTAAGGGTCTTTCGAGATAAGGCTATGGGGCAGATTTAACAGAAAGTGACGCATCTATTGAGATGCATCACTTTCCTTGTGCCAACCTAAACAATGCTTGCTCCACCATGGATGCGACGTATTTACATTACGGCGCACCATGGCAAAAGGATTGACAAGCGCCAGGAATTCTGACGCATCTGTTGGGGCAAAAGTCACACCCTGCTGGAGTCGTGTCGCAAGCTCAACACAAATCCGGCAATGCATTTTGTGGCCTATTCCCTCTACACTGTGTCACTTCTTACGCCTGCTTCAAGCAGGCGTAAGGTTTTGACCCAGTGGTGTCCTAAAAGTGACGCAGTGAAATCTTGTAGATTTCACTGCTTCACTTTTAGGAGGCTTGTCTGCGTAGGAACGCCCCTCTGCATACATTATACCTGACGCAGGTATAATGTGACGCAGGGCTTTACAACGTGACGCATCTCCCTAGATGCGTCATGTTGTAAATAGGACGCACTGATTGCACCGCCGTTGCATCACAAAAAGTGACGCAATGGTGGTGCAAAGAGGCGCAAGGGGCTTGTAAATCTGCCCCATGTGTCTGCCCATCAATTTAAGATGGGCGGATATTTAGCCATTTCTTTACTGTCTATCACCCCCAGGAGAACCTAGGCGGAGAGGAACAGTAAAGTGGTACTCAGAGATGACTTTCATAGTGAGGGGAGCATTACAGTTTTTTATTTTCAAAAAGAGAATCCCATTTTGGAATTTTCTTTTTGAAAATAAAAAAATAAAACTGTTTGGGGCAGTGCTGCGCCAGTTTGACACAGCCTTGCAACAAACAGCAATGTGCAGTGACAGGAACTGGCGTGATTGCGCTTCCTGGCAATGCATTATGAATGAGCGTCTGCTTGGCAGTCATTTATAAATTCGGCAGGTGGTCCCTCTGCCATTGAGACAGAGTAAATTACTCCATTGCCCTGGTGGAATGACGGGTCGTTTGGCAAATTATAAATTAGGCCCTTAATTTGCTTCCATTGACCGTGAATTAATCTACAGGCAGTGCATTCAGGCCTATATAGTCTGCATCTACTGGCGTTTCTACCTGTTCTTGCCTTTTCATGCTTTGAAATAATGGAATTTAATGGGATTAGTGGTCATGCTGGTTAGTTGATTGGGATAAGCGAGCCAAAATAGAGCTCAGCATATGATTATGAGCTTAATTATCAAAAGAAAATTATCTCTGCCATGCATGAAAAACTTTGAGAAGCAGACACAGGGAAGAGAAGTTCTCCAAATGTTCCCTGTCTTTCTGCAGTTTAGCACACACCATTGATGAGGCGCCTGGAGCATCATGAGGGGTGGCATCAGCGCAGCACAGTACATACCCTCTTTGGCACCATCAGCACCCATACATAACCAAGTAGAGGAGCGAGCACGGGTAGGTCCCTGCAAGATCAACTTGCTGTACTGACAATATGTGCTCCCAGTACGCCCTGTGAGCAGATCGTTAGGCTCCCTCCAGAGTGGGTGCAGTGTGGGACTGGAGGATTCCTATGAACCTCTGTGGTTCATCCTGAAGTATCTCCTGCTAGAAGGCACATGCTGAATATGCGCCGCATACCCGAGCACCGCACACTTACTCTGATCCAACATCTTCTTTGATGCAAAAGCAGGCCTATGTACGCTGACCGGTCAGCACGTGTCCAAAGGTCACACACACACATCTTCAACCAGTGGTACAGGATTGAAACTGCTCACTTCATTCTGATGTCATCATAATGTTGTTTTCCATTTTGATTACCCCCCCCCCCTAAAACAAGCTTGAATTTTAATTTGTTTCCTGGAAGTGATAGATTTTGGTTGATTAATATATTGATTAATAAATATCATAACAGAAATTCAGGATACTCCGAAGTATACTCAGTGAAACCTACAACAGCAGATTTCCAGCAGTGCTCTTCCTCCACATAGTCAAGTGAATTGTCTACGAGGCAGGTTAACCACCTACAACAGGCACAAATATCCATTTGCACGTTAAGATTGTCTTTATTTGTCTATTGGTTTCTCCAGATTTTTCTTTCTGTCAAGAAATGTGAGTCCCGCGCCCTCATTAAATATATTAATGTGTGTTTTGTTCATTTAACACTCCTACTGTTTATTCACACCTTTTTTCGCATTAATTTTATTTTAAGAATTTATTCATCAACAGTTTTTTATTGCAAATTTTATATTGCGCTCATTAGTGGGTAACAGAGCACTTTACACCGGCACAATGAAGCCGAAACAGGGTCTAAGGACTATAGATTCCTATGTTGAACCATTCCTGAATGATCTAGGAGAGGAATTTCTGCACCACACATCCCAGGATAAAATGAAGGATATAATTGGTAATTTACAGAATATTCAGAATGAATAAATACTTGCCAACTTCTCAGCCAATCTATTGGTGCATCAAGGCAGGGGAGAGATTTACTTTGCTGACCTTATAGAAGACCACCCCCTTTATTGAGAGACCTCTGATAGGCAGGCGGACATCACTCTGTCTTCAGCACGAGTACTGTTACAGGCACAATAAATTTGCTGAGTGGCCATCATGTTTGTAGGAATCTGGGGGCCACATGTACGATGAAGAGGCGGAGCATGTCGTTAGCCTCCTGGGCTTAACAACACGCTCCGCCATTTTGGAAGCGAAAGGCTGCGCCATATTTACAAGAATGTGGTGCAGCCTTGCGTTTCCCCCTGCAATTGCACTAGGTTTCACAATTTAGCCCCAACGCAGGCACCCTTGCACCAGAGTGCAAGGGTGTCTGTGTGCAGGGGAGGATTGGTTATGTGTAGACAGGTGTCCCTTCCTGCACATAAACAATCCTAAAATGTCATTTTGTAACTTTGATGTGTGCTGCTTCTTACAGCACACATGAAAGTTACAAAATGGCATTTTTAAAAAGGTTTGTTTATGTACAGGAAGGAAAACCTTCCTGTACATAAACAAACCATGGTATTTTGCTTTTTCCATGTGTACTGCACAAGGCAGCATGTAATGATGTGCAGGACACCGGATTTGTAGTAGAATATTTATTGGGAAGGAGAGAGCCACTGAAGCTGGCACAGCTAGGCTTCAAGGAATAACTGTCACTTCAGAACATCAGAACATCAGTCACAGGGCATTCCAAATGACATCAGTAAGACACATCACCACACCTCCCCCTTCAACAACAGAAACTAAAAAAAAACATACTATTACGAACAGTCAGAAAAGAAAAAAAAAACTTGAAATTAAACATAGTCCTTTAAATATGTGGGTCTATTATATTTCCTATTGCTCAATCTAGTGGTACCACAACTTTCCATACTTTTGTTGTCATTTTTAACATTTTCAGAAGTAAAGTTTGGGGTAGATGAACCAGGAACAGATGAAACACCGGGATCTCTGGCAACACGGGAAGTACTCCACCAATTTCCATTGGATAATTTGACAGCATTTTTACGAATGTCAACAATTTGCTGAGAAGCAGAAAATTTAGACAACCCTTTTTTAACAGACACAGGATTCTTAATCTTGACCCAATCTCCAATAGAAAGTTCCTGGGATGGCTTTACAGGAATAGATTGACAAGTTTGAAGACATCTCAGTTGACTTTAGATTGGCAGAGTCCCACATGTGTTTCATGTTAAAGTCATGCTGAAATGACTTCACCATCCAGAAAGGGTAAACCTGAGATGGAGCTTTTCTTCCCCTCATGAGTTCAAAAGGGCTAAACTTGGTACAAACATGAGGAGAGGTGCGATATGACCAAATCAAATCTTTCACTGCTTGAAACACGCAGCATCCTGATCTATAGGCTGCTTGCACATACTCAACTACAACTCTATTGAACCTTTCTGTTTTACCATTACTCTGCGGGTGATAAAGAGGAGTTCTGGTGTGCTTGATGCCACAGGTACGCAGAAAAGAATTCATCTCTTCAGAGACAAATTGCACACCGTTGTCGGTGAGAATTTCTTCGGGATAGCCCTCTCTGAGAAAAATCGAATTCAAACAGTTAATAACACTTTTAGAGTTGGGAATGTTAATGGGTTCAACCTCAACCCATCTAGATAAATGGTCAATAAGGACAAGAAAATATTTCGAGTTTGAAGGTAATACATGAAAGGGTCCTAAGAAATCCATTCCTAATTTTTGCCATGCCCTTTCAGGAGGAGGGACAGGAGAACAACTCGTACCTTCAAGTACTAGTACCTTATCACTAGTGTTGCATCGTGAACAATGTCTCACCAAATCATCAATCTGAGAATCCATTTTAGGCCACCAAAAATCAGTTCTAACTTTCCTCTTAGTGATGGTAGATCCAAGATGACCAGAATGTGCAGCCAACACAATCCTTTCACGATAGCACAAAGGAGGTACAAGTTTGTTGCCTCTGACAATCTTACCACCTTCTACCGAAAGTTCATTGTTCACTTTCCAAAACATCTGTAAATCTGGTGAAAGACACTTTTCTCTTGGCCATCCTTTTTTAATTAACCCAACGACTTCTTTAAGAATGGGATCTTTGTCAACTTCAAGTGCCCAACAATCTTCCTTAAAGGACAAGTTTTCTTGACTAATATGAGCTACAAAACATTCTTCAATTTCACACTCCCACTCCTGCTCATCAGTGTCCTCAATGGGTAATCTAGATAAACAGTCGGCCCTGGAGTTTCTTCCACCAGGAATGTATTCTATGCTAAATGAGTATTCTAGAAGTTTAGTAGAAAGTCTAGCTAAACGAGCTGTGGTGTGTTTCACATTTTTACCAGAGAGGATATCCACAAGGGGTCGATGATCCGTCTTAAGGATGAATGACCTGCCCCAAAGATAAGATTTGAATTTTTCAACACTCCAAACACAGGCCAATAGCTCCTTTTCTATGACAGAATATTTCCGCTCAACAGGTCGGAGTGTCCTAGATGCAAAACCAATAGTAAGTTCTTTCTGTTCATGATATTGTGACAAAACAGCACCCAGTCCATACTCACAGGCATCGACAGTGACCACAGTTTGTCTACCCTCAACAAAAGCTTGAAGTGCGGGAGCTTTGAGAATATGCTCTTTGATGAATCGAAAACCTTCCTCACATTTTTCTGACCAAATGTACGCATTACCCTTTTTAAGTAGTTCTCTAAAGCACTCTGTGGTTTTTGCAAAATTTTTCATAAATTTCGCATAAAATTCACAGAGACCAAGGAAAGACAAAAGTTGTTCTTTGTTTTGTGGAGGAGGCGCTTCAACAATGCTTTTAATTAAACCAGGTCTGGGTTTAATGCCCTCTTTAGAGATAACATGACCGAGGTACTCAATCTCATTTACTTTAAGAATACATTTACTCTTCTGTAAAGTAACCCCTCTAGATTCTAAAATGCTAAAGACTTGATCAATGGCGAAGTCATGATCATTCTCAGTTTTTGTAAAGATAAGGATGTCGTCTTGAAAAACTACAACATTGGGATTGTCACAAAACATTTCAGTCATGAGTCTCTGAAAGATGGCAGCTGCTGAAGCTAGCCCAAAGGGAAGTCTACAAAACTGAAAAACTCCATCAGGGGTGACAAATGCAGTTAGATGTCTGGACTGGGGATGTAGTTCAACCTGATGATAAGCTGCTTTGAGATCTAATTTGGAAAACCATGACGATGACCCAACTTTAGCAATAAGTTCTTCAATGCGAGGAAGGGGAAAACCATCAACCCAGATATTTTCGTTGAGGCTTCTTAGGTCCACACACATCCTTAAATCACCTGACCTTTTTTTAGCTAAAACAATGGGACTGAGCCAGAGAGTAGATTCAACTTTCTCAATGATTCCTTGGTCACACAAGCTTTGTAAATGTTTAGAGAGATCACTTCTGATGCTTAAAGGTACGTTACGTAACTTGTGTTTCACGGGACAAGCATTTTCCTTCACTTTTATAAAATGCTGAAAGTTTGTAATTTTACCCAAGCGATCCTCAAAAATTTTGCTGTACTTACGCTCCCATACACTAGAGATATGTGAAACTGAAATGTTCTTGTCCAGATCAATTGAGACTGGATTGGTTCTACCAGGTCTAATAGTTAAACCAAATTCAGCTTGGTGCAAAAGACCTAATACATTTATGCCCCTTCTTGCTACATAAACTTTCCCTTTGATAGTTACCTCAAAGACTGTAATGTTTTCCCAAAAGTAGCCTAGTAATTCAATTTTGCTTCCTTCAAAAGCAACAGTAAGGATATCTGGTGGTAGAAGACACTTGTCCTTCCAAAAATTAAGAAACTTATCATGTGAGATAATAGTTATACGAGCACCAGTATCAACTAATAGCTGGATGTGACTATGACCAATGCGAACATCAATTTCAGGATCAGGCACATGAAGTATCTCTTCTTTCTTACACTGTAGTTTAACTACAACAACATAATTTTGACAGGTGACATCATTTTGAGTGTCAACATGTTGTAAATCATTTTGCATATTATTAACAAGATCTTCTTCACTGTTTTCAATAACACACCTAACATTGCTCTTCTTACCGCTCATACAAATCTTCGCAAAATGACCCATTTTGCCACATTGACCACATTGTTGATTTGATGCGGGACAGTTTTTGAAAGAGGAAACATGTTGGTTTGAGCCACATCTATAACAAAACATTCTTGAATTGAATTGTTGTCTAGATTGTACAAAATTCCTACCTCCTCTAAACCCATATGGTCTTCTGAGATAACCTCTAGTGGTATTCTGGTTTAGAGGAGTAGGAAGCCTGTCAATGGATGGAAGTTGTTTAGAGGCAACCGCACCGGAAACAGTGGAATTAGATAGAGCAGTTTCAAGCTGTTTAATATCATCAATGGAAGTCTCTATGCTCTTGGCAATGTCTACAGCTTTGTCTAACGAAGGATCTTTACAAGTAAGAAGTCTTTGCTGCGTTTTCTTACAATAACAACGAGCAACCAGTTGATCTCTTATCAATTGAGATGTGAAATTTTCAAACTCACATTTAGCAGCCAGAACTTTCAAAGCAGTTATGAAACTGTCAATATTCTCATCAGATTTTTGAGTCCTAGTGAAAAATTTGTATCTGTGAACTACTAAGTTTTTGGTTTTGGTAAAGTATTTGTCTAATTGAGCAACAGCTTGTTCAAATTCATCCAGATTCCCACCTTCGGGTTGTACAAAAGGAGGCAAATGATCGAAGACGTTTTGGCCTTCTACTCCCAAGTGATAGTACATAAGGTTTTTCTTCCTCTCAGCTCTATACCTGAGACCATCAATAGCTCCTAAATAGGCATTGAAAGACCTGTACCACAGTTTCCACTCTAAGGGTGGATCACCAGGATCTTGCAGAAAAGGAGCTGGAGGTATAACACTCTGCATGATGATTAACAGATAAAAGTGGGCTGAATAAGAAAATTGGGAGAAAAGAATGAATTAAAAAAAAAATATATATATATATATATATTTGAGTGCAAAAATTATTTTGGCCACAAGATGGTGCTCATGAATAGCTTATAAGCCTCCAAAACGAATAATTTTCTTAAATGGTAAAGAAATTGCTGTGTGTGTCAGCGTAGTTTTGCTCGAATTATTTTTTATATATGCTGGACAAACACTGTAAATAGCTGTGTGTGTCAGCGTGAAAGAAATAGAGCTTTCTGTGGATTCTCACACGATGAAGGAAAGCAGAGTCATGGAGTGGAATCCTGTGCAGGATAAAGACAATGACCTAATGCGTCAGTAGAGCGACGTGTGGAATGCGAAGGTAGAGACGAGAGAGCTTCGCCAGGAGGAGTAGAGAATTCCAATACGTCATCAGTCAAGCCGAGGAGTCATAGAGGAAACATCGCGCAGAGGCCACAATGAGAAGGGCAAGAAACGGCTTAGCGCTGTCAGGAATGTCGAGCTCCTCTCAGTGGTGCAGTCGGAGGGTTTGTGATGACAGCCAAAGGTATGATTAGAAATTCAAAAATAATTGTAAGACGGACGGTGAGTCCGGAAGGGAAAAATACAGTTTTTAAATTGTTGGTGATGGAAAAAAATGAGAAGCTGTGCGGTGGCTCTCCCCAGGGAAATAATGTCCTAGAGCTATTAAAAAAAATTGTACTCACATTAGATTTGAAGCGGAATGAAGGTGTGAGTAACGTCGATTAACACCGTAGTGTTTACTCACAGAGACAGCCAAGCCTTGGATTTTAAGGATGTCGCCGAAAAGCTTGTACTCCCGTTTTCTGTCCACTGAGTTACAGAGTGTAACTGAGAAGGTCGTTCACCCGTCCTCTGTCGCCAGTGTAATGATGTGCAGGACACCGGATTTGTAGTAGAATATTTATTGGGAAGGAGAGAGCCACTGAAGCTGGCACAGCTAGGCTTCAAGGAATAACTGTCACTTCAGAACATCAGAACATCAGTCACAGGGCATTCCAAATGACATCAGTAAGACACATCACCACACAGCACTCATGGAAAAAGCAAAAAACGGGGAGAAATACTGCATTTCCCCTCATTTAGCCACCTTAAGACCAAGGTTTTCCTCTCCTTCCAATGTACATCGGGGGCAGCGTCAAATACAATAGGTGTTGCGGTGGAATGCCTACCACAACACCTACTGCATGCCCATTTCAAGCTAAATATAGCGTGAAAGGGTGCCTTATGTACAAGGCAGCGTTAAGCCACGTTAAGTGGCTTAACGCTACCTTGTACATAAGGCAAGGCCCCTATTGCCACGGGAACTTCACAAAAAGTGACGTTCCCTTTGGCGATAGGGGCTTGCCCCTCCATTTTTGTTCCAGTACTCCCAACGTTTTGCCTGGTATTTGATGCAACTTTGACTAAATTTCACTGGGTTCCTGCTAACTAGGTTCTCAGTGCCAATGTTCTTTCCCCAAAACAAAACAACTGGTCTCTTGATCCCAAAGTGATCAGGCCTTTAGCTCCTCCGGAACTCCTTAGTATGTGGTACCTCTGCTACCTGGGGCATAGGTACTAAAGAGGATCCCCAAGAGCCTCAGCATATCTTGTGCCACTCTAAGGGACCCAACACCAAACTCCCACAGACTGCCACTACAAGCTGTGTGACAAGGTGCTCTAACCAGTGAAAGCACTACATGACACACACTTGTGTGCCATGTCCCCTAAACACTGCATGTAATATTTGTAAGTGACCCCCACAGCCGGCCTTAAAGCCCTAAGGCAGTGTGCTGAGTATTACATGTGAGGGCATACCTCCATGAGCAGATAGGCCCCTGTGCTGGTCAGTCCTGTTACTGCCAGTACAAGTGACAAGGAATACCATTTTCAAACATGTGCTGGACACTGTTGAAAACGAGATCCCCAGCTACATGATGGCTTCACTAAAAATAGGAATGTTTGGTATCAAGCATCTCATATTGACAGACCCATACTGCTGCCAGTGTTGGATTTTCCAATAGATGCACACAGAGGACAGCTTAGAGGTGGCCCCTGAAAACCTACCAGCCTTTGGCGTGCTCGCTGACTGGTTACTGCCAGCCTGCCACCTCGAGACACTATTCTGACCTCCTAGGTTGAGAGATTTTTGTTCTCAGAAGACCCAATACAAAAGCCTTTCCAGGAAGAGGGTGTCACACCCCTTCAAACAGGACGACCTGCTGATTAGTTCTCCTAGGCCAGCAAGCTTAAAAGAGCTGATGCCTTTGAAATAGGAATCTGGCTCCCCCACACAAGAGAGAAAGCTAACATCCCCTGCCCAGAGCCCCCTCTGGCACCTGGACAGGTGGAAAAATTAGCTAGTCAGGTAGACCTGCCACCCTCAGGCTAGTACCACCCCTAAGGTGGGTTACACTGAAGTGGACACAACTTTTCAGAAGTAGCCATCATTGTAATGGCATACTTCGGAATTCTGGGATTGGGTAAGGGTTATGCTCACTTCCAGTAGAAAGTGATTATAAAGAGGGAGTTGTGACCCTAGGTGTCAGGAGCCCATTGGCTACTACCTTAGACCCCCACTAAACCCCCTACATTTTATATTTAGGGTAGCCCTTTGCACCAGAGATCAGATCTTGACAACTTACGAAGAAGAAGGACACTGAAGAGCTAAGAAAGCAGAAGACTGAAGAAGAGTGACTGACTTTGCAGCAGCCTTGACGACCTGTCTGCAGTTCCCCGTCAAAATTGCACCAAAGACGTTTTGTCCTGCAGCTGCTGTACCTGCAAAGCCTGGGAGGACAGCCTACCTTCAATAAATACTCAAGAACTGCATTGGAGCAGCAGAGCTGCATCCCTGCATCCTGAAGGCACCCAAAGAGATTTGAGAGGACTCCAAGAAGGCAAAAACCCGACGCCGGCAGGCAACACTGCACATGTCATTTCAAGGCCGAGTTGAAGAGGTCCAACAGTTACAGCATGGTCCCCCAACCCTCCAGAGAAGAAGCCCCTCTTGTGTTTGCCAGGAGGGTACCCCTCAATGCCACCCACAAGTCCTCCTGGTGGCAAAAACATGATGCCTAAGGACAACTCTGCACTACTTGCCCCAGGCCCATGGAAAAGAGGATCAAAGGTGTCCCCACATCCCCTAGCAGCATGAATAGCTGAGCCCACTTGCTGGTTCAACCCAACTTGTTTCCCAGTCGGAGCCTGAAGCCTCTTTTCAACTTGACCAATCGCCATAGGGCACCCGACACGGAATTGCGCCTCTGCACCTGGCCGTCCCAGTGCCAACCAGCATGACCTCTTGAAGCTGCCTTGGACCATGCCCTATACTTACCTTAAGTCAAGGAGATTGGTCCTGTAAGTTGTTTAGCTAATTTCTCTTGAATGGAACAGCTGAAGGATGGAATGAATGAACCTTATAAAGCATGAGCTGATACCCTTTAGCTAGTCTTGGCATGAAAAACACCAGACACAAAACAGAACTAATGAAAGCTGGACTAACCATGTTTTTGAGGTGTTTTCTGAAGGACATGTCATTGTCAATGTTACAGAGCTTAGAGTGCAAAGAGTTGCAATGTTTGTCCATAAAGAAGGAAAAATTGCAGCCATTGATTCTGGTGTGCCTGATGTGAGAGAGATTAGGGCGATTGGGAAGAGAACCACAATGATAAGCCATGAGTGCAATTCTAGAATCTGCTCTTGAGATACGGTGAGCCTGTGTTTCAAAGAGCCCAATGTTAGATTCAAATAGCTTTGAAAATTGAGTGTTTAGCAACAGGAACCCATTTGAGAAGGTTGGGGTGATTAGAAATGGTGGCATACGGAGGGTTCAGAAGATAAAATGGGCAGCTGCATCCTGAGTGATGTGAGCACATTGGCATAGGTAAGTAGGATAGTCAAGGTAAGCAAGTTCTTATAGCTGGAATAGATTAAGAGTTTGGAAAACAGTTTTACTTGAAGACAGTAAATGGAGAGGAATGCTTTTCTGAAGCACACAGAAATAGAAAAAAAGCATGAGAAAACTAAAGGGCCAAATGGATTTCTGAAGGATAGAGAGGAATGAAAGAAAATGCCAACAGTGTTGGCAGTGGTAACAGTACTGGCATGGGGCCAAATTCTGAGGACCACCGAAAAGATGAACAGATGGTGTTCTGCGCGTCCATGATGAGATTCTGAGTTTTGTCACCTTTTAGCTAATGGCAGTTGTTGTTCCAAGAGGTGACAGCAGTCCTACTTGGGCAAAACCTTTCCTGAGTGTGGATGATGTTATCTCTGATAGAGACAGTGAATACAGTATTGTCTGCATTGGACATGAGACTGAATCCAAACGACCAAATCAAAGGAGCAAGAGAATTAATATAGATGTTGAAGTGGGTATAACTGAGGGAAGAACCTTGAGGGACCTCACAAATGGTGGGGAAAGAGGAGGAGTGGAAGGGTGGGAGATGGTCTTTTTGAGTTCTATTGGTGAGAAGATAGTGGAGCCAAGCCAAGGCTGGAAGCTGGAATTATGTAGCTTTGCATATGTTTTGTTTGTATGACTTTCTCTCCATCATCATTTTTACAAGTGTTAACCCCTTGCATGCTGATGACGGCCCCCAGCCGTCATGCACTACAGTGCTCGTGTGCTGATGACGGCACGGGCCGTCATGACCGCACCCGCGCTGAAATCTTCAGCACAGGAGTGGAATCGCGGCAGCATGGAAGGGGTTAATGGAGAGGAACATTTACACCAAATGCGTTCTGTAGTTCTGAGGGTCTGCACTTCTATATTCTGCTCTTTGGAGTACTAGTGTGGTGATATTTTGGTCTTACTCTTTTAAGCTTCAAGGCAGAAGTTGCGTTCATGATCTGTCATGGAATTTGAGCATTGGTTAATAGACTGTTGAATTATTTGTTTGAGGGTATGCCCTTTGAATAGAAAGCTTTTTCATTAGCCTGGTTTCCCCAGCCAATAGTCTTAAGGTCTCTGACACACTATTTGTCACGGTCCGGCGTGTTTAGTAGGACTGAGAGGACTACGTCTCCCAGCAAACACTTGGACGAGCACCGGTTGTTGCCTGGAGGACGGGCTGTTATATAATGCCGGCCACCAGGGGGATCCGGTGCTTGTCACTGATTTCGTCAGTTGGAGCTGGAGACTGCTCTTCATGTATCTAGCCCCAGAATTTCCTGCTTTACCTGCTTTTGCCGGACGCCACCCGAAGATCCCGCAATTGCCGGCACCGTCAATCTTGCGTAGGTGTAGTGGAGCTACTACCTTTCCCCTCGAGACTGCGGAAGGAACCCGGAACGCTAAGGAAGCGCCTCGAGGTTCCGCTGCACGCGTCAGTTTGGCTCTCCTGTGTTGCCCGCTTTACTTTCTTTGTTTTTTTATCTTTCTTTTGCTGGATAGGCGGGGGTACCTGCCTTCGGACATATCGCGGTAGGAACCGGGGGAAGCTCACGGATGCCCAGCTCCCCGAGGTCCGCTCTTCACAGCGCCCAAGCCCTTCGAGGGAGTTTGTTTGTTGTTTGTTTGACTGCTACGTTCACTGCCGACCGAGGGCTAGTCAACGGTAAGAACCGGGGTGGCTCACGGATTCCCAGCTCCCCGAGGTCTCGTTGTCACTACGCCCTCTCTCTCTACACAGAACTTACCTCTCAGATTGACATTGTGCAAGTACACGCTCTCAGGAAGAGAGCCTCGCTATCCCCACGTGAGTACCACTGTCGGTGGGCAGGAGGGGGTTGCTAGAAGGGCTCTACCTGTTGAAGAGCTAGTGGAACTTACCTGTCTCTTGTGTTACTTACCCCTACCTGCAGGGCCTGCCAGTGACGCGTTCCTGAGGAGTATCAGGAAGGTGACGGCAGACGTTCCTTTTCCCCTACAATCCCGGTTTTTGTTCCCCAGCCCCTCTGGCCCCCGCTCCGCTGGAAGGAGTCTACTTCTCCTCCGGTGGTACAGTGTGTGGGGGGGGCTTCGAGAACTAGTCATCACTCCCGCTGGATCATGCTCTCAAGGTTAGTGTACCCTTGGGGGACTACGACAGAGTGACAAGCCCACGACTGTTATCCAGCTTGAGCGATGGATGTGGGCACCGTGCTTGCCTCTTTGATAGAGACTATGACGGCGCTACAAACAGAGGTCGGTGCGTTTCAGAGCGAAACACTGGACCTGAGAAACGAAATAGGCACCATGCGCAGAGAGGTCGCAGGGATAAGCAGGACGGGCCCCTCACATTCTGGGAGACAGTACATTAGGGACTGGACGTTGCCCCCGCCCCTGAGTAGGTCTGTAGCACAGACAGTAGACGGCTCAGAAGGCAGAGAGGCTCCCCCTATTCAAGTGGTCCGCTCTCCTCAGATACCCCTTGCGGCCCCCAAACATTTTTATAGAGACCCTAAGAAGTTCGGTATTTTCCTGAATCAGTGCAGACTACATTTTCTGTGTAAGCCTTCCCTCTTTCAGGACGACCAAGCCAAAACGACTTTTGTAATGTCGTACCTGGGCGGATACGCCGCTAGCTGGTCCATACCATTAATAGAGAGGGATGATCGCTTAATACACCATTTCGACGAGTTCTGCACGGAGATGCGCAAGCTGTTTGACAGGAAGACACATCTGCTGTCCTCCGATAAGGAGCTGCTCACGCTGAAACAAGGCTCCCAGGACCTGCTTGTTTACGTAACCACCTTCAACCGCCTCGTGGTAGAAACTGACTGGCCACCGAACAAAAGAACGTCACTGTTCTACCAAGGACTGTGGGGTGATCTGAAGGACGTCCTAGCCCAGGTTTTCTATTTGCCTCAGACTTGTGAGGAATTGATCGACCTCACTATTCAACTGGATCATCGGATCCAGGAGAGGAAGACCGATAAAAGCAAAGGTGACTGCAAATTCTTCATCCCTCAGACTAGGGCTGCTCCAGGAGAAGGAACTCCAGCTACAGATGCTCCGGGACTCATGCAAATTGGGGGGACGCGAGGTCCCTTAAGCGCTGATGAACGGGACAAAAGACGGAGGCTTCGTCTTTGTCTGTACTGTGGCAAAGCAGGTCACTTCATCAAAGACTGTAAGACACGGAATAAACCCCCATTCAAGGCGGCCCTTCTTAGGACCCAAGCTATCGCTCAGAGGGTGTGGGAAACCGAGGAGAACCCGGAAAACGAGTAGCCCCGAGCCTGTGTGAGACCCCAGGGTTGGGGCACGATACTAAGAAAGAGTCTTGTGTCATCGCCAACACGGTGCAGCGCACTGTACCCCACATAAACGTGTGCGTTTCCTTGTGGTTGGAGGACGGGGTACTTAAGCTAGTCCTGGCCTTACTGGACTCGGGTGCCACAGGTAACTTCATCGATCGTACATACGCGGAAGACTTAGGGGTGCCTCTGCTAAAGAAAGACCACCCTGAACCTGTAAAGGCAGTGGACGGGACTGCCCTAACGTCTGGACCTATACATTACCATACAAAGCCCCTCATCATGCAGTTCAGAGCTGACCACTTTGAGACCATACAATTCGATCTGATTGATGCTGTGGTTGACGTTTCACGATCCAACGGTAGGATGGGCCAGCCGATCGGTGGTGATGGATTTGCAGTTCTGCAAGGATCACTGCACCAAGCAACACATGCTTACTGGTAATCAAGAGGATACCCAAGCTGTGTTCCTTTCCGCTGGTTGTGTCGAACAGAAGGTAGGCTGCGTATCAACAATCCCTCCTGAGTACCTGTCTTCTGCCTCCGTCTTCAACAAAACCGAAGCAAGCCACCTCCCACCTCACAGAGACTACGACTGCCGAATAGAGCTGGTCCCAGGCGCGACAATCCCGTGCAGTCGAGTCTACGCGCTTACTGAACCTGAGACTCTCCACCTCAGGGAGTACCTGGACGTTTACCTGGCCAATGGTTTAATTTGTCATTCCTCTTCCTCTGCCTCTTCCCCTTTTTTCTTTATCCCTAAGAAGGAAGGCGGCTTACGCACACTGATCGACTATAGAGCCATAAACGGAGTCACGGTAAAGAACAGATATCCCCTTCCATTGATCCCGGTGTTGCTGGACTATCTGAAGGGAGCCAAGATCTTCACCAAGCTAGACCTAAGGGGAGCCTACCACCTAGTGAGGATGAGGAAGGGGGACGAATGGAAGACGGCCTTCCGGACGAAGTTTGGGCTCTATGAGTACTGTGTTATGCCGTTTGGGCTCTGTAATGCCCCTGCGGCATTCCAGTACTTTATGGACGAGGTGTTAAGGGGTCTCTTGGACGTGTCATGTATGGTCTACATAGACGACATACTGATTTATTCCGCTACAATGACTGAACACGTTCGTCATGTGTCCCAGGTCTTGGTGAGGCTCCAACAGCAAGCCCTATACGCTAAGTTGGAGAAGTGTCTTTTCCACGACCCTGAGGTTGAGTTTCTGGGCTACGTCATCAATGCCAAAGGGATATGTATGGATACTCGGAAGGTGGAGGCCATAACACAGTGGAAATCCCCTAAGAACCAGAAGGAACTGCAGAGCTTCATAGGCTTTGCCAATTTCTACCGGCGTTTCATTAAGGACTTTTCCCTGGTTCTGCAGCCACTGTCTTTCCTCCTCAAAAAAGGATTCAAGTTTGTTTGGTCTGAGCAAGCCGAAGAGGCCTTTCAGGTTCTGAAGAACTGATTCACGGAGGCTCCCATCCTGAGGCATCCAGATGTACAACAGCCTTTTATTCTAGAAACCGACGCCTCTTACTATGCCTTCGGTGGTATCCTCTCACAAAGACACCCTGAAACAGGACAGCTCCACCCTGTGACTTATTTCTCCAGGAAGTTGACGCCGTGCGAAGTCAACTATAGCATATCAGATAAGGATCTGCTTGCTGTGAAGAGGACCTGCGAAGAATGGAGACACCACCTCAAGGGGGCTCGTCAACTGTGGAAATATTTACGGACCACAGAAACCTGCTGTTCCTGAAGACAGCCAGGGCTTTAACCCCCAGACAGTTGCAGTGGTCCCTCTTTTTCGCAGATGATGATTTTGTGATTAAGTACCGGCCTGGAAATAAACACGGCAAGACGGACGCCTTGTCCCGGCCTAACGACATCGTAAGAACGGAGGAAGCCACGAACACCGCTCCCCCTGTGTTCACGAGGGCCGTGTACCCTGCTCAAGAGATCGCTCTGTTGACAGACTGCAACTTCCTGAGTGACCTCAGGGAAGAGGTGATGGGGATGGATGCGCTGTCCTGGGTATGGGAGAACCCTGACAACAGACGCCAAGAGACTGCCCTTCTTTTCCACCAACAGGCTCTCTTCCTGCCATCTGCCGTCTTGCAAGAAAGGGCTCTGAGGTGGGCTCATGATTCCTCTCTGGGGGGTCACATGGGGATACACAAGACCATCACCCTGCTTGAAAGACACTTCTGGTGGCCCAGGCTGAAGGAACATGCCCATCTCTACGTCTTTGGATGTGCTAAATGCGCTCAAAGCAAGACCCGACACACCAAACCAGTGGGACTGTTGCGGCCCATTCCTGTACCGGACACCCCTTGGCACACTGTCTCCATGGACTTCATCGTTGAGATGCCGTCCAGTAACGGACACACTGTCATTTTGGTCCTGGTCGATAACCTAACCAAAATGGGACACTTCGTGCCCTTGACATCCATCCCTTCTTCCGCTGAACTATCTCTCGTCTTTTTGCAACATGTGGTGAGGGCACATGGGATACCGGCTGTTCTCATCATGGACCGCGGTTCTCAGTTCACTTCACGATTCTGAAAGGAGTTGTGTTTTGTCATGAAAATAGATGCTCGTCTATCATCCAGTTACCACCCACAAACGGACGGCAAGACAGAAAGACTCAACCAGACCCTGGAGCAATATCTGCGGTGCTTCACCCTGCACCACAAAAATGAGTGGAGTACCTTGCTGTGGACGGCGGAGTTCGCCTACAATAACAGCGTGCATACTACTTTCGGCTGCTCCCCCTTTTTCTGCGTGTATGGGTATAATCCGAATATGCTGTCCTTCAGTTGGCCTGTAACCTCCAAGCATCCATCCATACAAGCACATCATGCGCATCTTCGTGCGGTTCTTGAAGACGCTAAGAGTCATCTGTTGAAGGCTCAGGAGATCAATAAGAGGTATGCAGACAAAAAACGCTCCCCCGAACCACCATACCAGATAGGGGATAAGGTGTGGTTGTCTACGGCTCACCTACACCTGAAAGGCTCCAACCGTCTGAAACCAAAGTTTGTAGGGCCCTATGCCATCACAAAGATCATCAATCCTGTGGCAGTAAAACTACAACTTCCACTTACATGGAGAATACACCCAGTGTTCCACGTCTCCCTGTTGCTTCCCTGTTTACCACACTCTAGACTGCAGACCGTAGAGCTAGAGGGAGAGGAGGAGTACGAGGTACAGGCTATCCTAGACACCAAAAGAAGCAGGGGACGGGTGTTTTACCTCATACACTGGAAAGGCTATGGCCGCGAAGAACGCACTTGGGAACACCTGGCTAACCTCCATTGCCCCAGACTGTTGCGCCTGTTCCATGCTCGCAACCCAGCCAAGCCTGGCAGTCCGCCGGGACGGCGGCCGTTGCGGAGGGGTACTGTCACGGTCCAGCGTGTTTAGTAGGGCTGAGAGGACTACGTCTCCCAGCAAACACTTGGACGAGCACCGGTTGTCGCCTGGAGGACGGGCTGTTATATAATGCCGGCCACCAGGGGGATCCGGTGCTTGTCACTGATTTCGTCAGTTGGAGCTGGAGACTGCTCTTTGTGTATCTAGCCCCAGAATTTCCTGCCTTACCTGCTTTCGCCGGACGCCACCCGAAGATCCCGCGCTTGCCGGCACCGTCATTCCTGCGTAGGTGTAGCGGAGCTACTACCTTTCCCCTCAAGACTGCGGAAGGAACCCGGGACGCTAAGGAAGCGTCTCGAGGTTCCGCTGCACGCGTCAGTTTGGCGCTCCTGTGTTGCCCGCTTTACTTTCTTTGGTTTTTTATCTTTCTTTTGATGGATAGGCGGGGGTACCTGCCTTCGGACATATCGCGGTAGGAACTGGGGGAAGCTCACGGATGCCCAGCTCCCCGAGGTCCCGCTCTTCACAGCGCCCAAGCCCTTCGAGGGAGTTTGTTTGTTGTTTGTTTGACTGCTACGTTCACTGCCGACCGAGGGCTAGTCAACGGTAGGAACCGGGGTGGCTCACGGATTCCCAGCTCCCCGAGGTCCCGTTATCACTACGCCCTCTCTCTCTACACAGAACTTACCTCTCAGATTGGCATTGTGAAAGTACACGCTCTCAGGAAGAGAGCCTCGCTATCCACGCGTGAGTACCCCTGTCGGTGGGCAGGAGGGGGTTGCTAGAAGGGCTCTACCTGTTGAAGAGCTAGTGGAACTTACCTGTCTCTTGTGTTACTTACCCCCACCTGCAGGGCCTGCCAGAGACGCGTTCCTGAGGAGTAAGCATGGGCGCAAAATCCGTTCCGCTCTCGGATTTTGCGGATTTTCGGCAAATTCGCAATCCGCGAATTCCCCCAAATTTGCCGAAAATCCGCAAATCCGCGAGCGGAACGGATCCGGGGGGCAAAAGTTCAAGCTTGTAACTATTTTAGAATGGCGCCGGCAAGCTGCCAGCGCCATTCTAAAATAGTTACTAAGTTAGCTTCAACAGGAAGCACTAATAGAAGCAGGTGCTCGAGTTTAACTGAATTCGAGCACCTGCTTTATTTTATCTATTAGTGCTTCCTGATGAAGCTAACTTAGTAACTATTTTAGAATGGAGCTGGCAGCTTGCCGGCGCCATTCTAAAATAAAACAGGAGAGGGGCAGATGGCAAAAGGGCACAACAACGAGTGTGGCAGAGGGCAGAATGGCACAAAAACGAGTGGGGCAGAGGGCAGAAGGGCACAAAAACGAGTGGGGCAGAGGGCAGAATGGCACAAAAACGAGTGGGGCAGAGGGCAGAAGGGCACAACAACGAGCGGTCTCGCACAAAAAAAACCCGCGAACACGCAAATCGCCCCGCGAACACGCAAATCGCCCCGCGAACACGCAAAAATTAAAAAATCCGCAAATTCGCACGAATTCGCGTATTTTGCGGATTGCGAATCCACAAATCCGCAAATTCGTGGATTGCTAATTCGCAAAATTCGCCCATGCTTACTGAGGAGTATCAGGAAGGTGACGGCAGACGTTCCTTCTCCCCTACAATCCCGGTTTTCGTTCCCCAGCCCCTCCGGCCCTGCTCCGCTGGAAGGAGTCTACATCTCCTCCGGTGGGACAGTGTGGGAGGGGGGCTTCGAGAACTAGTCATCGCTCCCGCTGGATCTTGCTCTCAAGGTTAGTGCACCCTTGGGGGACTACAACACTATTAGGGTCATGATGGATGCTCTAATGGCTGGACATATATAGGCATAATGGCAAAGGTGATAAGTAAATGGTTAGACAACTGGATTGACTTCTCAAATCTGATTATCCATACTTTGACAACAAGGAAGTATAGGGTTGAACGTGTAACATGTGAGGGATAATAATTGACTCACACACAGTTATTATTTACTAAGCACGGGGCATGCAGTGACACTATTTCATTTGGATCTTCTCATTAGAGTTGAAGTCGTCACAGAAGATATTTATACCTGATAAAGTAGAGTAATCTGTTATGAGATTAATGTTTTATCTTCAAATGATATGTTGATACCCCATGGGTTACAGATGTGATGAATTTTAGCAAGTTCTAAGTCGATAGACTGGACTTCGATTGAAAGACATTCAGTAACATGAATTTGACATTTTATACCCTTGTTTTTAATGGAATCTTTGTCAACAATTTCACCTTCCCAAGGTTTTCCTAATCAATCCTGATGGATAAAAAAGTATCCTGTTGGTAAAAGAAGTTCTTGTATTGGCTGTAATGAATCATTCAGCTATGTTTATATGGTGAATTGTATATGCAGATTATTGAAGATGACCAGATCACCGATCTCACTGTAATGTGTCATGCCCAAAATGCAATTATGTAGCAGGCAGTAGAGGCAGGATGTATTATCTAGATTATGAAGGGGGTGTAGTTGTAACGTCTAATGGGTTATTGTGATTCATATCTGTTGTAGTACTTTTTACTCAATGTGGAGAATGCATGAGTACTTGTTTTTTAGGGCGGTTGTGGATCGGCAGGTGTGAGGATCTTTTTTGAATTGTGGCCTCAAGGGCCAGGTATGGGAGGATTTAACTTCAGCTTCACCATGGTCTTGAGAACATTTACAGTAGCAAAGTCATTTTAAATATATTTGCAACAGATTTCGCATTCCATAAAAAGTCTCCCATTTTGGCTTCTAGGGTGTTGAGTGTAGGACATTTGGCTGTTTTACAAATGTGCATGTCTATTTAGGCCTGTTAGTCTCAGATGTCAGATGGTTTGAGGTTCTGTTTCTTCTTTTTAGGTGTTTCACCAGAATTTGAACATGTTCACCTGATATACTAATGAGGCCGGAGTTACGGGAAACGCTCTTGAGGAAGGGTATATTGAGTGAGAATGAGCTGGGCCAGGAATAGATTTCTGTTGTAGGGGGCTGTTGGTGTGGAGTGGGAGGAGGTAGGAAAGTTGCAGAGTATGGTAGTTTGAGTGCTGGGTTATTCTCTAAAGCAATCTTGGCATGTGAAAGATTGGTTTTCTGCTGGGGCTATTTATGAACAGGTGGGAATTAAGATCCTTTGATGGAAGAGTTTGGCTGGTGTGCATTTTGCTTGAGGTTGTTTATGATCTCACAGCTGGCTCATTGGTTATGGCATATGATGATAGCATCAAAAGGGGAAGAGATTACTGACCTGAGAGGCGAACATATTGCTCAAGGAGAATATTTGAAATTGGAAGTCAAATTCCATGTTTTTGTCTGCGGACTGTACCTCTATTTAGAGTCCTGGCTGACAGAGTTAGTACTGGGGGAAAAAACCTCTACCCTCTTTTCAGTTAAGCAGGCACATGGGGTACCTGGCAGACCACCTACTCCGAGGGCACCTCAAGACCAGGAGTAGTGAGGCTTTTAACTTTAGGACAGATGGCCAGAGCTATTGGCCCACAGAGAGTGGAAAACAGGAAGGTCGCAATATTCCCGGATTGTTCAGCGGACGTACGAAGACCACAAGAGTCTCTTTACACAATGAAACAGCAACTTCAGCCAAAAACCAGATTGTTTGTATCAAACCTACACAGGAACAAGCCCCCATTGAGAGAGCCCAGGTGTTAGCTGTGATAAAAAAAGATGGCGCATCAGACACCAATACCTGAGACTCCAACTTGGACACATTGTTGTTGCATATCTGTGCTAAAATGGAGGAGATCCCAGAGGATTTGAGAGGAGGGCCACACATTACTCCCATGATGGCAGATCTACTGAAGTGCCCATAACGTATGTTGTAACGTGTTATATTGTCTGATTCTAGGAGAGAAATGCTGATAGTGGTTCTCCTGCACCTAGGGCAGGATCTGATAGATGTAACATCCTACAACCCCTTATTGTTACTAAATCTTGATGACAAATTTGTAGGGAAGGTGCTAGCTAAAAGTTTAACCCCCCTATAACCGACAGCATTGCACCAAGATCAAAACAGAATCCTATACAAAAAGAAAGTGGTAAAAAGAGTACAAAGAAGCTCTTGTGAATATTCAAAATCTTGATGAAGTCCCATTCTGGGGACAAAACACATTGGCTGGTCATATTTTGGATGATTACTGAAAGAATATATCAAAGAAAACTTTCGATTGATGGAAAGACAATTTCAAGGCTCCTGCATTTTTGGACATCTAAGAAGGACTGTATATTTGTACATGGGATAAAGAAAACTCTTCTAAATCAGTCTTTTTTTAATATTCACAAGGAACAATTCGGACTCTTTTTAGCACTACCTTTTAGCTTGGGATTTTGTTATTGGGTATGGTCTTTGAGCAGTCAGGCCATAGAGTGGTTAAGTGCTGTATCTGTACACTAGGAACAATTACACCTTTGCCGCACTTCCTTTGCCAATACTGCTCTTTCTTGAGATCAAAACAGCACTATCCTCAGCAGAAATATATTCCAGAATCTACGATGGTTGTACTGGACTATGGATTGGGCAAGCATGATGGACAGATAGTGCTGGGTGGCCTCTTTAGATATTTAGAGTGCCTTTGATACCCTGGGGTGGATATACCTACAAGAAGTACTGGGCATAGGGCCAAAGTTCCAATGTTGTGTAAATGCCCATTGGCGAGGGTCCACACGGGTGGGATCTTTTCAGATTGGATATTAATAGAGAGGGACACCAGGCAGGGTTTCCCCTCTCCCCATTGCTATTTGCATTAGCCATAGAGCCACTGGCTTATCTGCTGCAAACACAAGGCCCACCATGGGCAATCATGTAGAAGGGCAGCTTCAAAAACTATACATGGATGATGCATTAATATATCTCAGGGAGGACCATGGGGTGCTGCCAGATGTAATGCACGTTTGGATGAGTTTGGCTGGATATCTGGGCTACGGGTCAATGAGGACAAGTTTCACTTTTTCTAGTTGCTCTGTTCACCCTACTACAGCAACCAGAGATATTTGGAGAGCAACTGCAAAGGAAACTGGATACTATTAAAGCACAATCCTATGGATGGCAACCTGCGGCGTGCACGGATATCAATCAGACAATCTCTGCTTTCTTGTCTTCAGTTACCTTTATCCCCACTGGGTAGGGTTTCCATTGCAAAAATGTTAGTCCTTACCAGACTCTTTTATTCCTTTGCAGTGCTAACAGTTATACTTAGGAGGCCATTCCCCACTAACCTGAAGCAACTACTCATGTCAATTATATTGAGCACTGGGAGATATAGGGTGGCAATGCATGCACTCTGCGCCCCGCTACAAAAGAGAGGATTGGGCCCCTCCAACTATGAGAGCTGCTAGGCATCATCACAACTCTAGTGGTCAATGTGCAGAATGGGAGGGCTACCAAACCCCAAACGTGCTTCAGTACAAGCTGCAATAGGTGGACCACCGCTATGGGACTTGTCCCTGGGTACCCTATCCTAGAAAGGCATTAATAATGTGTAGCTGAAAGTAGCTGTGTGGTGCTAGAGGAGGTATGCACTTGCAGGTGGGAAGGCAATACCCTTTGTCCGAACTTTCCACTATGGACATTACTACAAAGTAGGTAATTTGTGTTCTGGTTGGGACTGCAAGGATTGTCTCATTCACCATTGAGTAGCACCAATTGAAGTACTGGACTAAGGACAGATTTGTATATAATTTATCGGGCAGCAGAAGACACAAGTTGAATGATTTGCACTATGGATGCAAGATGAAACGTTCTTAACTGACTTCCTTCTTGTATTTTTTGTAATGGATGGACCTTCAAAGGAACTGTACTCAGATTCATGAGACTACTATTGGCTACATATAAATCCTTTATGTTGGATGATGACTTGACTTTGAGACTATTATTGCTCTGAAGAAGTCCAACTGCATGTGGATGAAATGCGCTGGCTGGTTTTCCTTGGCACATATTCATGAAGAAACAATAAAGAGAAGATTGTCCATAAACTTTTAGAAATTTGGGGATGCACTTTGTTTTAATATATAGATTGCTAAAGTTGTGCACTGCTATTTCTGTACTTATAAGGGTTTCCTAACCTAGATTGGAATTCTTTGGGCAGAGGGTGTCTATAGAGAGTGCACACATTTCTAAATAGACCCTGTTTTTGATAAAAAAAATTTGGGGGAGATAACAGTGAGGGTGCAGCATCTAGTTGTGGTGTACTGCCCATTTTATTCTCTTATTTCCTGTCATGTTACCTGTTCCCTAACCCAAGTTATCACTTATTAGCACTAGTAAAATAACCCAATGTTATCCAACGGGAGAGGTTGATCTCACAGTAGTGAAAACATAATTTGTCGTTTTTTCACTACGAGGACGAACACATATCTAACTTTTTAAATACTTAGCACCCTGCCTGGGCTGTTTAGGGCCTGCAATAGGGGTACTTATATGCATTACAAAGGGAGTTTTAGGCGTAGCAAAGGAGTTCTTTTTACCAAATCAACTTGCAGTTTAAACTGCACTACAGGCTACAAATAGAGGTCTGAGACATCTTTAAGGGGCAAATTAAGATGGTGGCTTAATTAGTGTTGTAGATCCACTAGTAACATTTAATTTACTGACCCTGGGTAAATGGTATACCACTTTTCTACGGACTAATAGGTAAATTAGGGATGGCTATAAGGTTTAAGCCAATTTTACCATGTTTTTGAGACTGAGCATTAGCACTTTAGCACTGGTAAAGTGCACAGAGTTCTAAGGCCCACAAAAATTAATTTAATCAAAACAGGAGGGGATTAGGAAAAAGTTGTGGGAGAAGACCACCCTAAGCCTGACCGATCCATTAACAGACAAGGGTTTTGTTATTAGTTGACCACCAAGAGTCCAGGACTGAGGTGGCACCACTTAGGGGGCATGATGCACAGCTGACTGAGTCCAGGTGCTGATTTCAAGATGGGTGAAGCGTGTTCTGCCCCCGAGGTTTCTGATAAAGGGGCCAGACAACTAGCCCTTGGAGTCACTCTGGTGGTCCTGGTTTTAAGATGCAGCTGCACTCATTAACTCAGGCAGCAGGACAGCAGGCAGCAGGGTAACAAAGCAGAAGTTCTTTTGGCTGAGCAGCACAGCAGTCCTTCTGAGTCTCCCACAGGTCAAGAGGTGTACTGAAGTGTTGGGTCTTGATGTCCAATACTTATACCTGGTGCCAGCTTTGAAGTAGGTGAAGGTTCTGGAGGCTTCCACCCCAGAGGTGTGTGAAACGTCATGCCTCCCTGTCCTGTCCCCAACTTGTCTGGAGTCACAATAGAAAGGTGTCAAACCCTTTGTGAGTGTGCTCAGCCAATGCATTTGTGATGTGGAAGTGTGGTAGGTACAAGTGTGATGTGCAAGTCATAGATGGCCTTTCCTGCCAACACCTATCGCCCTTTGTTTTACTGTCTAGAAGCAATACATAAAGACCAACTGCCGGCTGTACCTAGTCATTTGAATCGGGATACGGACAGCAGACACCAAATGGGTAGAAAGTTGCTCTTTCGGAATAGTGGCTTAAAATCCAACTTTACCATTAAAGAGGGCTTTAAATTACAATTCTTTAGATACAAAATGTAAAATTCCTACCTGCGGCCATTTGAAAGTTACAGCTTATTAAGTGTAATAAGGAAACCAAATGTTGCCCTACGCGAGAGGTAGCCCATGCAGTAGTGAAAAACCAACGTAAGAGTTTTTCACTACGAGGACTTGTAAAACTTAAAGTACATGTCCAACTTTTTAAATGCACTGCACCTTGCTCTTTGGGCTATTTAGGGCGTACATTAAGAGTGACTCATATGTATGAAAAAGGAAGGTTTTAGCCTGGCAAGAGGTTTATCCTGCCAGGTCAAATGTGCAGTTTGAAATTGCACACACAAGTTGCAATTGCTGCCCTGAGACATGATTAGAGAGCTACTGAAGTGGGTGTCACACTAAGAGCAGCAGACCCACTAGTATCATTTAATTTCTAGGCTCTGGGTACGTGCTGTACCACCTTACTAGAGACTTAGAGTACATGAAATGTGCAAATTGGGTGTATGCCAATTTTACCATGTTCAAAGGAGAAGGTACAAGCACTTTAGCACTGGGTAGCAGTGGTAATGTTCACCGAGTCCTAAGGCCAACAAAAATTCGATCAGCAAAAAAATGGAGGAGGAAGACAAAATATTTGGGGAGAAGACCACTCTAAGGCTGTCAGGTCTAACTAGATTATTACTGCATCATTATGCAGTTTTCTTTAAGAGATGTGTCTTATGTAATTTCCTACATTTGAGCAGTGTTGAGGGAAATTAGATGGATATGGTAATTTAGTTCCAAATCCTAGGTTCATAGATGTAGAAGGTCAGTTGAGTAGAAGTTTTCTTTTTTGCACTTCTTCATCTCCACTCTAACTATGTCCTGGCTGTGGGTGTGAAAGTCAGATAGGAAGAGTTGTCTGTTGTGATAGCTTTGTAGATAACACAGCTGCCTTTGAAGATGGTGTGATCAGGTAAGTGGAGACAGGGAAGCTCCATCAGAGTGTGCTCACTGGGCCATACCTCTTCAGGCCCTTGGTGAGCTGCATGTAAGATACAGTTAAAGGAGGCCAGTCACATCCATATGTGCACATTTAAAACGTTGTTCTGGTGTACATTTTTTACATCAGCTCCCAGATTTGATTCAGTCAACTTCTTATATACAGAAAGACAAAATCGTGTCTCTCCTGATTAGGGCGCTTTCACCGTCGAAACACGCGTTGAGGTGATCCATCTTATAGTCACCTTTTTCATAAGGAATATATGTATTTAGTTATGTAGGTAATGCATCATGTGTTTGGTATCCACCACCAGCTTTTGTGACCTTTGTAATTTCCTTTTTGTGGTATTTTTAAATGATGTTGTGTTGTACATATAATGTGTCAATTATCCTTTTAACAATAATTTAAATAAAATTTAAAAACGTTTTATACAGCTAGTTTGTAATTGCACTGAGTTCCTATAATAATGTTGTTGTTTTGAGCCGTTAGATGAATTGAGCAGTTTGACTGTCTAGGGTGTTGCCTACAATTTTATTATTGCCATGTCCTAGGAGTTCTAGAGCCATTACAGGGGGTCCTTGATATTTGCATGAGTGTTTCCCTGCCATCCCGCAAGTGCCAATGTCTAATGGGGGTATGAGATATATGGAATAATGTACCCCAACCTACTTACCTTATGAAGATATTGCAACTCACCTCAGAGATCATCTGGCCTAGTGGCTCTTTTGCAGTTCTGCAGTGCCTCAACGCAGGGGAAATGGACAGGAATGCGCTGTATCTCATAGATACAGAACATTCCTTGCCTTTTCTTTTGATGCAAGGCAGTACAGCTAGATTCCTTGCAGCACTGCCCTGCACCAGTACCTCGTAAATTAGGCCATATGCCTTTAGAAAGGCACTCATCTATCAGTCTGATATCTCTACAAGGTCATGAAACTCCTTGGTGGCTTACCATAAATTTATTTTAATATACATTTGTGCATAAGTTATGCCATGTTACCTGCGGAATGATTTCATGATATATATTCATTTTGAGAAAAAAAAATCAATCCAGTGTCCAAAATGTTTAGTGTCAGCAATGGTAATTATTGTTAAAAGAACACTTGGCTGTTTTATTTAGAATAAGTTTCATTATTGTACAAGAACTTTTGGTTCTTGCACAAAAATGAACATAGCTTATATTAGCTGTTTCAGACAATGGATTGATTTTTATCAAAAATAAGAGAAATCGTGATATATTCATGAATAAAGATAAACAGATTGAGGAATATTGTGGTATCTTGATTTGCATACAAATAGTTCTCGTATTTATATGGAGCTTACTACCCCATACGAGGCATTGAAGTGCTTTTTGGCGAGCGGCATGCTACTATGGAACCCAAATAGGATTAGTGATGGATTAGTATAGGGAAATATGAGTAAAGTTGAGTGGTGGACATGCTAGTCTGCTAGTTTAGATGAATAGAATAATGAGGGAAGAGTCTAGAAAGGGTTATTTTGGAAATCATAGTAGTAGAATAATGTTTGTTTTGAATGAGTCCAAGAGCGGTGGTAGAACATACATTGAGAGAGGTATAGGGTGAGACAGAGTAGTGCATTGGAGAGGGTCAAAGTTGTTTTTTGTGCGGTAGAGAAAATGCTGTTTGCACTGATTGCACGGGTGCTTGTCTGCCCTGTGCAATCATTGCAAACCGCATCTTGCACAGTGCAAGTGGTCGTTTTCTGCCGCTCGAGTACATTTGTACTCGAGCGGCAGCTTTCTCAACGTGGACTGGTAGTTTCTCATCGCGAGCGGTCGCGAGCATACGTGACCACCCGAAATGAGAAACCTGACCTCCCCGTGTTGAGAATCACGGCGGGAGGTTTATTTTCCACGCTCGCGATCCTCAACTTTATGTTGCTGATTGCGAACGAGGAAAAAGTCTGGCTGGGATGTTATTTTGCTCGCTCGCGGTCGCCAACTTGACGTTGAGGACCGCGAGTGCAAAAAATGCCCGCTATGCTACAGGTTTTTGCACTGTACTACGTGCAATTTGCTTAGCGCGTAGTTGCGCAACCTACGCACGCTCCATGAGCGTAGAGTAGTCCTATGCCCAGGGTTAGATAATATCTGTTTGTCTTTGCATAATATGGTATCCTTTAGATCTCTAATAACAGAGACTAGAAGAAACTGTTTTATAAAAATCTAGATTATTGTATTAAGGCGATATTTTATATTGATGTAATGTTGCAATAAATCTGAGCAATGTTTTTATAAAATTTTAATTATTGATAAAATATTGTATTATATAAAGGTACTACTTAATACCGTTGGGCTTATTTACAAGTCCCTTGCACAGAATGTGCCGCACTTTGTGTGACGGACCTACAGCGCAACCTGCTGCTCCATATTCAATAGGATACGTACAGCCACTGTGCGTAGCTTTCTGTGTCATTGTAAATAAGGCCACTTTACACGCAACATTTTGCGTGAAAGGGGTGTGCCATGGGTGTTGTTGTGGGTGTTCCCACCAACACCCATGACTTCTGCCACATTTCTACATTCAGTAGAATTCGTGAACCTGGAAATTCGTTGGAATGCTACGCCTCCCTAGGGTAGGCGTCAGGAGGCGCAAAGAGGAGAACTGTTTTAATTTCTCCTCATTTTTTCTCTTTCTAAGCGTGCTGTATTCTGCATCACACATAGAAAGACGAAATCACCTCTAGGGATTGTTTATGTATTGGAAAATGCCCCTTCCTGCACATAAATCATCATTAAAAAAGGGCGTTTTTCAACTTCTATGTTTGCTGCATTAAGCAGCACATACAGAGGTTTAAAAAATCTGTTTCAGATTGTTTATGTGCAAGGAGGGACACTCTCCTGCACATACACAATCATTCCCCTCAAAGCAGGCATCCTTGCACTATGGTTGATCCACTGGAACTTGATTAATCGGAGCACATGAAAGATGTCTAGCATGCAATACTGTCTCAAAGCTATCGGTGGCTGTAGATTTTAAAGAAAACACATGGTGCATCTTGTATGCAGGAGGGGTTTTCTGTTGTTTTGTTCAATATTCAATCGGCGTGGGCTTGCTGTTTTTTCTCTCCTTCATCCTGGGATGAAACAAATGCTTCAATCAGTACTTTGTTGCTGTATTAGTCATGGGGTGAATCCACTTCTTCTCTGATCACTACTGGTTCTGGTGAAAACAACATGGATTTAAGTGGTAATGGTGCTGGAATTGGCAAACTATTCACTGTGGTAGCAGTTGTCTTTACTGCTATGGACTGCTCCTTAGTCGCCAATGGTGGATGGTATTGTGGGGAATAAAAGAAAACTGTTTGCACCATCAACAATGGTGGTTCTGCTGCTGTCAATGCAGCAAAGGATTCTATGAAAATTTCTTCTGTGGCCTTGAAGGTGGTGAGTGGGCAGTGGCAGTGTCCACAGCCACTGTGCTCGGCGCTGAGTTTTTAAATAGCGTGTGTGCGCTTTTACTCTTTATTGCTTTGCGGAAACAAAACTTTTAATCTGTGGGGTCAATTGCAGGCTTACCTGCCTTAGCGGACGCCGGGGCTGTTCTCTCCTCTCCTTCCCGCCCCGTTCCGACGCGGTGACTAGCACCGTTGCGCGGAGGGCGTGGAAGGTCGAGACTGCCACTTCCGGTGAGCGGGGGAGACCGGTTAGCGGGCTAGTCATCCTGAGGCACTCGCTCTGGGGTATATAAGGCACTGGAGGAGCCGGCTCGCGTGGTGGTGAGTGGGCAGTGGCAGTGTCCACAGCCACTGTGCTCGGCGCTGAGTTTTTAAATAGCGTGTGTGCGCTTTTACTCTTTATTGCTTTGCGGAAACAAAACTTTTAATCTGTGGGGTCAATTGCAGGCTTACCTGCCTTAGCGGACGCCGGGGCTGTTCTCTCCTCTCCTTCCCGCCCCGTTCCGACGCGGTGACTAGCACCGTTGCGCGGAGGGCGTGGAAGGTCGAGACTGCCACTTCCGGTGAGCGGGGGAGACCGGTTAGCGGGCTAGTCATCCTGAGGCACTCGCTCTGGGGTATATAAGGCACTGGAGGAGCCGGCTCGCGTGGTGGTGAGTGGGCAGTGGCAGTGTCCACAGCCACTGTGCTCGGCGCTGAGTTTTTAAATAGCGTGTGTGCGCTTTTACTCTTTATTGCTTTGCGGAAACAAAACTTTTAATCTGTGGGGTCAATTGCAGGCTTACCTGCCTTAGCGGACGCCGGGGCTGTTCTCTCCTCTCCTTGCCGCCCCGTTCCGACGCGGTGACTAGCACCGTTGCGCGGAGGGCGTGGAAGGTCGAGACTGCCACTTCCGGTGAGCGGGGGAGACCGGTTAGCGGGCTAGTCATCCTGAGGCACTCGCTCTGGGGTATATAAGGCGGATGTTAACAAGGCAGCGCAGCGGACGAGCGCAGCGGGCGCGTCGAAGGCGCGCCGAAGTGTCGCCAAAGTCGAGCCGATCTGCGCCCGTCCGCGGCCGACTGCGGGCAAGGGCGACAACCCCTGGTCGTAGGATCTCCTGGACTAGGGATCAACTCCTTGGCTTCCGCCCTCGCACTGCTTCCATATGTATGCACGGATTGATGGGCAGCGACAGGGTATGCCCTCACTGTGGTTTCCGTGTTACTACCATGCCGCGGGTAACCACGGAGCAGGCATTGTCTTGTGGCCTCCTGAATGTGAGGTCATTACGTAAACACAGGCTTGATGTGTTCGAGCTGATTACTGATAAAAAGATCGACCTACTGTTTCTAACGGAAACGTGGTTAGACCAGTTTTCCGACTCTGACATGATCGAGGCCACACCGGAGAATTACTCCTGGGTCAGGCAGGATAGGCCAGAGGGGGTGGGAGGGGGGATTGCGATTATTTTTAGGGAAACTTTGGGCTGCTGCTTAGAGCGCACGCCGATCGTGGAGAGTGAGGCGGGCCTTTTCACGATCAAAATCAACGGGGCACGACGATTAATGGCTGTTTGGTATATCGGCCGCCAGGGGCTTGCACTAAGTTCAGGGAGAGCCTGCTAGAAAGCCTCATGGAGGCGACCCTGCGCAGGGACAAATTCCTCCTATTAGGAGACCTGAACTTGCACCTAAATTGCCCAGAGGACACAGGGGTCAAGGAGTTCTGTCGGGACATGCTTGCCCTTCAACTGGATCTGAAGCTACTTGACCCCACGCACCGACAGGGACACCTTTTGGACCCGGTCTATGCTAACTGGGGAGGTGTGGAGGTGTCAGGTATAGAGCCCATCCCCTGGACCGACCACTATCTGGTGGCATTCTCCATACAGAACATAAAACCCAAAAAAGCCAGCCAGGCACCCCCTAATTATCTTAGGAGGAAGTGGGCCAAATTCTCGGTGGAGGATTTTAATCAAGCCCTAAGTAGGGATGGTCAGCCTGGGGGCGAAGACATAGAAACAGCGGTCTTCAACCTGAATCAGCGCATCACTGAAGCGCTTGACCAGACAGCCCCACTCTGCCGCACATCCACATGTGATCGGAAAGACCGTTCAGCCCCATGGTTCAGTGCTGAGCTGAGGTTAACAAAGGCGGATTGTAGGCGGGCAGACAAAGTCTGGAGGGTGTCTTATGATAACATGGCTAGGGAATTGTTTCTGGAAAAAAGGCGCCTTCACCATAGGCTGATAAAAAAGTCTAAGGCAGCCTACTATGCTGGACAAATCCAGGGGGCGGAAAATTCCGCCAAGGAACTCTTCGGCATCTATAAATCCTTGACCTCGGTTAATGTACCTACAGAGCCGGAGAGTTGTTCAACGGAGTCATGTGATCGGATCGCCGAATATTTCTCCGCTAAAGTAGAGAAGATCTACTCGACTTTCCCTAATCCACCGACAGGGTCTGACCTTGAGGTAGCACTGGGGGACACGGAGACGGCGGGGCATATCACATACTTCCGCACTCCTCCTCTGGAGGAATTAGTAGTGATGTGCCGCTCTGTCAAATCAGGGTCCCCGTGGGACCCGGTGTCGCCAAAACGCTTGGCAGATAGTCTGGTAGTCCTGGAGCCTTATATAAGGCACGTCCTCGACGTCTCTTTCGGATCAGGAAAGCTGCCTGAGGGGTGGAAACAGGCGGTGGTGCTCCCGCTCCGGAAGAAACCCCACTTAGGCTTCGAGGTACTAGAGAATCTGAGGCCCATCTCCCTCCTGCCTTTTCTGTCCAAAGTGGCGGAAAAGGAGGTCAATACCCAAATAATGAAGCACGTGGAAGAGAGGGGACTGCTCCATGCGACGCAGTTTGGTTTTAGGCCACGACACTCTACCGAGTCCGCCCTTCTTATGGCTACGGAACATCTGAGAGAGGGTGTGGATGCAGGCCAAACTATGGCCTTGATCCTGCTGGACCTCAGCGCGGCGTTCGACACTGTAGCGCATAACATCTTGCTACAGTGTCTGAACAGAGGTGGCATCTCTGGCACCGCGCTGAGATGGATCCATGATTTCCTCAATGGGAGAAGCTTTCGAGTCAGGCAGGGAGACTGCTATTCAAGGGGGGTGCCTCTGGGCCAGGGCGTACCGCAGGGCTCGTCATTGAGCCCAACCCTCTTTAATATGTATGTCGCGCCTGTTGCCTCGATTGTGGAGAGCCATGGCCTCCAACTGGTCTCTTACGCCGACGATACGCAGTTGGTGATCTCCCTGTCGCACGCGCCCTGTCTTGCCGCCGATGGCTTCCGTTCGTGCATGAAAGATCTTGCCGAATGGATGGCCATCAATTGTCTGAAGCTGAACGGCAGCAAGACAGAGGTGCTGGTGGTGGGGAGAGCCCAGTCTGCCTGGTCGTCGGCATGGTGGCCATCCTGCCTTGGACCAACCCCAACCCCCTGCCAAGAGGCACGCAATTTGGGGGTGTGGTTTGATGCGGGTCTTACTTTTGGCCCCCAGATAAATAGGGTGGTGGGAGTCTGTTTCGGGATTCTGAAGAAGTTGAGGAAAGTCCTTGACTTACTCCCGATTGAAGCCCGTCAAACCCTGGTTCATGCTCTGGTGACAGCCAGGGCGGACTATGGGAACCTGTTGTACCTGGGGGCTCCAGAAAAAAGCATGGCTCGCCTGCAAGTGCTGCAGAATGCGGCAGCGCGCTTGATTCTTAGACTGCCTAAAAGGGCGCCTTCTAAGGCGGCCCTTCAGCAGCTACACTGGCTCCCTGTGAGGAGGAGAGTGGAATACAAAGCCCTCTGCACCTGTCATCGCATCTTGAATGGTAGGGCACCCGACCCTCTGACTAAATTGATCGAGGTGTACAATCCTACACGTGCGCTTAGATCCACAGGGGGCGGCCTACTGAGGATCCCGAGAATCAAGAAAGCCCGCATGGGAGGTAGGTCCTTTAGATGCCTAGCGGCAACTAATTGGAATAAATTGCCAGTGGACCTGCGCCTGGAACCGGAGGAGGCTAGGTTCCGAGCGAAACTTAAAACATTTCTCTACACTAAATAATTGTCCGCTCAGTTTCTGTGTCCCCTGTTAGCTGCCTCTCCCACTTTTAGCGCGTGGACACGCCGGTGTGCGTAATCGCAGCGCTCTACAAATGTCCCAATAATAATAATAATAATAATAAGGACTGTTTCCATGATTTCCCTTTTGCTTGAATCTGTATTTAGCAGCTTGCCTGTGAACGAGGCCCTTGATTGTAGCATTATCAAAGATTGCCTTGACCTAGGCATAGATTCATCAAGCGAAATTGCGATCGCAATAGCTGCGAAACAGCTATTGTGATCGCAATTTCCGCTCCCACAATTCATCAACCAAAAAAGCATGAAATAGTGAATTCGCACAAATAAAATCGCAAAACCAATGTGGAACCCCCATTGCGATTCCTTAACAGCGATTACCCACATTTTCTGCAAATTATATTGCAAATTTGCAAATAAATCGCTTATCCAATTCATCATAAATCGCAAATAGTGAAAAACACCAAAATCGCAAAAAGCGAGTTGCATTTTAAGGAGAAGCCAAACCAGGTGAAGTTCAATTCTAAAAAAAAATTAAAAATCCAAACAGGAAACAGGTGTAGGGTAAATCAAACACACTTAAGGTGACACCGTAGGAGCATGAGGAAAGTCACAATCCTAGGTCCCTACATCGTGGCAAGACGGCTGAGGCTCCAGGCTGCAGCCCGGAACCGACGCAGGATCCAGGAGTACATCTTCCGGCTGCGGATTACACTCCTGGGCCACACTGAAGAGGAGATATACTCCAAATACAGGTTGAATGGGGAAATGATAACTAAGCTCATCAGAGACCTTGACCCCCTGATGCAGCACCCAACAAGGAGGACCAATGCCGTGCCCACCCATGTCAAGGTCCTGTGCTGCCTGCACCTCCTGGCCTCCGGAAGCTTCCAGGGGATAGTTGCATATGCAGGGGGGATATCCCAGAGCACACTGTCACACTGCCTACGGAGTTTCCTGGACGCCATGCTGAGCCGGATACACCACTACATAACCTTCCCAACCTTCCCAACAACCCAACAGGACTTAACCCAAACAAAACTGGACTTCTATCACACAGCCCAATTCCCCCATGTAATTTGCTGCATTGACTGTACCCACATTCACATCTGTCCACCCACAGAGACAGAATAGATGTCTTACCACTCACTCAACATCCAGATGGTCTGCAATGCGAAGACCATCATCACCGACATTGTGGCCCAATACCCGGGGAGCACGCATGATTAATTCATCTTCCGGCACAGCGGCATACACACCCGCTTGGCCACGGGTGACTTTGGTGAAGGACATCGCCTAGGTAAGTACACATGCCCACATACAGTATGTCAATACCATGTAGCTGCCCATAACAGACACTGACCCTCTGCTCCTATCCTTCAGGTGACAGCGACTACGGCCTCCGTGAATACCTCCTCACCCCATACCTCAACCCTGCTACACCACAGGAACGGCTTTACAATGCTGCACACATACACACAAGAAATGTAATTGAGCGGACATTTGGGATGTTAAAGAGCCAATTCTGCATCCTACACAAGACTGGCGGGCCCTGAAATACCAGCCTGAGGTCTGCTGCCGCATAGTGGCTGTGCGTGCCATACTCCACAATACTGCCACCAAGCGGAGGATACCTGTGGAGGTGTCTGGTAGTGAGTCGGAGGGGGACAACCTGCCACCCGCACATGTGTATCATGCACACGGGGAGAATCCTGCTGAAGACACAGGCGCCGTAACAATTATTTCTAGTTCACCCATACCCATCACACAGCACTGCACTCATGCATGCCACATGAATTAATGACATGAGGAATATTGTGTTCAAAATAAATTCTTATTATTATGTTCAACAAGCTCTAGAAGTGTCTTGAATTATCAAAAAATATCACAAATGTATTACGTCATAAAGGCACTTGTATGCAGAGCAGGCATGCGTGGTTACATCACAATGGCACTGCTGGTATTTTTCAGTCAGTCACTGGCGCCTCCTGCCGGACGCACCCTGTCGCCTCTCCAACTCCACGTTGGGAGTGTCTGGCCGGGATGCAGCACTGGGCCTGGAACTGCGGCGCCTTTCTGGTTGCACCGGCACAGACAGGCTGCTCGATGTGCCCTCACTGGCATCATCACCTCCCCCCCCCTTGCATGGCCATGGCCACACATCTGTTGGTTTTGAACTGCGGTGGTAACCTGCTCCAGGGCCCTTGCTGCATCTTGGCAGCATTGTACCATTTGAATCTGCATTGCCAGTGACCTGCGGGACAGTTGTGATGTGGCATTCCCTATCAGGTGGTTCGACTGGGTATATGCAGATAGCCGGGTCAGCAGCTGGCGGTGGCGTCGGCGGGTGATGTCCTGCTGCGCCACCATCAGTTGGTTGTTTTCTTTGACTGCAGCCGTTAGCTCCTGCACACTTCCTGTAAGCTGTTTTATATTGCGTGCAGTTTTGTATAGCTGCAGCTGCATGGCTGCCATGTGCTGTGCCTGCTTGCGGTGCACAGCTAGCATACGGGCTTCGAAACCTAGCCCTAGATCTTGGGCCTATTGCTCCCTGTCTGCTCGTGTGGCCAAGGTGTGCAGCTGCCTCAACCGGCCACTTGGCTGGGACCGCTCAGTGGCTGTGCGGCGTGTCTGCCTCCTGGGTGGTGGTGGGGTCTCTTCCACTGCCATGCGTGACGCCTGGGGTGGTTAAACTCCTCCTGTGGCTGCAAGGGTGGCCCTGTGCGTTTGTGAAGGTGCTGGTACTGGTGCAGGTGCATGTGATGGTCCAGGTTCTGGGGCTGGATGGCTCTCTCTCTCCGTCTCCTCTGGAGTCTCCTCGATATGGAGTGCCTCGCTATCTGAGGTCTCTGCATCTGCAGCACCTGTGATGATTAATGATATGATTCTGGCACCTGGGATGTAGCAACATTCATGCAGCCTTGCAGTCCCTGACTGGCTTTAGGGGTATGTTTCACTTGGCAGATCTGGCTGTGAGTGGCTATCAGGGCACATTGTCACACTACAGGTCCCCACAATGCAATGGGTCGTTTCTGATTGACAGGGACTGCATTACTGGGGTTTTCAAATGGCTAGCTCTGGGGGCATGGGCATTGTTAGGGGACGGGGTCGCAGTTGCATGGCTCTTACCTTGTGATTGGTGTGTGGGTCGGGAGGTGTCCAGCTGAGTGACCCCCACGCAGGCTGCAGGGTTGATGGTGTCCTCAACCAAGTCCTCCAGTGGTGTGTTTGCGGCAACTGTTGGGTCTCCTCCTCCCGTGGCCACTCTCTCCCCAGCCTCTCTGCAATGCGCTCCTTGGCACGGCCTCTGAGGTCATACCACCTCCTCTTGAGGTAATCGATTGACCGCTGTGTCACTCCTACGGCGTTGACCTTTGCCCTGATGCTTCTGCCAGATGCGCCTTTTGTCAGCCTCGGGCACCTTCCTGGAAAGCTTTCCAAAAAGCTTGTCATGGTCCTTGCTGACTCCCACAATCAGGTACTCCAGCTCCTGTTCTGAGAACTTGATTTTCCTCTTCCTGCCAGTTTCACTGGATCCTGCTGCAACCTGGGACATTGTGGTTGCAATGTATGCCCTGTCTTGGGGCTGCAGGGTGTGTCTCCTGGAGCTCAGTGCTGTGCCTCCTTCTCTATCCAGCTCTGTGTTCCAAATGAGTAATGGAGCTGCCTACTTCCTGGTTGTGATGTCATCATTGTGCTCAAAATGCGACTTCCCGTTTTTGCGATCTCGCAATTTGCGAGATCGCTATTTGGGATTTCAGTATTTGCGAAATCGCAACTTGGGGTAGGGAAACAGCCGATTCTGCGAATTAATAGCGATTTTTGGAAATTCGCATACAGCGATTGCGGGCAATTGTGATTCGCACTTTTTTTGCGATTTTGATGATGCATCCCAATCTGCGAATTCTAATTAGCAATTTGGTATCTTTCGCTAATTAGAATTCGCAGAGTGGGTGCTTGATGCATCTGGGGGTTAGTCTTTAACCCTTTGATGGCTTGCTTATTCATCAACACTTGCACAGTCGATGAAGATGTATACAGTGAATTAATGTCCCATCTTTTGTCTTGTTGTGGAGTCTAATGAAATTTCATTTTCCTCTCTTGAATTTTTTTTTTATATAGCCGCCACCTTACCTGAAGGAAACATTTCTACCTCAGCTTTATTCGAATTTATAGCTTCTGAGCGACAGTGAGACTATGCCTTGGGGTCGGCTCGAAGCATTGCTTCTTATTTTCTCTTCAGGTCTACTTTTGAGTCAAGAAGATGGTCTCCAACCTTTCTTTCCTGACAGCAGCAGGAGTTGCTTGAGCAGAGACATCTTCATCCAACAAAGTGAGGGCTAACCCCCCGTCACAACCATTTAAATCTTTTCAGATCGAGTGCCACAAGTCACATGTTTTAGACCCTGGTCAAAACGAAGGCAAGTTTTACAGAACCTATAAACATGCTTTTAGCAATAGTTGCTTTTTAAAATAAACAGTGATTGCTTTTACTCTTCTACCCCCATAACGATGCAGGAAGGCAAAAAGAAATGAAATAGCAGTGCTAAAATAAATAAATAACAGTGTTAAATCATATCACTTCCAAAATGAAATTGAAGCGTTTTGCTGTGAAAAGAAAACAGCAATTGTGGCGCTGTCCTCGAGGGTTCCTTTCACAAAATAACAGTGGAAAAATGTGTCAGCTAGAGGCTCAGGGAAGGAGGTCTCTGTCACTCCTCCTCACGGGCTAAAACTTGAGGGACATAATGAGGTGGATGGGATATAAGTGTTAACACTGTACAATGACAAATATCAGACTTCTTTACCAAGGGTTCCCATACTGATTAGCATGAGAATGGAAGAGAGCCATCCCTCTGAAATATTGCGGTTTGGTATAATGCATTTTCAAATAAGAATAAGAATAATTATTGGATTTGCTCATTTATATTGATCATCCATTAGGAATGTGTGTCTGCCATCTACAATAACGATCCTAGATGCATTGTAGCAAAGAAAGCTGTGTCTATGATAACCAGGTATTTCATCATTGTATTTTTTATGGCTCGGCCTACGTCCCACGAAGTGGGCGTGGCTTAAGAGTCCTTTTGTGAGGGGCTCGAAAATCGTACCTACCAAATTCCTGAAAGCTCGTGAATTTTGCAATGTGTTTTTGCGAGCTGCATGGCAATTGGGCCTCGTATGCCTGTGTTTTTATAAGACAGCACGCAATAGGCCATAGGCGGTAGACTTTCTCCGGCTATTGCATATTGTGTGCGGTTACGCGCAGTAGAAGGCCATATTTCTTCAATCACCAGCTGTCATGGCTCACGGTAATTAAAGACAGATGCTAGGCGCGCGTGCACCATTCTTTGCTGTCTGCTCTCGGAAGCCTCGGAACTCTATTTGGCATTCCTGGAGCGTGTGCATTCCTGGAGCGTGTGTCAGGACTAGATGATGCTGGGCGCGCGTGCACCATTCTTTGCAGTCTGCTTTACGAAGCTTTCCTTCTGCCCCCTGATTGCACTCGATAATAAGAAGTGCCCCCCGCCCGCATTCTTGTCTCGAATTCAGTTGTGTGCAGCCGGCTTCAAAATTAAAATTAAACAATAGTTCTTTACTGTCTCTTTACTAAAGGTACCCAATGGGTTATTTCGTGCGAGTCTGAGAGTTATCTTCAGAACATGGCATCAGGGATTCTGGCCTCCTTCAGCACACATTCCAAGGTGTCGAAGAGGTGCCATCCTCCCTTTTCCTAAGCTAGAGCTCTAGACATTAAAAGGAATCCCAGCAATGCATGGCCTTGCACACGCTTTCTGGATACGACCTGGAGGTTCTTCGACTTTGAGGGAAGTCCCTGCTAGTCACTTGCATGATACAACCCCAGCCCTTGGGAGCTATGGACATAACTCGGCTTGAACTCCAGCGATCCCACTCTGCAATAGGCATCAACATCACGGAGAGCTTGCAGGCTGCCATGGATGTCCTGATGGAGAAAACTCACCCTTGCTTTAATGCTGCCCATGGCCCTCTGTGTCCCATTGCCTAATAACTTTGCTTCCCGTGGAGCGGTATGTCACTAGCCCCTCTCTTTAGGTGTATTAAAGATCAGATCAGAGCAGAGGCTTGCCACTGGATGGCAGGGTCGCCAGTGAGACCGGACCTGTGCACGCCGCAGAGGGCTGTCTGTGGACGAGCACAGCAGCACAGGCTCCTATTCGTACAGTACAGCACAAGACTCAAGGGCCTGACATCTGCCCGCCTCCTCGTGCCCTCCCTGGGGGGTCGCACAGACTGCACCTGAAGAGGCGGGAGCTCAACGGACGAGCCCCGTGGCGCTTTACTTACGCCACAGCCGACTCACTCTGCTGAGGGGGCTTGACTCGAGCATTGCCTGGGGGTGATGTCAGCGGAGCCCTGGCAGCATTTCTGTGAGCTTGGCTCAGCTTTTTAAATTGTGTTTTTTTCTGTAGCTGTTGACTTTTCCATGTCTTGGCGTTATCCTCAGTTCTTCACTGCAGCATGACATGCCCTGTAGTGTAGTGCTTGTATCCCAACTGCCCGGGTGATGATTGTTAGCAAAATGCCCTGAAGTCAAACCAAAGCAGTAACTATTTACTGAGTTAATTGGAGTTTCCAGAACACTTTATCTCCTCTCTTGTGAATTCATTTGAGAATTCAGTGCCTTCTAGGAGCTGTAAACTGTAACCGTGATCCACAATTAACTAAAGATTTCAATGTGATGCAAACGACAAAGGAAATATCTTTTGGGCAGCAAAGGTATATTTGTGCCAAAGTTGACGTGATAACAGCACAAAGTGCCTTTGCATCTCGGAATTCCAAACCCCCTATAATGAGTGCAGAGTGAGTGCGAGAGTGACAGTGAGTGCAGAGTGACTGCGAGAGTGACTGTGAGGGCAGAGTGAGTGCAGAGTGAGTGCGAGAGTGACTGTGAGTGCAGAGTGAGTGCAAGAGTGACTGTGAGTGCAGAGTGAGTGCGGAGTGAGTGCGAGAGTGACTGTGAGTGCAGAGTGAGTGCGAGAGTGACTGTGAGTGCAGAGTGAGTGCAGAGTGAGTGCGAGAGTGACTGTGAGTGCACTGTGAGTGCAGAGTGAGTGCGAGAGTGACTGTGAGTGCAGAGTGAGTGTGAGAGTGACTGTGAGTGCAGAGTGAGTGCGAGAGTGACTGTGAATGCAATGTGAGTGCAGAGTGAGTGTGAGAGTGACTGTGAGTGCAGAGTGAGTGCGAGAGTGACTGTGACTGTGAGTGCGAGAGTGACTGTGAGTGCAGAGTGAGTGCGAAAGTGACTGTGAGTGCAGAGTGAGTGCGAGAGTGAGTGCAGAGTGAGTGCAGAGTGCAGAGTGAGTGCCAGAGTGACTGTGAGTGCAGAGTGAGTGCAGAGTGAGAGTGAGTGCAGAGAGAGTGAGTGCAGAGAGAGCAGGGTATGCTTGTGCGCTTACACGGTGCACTGACACACAGGGGCTAAAACAAAGAACAGCTGAACACATGTCTTGGGAGCTTCATGGAGGTAGCCGGCCCTCTGTGAGGAGAGCAGCAAGGAGGGGACGCCCCAACCAATCAAGCGCAACTACTCACAACCTACTGTACGATTACAACACAGGCCAAAGGGCAGAGCTAGATCTTTTTGCATTACGTAGGGTGAGCAGTGTGTGAGCGTGTAAGATGAACAGTGTGTCAGCGTGCAGGCTGAGCAGTGTGTGATCATGCAGGGTGAACAGTGTGTGAATATGCAGGGGGAGCAGTGTGTGAGCGTGCAGGATTAACAGTGTGTGAGTGTGTAGGGTGAGCATTGTGAGTGTGTAGGGTGAGCATTGTGAGTGTGTAGGGTAAGCAGTGTGTGAGTGTGTGTAGGGTGAGAAGTGCGTGTGTGTAGGGTGAGCAGTGTGTGAGTGTGTAGGGTGAGCAGTGTGTGAGTGTGTAGGGTGAGCAGTGTGTGAGTGTGTAGGGTGAGCAGTGTGTGTGTAGGGTGAACAGTGTGTGAGTGTGTAGGGTGAACAGTGTGTGAGTGTGTAGGGTGAACAGTGTGTGAGTGTGTAGGGTGAACAGTGTGTGTGTGTAGGGTGAGTAGTGTGTGAGTGTATAGGGTGAGCAGTGTGTGAGTGTGTAGGGTGAACAGTGTGTGAGTGTGTAGGGTGAACAGTGTGTGAGTATGCAGGGTGAGCAGTGTGTGAGCGTGCAGGGTTAACAGTGTGTGAATGTGTAGGGTGAGCATTGTGAGTGTGTAGGGGGAGCGGTGTGTGCGTGTGTAGAGTGAGCAGTGTGTGAGTGTGCAGGGTGAGCAGTGAGTGAGTGTGTAGGGTGAGCAGTGTGTGCTGGGTGAGCGCAGAGTGAGTGCAGAGTGAGTGCAGAGTAAGCATGGGCGGATTTTGCGGATTGGCAATCCGCGAACTTGCGTATTTACGGATTCGCAATCCGCAAAATCCGCGAACTCTCACGAATTTGCGGATTATTTTTTTTGTGTTCGCAAGGATTTCTGCCAGTTCGCGAGGGTTCTGTACCAGTTCGCAATTGCGAACTTACTTGTCGGCTCGCAACGGCCGCGACTATGTTGTTTCTACATCTGGTTCATCATCACAGGTTCACAGCACCCTCTGTTTCACCACTGCCACCCTCTGGTACACCCATGCCACCCTCAGGTACGTCACTGCCACCCTCTGGTTGGTTTATCACTGTAGATTATGGGGGTGAAAAAAAGCAAGCACACCTGCCCTGCTTCAACTGACATGAATTAATTTGGGGTTGATTAATGTGTCACTGAATTTAAACTTCTAGTCTGGCTGGCACCTGCTTCCTTATCTGTAATTTGCTTTCTGTTGCAGTGCACTTTTTTTTCACAGGACCTTTGTGGCCTATAGTTGCAAGTAGGCAACTGAACTCTGAAGGGGCCCCTCAGGAAGCACTACAGGGAATGGTTACTAATGATAAGATTGAACTTTTACACCTGCTGAGTGCTTTCAGTTTGTTCTGTAATTGCTTTCTGTTGCAGTGTAATTTTTTTAACAGGACCTTTGTTGTATACTTGTAGCTATTCTCTGAGCCTGCTGTGAGGGTCAGAGCAGGGTCATAGAATAGTTGCAAGTAGGCAAATGACCTCTGAAGGGGCCCCTCAGGAAGCACTACAGGGAATGGTTACTAATGATAAGATTGAACTTTTGCACCTGCTGAGTGCTTTCATTTTTGCAAAAATCCAAATATCCAGCAGCATCCACAAAAAGTAATCCTTCCAGGTCAAGATCCAAATCAAAGTGACCAGCACATGAAGAAAGCACTGGGAGGAGCCTGGTGGACAGGAACAGGAAGTTGGAGACTGTGGGGCACTTCCTTCCTCCCACCCCCACCCCCCAAAATGGACTCCTTGCAAAGAAAAAGTGCAGGCAAATGTCAACCTGAGGAGTTATTCTGATAAAAATCATAATTTTCAAGGTTTATGCTGCCTGCTGGTGGATTTCTTGCGCGAAATTGCAAATTTTGAAATCTCGCAATTGCGAGATTGTCGCTGCCCGCTGCATCTACGTGTTCGCAAGTGTTTACTCCCGCGAAATTGTATAGTATTCTAGTTGGCAAGTGCGACCAAGCAAAAAATCTGCTTCGCACGGATTTTACGAATTTTCGGCAAGTTCGCGAGAGTTCGCGGATTGCAAATTTACCGAAAATCCGCAAAATCGGCAAGCGGAACGGATTTTACGTCCATACTTAGTGCAGAGTGAGTGCAGAGGGAGAGTGAATGCAGAGAGATTGACTGCATTGTGAGTGCAGAGTGCTGAGTGAGTACAGAGTGAGTGCAGAGTGAGTGCAGAGTGAGAGTGAGTGCTGAGAGATTGACTGCAGAGTGAGTGCAGAGTGAGAGTGAGTGCAGAGAGATTGACTGCAGAGTGAGCGCATAGTGTGAGTGACTGCAGTGTGATTGCGGGGTGTGTGCAGAGTGAGCGCAGAGTGAGTGCAGAGTGAGTGCAGAGTGAGTGCAGAGTGAGTGCAGAGTGAGAGTGAATGCAGAGAGATTGACTGCATTGTGAGTGCAGAGTGCTGAGTGAGTACAGAGTGAGTGCAGAGTGAGTGCAGAGTGAGTGCAGAGTGAGTGAGAGTGACTGCAGTGTGAGTGCAGAGTGCAGAGTGAGTGCAAAGTGAGTGCAGAGTGAGTGCAGAGTGTGTGTGAATGCAGAGAGATTGACTACAGAGAGATTGACTGCAGAGTGAGTGCAGAGTGAGAGTGAGTACAGATAAATTGACTGCAGAGTGAGTGCAGAGTGAGAGTGAGTGCAGATAAATTGACTGCAGAGTGAGTGCACAGTGAGAGTGAGTGCAGAGAGATTGACTGCAGAGTGAGCGCAGAGTGTTAGTGACTGCAGTGTGAGTGCAGAGTGTGTGCAGAGTGGGTGCAGAGTGAGCGCAGAGTGAGCGCAGAGTGAGTGCAGAGTGAGTGCAGAGTGAGTGTGAATGCAGAGAGATTGACTGCAGAGTGAGTGCAGAGTGAGTGTGAATGCAGAGAGATTGACTGCAGAGTGAGTGCAGAGTGAGTGCAGAATGAGCGCAGAGTGTGCACAGAGTGAGCGCAGAGTGAGTGCAGAGTGAGTGCAGAGTGAGTGCAGAGTGAGTGCAGAGTGAGAGTGAATGCAGAGAGATTGACTGCAGTGTGAGTGCAGAGTGCAGAGTGAGTACAGAGTGAGTGCAGAGTGAGTGCAGAGTGAGTGAGAGTGACTGCAGTGTGAGAGTGAGTGCAGAGTGAGTGCAGAGTGAGTGCAGAGTGAGTGCAGAGTGAGTGTGAATGCAGAGAGATTGACTGCAGAGTGAGAGTGAGTGCAGAGAGATTGACTGCAGAGTGAGTGCAGAGTGAGAGAGAGTGCAGAGAGATTGACTGCAGTGTGAGTGCAGAGTGTGAGTGCAGAGTGTGCGCAGAGTGTGCGCAGAGTGTGCGCAGAGTGAGCGCAGAGTGAGCGCAGAGTGTGCGCAGAGTGAGTGCAGAGTGAGCGCAGAGTGAGTGTAGAGCTCAGTTGAGGGCAGTTGAGTGCTGTTGAGTGCTGTTGCGTGCTGTTGAGTGCTGAGCGCTGTTCAGTACTGAGTGCTGTTGAGTGCAGAGTGCTGTGTGCTGTTGAGTGCTGTGTGCTGTGTGCTGGTGAGTGCTGTGTGCTGTTGAGGGAAGAGTGCTGTTGGGGGAGAGTGCTGTTGGGGGCAGAGTGCTGTTGGGGGCAGGGTGCTGTTGGGGGCGGAGTGCTGTTGGGGGCAGAGTGATTTTGGGGCAGAGTGCTTTTGGGGGCAGAGTGCTGTTGGGGGCAGAGTGCTGTTGGGGACAGAGTGCTGTTGGGGACAGAGTGCTGTTGGGGGCAGAGTGCTGTTGGGGGCAGAGTGCTGTTGGGGGCAGAGTGCTGTTGGGGGCAGAGTGCTGTTGAGTGCAGAGTGATGTGTGCTGTTGAGTGCAGAGTGCTGTGTGCTGTTGTGTGCAGAGTGCTGTTGAGTGCAGAGTGCTGTTGAGTGCCGAGTGCTGTTGAGTGCAGAGTGCTGTTGAGTGCAGAGTGCAGAATGCTGTTGAGTGCAGAGTGCTGTTGAGTGCAGAGTGCAGAATGCTGTTGAGTGCAGAGTGCTGTTGAGGGCAGAGTACTGTTGGGGGCAGAGTGCTGTTGGGGGCAGAGTGCTGTTGGGGGCAGAGTGCTGTTGAGTGCAGAGTGCTGTGTGCTGTTGAGTGCAGAGTGCTGTGTGCTGTTGAGTGCAGAGTGCTGTTGAGTGCTGAGTGCTGTTGAGTGCAGAGTGCTTTTGAGTGCAGAGTTCTTTTGAGTGCAGAGTGCTGTTGAGTGCAGAGTGCAGAATGCTGTTGAGTGCAGAGTGCTGTTGAGTGCAGAGTGCAGAATGCTGCTGAGTGCAGAGTGCTGTTGAGTGCTGTTGAGGGCAGAGTGCTGTTGAGGGCAGAGTGCTGTTGGGGGCAGAGTGCAGAGTGACTGTTCCAGAGAGAGCACGGTATGCTTGTGCGCTTACACGGTGCACTGACACACAGGAGCTAAAACAAAGAACAGCTGAACACATGTCTTGTTACACAAGGTTCCAAAACACAAAGGTAGGTTACACTATGCTTAATTCCACAAAACTCACGCTATATACGGCTGAAAAATAGCACAAGGCGAGGATAATGAAATTCAACAGTACTGCAAAAGCATGGCTTACATTACAAACAAAGTCTTGCAGTTGCCCATTGTAAATGACAATGCCATTTATTTAACGATTAAGCTATTGGCAATGTAAATGACAATGCCATTTATTTATGATTTATTATTTTTTACTAACACTGTAAAACGCAAAACCAGTTTGGAGCATATGTTTTTATCCAGTTAAGCTAATCATGCCCCACAATTAAACAATTAAATCAAAAAATAAAATATTCTTTAAATGAGGCTTGAAGCCTCCCAAGAGAATGTATTCACATATGCAACCCCGCAGACCACATATAGTATACATTTAAAACAAAAAGATGCTCATGACATCTTGAATACTTTTTTTTTTTAATGAGTTCTGCTGCTCTGATGCAGACTCAATCTGCTGAAAATCTTCCTCTTTCCTGCTGGTAACAACCAAATCTTGGGATACTTGCCTCTCTTTTGTGCTGCCAAAAGTAAGCCTGCACTTCTCCATTTTCTTTTTTTTGTGGACAGTGGATTATATTTTAACACAAATGTTTGCATATCGCAGCAGTGCGCACTGGGGACCATAGTTTCTGAGGACAGCTAGCATTCCTATTCTGTTCACAATGGCCCATGTACAGAGGGTATGCACAAAGAAATGTGGAAGAATTCCATATCAATTAAGGGGTGCTTCAGGGAACTACAAGTCACAATTTCAATACCTTCACACTAGGTGCTTTTTGATGGTATTGTGTGAGGGTGAGCATAACACGCAATTTGAGGTAGTGTATGTCCATGAAATTACAGAACAACTACACTAGATTACTTGAAGAGTGTACCCTAGCATTTACTGCTATTTTCGTAGCGCAAAATGCACCCTTGTGTCCAAAATGGACTCCAGGATGCATTTTGTGCTAAGAAAATAGCTCTAAATGCAGCGAAATACTAGCACCTGCAGCCAGAAGCCATTTGTACTCTCTAATTCCATCATTCCTGTGCCTCTGAGGTAAGGTTTCTATTCCAAATTACTCATACTAAATCAAGCTGGTGTAATCTTGAATTTTCTATGATTTTATGTCAACAGAGTAATGCACAACTACCAAAATTATTCCGATTACTGGAGGTGATCTTGGAATTGTAATACAATGATAAACTATGAACAATGCTATTTTAAGATGACCACCAGGTTTAGAATGTGGTTGACACATTGGGTGCTGTTCACTGCCAATGAAATGAGTGGTGTGCGAAATTGAGTTGCTGGTTGAGGGTAGTGTGAGCCGTTCTCAAGCAACAGCCACAATCCTTGTCAGGGTGAACCACAAAAGTCACTAGATTAACCTGTGCTTAACCCTCTGTTAGCTTGGCACACAAGGCAGCCAGGCTTAACTTGGAGGCAATGTGTAAAGCATTTATGCAGCACACAAATACTCATAGAAAAAAAACACAAATCAAGAAAAATCCCACACAAATTTCGAAAAATAGAATAAATAAAATTACACCAAAACAGATTAAATCCAATTAGTAAAACCAGAGTTATGATTTGTTAAAAATGTTGGTGAAATCTAGTGCCTAAGAGATCAAAGTGCCAATGCTGACACCCAGTCATATGCGACTGGGCCACATTCAAAAGTTATGGCTGACCGCGATGGAGCACGAAATTGGATTGTGCATGGTCTTGGCTTACCTTCGGACTTTTGAAGAAGTTTTCAAAAGAAATGTCTGAGGAGGTAAAGTTCAATGGGGCAAGGCTGCCGGCAGCAGAGGAGGTAGCGCTTGAAGAGGTCGTAGTGAAGATTTCTACGTTTGGACTTGGTCACTCTTTTGGAAGTTGAAAACCTCCAGCAGGAGGAGGTTTCAGCATGTAGCCAACGAGAGTTGCAAGAGTCTGGATTCCCCTTCTGTGAGGAGCTGCTGAGCAGGATTTGCTGCTGCAGAGAGGAAAATAGGGGGAACTACTATGAAGTAAGGATGACTGATAATGCACCTTGGGCAGTTCATTGAGCAGGTTAAGTCCCGGTCTCCTGTTGGTTCTTAGAGCACTTTTTGGCTGAATTGTTTTAAGTCCAAAGTTTTGGATTTGGGCTATATGGGCACTTTTACCACCTCTTCCAAGGGCCTAGAATTGGATGGGTGCCACTTGGAAGGTCAGGACTCCCTCAGGCTAGTTCCATGTGCAGGTTCAAGATGGTCAAAGCTTTTTCTGCTCATGAGGCGCTGAAAGGGAGGCTAGCCAACTATCCTTGGAGTCACTTTGATAGCTCTGGGTTCAAGCAGCAAAGCTGGTCTCAAGCAGCACGGCAGTCTTCTGAAGTACACACCAGGCCACAGGCAGGATCAGAAGGAAACTGAAGAGTCGGTCTGAGGGTCCGATTTTTATTCCTGCTGCCAGCTTTGGAGTGGAAGAAACTTTTGGAGTTCTCCTCCCACAGTTGGTTCTGGAATTACGTGCATCCCGACCCTGGCTGCCGTTTGTCTGGAGTCACAATAGGCTTTGTGTGTGCTGAGGCAACCCTTGGACATTTAATTGGGACTGTCAAAATGTCTGCCGCTCCCATCCTGGGCTGATGGCCCATTCTGCCAACAACAAGCCCTCCTTGTCTGTCTGGGAGGAATACACATAGGCCAACTGCCAGCTACACATAGTCATGTGACCCAGGATAGAAGCTGCAGACACCAAATGTGCCAAACAAGAAAATGTAAACTTTTTAAAAGTCAAAACCAAAACTCTTGCAATGTTCCCAAAATGAAATTATTCTGCTTCCCGGGTAGTTCGTTGATGTCCTCTGGCATGTCGGAAAGGCTGAAAATGCTGTATTTTTTGTCAGGGCAAAACTAAGAGCCACCATAACTAACTGAGGCCTTCTACATGGAGCACTAACTTTCCCACGAGCCACCTATCAGGCATATAGTAATAAAATTAGAATTATATACATGACTACAGTTGGCCAAATAATATACAAATTCTCCTGAAAGAGGTCAACAAGCATTTTCACTCTGAACATCTCCTAAGCCTAGAGTTTTAGAAAACCTAACTAATAACAAATCTTTCAACTACTACAGTAATATATGATATTCAATGTTATAAGAACTCCTGGCTACTGCCTTTAACACAATGCAATAACTACAGTCTCTTAAAGGCATGTTGATTTTGATAAATGATTTTCACATAAGTAGTTTGGACATTTTCCCTTTGTCATGACTATTTATCAGACACATATGAAACCTAGAGCATTCAACATAACTTTTTACAGTGAACTGATCAGGGCAATAGCATTTACCACTGATGTTCCTTCCTAAACAATTAAGGCCTACAGTACTGAGAATAAACTTTCTCACAAAACAATCACCAAGTACACAAACAAATAATCACAAATATACACAAAAGTACAGTGAGCAAAACAAAGTACAAATGATAGTATGTATGATCACCTACCAAGGATTATCACAGGTCAAATCATCTACCACCCAGGGCTCGTCAGAGGAGGCAACTAAAACAAGAATCCCAGCCTATTACACTAATCTGTGAGATTCCATGTAACAAAACACTGCAATTTTCAACCCTACCTAATAACAATTCACCTATAATCCATTTAGTGCTCACGACGAATCATTGACATCCTCAGCACTACCTCAGTATTGCTAAGGTCATCAACAGGTCATCATTAGTACTGACAAAGAAAATGCTTCTGCTTTTAATATCAGAAGCATTTCCTTTTTCAAAATCAAAGTCAGGATGTGAGGCAAAGGCTTCCACACTGAGGTCACAGAAAAATAAAAGAGAAAAGCAGACTTCGCTAATGACGTATAACTCCTAGCACACATCACCATGGGAGAGGCAGCATTAAAAAGAAGACCATGTTACACTTCCAGCGCTGTGTTTTCCCGGTGGATCCCTGCTTGGGGAACATGCTCGACACGTGATGCCCAAGGAAGTATTCACACCACTAAACCAGCAGGAATAGTGATTGCGGGAGAGGGGGGGGGGGTCAGAAATCCCACTAGACTTCAGGGCTTTATTGGAGGCACTATTTTTCAGGGGGAGGTAAGTGGCCTCTCCAACCCAGCCATGTCAGTCTTTCGCCCCCCCCCTAGGGAGTGGATAGGGGATGTTTACCCCCAGTCTGCCCCCCAGGGCAGAAAGCTCACTTGAAGCCATGGAATGGAAGCTGTAGTTTTTTGGGGGAGGGGTGGCCACCTTATGGGCATGGCTTGTGCTCTTATCCACTGTAGGGCAGACAGTCCTCCTGCCCCCCCGCCCCAAGGCATATTTGATGAGTTCATCCCCAATCTGCTCTCTAGGGGCAGAAAGTCCAATTTACCATCAGGGAAGAAATTCTCCCATAACAATGAAGTTGTCATGGGGCTGCCCAGGCATTGGGCTGGGTCCTCGCCCCAGAATGAACAATGGTTTTTTTGACCCTGGAGTACATTTTGCCCATTAAGTGGCAGAAAGCGAACTAGACCACCAGGGAAAAAAGCTGATCTCAAAAAAAGAAGGGGTATGGCCATCTACCCATACCTTGGGCTGTGCTCTCACCCCAGAACAGGTCCAGTAGTCCTCCCACTGGGGCGGATTGCGAAAGTTTACCTCCAATCTGCCCCATGGAAGGCATAAAACCCACTAGACATCCAATGTTTGTTTTGGAAACACAAGTATGGAGTGTGGGCGATAACCCTTATGTTGCGCCTATCCCATGGGCTTGAGCACCACCCAAGGAAACCTACCAAACCTAGGCAGAAATGTCATCACCATAACAAACTCAGGCCTACTTCCATGATCAATTGAGTACAGGTGCTTCCACAACGCAACCGTCAGGCATACAGTCATAAAATTACAAAAATACACTACATGACTGTATTCTGAGATTTCACGTGATAAAATCCTCTCTGAAGGCTTTAAACAGTGTAATAGCAATCATTTGTAAATGTCTTTTAGTTTTAACATACACCTTCCACAATAAATATGTTAGGCCTACTGACTTTGTCATAACTCCTCATAATAAGCAAGCCAAACCCACTCCAATGATCATTGGCTTTACACCATAACCAACTTAGTCGTGCTGTACTGAGCATACTCTATCACTCAGAGAAAGAGAGCAACACAGACTCTTTTTCAGTGGAATCACACACCTTCTGCCCAAATAAATGGAGTGCTCTCATTTATCAACATGTGGGTGAAGCCAAAAGCACCCCATCAGTTGTACTTCTTATAGCTCTTTTCTGTTTCTTAGGTAAGGTCTGGCAACATCTGCACTGTCAAGCCAGACCTAAAAATGAGGGTCTAGTGTCAATCCAGCATGCAGTCCCAGATCTTGTCTAGTTACTGACTACAACCATTTAGGTATGTGAAAACAAATTATATTAGTGAAGGTGAAGTGTGGTGATCATGGATAGGTTAGTAACAGTATTTTCAGTTGTTGATTGGGTGAGGTGAAGCAAGCCCCTCCTCCTCTCTCTTCACTTGTCCATCCCCCAAGTTCCTGCCTTCTTCCCTTGTTGACTACGCCTTTCAGTGACTCCGCCAATGAGAGTGAAGGCAAGACGGACCTGGCTTGGACGAAGACCATAAAACATCTATTGTGTCCACATATTGCATCAGCTGACCTTTAGTGAGGAAGTGAGTTAGACTTTGGCTGCAGCCTCATGGGGCTATAACCCTTCCGATTCATGACCTTTCTTGTTGCTCTACTTGCTTTGGAGGGTTGGAGGCTAGGTATGCTGTAAAACCAGGATTGCTCTATCAGTGTGCCAGAGTTCCTTTGCCAACACACTACAGAGCTGCTTTCCAACTTTGATCTGCACGTTGCAGTGAATATTATATGACCATCGATTGCAAGTGACTAACTTAGTGAGGCATGTTGGGTTCCTCCCTTCCACAGTAGTATTAGCTCAAGCCTTTGGTCTTTGCAGTTTCCTCATGTTTATTGATATATTGGCGACTCCAGCGTGATATGCTAGCTAACCCGATGCTTTGGTTTACTTATTTAATCATAGTTTCCTGTAGCTCATTTATTGCTTCTGCTAATATATGTTACACATTATCTGCTTGCAGAATCTTTTTTTTGTGCCCTTCTGCAAATGAGTACAATTTTGTTCTGCATCTCCTATGCAGCATTCACCTGCAAACACTCCTTATGTCTTCACAAACATTCAAGTGTAAACTTGTTGATAGAAGTCTTATAAGAATCTCTTTCCATGGCTTGTGTATTGGCACAGATGGAAATATGCCCTTAAGCATCTGCCATTCCTGAACTTTGTGTCCAATTTATTTCCACATTAAAGGAATTTCACAAACATATGCCACCAGCCATTGTATTACAGAGGGGTTCTCAAGGGGATAAGTTAGGTCCTCTGCATGGTATGGCCTTCTATTCAGTGATTCAGGGGGCCATGTCATTCAAAGGAGAAATTGGATTTAAATTAGCAGGCAGAGAGGATGAGAGAGCAGGTCAGACTAAGGGAACAAGGACAGCAATATGTGAGTTGGACTTTGACTGTACATCTAAGGATACTTATTTGGGACTCCTCCGTACAATAGTGAATTTGAAGTACTTTCCCCAACCAACAGTAGTGGCACAGAACCAGTAATCCTCCTTGACCGAGGAAGAGAGAACATGCCTGTGCCCGTATGATGCACATTGCAAAAAACACAGTTGATGGACAGAATGTAGAACAATGTCATACATTCACCCCAGTACAAGGATCTGGGCCTAAATCCATCGTTTTTTTGCACTCCACACCACCCTGTGTTAGACACTGGCTATATGCAAATCAGCTCTGACCCTGTGCCTCATGGGAACAGTCCAGTCCGAACTACCAAGCCATGTCTTTCCCAGACCGGAATCAAGCATCCAAGGACCGGTTTCTGGCTATCAGCCTTCATCAGCCTGGATAGCTTGACTCCAGTGGTGTGGAGAGCCTGGGACTCACGTCTGAGCATACCCAGCCCACTCGGGGTGAAAATTGCAAAAAACACAGTTGATGGACAGAATGTAGAACAATGTCATACATTCACCCCAGTACAAGGATCTGGGCCTAAATCCATCGTTTTTTTGCACTCCACACCACCCTGGGTTAGACACTGGCTATATGCAAATCAGCTCTGACCCTGGCCACTGGATTCAAGATAGCCTGGCTGATGAGGATTATGAATCCGAAACCGGTCCCAGGATGCTTGTTTCCGGTCCATGGAAGACATGGCTTGGCAGTTCGGGCTGGACTGTTCCCATGAGGCACAGGGTCAGACTGATTTGCATATAGCCATGTCTGAAATGGGGTGGCTGAGTGGGCTAAAGAATGGTGATGGATTAAACCCAGATCAGTTGACTGGGGGTGAGTGTTTGATTTGCTCAAACGCTCCGTCCATCATCCCCTTTTGTATCGCTTTGTTCGCCCTAAGTGTGGCAGGGTATGCTCAGACGTGAGTCCCTTGCTCACTTGGCCACTGGATTCAAGATAGCCTGGCTGATGAGGATTATGAATCCGAAACCGGTCCCGGGATGCTTGTTTCCGGTCCATGGAAGACATGGCTTGGCAGTTCGGGCTGGACTGTTCCCATGAGGCACAGAGTCAGACTGATTTGCATATAGCCATGTCTGAAATGGGGTGGCTGAGTGGGCTAAAGAATGGTGATGGATTAAACCCAGATCAGTTGACTGGGGGTGAGTGTTTGATTTGCTCAAACGCTCCGTCCATCATCCCCTTTTGTATCGCTTTGTTCGCCCTAAGTGTGGCGGGGTATGCTCAGACGTGAGTCCCTTGCTCACTTGGCCACTGGATTCAAGATAGCCTGGCTGATGAGGATTATGAATCCGAAACCGGTCCCAGGATGCTTGTTTCCGGTCCATGGAAGACATGGCTTGGCAGTTCGGGCTGGACTGTTCCCATGAGGCACAGGGTCAGACTGATTTGCATATAGCCATGTCTGAAATGGGGTGGATGAGTGGGCTAAAGAATGGTGATGGATTAAACCCCGATCAGTTGACTGGGGGTGAGTATTTGATTTGCTCAAACGCTCCGTCCATCATCCCCTTTTGTATCGCCGTATTATGCACATGGCACATTTTCATTGTTTGCACCAAAGGTACACCCAAGGCAAACAATAAAAATTGCTGCATTATGGTGAATGCTCTGCATCCAGGGCAGCCGCAAACTTGCTCTGCCCTGGGGCCAGCGCATTCCTGTGAAAAACGGAGCAGCTGTTTTGAAGCCACCCAGTGTTTTCACAGTGCAGGCAAGACCCCACCTGCACTTTAAAGGGGGTATAGAGATTCCCTTGCAGGCAGGTGCAGGGCTTGACCACACCTTCCTGAAAAGGGATGTCTGGGGGGTCCATGGAATTGCCATGTCCCCATGCAAATGAGGGAATGCCCTCTGAAGATAATGCTGGTTCTTCATGTGTGCCAGCTGTATCGCAAATGTCAACTGCGCCCCCGGGGCACTTTTATAATATAGCCCTTAGTGGTCATGGCATTGCAGGGGAAAAGGAGCACTATTGATAAAGACTCACCATGTGGGGCCCTTCTGTCCTTCCAAAGCCAGGCCACATTCCATTAACCAGGTGTGAGCCGCATACATGTGCTGCTGCAGGGGAGACCTTAGACATGTGTGCATTCAAATAGGCAAACAATAAATGACTACTACATTTCACATTGAAATATGCCAAATCTTCTGCCAGGGCAGTCATAGTAACCTTTTGTCCATGAAAGGCAGTTGTCTATTTAGACACACACACATTTATGTACAGAAATCACATCTATTTTGTTGAAATGTAAAAATGAGTTGCTCTTCAGCTTTCCTTGGCCAAAATACAGCATTTTGGTTTAGTGCATATTCAGCATTGGGCCTCTACACTTCACATACACTTCATAAAGTATTAAGGATGGCGCTATCGCTCAAGTTAGTTTGGGAATTGTCAATGAAGGATTTGCTGAGCTGGCAAAATCAAATGTCAAATATTTGGATGCCTAACTACATTTTTGAATGTATGGTTTTATAGGATTTATTTGCCGAGATAGAATATACAAAGATCATAATTCAAGTAAATAAGTCAACATGTATTGGATATCTTATCCAAAACTATGTGGGTCTTTATGAAGCGATCTATTTAAGGGCTGACCCGTTTGAGAACTTTCCAGGATTACTACTGTCATTTTGCTAAATTGGGTTAACTGTTGAGGGGGGGTGAAGCCCTACTCAAGCAGCAACCCCAATCCTTGTCAGGGTGAGGCACAAGCAAACCCCAAATTAGCTTGTGCTCAACCCTCTGGTAGCTTGGCACTGAGCAGTCAGGCATAACATAGAGACAATATGTAAAGCTTTCATGCAGCACTTCAAACAGTAATAATGTGAAAACCCAACATAAGAGTATCACACATCAATTTAGACAAATAGAGCATAATGGAAAACATAAAACAAGACCAAAAGGGCGAAAATGCCATCAGTAGAACCGGATATGTGCAATTTCAAAGATGTAAGTGGAAATAGTGCCAAAAATCCCAAAGCACCACTTGTGGCCATCAGTGGTGTGAAACTGGGAGAAAACCTGCAAGTTCAGGCCGACTACGATGAAGGTGAGTCGGACACAGGGACCAGGTTAGTCCCACTTAAAAGTCACCTTCAGTTCCGATGACTGTGAAGGAAACCTCAAAGAAATGAGAAGCATTGTGGATGGTCATCGATGTTGCATGAAGAGCAAGCCAGGAATCATGGGCAGTTGTCACTGTAGGGTTTAGATCCTGTTGTCATCGTGAGCAGGCAGGCCGGAGATGTGTTAGGGCACTTCATGTGAGCGGTCAATTCTGTAGAGTGAAGAGTTGGTTTGATGGAACTTTGCGTAGGCGGGCTGGGCAAGTGAGAAGGTTCCAGTGCCAATGGGACCGTTTGTGATTGCGAAGAGCCCAAAAACTTTAAATCAGCCTCTCTGAGCCACACCAAAGGGTTTAGGATCTGAGGAGCATCACCTGGGAGTCGGCGTGCTGGCTCTAGCTAGATTTGGGCACTGGTTCAGGTAGTTTTGACATTGTTATGTACCTGTGGCTCCGAACATGAGGCCAGCATCAAGCATTTGGAGTCACTTTGGGAGTCCTGGGTCAGGTGCAGTTCCAACCCTGCTGACTCAGACAGGAGAGCAGCAGGGCATCAATCCAACAAGGCAGCAGTACAGCGTGACAATAGTCTGGCCGGGCAGAAGTCCAGGGCAGTTGAAGTTCTTTCAGCAGCACAGGAGTCCTTCTTCTTGGTGGAGTCTCCACAGGTCCAGAATCGTACCGAAGAGTTGGTGGCTGAGATCCAATATTTATACCTTGTGGCTCCTTTGAAGTGGAAGAAGCTTCTAGAGGTTTCTTTTTGATTTGCACAGGTTTCCTGCTTCCCTCGCCCTGGCTCTAGACTAACTACTGGGGGATATGCAGTCCGTTTTGTGGAGGCTTGACACAGATTATTCAAGTGTAAGTAGACTGTGCCCAGATCCGCTCACTCATCCTTCCAGTTTTGGCCCATTCAGGCACACCTGAGCCCTGTATTGTGTGAGGCTGCAGAGGAAGAATACATAAAGCTCAACTGTCAGCTACACCCCGCCATGAGGCCGAGAGACAGACTATAGGCACTAAATGGCTAAGGCAGAAAAATACCAAATTTCTAAAAGTTTCATTTTCGAAATTGTAATTTAAAATTCAACTTTACCATATAAGAGGGTTTTTTAATTACAGCTCCACAGATACCAAACATGAACTGGGTACCTGTTCCCATTTGGAAGTTACAGCTTATTAAATGTAATATGACAACTCCAATGTTGTCCTATGTGAGAGGTAGGCCTTGCAGTAGTGAAAACTGATTTAAGAGCTTTTCACTACCAGGACATGTAAAGCTTTAAAGTACATGTCTAACTTTTTAAATGCACTGCAACCTTCCCTTTGGGATGACAGTGCCTAAGTAGGGGTGGCGTGTATGTATTACAAAGGAAGGTTTGGGCCTAGCAAAAGGTTTAATTTGCCAGGTTGAAATGGTAGTTTAAAACTGCACACGCAGACTGCAATGGCAGGTGTAAGACATGTTTGAAGGGACTGCTTAAGTGGACGGCACAATATGTACTGCAGACACATCATAGCATTTAATTTACAGGCCCTGGGTACTTCTAGTAAAACTTTACGAGGGTCTTATGAGTAAATTAAATATGCCAATTGGGGATAAGCCAATGTTACCATGTTAAGTAGTGAGGACAGCCACTTGAGCACGTGTTAGCAGTGGTAAACTGCAAAGAGTCCTATGGCCAACAAAAATGAGATCAGCAAAAATAGAAAACATGAGGATAAAATGTTTGGGGGATGGCTACCCGTAGCCTGACAGATCCCCCCCATTGAAAATGGGGAGAACTACCCGACCTCCTGGGACTTTCCATCACTAAGGTGATGGACAGAGCATCAATAATGGTATGATCTGATCCTCAACAATTTGGAATTCTCAACCATCATCTACATCAACCATCTGAGAGGCCTATGTTAAGTCTAAACCTGGAATTCGGCCCCAAACAGGTGCAGCCTCAGCTTCTTCTGCGCCCAGAACACAGCAAAGGCTTCTCTCTCAATAGGACTCTATCTGTGTTACCGGGGAAGTAACTTCCCAGTAATGAAAGCTACTTTTTGGTCTTGGTCCTCTTCATTTAACTGTGACAATAATGCCCTTATGCTGCATATTGAGGAATCAGCTTGCACAATAAATCCCTTGGAAAAGTCAGGGGCCCTGAGTACAGGGGCTATACACATTGCCTGTTTGAGGGAGTCAAAGGCTTTCTGACAGGCCTCAGTCCAGATCAACTTTCTGGGCTGCTTTATTGAAGTCAGCTCAGAAAAGTGAGCAACAGTGGTGCCATACCCCTTGTAGTAAATAGTGGGGCCCAGGAAGGAACTCACTTCTGCCTTTGTTTTGAGGGGCTCCCAGGCTGTGAAATTGTTTTATCTTGGCCTGGAGGGGCTTCAACTTACCTGTGGTATCCTTTTCTGTGTTATGCATGTGTGTCTTACTGATTGTAGAATGTTATTTATAGAATCTCATGATGTAGTTATGTTCTTATGATGTAGTTGTGTTAGGATTCTAATTGAGGCCAGGACTGTGTCAGTTGCTGCCTGCCTGTGTCTCCTGTGGATGAGATCCTTTCTTCCTAATATAAGAATAAAGAAACCATTTTAATCATCCAACATTTGAGATGTACTTCTTCACATTGGCGACGAGATTGGGATGAAGACTTCCCTTACTACTTTCAACATTCATTTTGAAGAGGAAGAAGAACTTTCTTTTGAAAGACAATTCTCAAAAGGATCTCAACACCAAGCCTCAATTCAAGGTATTTTGCACTACTTGTTTGGACTTTAAGACTCAACCTAAAACAAGATTCTACTTCATTCTACTTTATTTGACTTTCTCTTGTGCTCTTTGAGGCTTGAAAGTGTCAGTCTGTTTGTCACTAATTTTAAAAGCAACAGACTCTTTGGACTTGTCACATTTATACATTTTTTATCTATGAGGCGAGTCATGGAGGAGTTCGTTTGATTTGTCTTCATGCGTTTATAACTGCCTCCCGAGTGAAGAACTTGTTTGCCTGCCGAGTGAAGGACTGTACAGCTCGACCCTTTATTTAAACAATTTGTTTGCGTAGCTGCTTACTTCCTGCCGAGTAAAGGACTTGGCTACTTCCCGTGTGAAAGACTGAGCGCCTGGAGTCTTTGTTTAGTCAACTTCAATACTTCCTTGTCGTGACTGCGAGATTACAGTTCGTGCAATTTGGAAATAAACAATTACCGTCATCTGCACGCTCCTCACTTCTGTCACGCTCCAGGCTCCTCGTTTCTATCACGCTCCAGGCTTCAGTGACACTCCTACAGTGACGCTTCTTCTAACGCTTCTAACGCTGCGCCTCAAGATTCTCTACGCTGCGCTTCACTGACATCATAGAGAGCTCCTTCCTTGACAACAGTTACTTGCCTTGGCAACACTTCACCGGAGTGTCTGTTTACGGTGGCGCTTCGTTCTCATCAATCCTTTTCCTGAAATGGGACATGACATATGAGGAAGGTAACTGTGTTCTATCTTGCCATATTAAAACCATCACAGTACTTCGTGGGATTCAAAGACAGATTACTGGATTTAAATACTTAGAGATTCTTCTCTTTTCTGCGCTGACACACTCAGCTTAATTGTTGTGTGCAATTAACCTTTTCTCTTAAATACATTTTACTTCGTGGGATTTAAAGGCTTGTTCTACTCACACACATATTTTTTTATGTGTGTTCATTTACTAAAAAAAAAAAAAGTACTTTTCTTCAGCCTTTTTAACTATCATTTATTTACAGGTTCTGCTAATATTTTTTTTTTCTCTTCAATAACTAATTCATCATTTATTTACAGGTTGTGCTAATAACTTGTTTCTTTGATAATTACTGCATTAATATTTTGATATTTGATGTCATTTTATTCCTGCTATTGCTAGTTTGACGTATTGATTTATTTCTCTTGTCATTTTATGCTTACTCTTTCTGATATTTTCTGGTGAGTTATGCAGAACGTTACAGCTGCTCCTTTTTTCCTTTCAAAACCAGGGGACCCACCCATTCGCTGGTCCAAATGGAAAAAAGTGTTTTTAAATTATGCAAGGGTCTGTGGTACTTCTCTTTCTGCAGAAAGGAAGTCTGCACTTTTAATGCACTGCTTAGGCTCTGAGGGGCAAGATGTTTTCGAACATTTACCTGAATTGACTACTGAGGAAGCAAATAATTTAAATGAATTTGAGGTCAACATTAAAAAACTGGACAAACATTATTTGCCAAAAGTGAGTACCATCTTAGAAAGGTACCACTTTGGCAGGCGCATGCAGAAAGATGAGGAGTCTATAGAGACTTATGTCACGGCTTTACGTAAATTGGCTGCCACTTGTAAATTTGAAGGTACTTTGGAAGAACGATTACGTGATCAATTCATGTTAGGATGTTGTTTAGAAAAAATTAAGGACGAATTGTGGCAGAAAGATGATCCTAATTTAGATGAAGTCATCGCCATAGCCAAAAGACTAGAACATTCTGATGCATGTGTAAAGGTTTTTAAGAAAGAAAAGGAAACCTCGGAGGAAAAAGTCTTGGTTGTTAATAAGAATAAGTCCCTAGAAAAACCAGACCTGAAATCTACTACTAGAACCTCTAAGAAAACGTCCAGCTCCACTCCTTCTTCTTATAAATTTTCCAGAACCTCCACTAGTTCAAAACTAAAATGTTTTCGTTGTAATGCCTTTGATCATTTAGCCAATGATAGGTCATGCCCTGCTTTGTCTTCTAAATGTAACAACTGCGGTAAGGTAGGGCATTACTCGAAGGCTTGCAGGTCTCAAATAATCAACAAAAAAAAACAAGTGAAAGAAGTGTTGATTGATGATGACTCTGACTCTAATTCTGATGACTTACATTGTGGTGAGATTTCTGTATTTGATGAAGACTTTGATCCTGATTCAAATGAGTTACATTGTATTGAAATTTCCTTATTCAATGGGAAAAAGTGTAAAGGTGCTGTTGATGTTGTACGCATTGATAATTGTGAAGTCAAAATGCTATTTGACTCTGGGGCAAAAATCACATTAATACCCAAAGTTTTCTTTGATGAGAAACTTTTTGGAAAAGTAAAAGTTTTTAAACCTGACATAAGACCACTGGCCGATGGGAGAAAACCTATTAAACTCGTGGGTTATTTCAATGGTCAAATAAACTACAAGGGACGACTTACTGCAGGTAAAATTTACATCTCCTGCAGGGGGGACAGCATTCTAAGTTGGTTTCATTAGGCAGACTTACATCTTGCTTTACTTCCTGGTGAGAATCCTTGCATCGTTCTAAGAGATATAGAATCTCACTCTAGTGAAAATAATCCCATCTTAAATGATGTGTCTCCATGTACATCTGGCTGTAATGTGGTAACTGTACAAAAAACCTCTAATTTGAGTGAAAGTGAGGGGTCTTATCCTGATTGGCGAAGACTATTCGAAAGTGTCTTTAGTGACAAGCTTGGTTGTCTTTCTGGTTATGTTCATAATATTATTTTGAAGACAGATGCAGTTCCAATGGCATGTAAAGTGCGTAGCGTTCCTTTAGCAATGCAGGAACCTATGCGGTTGGAGTTAGAGAAACTTTTGAGTGATGGAATCATTGTGAAATGTGAGGCAAGTGAATGGGTTTCGCCTGTTGTTTTAGCTCGTAAACCCTCAGGCGAGATTCGTTTTTGTGTTGACCTTAGGGGTCTTAATAGAGAGATTGTGGCAGATAAATATCCTCTTCCTAATATCAATACCATGTTAACTCAACTGGGAGATGCTTGCATGTTCTCCACTCTCGACCTGAGGGCGGCATACCATCAGGTGAGGATTGATGAGGCGTCCATGGGTTTCACAACCTTCATCACACCCTTTGGCACATTTAAGTTCACTCGCTTACCTTTTGGATTAATCTCTGCAGCCTCTGTTTTTCAGCGAGTGATGGAGGATGTATTGAAGGGTATTACTGGAGTTAAAATTTATCAGGATGATGTACTTGTGTTCGGGTCATCACAATGTGAACATGATCTTAGAGTTAGATCTGTTCTGGAACGTTTCGAGGACAGAGGATTGACTTTAAGGGAAAACAAGTGCAGATTTAATTTGACTGAGATTGACTATTTAGGTCACTGTTTGACTCCTGATGGTGTAAAACCAAAGGAAAAGTTGGTGAAGACTATACACAGCTTGCCTACGCCAAAGTCTAGAGAAGAGTTGGTTACCTTTTTAGGTATGGCAGAGTATTATAACAAATTTGTGCCTCATTTTGCAAATAAAACTTCTAACATGAGAGCTTTGTTGAAAAAGGGGGTAAAGTTTTCTTGGTCTCAGGTATGCCAAAAGGAATACGAACTTGTTAAACAAGATTTAAGTCTAGCTCCTTCTTTACAAAGTTTTGACGTTAATAATGATTCAATTTTGGTCACAGATGCTAGTTCCCGTGGTTTAGGAGCTGTGCGCAAGCAAATGAGGGATGGGAAAGAGATTACCATCTTGTTTCTGTCTAGATCCTTAGTTGGCCCGGAGTTGTCATATTCTGTGATTGAGAAGGAGGCTCTTTGTATTTATTGGGCTATTAGGAAATTGAAGAAGTTTCTGTGGGCTAATTCATTTGTGGTTCACACGGATCATAAACCGTTGAAGGAGGTCTTTTATAAATAAGGATTGGATGCCATTTCTTCACGTATCTGCAAATGGGTTATCGCTCTCCAAGAATTTGAATTTGATGTGAGGTACTTACCGGGTGTGAATAATAAGGTTGCAGATTGTCTCTCTAGATTGGTTGTGGAGCAGAATGACCAGAACTCTTTATCATCTGAGGATTCGTGGGAGATAGATGAGTTCAAGGTGTGTGAGATTGTTGAAGGAATTATCCAAGAGAGTGATTGGAGAGATGCCATGGGTACAGACTTTGAGTTACAGGAAGTTTGTAACTTGTTAAGTAAAGGTTGGCCATGTCTTAAAAATCTGAGTGATAGTGCCAAGAAGTACTGGAATGTCAAGGATGAGTTGTCCTTAAAGGATGGTTTGTTGTGGAGAGGCACAAGGCTTATTCCACCTTCTTTGATTAGGGAGAAAATTCTTCTTTTGGCCCACCAAGGACATCAAGGCATATCCAAAACTAAGGAGAGGATACGGTTACATTTCTGGTGGCCAGGTATTGATCTTCTGGTAGAACGGATGATTCGTGATTGTGTTGAATGTAGCTCCTCTGACAAAGTTTGTAAGACAAGGACACAACCAATGGTTATAAGGGATATGCCGGTGCGTTGTTGGCAGGATGTAGCCCTGGACATCCTAGGTCCCATTTCTTCTGGGAACTCTCAACAGTATGTGCTAGTCATGATGGATATGTTCTCACGATGGCCGGAGATAAAAATCACCCAAAACATTGAGACCAAGGATGTAGTAAAATTTTTACGTGATGTTTTTAGTAGGGAGGGGTTTCCTGAAACTATCCTTACTGATAATGGGGTACAGCTAGTATCAAAAGAAATGGAAGATTTCTTGGCTAGTAAAGGTGTTAAACACAAGCGTTGTTCACTTTACCATCCGGAATGTAACGGAATGGTGGAAAGGTTCAACCGCGTACTCAAGGAATCTATTCAGATTTCTGAAGATCAAGGCTCGGATTGGAAAAATAACCTGATGGAGAGAGTAATGGTTTATAGGATTACACCACATTCCACCACAGGGGAGATCCCTTTTGTACTTTTTCGAGGTCGCACTCCAAACACTTCTATATTTCAGTCTTGGATGAGAAATTTAGGGGTGGAAACAAGAAATCTTAACAAGGGCCTTGATCCATTGAAGCAAAAGGTGAAGTCAGAACTGAGAAAGAAGAATTTTGATAGCAGACATGCAGTTGCTCATACCATGGTGTGTGTTGGAGATCGGGTGAGAATTCGTCTTCCACTTAGATCTTCAGGGCCAAAGTTTTCTTCTCCCTTTTATGTCACGAAACTGTTTCGTAATGCCGTTAAGCTAAATGATGGAAGAATTTGGAATTTGAATCGAATTGGTTTTTTTTCAGGTCCTACTGAGAAGAATGTAACAAACAGTGTTAAGTCTGATGCTCCTGTCAGGAAAAGCACACGTTTAAGTCGTGCTCCTACTGCTCTAAATGATTATATTTTGAAATAGCATTTTTTTTTTTTTTTTTTGTGTTTTCAAGGGAAGGTGTGTGGTATCCTTCTCTGTGTTATGCATGTGTGTCTAACTGATTGTAGAATGTTATTTATAGAATCTCATGATGTAGTTATGTTCTCATGATGTAGTTATGTTAGGATTCTAATTGAGGCCAGGACTGTGTTAGTTGCTGCCTGCCTGTGTCTCCTGTGGATGAGATCCTTTCTTCCTAATATAAGAATAAAGAAACCCTTTTAATCATCCAACATTTGAGATGTACTTCTTCAACTTACCTATGCCCTCCAGGTGTCCCAAGTATAACACAAACACCTGCCCTTTCTGGTACTTTCTGGCCTTCACAGTCAGGGCTGTCTGTTGCAGAGCCTGGAACACTTCCTGGGCGTGAAGCGGGTAGTTCTCCTTGCTTCTTTCGAAGACAGATATGTCATCCAGATAAGCTGAACTGAAGGCCTTATTTTCCTCCAAAACCTGGTTCACCAGCCTCTGGAAAGTAACAGAGGAATTCTTCGGGCCAAAGGGCATTACCTTGAATTGGAAATGGCCCTCTTGTGTGGAAAATACCGATCTCTTTTTAGCCCCCTCAGTTAGGGCAATCTTCCAGTACCCTGAGGTCAAGTCAAAAGAACTCAAGGACTTTCAGCCCCTATCCGATCAAAGAGCTCATCATCTCAGGGAATGGGTTGAGCATCAGTCTTTGTGACTGATTTGCAGCCCAGTAGTCCATACAGAACTGGAGCTCTGGTGTGGTTCCCGGCGGGGTAGCCTTTGGAAGCAGCACCACTGGCTGGCCCTTGGAACTGGGAGCTCACTCACTCCCGACTCCAGCACCTTGCAGACCTCCTCCCAGATGCTGGCCCTCACCTTGTCTATGAGTTTTGTATTTTACAGGGCGACTGCCACCAGTGTCAATATTGTGGGTGCGTATGTGTGAACACCCAAGGGAGAGAGAGAAAAAAAGCAAACAGTCCCAATATCTGGTGACAGTCCCTCTGTGCCCTCCAGTCAGAGGAGTAGGGGAGAGGTTGACATCCTCAACTGACCCATCTTTCTCCTTGGATGAAAGGGGATCAAGGAGAGGTTCACACTTCTCCTCTACTCCAATCATATGGCACCAACAACATGGTGATCTCAGACCTCTCATAGTTGGGCTTCAGGTGGAGATCTTGAGGTCCACTAGGTAGGTAGATGGCCTGCCCCTTCTGCTGAATCATCTCATAGGGCCCTGTTAAATGATGTTGGAAGGCTAAGGGCTCAACTGTCTCCATCCTCCACAATTTCTGGCCGGGCAGATACTCAAATGAAGTGGCCTTCTGGTCATGCTAATGCTTCATCACCTCCTAGCTAGCTATTAAGTTCTCTGGAAACCTTCTTCCAGAAATTCTGTATTTGGTTGGGGAAAGCTAACATATAGCTAACCAAGTCCTGAAGGGGTTTCTTGGGAACTTGCTCCTACTCCTCCATCACCAAGCTGAGAGGTCTCCTAAGAGGGAGACGATAGAGAACTTCAAAAGGACTGAACCCTGCTCTTTTGTGTGGTACTTCCCTATATGAAAAGAGTAGGCAGGGGAAGAGGACGTCCTACTTGTGCTTCATCGGCTGTGGTTGCCCCATAATCATGCCTTTGAGGGCCTTGTTGAACCTCTCCACAAGCCCATTAGTTTGGAGGGGGTAAGGTGTGGAGAATGTGTAGGTTATTCAACATTTCTCCCACATTGACTTCCTGTACGCAGACATGACGTTGGTATCCCTGTTTGACTTTCCTGTTGGAACCCACTTAGATATAAATCCCCATCTGGGCCCTAGCCACTGCAGGTGCAATTATGGCCCTCAGAGGGATGGCCTCTGGGTACTGTGTGGCATGTTCCACCAGCACTACGACAAACTTGTTGACCAAGGCAGTTTTGCGGTCCAAGGGACCACCAATATCTATGGCAACCCTTTCAAAGGGGAAGCCAATGACAGGCATGGGAGGCAAGGGAGCCTTGAACATCTTCCCTGTCTTCCTACTTTCTTTGGTTTGCAGGTGAGACAAGTCCTACAGAAAGCATCTGAGGTTGTTCTCATCCAGTGCCAATAAAAGTGGGTAACAAGTCTGTCAATGGATGTGTCCTGCCCCAGATGTCCTGCCAAGGTTATCTCATGAGACAGACCCAGTAGGCAGACCCTGCAACACTTGGGGCCCATCAGCATGCTTGTTGTCACATGCACCAGCACCTTAGGCTGACTGCAAAAGAGTTTGTTCGCCCAGTAAATAAGATGATCTCCAGAGGTGTTTACTGCTGCCTAGGCTTCGTCCTGCCACCTCAGCCCATCTAGGGTTGGGCATACTCTCTGCGCTTTGCAGAATTCCTCTGTGGTGGACCAAACCTTAACTTTCCACCAAGGAAGCTCAGGAAGGTCACCTAGAGAGGCAATGTCCTCTCTGGTCAGCTCCTGGGCCACGTCCTCTCGCCCCCCTATCCACCAGTATGTTGGGGGAATGTCAGTGGCTGGTTTCCCATGCCCCCTGTCCTTCCCTTTTCCTGCCGCTGCCTGGACCATGTTTCCTTGCTCTCTTAATTCTCCTTTCGACTTCCTTCCAGGCAGTGTGCTTCATGTCATGCCCTAGCAAATACTCCACAGGCATAGCAGGGCTCACAGCTACCCAAAGATAACATACAACTCCCCCTAACTAGAAGGGAATGAGAGACACTGGGTAGTTGCTTTTGGTTTTCTGCTACTACAATCTGGTAAAATGTATTGGGTATCACATTGTCTGAGGACACCAGATGGCATCTGACAGTAGTCATACTGGCTCCTGTGTCTTTCAGAGCCTCCACTCTCTGCCAATTGATTTTGACTCAGTGCCTACACTTGGATGTATTGGCAGTCCTTTGGGCTTTAGGTATCATCTCTCCATCACGCAGGGACACTAAAGTAACCTCAGCTGCCCCCCCACTTACTGGGGCCATTTCTTCACCAAATGATACACTAGCCAACCCCTGGGACTGCCCACCACCGAGAGGCCTGTGCTCTCTTGGAGTACTTAGTATTTCTCTTGATGTACCCATACTGGTAGCACTCGTAGCACTTATGAACTGGGAAGGGTACCCTTTCCCCTGCAACCAATTTTTAGGCCCTTGTGAGAACTCATTTTTTGCTTTTATCTCCTTCCTCCTTCTCTGTTGGGAACCCCGACCAGCCTTTTGGGAGTCTCACTTCCGATGCCTTCTTTTATACCGGAGTACCAACCCAGAGCTCTGCATCCTCAGCAAGTTTCCTGGGGCCAGTCATCTTGCTATTTATCAGGTTGTGGCGCAGCTCTGTAAACCAAATATTAAGCATTTGATCCCTCAGAATCAGGTTGTACAGCCCATCATAATCAGTTTTGGAGTTTTTGACTGTTCCTGAACCTCTGGCGGTATTTCCCAGGGCTTAGCCCAGACTTGGTGACAAGGATGGTATTCATGGGGGCACACTTGATCCAGTAATTTACTATTAATGTGAGTAGTGAATCCCTCCACACTTTTGGCATATGCTTCCACAAGCAACCCAACCCCCGCCCCCCCCATGCTCCTCTTGAATCTCATGCACCCTCGGGGCTACCTCATCTGTACAAGCCATTTATTAGTATTATCTCAGACCACATAGTTGGGCACCAGGTCTTTGACTTTAGGACTTTCTTATCACATTCAGACACTACAGGTAAGATGCCACTATTACTACTGGGTTATGTTCTGTCTAGCTTCAGTCTCCAGTTCTTTCAGGCTTCTCTCATGCTTGAGCAGCATTTTATTTTCTGCCAAGGCTCTCTCAGCTTTATTTTCTTCTGCCTCTAATCTCATTTTAGCCAACTGCAGCTTGAGCTCCCATTCTGACTTCCTTTCCTTCAGGCCCTCTGGTGACAGGCCCTTTGAAGACACACTGCTTTCCATCCTCACACAGGGATCTCTCTCGCTGAGCAGATGGTCAACCTCTTCTGGGAGCTCCTGCTCAGGGCATACAGCCAGGTCACCTTACATTCCCAAATCAAGTTACCCCCTCATCAGGATACACATTGTAAGGATCCTGATTCTCAGAATCATCAGGTTGGAATTGCATCCTAGTGACTTCCTCATAGGAGTTGAGGACTGTCTGAAGGGTCATATCTGTGGCTTTCTTTCGTGTATGTAGCCCCCTCTCCTTTCAGAGTTTCTGAAAATAGGTAGGGAATTTAAATTTAGAAAAAAGGAAAAGCAGCTAATTTGAAACCTAGGGAGAATTTTAAAACACTTGATTTGGTCTCGATAGCTTATTTGGGATTTTAGTGTAACACAAAGTCACTGTCATAAGCCACCTACCTGAATTCCAGATGATTACAATGGGGTGACAACGCTAGTTCCCAAATCCTCCTGAGAATTATCCTCGGTTTACAGGAGGAGCCACAGCTCTGGTGGCAAATACAAGAGGGTTAGGATGGAGAGAGGGGGTAGAGTCAAAGATGCTGTGGCTCGTCTACTTAACAGCAACACTGCAGCAGGCATTCACACCAGTCTGATGAATGGTACCAGCAGATATGATACCTATAAACAAACAAATAAGAATGCTTTAGTCTAGCATTAACTCTATCTCATAAGGTATCACCTCACAAAAGCTTTTCAAATCTCAACCAACCTTTAGTTTTGTTGTTATTTTTTCATTTAGATTGTCTATAGAGGTTCCTTTATCAAACGTTTTTAAACTGTAGTGAGTATGGTTTCAGCCTTAAACCCACAAGCAAATTTGGACTGGGTTAGTTTCACCCAAGTAATCTCTGGCAGAGCCCTTCCAACAGTTTGCACAAGTTGAACATAAACACTGATTATCTTTGTTTGCAGCACGATATTGTGACTGAGTTAGTAAAACCAAGTCTGTTATTGCATCTCTCCTTTTCTTCTTGTTCTTTTTCCCATCCAGGTTCGAGACTAATAGAGGGCTTTCTTTGCAGTGAAATCCAAACAGGAGGGTCAAGGGAGAGGGCAAGACAGAGCCCTTGAAGCCAGGAAACAGGTAAGTGGCAGGCGAAGAGGTAAGCGAAGGGGAGGAGTGTGGACGATCTTTGAATAAGACTGCTTTAGAACGTTCATAAAGGTCACATTTTAATTGTGTGTAACAAGGAAAAGGTGTAAATAATTAACTTGATGAGGGCTGTCTACCGGAAGGTTCACGTTGAGGTTATCTACGCCGGTTGCTTGATGTTTGTTCTGGTGGATTTTCTAGATGTTTCTGTGGTGCCTGAAACCTGACATTGTATATGCAAGGTAAAACATTTGTAAAAGCTTTTAAGCTTTTTCAAACAACCTGGGGAACACCAGCAGGAGCTAGCTATTGCCAACAGCATGTAATATGGTCCAACGTCAGGGTACAAGACGTTTGTTCATTCATAAGTGTTGGGAGCAATGATATGAGGCATGCCAGTGATGGAGCAAGGATTCAAGAAAACGAAACTTCCTTGGAGCAAACCTTCATTAACTTTTACTAACCACTAAAACTGTGGATGAGACAAGACTAATACGCACCAAACCCCGACACATGGGGTGAAAGCTTTACTCAAGCTTAATTAATATGGAATAAAATGCAACGCGATCAAAACACATTTTAAATAAGAAAAACGCTTTGTGCATGTGCAAACTGGAATTACTTAGAGATAACGTGACTAACCCCCTTTGAGAGGGAAAAACTACCACACATGCGCAAGAAGGACTAACATGAGGCACCACATGCCCTGCATATGCTTGCTTGAACTAAGCTGCTGTTAATGCTTTTGCTCATAGAAATAATACTAACATGGAATAGAGTAGAAGTGGGTGATTAAAAAAATAACATTTGTTTATGTTTCTTTTAGTAATAGAGTGCATTTGGGCTTGTTAAGCCAATAACAGAAGGAGAAAATGGCGATGGATAAAAAACGAGTCGCGCATGCTCAGTGATTACGTGAGATGATCCAATGACCGAAAAGCTGAATAGCTGCCAGACGTCAAGCACAGAAGACGTGGGAAAGAGAAGACGTGTATCACTCGTCCATGTAGCCTGTATTGAATGAAATGATTACAATGCTAACAATATATGTATGGGAAGAGAAAATCATCAATGAGCTAAAGGGGAAGGGTTTGGAAGACGTACTTTAATAAAAATGAATATGTCAGCATAGTGTGATGAAGACTCCTCAAGCCTTGCCCAATCATATTTCGTATTTTACTAATATTTGCAACTATTGAGGGTGGGACATGTTGAAATGCAGACTATGACTAGAGTAGCTTTGAAAGAGAGCTTAGACGGCTCCTTGATAGAGAGAGATTCGAGAGCACGGAGAGAAGAGAACTGAGAGAGAGCTACTGCTGCTGGATCGAGAGAGAGAAGAAGAGAGCAGTCTGGGAAGATTCAGATCCAAATGACAGCCTGATTAGATTCAAGGATTGTGGAAGAATATCGAGGAGGGGGTCAGTGTAAGAGAGGGATGCACCCTGATGCGTCAGGTTTTGTAGAGAAAACTAGTAAGTATCTGCCTTGTCCAAATCCTGTCCTATAGTCTTTGTCTCCTGATTCTAATTCAGGGGACCCCCACTAGTCCTTTGGCCAGAGGGTTGGTTTTCGCTATTTCTAACAGGTAAATAGTATTCCATCTCAAAGTTTGCATATTTTTGATTTGTATCTTTTGTCTCTTCATCTATCCACTCTTATGCATTGATTTGTTGAATGAACTTGTGTCTATGAATATATTTGCTAAATGAATTTTTCTCTCCCATATGAAGAATGATGGAGTTTGCACTGTGAAACCGTATTAATGAGCGTTCAATTTATGACTGAAATCCTAGATAAAATAATGAATCTAACCCAGAGCCTGCGGGTATTTCACTGAGACCTGTGAATTAGTTAGGTAATTGTTAATATCACCAACAACTAACTCAACTAATGGTCCATCGACCAGAGGAAAGAGCGTAAGCAAATTACAAAACTTGACAGCGGATTTGTGTAGGGAGTGTTTAGGAACATTTGAGTAAATGTGTATTGGCCCTATTGAGATATATGGTTTGTGAATTGTTCATCCCTGGTGCTTTCCGCTGGATCACCGGTATATTGTGATAGTCAAGATAGGTGAGCTCTGGCAGGAATCCTGACAATCACTGTATTGCAATGCACAAACACAAGTCTGAACCCTCACCGCTGATTACCAAAGTGAGAAATTGGATTACTGGTTGAGAGGGGTGAAACCCTACTCAAGCAGCAGCCATAATCCTTGTCAGGGTGAGGGACAGGCAAATCCCAAATTAACCTGTGCATAACCCTCTGGTAGCTTGGCACACAGCAGTCAAACTTAACATAGAGGCAATGTGTAAAGTATTTACGCAGCACTTCAAACAATCATTGTCCTAAATTAGTGTGGAGTTTCTCTTGTGTTGTGTTTTCATTGTTTGAAGTGCTGCATAAATACTTTTCACATTGCTTCTAAGTTAAGATTAACTGCTTTGTGCCGAGCTCTGATAGGGTTACGTACAGGTTAATTTGGGTTGCCTGTAGCTTCACCCTGACAAGCACTGTGATTGCAGCTTCAATATGGTTTCACTCCCCTCAACCAAGAACCAATTTTCTAACACAACAAAGCCCTAAAAACAAATACTGAGTGACGCCCACAGGGGAACCACCAATAAAAACTTTGCCCATACAGTTTTCAAGTGCAAATAGTAGTTGCACCTAAAGAAGAAAACACAAATCAATATACATCATGGGAAGTGCCCACATAGGTCAGCACAGTCCCAGTTAGTGGACTGGAGTCCATAGTTTCAACTGAGCCCTAGATGCAAATACTGAAAGCAGCCATGGGCAAACATGCTAAAACTAGCTTGCACCATCTTATTCCCGAGTGCATATGCTGGAGGTACGCACTGGGCATGATGCTTCTGAAATGAGGTTTCCTGGGGTTACACCAGAGTCTTGCAAATTCCGTAGGCATGCAAAGGAGACATACAATATTGATGGGTGCTAGAGTAGTCCAAGTACTTTGAAAATGCGCAGCACCCTTACCAGTAAATACCAAGAGCCAATTTACAAGAACTGGCCCATGTCTGCATATTAGCAGAGATGCGTCAATTGATTTAGGTCCCATTGAAAAAAAAACCTTGCGCCACCATGGATGCTTCGCATTTACAATGTGTTGCAAGGCGCAAGGATAGACAGATGCGTGAGTATCTTTTGACGTACAGGCAACACATTGCTGGAGTTGTGTTGCAGGCACTCCGACAACTCCAGCAATGGTTAGGAATGCCTATTCCTAACATGCTGTGTCACTCCTTATGCCTGCCTCAAGCAGGTGTAAGGTTTTGACGCAGTGGTATCGTAAAAGTGACTCTCTGAAATCTTGTCGATTTCACTGCATCACTTTTACGAGGCTTTCTCATGTCCAAACGCCCACCCTGCATACATTATACCTGACGCAGGTATAATGTAGCGCAGGGCTTTACACGTTGTAAATATGTCGCAGCGTGGCGCATTGATTATGATGCTGCTGCATCATAGAAGTGACGCAACGGCAGCGTAAAGTTGTTGCAAGGGGCTTGTAAATCTGCCCCTAACTGCGGAAGATTACAACATTCTCTGCTATTGAAGAAAGCAGAAGTCTTTTACTCAAGACAACATCATCAGTAAGGACACGTTTCCCCTGAAGCTTTAGGGTGCAGCAGCTACCTCGAAAAAGTTTGCCAACTGAGAAAACACATAAAAAGGCAGAAAAACATTAAAACCTGTGCCATAAGGGTGCACTAAGGTACATCATCAGAATCAAATTGTAAGAGACCAATATGGACAATGGCTAGTACTGGAAAGGCTAAAGGGTAGGAAAAGACAACAATAAAGAATAGTCACAGGCACTGTATACATATGTGACAGTTAAATTAGCAAGCATTCAAAGTAATAACCTAGGAAGCATGCATATCCAGAGACTGATAATGCAAGGAAGCCAACGGATACAAATTTACACTAATTTCAAGGGCATGGCCTTTTTAAAAAAAAAGAATGAGGTGGCATCAGCTCAACTGGTCTGCACAAAGAGACCTGAATTTCTCTCGTAGAACACAGCCCTGGAATGCAGGGAAAAGTGCCCCATGCTATGAAAAAAAAGAGTATTTACAACAAGGGGTGGTGAGGGACAGAGTCTCTGAATTAAGCAGAATACTCTCACCCAGTCAAGTGATCAGGGCTAGATCCAACACCGTTTTTTAGCTCATTGCACCATCCCAGTTTCAGCACCTGGCTGTATGCAAATTAGTCTGTCCCTGGCCCAGTGCATCATGGGAACAGGGCAGACCAGACTACAAAAGCCAATTCTTACACTGGGAAGGAAACAATGTTCCGGGGACCGGTTTCTGGCATTACAACCGTCTTCGGCCCGGCTTGCTTGAATCCTGATGGTGCAATGAGCAAGGGACTCATGTCTGAGTATACCCTTCCACGCTTAGGGTGGACAAAAATATTTACAACAAGGGGTGGTGAGGGACAGAGTCTCTGAATTAAGCAGAATACTCTCACCCAGTCAAGTGATCAGGGCTAGATCCAACACCGTTTTTTAGCTCATTGCACCATCCCAGTTTCAGAACCTGGCTGTATGCAAATGAGTCTGTCCCTGGCCCAGTGCATCATGGGAACAGGGCAGACCAGACTACAAAAGCCAATTCTTACACTGGGAAGGAAACAAGCTTCCGGGGATCGGTTTCTGGCATTACAGCCGTCTTCGGCCCGGCTTGCTTGAATCCTGATGGTGCAATGAGCAAGGGACTCATGTCTGAGTATACCCTTCCACGCTTAGGGTGGACAAAAATATTTACAACAAGGGGTGGTGAGGGACAGAGTCTCTGAACTAAGCAGAATACTCTCACCCAGTCAAGTGATCAGGGCTAGATCCAACACCGTTTTTTAGCTCATTGCACCATCCCAGTTTCAGAACCTGGCTGTATGCAAATTAGTCTGTCCCTGGCCCAGTGCATCATGGGAACAGGGCAGACCAGACTACAAAAGCCAATTCTTACACTGGGAAGGAAACAAGCTTCCGGGGACCGGTTTCTGGCATTACAGCCGTCTTCGGCCCGGCTTGCTTGAATCCTGATGGTGCAATGAGCAAGGGACTCATGTCTGAGTATACCCTTCCACGGTATACACCCGTTACGACGCAACTTTTACTCCGCACTACCATTACAACGCGGGCATTACAACGCATGACATTACAACGCATTGCGCTGGGGGGCGCTCTAGGATAAGAGGTAAGTTTAATTTACTATCCAACACCTTCCCTAGGGTCCACGGGGACTGGAGTTAGAATAGTAAATTATACTTACCACTATCCAGCACCCCAAAGCGCTATGCGTTGTAACGGTATTCGTTGTAAATACCGCGTTGTAATGGTATGCGGAGTAAAAGTATGCGTTGTAACGTCATACATCCCCCTTCCACGCTTAGGGTGGACAAAAATATTTACAACAAGGGGTGGTGAGGGACAGAGTCTCTGAATTAAGCAGAATACTCTCACCCAGTCAAGTGATCAGGGCTAGATCCAACACCGTTTTTTAGCTCATTGCACCATCCCAGTTTCAGAACGTGGCTGTATGCAAATTAGTCTGTCCCTGGCCCAGTGCATCATGGGAACAGGGCAGACCAGACTACAAAAGCCAATTCTTACACTGGGAAGGAAACAAGCTTCCGGGGACCGGTTTCTGGCATTACAGCCGTCTTCGGCCCGGCTTGCTTGAATCCTGATGGTGCAATGAGCAAGGGACTCATGTCTGAGTATACCCTTCCACGCTTAGGGTGGACAAAAATATTTACAAAAAGGGGTGGTGAGGGACAGAGTCTCTGAATTAAGCAGAATACTCTCACCCAGTCAAGTGATCAGGGCTAGTTCCAACACCATTTTTTAGCTCATTGCACCATCCCAGTTTCAGAACCTGGCTGTATGCAAATGAGTCTGTCCCTGGCCCAGTGCATCATGGGAACAGGGCAGACCAGACTACAAAAGCCAATTCTTACACTGGGAAGGAAACAAGCTTCCGGGGACCGGTTTCTGGCATTACAGCCGTCTTCGGCCCGTCTTGCTTGAATCCTGATGGTGCAATGAGCAAGGGACTCATGTCTGAGTATACCCTTCCACGCTTAGGGTGGACAAAAATATTTACAACAAGGGGTGGTGAGGGACAGAGTCTCTGAATTAAGCAGAATACTCTCACCCAGTCAAGTGATCAGGGCTAGATCCGACACAATTTTTTAGCTCATTGCACCATCCCAGTTTCAGAACCTGGCTGTATGCAAATGAGTCTGTCCCTGGCCCAGTGCATCATGGGAACAGGGCAGACCAGACAACAAAAGCCAATTCTTACACTGGGAAGGAAACAAGCTTCCGGGGACCGGTTTCTGGCATTACAGCCGTCTTCGGCCCGGCTTGCTTGAATCCTGATGGTGCAATGAGCAAGGGACTCATGTCTGAGTATACCCTTCCACGCTTAGGGTGGACAAAAATATTTACAACAAGGGGTGGTGAGGGACAGAGTCTCTGAATTAAGCAGAATACTCTCACCCAGTCAAGTGATCAGGGCTAGATCCAACACTGTTTTTTAGCTCATTGCACCATCCCAGTTTCAGAACCTGGCTGTATGCAAATGAGTCTGTCCCTGGCCCAGTGCATCATGGGAACAGGGCAGACCAGACTACAAAAGCCAATTCTTACACTGGGAAGGAAACAAGCTTCCGGGGACCGGTTTCTGGCATTACAGCCGTCTTCGGCCCGGCTTGCTTGAATCCTGATGGTGCAATGAGCAAGGGACTCATGTCTGAGTATACCCTTCCACGCTTAGGGTGGACAAAAATATTTACAACAAGGGGTGGTGAGGGACAGAGTCTCTGAATTAAGCAGAATACTCTCACCCAGTCAAGTGATCAGGGCTAGATCCAACACCGTTTTTTAGCTCATTGCACCATCCCAGTTTCAGAACCTGGCTGTATGCAAATTAGTCTGTCCCTGGCCCAGTGCATCATGGGAACAGGGCAGACCAGACTACAAAAGCCAATTCTTACACTGGGAAGGAAACAAGCTTCCGGGGACCGGTTTCTGGCATTACAGCCGTCTTCGGCCCGGCTTGCTTGAATCCTGATGGTGCAATGAGCAAGGGACTCATGTCTGAGTATACCCTTCCACGCTTAGGGTGGACAAAAATATTTACAACAAGGGGTGGTGAGGGACAGAGTCTCTGAATTAAGCAGAATACTCTCACCCAGTCAAGTGATCAGGGCTAGATCCAACACCGTTTTTTAGCTCATTGCACCATCCCAGTTTCAGAACCTGGCTGTATGCAAATGAGTCTGTCCCTGGCCCAGTGCATCATGGGAACAGGGCAGACCAGACTACAAAAGCCAATTCTTACACTGGGAAGGAAACAAGCTTCCGGGGACCGGTTTCTGGCATTACAGCCGTCTTCGGCCCGGCTTGCTTGAATCCTGATGGTGCAATGAGCAAGGGACTCATGTCTGAGTATACCCTTCCACGCTTAGGGTGGACAAAAATATTTACAACAAGGGGTGGTGAGGGACAGAGTCTCTGAATTAAGCAGAATACTCTCACCCAGTCAAGTGATCAGGGCTAGATCCAACACCGTTTTTTAGCTCATTGCACCATCCCAGTTTCAGAACCTGGCTGTATGCAAATTAGTCTGTCCCTGGCCCAGTGCATCATGGGAACAGGGCAGACCAGACTACAAAAGCCAATTCTTACACTGGGAAGGAAACAAGCTTCCGGGGACCGGTTTCTGGCATTACAGCCGTCTTCGGCCCGGCTTGCTTGAATCCTGATGGTGCAATGAGCAAGGGACTCATGTCTGAGTATACCCTTCCACGCTTAGGGTGGACAAAAATATTTACAACAAGGGGTGGTGAGGGACAGAGTCTCTGAATTAAGCAGAATACTCTCACCCAGTCAAGTGATCAGGGCTAGATCCAACACCGTTTTTTAGCTCATTGCACCATCCCAGTTTCAGAACCTGGCTGTATGCAAATTAGTCTGTCCCTGGCCCAGTGCATCATGGGAACAGGGAAGACCAGACTACAAAAGCCAATTCTTACACTGGGAAGGAAACAAGCTTCCGGGGACCGGTTTCTGGCATTACAGCCGTCTTCAGGCCCGGCTTGCTTGAATCCTGATGGTGCAATGAGCAAGGGACTCATGTCTGAGTATACCCTTCCACGCTTAGGGTGGACAAAAATATTTACATCAAGGGGTGGTGAGGGACAGAGTCTCTGAATTAAGCAGAATACTCTCACCCAGTCAAGTGATCAGGGCTAGATCCAACACCGTTTTTTAGCTCATTGCACCATCCCAGTTTCAGAACCTGGCTGTATGCAAATTAGTCTGTCCCTGGCCCAGTGCATCATGGGAACAGGGCAGACCAGACCAGACTACAAAAGCCAATTCTTACACTGGGAAGGAAACAAGCTTCCGGGGACCGGTTTCTGGCATTACAGCCGTCTTCGGCCCGGCTTGCTTGAATCCTGATGGTGCAATGAGCAAGGGACTCATGTCTGAGTATACCCTTCCACGCTTAGGGTGGACAAAAATATTTACAACAAGGGGTGGTGAGGGACAGAGTCTCTGAATTAAGCAGAATACTCTCACCCAGTCAAGTGATCAGGGCTAGATCCAACACCGTTTTTTAGCTCATTGCACCATCCCAGTTTCAGAACCTGGCTGTATGCAAATTAGTCTGTCCCTGGCCCAGTGCATCATGGGAACAGGGCAGACCAGACTACAAAAGCCAATTCTTACACTGGGAAGGAAACACGCTTCCGGGGACCGGTTTCTGGCATTACAGCCGTCTTCGGCCCGGCTTGCTTGAATCCTGATGGTGCAATGAGCAAGGGACTCATGTCTGAGTATACCCTTCCACGCTTAGGGTGGACAAAAATATTTACAACAAGGGGTGGTGAGGGACAGAGTCTCTGAATTAAGCAGAATACTCTCACCCAGTCAAGTGATCAGGGCTAGATCCAACACCGTTTTTTAGCTCATTGCACCATCCCAGTTTCAGAACCTGGCTGTATGCAAATGAGTCTGTCCCTGGCCCAGTGCATCATGGGAACAGGGCAGACCAGACTACAAAAGCCAATTCTTACACTGGGAAGCAAACAAGCTTCCGGGGACCGGTTTCTGGCATTACAGCCGTCTTCAGCCCGGCTTGCTTGAATCCTGATGGTGCAATGAGCAAGGGACTCATGTCTGAGTATACCCTTCCACGCTTAGGGTGGACAAAAATATTTACAACAAGGGGTGGTGAGGGACAGAGTCTCTGAATTAAGCAGAATACTCTCACCCAGTCAAGTGATCAGGGCTAGATCCAACACCGTTTTTTAGCTCATTGCACCATCCCAGTTTCAGAACCTGGCTGTATGCAAATTAGTCTGTCCATGGCCCAGTGCATCATGGGAACAAGGCAGACCAGACTACAAAAGCCAATTCTTACACTGGGAAGGAAACAAGCTTCCGGGGACCGGTTTCTGGCATTACAGCCGTCTTCGGCCCGGCTTGCTTGAACCCTGATGGTGCAATGAGCAAGGGACTCATGTCTGAGTATACCCTTCCACGCTTAGGGTGGACAAAAATATTTACAACAAGGGGTGGTGAGGGACAGAGTCTCTGAATTAAGCAGAATACTCTCACCCAGTCAAGTGATCAGGGCTAGATCCAACACCGTTTTTTAGCTCATTGCACCATCCCAGTTTCAGAACCTGGCTGTATGCAAATTAGTCTGTCCCTGGCCCAGTGCATCATGGGAACAGGGCAGACCAGACTACAAAAGCCAATTCTTACACTGGGAAGGAAACAAGCTTCCGGGGACCGGTTTCTGGCATTACAGCCGTCTTCGGCCCGGCTTGCTTGAATCCTGATGGTGCAATGAGCAAGGGACTCATGTCTGAGTATACCCTTCCACGCTTAGGGTGGACAAAAATATTTACAACAAGGGGTGGTGAGGGACAGAGTCTCTGAATTAAGCAGAATACTCTCACCCAGTCAAGTGATCAGGGCTAGATCCAACACCGTTTTTTAGCTCATTGCACCATCCCAGTTATAGAACCTGGCTGTATGCAAATTAGTCTGTCCCTGGCCCAGTGCATCATGGGAACAGGGCAGACCAGACTACAAAAGCCAATTCTTACACTGGGAAGGAAACAAGCTTCCGGGGACCGGTTTCTGGCATTACAGCCGTCTTCGGCCCGGCTTGCTTGAATCCTGATGGTGCAATGAGCAAGGGACTCATGTCTGAGTATACCCTTCCACGCTTAGGGTGGACAAAAATATTTACAACAAGGGGTGGTGAGGGACAGAGTCTCTGAATTAAGCAGAATACTCTCACCCAGTCAAGTGATCAGGGCTAGATCCAACACCGTTTTTTAGCTCATTGCACCATCCCAGTTTCAGAACCTGGCTGTATGCAAATTAGTCTGTCCCTGGCCCAGTGCATCATGGGAACAGGGCAGACCAGACTACAAAAGCCAATTCTTACACTGGGAAGGAAACAAGCTTCCGGGGACCGGTTTCTGGCATTACAGCCGTCTTCAGCCCGGCTTGCTTGAATCCTGATGGTGCAATGAGCAAGGGACTCATGTCTGAGTATACCCTTCCACGCTTAGGGTGGACAAAAATATTTACAACAAGGGGTGGTGAGGGACAGAGTCTCTGAATTAAGCAGAATACTCTCACCCAGTCAAGTGATCAGGGCTAGATCCAACACCGTTTTTTAGCTCATTGCACCATCCCAGTTTCAGAACCTGGCTGTATGCAAATTAGTCTGTCCCTGGCCCAGTGCATCATGGGAACAGGGCAGACCAGACTACAAAAGCCAATTCTTACACTGGGAAGGAAACAAGCTTCCGGGGACCGGTTTCTGGCATTACAGCCGTCTTCGGCCCGGCTTGCTTGAATCCTGATGGTGCAATGAGCAAGGGACTCATGTCTGAGTATACCCTTCCACGCTTAGGGTGGACAAAAATATTTACAACAAGGGGTGGTGAGGGACAGAGTCTCTGAATTAAGCAGAATACTCTCACCCAGTCAAGTGATCAGGGCTAGATCCAACACCGTTTTTTAGCTCATTGCACCATCCCAGTTTCAGAACCTGGCTGTATGCAAATTAGTCTGTCCCTGGCCCAATGCATCATGGGAACAGGGCAGACCAGACTACAAAAGCCAATTCTTACACTGGGAAGGAAACAAGCTTCCGGGGACCGGTTTCTGGCATTACAGCCGTCTTCGGCCCGGCTTGCTTGAATCCTGATGGTGCAATGAGCAAGGGACTCATGTCTGAGTATACCCTTCCACGCTTAGGGTGGACAAAAATATTTACAACAAGGGGTGGTGAGGGACAGAGTCTCTGAATTAAGCAGAATACTCTCACCCAGTCAAGTGATCAGGGCTAGATCCAACACCGTTTTTTAGCTCATTGCACCATCCCAGTTTCAGAACCTGGCTGTATGCAAATTAGTCTGTCCCTGGCCCAGTGCATCATGGGAACAGGGCAGACCAGACTACAAAAGCCAATTCTTACACTGGGAAGGAAACAAGCTTCCGGGGACCGGTTTCTGGCATTACAGCCGTCTTCGGCCCGGCTTGCTTGAATCCTGATGGTGCAATGAGCAAGGGACTCATGTCTGAGTATACCCTTCCACGCTTAGGGTGGACAAAAATATTTACAACAAGGGGTGGTGAGGGACAGAGTCTCTGAATTAAGCAGAATACTCTCACCCAGTCAAGTGATCAGGGCTAGATCCAACACCGTTTTTTAGCTTATTGCACCATCCCAGTTTCAGAACCTGGCTGTATGCAAATTAGTCTGTCCCTGGCCCAGTGCATCATGGGAACAGGGCAGACCAGACTACAAAAGCCAATTCTTACACTGGGAAGGAAACTAGCTTCCGGGGACCGGTTTCTGGCATTACAGCCGTCTTCGGCCCGGCTTGCTTGAATCCTGATGGTGCAATGAGCAAGGGACTCATGTCTGAGTATCCCCTTCCACGCTTAGGGTGGACAAAAATATTTACAACAAGGGGTGGTGAGGGACAGAGTCTCTGAATTAAGCAGAATACTCTCACCCAGTCAAGTGATCAGGGCTAGATCCAACACCGTTTTTTAGCTCATTGCACCATCCCAGTTTCAGAACCTGGCTGTATGCAAATTAGTCTGTCCCTGGCCCAGTGCATCATGGGAACAGGGCAGACCAGACTACAAAAGCCAATTCTTACACTGGGAAGGAAACAAGCTTCCGGGGACCGGTTTCTGGCATTACAGCCGTCTTCGGCCCGGCTTGCTTGAATCCTGATGGTGCAATGAGCAAGGGACTCATGTCTGAGTATACCCTTCCACGCTTAGGGTGGACAAAAATATTTACAACAAGGGGTGGTGAGGGACAGAGTCTCTGAATTAAGCAGAATACTCTCACCCAGTCAAGTGATCAGGGCTAGATCCAACACCGTTTTTTAGCTCATTGCACCATCCCAGTTTCAGAACCTGGCTGTATGCAAATTAGTCTGTCCCTGGCCCAGTGCATCATGGGAACAGGGCAGACCAGACTACAAAAGCCAATTCTTACACTGGGAAGGAAACAAGCTTCCGGGGACCGGTTTCTGGCATTACAGCCGTCTTCAGCCCGGCTTGCTTGAATCCTGATGGTGCAATGAGCAAGGGACTCATGTCTGAGTATACCCTTCCATGCTTAGGGTGGACAAAAATATTTACAACAAGGGGTGGTGAGGGACAGAGTCTCTGAATTAAGCAGAATACTCTCACCCAGTCAAGTGATCAGGGCTAGATCCAACACCGTTTTTTAGCTCATTGCACCATCCCAGTTTCAGAACCTGGCTGTATGCTAATTAGTCTGTCCCTGGCCCAGTGCATCATGGGAACAGGGCAGACCAGACTACAAAAGCCAATTCTTACACTGGGAAGGAAACAAGCTTCCGGGGACCGGTTTCTGGCATTACAGCCGTCTTCGGCCCGGCTTGCTTGAATCCTGATGGTGCAATGAGCAAGGGACTCATGTCTGAGTATACCCTTCCACGCTTAGGGTGGACAAAAATATTTACAACAAGGGGTGGTGAGGGACAGAGTCTCTGAATTAAGCAGAATACTCTCACCCAGTCAAGTGATCAGGGCTAGATCCAACACCGTTTTTTAGCTCATTGCACCATCCCAGTTTCAGAACCTGGCTGTATGCAAATTAGTCTGTCCCTGGCCCAGTGCATCATGGGAACAGGGCAGACCAGACTACAAAAGCCAATTCTTACACTGGGAAGGAAACAAGCTTCCGGGGACCGGTTTCTGGCATTACAGCCGTCTTCGGCCCGGCTTGCTTGAATCCTGATGGTGCAATGAGCAAGGGACTCATGTCTGAGTATACCCTTCCACGCTTAGGGTGGACAAAAATATTTACAACAAGGGGTGGTGAGGGACAGAGTCTCTGAATTAAGCAGAATACTCTCACCCAGTCAAGTGATCAGGGCTAGATCCAACACCGTTTTTTAGCTCATTGCACCATCCCAGTTTCAGAACCTGGCTGTATGCAAATTAGTCTGTCCCTGGCCCAGTGCATCATGGGAACAGGGCAGACCAGACTACAAAAGCCAATTCTTACACTGGGAAGGAAACAAGCTTCCGGGGACCGGTTTCTGGCATTACAGCCGTCTCCGGCCCGGCTTGCTTGAATCCTGATGGTGCAATGAGCAAGGGACTCATGTCTGAGTATACCCTTCCACGCTTAGGGTGGACAAAAATATTTACAACAAGGGGTGGTGAGGGACAGAGTCTCTGAATTAAGCAGAATACTCTCACCCAGTCAAGTGATCAGGGCTAGATCCAACACCGTTTTTTAGCTTATTGCACCATCCCAGTTTCAGAACCTGGCTGTATGCAAATTAGTCTGTCCCTGGCCCAGTGCATCATGGGAACAGGGCAGACCAGACTACAAAAGCCAATTCTTACACTGGGAAGGAAACAAGCTTCCGGGGACCGGTTTCTGGCATTACAGCCGTCTTCGGCCCGGCTTGCTTGAATCCTGATGGTGCAATGAGCAAGGGACTCATGTCTGAGTATACCCTTCCACGCTTAGGGTGGACAAAAATATTTACAACAAGGGGTGGTGAGGGACAGAGTCTCTGAATTAAGCAGAATACTCTCACCCAGTCAAGTGATCAGGGCTAGATCCAACACCGTTTTTTAGCTCATTGACCATCCCAGTTTCAGAACCTGGCTGTATGCAAATTAGTCTGTCCCTGGCCCAGTGCATCATGGGAACAGGGCAGACCAGACTACAAAAAAAAGAGAACATCAAACAGTAACTATTGAGAACTCTCTATACATCTTTAGGGATGTAGAACAGTGATGGTCCCTGGCAGTCATTAAGGAAGAACTTCAGTAACTCCCCTTGCAAAACGATGCTGACAAGAAACAAAAAGGAAAGGACTACAAGAAGGAACCTGGTCTAGGGAAAAAAAGATATCCTTTGTTACAGGCGAACAAAAAGCTGCAGCCCTTTATGTTTAAAGGATGGTGGAATTTGGCTGTGGGACAATTGAGGAAGATCACATGTGTTGCAGGTCTAGTCTTCCTCGTATTATACTCTGCACTTCCTCTTTCCTTCTCCAGTGATTGGTCACTGCTATGACGTACTATGGAATGTGTTGTTGGTATTTATATGACGTACACCCCTTACCCGTGTCACTCTGTCACTTTCCGACAGCTGTTTCCTCCCTTTCGTAAGCTCGTTATATCTTAATAAATACTTAAAGAATTACTTCTACTTTTCCTTGTGTTATTGAAACACATATCACAACATATTTGGCGACGAGGACGGGACGAGAAATAAATAGACGAGCTTACGCAGGGATTTCTTCAGGAGCATCTCAACCTTATCTTCAAGGCAAGTGCTCTTATGGCATTTATTCAAATAATATTCGGATACATATTAATTGTTATTCTCCATTGTATTTCGGTATTACGGGAATTTGGATCTGGAAGTCACGTGGACTGAACGCTGACGAATTCATTGAAGTAGCTGTGTTTGTGACAGCAATTTTGTGTGAAACTATAAGGCAAGTTACGGAGTAATTTTTGTTTTCTCGAGTATTCCTACAAGTAAATTTAGGTAACGTGTGTTTTCACAGAGTACCAGACCAAGCAACAAATTCTACGGCGGTTGACTCTTGGCAGTTCAACTGTCACTTGGGTTCCTTACGCGCAGTGGTAACTGACATTCCTACCGCTCAGCTGTGTGTCAAACAGCAGGGCCGAACACGTCACGACGTAGTCGACGTGAGCAACGTGACGCCATTTTGAGATGAACATTCCGTTCATAGCGGCGCATTGATGCTGAGGTAAATAAACGCGGAAAAGCAATTCTTTCGCACATTTTTTGGCAAAGTGTACAAGCGCACGATAAAAGGAGCGTTTTCCTCTCATAGTTATTTGGCGATCTAGTGAACAATTACATGACTCATTATTGTCCAAATTTTCGATATTTATAAAAGAAAAATTTTCTTCTCACATTTTCTTAGTGATTTTTAACAGTTCAAAAATTGATTTGTTTATTAAAAAAGAGGCTTCAGAAACCACGCTGGAAAATATGACCAGTGAAGCGAACTTCAATGCACCAGCAGTTTTTCTAAACGACCCTGGTAAACCGGTCATGAAATGGCGCAGTTGGTACAGGTCACTCGAAAACTATCTTATTGCCATCAATGGTAAGAAGTTCGATCCTGAAAGGAAAACAGCTATTCTTGTTGGGCTGTTGGGTGTGGCAGGGCAAGAAATCTTTTATAGTTTGCCAGAGTACGAACCACCACCAGGCCAATTTATTCCTTTAGATGAATTCCAAGAAGCTGTTAAGAGATTGGAAAGACAATTTGACGAAGAAGAAAACATAATGATGGGCAGACACCGATTCACTATGAGGAAACAAACTGAAAGTGAAAATGTAGAGGAATACATAGCAGCTTTGAGAGTGTTGGCTACTAAGTGTGACTATCAAGATAGGGTTGATGAGTATATTCGTGACCAGTTAGTATTCCACTGCTATGAAAGAAAAATTCAAGAGCGGCTATTGGCATGCAAAAGACCAACCCTATCGGAAGCCATTGACATTGCAAAGGTTTTGAAAGATCATTAGAAGGGTCAAGGGAAATAACTGGATCTAAAAATAAAAATTCTAATGTGTATTTGGTAAATGATAGAAAGAAGAGAGATAATGTTTCTTTAAACAAAAGTAAAGCACATGCAAATGTTAATACACCTCAATTTATATGTTATAGATGTGGTTCTCACAATCACAAGGCTGATTCCTCGAATTGCCCAGCATTGGGGAAGAAGTGCACGAGATGCCTAAAGGTAGGGCACTTTGCGGGTGTATGTGGCACTTTTGGCCAAAAACGATTTATGCCAACGAAAGTAAATTGTGTAGAAGAATTTGACGAGAATATGTGTTCAAATATTGTGCTTACTATTGAGGAAGATTACAAAAATATTAAAGGCCCATTAGGGGTGGCCACTGTGGGAGAAGTTCAACTTAACATTATGGCAGATTCTGGTTCACCAATTACAATAGTTTCTGACAAGGAATTTCTTCAGTATTGGCCACAGGTGGACTTGAGTGAGTCTGATGTCAATCCCAAAGCCTTCGGGGAATCAGAGATCAATATATTTGGGTACTTCGAAGACATACTAAATATCATAGGTAGATGTATAAATACAAAAATTTATGTTGCAGAACGCGGCAGAGACATAGTGGGATGGAGCGACCTAGCAAAATTAAAAATTATTTTGAAGCCTGGGGCCGAAATTCCCATTGTACTTGACGAAGGGTTTATACCGAGTATAAATGTTTCCGCAATAACAAGCAATATTGAAAGCATAGCCACTATCCTTGGCAAATATGACTCAGTGTTTGAATATAGAATAGGCTGTGTAAAAGGCTTTGTACACAAAATTATTCTAAAAAAAGTTGCAGTACCAGTAAGACATAGAGTCAGGTCTCTACCCCTAACAGTCAAAAATGATTTAAAATGTGTTCTAGAGAAACTGGTTAGTGAAGGTATTATTGAACCAGCAGATTCTGCCGAATGGATTTCGAGAATTGTTTTGATAAAAAAGAGGAGTGGTGAGTTCCGCCTGTGTGCAGACCTCAGGTCTCTAAATAAGAATATTCTTATTGATTGTTTTACCCTTCCCAGAATTCAAGAGATCTTAGCTGCAACTGCAGGTTCTAAAAAAATTTCCCTTATCGACCTCAGGTCAGCGTACCATCACGTTAAGCTTGATGAGGAATCCAAAGAGTTGACCACATTTATCACACCCCTGGGAGCTTACAGATATGTACGATTACCTTTTGGGTTGGCGTCCTCAGCAAGCGTCTTCCAAAAGCTAATGGAGAACATGTTTGGGCAGATGAACGGCGTACAGAAGTTTCAGGATGACATTCTCATCCATGCTGAATCTGTAAGTGAACAAGGAGAGGGGTATGATGGTTTCAAGGAACAAATGTGAATTTCTTAAAACTGAATTGGAGTATCTAGGTCATGTACTTAGCCAGGATGGTATCAAACCCAAAATGAATTTAGTCCGGGCAATTTCAGAAGCCTCCAAACCAGGAGACAGAGATTCGCTGAGGTCTTTCTTGGGACTCAGCGAATACTATTCAAAATTTATAGAAAATTACGCAGAATTAGTTGAGCCCCTGAGAGCCCTCTTGCGCAAAGGTGAGCATTTTAAATGGGAAGCACAACATGAGAGTTTGTTTGCTAAGATCAAAGAGTCCATTGTAAATGCTCCCACTCTAAAACCATTTGATACAAAAGGTACCAACATTATAACTGTAGATGCTAGCTCTGTGGGTATAGGCGCAGTGTTTACTTAGAAAGTCAATAAGCAAGTCCATTCAGTAGCGTTCATTTCACGCAGATTGACAGAGGCGGAGAAAAATTACAGTACCATTGAGCGAGAAGCTCTCGCATGTGTTTGGGCGGTGGACAAACTGAAAATGTATTTATGGGGGAAGGATTTTGAATTAGTTACCGACCACAAGCCACTCACATTTATGTTTGACGGGTATGGAAGAGGTAATGGTAAGGCCTCTGCCAGGTTGGTGAGATTGCTGGCAAAACTGCAAGAATATAATTTCACTATCAAACACATATCAGGCAAAGACAATATTAGAGCAGATTTTCTGTCAAGACTGCCCACTGAAAATGTCGATGTACAGAACGAAGATGACACCGAGTGTGTAGTTTCATCCATAGCCAACATTACCGTAACAGGAAGCGTAGTGTCAGAAAAAGAGTGGGTAGAAGCCATGAATACTGATTCTGTTTTGATAAAAGTTAGAGATTTAATGTCCCACAGGTGGCCCCCAGTTCGAAATTTGTCTCCCGAATTCAAAACTTTCTTTCAGGTGTCCGAGGAGCTAAGTTGTGGTGACAGGTTTTTAATGAGGGGTGATTTATTGGTTCCCCCATTTAAACTGAGAAACAAATTGATATCAACTGCCCACAGTACTCATTTAGGGGCCACTATGACCAAAAAGAGGCTAAAGGAACTATATTGGTGGCCTCAGATGGACATTGATGTTAACTTATTTGTGGAGAAATGTATTGTATGTATTAGATCCGATAAGCACTGGACACCGAGAGTTCAGGAGATGCAGCTGGTATCCATCCCAAATTCAGCATGGTACAAAATTGCCATCGACATGGCAGGACCATTCCAGGTGTTGGGCCAGGAATCCAGATTTATCATCGTTGTGAGCGACTACTACAGCAAATGGATTTACCATAAGTTCGTTCCAACTATTGACTCGGACACTGTCATTAGCTTTTTGGACACATGTTTCTCCATTGAAGGAAGTCCACGTATACGGATGTCAGATAACGGGAAGCAGCTTACTTACAACAAGGTGTCAGAATTTCTTAATTCACAGGGGATCAGGCGGGAGAAAACTCCCTCATACTCTCCAAAGTCTAATGGGCAAATTGAAAGAGTGAACCGTTTTATCAAGGATGGCATTCAATTAGCTATAGCTTCGAATATGCCTGTAAAAAGATTCATCCAGGAAAGAGTATTTGCATACAACTCTACCGTAAACAGTGTAACAGGCTTTTCCCCGTTTTTCCTTATGAGGGGAGAAGATGTGATAATGACATGGTATCTAAAATTGAAGGGTTAGAGTCATGGTTACCCGACCCTATGGTCATAAGTGATGAACAGATGCAAGTTAAGCGGAAGATTGTTGAGAACCAAGTCAAAGCCAAACGCTATCATGACATGGTACACAAAGCGGTTAACAAAGAGTTTAACAAAGGTGATTGGGCACTTATCAAAAGACATGATGGACAACATAAAGGAGAATCCAAGTACTATAATCCCGAGGAGGTGGTTGAGGTCACAGAAAGTGCCATTTGTTTGAAATTTCTGGGTTGGCGCAACAAAAGCGACGCCATATGGTTGAGTGAAAGCCAGGCTGAATTATGGTTTAAGGGACTCAAAAACAAAGATATGGGTGACAAGGAATTCTCATGGTTGAGTACTTATTCAGGTGAATTCGATGAACAAGTTGACTTATCACTAAAAGAGGTATGTTATCAACCAGCTGACTGTGACAGGGAGGAAATGTATAGAAATGATGAAAGTAATGCTAGTACTGAAATCGTAGAGAGGCATGGTGAGGGCAGTGCATCTGAGAGACTAGCCACCACTGACTGTGTATATGATCCCAAACCCAGTACTTCTAGTATATCTAATGAAGAAAGTATTAAATGTCATGGAGGTTGGGAGTGTACCTGTACCCAGTTTGGGAGAATATCTAAGTTACCTGTAGGACTAAAAGACTATGAATTGCTGTAATTATCTAAGTTACCTGCAGGACTAAAAGACTATGAATTGTTGTAATATTCACCTGTTTGTTGGGTAAAGGGGGATGTTGCAGGTCTAGTCTTCCTCGTATTATACTCTGTACTTCCTCTTTCCTTCTCCAGTGATTGGTCACTTCTATGACGTACTATGGAATGTGTTGTCGGTATTTATATGACGTACACCCCTTACCCGTGTCACTCTTTCACTTTCCGACAGCTGTTCCCTCCCTTACGTAAGCTCATTATATCTTAATAAATACTTAAAGAATTACTTCTACTTTTCCTTGTGTTATTGAAACACATATCACAACAACATGCACCAAACAAGGCCGGCTTTAGGGTGGTTCGACTGATGCAACCGCACTTGGCGCTGAGCTGGGGGGAGCGCCGTGTTTAGAAATATCTTATGGGTTTAAAAGTACTTGCTGCAGAGTTCCATGTGTGTCCAACAGTTTTCAGACAACAGTAACAATGTCAATATATCTCTGGTGTTTAATGTTCCTGCTGGAGAGATATCAGAGTTTTTTCTAGGGGCAGCTTTAACTCATCATAAAGTAGCGCAGAGGGTTAAAATGCCTGCCGCAGAGAACATCTACCATGCAGATCACAAAAATGTTTTTTATGTGGAAAGCTCAGTGGGTTATTGCTTTTGTCACAGATATCCCTTTGTTACTTGCAGATCATATGTTACAATCCTAATATAGAACAATTGCCTATGCAGTGACTTCAACGAGCTACAGGCAAACTGCATGGTATAGAGTAGAGGGTTATTCCCCCACCTTGTGTTTTTGTTCCCCTAATGTTGCTTAAAATGTTCATCTGGGTAGAGATACATTCTTCTTAGTAAAGTAAACCCCACACACAGTGGTACATTTTCAATCCTGATTTTGTTCTTCTCCAGACCAAGCACTCTTAAAATATACTACTAGTATGGATTACATGATTCCCACATCTTCTCATCCTCATTGGTTTATGTAACATTTCCTATAGGCTGGTTTACACATGTATGCTTCATTGTCTCTGTATAATGTGTGTGTAATGTAAAGTGCTCTGGCACCCTACACCGGTATGAGTAGAACTATGAAACAAATGAAGTGCATTTAAGAGAAGGGCTATGGTTACATGAAGGGCACTGTAGGAGGAGGGTAGTCAGGGAATCCTTGGAGAAGTAGTTCATTGCGATGGAGGCACCAGAAAAAGATGGTTGCACTGGGTGCTTCCAGTGTTAAAGCCGACTCTGGTCCCTAAGCATACTCAATGGGAGGGATGAAACTGGGATCATTACAGGTCTGTACTAGAACAATGGTAGAGGAAAGTATAGGACAGAAGAAAGTACAGAAGAAGCCCAGCTAATACAGTACACCACAGAGAATGTCAAACACTACATGACCATAAAAATATTGGTATGGAGGAAGAGGAACTTAATGAGGAGTTCCATGTGTCCAAAGACTGTGAGGTGAGAGCCAGGAAAGCATGCTGTGACAATATGTGCCAGGAGATATAAAACTTTAGCTCACACCAGAAAGAGTGCTTATTGATTTGTCCATTCGAACAACAATATCCCAACCGGTATCATTTACAAGACGGGTAAATTGGCATGGAAAAGACATTGCAAGAAAAAAACAGTAGGGGGCCTCATTGTTTTTTTAAACGTGCCAATGGCATCATGTATTGAGAAAACACAAAGGAAAACATAAATTCGTGAAAACTGACAAATTGGGAACAGTTGTAACAGCACTGTAGGAAATAAATACGTAAATAACCCGTGGAACTTTGTGCACACAAGTGTTCATGACACTCAAGGTGGACAGCGCAGGTGACAAGTGGAACAGCGATAGGCCACGCAAGATAAGATAGTAACAAACAATGAGACAGAAGTACTTATGGTTCACAGGTAAGAATTTACATAAACTTGTATACAATTAGGCATTTTGGTGTTTTCTCCCCATTGAGTTTGAGGCAGGAATCAGCCACCCATCTTGCTACTCTCTCTAGACATGATTCCAGATTGGGGGACAGAGGATTCAGTCCTTGGTTTAGAGAGCTTGCCAGTTAGGTGCCAACAATATACGACACCCGAGATATTTCGTATGGCAAGACAATGTCTGCTAGTGGATGCATTGATATTTTAAAAAGAGCGGGACTCAGTGATGACAAAGTCACAAGTTCAGGCCAACAGCGATGGAGTATAGAGTGATAAAAGGATCCGGTTAGTCCCACTGAGGAGTTACCTTCTCAAGTCCAGTGTGAAGAGTTCCATTCATGTTGGAGGAGATGGAGAAGAGAGGCTTTTAGCACGAACAGCAAGTTGAGCATCACAGACGGTCCTAGCTGGAGCTTCATGTTGGCAGTCATCTCAGGCAGTTGTTGCTGTAGTGCGTAGTGCAGGTCTCTAATTGCCTGGAGCTCTGCATTGGCAGTCACCGTGGGCAGCAGAGTTTTGGCACAAACTGGCCCGTTCATAATTGCAAGCAGCCCATACTTCAAGATTTTCAACTTTTCTTTAGGAGCAGTACACTTTGAGGCCAGTCAAGGGTCCAGGTCCTGGGGACACCTAATGGGATCAAGACTCATTCCAGCAGATGCCCATGGAAGGGCTCAGACAGATACAGTGATTGCAGACCAGCTGGGCAGTTGCAGGGAGACTTCAGAAGCTTGTTGTGTCCCTGCAACTCACACAAGAGGGCGTGGCTACATGGGCTAAGGTGGTGGATATGCCTTGTTAGAGCTCCACCATCCATCTCCTGTAATCCATAGTTTTGTCTTGCCTAAAATGGAACCTGAGGCACAGAAGCGGCCACAAGAGGCAGGGAGCACCCAGCGGACTGAGGAGGATCGATAACCCACCTACGAATTACAAAAACGACCTAGATCGAGGGGAGGCCTGGATGGTTTCACAAGTCCGAAGCTTCGCACGAAACACAGCAGGCCGCACTGAGAGGCCGAACTGCAACTACACTGATGAACATCTGATGTGTCTGGAACTTTCAGAGGAAGGCGTAAACACCTGTGAAGATGAGGAGCAGCCGAAGTTGGGAGATCAGTGGGGAGCCAGTGAATGTCGCTCAGCACACCCTCAAGGATAGTGAAGGTCCGAGTCCACCTTTAAACAGTGAGGCTATGTGAGATCGAAGGCAGGGCCCAGAGGGATCACGCAAGTCCAAGCCCTCGCATGAGGCACAGGAAGCCACACTAAAGGTTGACTAGCAATCAATCAGTTGGCAACCCTCTGGCAGGCCTGCAACAAATGTCAGTAAGGTGAAAATACCTGGGCAGGCAAGGAACAACCGGAGCTGGGACAGTGAAGGGAGGCTGTTGCGTGCTGTGTGGCGGGGCACCAATAATCGTAGAGGATCGGGCCTGCCTTCCACGGCATACGTCAGTGGAAAGCTGGAGCAGACGAGCCAGAGCTGCAAGGGATCTATATTGACAGCCTGCAGGGAGTCCACATGCTGGAGCCATGCTGCGCTCCTGGCGCGGGTTAGACTCATGGGCCCAGCCACATGAAGCAGACTGCTGTGAAGGGCCGCCACAGAAGATGAACCAACCTCTCCAGCAAACTCTCCATAACACAAGGTTAGAACCTGGACCAACCCAGCAGACCATGAGGTTCGTAACCCCGGAATAGGTTTATAAGCTACATTTAGCCGAGAGCAAAGATATCATTCCCGAGCAGCGTGACACTCCCAAGGGAGAAAAGTTGGTTCCCGCCTATATGCAGGGGGGGGGAAAGAGTCGGTTAACCACCTGGCAAGTACATCTATGTTGTACGACAGGTGCTTGCCCAGGCACCCCAGCCACACACGAGCCATGATGGGAGCAGAGAGCACATACTGCAGGGGGGTGTGAGACAGCCATTCATCCTGCTTGAAAATAGAGGCCCAAACACGCACTCCGCCAAGAAGTAAGGCGCCCCGGACACTTTCACAAACCTATAGAGCAGAGGGATATATCTGGAGAGGTCTTAGATAATGACCTGAAGATTGGATAGGCCCTGGAACTATATGATGCTAAGCACACCTCTGGGATCCAAGACTAACGAAAGTGAACAATGCCATTGAACTGGCAACTTAAGGCCATGAGCCATGGGAGCTCTTGCGAGGCTGAGGTGCATTAATTTACCATCATATATTCAGGCGGCTCATGACGGACATGGGCCGACTTCGTTCCGATGCTGAGGGGCCTGCTGGCCGCCCTCTTCCAACCCGATCCCAGATGAATAAAACATCTGGGGAGTCGTCTACAGACCCCATGTCGAGCAAACTTGACACAGTCTTGGATGCAGTGGAGAAGCTGGTGAACACCATGGAAAAAATATGTACTTCCCTCGAGAACAAGATCGATAAAGTAGTCAGTGCCCTAAACCTTTTGCATGCTGACCTCCTGAAGCTGGCAGATAAAACCCACTACTAGAGATGGCCATAGATGAGCTATCTCCCAAGCCTCAGGAAGCGAAAAGCACCTGAAGGAGATGTTGCACCGAGTGAAAGTCCTTGAACACAGGGCAGAGAACTCCGAAGGCGGATCCAGACGAAACATTGTGCGAGTGATAGGCCTGCCAGAAGGAGAGGAAGTGGAGGATTCTGCCACATATGTCGAAAATTGGATACAAGGACTGCTACCTGAAGGTATTCTAACGAAGCACTTTGCCATAGAAAGAGCGCACAGGGTCCCGGCAAGGCCACCAACCCCCGGAAGCCGGCTCCGGCACCCTACTGTCCTAGTAGTACACTACAAAGACAGAGACACGATCCTGCAAGAGACATGGAAGCTGCAAACAATACAGGTAGCAAACAACCATCTAATGCTCTTCTCAGATTACACAGCAGCGGTACAGAAACAACAACACTCTTTTCTGGAAGTGAAACAACATCTCCGTAGCCTTGACCTTAAATACTCACTGTTGTTCCCTGTATGCATCCGAGTAGTCGCAAAAGGCAAGACACATTTCTTTGATAATCCCATTGCTGCATGGGACTGGCTAGACTCTACCAACATAGGGGGTACCACCCCTGATAAGAACGCATAGGGGAGATTGCATCCAGGTGCTAAATTGGCACCTCGCAAGGGGAAGCAATGCAAGCAGTAATAATCATCCATGTGCCACAGATCTAACTTGGAAAAAAAGATCCAGGATTGGCGCAGTGCGCTGCAAGCAGCAGCTGAAATTAGGAGTCACCACAGTGACTCGATGTCAGAGGAAAGCTTGCCAGACTGAGTAAGCGATATGGAGTCAGTTGATGCAGCCTCCTACTCGCAGGACTCAAGTGCTCTCCCGGAGGTCACACCAACAACTGCAGATGACATCATGTAGCTAAACACTGAATCCTCTATTCCTCTCATCACATGAACAACAACTAAGTCCATGCAAGAATAACAGGACACAATATGTTCTTGAACTGCTTATCTGTCTTAGTCTTGTAATCAATGTATAAACTCACTTTTAAAAAAAATATATTTTTATTTGCATTTTATTATAACACAACATCCCAATCATGTAAATAACTTCACACACACCCAGATCGTCCACCCACCCCTCCCAGAGCCATACATATCTAGCAGATGTTGTTACAAACCGGCTCGATATCAATAACATCATTGTGCAAGTATCCAGTAACATCCTATATAAAGTCAACCCGGGTGTACTCATGGGAATGTGTTTTCTGATACTGAAACTGTCCCCCTCACAACCCCCCATCCAATCCATGGTAGTGTCTCCACCTGGCCCAGACCCTACGGAACTTCTTCGGGCACCCCCTGGCCCTGTAAGTCACTCTCTCGGCGGCCATGTATAGGTCCAGCCCTCTCCTCCATTCCTCTATATCCGGTGGTTCCGGCGCGCCCTAGTATTTCGCTATATCTCGCTTTGCCACTACGAGGGCCAATACCAGGAAGGTCAGCAGGGGTCTCGCTAGGTCCACGTCATTAGTCATACCCAGTAGTGCCAGTCTGGGTTCCGGCCGGAGAGGGATCCCCAATACCTCACCCAGTTCCCTAAAGATGTGGGTCCAGTAGCGTTGAATCGAAATGCACTTCCACATAGTATAAACTCACCTTTGACACTGCTAGGGTACACACAAGGGAATGTACCCTGAGTTAGCTCATAGCCTTCAAAAGTGTAAACACTGACCCTATCCACAACCTAGATAATGTAGTGTGTAGCTCTGGTTCTCGCAAACGGCCTTAACACTCGGGGTGATACACTTTTACATTTTATTGACACCTGGTAAACACATTGCCCGGCCCAAGCAGTCAACGTGGCATGACACCCTGTTTGAATTTTCAGACGGATGCACGTTGCAATCTCGCCCTACTGGTATTTCACATGTTAGTTTATGTACTTGCAGGGTCAGACTTCCACCGCAGTGGCCCCTCTCACAAAAGCTAGTCACTCTCCTGCTGCCAGTCAACTCTTTGATTCTACTCTATCCTCCACCATGACAGGCACTAAGGTATGCATCTTTAATGTCCGGGGAATACATGCACCTTTCCGTAGATACTTAATATATTCTTTAATTAAGACACATCAGGCCCAAATAGTTTTCCTTCAAGAGACACATTTTGTAGCTCCTGAAAGAGTGTCTTTACAGAGAAGGTGGAGAGGACATATATATGCCACTGGATATTCTGCTTCTGCCAGGGGTGCCTTGCTATGGGTTAGACCAGGCACTCTCTTTCAGGCAGACAAATCAGTGATAGATGCTGAGGGGCGATATGTACTTGTAAAGGGCTGCTTAGACAGTAGGCACATCGTACTGGGCTCAATATAGGCACCCAACACAGATCAGGCAGCATTTTTAGACACACTGCTTGGCAAACTTTACGACTGGCATGGTATACCCTGGCTGCTTGGTGGGGATTTTAAGTGTGTGTTAATTGTGTCTCTTGACTGTGCCTTTCATCCCCTTCCTGGCGTACCCACAATAATTGCCATGAGGGCATTAAGTGCCTGGATGGCACAGTGGTATCTTGTAGATGTATGGAGACAAAGAAATCCCACAGATAAAGTGTACTTCTACTATTCAGGACCACACAGCTCACAGGTTTGGTTGGATAGTCTGCTTTGCATGAAAGATGTCCTAACAGCAGTGACTACAACTGAATATCTGAAGAGAACCCATTCTGACCATAATCCACACACACTGCTTGGAATAACGCCACTGCAACAATCGCCGGGTGGCGCTTACAGCCTGAGACACTGGAAGACAGACCATTTCGAGAGGCACAACAATTACAAGCTATTTCAATGAAAATACAGGCACTGCAACATCGCTCGAGTGGGATGCTTTCAAGGTGGTAATTCGAGGCCACTGCTTAGGTACGCAAATAGGACTTTGTAGAGTAATTGAGACAGACCTTAAGAAGGTGGAGGAAGGGCTAATCCACCTCGAAACACAAGTAGTTGAAGCTCCACTAATTAGAACACAACTTCAGGAGAACAGAGCAGGACACCTTAGATTGCTAGAACGATTACGATGTCTCAATTATACATCACACTCAGTGCATACCCAAAGTACAGCAGACAAAGCAGGGCTTTGCATGGCTTATCAGACAGGAGGACTTCAGGCACCCCATAACATCAATCCAATCCCCACAGGGCACACTTCTGTATACAGTACAGGAATTTACAAAACACTATACAAAACTGTATAAATCCACCACTACAGTACTATCCGAGGAGATTCAACAATTCCTTGCAGAAAATGCCCTTCCCAACATAACCCTTGAGCAAAGAATAGAACTTGACACGCAGGTTACCCAGAGGAAATCTTGGCTAGCATAGGTGTTCTGGCCACAGGGAAGTCCCCAGGCCATTACGGCCTTCCAACTGAATTCTACAAGGCATACGCCACGCTACTAGTACCCCAATAAAAAATGGTGTATGATGCTGTACTGTCAGCCTACAAGCTTATCGATAGCAATGTGAAGCATTGTTAATTTCTCTCCAAACCAGGCAGAGACCCAACTCAGGAAGGCTCCTACAGACTGCTGGTGCTACATAACACCAATTACAAAATCTTAGCCTTTGTAACCTCCGCGAGTTTGGCACAGCTGGTACAGTCAATGGTACACCCTGATCAAAAATGGCTTTGTGCCAACTCGTAACCCCTCTCTCAACATACGCAGATTCTTCCGGCTTCAAGAATATGCCACAAACTCCTGGTCTAGCTCTGGATGTTTGGTCCTCAGTTTAGAGATGGCCTTTGACTCTCTTGAATGGCCCTACCTGTTTGCAGTACTCCGACACTATGGTTTCAGAGTCACGTTCCTTAGTCAGGTCAAGCTACTGTATACGCAACCTCTCATTCGGGTCCGCACAGGTCAAACAATATCAGAGAGCCTGGCCATAGGCAGCGGCACTAGACATGGGTGCCCCCTGTTCCCAAATATTATTTTCATTGGCCATTGAGCCCCTAGTTGAGCAACTCAGAATCGGAAAGGAGGGGAATGGGGCATCCCCTTGGGAGCTGGACTCCACGTGGTATCCTTGTATGCTGATGATATACTGCTGTACGTCAGGGACATGAATGATGTGCCAGACACTATAGCAGAGTTCCTACACTGATTCACAGGGATTTCGGGCTAGAAAGTGGACTGGAATAAGTTGTGTCTTTATCCCTTTAAGACCGAGTCACAGGATCCTAGACTTATTGTCAACCAAGTACCTACTAGATGGCAGTCAACTTCCTTCTGTTGCCTGGACATCTACGTGTACCATAGATAAACAGACATATTAGACGGCAACATGGTCAGAGCCATTTTCTCTATCCCATCCCATATAAAGTTTTGGAAAACACCGCTGTTAAATGTGATGGGCAGAATAGCCTTGACTAAAATGGTGATTTTACCAAGATATTGTACTATTTCATAAATCTAACTGTTTATGTCCAGGCATAAAAATTCCGAGAGCTGGAACAAATGCTCCGAGATTTCATCAGAAATAAGGGACGCCACAGTGTAGCACTTTGGAAGCTGTACGCACCCACCCGGCCCCTTAAATCAGAGCGTGGGCCCCCCATGGAGGGGGCAAGGAGAGGATATGCAGTGCACCTGCTGCAGCATGAGCAGCAATTTACCAATAGGCCTGGGATAATGGAATTACATCATACTCCTTTTCACCTCTTATGACATCACAGGTTGATCCCATGTCTTCCTTTTGCTCATCAACAGCATTGTGTTTGCTGCTGATGGGCTGAGGTGGGACAAGCTGCTGCCTTCAATGTCAGTGCCAGGAGAGCCAATAGGCAAGCCTGGGGTAACTGCTACTACCCCTAGTTGGCATCCTTGGGTTGCCGGGGCATTTGTATGCCCCTGGTGTGAAATGAAACTTCCTTATATTTTAGTAAAGCAGGTGGAATCTGCCAGTCAGCAGAATTTATCATTCAAATGAAATATTCAAAACAAAATAGGCTTCCCGTTCATTAAAAGAACCTGTACAAACACACTTAGAAATTCAAGTCATGGCATGCACCTTACAAATCTTTCTTGAAAATTCACGGCTAACCCTGATAGTGTTTTCTAAATAAATTAAGGCTAACTCTAACGGAAAAATCAATTGCTATTAATCAAAGTCAGCCTCGGTGAAGGTGATGTTTTCTTCTTGCAGTATAATTACAAAGTTTTGGACTGTTTCCAAAAACGGAGATTATTTAAAACTGCACTGAGCTCAAAAGCTAGTGAAATCATAAATCACTGGCATGAAAAAAGAAACAGTGAGCACATGGTTGTGTGAAGGAAATCCCCCACATTTCCAAGGAGGTTTATTCTTCTATCTGTATCTTACTCTTTAAATGTTTAACTTCTCTCTTTGGTGCAAAATGTTTAACTTGTACGTCGAAGTGAAGTGGGTTTATGCATCCACATTTCTCTATTTAAGACGGGGTCGACTTTTAATTCCGCCCACAGTCAAATGAGATAGGTAAAATTTGCACTTTGTTAAAAAAAGGCTAAGTGTTCCTTATTTGCCAAGGGAACCTGCAGTGGTTTGTGTTTCCTGGTGTCACCTAAGTGGCAGTGGAAAACCAAAATAGGTACCACTTCTTCTTTCCCCTCTCCCAGAGGAACCGCACCGGATTGCTGATAGACCTGTCCACCTTAGAGTGGTCTTCCCCCAAACATTTGCCTGTTTACCTCCTCTTCATGCTGATTCTTTTTGTTGGCCTTAGGACTCTGAGCACTTTAACACTGCTGGCTAGTGCTACAATGCATGCGCTTCTCCCCTAAACATGGTTACATTTGGTATATCTACAATTGAGAAATGTAATTTATCTTGAAGTCCCTAGTAGAGTGCACTACATGTGCGCAGGGCCTGTAAATGAAATGCTACTAGTGGGCCTGGAGCACTGATTGCGCCACCGACACAAGTAGCCCTTTAATTATGTCCCAGGCCTGCCACTGCCGAGCTTATGGGTGCAGTTTAGTGCCATGTCGACTTGGTATTTAAAATCCTTTGATAAGCCTTAAACTCTCCTTCTATTACACACAAGTCCTACCTTTGACTTACAAGGCACCCTGGTAACCCATAGGGCAGGGTGCCTTGTAAGTCAAAGGTAGGGTTTGTACTCTTAGGTGTTGCATGTCCTGGTAGTGAGAAACACCTACATTCGTTTTTCACTACTGTGAGGCCTACTCCTCTCGTAGGTTAGCATTAGGAATTCCTTATTCCATTTTTATGTGGATATTCCTGTTTAAGAAGGAGTCATGTTTCATATCTTTAGAATGGTAATGATAAATCCTCTTTTCTGGTAAAGTTGGATTTCACAATACTATTTTAGAATGCCACTTTTAGAAAGTGCAAAACACAAAACAATGAACCCGGCTCAGTACTACTGTACACTCCTACTACTCATGGAGTAACGAACAGTCAGCTCTTTTATCTGTCCGAATGGAATTTTTATTAGACCATTCCTGTTTCTTATTAATTTAAAAGTTGATCAAAACAATTTTTTAGGACTGAAAAAGAAACACAGACTTACCAAATTCACACATGAACTTACACGTATGTACAATTCACAATAACATACACTTAAAGACAACAATGGACTTAGACACTGTGAATAAATGATTAGCAACAGTTACAACATGGCAAAATCAGCAAGTGAATTTTTACATTAATTTTTTGAAAAATGTACATCATATACAAAATGTAGTAATAAACATGAAAATATCCAATGTTATGAACCACATGTGTTATTCCAGCTCCAGCGTCAAAAGAGTGTCTGAATCGTATATCAATCCTTTATCCAATAATTTCCTTCAACACTCGTCGCATTCAGAATTAACTAAATGCCTCCCAAAATGCATTTTTCTTGTCAGTGGCAGGCCTTCTGAATGCGGCGAGTGTTGAAGGAAAATATTGACCATTGTGGCTTAGTCCCAGAGTCTTGCCATAGGCCAGGTACTGCCACCAATTTCACTTGCTGCTATTCGAGGCACAATGCCACGCACAGGGCCTGGCCAACCCCTGCGGCACATGGTCCAAAGTCTGTGGCAGCAGGGATTGGTCACCTTTGGAGAGTTGGCCATGCCCCTTGCAGACCACCATTGGATACAGCTGAAGACTGAGCACAGAGTAGGTTGTCCAACCCCACTGTACACTGCCAAAGTCCATGCACAGTGTGGACTGATCACTTGCAGATGCTTGGGGACAGGGCTTGGCCTTCGCCTCACCACTGCTGTGCATGACCGAAGTACCACTGCGGGACACTGCCAGTGATGTCATAAATGATGTCCTTTGAGATAATATCAGTGCTGTTATCAAAGATGTGGTTTTACATGTCATGAGTGATGTCATATGTAATGTCATTAGAAGTGCACAAAAGGGGTGCAATTATGGTTAGTTTACCAAACCATAACTCGCAAATGTCAGTGTGTTTTTAGATTTTGGTTTGCAACCTTAACTACATTCTGTGTATTTTTTAAGTGACTTTCTTAGGTAGTTTGAAAAGTATGTTAAAATCATATAACCAAAAAAAAACCCTGGCTAACAATAACTTCCTTCATTTTAACCTTTGTGTTTTTTGTGTATAGAACACGTTATTCGTTATGCAATTGATATACTGCCTATTTTTTTTGGGGGGGGGGGGGGGGGTAGTTAACTTGAAAAGAAACATAAAGCCGGCCGCAATTTGTACCACATGCATAGTTGGCATCAAAGGAACAATTCACAAACCATAAAAATAGGAAGAACATGGGAACATTCAGGAAATAGTCATATACAATTAGTAGTAATAGAAAGGAATGCACCCGATTAGAACTGTTCCTGACAGGGTTTTTGGACGTTCTGGGTTAAAATCACCAAGGCATGTAAGAGTACTTAAAAGAGTACTCCTATTGTGGTACTTTCTATACTTACAAATGCTATGTATAATTTAGTGAACAAATGAGTTTCCTGTATTGTAATAATGCGTCTGTTTTCTTTTGTTAGGTATTTATTTTACATTCTACAGAAAATACGGGGACTCCCTGGGAGAGCAGCACTTCCCATGGACTACACACAACTCAACAACTGTCATATATTTGCTGTGATTCCCGACGCACAAAAATACAACTGCAAAAAAATAACATTTTAAACCATGGAAAAAGTTCCATTCTACAAAGTCATCATTACCATGACACAATGCTGCAAACATACAGTACACTACGTTCCCTTCCTCAGCAGACCTTAAAATAAACCAAAACAACTAAACGCCAGATTGTTAATAGTACTTGCATTCTGTTTTGGAGAGGAAAGAACAGCAGTAGTTAATTTGTTGCAACAATGCCTCCCTCCCACCCCCTTGCAGAGTGCGTCAGCTCTACCCTGGGGCTAGAATCCACTCTCTCTTTAGGAAGCGTGCCATAACTGAAACAGCAGGACAGTGCTTTGCTGGAATTATATGTTTTTTTCAAAGGGTCAGATGAAATTGCTACCAGCATGTTCTAAATGTTTACATAATCATCATTAGCTGGCTATAACATTTGCAAGCAAGAATTGACTGATAAATGACTGTTTACTCTTCCAATGTCCACTAAAGCGATAGCATCTAAATGAGAAGACCTGACTGCATTCTAAATCTATTTTAGGCGATTATTGACTGAGGAAGTGGTTTGTGGAATAGAAAACGTGAGGATTTTCCTTCTGTTTGAAGAGCACTTGGATGTCAAAGGGCCAGAGTCCAGGGGCCTCATTTATGAGGCCTTGCGTGAGTTTTGCGCTTCCGATGCGTCACTTTTTGTGACGCATCGGCGGCGTAAAACATGCCTCCTGATGCGCACTATTTACATAGTGACGCATCTAAGCAGATGCGTCACTTTGTAAACCCCCTGCGCTACATTATACCTGCGTCAGGTATAATGTATGCAGAGGGGGCGTACACCCGCAAAAGCCTCGTAATAGTGACGCAGTGAAATCTATGAGATTTCACTGCGTCACTTTTAGGATGCTGGTGCGTCAAAATCTTGCGCCTGCCTCACAGCAGGCGTAAGACTGACGCAAGCCCTTACACATGGGGCTTTCCCCATGTGAAAGGAAGCATTGCTGGAGTTGCGTCACTTTTGTGACACACTCCAGCAATGCGTCACTTTTGCACCTACAGATACGTCAGAGATACTGACGTATCTGTAACTCCTTGCGACATGATGCGTCATATTATAAATATGACGCATCAATCATGTCGCAGGGAGAGCGCAGTGAAAAGTGACGCATCGCTGTTTTCACGCAGCGATGCGTCACTTTTCATAAATGAGGCGGCATCTGACGTGTGAAGCATATCCAAGTTGGGCGATGCAGCATGTTGTGGGTGAGTGGATCAGATGTGGGTGATTTGTTCTTGATTAGTTCTATGAACCATTCATCCATGGAGGGGACAGAGTTGCCTCCAGGGACGGAGCATACATATCTTGATTGCCACTAAACATGTCACAAACTACCTAAGGGGCAAACATGAGATGCCAGTAATGTGAACAATCCCCATGCAAGCTGTAGAGGGAACGTGAAAAGCCTCAGTGTGGGACATTTCCGTCCACGAGGATGCCCAATACGAATGTGGGCTCGAATAACCCTCAATCCCGCAACACGCATAATAGATCATACCCTAATTGGTTGTATATCAATTATTTTACATGCGCTCAAAGGCATGTCCTGTGCAAAGTTTGCTGGAACCAGTACCAGTCATGCAGAACTTTAAACTATCAGAAGTTAACTTCACCTCTTTTACAGTCTTTGTGAGAAATTGGTGTGTTGGTTGAGGGGTTGAGACCTTTCTCAAGCAACAGCCACAATCATCCTCAGAAAGAACCACAAAATAAAATCACTAAATAACGTATGCCTACCCCCCTGGTAGCTTAGCACAAGAGCAGTCAGGCTTAACTTAAAAGTAATGTGTAAAGTATTTATGTAGCACGCAAACAGTAATAAAGGGCAAGCACAACACAAGAAAAATCCAACACCAATTTAGAAAAAAATAGAGCACAATTTACTAAATTATTTGAAAATGACAAAAATGTAAGAAGTAGATTAGGAGATGTGCATTTTCAAAGGTTTAAGATAAGTGTAGCACCTAAAAGCACAAAGTGGCACTTGAGGTCATCTGGTTGTGCGAAGGAGAATGACTCAGCTGAAAAAATCACCTTCTAAAGTCCAGCACCAAGAGTTCTATTCGTGATGGAGGAGGCCACGAGAAGCAAGGAGAGCATCACAGATGGTCGTCACTGTGGCGCGAAGAGCAGGTCAGGCATCACGGATGCCCGTTGCTAGAGCATTGCATTGGCAGTTACCGCTGCAGTCTATGCAGTTGTGCAAGATTGCAGATATCTCATTGATGGTGCTCATTGACAGTCGCTGTAGTGTGAAGAGTTGGGTTCACCGAAGCTGTCTGGCGTGAGTGAAAAGATCCTGTTGCAAACTGGCATGTGCGCAGTCATGTAGAGCTCATAACTTCACGATTTCTCCTTCTGGGTCAGAGGAGTGCGCTCTGATGCCAACCAAGGGCCCAGGACCTAGAGACACGCCTCTTGGGGATCATGGGTCCACTCTTGCATGGCAGGTGTAGTGCAGCAGGTCAGCTAGACAGTTGCAGCGAGGCCTCTGAGGCCTGTTATGTCCCATTAGTTCTGAGCAGGAGGTTAGATAGCTGAAGTCACTGCAAGGAGACTGGGAGGAAGGGAGCAGGCCCAGTCTTCCTTCTCAGACAACAAGGCAGGCCTTCAGCAGCAGGGTAGTCCTCTGGCAGCAGGGCAGACCTTCTTCTGTAGTATCAACAGGTCCAGAAGTGTACTGACAAGTTGGTCTGATGGTCATATATATATACCTGGTGCCAGCTTTGAAGTGGGAGAAACATCTAAGCTTTCTCCCAAATCTGGTTCTAGAATCTCCCTTAGCCTGGCCTTATGGTCTGGGGTAACAATACACATGGGGAAGCCCTTTGTTAGTGTGCTGAGGCAGCCTCTTTGAGGTGCAATTGTGGTAGGTGACAGCTCCACCCCTCCCATTCAGTCAGGGTGACCCATCCTGACACCACCCAGTCTGTCTTTGTGATAACATCTGGGGGGGGGGCAGGATACAGGCTGCAGGACCCAAACGGTTAGTACAAGAAAATGCCAACTTTCTAAAAGTGGGATTTTCAAGACTGTGACTTAAAATGCAACTTTCCAGTTAAAGAGGGTTTTCAATTAATTACAATTCATTGGAGATCAAATTTGACATTCCAACCTTCTCCCAGTCAAAAGTCATCACTTGTTAAACGCAATACAGTAACCCAATGCTATCCTAGATATGATAAGCCTTACAGTAGTGAAAAACGATATAAAAGTTTTTTCTCTAATAGGACATGTACAACCTAATCGTAAATGCCCAACTTTGTAAATGCACTGCACCCTAAGGGCTGTCTGTGGTTGGCCATAGGGGTGACTTATATATATATCAAAAAGGAAGGTGGAGGCCTAGCAAAAGGGTTATTTTGCCTGATCGAAATGCCCGTTTAAACTGCACACAATCTGCAAATGGCAGGTCTGAGACATGTTTAAAAAGGCTAATAAGAATACTGGAGGCACATAATTTACAGGCCCGGGCACATGTAGTACCACTTTGCTAGGGACTAATTAATTTAATTAACTGTGCCAGTTGGGTGTAAACCAAGGTTACCATGTTTAGTGGAGAGGTAAGGAGCACTTTAGCAATGGTTAGCAGTGATACAGTATACAGAGTCCTAAAGCCAACAAAAAATAATTCAGCAAACCAGATGGGTGAAGGCAACATTTTAGGGGGTGACTCTGCAGAGAGGGCTAGGTCCAACAGTCTTGTAATAAGACAGCCTCAGGGATGAAAATTCCTCAGCTGAATGTTCCCTACCCAAGGTATGTTTGCTCCATTTATTTCTTAGAGTTTCTAATGGATTTGGAGAATAGTTATTTAGTAAGAACCATGAAAAATCCACAACCCACACTCCAATAGAGGCCCCCATGTCTTCAGTTAGTTCAAAATCAAGGATTCAGGTAGGCTGTTCATGAATGGTTATAATGGACATCTCAAACAATATATTGACTGTTTTTAATACTAATGGCGTTCATAATTTAGGATTGGAAGTCCTTAGGCATTACATTTAGGAATAGATAGTCCAGAAAAGAAAAATATCTGTCATGCCATTTCCTCCACACCAGGGAGTCACTGGCTATTTGGCTGCCTGAATTGCGCCCTAGGGGTCTGAGTAGTGGAGCAGGGGATCAACTCCTACCTTCTTATGCACAGGTTTACATTTAGAGAACATGCACTGTAACACAGAATTATTTATAGATGGTGATAGGTATTTTCTAAAATAGGTTTTGAACATGTCTTAATAATAGTAATAGTTGGCAGTCAATTTCAACCCCTATTTCACAATGTAGTGTCTAAGGAACAACGGATTACAGGTGAGATAGATAATGGGCTTGGTAATACAATTTCATGCGGATTAGTTTCAGACCTCTGAGTGTGGCATGCATCCAAAGTGTCACAGATTTTAATTCTGATCTAATTATTCCCTAGACATAGGTTTTTATGTCAGAAGCTTCAGTGTGTATCAGTATCAGCAGTGTTCCTAGAACATTTTTTTTACCAGGAAGCTGTAGTAATTTTAATGCGCAATTGTCTCCAGACCTCTATTGATATGGATACTCCAATAGTCTAAAAAACCTTGGGCCATCTACTTCACTGCCTATCCAGGAAGACTTGTTTTGATAGAGCTACAGGACATAGGGAGAGCTCTCACATGATTTTGTTGCTCTAAAAGTGTGAGAATATTTGCATTAAGGACATTACTGTGGGGGGTGTGGCCTGGCCGTGGACCAAGATGGCAGCTCGAGCCTGAAGCTTCGGAACCTTCACCGCTATTTTTCAGTCAACAACATGTCAAGCCGGTGCCAGTTGCCTCGTACCAGCATGTAGAGACACGCCTGATATCCCTCCACCGATCGCGCTGCTGCTCGGCTCCTTACCTGGTCCGTAACACTGTAGGGCGGCTTCTGCAGCCTTTCCCAGCCCTCAGAGGTCCTTCAACAACAGGGGTCACAGGTGAGCCTGAGGGCAGGGCTGCGGCTACGCCTGGCCGCTCTCCCAACAATCGATGTCTGTGCGCAATGGGTATCGCAGGATTGCAGCTCTGGGCCAATGGGCTGGAAAACACAAGCATTACTTTGCAGCCCGTGTTTTCCACTGTGCGATTGTGGTCGATGAAGGGACTCTGCATAACCCTGAGGCTTGGACTCTGTGCCTCTGCATGCTGGGAGGTGGTAAACTACTGAAGACACACAAGACGCAAATAGCACCGCCGGTCACCGGCACTTGGCTATGAGCTTTTAATTTTTATGAGCCAGTGCTTCTCTTTGCCACAACTGGGAATTAATTAGTCTGTCCTTACCCAGAATCAGTGACTGAAAATCTAAGAATAAATATGGTACATTGCTCAATGTGTCCTCTGCAAGCATCCTTGAATCACTTAGTTTGACCTGTTGAATTACTGGAAGTTACCAATATCATTTGCCAACGTTTGGGGTTCTATGATGCTCATGCACTTGCGTGTGTCAACTGCTGCTACTGGTGATTCCAACTTTGAATTCCTTTGGTGCTACTCGTGATCCCACCTGCCAATTGACCCATTTGGATGCCTCATGTCAGGTCGAATTTAGAGGTACATATATTTACCTTGAAAGCTGCCTGCCTCCTTTACTTCATCAACAGACACAACCTTAGGGACTCTCCTACCTCTCTGCACAATGGGGCATGGGGCACTCTGACCCCCATGTTCGTCCACTCTATTTTGATGCTGCCAAGACCCCTCAGCGTGGAGAGGATGAGGGACCATGTGGTACAACCTCAGACACAACAGAACCTGAAACAGCCACCCCCGAAGGCACGGCGATTATCCTAGCAGAGCTACATGCAGGGTTCGATCAATTGACAACCAATTAGATGCGATAACGGCTCGGCTGTAAAGCATACACGAGAATTCTGAACAACATGAAACAAGCATCTCTATCTCTACTTCCAAATAGTGCGTCTCGGATCTCGAAGACGTCAGTGCCTCCATTGTTAAACGTATGGATAAACTTGAGAGACTACTTAAATACTTAAACAAACAGCTGAAAAAGCAGAGGACTTGGAGGCAAGGTCATGCAGAAATAACATATGGATTAAGGGGGTCGCAAAATCTATTAACTTTGGCTGCATGAGCCCCTCCGTGGAAAACCTACTTAGGGAACTATTTGGCAGGGAAGATTTTTCACCCACAATCGAAAGAGCCCACAGAATCCTTGGCCCGCAACCGGCATCTGATCACCCTCCCGTTTTATAATAGCTAAGCTTCTCAGTTATCGAGACCACAACAAAGTCATGTGACACGCTCTGGAGAATGCTCCAATGCACTGGAATGGAATTGGATTTGTAAAGCGCGTGGCTACGCGGGGGCGTCGCAGCGCTGAGTTGTGGAGCTGGCTAAGGAGTTTACGCAATTTCAGTAGGTTGGCTTCATTGCGAATGTTAAGGGGGAGAGAGTTCCAGAGCTTTGCGGCGGTATAGGAGAATAGGCATCCTCCTGTTCGTGCCTTCCTAATTCTGTGAGTGTTTGCGAGGAAGAGGTGGTCGGATCTTAGCTCTCTGTTGGCTTTGTAAGGAGTAATCAAGGCTCTTAGGATAGGGGGGCCCTTGCCCTGAAGGATTTTGTGCGTTATGCAGAGGGACTTAAATTTGATTCTCTCCCGGATTGGGAGCCAGGGGAGGGAGCTGAGGGCAGGTTTGGCGGAGAACAGTTTTTTGGCCCTGTGAGCAGTGTGGCTGCCGAATTCTGGACGAGTTGGAGTTTGTTTATGACAGATTCCGGGGTGCCTAAATAAAGGGCGTTGCCATAATCCAGTCGAGATAGGATGAGACCCTGAATGAGGAGTTTCCTAGAGTGAGGTGGTAATAGAGGGAGGATTTTCCATGCGGTGCGAAGCAGGTCCAAGCAGACACCAGCAGTTTTCCTGGCTTGGGTTTGGAAGGTGAGGTCCTGGTCGAGCCAGACACCGAGATTTTTTATTTCTTTTTTCGGGAGGGGGGCTGGCCCCATGCATGTCGGCCACATGGAGTTGGGGGTGAAAGTACCTTTATTGCCCAGCACCAGAAGCTCCGTTTTATCTCCGTTCAGTTTGAGGAGGGAAGTATTCATCCAGCTGAAGATTTCTGAGAGGCAGGACCATATGTTTTCAGGGGAGTGTTCCGACTGGTTAAGTGAAACGACCAGTTGGATGTCGTCTGCTGTACATGATCAGTTTGATACCAAAGGGGGCAACGATTTCTTCCAATGGGGCATGTACACATTAAAGAGTGTAGGGTTCAGGGACGAGCCCTGCGGCCCACTACATTGGAGAAGGATTGCTCTGGAGCGGACGTTGCCTTCGGAGACCTGATAGGTTCTGTTTTCTATGAATGATTTAAGCCAGGCTAGAGCCAACCCTGTGACTCCCAGACTGCTAAGTCGGTGGTTCAGGATGCGGTGATCAACCGTATCGAAGGCTGCGCTTAAGTCCAGGCGGATCACAGCTGCTCATCCTCCTGAGTCCAGGATCTTCCTTGCCTCTTCTACAACTGCCACCAGAGCGGTGTCCGTGCCCTGACCGGGGCGAAAGCCTGTCTGGGAGCAGCGTAGAATCCCACCGGCCTCCAGGAAGGCGGAGAGTTGTTGGTTGACAAATTTTTCTGCAACCTTGCCGATTCCTGGTAGAAAAGAGATGGGGCGGTAGTTGGCCATCTCCAAGGGGTCTAGATGAGGTTTTTTTAGCAGTGGTCTTTCTATGGCTCTTTTCCAATTAGGGGGAACAGTGCCATGTGTAAGAGAGGCATTGATTAATTTAGTGATAGGGAAGGCAATAGTGGGTGTCACTAGCTTCAGGATATTAAGGGGTGCAGGGTCTAAAGGGGAGCCACTTTTTATTGATTCTAGAATAGGGGGGAGCATCTCCACTGTGAGGGGGAGAAGGAATCTAGGTGGAGAGTGTCATATGAAGGAACTGGTGGAGTGTGTACTGGTGGTTGATCGTAGGTTGGGAGGGTGTTTAGGATATTTTGAATTTTAGTCAGGAAGAATTCTGCCAGTTCGTTGCATCTATGGCCTGAGGGGTCGGGCGGGGGTGCGTCTGGGATTTTCAAAAGTTTTTAACAATGTGGAATGTTTCCCTAGATGAGTTGGCAGAGGCTTGTATTTTCCCTTCGAAGAAGGCTGCCTGGGTTGTTTTAAGGGAGGCTTTGTAGGACCTGATGGCTGCTCTGTATTCTGTTTTTTTATTAGTGGCCCAGTCTTTCCTCCATGAGCGCACTTTTTTCATTGTTTTTTCAAGCCACGAAGTTCTGGGGTAAACCAAGGGGATTTGAAGGGTCCGCTTTTTTGGAAGGATTTTTCTAGGCAATACTAGGTCAAGTGAGTTTTCTATCCAGGTTGTGAATTGCTTGTCTGCTACCAAAGGATCTGGATTGTATGTGTCAAAGTATGACACTTTCCTTCTATGCCAATTTCACTCCCACAGTGCAGGAGGCACATTGCACATTCACAGATGCTAAAAGCTTTCTATGAAAGGCCAACATAAAGTATTCCATGTTATACTCGGCGAGACTAAGAATTAACCCCGGGAGGAGCTGGCATAATACCACTGCGCGGAGGTCCACGGAGTTGGAAAAAAACTCTGTGGAACTCCGCTCCGCTCCCCCACGCGCCTCAACCCCCCCAATAAAAAATACTTAAAAAGTAATTTAAAAAGAAAAAAAGTCAATTAACTGTACTGCGGCATCCCCGCGCTTTTTTATTGGGGTGGAGGCGGGGAACCAATTTAGCGGGGGCTGGCTAACTCCACACCACTGTGGAGTCAAGGTTTGCCCTATACTCTGCGTTCTCAGCAGACCGCGGAGTAGGCAAATCTCTGCACACGCCGCTGGCAGAGCGCAGTTCTCTGCCCGCCCTTACTAAGAATACAGCTAGATGACAGAACCCACATCTGTGACACTCCAGTGGAGGCCATAAATTTGTGCAAACAGCACCATGGTGCACAAAGCCCACCAGGTGACGATGGGTCAGATGGCTCCCATCCGGCAATCTGATGAACTCAAACTCACCCTGCGCACCATTTTTCTCAAAACTGGTTCATGTGCTTAATTGTCCATATGATGCTGGATCTGAAGCTGGAATAAGCCAATGCACAACTTATTGTTATGGCGATGCCTTCATCCCTGACGGACACAGTCTCTACTTCTTGTAAAGCCTATCTTATCTTCATACATTTTTCATAGAGGGTTGCCTCTCACCAAGGAAGATTCAGCCTGTTTATGTTTGGTATTGTTTGATTAAATTACTGATGGGTTTCACCGGAAGCGGGTTATTAGCTATCCGATGTGGGGGGGGGATTTGGATTCGTTCTATTGTATTTTGATATTTTTATTTTGAATATTAAGAAAGGGAATGAACACACAATAACAGCTATGTCACAAGTTACTCCTACGACCACATTCTTTTCTTTTATTCTATTCCCTTCTAAATGACTGCACCCCCTACCAAGGTCAATACTGTGTTGCTGAAACGTATTACCTGGAATGTATTTGGGTTATCTAATCCACAGAATCAGCGTCAATTCCTTCCCTACCTGACTAGGCACAGCATACAGATAGCCTACCTACAGGAAACCCACCTTGCTCCAGGGACTACTCCCAGTTTCGGACAACTGCTACTCCCCGTTTTTCCGACAATTGGGGCGAGAACATCTTTTTGCAAACTACTGCATATATTCCAGAGGTGTATGCATACTAACACACAAAGCAATCTCTTTCATACCATGTGAAATAGTAGCGGATACAGTGGGTTGCTGCCTTTTGATATCTCAGAAAAATCTTTACATTGTTTGTAAATTTCTATCACAACAACTTTAATGGGACAAATGTTAGCATCGCCCAAGAGCTGGACAATGTCCTGTCAAGCCATATTGAAGATCTGAGAACAGATTTTGCAGTCCTTTTGGGAGGCGACTTTAACTGTAAACTTTGCCCTTTGTCTAAACAGGCCGCATGTCACTTTGGATGGGGCGACTGATGGCAGTTGCCATTTTAATCATGATCCCTGTGGGAATATTTTTAACTCACTTTTGTCTAAATTTTCCTTATTCCTTACTGTGGATCTTATAATCACTGCTAGTACGGATCTTGTTACATATATAGGGCGAGGACAAGGCACTCTAATTGATTTTATTGCTCTTTCAGGGTATTTTAAACCTCATTCCCTGACTTTTAAAATTCATAAAATTTGTTACAGTGATCATTACCCTATGTAGTTAGAACTGACTACACAATCCGATGAACAAATTGATATAGTCAGATCGGGTCCATTATCCAATGTTAAAAATAAGGGGCTGCTTCGGAAGTGGTCTACTATAAATCCCGACTTGGTTCTATCCAAAATTATAACGACTAATTTGACCCAACTTTTAGTCTGCCTGGAAGACACCATAAACCCTCCAGATATGATGATATAATTTGACTCAATAAAAGAGACAATAAATGTTATACTGACTAAAAAAATAAAGTCAAGTACTCAGAGTAATAAGAGGTGGTTTGACAGCGATTGCACTTTTTTTCACAACAAACTAATTAAGGCATTGAAATCAACACCCCGAAATATATTTGATGTGAAGCAGTCACGCCACTAATATAAGCAGGTGATAGAAAAATGCAAGCTAGGGATTAGACATGAGGCTTGGGAGCAACTCCATGTAGCCTGCCAAAGCAGGGATTCCAAACTTTTCTGGCAAAGATGTCAACCAGGACTATTTCAATGAGAATGACAACAGAAAGACTGACACGACAATTATGCCTGAGACATTGTTCAACCACTTTTCAAATCTCTATGAAACTGGTAGTGATCTAGATCTTTCTAGCAATTTTAACTATATGGCCTCAACCTTGGCATTTCAAACATTAGATGAAGTGAACAGGGCTTTAAGAAACGACCTAGAGAGCCATATTAAAACTGGGAACGTGGATGTCCCCCAAATAGGTGGCAGGTTGTTACCAGCGTTACTATATGCAGACGACAGTGTTTTAATATCTAGAACGGGAGTGGGGTTGCAGAGGCTTTTAACCAGTTTTAACAATTTCATGGATGACCTTGGCCTGAAGACAAACATAGCTAAATCCAATATCATGGTGGTGGGTAAATCCCCTGCAATGTTAAAGAGATGTCTTATAAATAATGAGAAATTGCGTTATGTGCCCACTTTTTCCTACCTGGGAATTCTTTTTTAATCAAATAACACCTGGTCCTACCTGTTAGAGGCTAGGATTAGGGGGTCTTAATCAAAGCTCTGAGGCAATTTTCAGGTTTACAAAAAAACTAGGCTCTCGACCTATTAAGGTAATGACTGAAATTTATAAAGCACGTACGTGTGCTGTCACCCTGTATAGTGCTAGAGTTTGGGGCTCTTGCAAAGTTGAACGCCTGCAAGGAGCCGAGAATAGGTTTATGAAACGATTACTGAGCGTACCTAAATCCACCGCTGCTACCATCTGTCATAGCGAGCTCGGGGTGATTCCTCTGTCCTTCCGTATACATTTGGCTCCTTTGTTGTTGTGGCATAACATTTGGGCAAAGGAAGCGGCAGTCTTAAATCGCGCCATCATCACAGACTGCTTAAAATTGGATTGGGTGAGTAAAAACCCATGGTTTTCTTATGTCAGGGCACAACTGGAGACTCTGGGATTGTTGGATTGTCTTGAGAGTCCCTGGAACATTGCCAAAATATCAAAGGGCAAAGTTGAAAAGTTGAAAAGGGATTTTCTAACTCACTCATTTTCTCTGAGAGACAGACAGGAAACAAGGAAGAAAAGGGTTGTGGACCATTCACTTCTAGTCTGCTCTCCAGGTATGGAGTTTTATTTATCCCTTCACCTTAGTGACGCCAAACTGTATTATCTTATTAGGTTCAGGTTTGAAATCTCGTATCCCCGACTTGTATATTCTGATGCCGATTTGGATTTATGCCCCTATGACTCAGAATCAGCACAGAGCACATTGCACTTTATGTTTTTTTGTAATCTGTATATTAATGAAAGACGTGCCTTTCTAAAAACCATTGTTAAAATTTTGTAGATATTAGAAAATTTCGGGCTGCCCTGTGACATCTTCAGCTTTTAAATGATGAGTACACCTGTTTAATGGTCTGTAAATATATTTCTTCCGCAGTTCGGACACAAAATATCATTGGGAAATGACTTTTTATCTTATTTATTTTTCCCACAGTGATTATTTTTGAAACCTACTCATTAATTGTGTTATTGATGCGTGTTACGCTTACAGTCTTCTACTTGTTCATGGCATTTATATTGGATTCTTGTACTGCATTTTATTATTATGTAATGATGTGTTCTTTTATGGCTGGCCACAGACGAATAAAGATTTTATGATGATGATGATACCTGGCACTCTGCCTGCTGTACCCTTCCTCCTGGTTAACATATATGCGCCCAACATGGATACCCCAGAATTTTTTAATGATATATCCGTACATTTTAATTGAATGCAAGCTCACACATTGTTCATGGGAGGAGATTTTGTTCTAACTATAGACCCCTTTATGGACACAACTGGCACTGGACTAATCGCTAAACCCCACTATTCCCGAGTATTTCCACTCTTATTTATTTAATCTTTTCTATTGACGGACGCCTGGCGTTCTAGGTATTTGTCTGCCAGAAGTTACACCTACTCTGCCCCACATGGATCCTGGTCACGTATTGAACATTGGTATCTCACACCAAATCTAACACTAGCACTTACTGACATTGAACACCTTCCCAAAACCCTATCGGACCACCCTCTGGTGGTCCTAAATTTACACATCCCTGAAGCTACACTGCCATGAGCGCCTTGTTGCTTTTCCTCAAATGCCTTGCTAGATGATGTATTCCACTCCGAAGTACGAGATACAATAGTCAAATACTTCTAGCTCAATTCTGGCACTGTACAACACTAGTCCACACTTTGGGATGCTATCAGAGGGGTATGCATCGGCAAGCATTAAGGAGTATTATGCTCCATAAGCAGATAGTAACCATTGAACAATGACTGAAAGACCTAGAAATACAAACATTGGCCAATGACTCTCCACCATTATCATGTTGACGCACTCTCCTATTGCAGGAATTCTAGGAAGACGGCTGGAATGCCAGAAACCGGTCCTCGGAAGCTTGATTCCGGTCCAGGGAATGCATGGCTTGGCAGTTCGGGCTGGACCGTTCCCATGAGACACAGGGTCAGACTGATTTGCATATAGCCATGTCTGAACTGGGGTGGCAGAGTGGGCCAAAGAACGGTGATGGATTAAACCCAGACTTTTGACTGGGTGTGAGTGTTTGATTGGTTCAGATGCTGTGTCCATTACCACCCCCTTTTGTACCGCTTTTGGTCGCCATAAGTGTGGCAGGGTATGCTCAGACGTGAGTCCCTTGCTCACTTTGCCACTGGATTCAAGCAAGCCGGGCTGTAGACGCCTGGAATGCCAGAAACCGGTCCTCGGAAGCTTGATTCCGGTCCAGGGAAGGCATGGCTTGGCAGTTCGGGCTGGACTATTCCCATGAGGCACAGGGTCAGACTGATTTGCATATAGCCATGTCTGAACTGGGGTGGCAGAGTGGGCTAAAGAATGGTGATGGATTAAACCCAGATCTTTTGACTGGGTGTGAGTGTTTGATTAGTTCAGATGCTCTCTCCATTACCACCCCCTTTTGTACCACATAGCCATGATGTGGCTTCATACTGGACAACAGCAGTCCCTCGCTTCCCCTATTACATGTGAAGAGATTGGCAACTTGAATGGCCCTCGCGCCCCGGGCCTCAATGATTTTACTGGAGTTTTATATAAGGCCTACAAATCGATACTTGCCCCACACTTACTCGAACCCTACGCAGAATCCCTGATGCGAGGAAGCCTCCCCCCAAAACTGTGCAAAGCTGTCATTACCTTGCTACTCAAGCTGGGCAAACCTCCAGACCAATGGATCTCCTGTAGGCCACTGTCCCTCTTGAATTATGACAATAACATTTTAGCCAAGATTCTTCTTACCCACCTCTCTTTACTAATGGATACAATAATTTCTCTATTGCAATCAGGGTTCATCTTTAACTGCTCCATATCAATAAACCTTCAAACTATAGTTGCTGTTCTCAATCAAATCAATCCCAAGCTCCTCACAGTAGAGGTCTTACTCTACGCTGAAAAAGCGTTTGATTCATAAGAATGGACTTTCCCATTCGCCGCATTGGAAAAACTCGGAATTACTAAACGCTTTTGTGTACTGGTCTGAAACTAACCCCACTACCAGCTGGGCCTGGGCTAAACTTCAAAATCCACAAGCACTCGAATAAATAAACAGAATTAAAACAACACTTTAAAATGTTTTCCATATTAAAATGAATAAGTTTCAATAAAAATGACACAATGTAAATTGAATGTTATCATAACAAGTTTCCTTAAATTTCCTTTCTTCTGAGATCGCAGCAACGCACAACGGGTATGCTAATAACATATATATAATCCCACGACTGATGAGGCAGGAAATAGCCCCCAATGTCACGTGCCTCCCTCTAGTCTGAGTTCCCATTATCTGGAACCCTGCCCTTTGTGGGTATAACTACAGAGCATACCCCATTTTCCTTATTGTTTTAATGCTACACAGAGCCCTCTAGTTGGTGAACCTTACTTTTGCAAACCAAACTTGTTCATGTTTCTTTTTTTATTTAACAGGAGTACATAACTAGACTAGAACCCATTACGCAATGTGCATTCCTTACTAGAACTATATTTTAAAAGAAGGACCTTACTGTGGGGAGAGAGATTCAGGAGAGTCGAATGAGAGCAAAATGTCATCTGAATAGATGAATGCTCTTATAGGGCCTTACATATTCTGTGTACCATTTCTATTTAGCGGATCATGATTGACAAATATTGCAAGACCAAAAAGAAGCCGGTGGATAGCGGGCCTCCCTGTCACGTGCCAGGAAAAGACTACACCACCAAATTGATATTTGTTTTAGCTGATTCATATAGCAAGAAGACTTTGGAGATTAAATACTGCCAAGACCAACCCTTTTAAGGGAGCAGAAAAGGTATTCCCAGACTACAAATCTGAAGGCCTTCAATGCATCAGTAGATAGCCAGAGCCTCAGTCTGCATGCCCCTAATTTGCCTTAAAACATGCAAAATTTTCTGAAGAGGTTCTATTGTGATCTACCAAGGTTGAGTCCCAGCTGAGATCAACAAATGGTACACAGTCCATTTGCTGATATTATCGCTAGAATATTGGCACTTCCATTAATTGAGTGTGTCACATGTCACTCTGGTAAAAGCTGTTTGTCTTGATTCCACTTGCAATTTTCCTGCACTTCCACCCTCACAGCCACAATGCCTCACATCAAGAGGCACTTACACTTTGCACCCACTACAGACCCCCTTGAAGCAGATGATTTGAGCACCTCTGAATTTTGGAGGTAAGCATCTCCACACATGTCCAGCAAGCACAGGTGAGCATGTACCATGGATCATAACAGTTCTCCTTCCAAGGGTCGACATCCTGTGGCAGGGATCCAGGATTATTTGAATGATTTCAGTACAACCCCCTTAATAAACCTGGAGCAAGCAGATTAAACATGGCTCCCATGATCTCTCCTCAAGGCAATATCTTTTCCATTCCTATAAACACTGCAATTGTCTTCTAACAATTCATGCACCTAAGATATTAAGGGCCAGATGTAGGTAGCCAAATACCAGTCGGTAACGGCCGAATTCGTCCGTTACCGACCGGTATTTGGCTTTTGAGATGTAGGTGGGTAGTTATTTACAGAATCGGTATATTTACTGATTCGGTAAAGTTACCACTTCGGTATTTTACCGAATCGGTAAACATACCGATTCTGTAAATCCATATGTAGGTGACACTTCTAAGAGTGCCACAGGACCTTAAGAGTCGGTATTTTACCACCCACTCCTATTGGGTGGTAAAATACTGAATTCAGGTGTGCATGCACATCTGTGCATGCACACCTGTGCAATGTAACACACAGACATGCCCTTAGGGCATGTATGTGTGCCACATGTCACACTAGCCTGTACTTGGGGTGCTAGAGCGTGTCATAGTGACACCCCCTGCACCCTTGCAGGATTCGGTATTTACCGATTCTGTAAATACCGATTCTGTATTTCCCATTAATTCCTATGGGCTTCAAGGCCCATAGGAATCAATGGGAAATACAGAATCGGTATTTACAGAATCGGTAAATACTGACTCTTACAGATTCGGTAATTTTTTACCTACATCTGCCCCCTTCCAATTTACCGACTCTTAAATACCGATTCGGTATGAGTCAGTATTTAAGAGTCGGTAAATCGGAATTACCTACATCTGGCCCTATGTATTCTGCATTCGTTTTCAGCATCCACCTGAATAGAAGAAAAGTTTGAAGCAAGAATTGTCTTTGCAGATCAAAGTATTACTAAAGAGACATGAAACACGGAATGTATCTCCATAGATTTTGACAAATGTAATTGCATCATTACAGGAGTCACGATTTGTTCAATGGTAAATAGCCCGAAAAACTTGGGTATTAACGTTGAACCTTTTTACAAATGCAAATGTGTTGTGAATAACCAGACTTTTTCACTTACAGTATACTTTTACCTGTCAGCATAGTTTTTTTAAAAGATATTTATGAAGAAACTTTTATTGATCTTTAGCTTCCTCTAAAAACCTTTGTGCAGACTTTTGAATTTCCTGAAGTTCTTTTAGGTGGTCTTGTCCTGAAGGAATTAATGCAGATGAATTTGGATGCAGTAGCAATCTTCTAGATTGATTCACTTACAGATAGAAAAAATATACACAGCTAGAACAAAATGGTCAGCATTCATTTTGCCTGCTCTTGCAACAACACTTGATACCTCTGCAGTATTGTACAGACAAACTTCCCTATCCAAGTCTTTACACATCCCTAGGCCCAACTCTGTTCAACGCCTACTTGACCCCCATGGACAACATTGCCAGAACGAATGGACTGAACATCCTATCCTATGCCAACGGCACACAGCTCATCCTCTCTCTATTTGAAGAAGCAGCCACTACGAAGGCTGGCTTCACTGACTGGATACCAAACAACTGCCTCACACTCAACACAGACAAAAGAGAAGTACTCATCTTCGTGTGCAACACCATTCCTTGGAGAGACTCCTGGTGGCCTACTGTACATGGACATACACCCACTCCCACAGACCACACCCGGAACTGCAGCATCATCCTGGAGAGCAAAGTCACCATGAAAAAAATAGAACAAAGATGTCTCCTCTGCTTTCTTTGTCACTCTTTGCATGCTCCATATGCTCTTCAAATGGCTCCCAGTTACCACCAGACACAACATCACTCAAGCCCTCATCAGCAGTAGACTGGTCTACAAAAACGCACTCTACTCAGGAATCGGCACCACCCTCATAAAGCGACTGCAGATCATACAGAATTCAGTGGCCAGACTCATCCTTGACCTCACTAGATGGCCCACATCACCCCTTAGCTCAAGAAACTCCACAGGCATTCTGTAGTGCAGCTGAGTTTTCCCCCAGCTCATGAACAGTAAGTTAACGAGCGCGAGCTGCCGCTCTGGTAGAATTTCTACCCGAGTGGCAGGAAAGCTAGCGCGCATGGAATGGAATGGAATGGAATGGAATGGAATTGGATTTATAGAGCGCATGGCTGCCCTTGAGCGTCCCAGCGCTAAAACAGTTAATAACAGAGCGAATGAGGAAGAAAGTTTAGGGAGCTTTGGGGAAAAGGAAAGTTTTAAGTAATTTTCTGAACTTAAGGTATGAAGGTTCCATCCGTAGGACCCTGGGCAGGGCATTCCACTTTTTTGCTGCATTCAGCGAAAAGCGACGACCTCCCGTGCGGGCCTTCCTAACTCTAGGAGTAACGGCCAGGTTTTCTCCATCAGATCGAAGGGCACGAGTGGGTTTGTAAGGACAGATCAATCCCCTGAGGGCTGGAGGGCCATTACCTTGGAGGGATTTGTAGGCAATACATAATGACTTGAAGGAAATTCGCTCCTGGATTGGGAGCCAGTGCAAGGCTCTAAGCAAGGGTTTAGCTGACACCCATCTAGGGACTCCCATAAGGAGCCTCGCTGCGGCATTCTGGACCCGCTGTAAGGTGTTAATCGTGGCCAGGGGTGCCGCCAGGAGGAGGGCATTGCCATAATCCAGTTGGCCAAGATTAGGCCCTGAATCAGAAGTTTTCTTGATTCGAAAGGAAGCAGGGGGAGGACCTTCCTTACGGCCCGCAATGATCCAAAGCATCCTCCAGCCACCTTCTGCGCATGGGTCATGAAGGTGAGTTGGGGTTCAAACCAAACCCCAATACTCTTGACTTTCTCCTTTGGGGGTGGTAAGTCCCCCATACAGGGAGGCCAATGGTCGGAGGACAGAGATGGGAGTGGGTGACCCATGACCATAATCTCGGTCTTCGCTCCATTGAGTCTAAGTTTGGAGGCAGTCATCCAAGAGAAGATAGCTGACAGGCAACTTGACAAATCAGATGGGTGTCCCCTTTGTTGTGACAGCGAGACGATGAGTTGGCAGTTCACACTGCACCCCGCCACTGGCGGAACTCCGGGGAGTTTTTTTGTCACTTCACGGAGTTCCGCGTAGCAAAACTCTGCGAACTACACGCAGGGTTAGAACTTAGCCAAAAGGCAGGAGAGACAAAGCAAGCATACTCAAACATAGGTGTAAAAAGTAGGGTTGCCAGTTGACTGTGGTGTTACTCCTGTTCAAGCAGAAATCACGATACTAGTCAGGGTAAGGGGCAGGCAAACCCTAAATTAACCTACGTTCGCCCTCTGGTAGCTTGGCACATAGCAGTCAGGCTTAACTTAGAGGCAGTGTGTACGTATTCGTGTAACACTTCAAAGAGTAAAGCAGTGAAAACACCACACAAAAAGATCCTACACGAAGTTAGAAAAATAGATTTGGCTTTCATAAATAATGCACAACCAAAATGACAAAAATCCAAAACGGAGTGTTTATATGAAGTTGGTAGGAGTAATCCTCCAAATTAATAATCATCCTTCTGACATTGACCAATTGCTTATGACCTATGCTCGGTACATAGATTTTGTAAAGAGCCGTGTATGCTCAATGGGAAACAAGCAATGGAGAATCTAACAGTTAATAGAAAATACAGAGTAACTCCAATAGACACCATTAGTCACTAGTAAGTATTTTTAGATTCAGTTGGAATGAAAAGAAATGTCTTCCTAGTCATTGGTTGTGTATCCAAATGCTAATATGAAGGCATTTAAACGTGGAGAAACCATTAGATTTATATTCCCTTCACAGTACCTAGAGAAACAGTTGAATCTTGGGGTCTCACCTGCCAACGCCTGACTTTTCCCCATTGCTTTTTGACACCGCAGACCCAAGAGAAATGACAGAATGGCTAACGTTATGTCATAACTGTATGTTGACTCCCCTGCCTCTCTTGCGTCTATGCAAACTTATGGTACGCCAAGGATGTTTGCCATGGTCATCATTTACTTTCTTACTCTCTAAAAGCAATCAAGCACAGATGCAATTCAAACTCTCAAAAAGAGAGATGTGGAACATGCCCATAGAGCATGAAAATAGCACATAAATTCCATAAATCTATGCTTGTGACAAACTAGATTCCTTGATGCTTTGAACGAAACATTATTGGCTGCCATCCAAAACAGAGATACAATGTTTTATAGAACTGAAAGTGAAAAACTTGCCAAGCACTTGCCAATGAATAAACAAGTCATGAACCCCATCTAGAAAAATGTTCTGTAGTAGAACAGTATTGTTAAACCCTATATTTCAATTAATTTTTGCTACACCTCTTCCCAAAATTGTCTAACCTTTGAACAATTAAATATAATGTAAATAAAAATAACTTTATATAAACTGCCAGACCAGCACAACTCATAAGATAAACTTTTGATCCTAAAAAGGTGAATTGGCGCATAAAATAATCTGTTATAGAAAAAGAAAAGTGTTTGTGTGGTTCTAGCTGAGAGGTTTATCGCATCTTAGACTAAACTTTATCCCAGGTGGAAATTGATCAAATGAAACCTAGATTTGACCCCTATTATAGTGCAATAACAGATTTATCCCTAAATAACTAGAAATAATTGTGCAAATACTCAAAGCTTTACTACCATTAATACCTTCCAGGATATTGAATGCTAAGTGTTGCACAAGCTAAATCCTCAAAATTCTAACAAATCACTGGGAATATTGTATCATAATTGAATTTACATGTCTAGGGAGACCATACTTGCCAGATAGATCAGAAAAAGAAACAATATCTGAATCATAAATTAATTGGCAAATGGTATTATTACCCATGACCTTCGCTTTCCCCAGAACAATGTTTTAAAATTAATTTGGAACTTCTTATAAGTACAGAAGGTACTAGACAGAGAAATCTGACTGTGACATAGAATCAACAAATAAAGGTTTCACTAATTGATGTGATAATGTAACCACATGAGATATTTAGTGCTTTGGGGGTTGTGCAATAAAACTGTATTTTATTTTTTAAGAGAAACAAGTTAAGTTAACTTATTCAATGAGTTGCTATAGTCTTTCACGATCTTCCAATGACTCTGATACAATATACCAAACGTTGTTTCAGACCAAACGCAGAATATTTTATGGAGTCAGGAAAGCTTAATCTACCTTTTAGAATGGGTTTTGTAGGTTTTTGCAGAAAAAACCTCCTGTTCTTTTCATTAGATAAAAATCTTGAGAACATGCTATCTATTCTAGTGAAAAATTAATTAATAATGTTATTTCAAGATATTCTTAGAAGAAATTGAGTACTGGCTGCTTAAACATATTTTTTATATGGATTTATTCCAAGCCAGTACTACTTCTTGGAAGTAGTGTTTAATACAGAATTTGTTAACTGGTAATAGACTGACTGTTTGATGTTTAATGTGTAGCTGGATACTGCTGAAAACGTTTTCAGCTCTTGAAATAGGCTGCGAGGGATGATTCTGGCTTAGAATTAGATAACAGAACATCATCACATATGCCGTAAATGTTATCTTTCATTTATTAAAAAGGGAAATCATAACTAAGTCTCTCTAAAATATGGATTTCAAATTCTCTATGCATCACTTGAAGTGTTTTGTGAAACAGCTCTCTTAAAGTATTTTCTGCATAGAGCTAGGAATAAACCTTAGTTTGGAATGCTTATCTCTGAACAGAACCATTTACTGATTACAATCAACTCCTACTATAGTCCTAACATTAGGATACATTTTAACTTCGAACAAATCCCACACTAAAAGGAAATGTTTGGATAATTAGGGCCATACACATTAAAGAGACACAAAGGAGTATCATTCACCTTTTGATCCAGGAGAGCCCATCTGCCTTCAGAATCAAACTTGTACAAGATTATGTCTTAATTTAAATTCTTGTGAAATGATAATGCAATTTTTTAGTATTTTTGGATGAGGAAAAACAAATATATTTTATCCAATGACTCAAGATTTTTATGCACTAATTAAAAAACAAAATATTGCTAGATTGGAGATAACTCTTTCTCTCTTAACAGGAGTCTTCAAATCTTTACCATTCCAGGTTATTATCCGTAAACAAGACATGGTCAGACATAACCTTTAAAGTTGCATCCAACAATGAAAATCAAACAAAGCACGCAAAATCTGTGAAAATATAATAGAGATAGAGAACAAACAAAAAATAAATCACATGTCATGTAACAGTTTTTAAAAAAAACGTATTTTGTCCTCATTTGCCTTACTCCCACTTAACAAGAAAAAGAGAAAGTAAACCTCCAATTTTTATTTCGTGTCCTGCTGATCTTGTTGTTTTGCTGCCATCAGCCAGAGACATTTAATTACTCAGAGGAGGATCGTGGGAAAGAGATTTTTACTCCACCTAGGATTTTACAAATTCTGCCAGCCCAGATTCCTGGAAGACCCTTTTTAGGTAGTCCGAGGAGTGTCAAAGGCATAATCATAGGACCCGGGGGAAAAAAAAAACCAAGAAAAACCCGGACTCCTACCTCCACGACTTCAATAGATCCCAAAAAGCCAAATTGTAACAGTTTTCTTATAAAAGAACAATCAAGACAACAAGTGATCAGAAATACACAGCCATAAAAAACGAATCCGCAACAGTTCCCAACATTGCAGTTGTGGTGAAACACTGATAAATGTGAAGATGAGCAGAATCACTTCTTAGCTTCATATCTATGAGCCACTACAAGCTGAAAAACATATACCAAAAATATACAATAAAATTGAAAAGACAAGTGGTTATCACCAATTTTAGGTAAAAAGCAAGATAAAATGTGCAATGTACTAAACAACAAAGGGCTACACCAATAAGTGATGATCAAGAAAAGCATACCAAATTTCCCCTAGATGTGAGTACAAATTGACAATATTCAGTGAACCACTTTAATTCCACAGAGGATTTGACCTAAATAAAAAGGAAGGTAAATTATAGTTAAGGAGAGAATAAATATCCTGAACATGTCAGTATTCAAACAAACACAAAGGACTATCAGCCACATGCATCAAGCGATTTAGGAATCGCAAACGGTGCGAATCGCAAAAATCGTCCGTTTGCGATTCCTAAATCACTATTTGGGATGCATCAAACAAAAATACAAGGAATCGCTATTTTTCTGCGATTTCAAAAAATGCGATTGCACTTAAGGAATCGCAATTTGCGATTCCTTAAATGCAATGCATGACATCTTTAAAAATTGCCAATTCGCAATTAGGAGGGAAAAAATTACCATGAGGTAGGACCTCATGGTAATTTGCGAAAAATCTAAAAAATGCATTTTTGTGCTTTTTTCAAACTGTCATGTTGTGCATAGATTGATTTCAGGGGTGCAACAGGGTGTCCTTTGGACACCCCTGCACCCTTGAAATCGCAATCTCAATTTGCGATTAGCTAATTGCGATTCGCAAATTGAGATTGTCTTCCCATTCATTCCTATGGGCCTTTTGGCCCATAGGAATCAATGGGAAGGGATTCCTTAATTGCGATTCGCAAATTGTGAATCGCAATTAAGGAATAATAAGGAATCGCTAAAAAAATTGCTATTTTTTGATGCATTGCTGTTTGCGATTCCTTAATTGTGATTTCTTAATTTTCGCAATTAAGGAATCGCAAATGGCAACAATGAAGCATGTACCTGTATAAGACAGTACAGATGTCTAAGAAATACATTTTAAAATTGTTCTAAGAAACAGAGCTTATTCCTATCTCTATTTCTTTGACCTTCTGTTAGTTAACGAATTCTTTCAACTTGTCAGACTCTTGAAAAGAGATAGTTCTGCTTTATATGTTACTTTGAAGTAATAGAGATGAAACAGGTCAAATGTGGTGTTCATAGCCCTTAGCATGGGATAAAGAACTAGAAACTCCTTCCTTCTGATGGTGCTGACCTTTGAAACATCGTGATAAAGAACACCCTAAGACGCTTCCATTGCAATTGTTTTTTCTCTCTTTCCACTGACATAACAGTCATAAGATCATTAAGCTGAAGAAAGTACATTATATCTCTTAGTTTAGTGCTGAGTGAAGAGCAAGAAGGGCTTGACCCTATCCAATGAGCAATTTTTATTGATGTTGAGCTAGTAAGATCAAACCAGTTTGGCAAAGCTGACTTGAGAAAGATAATTTAATTGGAGCCCTCTGCTCCTTCTGGGATACAATATAGTCACACATTGTTTCTTCTATTTCTATTTTAAAGATCATCAGTGAGTTTCTGGAGTCACTCTACCTCATGTGAAATTACCATAATTTGTTCAAAAGCATCCTCACCATTACTGATTGATCCATTTCTGGCACTCCATTATCCAGACCAAACCATTCACCTTAAGTCTCTGTAAGTATGTTATTGATAACTACTGTTAATGGCTTCAGAGTTCTGTTCTCTTTAGGAAAGCTTTCTCACGTAACTGGAGTTGGGTATTTTGGAGGGCAACATTACATCTTTCTTTGTTCTTTTAAGCAAACTCATTGCTTATATTTCTTAGGCTACTGAAGTTATAAGTAAAGCTTGTCCAGTTAATACTATGTTGGTACTACCCATCTTGACAGAACTGGACCCACCCACATTTTGATCGCAGTTATTATGGAGCTCCTTTTTCAATGGAACCAAACCTGAAATGTAAAAGCAAAAATAAAATTGTTTGCTAAGGCTTTATATCTTTTTTCACTCTACCTAGAAATGATGAGAAATAATTCACTTAAACAGTCATCCTTAGAATGTCTATGGAATTACCTCAATAGTATTTGCAAGGGCAACAAAAAATGTAAATCACTAAATATGAGGCACAATTTCACTGTCTTATTTTAAGTGCCCTTTTATCTATAAGTCATAATGAGTCAATTGCTCATTAAAACCTGTTGTTTCCTCTTGCAGTGTGGTAATAACATGGTTCAGTGTCAAAACGTTAACATCATAAATATCTTTAATTATATGTAATATGGGCCTGAATCTCTTCTTAACAACTCAAAAGCATTTTCTCAAGTAGACTTGGCAGCAGCCATCGACCTTGCATTTCTCTTAGGCATTGTTAGTCGTACCTTCACATGCATAAAGCTTCCAGAGGGGTGCTAGGGACATGAAGGTCATGCCCACTGGCCCAGCACCAGAGCAGCAATTATAGGTAATATGGGGGCCTGACGCTGTTTTTCCAACTACCAGAACATTTTCTCAAGTGAGCCAGTCAGCAACTGTCGGACTTGCATTTCTCTTCGGCGAGATGGGTGTGACCTCCATGTCCTTAGACCTATGAGATAGGAGCTAGGGATGTGGAAGTCATGCCCACCGGCTCAGCACCAGAGCTGTTGTCATCAGCTGTTCTGGTGCCTCCTGGCCACTTGCCACACCCACCTGGGTGTCATTAGGAGACTCGTCCGCTCCAGCCCAGGGAGTGGGTAAGTGGGCAGAAATAAAGGTGTGCGGGGCACACCATGCACAGGGCCATGCTCTCTCCCCCAAAATAGCATAACACTGCTGCTGCCCCCCAGGCGGTGGATTGGGGGATTTTGCCCCTTATCTGTCTCCTTTAGGCAGAAAGCCCACTATGCACCAGGGGGTATAAAAAAACATAAAAACAAAGGGGTGAGGAAGGTCTACCCTGGCCAAGGGCTATATACCCCACATCAAAAGGGGGCAACACAGTCTTTCTGTCACCTAATAGGGCAGATGGGAATATTTATAAGCCTGGGCAGGGGACCCCAGTTTGTTCGTGGAGTTTGCACTCCGCGCTCTGTGGATCTTTGTGAAGTTCTGAAAAACCCTCTTCCCTGAAGCACAGCAGAGTTTTTTCCTCATTCCACTTGCTAGTGGTAAGTTAGCTAGTGTGAGCAGGGAAAATCCAATGCTAGACCACTTCCCAGCGAGATTTCTCAATACAGACAGTGGTGGATAACCGCTATCGCTCGCGTTGAGAAACCTTCCGGTTGCGTTAAACAAGTTGCCACTCGAGTGGCAGAAAGAAGTAGCGCCCTCTTGCACTGCACAATATGCTGTTTGCACTGATTTTGCAGCACGGGACAAACACTGGCACTAAAAATCTGTGCAAATGGTGCGAGGTAACCCATTTCGCTCCTCGCAGAACTCAGCGTAGCTCGGTGGAATTTGTTTGTCACTGAACTCTGTGAACTCCACCCAGGCTTAGTAATTTACCCAAATCTTCCCCGCAGGACAAAAGAAAGGGGTGTGAGTGGCTTACCTTGGCATTGGAAAATATACCCGCATCAAAAAGGGAAAACCAGTCTTATAGAGGGGTTTGCCCCTACTTTGCTTCTGAGGGACAGAAAACCCTCTAGACACGAGGGATTTCAAAACTGCACCAAAACAAACAAAAGGATGGGGGTGGCCTACTCTAACACTGAGCCATACTCTCATCCCAGAAGAGGCAATACATTCTTTCTGCCCTGCTGCTGGTAGGTAGTTGGTAGGTGCCCAATTGCAAAGGTTGCTCATAATTTGCCACCGGGGGTTGGTAGAAAGCCCACTAGACAGCAGAGATTTTACATTTTGACAAAGCAAACGTGGGTGGGCATGCCACCTTGTCAATGTGCCATACCCCCACCCTAGTCCTTCGGTGCCACTGGGGGACACAGAAGAAGTTTGCCCCAAGTTGCTTCCAGGGGGCAGAAATCCTCCGGTATAAGGAAATATCTCTTTATAAAAAAATGGGGTGGATCTGGCCCATCCTGCCATTAGACCCACTCCCATCCCTAAAGCCTCAACAGTACTTATGGTCTCACAAGGACTAAAACATCCCCATCCTTATGGCAACACAAATAATTGTGATTCTTTTGGGTAGTGTTTTTACTTGTGGCCCAGAAGAGGTGGGCTAAACACCAATATTACCCATTTGTTATGCCGAATGGTAACACTTTTTGGGCTCGGGTCAGCCACCACTTGTGAAAGTTTACCAAACCCAGGGATTTCTGAAAATTAGACACTGAGAGGAGCCCTGGGTGGTGTGCCATAACATCCCATAACATTCCTTTACCCAAAATCCCCTGCAGACCTTAAGCTTTGCCTAAAATCAGAAATTTTCCTTGCATTTCTGTGACACAAGCTCCCAGAATCTGCAGTGATCCTGGAGATTCCTACCATCCAACATTCTCCCACTTGTCCTGAAGAAAACCCTATATCCCTTGTGTGGGCTGGCCTAGTGCCAGCAACACAAAGGCCCAAAACTGAATGTGAAGACATCAGCAATAGAATAGCTACAGGATTTTGGCCTGGGCTCGTCCCCTACCTTGCAAAACCTACCAAACCCAAACATTCTTGGAAACTAGACATCCAGGGGAGTGTAGGATGGGGTGCCTCATGTGCATCCAACAAAGTTTTCTTACCCATAATGCTCCTCCAACTTTGCCTAAAATCACGAATGTTCCATGCACCTCTGTGACATACACTTCCAGAATCCGTGGGGTCTGTAAAATTCCAACCAGCAAGTGGTCGCCCACTTGCTCCAATAAAACAGTACACCACTGTGTGGGTGGGTCCATCAGCAGCTGCAAAATGCAATGTGAAGACAATACAAATCTCCTGACAATTTTTTTCTTCTGATTTGGCTATAGGGAAGCTGCTGTAAGTGGGCCTGGGCTCAGCCCCTACCTAAGGAAACAAACAAAACCCAGACATTTCTGAAAACTAGACAACAAGGGGAGTTAGCGTGGTGTGCCTCGCATGGATCCCACAATGTTTTCTCAACTACAATGCCCTGCAAACCTCAAACTTTGCCTAAATAATGCTATGTCCTTTCATTTCTGTGAGATAAACCTCAGAAATCAACAGTGCTTTCAGGAAATGTGGGAACGCTGGCTGGTGGAAAAATTGCAGATCTCTGCAGATTCTGGAGCTTTCCCACAAAGGAATGTGAAGAAAATTTATGTTTTTAGCCAAAGTTTGAGATTTGCAATGCCTTCTGCGTGGATTTGCTTGGATGTCTGGTTTATGGAAATCTCGGGGTTTGGTAGATTTTCCTCGGTGGTGGATGAGCTAGGGCCCAGAACTCGCAAACACCCACATTGAAAAAAATGGCAGTTTTTGATTTGTCCATGTTGCATTTTGGGTCCGTTCCTATTGCAGGTGCTAGGTTCACTTACACAAGTAAGGTACCATTTGTATTAGGCGATATGTGAGAATGCTGGGATCCCCTTAGAATTAGTACCAGTAATGTGTATTTTTAGCCTATGGTGGACGTTATGCAGTGAGATCCACGTAAATCACACTAGACTGAACTTCCCCTGGTTTCCAGTTTTCAGAAATGTCTGCATTTGGTAGGTTTACCTGGGTGCCAACAGAGCTAGGCCCCAAACTCCACAGCTACCCAAATCGCAAAAAAGGTCTGTTTTGAGTAGTAAAATTAGATCTTTGTTGCATTTTGGGCCTTTTCTTGTCACGCGTGCTAAACCCTCTTACACGAGTGGGGTATAGTTTTTATAAGGCAATGTGTGAGAATGTTGGATGATAGGAATCTCCACAGGTTCAGGAACTTCACTTCAGATAAATATGAGGAAAATGTGTGTTTTTGGACAAAGTGTGAAGTTTGCAAGGGCTTGTGAGAAAAAGAATCTTGGGAGATCCATGCAAGCCCCACCACCCTTTACTTCCCCTGCTGTCTAGTTTTCATAAATGTCAGAGTTTTGTTAGTTTCATTAGGCGCTGGCTGACTTAGGGTCTAAATCCACAGCTATCCAGATTTTGAAAAGAGCATTGATTTTGCTGGGTGAGATGTTATGACTCCAGATCACGTTTTCTGCTGTAGGCGCTAGACTCTGCCACATAAGTGGTGTACTGTTTTTGTAAGAAGATGTGTGAAAACAGAGGACAGTAGAACATTTGGTATTAAAAATGTAATTTTTCTGCATTTGTGGCTTCCAAATGTAAACCAGTGTGCAACAACAAAGACTTTTTGAAAAATGGCTTCTGAATCACATGTATTATGGGTAATCACAAATTCAGAGGTCTACAAATAACTACTTTTCCTAATACATAGGTTTCCTGCATGACCATTTTTATTCTTTATATTTTATCAATTGAATTTCTATCTAGGTGTTATACAAAACAAAAATTATTGTAAGGTGCAATTCAGCGGTTGGCTCTGGGTATCGCATGTTTTTGGAGAACCTACAGATCCTTAACTAGAAGGGTCTATCAGGTGTAATGGTAGACTGCTTTTGTGAATTGGTAGCTTGGCAAAAAGTTACAGATGACATTTTTTTTCCAAATGGCTTTTTTTTCTGATCATTTTCAATTAATGTGTTTCTTTGGGGAACCCTTGAGATATCTACACAAATTACCCTTTGCTAAATTTAGAATAGTGTCTACTTTTCCAAAATGTTTAGTTTTCTGGAATAACCTATAGATTTCACACCTGCTTCTACCACAAACTGCATGTAGGCTGAGAACACAAAAGTTAGGAAAAACAGAGTACATGTTAGACGAATGCAAAAACTGTAGGGAAAAAATAGTTTTTGATACATCTTTGCTAGATCCTGAAAACTAGGAAGATGGCACAGTGAATCTTTTGTTAATGACAGTTTTAGAAAGAAAATGTTTTCTTTTACATCATTTTCTCACAATAAACAAACAAAATCAGTATTTTGTCAATTTTCTTAAGTCTTTTCAGGGGAATCCACAAAACCTTAGTGCTTTTAGAGTTCCCTGGATTTTGGAAAAAATACACAAATTTTGCGAGGATATCTTTTGTGGAAAATAGTTATCAAGGTTTAGACTACCCCTTCTTAGAGGTCTCAAGTTGTTCCTTAAAAACTGACCTATTTTCCAAACAAGTACAGACATCACTACATGCAATACTAAATAGAGTTGGATTTAGATCAGCCTCTTGCTCATGAATGGATGGCTTTTTTGTCTATTTCCGTTTCATAGTCCTTTAATGAACGGTATTCCTCCTTATACTAGTGTCAGCTTGCCCTTGTGAATTTCTGCTTTACTCTTCTCTGATGTCTCACTAAGCTAAGCTACACCCACTCAATGCAGCTCATCCTTTGGTATTCATTTGTCCCTGCCCCTGCATTGCTCTTTTATCTATTTTTGATTCAATGAGAGGAAAGCAGCTTCACACTGCTACTAGGTTGATTGCTTTCCAACCCGCTGTTCTCTGCTCCTCTCCTTCCGATTTGACTTAATGAGGGTCAGACAGTAGCAATCTACCTCTGGGCACTTGTTAAGCTAAGTAAAAAATAGTATGTCAAAATTGCAGCTGCTGCATTGTGATGCATCCACATCTTCCATGGATATATTAAAAGGTGTTTTCTTTGTGAAACAGCATTCAAAGATGGCTGCGGTAGCATGGGCATGCATTATGATTATTAGTCAAGGCGATCAACACAGGCCCATTATCATTAAACTGACTGACTGACTGACTGAAGTACTTATAAAGCACTCTTGTGCCGAGGCGTCTTGGTTCTGGGTAAGTATGGTGCAGACAGCAACAGATCTTAAGGCCTTGAGAAGAGCCAGGTCTTTATAATTTTCCCAAAAACGGCCCTATTGGATTCTTACCAGATTGTCACAGGGAAGGAGTTCCATACGATGGATGCTTGGTAGGAGAAACCCGTTCCTCCCCATCTAACTCTTTTTGTTCTACGGACACAGACCAATCCTGTATTGGCTGACCTGAGAGAACTTTGGGGCTGGTATACCGAATAGAAAGTTTGAATGTGCGCAGCCCCTCCTCCATATATAGAGTTGTGCAATAGGCTTTAAAGTTCACTTTATGATGGACTGGTAGCCAATGTAACTCCTTGATCACCGCTGATGTCGGTTGATATTTGGGTAGGCCAAGTAGAACCCGAGCCGCTGCATTCTGAAGCGATTGAAGTTTTTTGGTCTGTCCCTTGCCAACTCCTAAATATAGGGCATTACAAAAATCGATTCTTGACAAAACCAGAGCTCCGACCACTGTTTTCCTAAGTGACAGAGGAATGAAGGGCAGAATTTTCCGCAGAATGTTTAAGGTGAAAAAGCATGATGGGGAAACTTGATTTATTTGTGAGGCAAGTTTGAGGTCCTTGTCAAGCACAAATCCCAAGTTCCTGACCTTGGGCACGTAGGAACTGGACAGATGCCTGCTTCAGGAGGCCACCAGGATTAGCTCCATACAGAAGGTAGTTGCCCAAACTCTAGGACCTCGTTTTTTTTGTGTTTATCTTTAAAAAGTTAGAGTTCATCCATTCCATTACATCTGTGATGCAATTAGGAAACGGCTGTTAACCCCACACTTTGTGTCACAGAGACCACTAGTGAGTGTCGTCAGCATACAACACCAACATTATGCCATGCTTTTTGACTACCCGAGCCAGGGGACTGACATATAGATTAAATATTGTCCGAGACTAGGCCGAACCCTGTGGGACTCCACATGGGAGATGGAAAATTCCATATTGCAGGCCATTCCAGTGGATCAGTTGTTCTCGTGATGTAAAAAATGATGTAAGTAGAGACAGAGCCACATCTTCAATAGCCACATCCCTTAATCGACGCAGTAATACTGCATGAGTTACAGTATCAAAGGCTGCAGTCAGATCTAACAGGATGAGTGCAGCTCTGCCCCCCGTACATCACTTTACGGATCTCCTCTGTGGCCATGATTAGAGCTGACTCAGTGGAATGCCGAGAGCGGAAGCCATGTTGTGTGGAGTCAATAATGTTACTGCTATCCAGGTGTTCTGTCAGTTCTAGGTTCATGGCTTTCTCCAAGATTTTTTATGGTAGTGGGAGACAGGAGATTGGGCGATAGTGTTTTGGCTCTGAGGGGTCTAAGGAGGCCTTTTTTATAATGGGCCTAATGCATGCCTTTTTCCACGAGGAGGGAAATTCCCCAAAGATGATGATCGCAATTAATAGAAGGGTCAAGGAGGAACTTACTTCTTCCGATACCAGATGTAATAAATGAGGGGGACATGGGTCCAGAGGTGAGCCTGATTTAGTATTTAACAACAGGTTGGCAACTTTATCCTTCTCCAGCGTGGAAAAGCGTGACAACCGCTGCAGAGATGCCCGGTGATCCAAAGAATCCGCACTGTTCATTTTTGGGACACATGCAGCAGTGGCTGGCCCATCATATACCATTTGAAATGTATTCTGAAAGAACGCGGCCATCTGTTCCACAAAATTACCATCAGGCACACAACCTACACAGACACTTCGACCAGCTACATAGAACAACTCACATTCAAGATAAACATCACAGCCAACTTCTCCCTAGGTGAAATCATCGTATACAGACCACCAGGACCCAGCACCAATTTCTCCACTGACCTCACAGACTTTTTGCTCCCCTCATCATTGATGCCAGCACCTTCATCCTTCTCAGAGACTTTAACTTTCACTCAGAACACTGCACTCAAACTCCACAGCCCTTCTAGAAAATCTCGGAAACCTTGGCCACACTCAGCACATTACTGTACCCATCCACACCTCTGGACTCCTGTTGGGCCTAATTTTCTCCTCAATCAGCAACATCACAGGTGACAAGCCAGCAACTATGATCTGGACAGACCATGCCCTTATCAGTTACTGCATATTCATCCCACACTCTCATTGACCTACCACCTCTAGAACTCCCAGTCGCAGCTGGAAAAGCATCTCAAAAGAAAAATGGGCTTCCATCTACACAAGCCAACAACTATGACCAGGAACGGCAACGCTCTAATCAGCTTCTGTATCTTCATCCCACACTATCACAGACATACCGCCCCGAGAATCGCCTCCTCTCAGCTGGAAAGGCATCTCAAAAGAGGAGTGGACTTCTGTCCTTTCCAGGCACACCAGCGACTAGCTGAAATTCACCAGAAATATCAACAGTCCTCAAGTACAATCAAACAATAGTATCTCCACCACAAGCCAGCTGGTGCACAGAGGAATGAAGCATGATAAAATGCTTCTCAAAGCAAGTGGAGCACAATTAGAGAACAAGTTGAGACACCGCAGATAAAAACATCTTCAAATCAGCAATAAGATGCTACCACCAGGACATGCATTAAATTGAGGGGAGGGGGCATATGCTACCCTCCCTCCCTAAGCCAGGCTATGGACCCGGGAACTTCATCCCCTTAGTCTGAGTTTGTGATGGTGTCCGGGGGATCCGGAAACAGGGGCATAATAATCTTAAAGCTGGCAGGATGGCTGTAGTGATGTCCGATGCCAAAGTTGGGTTTAGCCATGGTTGTGAGAAAGAGCAGGTCTGGAACTTCGTTGTGCAGTAGGACCCATATCTCTATCGCATGTTTGGTGAGTGAGTGAGTGTTGAGGAGCATGCATGCGAGTGTGGAGTGTTGGTTGGGTGGTATGTGGTCTGTATGTGCATAAGTGGGTGGCTTGTTTGTGTGACTGTGAGCGAGTGAAGTGCTGGGTACTCTTGGTGTAGGAGTGGTGGGTGTACTGTGTTGAAAGTGCATGAGAACTTTCAGGAGGTGTATGTGAATGTTCCTTCTGTATTGGGTGGTGCTGTGTGGCACGAATGTGGCAAGCTGATGCCAGGGTTAAGATAATGGAGGAGCACAGAAGAATATTGTGGGAGGAGAACGTGGCTGACTACTGCTGGGCGCAGACCAGGCTTGCATTTCGCAAGTCTTTGGCATGCCTGTGTGGGTGGGAAACCAGTGATGTTACTTTCTGTGCAAATGGATGATGGGAAATCCAGTGATGTCACTTTCTGTGTACATAGCTGTTGGGAAATCTAGTGATGTCTGTTCCTGTGCAGATGGTTGAGGAGCAATAAGATCCTCTTGCTTGACTTCCTCTTTTAATGACAGTTTTGGCAAGAATCAAGTGAAGTCACTTCATGTCCAGATGGATGATAGGAAACCTAGTTATGTCACTTCATGTGAGGATGGATGATAGGAGACCTAGTAATATCACTTACTGTGCAGATGGTCAATTGGTAAAGTAGTCTTCTTGTTTGGCTTTTTTTTTTAAGGGACGTTTTGGTGGGGTCTGTGATGTCACTTGTTGTGCAGATAGATAATTCCAATGCAGAAAAGCACTGGGAAATGAAGTACTCTTGGTTCTGTTCTTATTTTAAAGGACCATCCTAAAAACCCTAAAATTATGCTTACCTTCCATCCCAAAACTCTATAATTACCCTCACCTCTCTTTTCCTCTACCAATCCCTGAACCCTAAAATCACATTTACCTCCTTTTACCTATATGTACCCCTTAAACCTAAAATTATCCTTGCATTGCTTTACTCTACCTCTACCCACCTCTGAACCTCAACATTAGTGTTACCTCTCTTTACCTCTAGCCACCCATGAATCATAAAATTACCATTACCCCTTTACCTCATCCATCCCTCCCCTAAACCTTGAAATAACCTTTACTTCCCCTTACCTCTAAACACCCCTAATACCTAAAGTCACCCTTACTTCCCTTTATCTCTACTCATCCCTAACCCCTAATATTACCTCTACTTCTCTTTACCTTTACCTTTACCCACCCCCAAAACACCAAACTACCCTTAGCTCTCTTTATACACAGCTTTAATATACATTTTTTTTTAAATACTTACCTATATGGTAAAGTTCCACATGGTAAAGATTGTACATGGTAAATGTTCTGTGTTGTAAAGTCTGCATGGTAAAGGTCCTGCATGTAAAATGTCCTGAGAGTTATAGACTGCGGTGTAAAGGCTGTTTCCCAACAGAAAGTAGGTCTGCATTTGACTTTCTGTGATTCTAGTTCATAGGGTGGGGGTTCTTTTCTGTTTTTGTTACAATGTATCTGTTTTCATTTCATCTCAAAAAGTTCATCTCTTACTAAAATAGCTTTCACAATGTCCATATTTCCATTTTGTAAAAGAACAATGATCAATTTGGCCCATCTAATGACCTAATTATATGTATCACTTAACTATGCATATATTCTATTCTATAAGTGTCCTATTGCTTTTACGTAGCTCAGCTTTGAAGGTCCAGGAATGAGAGCTCCTCGTAAATAAGGCAGCTCTCTTCATCAAAATGACTGACAACTTCAAGTGGAACAGCAGAAAGATGGCAGTAGTGTAGTGTAGTTCCTATTATCCCAATAGGCTCTGCGCATTGGAATAATACCTTCAATAGTATAGGCCTAGACCAGACGTTAACTAGGTCTACTACTGTCGATATTAGACTTAAAGTTTTGGGTTTGCCAGCTAGCTCAGAGTTCACTAGAAACTTTCTCGAATAGGCAAGGAGGAGTTGAACCTCCCTGGATAGACAAGAAGGGATGTAGTTTCTGACAACCATAGAACATGACAACTTTGCTCTCCCCTAATCAAGAGTGTATCTCGAGAGTCGTGTGAACAAAAGGCAATTTATTTTACTCAGTTAGTACGTGCATTCTTAGTCTCATCAGATTGTAGAGAAAAGGAAGAGACGGGCGTGTTCAATAAAATATGTTATTTATTGATCAGTCTCTTTTCTCATACAAGAGAAATGGATCGATATTATTGCAATACTTATGGTTAAGTAAAGTGCATACATTAAGAGCAGAAGTATAAAATAATACTGTAAAAACATTGATATGGTTTCTAAGCCATATGAAGGTTTAAAATGAATAAAATATATTACATACACATATACATTTGACTAATCGTACTCAACTGGTGTTTCTAACTACGCCTACCCCGTGTACCTGACCTACGCCTAATACGTGGGCGGGAATAGAAAGTTACAGTTTAAGTTACGTTTGTTTTTGCCAAGTGACTGACTAAAGAATTCTCTGTGAGGGGTTATTCAGTTCTGTACCTGGAATCTAGGATGGATGAGGGATGGTATCTCTCGTCTCTGGTCTCGATATTCCAGGCTGCCTGCGAGGGCTACCTGGAAGCGCCGGAGCTGGATTTCTCGGCAGGAGAAAAACGGCTTCTCGTTCTCAGCGCGTCAGGAAAGGCGGGGCTGCGCCAGCGGGGTCTGCTCTGCTCTGGGCTTCGGCAAGTCTGGCTGCTCCGATCTCGTCACCACCGCGTGTGTTTGCATAGGGCAATATCGGTAATATTTATACCTTTAAGGTGCCGAGATTGACGTAAGGATGGACATAGATACGTCAATAAGGATGTCATACGACCAGGTCGTTAGCACATTCTTTTGCTGAAGTTCTCGGTGAAATCAAAACAATGGCTGCAGGGTTTTTCCCAGGTCTGTCATAGGTTTGATTTGTTTTGAGAACTCCGTATGCCTTATCAGGGGCTGGAGGAATATCGCTTGTCTAATTAGATGCCAAGCGTTATGACCTAATCAGATAACACGTTCCTGTGCCGTAGTGTGGCCTTATCAGATAACGGTTCCTGCATCATGGGGGTTTTCTGCCTCATGGGATGGCTGCTAGTTAACTTGTTAGTTTGTTAACCAGAATAGGGGCAGGAATAGGGGGATCGATACAGAACCTATAGGAATACATCACACCCACTCCACGCTAACTATGGACATATTTACTAATCTATGCATAGTAAAACATACTGTAGAGTATTGTGTATACCTTACCACCCCAAAATACATAAATGCATTTTGAAATTTATCAAATATACGGAAAAAATAGTCATATGTAATATATGCACTCAAGCTGTAGAATAATGCTAAAGTAATCACGCATATCTATACATTATCACTAATTGGTATATGAGAATTTATACATGAAATGGCTCTTAATACAGAAAAGAAGTTCGAGACCATTTCATCACAGAATAAAATAATTGTGAACATACCAGTGGGCAGCTAATGTCTATAAGCTATCTAAAATTAGAATTTTTAGTTCTCTAAGAATAGTCCTTACTTTAAGCAGAAGATAGTGTCCCGAAAAATTCGAAAAATATTTTGGGGCTGCTGAAAAAATTGCTGTCCGTGAACTGGAGGGAAAATTGTTCATGGTATTTTGTTTTTCTAGTTGAAGGCCAAATTCAGGGAACGCCGTGTACGAGCTTGCTCAAAAGTCTCTATTTCTGCTCTGGTGAGAACATCATATCATTTACACTCTCGAAAAAGTTGTCAACAGCTTCCTGGGAGAGTTCCACTAACTCGGAAATAGGTGTAACCATGCATTCGTGCGCATGATTGTCTCCATTGACATTTTGATTTGGATTGCTGACAGAAGGTCGTACCTGATCGATGCTGCTTTTATCTTGAACTTCACTACCCCTTAATCGTAGTGGTGAAGCTTCCACGAATGCCGTCATCAGGATTGGAAGCCGTTGAGGGCAGCACAAAGCATGAGCCTTTGTTGGACTCAACAATGTTTCTGCATCCATTGGCGCATCCGATTGTAGCGTCAGACAGGTGTCTAACACGCATTCTTCTCCGCATAGCAGGCACCTTAATACAGGTAAAACACATCGTTGCCACATTGGTCGAAATGATAGAAACCAAGTCATGTTCAGGTCTCTAAGCCGGGATAGTCCCAGGATTTTTGATATCCGGTCCCGGTATCCAATGGCTAGGATTGTTTCTTCCCTTGTCGCAGGTGTTTTGTCTGTGACATGGTTTGCCATAACGAAATATAAGGACTAAGAATAGGATTCCTGCAATTAGTCCCAAAATGAGGGGAAGTCTGCCAAAAATCGAATGGACGAAATCTGGAAAAATACCCAGTATGGCTTTGAATGGTGTTAATGCCATCGAAAATACTGTCTTAAATACTTTTGAGACTCCACTGGTATCAGAAATATTTAAGATTTCATTCAGGATTTCTGCGAAATGTATGGGGGAATTAGTTGATAACAATGAATGTATCTCTGCAGTCGTCCTTGCGACTTGGAGATCATACGTTTCTTTTGATGACGTGAGCTTTGTCGGCGTCTGAAGAAGCACTGTTTTCATTCTGCTTAAAGTATCTATTCGAATAGAAGTAATTTTCAAGTTGGGCCATGCCCTTGCCTCCCTGTCTGGAAAGGAGCTGGGGAACAATAAGCGTCCACAGCACTTGACCTTCGCAGTCGTAGTTACGAGATAAGGAGTCCCGGGCATAAGACTACAGCATCTGCGATCTACAATTAGAATGTAACTCCCATAATAGAGTCTCTGAAAGAATGGTTCTATCTCTGTTGCAGGTGCGCCTAGCTGGTGACATGAAAGGTAATTTGAGTTCCCTTCACAGGCTCCATGCAAACTAATTCCGTTACACAGAAGTGTACCGCTTAGTGACATCGCACAATTATTGCCACTAAGAAACACTTTCTGTCCTTTATTACTGACACATGCATGTGAATAGGGCAGGTTCCATGTTGTTTTTATGTACCCTTTTCCCAATTTTTCGTACATGCCAGCCTGTATATATTTTTGGCAGTATTGAAACCTGAAGGTTGATATTGGAATATTTATTATCCCATGTATTATCCATTCACTGACAGGTCGTTCTGACATTGTCACTGGTAATCTCTCCAGTTTCTCAATGCTCAGGATTGTATAATCAGCACCCTTCTGGGCCATACTGATTTGTCTATCAGTAAGGTTAAAGATATGGAATAGTGACGTTGTGTTGATTAAACGCCAAGGCACATAGCCTGAACGCAGATTTTGTAACGTCCAGCCAAGCTGTACAATAGAGCGCAATTGGGACTGACCGTGTTGTAATAACAGTAAGTCTTGCGATATTATGTCGATTGCTGAAGACACAATGCTGTCCAGAGAAAAAATTCTGGAGGACAGAGTCATTAACCCATTGTCCACTACAGAAAGTGATTTTTCCAAATTAATACGGTCAATTTCCCGTATTCTTTCTGCTGTCTCAATTTGAGTCGCCTTCCAGGCCTCGTTGTATGCTGCATATACAGAGGCTGCTATGAAACGTTTCTGACGCTGTTTGCGCGGTCCCATAATGAAATCACGCAAGTCAGCACCATCAGTAAGTAAAGTTAGGTGTTGCTTAATTTCTGCCAGTGTGGAAGTTTGTAGCCATTGAAGGCATAATTTGCCCACACTGTAGGTGGTTATTATTCCTGGGTGTTGTCTTTGGGAATATCTAGGGTCTGGCCTGGTCATTTTGAACCCCTGTGTTTTATTCAGGAATCTGTCTTGACAGTTATTAGTATCTGTGGGCCAGATCAACCACTGTGTCCAATCTGGATGTGTTCTGTTTTGGTTTAATACATAATTTACGTCTATCTCTTCATCTGTAGAGCTATTGCTGTTCATTGTTGGTTTTGGAATAGACGGTTTGTTTAAGTCTTTGATTTTGGCTAAGCCAAGACAGGTAGTTTGTTGAACAGTGTCATTTAAAAATATAATTTGTTCTGGGATCATGCAGGCTCTAAACAAAGATTCTATACCCTGTACTTGCCATTCTTTTGTGCCCCAAACACTCTTTACTTCAACATTTTTGTCCCAATAATCAAAACCAAAAGTATTCATTTGTTCAAAGAATGAGTCTGAATATATCAATTTCGTGTTTGTTATCATGGTCTTTTTCCCTGTCTGATTTGACAATTTAAAATAAAATGTTTCGGCATTACTTGTGTTAAAACCTGAAAAGTATGAATATTTGTCGTAAACGGTTCTTGAGCTTCCTTTTGGAGGGGTTGCACAATGTTCCCATTGATTATAATTTAAACATTTCTAGGTTGTGCAGATCTATGTAGAAAATGGTTACCATAGTGGTTATAACAGTACATACTATCATAATTTGTCGAACCCTGCAAATAATCATGTTTGGTAAATTTAGCAGACATCACTAAGTCAGACATCATATTGTTTATACTTTCAAAGTCCCAATCATCAGCAAATGAGCTTGGTTTCACAAAGTCACTCAATGAGATTTTAATTTGGTGTGGATATTTCAGGATTTCAACCGGACCATAGATTTCGTAGTCAGTGTTGTCCCATGCTACCCCACCCGGTATAGGATTGGCTGTGAAGTTGACTGAAGAAAGTTCTCTTTTCTCGACGTGTGAAGATGTGTGTGGTTTGAGGATCAAGTTGATTTTCTGACTTGCTGTGTCCATTTTAGCATATTTTCCCTCAGTGAAGCGTCCCAAAGTTAGTATCATGATGAGCCAAAGTATGAGGATAAATGCACCAAAACCCACCCAAAATTCGATCCATGGAGAAATTAGATATGTTTCTTTCAGTTGTTTCAAAAGTACTTTAGCTTTATCTTTAAAGGTTTTTGATGATGGCTGTGTTTTTGATTCAGTGAAGCCTTCAGAGGAATCATCGAAGTTTATGAAGTAGCCAGATGCAGTTCTGTCAATTGTTCCAATTGCTTCAGGATTACTGTTTCTTGCATAGTCGTTTGTTACTTCATTATAGGTTGGTGTGTCTCTGCTAAATGTTTTTATTTGGGTGTTCAGAGGTCTAAGTTCCATTGCATTGTTGCATAGTCCTTGTTGTAGATCTGTAGGCGTTTCGAATGTGATCAGCCTCTTCGATTGAACCTCTGTGTTTGTAGCAGATCTTGGTGTTCTACTACTTATCGGGAGTCCACTTGGCCTACTATTTGTTATCGGCCACATGATTGTGGTTTTACCAGGTCGATGGATACAACTCGGTTCTCCTTTTTACCAGCAAGCGGCGGTAGTACAACTGATCTTGTCCCGTTGACAGACAAGACAGGAACTGCTTTTCTGTAAGAAGGCCCAAATTCCTTCTTTACCGCGATCTTTTCTCTGACTAGATCCCCGACTTTTGGAATCCAGACAGGTCTTGCTGGGACAGGTGGTGGTTCTTCAGTGGTTGTTGGCTGCTGTTTCAACTTTATGTTGCTCAGGTCTTTTCTTGTTTCATTTAAGTCCTGTAAAATAGCCAAACGATCTTTGATATCAAAGCTTTTTTCCTTTACCACTGAAGTCTGACCGTCAAGGTCAGAGATTAACATCCTAGTTCCAAATAATAATTCGTACGGACTGAATCCCTTCAGAGAATTTCTTGGCAGGTTATTTAGACTACGTTGGACACTTATTAGATGTTTGACCCACCCAGCTCCCGAACCTAATACCTTTGCCGTTATAGATTGCTTTATGTCACGGTTTTTTCTTTCAACAATTCTGTTACCCTCAGGGTGAAATGGACAAGAGTACCGCAAATTCACGCCCATGCTGACCATGGCCTCCTTATAAGCTCTAGAGCTAAAAGCAGGACCATGGTCCGAATGCAGCATGCCAATTGCGTATGTGCCGATAAAGACTCGCAAATCTTTTATAACAGTTCTGGCGTCAGCCGTTCGCTGGGGCCACATCCATATGAATCTCGTACATGAGTCCACTGCAACCAAGATATATTTATAGCTACCATCCCTTTGTAAGGGACCACAGTGGTCTAGGTAAACACAGGCTAATGGTTTATCCGAGATTAGAAGGGGCGTCTGCGCTGGGCGTCTCACTGTTGATACTTCCATTCTTTGACATATTTCACATTCTAAAACATAGTTCCTTGTTTGTCTTCTCATTTGTGGCCACCAGTATCTCTGTTTTAATAATGATACTGTGGCTGAGACGCCAGCATGTATAGAAGCAAGCCCTTCGTGTGCCGCTATTATTAGTCCTAACCTATGTTCCATGTTTGGAATTGCCCTATCCCCCACTCCAGGGATTCGAGCAAAAGGAACATTGTTTGCATCAGTTATGTATGAGTATTTTACTGGAAAGCCTTTCGGGAGTGTTTCTATCGAATCCTTTTCTGTAGTGCTGACAGCCTGTAATATTTCGCTGTCTATTTTTGTTTTGGACCGTGTGATGGCAGCTACGGAAGCCGTTTGCACAGCTGCCTTCGCGGCCTCATCAGCCAATGAATTCCCTGCAACGTGAACGCCATCACGTTGATGACTCAGCGTATGTATCACGTGAGTCTTTGGTAGTTCTTTCTGTAAAAGAACTACTTGTTCCCAGAGCATTTTATGCTTGATTGTGCCACCTTTCGCATCCTTGAAACCATTCTGAAGCCAGATCTGCAAGTATTCATTGTAAGATTGAACGCAATAATACGAATCGCACACTATGAGTGTGAGGAATTCTCGATCGGTATTTTCAAGCGCCATCTTGAACGCCAGTAGTTCAGCTCGCTGAGCTGTACAATCTCCTAAAGATTGTGTTTTAGTGATAGCTGGTTTAAATTTCCCTTCGTGCCAGTGACCTTTAACGATCGCGCACGCAGCACTGTAAGCTTGCTTACCCCCCACTGCGGGTTGTGCTGATCCGTCTGTATATATTATACAGCCGTAATGTTCTAGAGGCAGAATTTCAGTCGGTGGAGGACATTCAAATTCATATTGGAGAAATTCTTGTGTTTTTAAGTTAGGATCAAATTCGTATGCCACGTCTGTTGCAGCAAGAGAATTAGCCCACTGTATCCACCTTGGATGTAGTGCTTTAGCATTCGGAATGCTTGCCTTTGTTACCGCCTCCAGGGCTGGTATCGGTGTCACGATTATTATTCGTTTACCTTGTGCCAGGGCTCGTTCTTTTGCTATAGGCTGTCTGTGTTGCAGTTAGAATTTTTCCGTTGGGCTGAATTTCATTTCAGCCTTAGTGTACAAGTGTGATTTGAATGCAATTGGTACCTTTTTATCCCTCATTAGAGGTCAGGTATGTGAATCCGCATCTTCCTGGGATGACTCGAATCACAAGATTGCGTGTGTTATCACGTGTTTCTAATTTTGTTTTAATTAGCATGTCTGTTTGTAAGGATCTCAGAATTTCTGTGTGTATTTGAGTCCAATTGGTTCTTTTAAAATCTGGTTTTATCAGATCATAAAGGGGTTTGACCCTTTCTGCGTAATTTGCAATGTATGTTCTTCCGAAATTTAGGAAGTCTAGAATTTACTGTAGGTTTTTTAGTGTTCTAGGTGCTTGGAGTACTGCACATTTCTCTAGGAAATTGTCAGCCAGGCTTTTGCCTTCACTTGATAATTCATATCCTAAGAACAGGACTGTCAGATGGGCAATTCTGGATTTTTTAAAGTTGAATTTGTAACCCTCTGCTGCGAACCCAAGTACTATGGTGTTCACTCTCTTCAAGTGAGTCTCCAAGTCATCATCTGTTAAGTATATGTCGTCTACATACAATAATGCTTCGTCATCATATGTTTGTAGTAATTCTGTTACTCTCGCTGAGAATACTCCCGGGCTGTTCTTGTACCCCTGGGCTAACCGACAGAATTGTTTTTGAGTGCCATTTATTGAGAACGCAGACAAATATCTGCTCTCTGGTGCTATGTTTTGACAAAAGAATCCATTAGAGATGTCTAATGTTGTTTTGTATTTTTTGCGCACTATGTTATTCATTAGTGCGGCACTATGCGAGTTTTGTACTGCAAAAGTTTTGCAACATGAGTTAAGGTGTCGGTAATCCAAAACTAGACGATATGAATTGTCTGGTTTGGAGACCGGAAACAAAGGGTTGTTCATTTGTGAGGTGCAAGTTTCAATCACCCCCTGGTATTCTAGCTGATCTAGGATTTCTTTTACCTGTTTTTTAGCTTCTTGCTTAATTGGGTACTGCCTCTGTGCAGTAGGTTGTGATTTTAACTGGATTTTGTGAGGAGGAGAGTCCTCATCCCATCCTACATGATTTTTATATAAAGCAGGAGCTTGAGCTACTGCCCACTTTCTGGCAAGTGTGTATTTTTTATGAATTGGGATATGATTTGAGAAGGCAGGCATAATTATTTCTTCGCCATGAGGGCACTCCCTGACAAACTCTGGTGGCCAGTCTTTTTCAGCTAGAAGGATGTCATAGCCCTTGGAGAGATTATCCCAAAATAGTCCCCTTATTTTTCTAGTCTTATCCCCTTCTATACGTAAAGTTATTTCATATATTTTGTGAGGTTTGCTAACTCTGGTGTCTGCAGTTTCCACTTGAAGATATTCATTCGTGTCCACTGTCTCCAGATGATTCATAAGGACTTTGCGAGCTATGCTCACTTCTGCTGCGCTGTCTAGCATTGTCTGAGCCCATTCTCCGTTTTTCAGTTGTGTCCTCAGTATTCTCGGCATTGTTAACTACCTTGATACTGGCTACCTTCTTTTTTGGAAATTGTAATTTCTTTTTTAGCTCAGCAGGTTCCTTGTCTTTGGACTTGGCGTGCTCTTCTCTTTGTTTTGATCGTCCTCTTCTTTCCGATTTCTGCAAGGAAGTCTGAAAAGATTGAGAGGGACGTGTATCAATGTCTTGATATCTATCAGGCTTCTTTATATTATCCCTATTTCTAAGGTTATATATTTTCCCAGAGGGGTCACTCTGGGGTGACCTGTGTCTTTGGTTCGGAGATTTTTCTCTTCGCCTAGGAGACCTTCCTCTGGACTGGAATTTCTTTTCTTTAGGATTGGATTGTTTGTTTCCATCCCAGCTCTTTTTTTGTGATGTTGAGTTATTATTAAAAAATATTTTTTCAGGACTTTCAATCAGTTGTGGTTTTACTGGTATTCCACCTAAACTATCTCTACCTAGTTCCTCATAGGATTTTTCTATGATTCTGGCAATTTCAGCTGGTTGGTCTGCTATATCTGTCTCTTTTAACCTCTGGCGGATCGCCACGTTTGCTGCTTCTCCCTTTATGTTGGCTAATAATATAGCCGAGACCTGCTTGAAGTCTTTCAGTAATTTCATACCAAGAGTTAAAGCGGGTTCCGGACCATATTCATCTTGAATTTGTTTTAGCACATCTGGTATTACCGAAATGGATGGAACGCCGTGCGTTTTTGTGTAAATGGAAGCAAAGACTGTACCCCAAGTGTCACAGTCCTCAATGTGTGGTGCGATTCCCATTGGAAGACAGATAGTCAGAATCCTGTGTTTTTCTAACGGGGTGGTGTCTGGAAACACAGCCTCTATTTGGGTGATTTTTTGTGCTAACCAGAATGGTATTTGTTCCCGTTTAGCTGGTACTTTACCTAGGCAGGATTGTATGTTCTGTGGTGTAATTTTATTTGTGTTCCCCTGGTGAGGGGTCAGCTGTGGAATTTTAATTGCTGGCTGAATTGTTGAAGTCCGCATCACATATTGGACTAATTGTCTATGTATCTTTATTAATTGTTTTAGTTGTACTAAAAGATCTGCTGCAGGCATTCTTTCGAACTCTGGATGTGGTGTGTATCCGGCTAGGACCGGCCACGTTGCTCCTGGTCTACCTAAAGGACCGAGCCTGGTGATGTGATTATTATGTTTTAGGGCGCCATTAAATAAGAGCAAATGCTCTTGAAATTTAAGTGGTACTTCCACCTCCTCGAAAGGAGTATACTCTGCAGGAGGTTCCGCTGTTTTGTAATAGTGGAAGTACTTTGTTACAGCATTTGCTGCTGGAAAATGTATCCATGAATAGTATACCTCTGTCTGCCGATATTCGTGTGCCTCAATTACGAATATGACTGTACCACCTCTAGGTGTCAGTCCATTTTCTATAAGTTTTAAGGTTATAGATTTCCTTGTGATGACCGGGATGAGTATTATATCCTGGTCTGCTTCTTGCAGTGCAGTATCAGCTGCTGCAAGTTCAGTTGCTAATCTAACTGCCTCTCTTTCATCATCACTGTCTACCATTTTACCGACAGGATGGTTACTTTGTTTGTTTGCAGATCAGGTTTCTTATGGAAACAAAGATTAGATGCACAATATTTTGGAACGGTTTATCCTTCAACGTTGACTAAACCAAGTACCATACATAGGAGTTTCCTCCTGCGAGGTTTGGCGGATATTACCTTTCACCCACTCCAGACGTCTTTAGAGTATTATGGGAAAAAGGGGTCTGAGTGAGAAAGCACGACTGAGTTACTCTAAATGTCCTACGTTAGTTTTATCGCCCTTCCAAACGCGTTGGGCGCCATGTAGTGTAGTTCCTATTATCCCAATAGGCTCCGCGCATTAGAATAATACCTTCAATAGTATAGGGCTAGACCGGACGTTAACTAGGTCTACTACTGTCGATATTAGACTTAAAGTTTTGGGTTTGCCAGCTAGCTCAGAGTTCACTAGAAACTTTCTCGAATAGGCAAGGAGGAGTTGAACCTCCCTGGATAGACAAGAAGGGATTTAGTTTCTCACAACCATAGAACATGACAACTTTGCTCTCCCCTAATCAAGAGTGTATCTCGAGAGTCGTGTGAACAAAAGGCAATTTATTTTACTCAGTCAGTACGTGCATTCTTAGTCTCATCAGATTGTAGAGAAAAGGAAGAGACGGGCGTGTTCAATAAAATATGTTATTTATTGATCAGTCTCTTTTCTCATACAAGAGAAATGGATCGATATTATTGCAATACCTATGGTTAAGTAAAGTGCATACATTAAGAGCAGAAGTATAAAATAATACTGTAAAAACATTGATATGGTTTCTAAGCCATATGAAGGTTTAAAATGAATAAAATATATTACATACACATATACATTTGACTAATCGTACTCAACTGGTGTTTCTAACTACGCCTACCCCGTGTACCTGACCTACGCCTAATACGTGGGCGGGAATAGAAAGTTACAGTTTAAGTTAAGTTTGTTTTTGCCAAGTGACTGACTAAAGAATTCTCTGTGAGGGGTTATTCAGTTCTGTACCTGGAATCTAGGATGGATGAGGGATGGTATCTCTCGTCTCTGGTCTCGATATTCCAGGCTGCCTGCGAGGGCTACCCAGAAGCGCCGGAGCTGGATTTCTCGGCAGGAGAAAATGGCTTCTCGTTCTCAGCGCGTCAGGAAAGGCGGGGCTGCGCCAGCGGGGTCTGCTCTGCTCTGGGCTTCGGCAAGTCTGGCTGCTCCGATCTCGTCACCACCGCGTGTGTTTGCATAGGGCAATATCGGTAATATTTATACCTTTAAGGTGCCGAGATTGACGTAAGGATGGACATAGATACGTCAATAAGGATGTCATACGACCAGGTCGTTAGCACATTCTTTTGCTGAAGTTCTCGGTGAAATCAAAACAATGGCCGCAGTGTTTTTCCCAGGTCTGTCATAGGTTTGATTTGTTTTGAGAACTCCGTATGCCTTATCAGGGGCTGGAGGAATATCGCTTGTCTAATTAGATGGCAAGCGTTATGACCTAATCAGATAACACGTTCCTGTGCCGTGGTGTGGCCTTATCAGATAACGGTTCCTGCATCATGGGGGTTTTCTGCCTCATGGGATGGCTGCTAGTTAACTTGTTAGTTTGTTAACCAGAATAGGGTCAGGAATAGGGGGATCGATACAGAACCTATAGGAATACATCACAGTAGTTAATGGACTGTACTTATAATTGTGCTCACCTGTCCCTCAGGAAGTCCTGAAACAAAAGAGCGGCTCAGAGGTGCCCTGCTTTACAGCAGGATACAGTAATCATGATGGAAGCAGATGTATCATCTTCATTACGCATGGGAAGGGAGTGCTGACCGGCAGAGAAAATGCTAAATGAATGGATGGCCCGGAATTGCAAAGCACCACATGAACTTTCACAGGAATTTTGGAAAGTCGATCTGAAAGATGACCTACATGAATCATATAGTAAAGGAGTGTTTGGTGGATTTGTTGTCAAGGCAGGATTCAATATGTTAAGGTTAGGTGTTGCAAGTTCATTTTTATTAGTACCACTTTCATTTGTTGGAATTCATGTTTTCCCTACTTATGCTCGCCTCTGTACGCCGTCACCTACAAGGCTGTCACAAGGATGGCTTTCAGTTATAAGACAGCTCAAAACTTCCTGTTACTAGTAGAGTCACTCTTCCTTTGAAAAGATGGTCATAAAAGGGCCTGCTTGGTAGGCGTGATTGGCTCAAAAACAAGAACTGAATATATTTTAGGAACAAATAACTGGACCACTATTTAAAACTAGCTGACTTACTCTTGTTAGTTTGGCATAAGCAGCAAAGCCTTCCTGAGAGGAAGGATGCATTCAAACAGCAAAACCTTCACAGAATTCTAAAAATGATTAGCATTTCCAAACCAATTTAGTTAATAACAATAATATAATAATGAAAATGACAAAAACAGTTAATTTAAGATGTAGGGGTCAAGAGTTATACAAATCATTAGAAAACAATAAAACCCAGGATCCAATGTAATCCAATGAGTATTTTTTACTGGATCCTAGATAACCTGGTGATGAAGAGTGGTTGGACAACAGTTAGCAGTTTATTCCTGTCAAGAGTTTTAATTTCTGATTTAAGTAGTTTATTTAGTGTTCACATATTCGGGACCTCCACCCGACTCTAAATCACTCCTTTGGACTTTTTTCTGGAAGTCAAAATACTTCAGCAGGGCAGGGCAAAGCACTATATATACTATATAAGAGCTAGCCAGCTCCACGGAACCACCAAACACAATAAACAGGTCGTCAATATAACGATGCCAAGCTATTACTCATTTGTTCCAAATCTGATTATGTGCCCCTACAGGCCACTTCCTCCTCCCAGCAGCCCACGAAAAGATTTGCGTAGCTGGGGCCAAGCAGGTGACCATCGCTGTACCAGACACTTGTCTAAATAGCTGTTTCTGGAACAAAAATATATTGTGCTTTAGACAGAAATTGATTAATTCAAATATCATTCGACTGTGTTCAAAGTATTTTAAGGCACAATACTCCCAAAAATACTTCGCAGCTTTTAAACCATCCATATGAGCAATACAGGTATAAAGACTGGTGATATCCAGCACCATCTAACAAAAACACTCTTTCCAATGAATTTTCTCTATGTTATTAAGAAAATCTTTTGTATCCCTCAAATACGATTTCAATTTGATCACATGTTGAGAGAGAAAAAAATCAATGTACATGAACAAATGTTCAGTTATACTGCCTTGTGAGGCAACAATCAGTCTCCTGGGAGTTTTTTTTATATCTTTATGAACCTTTGGCAGGTAATAGAATGTAGAGATGATTGGATTAAGACATAGTAAAAATAGATATTCATCTATATCCAACATGTTCTTTTTAGACCAAGAGGAAATCAAAAGATGAAAATCCGTAATGCTTTGATTATATGCCTGTTCGTTAGTCCTTTCATAACAAAAAGCGTCATTCATTTGGCGAAACGCCTCTTTCTCATACTGACCTTGAGTTAGTAAAAAAATATTGCCTCCCTTGTCTGAAGGCTTATAGATTAGAGAAGTATCTTGCCACAATGTACTCAATGCTCCTTGCTGATCTCTAGAGAAGTTGATAGTTCTCTTATAATACTTATTGCCATTACGTAAGCGTGTTAGGTCTTTCATCACAGCTTCCGAAAAGGTATCAATAGCGTCCATAGCCATTTGAGGAAGAAATATAGAGGCAGGTTTAAATGGACTCAGTCCACCACTTTGTTGAATTTCTGATTGAGCCACTACTTGTGTGGGGACCAAGACCAGTTCTTCAATTTCCATTGCCTCAGTTCTTAATCTTTCTAATGTCCATGCTTCAATGTCTTTGTCAGGTAGGTCATCTGTCTCAGTTCTTATAGGACAAAGATGTCTTGATTAAGTTGTAGATGGCTTCAACTTTAAATATTTATGTAATTTAAGCTTGCAGGTGAACTTAAACAAGTTGTTGTAAATTAATCTAGGACCCTAGTGTTAATTTTCCTGATTCATGCCCTTATATAGGTATACTTTATCATATCCTTATATAGGCATAGAAATCACTACCGTATTTGGCTTAAGCCTTGCAGCCCAAATACGGCATGGCTACTTCCACTAAGTTCCGAGAATCAACAACGATTTCTTGGAAAAACCCGCCTTCAGCAGCTAGGGACTTCCCCCTGCTTGAATATTGAGTTCTCCAAGAACTCCTGGAGTTTTCAAAGAATTTAGCCTTTGAGTGACGTTAATAAGTCCAATCATGCGTCAAACTCAGCACCTTCAAAGTATAAATATGCCTAGGTTTGCCCAGACAAACACACAGTGGTTTGGAGCAGATCGACTGTCTACTTGCCTGACGCCCTGCAGCAGCAAGTGCCGAAGGAAGCCGACCCTCCAGCTGACTCACTGAAAGAGAAGCTGTCTTTTCTCTTGCTGAGAAATCCAACTCCAGTGTTTCCAGGCTACACTTGCGGGTATCTGGGAAATCGAGTCCTGAGAGAGAGATACAAGACCTCCTTCATTCTAAAACCAAGGTACGGAGCTGATTAGACCTCTTAGAGAATTCTTGGAATAGATTCCATGCAGAGAACTACTAAACTTAGGCTACTCCTCACTTACTTCTTCCCTCGTACTAGACTTAGGTTAGGTACACCGGGGTAGGCGTATTTTAGAAGCGCCAGTTGAGTACTTTTAGTAATTATTTATTACTGTATGTATTTTATACATTTTATGCACTTTTATGGCTTAGAACCCATATCATGCTTTTACAGTACTACTTTATAATACTGTTCGTATTATATGCATTGTACTTTATAACAAGAATTTCAGTTGTAGCAGTACATTTCTTATGCTTGAGAAAGAAGACTGTTCAATAAATACCTTTTATTGAAAACACCCGTCTCTCTGTTTTCTCAGCAGCTCTGGTGAAACGAAGCATGCACGATTGACTGAGTAAAATAGCTATCTATTGTTTCCGCAACTATAGAGATTGATTTCTTATTCTTGGGAAACAAAGTTGTCATGTTTATGCGGTTGTCAGAAACTAATCCCTTCTTGTTTATTCGAGAAAGTTTCTAGTGACCTCTGAGCTAGCTGGCACTCACAATTAAGTCTAATATATTTGGTAGAGACCTAGTGGACCTCAGTCCTACGTCTAAACTACAGTGTTTGACCTAGGGCCTCCAGGTCACATAGGGTAGCCTGGCACAGAGTGGAAAGTCCTAACCTAGAGGCCAAAAGTGTTAAGCTTGCGTCACACCCTTACAGGAACACAGTGTCCATCCATTCAAAAATAACGACACTACACCAATTTAGAAAAATACGGCTGTTTTATAAAATTCTCTTTGTGGTTTTTCTTAGTTTCTTAGCAGTATTTTCGTTTCAGCACAAAATTTGCTCCACATGAAATTATCGACAATAATACAATTTTGATCAAGCATTAATGTCACTTCCCTCCCCTTCTCTCTGATAGAGGATTCTATGACAATTTCTTCTCTTACATCAATGGGGTTTCAAATTTACATTCTTAACATTGTTTCATACAGTAGTAAACTTTCCAGTACTTATTCTTACGATTTTACTTTTTCTTGCTACAAATTTCACAGTTCAGTTAAGTTGTGCAATTACATTTACAATTTTAAAAGTTGAAGCTGTCAGGTACTTTACCCAAGTGAATCAGGACCATTAATCTGCTTGATGTCACAATAAGTCAGCAAACCTTTCCCCACTGGCATACATGAAGGCTAATCCAATCAGCTGTTTGATTGAAAGAAATAGGCAAGTTATACCAACATTTAATTCTGTCTCATATGTATGCCCCACTGATATTTCCCTTTTTGGTCTGTCTGTTTAATCTCTTGCCTCAGCCCTCTTGCCCTTTTCTCAAATGGCTGCGACACAATGGACTGTTGTGACCCTTCTCACAAAAGTTACCCTAGCACAAGTATCACTGGGTCAAGCTGGTACAGCCTTCTGGGGAATCTTTGCTGGCAATGTCTACGCTCTGGTCCCTGTCAACCCAGCCGGTTTAATACTAACTATCTCTTTGGTCTGCCGGCAGTTATTGGCCAGTCACGTTAGCTCCTGCTGCCTCCACCCACTCTCCCAGCTTACTTGACAATTTTAGGGCTGCCTTCGAGTCCTGTCCACTGCCCTTGATCAGCGGCTGCCTCCGCTGTGGGCTGGGTAAATCTGCTTTCCTCCTAGCTGCTGTTCGGGGACGGTTGGGGGGTTCGGCGTTCTTCACCCCGTTCCTTACAGCGGCGTTTCACCACACTTCTGGGATCCTTCTCCCGCCGGCTCCTCCTGCCGCAGGCTCCGCCTTTTCTCTGCCTCCTTCACCGTTGGTCGGCCTCCTCCGAGTTCGCGGCTAGCTTCTTCCGCCTCGACTTCGCCTTCGCCCAGCCTCCTTTCACGACGTCACGCCTAACAAGGCGTTACCACAGTTCCGGCAACAACAGCTGGCTGCCTCCGCCTGTGCCGTCACCTCCGCTCCCGCTACGGGACTCTCCCGCCTCCGCCGCTTGACAACAGGACCTGCTTGGCTTTCCCCTCAGCCACTCCGGAGGAAGCTCCACCTAGTAGGCGCACTTCCGCGCAGATGGAATCCACAGCAGATGCCGGGGAACCTCGCTCAACGCTCCGGGTCCTCCCACACAGTGAGTGTCTCTACGATCTTGGGAACTCCTGCTTCTCGCTTTCCTAGGCCAGTTTTTCACTGCACACTGAAGTTAACTTAGTTGCGCTGGTCACATGCAGGTAGTCAAAAGTAATCCCGCGTTAGAAGGGCTGGGTCAAGTAACAGGTGGACACGTCGTTTAAGTAGGCAGCCGATCCAAGGAACGATCTACCTTCACTCAATGCGCCTCTCTCCCCACAACTTTGCCTCACTCCTTCCACGACCAGGTTCCAAAACCAACTCTCTGGTCACTACAAAATGGCTGATCTGTCCCTGGTCTTATATAGGCTGACCCAGGCTACTAGAACCAGCTGGAAGGTACTAGAGCCTCCCTATGCTATCCTATGGGCCCCTTTCCGGAAGTAACAGTTATGGCAGTTACTGGCCACCATTTTGTGTAACCAGGCTTGCCCTCAGAAAAGGAGGGATTTCTAGGCCTATGAGGAACCATGGGGTCAAGGAGTGCCTAACCCCCCTGGACACCTAAAAATTCCAGTGAACATAAAAAATGAAAGGATTGAGGGGCAAAAGGGGGACAAAAATTAAATAAACAATAGGAGGGACCACCTAAAGGCTGACAGGTCTAACATACAGTATATATTATTCCAATGCGCAGAGCCTATTGGGAATATAGGAACTACACTACATGGCGCCCAACGTTTGGTAAGGCGATAATTTAACGCTAGATACTAGAGTAACTCAGTCGTGCTTTTCACACAGACCCCTTTTTAACAGTAAAATACTCCAATAGACGTCTGGAGTGGGTAAAAGGTTAATATCCGCCAAAACTAAGTAGGATGAAAATCCTATGTATTCGTTTTTGGTTTATTCAACGTTGAAGGATACAGTGTTCCAAAATATTGTGCACCTAATCTTTGTTTCCTTGAAACTTGTTCTGCAAACTTTCCTTAAACAATGTCGAATAACGGCGACAACAATGCAACAGTAGATGCGAATCAACCGGGTTTAGACGTTACAGGGTTTAATGAAGAAGACGATGATGCTATAATCATGCCGGCAAATATAAGGAAAACCATAACTATAAAACGTATAGAAAATGGGGTATCATCGAGAGGTGGTAAAGTTATATTTGTGATAGAGGCACATGAATATCGGCATGCAGAGGTATTCTATTCATGGATTACTTTTCTACAAGCAAATCCAGTAACACAGGAGTTCCACTACGACAAAGCAGAGGAACCTCCAGCGAATACGTTCCTTTCGAGGACGTTGAAATTCCACTAACTTACCAGGAGCATCAGCTCTGGTTTAATGGCGCCCTACAACATCAAAATCACATTACCAGGCTCGGTCCACTAGGTAGACCAGGAGCTACATGGCCGGTACTGGCCAGCTACACACCACATCCTGACATTTACAGAATGACAGGTCCAGTACTGTTAGCTCAGCTGAAACAGTTAATTAAAATACACAGACAATTGGTTCAATATGTCATGCGGACCTTAACAGTCCAACCTGATACAAGAATTCCACAGCACACCCCTCACCAGGGGAAGACAAACAAAATTACACCACAGACTATACAAATTCCGTTCTGGTTAGCTCAAAAAATTACTCAAATAGAGGCAGTATTTCCTGATAGTACACCTCATGAGAAACACAGAATTCTGTTTACCGATGGGGATAGCACCACATGTGGAGGACTGTGACACTTGGGGAACAGTCTTTGCTTCAATCTACACAAAAACACATGGTGTACCGTCCATGGCAGTAATACCCGACGTTCTGAGGCAGATTCAAAATTAATACGGTCCAGAACCGGCCTTAAATCTAGGTATGAAATTACTGGAAGATTTCAAACAGGTCTCGGCAATACTATTAGCTAATATTAAAGGTGAAGCAGCATCTGTGGCAGTCCGCCAGAAGTTAACAGAAACAGATATAGTAGATCAACCATTTGAGCTGGCTAGAATTATTGAAAAATCATATGAAGAACTAGGTAGAGATAGTTTGGGTCAGAAACCAGTAAAACCCGAATTAACAGAAAATCCTGAAAAAGTTTTTATTAAAAATAATCTAACTACTCCTAAAAAGAAGTGGGAAAACACTAAACAGACTCTTCCTAGAGAGAAACGTTCTCAGTCCAGAGGAAGATCTCCCCAATGGCCAAAGAGGAGGTAGGTCTCCCCAACGGGAGCCCTCTGATAAAAGGTATAACCTTAGGAATAGGGATAATTTGAAAAAACCTAACAGATATCAAGATAATGATACACGTTCCTCTCAATCTTTTCAGACTTCCTCGCAAAAATCGGAAAGAAGAGGACGGTCAGAACACAAGGAAGAACGCGCCAAGTCCAAAGACAAAGAACCCGTTCACCAAAGCAAAAAAGCAAAATTTTCCAAAGAGAAAGTAGCAAGCATAAAGATCAGACATGCCGAGGATCTTGAGGACAAAACTCAAGAACGGGGAGTGGGCTCAGGCAATGCTAGACAGCGCAGCAGAGGTCACCATAGTTCGCAGGATCCTGAAGGGTCATCTGGAGACAGTGGACTTGAATGAATCCATTCAAGTTGAAACTGCAGACACCAGGGTTAGTGTACCCCACAAGTTATATGAAGTAACACTCCGGATAGAGGGGGACATAACTAGAAAAATAAGAGCACTCTTTTGGGAGAAGCTCTCTAAGGGCTATGACATTCTTCTAGCTGAACAAGACGGGCCACCTGAATTTGTCAGGAAGTGCCCACATGGCGAAGAGATAATTATGCAGCCTTCTCAAATCACATTCCAATTCATAAAAAATACACATATGCCAGAAAATGGGCAGTGGCCCAGGCTCCAGCGTTATATAAAAATCACGTAGGATGGGATGAGGACTCTCCTCACCATAAAATCCAGTTAAAAAATCAACCTACTGCACAGAGGTAGTATCCAGTTAAGCAAGAAGCTAAAAAACAAGTCAGGGAGATTTTAAATCAACTTGAATACCAAGGGGTGATTGAAACATGCACCTCGTCAATGAACAATCCTTTGTTTCCTGTCTCCAAACCAGACAATTCATATGGTCTAGTATTGGATTACAGACACTTAAACTCTTGTTGCAAAACTTTTGCAGTACAAAATGCACACAGTGCAGCATTGATGAATAACATCGTGCGGAAAAAATATAAAACCACATTAGATATTTCAAATGGGTTTTTCTGTCAAAACATTGCACCTGAAAGCAGGCATCTGACCGCTTTCTCAATTATGGGGACACAGCGACAATTTTGCCGTCTCCCCCAAGGATTCAAGAATAGTCCAGGGTTATTTTCAGCCACGGTAACAGAATTACTACAAATGTACGATGATGAGGCATTATCCTATGTCGATGACATCTATCTTACAGACGACGATTTGGACGTACACTTGAAAAGAGTGAACACCATAATACTTGGGTTCGCATCCGAAGGGTATAAATTCGATCTTAAGAAATCACAAATGGCCCACCTCAACGTCCTATTTCTAGGCTACGAGTTATTAAGTGAAAGCAAAAGCCTGGCAGCTCACTTCCTAGAGAAATGTGCGCTGCTACAACCTCCAAAGACGCTGAAAAACTTATAGTCAATACTAGGTTTCCTGAATTTTGGAATAACTTATGTTCTGAATTACGCAGAAAGGGTTAAACCTCTCTAGGAATTAATCAAACCTGATTTCAAACCAACTAATTGGACTCAAACACACACAGAAATTCTGTGTTCAGTCCAAACAGACATGTTAGCAAAAATACAATTACAGACACGGGAAAACGTGCGCAACCTTGTGATCCGAATCATCCCAGGGAGATGCGGATTCACGTACTTGACCTTTAATGAAGGAGAAACGGTACCAATAGCATACAAATCACACTTGTACAAACAAGCAGAAATGAAATTCACTTCTACTGCGAAAATTCTGACAGCGGTTCAAACTGCAGTAGCAAAGGAGAGAGCCCTAGCGCAGGGTAATCGCATAATGATCGTTACACCTGTACCTGCCTTAAAGGCAGTGACAAAAGCAAGCATCACAAATGCAAAAGCTTTACATCCAATACAATGGGTTAACTCTCTTGCTGCAACAGACGTTGAATACATGTTTGACCCTTACTTGAAAACACAAGAATTTCTCCAATGCGAACACAAATGTCCTCTGCCGACCGATATTCTGCCTCTAGAACATTACGACTGTATAATACATACAGACGGATCAGCACAACCCGCAATTGGGGGTAAACAAGCCTATAGTGCTGCGTGCACGATTGTTAAAGGTCGCTGGCACGAAGGCAAATTTAGACCTATGGTCACAAAAACTCAATCACTCGGAGACTGTACATCTCAGCGAGCTGAACTACAGGCTTTCAAGATGGCGCATTAAAATACCGATCGGGAATTCCTCACACTAATAGTGTGCGAATCGTATTTCTGCGTTGAAACTTACAATGGAAATTTGCAGAAATGGGTTAAAAACGGCTTCAAAAATTCAAAAGGTGGCACAATTAAGCATAAAACGATTTGGGAACACGTAGTTCTTTTGCAGAAAGAACTACAAAAGACTCACGTGATTCATACACTGAGTCATCAGCGTGATGGCGTTCACGTTGCAGGGAATTCATCGCCTGATGAAGCCGCGAAGGCAGCTGTGCAAACAGCTTCCGTAGCTACAATCGCTCGTTCAAAAAGAGAAATAGATTGTGAAACGTTACTAGCAGTAAAAACCTTTATGAAAGGCAATCATGCAGCGTTACCTCTAAACTATCCACTCGGTAATACATACATAATTGATGCATACTCCGTTCCTTTTGCTCGAATCCCTGGAGTGGGGGACAGAGTAATTCCAAACAGGAACCAGAGAGCTGCTTTGGTACACAAAGCACATATGGGATAGGGTCTGAGACACCACGGGATCTTAGAATTGCTAATAGAATTAGAAGAGATGTACTGGTGGCCAGGAATAAGCGTCCAAGTTTAAGAATTTGGAATAAACTGTGAGACCTGTTACAGATATCATAGCTTAGACAGCCACCAGATACCTGACTACAGTGTAGCCACCCCAGTACAAATACCTTTGTTAGACAGCATTAGACTATCTACACGCAGACGTCACCATGGGCAGATGCGATCCCACAACTACTAGGACAAGTTTTTTTGGGATGTGGCCCCAGCGCTAGGCTGACGCCAGAACTGCTATAAAGGGTTTGCGAGTCTTTATCGGCACATATGCAATCGGTACGCTGCATTCTGACCAGGGTCCTGCGTTTAACTCTCGAGCTTACAAGGAGGCCATGGTTAGCTTGGGCGATGCATTGCGGTATTCTAATCCCATCACTCCTGAGGGTAATGCGGTAGTGGAAAGAAAAAACCGTCACATAAAGCAATCCATAACAGCTAAGGTATTAGGTTCAGGTGATGGGTGGGTCAAACATCTAATAAGTGTCCAACGTAGTCTTAATAATCTGCCAAGAAATTCCCAGGGGGAATCACTCCATATGAATTACTGTTTGGTACTAAAATGATAATCGAAGACCTCGATTGCCAAACTTCAGTGGTGGAACAAAAACCCTTTGATGTCAAAGATCGTTTGGCTGTTTTACAGGACTTAAATGAAACAAGAAGAAGTCTGAGTAACACGATACAAAAGCCAACAACCACTGAAGAAAAAACACCTGTCCCAGCAAGACCTGTCTGGATTCCAAAGACTGGGGATCTAGTCAGGGAAAAGATAGCGGTGAAGAAGGAATTTGGGCCTTCCTACCAAAAAGCAGTACCTGTCTTGGCAATCCAAGGAACAAGATCAATAGTACTACCGCCCCTTGCTGGTAAAAGGGAGAACAGAGTTGTGTCCATCGAGCTGGTCAAACCACAACATGTGGCCAATAATAAGTAGTAGGCCAAGTGGACTCCCAAGATGTAGCAGAAGACCAAATCTTGCTACTATCCAAGAGGTTCAAACTGAAAGACTTATCACCTTTGATAAACCTACAGTAAGAAAAGAAGGACCATACAACAAAGTCATAGAACTCTTGCCTCTTGAGACCCAAATAACAGTTCGTCAAGAAACACCTGTCTACAAAGATGTAGCGTCTGACTATACCAATATGACAAAGGAAGAAGCAACTCCAAAGATTAATAACAATCCTGATGCAATTCCAACAATTGACAAAACTGCCTCTGGCTAGTTCATCAACTTTGATAAATTTTTTAAGGATCCCAGTGAACCCGAAGAAACGCCAGCAAATAAAACTCTCAAAGAAAAAACATCAGAACTCTTTCATCAACTTGAGAAAATATATCTGATTTCACCATGGATTGAATTTTGGATTGGTTTAGGTGTATTTTTCCTCCTGCTCTGGCTGATTTTAGTTTTAAGCTTGGAACAAATGATAGATGGAAAATACAGTACAATGGAAACAGCAAGTCAGAAAATCAACTTGGTCCTAAAACCTCACAAATCATCCCATCGTGAAAAGAGAGACCTGTCATCAGTAAACATCACAGCCATTCCTATACCTGGTGGTATAGCATGGGATAGAACTGATTATGACATATATGGCCCGGTAGAAATGCTGAAGATTTCACACCAGTTCAAGGTTTCTTTAAGTGACTTTGTATCACCCAGCACATTTTCTGATGATCGGGACTTTGAGACTATTAATAATATGATGTCAGATTTAGAAATGTCTGCAAAATTTACTGAACATGACTGTTTAGAAGGGTCATCGGATTATGAACAAATGTATTGTTTTAATCATTATGGTCACCATTATTTGCATAAATCTGCAAGCCCTAGGAATGTTTTTACATATAATCAATGGGAACATTGTCCAACGCCACCAAAAGGCAGCTCAAAAACATTTCATGAAAAGCTTTCATACTTGTCAGGGTTTAATGTTACAAATCCAGAAACGCTTTATTTCAAAAATGTAAATAAGACAGGAATGAAAACAATGTTGACCAATACTAAACAAATTTATTCTGCAAACTTTTATGCTCGGCTGTCTACATTAGGTTTCGACTTTTGGAAAGACAACATTGAGACAAAAACTGTCTGGGGCACGAAAGACTGGCAGGTTCAAGGTTTAGAAGCCTTGTTCAGAGCCTGCATTATACCAGAACAAACAATGTTTTTAAATGACACTGTTCAACAGAGTTCTTGTCTTGGCCTGGTTAAGATAAAAGATTTAAATAAACCGTCTTTACCTAAACCCACTTCTGAGAGTAATGATACTACAGAAAAGGAGGTAGATGTACCATATATTTTAACACATAACAGAACTAATCCTGATTGGAAAAAATGGATAATCTGGCCCACAGACACCAATAACTGTCAAGATAGATTCCTGAACAAAACACAGGGGTTAAAACTGAACAGGCCAGATCCAGCATATACCAGCGGGCCTGTATGAAAGGTTGGGTAAAGAATACATTAAGTCGACATGGACTTTACCTTACACACACAAATGTTGGAACAAGGGGAAAGAGGTATTCCTTAGTGGTAAAAATTGTAAAAACTCACTAAGTGGTACACTTTCATGCAACGGTATTAATTTACAGGGAGCATGCGACGGTTCTGCAAATAACCTCTCTTGCCACTTGCACGGTGCACCCTCCACAGTGATAGAACCCATTTTCAGGCAGCTATCCAATGGCAGTTACGTTATGTTGAATGATCACAGCTGCTGTGTCATGTTGCCAGGAAAACTTTATCTCGTTAGTGTGTTGTCCATGGTCACTTGTTGTATGCAAGTATTGTATCCAACGCACAAGACAGACAGTGGGACGGCATTATGGCCTTCACTGAAGATCTCTTCTATACGAATTGATACTTTAAGAAGAATAAAAGCCATTCTTTTGCAAAAATCTGTGCCACTGACCTCGTCTAAAGAAATGTATGATCTGCAAGGTGCAAGGACATCTGCAGAGATACATGCATTACTATCAACAAACTGCCCAGTACATTTCGCAGAAATGTTAAGTCAAATCTTAAACATGTCTGATAGCAGTGGCATCGCACATGTATGTAAGACGATTTTTTCGGGACTGTTAACACCATTTAAAGCAGTCCTCTGCATTTTTCCAAACTTCGTGCACTCTGTGTTCAGCGGCCTGCCTCTCATCTTGGGACTCGAAGCAGGAATTCTATTTTTATTCCTTCTGCTCTGATATGGCAAGTCCGGTAACCGACGATACCCAGACTACCATGGAAGGGACCCTCCTTGCCATGAGGGATCGTGAGAGAATGCAACAAATTCTTAGCTTGGCTCATTTAAGAGATCTGAACACAACCTGGTTTCTTTTGTTCAGACCAATCTGGCAAGATTGCATCTTACCTGTTCTACGATGCCTACTTTGCGGAGAAGAATGTGTGTTGGACATTTGTCTTACACTTCCATCAGTCCTGCCATCGGATGTCGACGCCTTGCTAGGTCCGGTAACGACTCATGCATTGTGTTGTCACCAAAGGCTACCAATCCTGATGACGGCATTCATTGAGGTCTCACCAGTAAGTCTTACTGAGGGTGAGATACGAGGATCAACAGGCACACAGGTACCATCTGATATGAACACTGCTAATGCAGCACCTGGCGCTGACGGCAATGCTTCTCATCTGTGCACATTTGATCTGCTTGATCAAGTAGTTCCACTTTCACCTACTGTGGTAAACGATTTCTTTGCCAGCCTAGATGATCTGATGTTTTCTCCTGACATCGAGAATAGCTTTTGATTCATGCACACAGCGTTCCCTGAACTCTGAAATTCAGCCTTCACTTTTTCAAAACAAAGACTTCTAACTTTGGAACTCTACTTTTTCACAACCAATTGAATGTTTCTCTCCAAAACATTGAACTTTTGGCACAGACTAATCTGCTTAAAGTAGAACTATTCTTAGAGAACAAGAAATTATTTTCCTTTTTGAAGACTGCCTAGAGAAAATATTTGGCCTTGTCCTCATATAACAATTGACATGATATGTTATGTTACGAAATGGTCTCAACCTTTCTTTCTGTATTTAAGAGCCATTTTCATAAATTTACTTTCATGATTCATTCAGTTTGCATATTTAGATACCATACTCTATGCTTAGAATGACATCACTTCCTTAAAATGCGTACTGTAGAAATGCTCAATATTTTTTTCTTTCGTACAACCATTTCAAGTGCATGTTATGTATTTTAGGGTGGGATTGTAAACACTAGCTTTAGATATGTTCAGTGCTTATACGTTTAGCTTTATTAAACTTAAGATTGTGAAGTCGGTGTTGTAAATGAATCTAGGACCCTATTGTAAATTGTTTCCGATTCATGCCCTTATATATATATATATATATACTTCATCATATCCTTATATAGGCATAGAAATCAGTACCATATTTGGCCTAAGCCTTGCAGCCCAAATACGGCATGGCTACTTCCACTAAGTTCTGAGAATCAACAACGATTTCTTGGAAAAACCCGCCTTCAGCATCTAGGGACTTCCCCCTGCCTGAATATTGAGTTCTCCAAGAACTCCTGGAGTTTTCAAAGAATTTAGCCTTTGAGTGACGTTATTAAGTCCAATCATGCGTCAAACTCAGCACCTTGAAAGTAAAAATATGCCTAGGTTTGCCCAGACAAACACACGGTGGTTTGGAGCAGATCGACTATCTACTTGCCCGATGCCCTGCAGCAGCAAGTGCCGAAGGAAGCCGACCCTCCAGCTGACGCACTGAAACAGAAGCTGTCTTTTCTCTTGCCGAGAAATCCAGCTCCAGTGTTTCCAGGCTACCCTTGTGGGTATCTGGGAAATCGAGTCCTGAGAGAGAGATACAAGACCTCCTTCATTCTAAAACCAAGGTACAGAGCTGATTAGACCTCTTAGAGAATTCTTGGAATAGATTCCTGGCAGAGAACTACTAAACTTAGGCTACTCCTCACTTACTTCTTCCCTCGTACTAGACTTAGGTTAGGTACACCGGGGTAGGCGTATTTTAGAAGCACCAGTTGAGTCATTATTTATTACTGTATGTATTTTATACATTTTATGCACTTTTATGGCTTAGAAACCATATCATGCTTTTACAGTACTACTTTTTTAATACTAGCGCCAAGAAACCGCCAGGTAAAAGCGCGCTTTATAAGTGCTTTTAAATAAAAAAAAATAAAAAAAATACTGTTCGTATTATATACATTGTACTTTATAACAAGTATTTCAGTTGTAGCAGTACATTTCTTATGCTTGAGAAAGAAGACTGTTCAATAAATACCTTTTATTGAAAACGGCCGTCTCTCTATTTTCTCAGCACCTCTGGTGAAATGAAGCATGCACGATTGACTGAGTAAAATAGCTATCTATTGTTTCCGCGACTCTAGAGATTGATTTCTTATTCTTGGGAAACAAAGCTGTCATGTTTATGCGGTTGTCAAAAACTAATCCCTTCTTGTTTATTCGAGAATGTTTCTAGTGACCGCTGGGCTAGCTGGCACTCACAATTAAGTCTAATATATTCGGTAGAGACCTAGTAGATCTCAGTCCTACGTCTAAACTACAGTATATATTATTCCAATGCGCAGAGCCTTTTGGGAATATAGGAACTACACTACAAAGTCTATCCGTATTTGAGTCAATTCCATATTCTTTTGGGGACAAAATGAAAGGCCCAATTTTAGAATTGATTCTTCCTCTTTAGTCAGGGCTCTGGGTGTCAAATTAATTATAGTTAGATTGTCCTCTTCTAGTTCCTCTTGTTGTAAGATTTTTTGCTGCCAGTTACGGGTGGAGAGCCTTCAATTTTTTTGACCCCGCATCGTCTTCCTCTTGCTGCTCGTTCTGGAGGCTTGCCTCTGCCTCCCAGTAGTTGTTGTTTCCTGATTAATTTGAATTCCTCGTAAAAAGGAGTTGTGTTCGTCGGTAATCCACTGTGACCTTCTTCACTTGATGAGTCACCCCCTGTTACCTCCGATTCTGAGGTATCTTGGGCAACTGTCACTGATTGCACTGTTGTTTGTCGTAGTTCTTTTCTGGGATTGTCATATTTTTGGGCAAAAGTTAGTACTCTGCCCTGACTGTAATCCTTTTATTCACGATCATATTTTTCCTCCTTCCGCTGTTTAATTTTCTGTTCATAGTTCTTTAATCTTTTTTTATCTGTTCCCGCTTTTCATCCAACTTAGTTTGATCTTCCTCTTTCATTAACTCCTCTTCCAGTACCTTGATTCGTTCCAAAGCCTTATCACGATCACTCCATGCGAATCTAATAAGTATCTCCAACATCCCTTTACAGGATAGGGCTGTATGTTCTGCCCAAACATCCAACAACAAAGGATCGGGGTTCTCATAGGCAGGGACAGTGTAAATACAGAGGCCCCTCGGAACTCTCCCAAACCCTATGTAATTTTGCAAGGATGTTGCCTACCACCATTTCCCTATCTCCCGCTCGTAGGGACATTCTAGAGCGGAAAATTTTGAGGCCAAGTTAGATGTCAATACAGTCCCTTCTTTATTAGCAACTCGGTTGATGCTGTCATGTTTCTTAAAAAAACTTTGGACTGCTTCTCTGCGTTTTGACTCGCAAAACATGATGGTAATAATTAATGGCTGTGTTTACACAGCTCAGATATTACGTGCCCTTATACTCTCGTTCGGTGGTCAATGCGTTGGTAATACAAAGTCACTGTGCCACTGGCATCTTACCGGGAAACTTTATGTTGCGCTAACCACCCATCTTGAATTTCAGGTGGCAACTTCCCAGCATAAAAGATGCTATGAATACTCCAGTTTCCGATCTTCACCTTGAACTCGATCACGGTGCAGCTGGAAATAGATTAATTGCAACTCCTTTGGTACACCAGCCTGCTGCACTTGCAAACCAGTGCTCGTCAAGCGGGGATGTTCCCGCAAAATTATTGCGCTACCAGGTTCCTTGGGTAATCGTACCTGTTAAATGATGACAGCACTCACGGGTAGAATCCAAAAGTTTTATTCAAACTTAGAGTCCGGGCACACAAGACACGTTTCGGCGCTTAGCCTTCGTCAATATTTGCACGATCCACCGCAGCTGCCATTGCATATCTATACAACAAAACACATTGTCAATTTCCGGGCATACAACACGGACCAATCAGTTAGCGCACCATAGCGCAAGTGAAAAGGTTCCGCCATCTTTGAATGGCAAAAATGCAACTTTATGCAATTAATATCGCATCTGTTAAATACACTCTGCATTAAATACGTGTATATTGAGGATTACTTAATAATGCCTATGGATGGGCTCCCCACATGTCAAATCAACGTTTTATATACACATTATAATCCGAGAGATTCATTAGTGCATTTTGACAATAACGCGCAGGATGGGCGCCATTGCTCACTCATTAAGCCTGGATTCTAGATTTAAATATTAATCAATTCAATTCATTCAGCATCAACAGATTTCATGGAGTTATGCATTTCAAGGCCATTTAGTATATTTAAATATATTTAGTTTAAACTATACCAATCATATATCTCAGGAAACAAACAATGGCATCCAGAACCTTGGATGTCATATTTCAAGTCAAATTACCAGACGACAGAATCACACCACTAAAACAGTGATTCAACCCAGATGTACTGCGAGTTCTTCACTGCTATCAAGACCCAAATATATATTTAAACCAAACCCCTCCGGTGCAGAGAAGCAAGAGGCCACACGGGGGAATCCTGGTGAAATCCTTTATTAGGACGCTGGGCATAATGCATTTCGGCGATCCATCGCCTTCCTCAGATACCAGTGCAAACACGGCACAGCTCCACCCACACCTTTAAACCTCCAGCTGCGCTCCCATTGGATGGGGTGCTCCACCCCACGATCACCTGATAACAAGCCCACTGTAGTTTTGAGACCTAAACTACAGATCCCAGAGTTCACCATGTCGGGATGGGCTGTGCTAGGGGGAAGATCATAATAGTCCTCATTACCAGGGCAAGGTGTGCAATGTCCAGATGGATGGCCCTGTATTGGAAAAATGTTCGCGGGCTTCCTTGGGTCCCAACTGACATTCCAGCCCCTCGTTCAAATGGCAGGCAGGCCATGGGACGGGCGGGCCGGAGCTACCAATCCCTTGGTGAAAGCAAAAACAGCAACAGCTGAACCAGCGATGATCCGGCCTCTTGATAGAACGGGACCTCTTCAGCACGCCACTGGCCAGCGTGCAAATATCCAAACCAAACCCCTCTGGTGCAGAGAAGCAAGAGGCCACACGGGGGAATCCTGGTGGAAGGCTTTATTAGGATACAGGGCATAATGCATTTCGGCACTCCATCGTCTCCCTCAAATGCCACTGAAAACACGGTACAGTTCAACCCACACGTTTAAACCTCCAGCTGTGCTCCAATTGGATGGGGAGCTCCACCCCACGATCACCTGATATCACGCCCACTGTAGTTTCGAGACATGAACTACAGATCCCAGAGTTCACCATGTCGGGATGTATATATATATATATATATGTATATATGTATATATATATATATATATTCACTGAAAAAACCATAGGTTATAGACCATATATAGTTAGGAATTAGCATTTACAAAACCTTGAAAATTCACTGAAAAAACCATAGGTTATACACCATATATAGTTAGGAATTAGCATTTACAAAACCTTATTTTACTCACACAAAACCATTGAAATTCGCATATATAGTTAGTTGCACTAACTATATATCGCGCACCCGCAATCCACTGCTGATCATGTCACATATTACATCATTCATGACATGGTCAGTGACATCACTGATGACATCACTGATGACATCTCAAATGACATCACTGATGACATCTCACATGACATCACTGATGACATCACTGATGACTACATCCATTGACTGTATGTTTCTGTAAAGTTAAAATATGTCTTACATATTGAAGAATGAGTGGATTTATAAGTGTCTGGATGAAGGATTTAGTAGGTGCATGACTGACTGTATGAGTGAGTGATTAAATGTGTCTCACTGAATGCATGGGTTAGTGACTAAACTGTCTTAATTTGTGCATCATTATGTCTGTTGTTCTGTAAACTGCTGCATGTGTTGATCATTAGCTATATGATTAACTATATGGGTTATTGATTGGTTGCCCAAGTATTTGTATGGGAGTCTGAGTGTGTGTCTGGGTGGCTGGGAGGTATATGACTCTGTGCATAGATGTGTGAGCAGTTCATTCTCTAGATGTATGGGTTCAAAAGTGCATGTGGAAACAGCTGTATGGGTGGTTCACTGTGTGCATGAGTGTATTGGTGAGTGAATGGATATCTCAGTGCTACATGTCAAAGTAAGTACATATGTAAAAAACAGTACATGTGAGAGTTGACATATATAAATAACTGTGCATAAGAGCCAGTGAATGTGTGAGTGGCTGTATGGATCATTGTGAACTTGTATCCGGGATTGTATAAGAGAGTAAATATGTGTTAGTATATGTTTGAATAAGTAAGGTGTGTATAACTGTATTGTTGAGAAAATGGAGATGTGATTGATTCTTTGCATGACTGACTAGGTGTGTGTGTAACTTCATGGATGAGTGACAGTCTGTGAGTGTCTGTTTACACTGAGTGTATCTAAGGTTATATTAGAGTCTCAAGAGGTTCATCGTATTATCACATGAATGATGTCATCAGTGATGTGATCAGTTTTGTCAAATGAGATGTCATCAGTGATGTCATCAGTGATGTCATTTGAGATGTCATCAGTGATGTCATCAGTGATGTCATTTGAGATGTCATCAGTGATGTCATCAGTGATGTCACTGACCATGTCATGAATGATGTAATATGTGACATGATCAGCAGTGGATTGCGGGTGCGCGATATATAGTTAGTGCAACTAACTATATATGCGAATTTCAATGGTTTTGTGTGAGTAAAATAAGGTTTTGTAAATGCTAATTCCTAACTATATATGGTGTATAACCTATGGTTTTTTCAGTGAATTTTCAAGGTTTTGTAAATGCTAATTCCTAACTATATATGGTCTATAACCTATGGTTTTTTCAGTGAATTTCAATGGTTTTTTAATAGCAAATATCAAAAGCTTTAAAATGTATTCTTCTTTAAATCAAAAAACATATTTTATATATTTTTAATATAATTTTTTAATGTATATATTTTTTTTAAAAAAACATTTGTTTCGCTACCGGTCCGCGCACCGGGTAGCTTCCCGTTAACTCAATTTGGTGCCGCGACCCGGTCCGCGAACCGGTAAACGTTCCGTTAGTGCAACTGCCGCGTTAGAAAACAACATCGTGACGCGTCGCGTAAGCGCGACGTATCGCGTTGTAGCGTAATGCGTCTTATGACGCGCCGCGTTAGCGCACCCGGAAGTGCTCCGGAGTGCGAACCGAGGCACGAAGCGCAGCGCCCCGGAATCGATCCGGGGCGCGGCGCGGAGCGCGTAACATAAGCGTAACAGGTCATGTGACTTGGTAATAAAACTTTTCATTGGTTCATTTCACTTTTGGTTTCCTAATGATGTAAGGCTAGGTCCTGTGACCTAAAAATAACACTTTTCATTGGTTTAGAACATTTTTTTTCCCAAATGATGAAAGCCCCCACCTTTTTTCTCACTCTGACTTTCAACTTTGTGAGAGGAAGACCTATTTTGATTAATAAGAGATGGCTTCATTAGTAGCTGCAGCTGGTGCACCCCCACCACCACCACCACCTCCTAGGAAGGAAGGACCACCAACCCAGTTCCTTCCCAACCCTGAAGAAGAGGAGGAAGAAGAGGAAGAGGAGATACAGGAAAGAGTATTCTTGCCTGAACAGCCCCGGAAATCCCACCATAAGAATCATTTTATTTGGCAATTTTTTTCATTTCCAGAAGGCCAAAAGAAAGTCAATGCCCGTCATGTCACATGCCTGATCTGTAAAGAAGTACTGTCCCGAGGCACAAATAAATAATATAGCTTTGGGAACCATACCATGCATCGCCACATGCAAAGGTGGCATCCAATAAATTACAGCGTGGCTGAGGTGCGTGACTTGCGTGAAAACCCACGAACTCCTGTGGCCACCACCTCAACACAGGAAAGTTTTTCGGGACCAGAGGCGAGGGAGACGGTCCTCAATATTCAGAGCAATTTTCAGCACATCAAGCTGGTGTGCATTTATTGTGGGGGACTACTTTGCCACGGGGAGATGAGTGTCATTTTAATGAACAGAGCATTTGAAAATCACAAGTGCTCAAAACGCCCCAGAAAGTGATTTTTTTTTGCTCCTGTTGAGCCGTTTCTAATGCCTGTTTTTCGTTGTTCCCCCTAAAAAAAAACAATTTTTTTTAAATTGTTCCAAAAATACAAAAAAAAAAATGTTCAGAAAAATAATAAAAAAAATATAAAACAACAAAAACAATTAAAAAAAAGTTATTTTCAGAACTACCTCCCATTTATAAAAAATTGCTAAAATGTTTAGCACTCTTGCAATTTTTTTTTTGGATTCGCTTCCTGGTTCGCGCTCCGGTACGCGAACCGGAAGCGAACCAAAAAAATATGGAAAAAAAAATCAAGAGTGAATATAAGGGAAGGAGACAGAGAGAATAATGTTAAAAGAAAGACAGCTAGAGGGAGTAACACAGAGATACTGTATAATAGATAATTATACAAAGAAAAGTTATAAGAAGGAAAAGTTTGAAAAAAAAAATAGAAAAGGAAGTGAAAGAAAAAAAGAGTGTAGAAGAATAATAAACAAGAGTTACTTGGAGAATGTGAATGAATCTTCAAATTAAAAAGAAAGAGAATAAAAGATGTGGAGTAAGAGGTAGGGATAGAACCAGACTAAAACAACAACCCTGAGAGAAGGTGTTAAAAAAACATTGAGTGAAAGTAAATAGGATTAAAACATGTGGAATGAAAGAGAGAAAAAACAGAAAGAAGAAAAGAAGAAGTGATAGAAAAAGAATAATTGAAGCAGCAAAAAAATGAAAATAAGATAGTGTGCTTGAACTACAGGGAGAAAGCATAAAGAACAACTAGTAAAAGAGTAAAGAGACAGTGACAGTTTGTGTTAGAAAGACGGACTGAGTGAAAAGGAGTGAGGAACTGTGAGAACAGAGGGACTGACAAAAGGAGTGGAAGGGGTGGAGTAAGTAAGTAATTGAAAAGGAATGAGGGAAAAAGCAAAGGAAGGAAACTGAGGGTTAAGGAAATAAAGCAGTGAAGGAAAAACAGAATGAGTAAAGAAGCAAAGGAACAGAGGGTAAGTGAATTAAAGAATAGGGATACAAAGAAGTTGAATATGAGAGGGTAAATGGGAAAGGGCAGTAAACATGGAGAATAAGTATAAGTGAGAGAAGCAGAGTAAAAACACAGGAGTGAGGTAGATTGAGAAAATGTTAGTGACCTTAAAGCAAAGGGTGATAACAAACTACATTTTTATTTTTTTAGTCATACTTACCATATAATAAATGTAACTATAATTTTTTTACTACAGTTGGTATCTGTGAAAGAGAGAAGAAAAAATAAGTTGTAATTAGTAAAATATGTATTTTAAATTAAAAGATACAAATGAAGAGCTAAAAACATCATAACACTCTATCTATACTACTATTATAAAGGAAGAACTTTGCACCTTTGAGGCGGGTAAACTCGGGAACCACAGCGCCAATCCACACACCTGATACATCATTGTAATCGTCAGGGTGTGCAGATGGACATAGGCTATATAAAGTATAAAAATATGCGTTATTTAAAAAATTAACATTAAAAAAAAGTAGTCCCTTCGAAGTAGCGCCGACCGCGACCTGCGTGCTGAAGTCAGGAGCGCGGGGAGGAGCGGCGTCCAGGAACGCGAGGAGGAGTGGCGGACATGGCGCAGGGGAGGAGCGGTGATGAACGGCGGAATGGCGGTGAGGACCGGCAGACAGGGACGCGCACCGGGAAGCGCTCTAAAAAAATGTTAAAAGTTAATTTACATAAAAACCACTGGAGACACTTTCACCAAATATAGAATAGCTCATACTACATACCAATCCCTACCATTTTCCCAAATGCGATGGAATTCCATTGAGCCATTTAGCCTGTAGACCTCTCTAAATACCCTGAGGTAAATTACTTCACAAAAACACATCTGAAGTGTTAGAATTTACAACCAATTAAAAGGTTACTTTCATTTTCTACTTTTTTTTCCTGACATTTCATTGGTTATGTACATGAATATAAATGAAAAATGAGAGGGAAACACGGCCATTTTGACTACAACTACCTGAAGTACATCTTGAAAGGATTTTCGCATTTTAGCTTCTTCACCTCTCTGTAAAGTAAGTTGATAATTTGTAAGGGGCACTTTAAGTTAATTTGTAAAAACGTTTTCTGATAATTATTTACTGTCCCTCTACTATAGTTATAGATAAAGATAGGCTCCTCTGTTATATTTATTGATTGACTTAGTCTTCTCTGCTATAATTATACATTTACTTACGCTTCTTCACAGGCACTTTTTTATATTTCTACTTCCTACCTGTTACCATACACTACCCAAAGTTAACTTAACTGTTAAAAAAACAGAACTACCTGTCTCAACTTAAACACAACAGTGCCCTAAATCTACTGATATAGGTATTTTTTATACAATTTACAGCAAAAAAATGGAAGGGGAGCAAGAAAATATCAATATTCCTTCGAGATTACATCTGAGGACATTCTATATGAAGATTTTTTGGATGAAGATTTTATGGATCAGTCTTTGGATGAACAATTTATTGAATGTTTACAAAACATAGAAACATGCATGTTTGAGGAGATTCCAGATGATGTAATGCTGGAAGTTTTATTGAACTATGAAAATTCTGACCAATAAATTTGTATTTAATAATTAAAAATTGTTTGAGACATTATTCATTTTTATATCTAATTCCTGAAGTACTACCAAAATAATTATGTTTATATTATAGTATAAAGTGAAACTTACAATATACTGTGCAATTTTAAAACATCATAAGAGAGCAGGGTAGACTACCCATGATCCCGTAGGTCTTCTCAGAGAGTACTTAAAGGATCTGTTTCTGCTTTCCTGACAGACTATGGTATGGATTCCATAAAACTAAATAACTTCTGTAACAACATGCAAATTATCTACAGAGGAGATGGTGTACATTGACTTTAAGACTCAGCATTGGTACCTACATGTTGGTACTTAAAACACCCAAACAACACAACAACTCTATTCAGAGATACCCTACCTCTAAGCACTTTAAATTATTATTTTAGTGTTCCACTTAGTTTTCCCCATGTGTAGACGTGGGGGAGGTGTGTGTGGGGGATGTGCGGGGGGTGTCTGTGAGGTGTGTATGTGTGTGTGTGTGTGTCTAGGGGGGATGAGGTGTATAGGTGTGTGGGGTATATGGATGTGGGGGGGGATATGGGTATGTAAGGTGTGTGTGTGGGTGTGAGTGTATGGGGTGTTTGAATGTAGGTGGGAGTGTGGGTGTGTGAGGTGTGTGTGGGGTGTGTGTGGGTGTGGGAGGTATGTGTGTAGGATGTGTATGTATGTGTGAGATGTGTAAATGTGTCTGTGAGTTGTCTCTGTGTGTGTGGGGGGGAGATGTGTGTGTGGGATGTGGGGGGTGTGTCTGTGAGATATTTGTGTGTATGTGCATGTGTGTGTGTGTGTGGTGGAAGGGGGGTGATGTGTGTGTTTGAGTGTGGGTGTGTGGGATGTGGGTGTGGGTGTGGATGTGTAAGGTGTCGATGTGTGGGTGTGGGGTGTTTGACTGTGGGTGGAAGTGTGCATGTGTGAAGTGTGTGTGGGGAGTGTGTGGGTGTGTGGGTGTGGGGTTGTGTGCATGTGGGTGTGTGTGGGACACACTTGTAGGTACCTAAAACAGCCACAGAACCCAAAAGCTCTTTTCAGAGCTACCCTACCTGTAATCACTCAAAATGATTATTTTACACTATTATTTTCACTATTTTTCACCTAAGTATGCTCCCTGGTACGCTCCCCGGTGCGCGTACCGGGCGCCCCCCCCCCGCGAAAATCGAAAAAAAAAAATATTTTTTTTTGTCCCACCGGACCCTTTTATGGCCCCCACATCAAACCTAGGGGATCAGGGGGCGTGTACCCTGCCCCCTTTTGCTCATTTCCCCCTTTGATTTTTGCCACCTCTTGTATCTCAATCCTACCGAGACACAAGATGGCGGCCGCTGCTGACTGTTTCGAATGTTTACAGACACCCGAGAACCAATCAGCTTGCCGTGCGCAAGTCGCGTGGCGCGCCCAGAGCGCTTCCTGGTACGCGTACCGGGGCGCGCTTACAGATATATAATTTTTTTTAAACCTAAATTACTCAAAATCCACTGGAGCACATATCTTGAGACATAGCAAAGGCACATCAGGCTACCAGTCCCTACAATTTTGCCAAGTTTGGTGCAAATCCTTTCAGCCGTTCGAGCTAAAACTGCGACAGACCGCCCTATGGAAATTAACATGGGGAAAACACGTTTTGGGACCCCCCTTTTATCTCAGCCCCCGCTTGACGAATCCCCCCCAAACTTTCAGGGAAGAGCGGAGAGTCGCGAGGCAAAGTTGCTGAAAAATTCAGCCTGATTGCTCAACCGGTGCCAAAGTTATTCCAAATAGAATGTTGCCATTTCCCTATGGAAATCGATCCTAACTATATATACCTACTGGCGACCGCCAGTAGGTAATATATATATATATATATATATATATATATATATATATATATATTACCTACTGGCTGTCACCAGTAGGTAGTTATAGTTAGGACCTTGTTTCTATTCAAAAAGCATTTTTTCTTTTCCCAATAACTTTGGAGCTGGTTGATAATTTTCAAAACTGATGGGGCGCACCAGTCAGCTTCTATCTTGAAAGTTTCCAAGAAAAAAGGAGGGGTCCCAAAAAGTGTTTTCTCAATGTTAATTCCCATTGGAAACTTTAGACATGGCTACAGCCCGAACTGCTGAACAGAATTACACCAAATTTGGAACAAAGGTAGCACTTGGTTCAGAAAGAGACAATTATTTTAAATTGTGTAAATCCGTTCAGTAGCTGCTGAGAAAAGCAAAAAAAAAAGCTTAGATATTTAGAGTCACGGAGGATCCGCGCACCCTCCTGATCACGAGCTGCATTCTAATTGGCTGTCAACACTTCAAACCAGGAAGTGTTGGCAGCCCTCTTGTGCCTTGGTAGAACCCAGGCACAAGAAAACAGTAAAACAAATGCGCAAAACAAGAAAATGGGGTAGGGTAGAAACACCCTGACCTCCTAGGCCTGCTCAGGGGGTCCCACAAGGACCCCGAAAAACATTTTGTTTTAAATTGGCCAAATTCGTTCTGGGTGCGCAAATGCGGGCAGTAATTAACATGTGGGTGGGGGGCAATCCCCCCCACACTGCCACGGGGACCACCCCAATTTATTTTGCATAAATATTTGCGGGGGCACACGGCCCCCGCAGCCCCGGGGACCGCCACCCCCTGGGGCTTGTTTCTTTTAAAGTTTGGGAGGCCTCCCAAGCCCTGTGGACAGCCAACCCTGGGGCTCTCATTAATTATATTTACAGGGTCACGCTGCCCCCGCAGCCCTGGGAACCGCAGCCACCTCCCCGGGGCACTAATATACAAATTCGGGGTTCCATTACGGATCCCTGAGCCCTGGGGACCACCCCCTCCCGGGGCTGTGCCATAGGTGGGAGGGGGGCCGTGCGGCCCCCTCCTAGAGCCAGTGATAGCCTGGGGACTGCCACCCCCCAGGGCTGGCTCATCTCTTCCAAAAACCTGCTCTCTCTTCCAAAAACTAAACCAGATTGTTTTTCCACATGGGAAGCTGCATGTCAGCTGCTCCTCGTGTGGAAAAGCAATGCCGGCTCCCGCAGGACGCGGGGAGCCAGCAGGGACCGTGGGGGAATTGGGGAGCCCCCCACAGTCCCCAACGAGAGGCCAGGCCCTCTGGGATGAGGTCCCCGGGGCCATGATTGACCCGGGAGGGGGCAAAGCGACCCCTCCAATTATTATTTATTTTTTTAAAACACTTGCCATGCCCTGGGGTCCCTGGGCCGAATAGGGCCTCGGGAGGGGGGCCACACGGCACCCTTCCATTTAAAAAAAAAAAAATAGAGAGCTGGTTGCAGAGAGGTTTTCAGAGGCCACGCCCCTTTTTACACATCTCTGCAACACAGTTCTGTGGTGCTTACTGGAGGTACCTCGTGGGCTAGTTGGACCCCAGGGACCCTCAGGATTCAATAGGTGGGTCCTGAAGTGACATTTGTGCAAACAGGTCCTTTGGCGCGTTAAAAGTTGTGGAATTAATTCTTTTTCAATCCTGAGGGCCCCAGGGGGCCAACTAGCCCACCAGGCGCTTCCAGTAAGTGCCACTGCGCTGTGTTGCAGAGAGGTGGTCCAGGTCATGCCCCTTTTTACACCTCTCTGCAATGCAGCTCTGGGGTGCTTACTGGAGGTACGTGGTGGGCTAGTTAGACCCCAGGGACCCTCGGGATTAAAGAGGAATGTATTCCCCAACTTAAAACGTGCACACATGTCAACTCAGACCTTCTCCTCCCTTCACCACTGTGCAAACGTGCCCCGTAGCACGCTTTAAGAGGAAGTTTTAATCCCTCTGCCCTATTATGCACTAGGGCCTTACAGAGGAGGTCAGGCTAATCACAGGGTACCCCAACACATAGCGTTCCCTAGTGTATGTAGGTGTTTTCACTGTATTCTAAGTGTCTTTTAGCATAGCACTGGCTCTAGGCCTGGTCAGTCAGAGTCAGTTACCATCAGTACTCGTCTGAAAAAGGTGTGGGCACAGGATGATTTTGCAATAAGGCCTCTTTCTGCTCCTCTGTTGGTTCTTTCTGCACATGTCTTGCTTCTTCCTACACTTTTCTTCGTCTTTGTGGACTTCTGTTGCTTCTTTCTGCATTTCTTTTGCTTCTTTCTCTGCATTTTTCATCTTTCTTCACATTTTCTACCTCTGTAGGCATAGTTAGAAACTAGCATTTGAAAAACCTTTGAAATTCACAGAAAAAAACATAGGTTTCAGGCAGGTTATACCTTGAAATGAGCATTCATAGTTAGTTTATAGTTATAGTTTATAGTTAGTTGGGGCGTTATAGTTAGTTGGACATTTCATTCGTACAAAACCTTAGAAATTCCCCCATTATTTTATTTTTTTATTTATGGAGTTTTATATAGCGCTGACCTGACCCGGGGGTATCGGAGATCTTTACAACAGTGTTTCATAATAGATACATAGTAGAGCAGTCTTAAAAGCATAAAGTTTGGCAGTCCAAGAGTGCAGAGGCTTCTTGAGGCATAGGTTTCTTGAGGTAGTGGTTGAGTCCTGAGGTAGCCTCGTTGGATGCTTTATTGAGGTAGTCTGAGTTATTGAGGCAGCTTAATTGTTTGCAAATTTGTCTTGAAGCGGGCTGAGGTGGATCTGAGCGATGTAGAGTCAGAGAGCATCGGCATCAGGGATAGCATGCCGGCGGCAGCTATCCATTCGGGAGGGAACAGTTGAGGATGAGGGCTTTTTAGGTGTTTTTTAAATTTTGTGAAGGACGGGATAGTTCTGATATCTGTTGGGATGGAGTTCCAGATTTTTGGTGCGTTTCCAGTAAATGACCTTGCAGGGGTTATGTGTTTGCGTGTTCTAAAGAGAATGAGAAGGAGGGAGTTCGAGCTCCTGAGGTTTCTTGTCTGCCAGGCCTTCTTGAGTTTGGCGGCCAGGTAATCCGGTTTTCCAGTGTGAAGGGCTTTGTGCGTGAGGCAGGCCGTTCTGAAGTTAGCTCGCTGTTCGACTGGAAGCTATTTTAGTTTTTTTAGTGCTGGAGAAATGTGGTTGTATTTTCTGATTCCGGTGACCATTCTGGCTGCTGCATTGAGGGTTGTTTTGAGGGGGGCCAGGTGGGATTTTGTGGTGCTGGTTAAGGTTGCGTTGCCATAGTCGAGTCTGGATAGCACCAGTGATTGGGTGGCTTGTTTGAGGTCTTTAGTAGGGATGAATGGTTTAATTTTGTAGAGAAGCTTTAGGTTGAGGAATGCAGTCTTTGCAGAGTTTTTGATGTGTTTGGTCATGACCAGTTTAGGGTCTAGGGTGATTCCTAGGGATTTTACGGAGTTAGCAAGGGTGAGATTGCCGTTTAGAGCATCCATAGCTTTAAGCCATTCTGCGATTTGTGGGTTCTATTCTTTGTTGGAGATGAGGAGGATCTCCGTTTTGTCTTGGTTGAGTTTAAGGTGATTTAGGGTGATCCAGTGTTGAATTTCTTTTTGGGTGTTGTTTAGTCTGAGGTTGTCGTCTGGGGAGGTAGTTTCCAGATAGATATGGGTGTCATCGGCGTATAGGTGAAAGGGGATATTCGCCTTTTTGAGTAAGGTGGTGAGGGGTTCCATGTATATGTTGAAGAGCTGTGGTGAGAGCACTGAGCCTTGGGGCACACCCCTACTGACGGGGTGGAGGTCATAGGTGAAGTTTTTGATTTTTATCCTTTGGGAGCGGTTCTGAAGGAAGGAGGTGAACGAGCGGAGGACCTTCTCATCGGCACCTACCCTTTCTTGTAGGGCCTTGATGAGAAGTTGGTGATCTACCGTGACAAAAGCTGCAGATAGGTCGAGGAGAATGAGAAGGCAGGAGTGATCGGAGTCCAGTGACTTGTGGATGTCATCTGTGATATTGAGGATCGCCGTCTCAGTGCTGTAACAATTTCTGAATCCTGATTGGTGGGGGTCAAGAAGGTTGATGTTGTCCATATGTTGGGTCAGTTGTGAAAGGACACATTTATCGAGGATTTTGGATAGGAGGGAGAGATTGGAGACGGGTCTGAATGCCTGTTTTCTTTAGTAGTGATGTTACTTGTCCGACTTTAAGGCATTCAGGTATGATGCCGGATCACAGAGAGCTGTGGATGATTCTGCACCAGAGCGGGGCTATGGAGAGTTTGAGTTTTCAGATCTATTGAGTGGGTATATGGTCCAGGACGTAAGAGGCAGGTTTGGAGGTGGAGATTAGCTTGATAATCTCGGCTTCTGTGATGGGATTGAAGGACTTCCATGATTTGTGAGGTGTAGGCATGTGCTTTCTATTGGAGCTGGGGACAGGATTTCGCAGGCAGGGTTGGTGTTGGTGTCTAGCAAGTGTTCAACCTTGGAGATTTTTTCTTCGAAGAAGATGGCGAAGTTTTCACACAGTTCCTTGGAGGCCTGGGTGGGGGGGTACGGGGGCTTGGTGGTTTGCTGCTTGATGATTTTAAATAGTTCATAGTGCAGCTAACTATAACTCGCGCCCCTGCAATGCACTGCGGATGACGTCACATATTACATCACTCATGACATGGTCAGTGACATCACTGACGACATAACTGACGACATCTCAAATGACATCACTGATGACATCACTGATGACATTATCCATGTGACAATTTGATGCATCTTTTGACACCCTAATATAACCTTTGATATACCCACTCAAAAATTACAGACTACCATACTCAAAACCATAGACACTCCAACACCAATAACTACATACCCACTCACTGATTCTTAGGTTTCCACACACATCCACTCACTCATCCGTACAGTCACTCATACTTATGGTCACTCAGTACATGACTATCATATGCACTCATACACCTATATAGACACTCACACACCACCACTCATCCATAGAGGTACTCACACACCTAGTCAGTCATGCAAATAATTTATCACACTGCCATTTACTCACCTATACAGTTTTACGCACACCAGCTCACTTACTCATACAAAGACTAGCACATTCTTATGCTCTTATACAATCACTGACACAAGCACACACTCATCCATACAGCCACTCTCACGATCACACACTCTCATGTAAAGCTATATATATATTCCAACACACATATATACTGCCTTTCACATATGTAGTTACTCGCACATGTACCACTGAGAAATACATTCACTCACTAACACACCCATACACACACTCACCGACCCATACAGTCCATCACGGATGCAGTCTTGAAACCATGCACCCAGTGAGTCACCCACTCACACATCTATGCACAGAGTGGAACACACTCCACCCACATAAAAACTACACCCATACAAATACTCAGACAACCAATCAATAACCTATATAGACACTCTATAGCTATTCGCAAACCCATGTAGCCTCTTACACACCAATAGACAGATGGATACAGACATTCACAGAGTTTAGTCACTAACCCATGCATTCAGTAAGATATGTTTAATCACTCACTTATAGAGTTGGTCAGGCACCTACTAAATTATCGATTCAGACACTTATACAGCCACTCATTCTTAAATACGCCTTTCCCTATATAAATGAAACATATTTAATTCACACAGAAGCACACAGTCACTGGATGATGTCATCAGTGATGTCATTTAAGATGTAATCAGTGATGTCATCAGTAATGTCACTGACAATGTCATGAGTGATGTAATATTTGACGTCACAAGCAGTGCATTGCGGTGGCATGAGTTATAGTTAGCTGAACTAAGTATAACAGGGGAATTTCTATGGTTTTGTACGAGTGAAATGTCCAACTAACTATAACGCCCCTGAAAACCTATGGTTTTTTTCGGTGATTGTCTAAGGTTTTTTAAATGCTAATTTCTAACTATAACATGCCTGAAACCTATGTTTTTTCAGTGAATATATATATCAACATGAACTTTATTTGTTTTTGTAAAAAGCATAATAGTACAACAAATCACAGAATACACATAAGTTAAAAGATTGCATAAAATAGAATTTAATTAGAATCCATAAAAAAGCCACCTATATAATTTTAAAATAGAGTGAATCCCAGGGAGATTTAACAGCTATTATTCATTGCTCCAATGGCTAGTATTATTGAGCAGAACTTTTTCGCAGCGTAAAAGTAACTTTTAAAGAACTGACAACATTGAGAACAATATCTCCCGAAAGTATTTGTAAATAAACAAGGGCCAGGCAGGCGGACCTGGGTAAAAATGCCCTTTTTTAAGATGGGAAGAATATATATGTCTTTGTGTGCTTGGCATATAAACTGAAAAACATGATAAAATGTGACCTGTAGAGACTTATCTTCGCAGCCACAGGGCAAGAAAGTATGGCCCCTATTAATCCCACTAGGGTAGGCTAAAAGTAAGACAAAAATGTCCGGGAGGAACCCGTTTAATAAGTAACACTCATATCTGCCTTTAACACATCGGAGCTAGGGTTTTGTAGTAAGCACAGTTTTCAGCATGGCATATCGACGTACACTAGTCTTCATAAGAACGCCTTCTTCCCTCTTCAGCAATTACCTTCTAAAAAAGTGACCCTTCGCCCAAATGAGATCCTAAGTCACCCCGGCTGAGATTCAGGAAGCAATCCCTGATGTATTTACACCAGGGAATATAGCGCCAGGGTACCCGTAGGGTGATAGTGCGCTTTACAAGTGTTGATAACAATAACAATAAGACAGAAGTGATCAAGGTTTAGACAATCCTTAAGGATCTGTTTGCTCAGATGATTCTCAGGGCTAGACCAAAATTTCAGCTAGAGGGAAAGAGGGCGAAAAGCTGTTATGTCAGATAGATAGGATTCCCCCAATTCTCCATGCACTAAAAATTAAGGGGTACCTTATGGAATGCGATAAAACTGTCTCAGAAACAGATTTTCAACAATTTGAAGCTCATCCTGGGTGATGTATCCCCAGATCTCAATCCCATATATTACTTTGGAGATACACTTAGCCCTGCCTATCTGTAAGAGGGCCCCAGTTGGTCTGCTACCCAGCCGTGAAGCAAAGTTAAAACCAGTGCTGTTTGTCCTGTTAAAATCTTTTTTATATGAAAGGATGCTAATTCATAGCTTAATCAAAAAGTACTCCCAAATAAGAGACTACCCATGTCTTTGGTACTAGGGCGGGCCAAACATTAAAAGTCTGAGATTTGTGGATCTGGGTCCCACAACCATCACGTAGGATTTTTGTCACTGATCCATAAATCCAAATCCCCCATAAAATGGACAAATGAGTTCAACAGGGCCTGCAAGCCCCTGGTGTTCCGGGCCATGAGGACCGCATCGTCTGGATATAATAATACCGGCAGACAACGTTGCCCCTCCTGTAGACAATCTACTTTTAGGTCCTATAAGACATGCCACAAGTTATTAACATAAAGATTAAAAAGTAATGAGGCCAGAATACAGCCCTACCGGACCCTACTGGACCCCCTTTGTATTAGAAATTGGCTAGTGAATTTAGTTTTTATTAGTAAAGTACTGCAGCTACGTTATCATTGTGTAGAACCCTTTAAAAATGGATAGCATAATCTGCCAGAGTTTGGAACTGTTGACACAATCAAAGGCAGACAGCAAATCCATGGATGCAGATGGATAGAACCACAGCCGGTAATGCTGTATTTTGTTAATACCAAGTACATATTCTAACATTGATCAATCGTTGAGTGCCCAGGACGGAATCTGTACTGTACATCGGATAAAACATTGTTTTCAGCTACCCAAGTGGAAAGTCTGTCCAAAAATACATGTCCTACCACCTTTACAATAGAATCAAGCAAAGAAATTGGCCTGTAGCATTGAGTGCTATCTCTGTCATCCTTCTTAAAGACTGGTATGATGATCGACTTTGCCCATTACCTTGAGGGACTTATGATAACTGATGCGTTAATGATAGACGTGAGGATAGGTACCCAGACCTCTACATCAGAAGCATAGAGCTCAGGTGTGATCTCATCAGAGCCCGGGGCCTTGTTCTTGGACAGACTCAATATTCCTCTCCTTACCTCCTTGAAAGAAAAGGATAAAGAGAGAGCCGTCCCTCCAATGTTACCGGATCCACCACTGAAAATTGAAGGAGGGGGATTATAAATATCCTCAAAATGGCTAACCCAGGTGTCTTCAGTGATATGGGTCTCCAAAAAAGCAGCAGCTTCTACATCCAAAAGGACTATTGATAATACCCCAAAATGTGGAGCTGTTTTTCAGGCCTCAGTCAAATCAGACCATGCTTCATCCTTTATTAGGTTCCTATGTCTGGCCAGTTCAGCTTTATACAAACAACAACTGTTCTTGACAAAAATAGGGTCTCTAGGTTTAGCACTCAAATCTATTTTGAGATTTCTAAATGCTGGAGAGCAACCTGAATTGAACTATCTTGGAGGCACATTGTGTTGCCGCAGTACTGGTGCCTTCAATAACTGCGAGATGGTGTTAACAGTGACAGAGAAAGCATCTAAAATGATACATGAATCGTTCTGTTGGCCTAAACAGATATCAAACTCCTTCTGACACCGAGAATACAAAGAGTTATAAAAGAAGTTTGGGACGGGTGCTTTTGCTTTGAGTTATCCTTTTCAGGATTGCTTGTTAATTGGGGTTTCACAGGTCTTGCACCCAAGTTATCTCTACCCAGCAAAGCATAGGTTTCTACGATAATCTTAGGTAGTTCTCGCTCCTGTTGTGCAGGAGTGACTTCCCTCAGGCGTAAACTTATAGCCACCACTGCTGCCTCCCCATTTATGTTTTCTAACATAATTGTTGATACCTGGGCTAAATTGCCTATCAATTTCATCCCCAAGCCAAGGGACATTCTGCACCATATTTATTCAGTATTTGTTTAAATACTTCTCGTATGACTGCAATTGAGGGGGTACCATGAGTTCTGGTGTAAACAGCATCGAAAACTGTACCCCATTAAGTATGGGTGAAATTTGCGAATTTGTGGTCCACGAATTTGTGCGAAATGGCATAAAAAATCCATGAGTTCGCGAATTTTCCCGCGAACTCGCGGATTTTAGTGCCATTTGCACAAATATGTGACTACGTGTGCCTGTAACTTTGCCAGCGCGCCAAAAGGCGCAGAGGTCCCTTGAGTGAGCCGGCCGTTATAGTGGGGATGGGCAGGAAGACGTTTCATACCGCTAGTGTGTGGTGGATGGAGCCAAATGGGTGGGGCTTCTATGCGAGTTCACATGCATCTTGCTTTTAAAGGGTCAGAGACCGAGCAAAGCAGCAGATGAGACCAAAGCAGCCTCCTGGTCACAGAAGCTACACTGGGATGGCGCTCGGGAAACTCATGGATGCAAAAATAAGTTTGGCACAGGACCCCAGAATTCTTCAGATGTCCAAGATAGCTCTGCTGCGCGTGTTGGTTCAAAGCCATTCTGATCCTGCTCAGTGGGTTCAGGCGCATGCAGCTGCTGCTGCTGGACAATGTCCCATCTCATACTAAACTGCCCCATACAGGAATATTCTGGTGCTGGGCAGTAGGGTGCAGTGGCATGCGGGTGCTCCACGCCCGGTACATGCGCATACAGGTGCCAGGGGGGACACATGTTTATTGGTGCTGTGTAGCAAGTTATGACTTTACATTTTGACTGCACCAGACGGTGGTACCACCTACACGGATCAGGAGCATCCAGGCACCAGACTTCATGGTGCAAGAGCATAATGGTGCTGTGTGGTACGGCTATATATGTACTGGGGGCAGGGGGGCACTTAGCACAATGTGTGCTCACACCCAGAGGGCACCCAGGCAATTGAGCACGAATGATTTTCACACTGAGAGGTCTCCGGGGCAGTATAGCAGCGCGTGGGCTCACAACCCCTGGGCAGCTCAGCAGCGCGGGGGCTAACACCCACAGGGCTCCCAGGCAGTTTAGCAGCACCACCGTCTGGTTCATCACTGCCACCCTCTGGTAGTTCACTGCCACCCTCTGGTTCTCCACTGCCACCCTCTGGTTAACAACTGACACCCTCTGGTTCACCACTGCCACCCTCTGGTTCATCACTGCCACCCTCTTGTTCACCACTGCCACCCTCTGGTTCATCACTGTCACCCTCTGGTTCATCACAGCACCCTCTGGTTCACCACTGCCACCCTCTGGTTCACCACTGCCACCCTCTGGGTTATCACAGCACCCTCTGGTTCACAACTGCACCTTCTGGTTCATCACAGCACCCTCTGGTTCACCACTGTAGGTTATGGGGAGAAAGCACAGCCTCTGTGAGCCTATTTGTGTCAAAGTCCCTTGAAGTTGACCAGCTTGAGTGACCCTTGTAGGTTGAATTGTAAGTGTTCGCATCACACACAGTGTAACGTTTCTGTATAGTTTTACAATTTCTTTGTAAAGTGTACGTAAGTCTGCTGCCGACAATGTATCAACCTCTGGATAGAGTGTGTAAGCAGCTAGGACCGGCAAGGTTGCTCCTTCTCTGCTCAGCGGACCGAGTCTTACATTTCCTGTGGTGTGGGGAAGGCGGCCTTTAAACTAATAAATATGTTCTTGGTAAGTTAATGGGACTTCTATGCCCTCATGTGGAGAGAGTTCTTCAGGAGCCTCATCTTTAATGTAAGCGTGAAACAACTTTGTGCATTCATCTGCAGGTATAAATTCGATCCACAAATAGAATACCTCTGTCCTTAATGCCTTGTGTGCCTCAATCATGAAGGTAACATGTCCACCCATTGCTGGGAGGTCATACTCGATTAATTTCATAGTAATTGCATGTCAGCAATTTTCAGAAATGTTACGAGCACCTTCCTGTTCAGCTTCCTCTGCACTAGCACTACTCGTACCAGTGTCCCCTTTGTTAGACATTATGGAAGGAAGTATTAAGAAAAAGAGATAAGGTTTTGCACAATGTGGGGAACTATAATCCTTGAAGCCTGAACAAACCTACAGCCAATACATAGGATATACCTACTCTGTGGTGGATTTTCTCTTCCGACTCCAGATGTCTCTTATTAGATATGAGTTGTGGTCTTCTGAGGAAGCACAAATAAACACCTGAGATTTGACTGTTAAATAAGAACCAAAACAATGTTGATGGCGCCATGTCGTGTAGTTCCTAAAAATACATAGGATCTGCATGTTTAGACAACATAAACTAAGGGATTGGTATCCAAACTGATTCCATACACCCCTAAAGGACATGTTAGCCTTTAGACCAGCCAGCTCACAGTGCCCACATAAGCCCCCTAACCTTACCAAGGAGCGACTAGTTTCTGGCAACTATTGAACATGACAACCCTTGATCCTTCAGGGATCGAGGAAACAATACAGTACTTTTCCCTCAGTCAATCATATTCACTTAGTCTCAGAGAGATACACAGAATAAATGATGGGGACATTTTCAATAAGCATTTATTGAACCAGCGTCATTCTATTACAAAACATATATGCTGTGGCAATCATTAGACATAAGCAAATGTATAGTGTGACATGCACAACCAAACTAAATAAAAGGTAACATTCTACCATGGTGCTATAAAAGTAAATATATGCTGGCATATAGATACATGACAGTAATTAAGCATACTCCTATGATGCAAACCCTACCTAAGTGTACCTAACATGTATGTGGGTGTAAAGCCCAGAGTCCCCTAGGAAAGAGCCAACCCCATTACCTGATGGGAGAGAACGAAAGACCCCGTCTTGGTCTCAAGTTGGACACCCTGCAAAAGATGTCAGACCGCTGTGTGTTGTAGCTTTTGCAGGCCGAGACCTCAGCGTCTATTATCAGAATGGAAGCTTCTCCTCTGTCTATGAAGATTACCATGGCGTTTAGACAGAGTATGTTTATCCTGTTATGTGCGTCATGTGCAGGGACTTTTCTAAGAATCCTAAATAAATGAGGCTAGTTTCAAGGAAACTAATTGACATTTATTCAGCACATAACTAGATAAAAGGACAGTGTTAGAACCGTTATGCAGAGCAAGGTAGGACAAATTTAGTTAAAAGGTTGTGTAGCTACCTAGGCTTAGATTGGGGGTACATTGGGGTACATAAAAGTTCAGGTGGGTGCCACAATTACTGGTCCCCTCACAGGCCAGAGCCCCTTCCTGCCTCATGCTGCAGTTACTGGACACACCAAAGTGTCTTCCCTTTTATTTAGTGGCAAGTAGGCTTTTTTTTTTTGCAGAGTTTTTAAATAGAGCGAACTAGACCCGAACCGAATCAGGTATCAGAGCGCTTTACATAGCACCAGTTACGTTACATGAGGACACACTTTCATTTTAGGCATGGGGAGATTAAGTGATTTGCCCAGAATCACAGGAGGTTTTTGGCGTCGTTACCGAGATTCGAACCCAGATCCCCAGGTCCGAGGTCGAGCGCCTTAGCCGTTAGGCCAACCCCTCTCCATACCTATCCTTAGAAGTGCTGCCTGTTAAACAGTGAGTCAGATATATATGATAACCTTTGATATGCAGGTGTCATACATGGTAAGAATGCCTACTTGGTTCTTTTCAGAAAACTCCATGAGAGAAACTATGTGATTATCTTTTCTTTTTCCAGATGTACTCACACTTATCTCAGTCCCACACCCCTCCTTCGTAGTGCATGATCTCACAGTGATTCATGTACAGCAGTGAGCTGGATGGCTGGCCGATAGGCTGCATCAGCAATGAAGTAGGATTTGTCTCTTAATTTGCTAATAATTGTGTCTGACCTAAGTCCCCAGTTAAAAAATCTGTTGCTACTCTAATCAAGTTTTAGGGTGATGTTCTTTCTAGGAGCAAGTAATAGAGTAAACAACAGTGATTGTCGCAATGACCTTTCACACTGGAAAAAAATCAAATAGCTTTGGGGCACCAAACTAAATATGACATGCATGTGCACAGCTCTTATATCTTAAGACTGCAAGTAAGGGGCTGATTAGGATAGCGGGCGGACTTTAGTCTGGCCACAATCCCCGTGGTGGTGGGACAGGCCGCCATAGGTGCGGCGGTCCTGTACCGCTAATTAGGATGCGACCGCCACCCTGGAAGGTTGCCTTCCACATATTTGATATTGCGGCGGGTGTTGCCGTAAGCAGCACCCGCCACAATGCCAAAGTGCCTCGTTGTGCATGGGAGGCACTGCGCGGTGCCTGCCACCTTGTGCATGAAAATGGAGGGGGTACCATAGGTACCCCACCAAGTGCAGCCCCCACAACCCGGGGCTCGCAACAGGCCTCCAAAGCAATTCCCCGCCAGCCTTTCCATGGCGTTAAAGCTGCTATATAAATGCCAGTGACACCCTGCATCCTAAAATGGATGGCGGTGACGGCTAGGCACCGCCACCATATTGAGGCCCAAATCCGGCCAGACCGGCGGAAAAGTGGCGGACGCAAGTTACCCCCGCCATCATATTATGGTGGGGGAAATCGGGTTAGGGTGGCGGGCGGATCGCCACCGCCATCTGCCCACCATCTTAATAACCCTCAAAGGGTTTTATAACAAGTATAATAATTAGACAATCTGCTGGGATTTTATATATGCGCTAAGGAGTATCTGTCGTGAAGTAATCTTGGTACATTGTGACTCTATGGTGAGTGATTAGAGCACTGCTTTACCCTGTATATCATAGTGCTTTATGTACATGAAAACGTCATGATTTTGTTACACTGGTGTATGTGCATGAGACTGGGACAGGGTATGTATAACGGCTTGAAACCCTGACCATGGCATTAAAAAGTATTACTTTAAAATGAAATGCAATTTGATTTCTTGAAAAAAATGATAAAATCCCTGATTTGAAATGCATCAAACAGGTGCTGAAGTAGTTCAGCAACTCCAGGTAAACACTCATAGCTAGAGATTGAAGTGCAGTATAATAGAGTCCTCTGGTCAGGCAGTGAGGAGGATTGCATCACGAGCGAGCACACGCAATGTTCATGGTCTGTATTTTCCATTCACTCAGAGGCACCTTGGCCATTATCCACCACGGTCGTGATTGTGAGGGTTTCTGGACTGCACTTCTTCAAAGCTCTTTTTTCTTGATTTCGTAGAATGAGGAAGACTATGAAGAAACAAATGAACGATGCCACCTCAAAGACTAACTGAAGGCCCAGATACCTGTGAGGATAAAAAGATTTAGAAAATGGTTAAAAGTTGTTGTGTTGAGAAAAATAAGTAAGCAAGATTTTGAAAATCCAGGAGGTCTAGTAGTTTATAATTAAAGTGCCTCTCCAGTGTTTGCCAAGTTTTCGGGCATAATTATCGAAATGTGACTTTGAATGAGTAAAGCGTTGGATGAGCGACTATATGGATGAATGAAGAGTGACAGAGCATGGATTGAAGGATACATTCATGGGTGAATGGATGAGCAGGTGAACGCATGGATGAAGAGATGAATGCATTATTATTTTGGATGAAAGTGTGAGTAAGTTCACGGTTGGGTGCAGACAGGTTACAGCCTCCTTGAAGGCTGGGGACTTGGACAGCAGTAGTCTTAGTGTTATAAGACACGGTGCTAGATAGGGGGTTGGCCCATTGCCTCTTGACATAAAGAAGGTGGGGGATCAGGCTGTTTTCAGGAAAACTGATACTTTTCTCGTATGTGTATATAAAGTCCTCATTGCAAAATAAACAGTTTAATGAAGAGCAAATGTGTTCTCAAGTCATAGGGAAGGAAATCCCCACACATAGTCAACCGCTGTCAGCCCTGTGATGAGAAAGTCAGCCAATGCGGTCAATAAGCAGTCATGGGGTTAGGTAATTCATTCAATTTTAACAACAAGTTAGAGGAAGAGGTGTAACGCTGTGAGACATGCTGTAATTATACTCTGCAATACTATATTCAAAGTAATATGTTATGCCCAAAGAAACATGACTTCATATCAAAATGTTTTACCAATTACATACAGAACTTTTACAATAATGTATGAAACAAAAAGTGATCCGACAATTACAATGCAGCATGTGAACTGAAAACATGTCCATCTCTTTGACTGTCATACAATTGGGAAAAGTAGGTGATCTGAGACGAAATAAGCCTTCTCTTCCAGAACCATTTTTGTCAGAATTCGCCCCAATAGTATGCCTTTAGATAGGTCTGCCTCAGAACTGTCTTGACAAATGGATTTATGAATGCTGATACAAAGGTCTATTCTAAGGCACTAGCGGTAAGGTTTGCAAATGTGATAACACCACTAGTCTCCGTTAATCAACATGGATTCATACCAGGACGTGGAACGACCCACCATACTCGGAAACTTATTACTTTATTGGACACCATGGAAGTCTCAGGGGGCCCGATGGCGGCATTGTTTCTAGATGCCGAGAAGGCTTTTGATCGGGTTTCCTGGGACTATCTATGGTCTGTTTTAAAAAGAGTGGGGTTTGGCGAGAGATTCGTCAATGCAATAAAAACACTCTATAGGAATCCGGTAGCTGCTGTAAGGGTAAATTCGGGGTTAACTAGGGAGATCCAAATTAAGAGGGGGACAAGACAGGGGGGCCCGTGCTCTCCCTTATTGTTTGCTATGTACTTGGACCCCTTGATTCGGAGAATGGATGGAAATGAAGACATAGTTCCACTGAACACACATAGGGGGAATGCAAGATTCTTGCTTATGCAGACGATGTGGCAGTTCTTACATCATCACCCACGGAGGCTATTCGACATGAGGCAAAAAGTTTTGGAAGGGTCTCAGGCTATTCCCTTAATACGAATAAAACGCAAATAATTAAGAACAATAATGTAGTCTGTCAGGATCATAGGGTAGTACAAACAGGCGTTTATCTCGGTATAACAATTACCTCAGAATTGGACAAGGTAGTGGAAATGAATATAGCCCCTATTATAGCTAAGGTTCGAAGGGACCTAGATAGGTTGCATAATCTCCACCTGTCAATAGTTGGCAAAATAAATATTATAAAGATGTTAGTTAGTTAGTTAGTTAGTTTTTATATATATTTAGGGCGATCCCATTGATGTTTGAAAATTCTTGGTTCAAAAAGTTAGAAGTTTTGATTAATAGATTTATATGGTCCAAAGGACTAGAAGAGCACTACGCTTTATGGCACTACCAAGAGAACGAGGAGGTTGGGCATTACCTGATTTGAAACTTTATTATTGGACAGCTGCCCTGCAATACATGGTGGGGTTAATTGGTGGTGCAGAGAGGGAGGGGGAAGATGAACTAGGAACCCTGGCAATCTATGGTTTACTGTTGGGAGAAGATGTCAATAATGTACTCCTTAGAAATTTTGATTCAGTATATTATAAGAGGACACGTTTTAAGACACTGATGGCAGCTTATAACATCTGGAAGGCTTTTAGTAAGAGATATGGCTTGGGGAAAAATAATAGATACACAAGATTGAAGAATAATTCTAATTTTCCTAATGAAATCTTTTCCGATCTAGTGTTTATGGATTGGGTTAAAAAAGGAATTATTAAAATTGGTGATTTGATGGGAACTGAGGGCCTTATGCAGTTCTCAGAGATACAAACAAAATATGGGATAGAAACAAGGTATTTTTTTAAGTATTTGCAAGTGAGAAGTTTTTTGTTAAACAAAAGAGGGGGAACTGCTTGGTTTGAGAAAAATAATATTTTGGAGTTGGTACAGCAAGGAACTGATTGTAGTATTAAAAGGTTTTACTATGAACTAATACATTTAAAACAAGATGATTTGGAGAAATGGGGGGAAAGTTGGGTAACCAAATTAAATGTTGAAATGGATTGCTTTAATACATCATTAGAGTTGGGTCAGAATGTTTTGTGTTCTGCAGCCTTACAGGCGCAACATTATAAGACATTGTACCGGCTATATTACACTCCGGCAAAAATCGCACAGTGGGGGGCTACAACAGGTATCAACTGTGCAAGATGCGGAAGTTTACAAGCAGATATTGTACATGTATTTGCAATATGCCCACAACTATGCACAACTTTGAGGGAAATAGAGTCTTATATGCACAGGGCATTGAAACTGACAGTTACTTTAACCCCCTCCTTAATCTTATTGGGTGTAAATTCAGATGGTATTCAGGGGAAGAATGTTATTTTATTTTTGTGGCTATGGCGATTTTTAGGTTATGTATTGCTTCAGCCTGGCTCGACCCAACTCCACCGACATTTCAAGATTGGCTCGCAAGGATTCTGAATGTATATAATTTGGAAAAACCAATCTATGCGAGAAGGGGAAAGAAAGGGAGGAAATTGGGATTGAAAATATGGGGACCAATAACTAGATGGAAGGAAGAGATGTAGGATAATAGATTTACATATAGAGCTGTATCGATTTATTAACCACTGAGATAAGATGAAGTATTTAAGCTATCACCTTTTCTGATTTTCCAATAATTTTTTCTCCTTCTTTTCTTTCTCTGTTCTTTGAATTGTGTATATTATATGCCTTTTTTTGGATTCATGTATGCTATACTTTAACTGTATAAAGGAAATTTTATGTTGTGATATGTTGTGCCTCTTACCCTCGGTCAGGGGGTAAAATACTCTAAAATAATAAAAAATATAAAAAAAAATATAAAAAAAAATATTTATTTCGGAAACACTGTCTTGTTAGAACCGATATAGACCTGTTCATATATACAACTACAAAATCCATCGTTCAATCCTAACAGTGAAATCGAAAATAAACATAAACAATTTAAAGAAATTATGAATTTGTTCCATTTATATCTCTCTTTTTATACATCACTGCAGTGCTTCGGTACATGTGGTCTCTTTCTGTTTGCATTTTTGCGTGTATTTTTAGTAGTCAGTCTGGAATTATCAGCTTGTAGTTGTGTGCTGGTTAGTTTACAAAGAGCTTTTACTGTACATTTTCATCTCTGCATGAGTGAAAGGTATGGGGCTCATGTCCTCACTGTTCTAGCTCTTCCTAGCCATCCTCTGCTCCCTTGTTTCCGACTCACCCTAGTTTTTTTTAAATCTTTTACTTCCAATCAGGAAAGGTGAAGAGGTGGGTGTGTGTGCACATCTGTGGTTCACCAAAGGATGGGCAGGGCCACATACTGGGAAGGAAGTACGTATTTAAGCTGTATATACTCAGCAGCCTGCACGGTACTCATCTGGATGCCTGCCTTTTACAGATGGGACTGAGGGTCAGATATCTGGTGGACAATTACAGCTAGTAAAGATTTCTAAGAACTCCCCTATATATCAATAGGTTACATCTTAAAACTCCAAATCCTGGTAGGTCCCAATCCAAACAAGCTTATGATTATGAATGAGGTAGGTCGAAAATTGTGACTTACTACAATTAGACTCCACCACAGCGATGGTGGCCTGCTGGGGCAGCAGACCGACAAACTTGTGAAATCGTTTAAAAAAGGTAAATTTTTTAAAAAATGCAGCCCAATTTTGTTTCCAGTGCACCACTGCTTACTCTTTTTTAACATTTATATAGGGAATGGGTTCCAAGGCAACTTTTTCACTTTTGCAAATGCATTACCAGCTCCTTTGATGTGTGGGTAAAATATCAAAGCTTTGTGACTGGATTTCTATCATAAAACATTTATTCCTTAGATAACCATTCAGTATTTGGAAGAGTTGCCTAGATCACACCCCTTCCAGATACCGAAACAGTATCCATTCCCAATCACATTGTAGGAGTCAGAAGAACTTTTCGTACTCCTAAAAGGGAATTAGTACACCAGAAAACACATTTTGATCCAAAATTGGAGTTTTTGCAACTGAGACAATTTTTAGTACAACTGGTCCTTACATTGTTGATGTTGAAGCAGTTTCTCTTTTGTTCAATAATTTGCACTGATCATTGCTTTTGCCTGAGGTTGTGCATATTCTTCGATTTTACCATGTTATTGCAGTTACATCAGTTGTTTAAAGAGTGCCTTTAATAATAATGAAGTGTCTGATGTCCAGGAGCCACTGGGACACACAGGCTTTAACATGGGATAGAGGTGACTGGATGAGTCAAAGGAGCCAGAAGTGCAACCACCCTGATGAAGGGAAACTCAAAGGGCTCGACACTAAGTATGGGTTTGCAGACATGCTCACGGACAGCAATACTTTGTGGTCTGAGTCCACCTACGTGTGTGCAAAGGCATGCTTTGGTCTGTTCAGCAGCCCAGTTTATTTTTGTTTTGATAATGTAAATGTGTTGGTTGTTTTACAACTGTCAATGAATGCTATACATATTCTGTACAATTATTATTTTTTTGTGGTGTTTTATATAGTAGGAACTAGACCCGAAGTTATCAGAGCGCTTTACATGAGCACCAGTTACGTTGGACGGACACGTTAATTTTTGATATGCACTTGAGGCCTCATTTATGAGGCTGTTCGTCACTTTTACGCTGCCGGTGCGTCACTATTTGTGACGCACCAGTGGCGTAAAAAATGTGCCTTGGTGCGCCATATTTACAAAGTGACGCATCAAGGTAGATGCCTCACCTTGTAAACCCCTGCGTCACATTATACCTGTGCCAGGTATAATGTATGCAGGGGGGGCGTATTGACGCATGAAAGGGTCGTAGACAGTGGCGGTTTTTGTGCTTGGGCGTCGGGGCTCCGCCCCCTTTAGTTCCGAAGTGAAAACAAAGCAATCATAAAGTTTAAACTTTTTTTGATCTAAAGAAAATGCCCCCTTGTAAGTTTGTGGAACGGGAGAGGGGCACTGTCTGCTCCAGTCAGTGACACCAGTGTTGTTGCTGTGCTCAGCATTAGCAATGAAGACACGAGACTGACACCACATTTTAACTGCTCCCCTGGGTATTCCCAAAGCTTAAGTATTTGCCGGGCTGACAATCTCTCAGGCCTGAGGGCTGTGATGTCATCAGCTCGGCAAAGACTTAGCATCCAGGGCCAGTCTCCACCCCCTGATTGCATGGAGGTAAAGTTAGCCCCGGGCGTTTTCAACTACAAGCCTCCATGTCAATCAGGGAGTGGAGAGCATTGTCACCCCCACCCTTTCCCAACTCGTTACAGGGTGTGGGTGGAGTCGTTACAGGGTGTGGACCCCACCCTGTGACGAGTTGGGAAAGGGTGTGGCAGGCAGGAGTCTGCGCAGACTTGTGTGGTTTCTGGGACTCTGTAGGGCTCGGCGCTGCGCCATTTTTGCAACAGTGAATTCCGTGTTTGTCTGTTCAGACAGGCAAATGATTTACTGCAGTGTCAATGGTACCAAAAGCACTGCAGGTACCTGTCGTCGTGACTTGTTGACAGGACACATGCAAAGGAGTTGGGCCAGCACTTGGCAGTTCACCAAGTAAGGACCGTTAAAATAATCTGCAAGCTGCCGTACCCAGGCCCATCTTGTTAGTTGTAATTGGGCTCATTCATTGTACGTGGGGGTGCACTGCAGCAGGCCTTGGGGGGTGGTGGTGGGGGAATTTTGCCTCACCGGACTACGCATAAATAATGTGAATTTCAGGTGCCACTTAACACATTTTGCACCGCTGTCTGCACTGTTGGTCCCACTCACTGACATGCGTCCATGCATAACCCATGGCATGATTAATTACTCGGCATTCGGGTAGAGGGCAGAGGCACATAAAATGATGAGGACCCCATAAGCAAAGGCATATAATGAGAAAGTTAGTTCTTCAGCACCTCCGCGCCTCTTCTGTCGAAATCCGACACTATTTTAAAACATCTCTTGTCACGTTTAAATGAGTTACAGTTATATAATAAACTAGCACACATGCTGTTAATGAGAAAATTGGGATTATGAGACCCCAACATCACTCCATGTTTGCTAAAAAATAATTGTTAAAAGTTGCTTTTGATGGAATGTAAATATGTTTTTGTAAGCGCCTAAGGAGAAACTGTGGACCAGAGTATCCCGCAAAATGTGCAGTGCAATTATGAAAATCGCATCTGCTTTTCTACATGCATGCACTTACATTTCACCCACTAAGCCCAACGTTGTTTATTTTGAATCACAAAATGATCATGTCACTGCCTATGATGACCTTTCAATATCGTCATGAGTATGATGCATTCTATATATGGCAAATGCGATTGAAAATCAATGCAATTCAAACACATTAATGGCACTAGTACACTCGGTTATAGGGCCTTCACTGCACCGCAGGTGGGTGGTGGGTGACTTTGTAATTGTTTGTCATCATAGCTCCCACGCTCCCAGTCTGCTTATGTGTGACATGTCCATGTTTTGAGTACATTTGTGTGTGACGTTCAAATGCTTACAAGTAACACTTATAGTGACACTTTACCATAAATTGAGCAAAGTAGTTACGTCAATGTAATGAGATACATTTTAGAAAGGATTGTGAGTCACCTTCAGCTATTATTGCTTTTTTAGCCAACAGCAAAGTTGCATTCTGGGATTTGTAGTTTTGATCATGGAGATTTCTGGAGGACAAATAAGTCAATTGGGTTGAAACTTACATCTATGCCAGCAACCTGGATACATTTTGTTTTGACTTTAGGTCCAGGCAGAAATGTAGGGGGTAGTATAGCATCATTTTTTCTGATACAATCAGTTAATTAGGTGACAACTGCTGGGGGCATGTAAAGTCTGTCATTCAACCCTTACTGGTGTTTTGCTCAAACCTACAAAGGCTACTTCTGCTGCGCATGTTATAATTTGCAAATGAACTGTTTGTTATTCACTGTAAAATTAAGTGTGCATAGTTCCTCTCTCGTAGCTTTGTGTTGAGATCCATATTACAAATACTACTATTTCAGCAGCAGGATGAGAGAGAAATGTTTTACTCTAAGGTAATTTGATGAAGGAGTAAACATTTCTAGGACAGCTATTCCTTTTTGTTCTGTTTATTTAAAAAATTGAGCTGAAAAATGCAGCTTTTGAATCACATTTTTGTTAAATACGTTTTGCACAGGAAACGGCGTCTAACCTCCTGAAAAAATGCTGTGCCATTCCCCCCTCGCGCCAAGCCCAGCCGCACCACTCACAAACCTCACCAGCCGCCACTGGTCGTAGAAGTGACACAGTGAAATCTATGTGATTTCACTGCGCCACTTCTAGGACGCAAATGCGTGAATTTCTTACACCTGCCTAACAGCAGGCGTAAGACTGACGCAGGCCCCTTCACATGGGGCTTGCCGCATGTGAAAGGACATATTGCTGGCGTTGCGTCACTTTTGTGATACACTCCAGCATTGCGTCACTTTTGCGCCATACAGATACGTCAGAAATACTGACGTATCTGTAACTCCTTGCGACATGATGTGTCATATAGTAAATATAACGCATCAATCATGTCGCAAGGAGGGCGCACTGAGAAGTTACGCATCGCTGCTTTCACGCAGCGATGCGTCACTTCTCATAAATGAGGCCCTAATAGATTAAGTGGTTTGCCCAGAATCACAGAATGTTAAGCGTCCATGCCAAGACTCGAACTCTGTTCTTCAGCTCCAAGGTCGCCCGCCGTATCCTTTAGGCCACATTCTCTCCCCAATTCACCCCATTACTAACGGAAACTTTCACAAGAGAGTAAACCAAGAGAATGCACACACAGATGGTTTTAGGACATGCTATTCTCAAAGAGTTCCTTCTTCTCAAACATATTACACGATAAACTGGATCAGGGAAGAGCTGGATGCAGCAGGCAGGAAACAGGGTGCAGCAACTTCCAGATATAAAATAATATAGGACCACATAAGAGAAGAGGTCCCAGGTGGAGCTTGTCTTGCATAGTATTCCTGCCTGTGCCTCCAGTTTCTGAGGTACATTATTATGATGGCCAGAGTTGTGTCCACATCAGTGCCTGCGTAATTAACGATGGCTACACTCACCACATAATCCACCTTCAGCTGCACAATTTACAGATTTCCCCAAAAATATTTTTCGAGCTAAAACTTTCTAAAAAAAAACAAATAACCATGGTGCATCACTATGCAAAACTTAGCTGGTGACATTTCACCTGTTGATTCTTTGGTAGGGTATCAAAATGAAGTAAAGATGTGAAAATGTTGCCCTGACTGTGGAAAGGCAACTGTTTGCAGCATAGAGATAATAATGGCATAGAACTTGCTCCATAATTTCCTGCAGCATAATTTGACTCTCCATTACCACATAATTCCAGTGAACCTGACAAAGTACCGCTATGTACAGATGTCCACAGGGAACAGAAATTTTACTCTCACTGTACTATGGGTGTTTATTTCCCATTTTTGTGGTCTCACTGCAAACAGTCTGTCACAGACAGCACCGTATACAATACTCCTTCCCGTCTATCCTTTCTCAATATTAAATGGCTTTCAAGACAATCTTAGTAACTTTGCTATTATTGGTGAGTTTCTTCCCTTTCTGTGTTTGACTTGCCCAGAGAAGGGTTGTGGTTTCACTATTAGTAGATTTGCATAGTCAGACTGGCCTAAAGGGGAATCAAGCAGCACCCGAAGAGCTGCTCTGGCATTATGTGTTTTTAGGTCGAGCATTCAAGACCTCTTCTACATACTTTAGTATATACTTATATGTGTATGTACTTTGTGGGCTCTGGAGATCAGCCCTAGGACTTGTCTGCTTCCGCTTAGGGACTTTTTTTCTGTTCAACTGCCTCTATTTAACTGTCTTGATAGAAAACGACCAGCAGAGGTCAGTAAAATACCAGAATTGCTTTCTGCTGAGGGACTTTATTTTTTTTATTTTTCTGGCAACTGCCTCTATTTAACTTTCTTGATTGAAAACCACCAGCAGAGGTCAGTAAAATACCAAAATCACTATAGCATTCTCTAGATTTCAGTCCATAGACATTGTCTTTCATGAGCACCCGTAGACAATAATATATTTTTCAAATCTTGTATTTTCAGTGATATGACTACTGAAGGTCCTGCTTTCATATTAAAATCAGAGCTTTGGACTATACCATTCCCCGCTGAAAGGCAATATTTCTGTCCTTGTGTTCCCATACCTGCCGTGCCACGGAGTTTGGTGCTTACTTTACCTCCATGTTAAAGAACAGTGGATGTTTCCGCACCCAGGCTAATGTGCTGCATAGCTAAATACATAAAAGGTCCCAAAGGGGAGACCGATTAAATTGCAAATGCTTGTTTTAAGTTTGTTTGTCGTTTTTATGGTCTACTGAATCGGTTTTCACTGATGATTTTCCCTGGCATGAAAAAAATTGCCTACGTTAAGCAAGAAGCCATTCAGACTTCCATACATTGTAAAACAGTTATATAAAGCTGCCCAATTTGCAAACATGCCCACTTGTTTAGCTATCTAAATCACTAATGGGGGCACTGTTATTTTCATGCTAAAGCCTATTTCTGTCCGCTCCGAGCGCTGTATTGTGAGTTTTAAAGTGTGCACCTCAGATTCGCCACTCTAGAGATGTTACCATTGTGGCCTTGAGCAGAAACAATGCCACTTCTGCTGTGAAAGCAAACTCACTCTCTGGAAGCAGGGCCGGACTGGCCATAGCGGGCACCGGGCAATTCCCCGGTGCACCGCACGTGTGGGGGCCGGTTTTGGGTCCCTGGGGGCCGTTTTTGTTACAGGGCCATTAGCTGCAAAATCGGCCCTGTACCAAAATCGGCAGAAAACCAGTCTCGGCAAAGAGCTCAGCGGCACCTCCAAGCCCCCCCAAGTGGGGAGTGGGGGCCGGCCGAGCACATTGCCAGGGCCGGTTGTCTTTCCCAGTCCGGCCCTGTCTGGAAGTGTCTTGTTATTGCTAAGCTGGTGCCATTACACAAATCTCAGTAGTGCCAGCATCAGGGGAGACCAGGAGGGCACCAGCTGGTGTTTAGCATGACCAGCAGGAAGTAGTACTGGTGGTCTCCCTGCCCACATGCATGCATAGCAGCGTACATGCTGGGCTGGACTGGGAACAGCAACCAGCCTGGCAGAATGCTGCTCGACCAGGCCTGGAAGCAGGGGAGGGAAGGTTGCCGCTCCAGATTTTGATACTGGGGGCTGATATTGCAGTACCAGCCCCCACTGACAAAACCGGCCCCCACGGGCAGTAAAAATACCCCCACTCTTTCATCACATTGGGGGAATGCCCAGTGCCTGCCACGGCCAGGACGACCCTGTCTATATACTGCTGCAGCCGCCTCCCAGCATTGCTAGTACACACAGTGTGATTATGTTACAACATTCTTTGGTGTGTGGGCGAAGTATCCAGTGGGTGCAGCCTCTTAAGGTTGAGGTCACAGATCATGAACAGCACCTTGTCTCTGTGTACTCATATAGCTTTTTGCTCTTTGAAGCAGGCACAGGGTAGGGACAAGTATTTTCATGGTGCCCTATGCCTGGTTCTTTTGTTCATGTAACCTAATATGCACGCCCTTTGACCTTACAAAATGGGCATGTTCACAGGCTTGGGTTTTGGCCACACTGTTATGTTATTCCATGCTAGCTGAATCACTTGTGCAGCCTACATCAGGAGGCACTCAACACAGAGTATAAAGTGTAGTATAATGTTTTTCCCCCATTGACTGCTATATAAATAGAAGCGAGTTCAGGCGGGAGACAGCCTAAGTGAAGTAATTTTTGGCTTAAAAAGGGGAAGTCTCCCCCTGAATGGGGTATGTTGACATATATGCACAAAGTAATGAAGTACATGCAGTCACAAGCTCAGATCCTGTTGTGTGAAGCCTTTGTGAGCTCTTAGCTGAGGGCTGGCCGGAGGACATATTCTGAGGTCACTGACCATAAAGGCTATACTTGACCTTTTGCTATGTACCATGAACTTTTTTGACAGACATGGAGTGCCTACTGAGTGCATCATACAGTCTATAGCCCTGAGCAGCAGTCACTGGGTAGGCGTGTGGCATTTAGCCATACCGCACAAAGCGTTACAGATCTCATTGCTATGCCTGTGCTAATGTTGTTTTTTCCAGTTCAAAACCTGCATTTATTTTTTTGGACTGCACACTACAATTTACTATTTAGAAATATATACAATACAGACATTTTTCACCTCTTATGGGTTTCTGCAACGCAGCACGCCTGCTGTTATCTGTTCCATATGGGATGCAGCCTCACAAGTCCTCACCATCTACCTTTCCAGGCCAGGCTGGCATGGTGCAGCTCCTCGGTGGGCTGAGTCCAGGGTGTAGAGTTCTGCTCGTTCAGCGTGGCACACTGACGGCCTATACTGTCAGGGTGCTGGGGAGGAGGCGCTGAGTGTTATGCCGTGCCTCAGGAACTCACTCTAGTCGACTGGTCCGAAACACCATATATAACATAATAAGCACTTTCCCTGCTGCATCTAAGTGCTTTTGTTGTGGTGTTGGGATGGGTGAATACGATGTAAATGAATGTCATGATATGTGCATGCCCGATAGCGACCATACCAGTAAATGCAATATGAACGTATGCTATTCCTTGTGCCCGCACAACGCCCTTCAGTGCAATCTCAATGTATATCGTAACTTGTGCCAGCACAGGAGCACCAACATCAGCAACAAAGATACCAATGTTGGTAACAATCCATGCTCATACAATAATTTTGTTGTTGCTAGAAAGACCAATGTAAGTGCATGTTCAGACCAGAGCATACATATGCTCATTATTAAAAGTACAGACAATATCAATGTAAAAAATGACAACCTTATGTTGACCTCATTACATGATAATGTCTATAAAAATGATACTAATGGCTGCTGTTTTATTTGTAGGCGTTCATATGAACTCCCACCATTGCTTTCAGATTCACCTAAGGTGACCTCCCTATCAACCCTGATACATGGTCAGGCAGGTCCTGCGACCTATGCCCATGCTTGTGAAGTAACATGTTACAGGCTAGGTCCCCCATAAATAACTGGCAAAGACACACATACAGAAAACCCTAATAAATTTCACAGATGGATAGTTACACCACAAAAAAATCTGAGATATTTGGCCCCAATAAAACCCATTTGGCTAAAGGCTTGCGTTTCCCAGAAATACCACAAAGCTAGACACCACATTTAGATAGGTACACTGAATCAATCAGGATATGACATGCCCATCGCACATAGCGATCACGCCTCCCTCACACCGCACATCAGGACACATAGACACTGGCACAAATTAAGCTCTCCCTGAGGGTGAGAGCCATATGTGTCCTTATCAGATGCGCACATGTGATTGATTTATGACTAAGATGCTCTTTTGAAATCCTGAGAACATTTTATTGTACCTCATGAACTTTATACCTTGATGGCAAAAACTGTGTACATTGAGAGACTCTGAGCAAACACATTCTGTCCAGCCTCTCCTGATCTCAGCGTTTAAGTAAACAAACCTGTTCCAGTCTTTCCAAACGCCTCTTATATTTTCATTTATTTAAGGTAAATTCATATCCAAGCAACAGTGGGAAAAATAACAGATACTTCAGAACTAGTAACCCTCCAGCCTCTCTTGTTACATAACACACACTGCCCATGGTACAGTACCATACCTGTGTCTCCCAAAGAGGCAGGCCTGAGGAGCACAATTAGTTTTTACCTGCGTGCGTCTGGAAAAATATATATCTAACTCCGAGACTGCCCTGGGTTGCCATAGCAACTGCTCATGAGTGAGTCCCAGGCTGACAAAAGAGAACTAGCTGTAAATTATTGCATAAGCATGCAGTCTGCAGAAGCTGCTTTTAATATTCTGCACAGCACCCCATGGTCATAAAGGGGCTACAAATGCATGATTGATGCACTTATCTGAGGTGATGCAGACACCAGCACTAAAATGCGTTAGTCTAACCCCTGATGTGTGGTCTCTGGCAAAGGTGAAGATGGTTGGGGAATTGAGAAGTGTTGTGGCCAGCTGCCTGCATATCCATAAGGACTTAAGCAAATACATTCCTTTTATTCAGAAACCACCACGTTCAATGACTTTTTATTTAACTGTGACAACGAACTATATGAACCCACTGTTACTTTGGCATTTTTTTCTCTCCATGGCGTGTTCCATTTATTGTTCAGCACTGTACTTTCTTCAATCAGTGCCCAACAACTTATCGTTTTGAGAATTCTGGCACTCAGAAGCAGGGAGGCATCTTTTTTGGGTTTCCTCAGCAGTGCCTTGAAACTGTCTCTTGGCAAAATTCCAAGGCACCATGCTCTGTTCCCCAGTCATCAACAAGTCAAACTTATGCACATGTTTTGCACATGTCCTGAAACTGGGTCAGACTTTTTTTTTCAGTAGTCATTTGTGAGCGGCCATCTTGGGAGTGCCTCTATTGACTGGAAATTGTGTCAGGGACCCGGATACTGTCCATCTGAAACCTGGTTACTGAACATAAGTCAGACTTTCATGTGTCAACAAGATACATATATTTATAAAATCAACATGATGGTATTAATTGCTGCATTTGTTTGAAACGCATTTTTCTTTTACTGCCGGTTTGTTTGTCGTTATTGTTTTAAATATAAAAGCTATTGATCAGCCACCAAACCAGAGCATTGTTGAATAAACATTTAAATTTGTGTGGGATGGAAGGCAAAAGTTAGCTTTTCAGGAAATAAAAAGTGAACTTTCAAATGCACCATTGCTCTGTCCATATGCCTGTGAAGAATATTTGACTGTTACTGTTGATGTCAGTGGTGTTTACACTTGGAGCTACTTTGTCTCAGGGCAGTGGAGAGAATGACTGCACCATTGCATTTGCCTCACATACCCTCAAGACACACAAAAGCATTTCACGATGAATAACCGAATACTACTGCATCTGTGTTTGTGCTGTGGAGCGTTTTAAAGCATATGAGGTAAAAGGTTTGTCTTACGGTCTAATTATGAAACCTTTATACCCATTTGAAAACCTTTATACCCATTTTGAGTGGATCTAGTGTGCCTTCCTTGAATGCTACAGCTAGGCCACTTGATAGAGTGTTAAGCTACTCGAAAAAAAAATTGTGGTATATATACCAGGTGGAAGGAATAAATAGGCTGATTGCCTTTCTCGCCTACTGACATGAGGAGAGGAAGATGAAGAAGATTTAAATGAACAAGATGTTGAATACCTGGTTGCTGGTGTGTTTTGTAAAGATATTAAATGTGCTTAGAACAAAGGAGAGAGCAAGGAAGAAAAAGAGTATGTCCGCTTCCCCACACATTAAATGAATATAACAACTTGGATGAACTCGTAAGTTATTCCATAAGGAATGTCTTACTGGCTACTAGAGGGCAGGAAACCATTAAGGTTGTTAAAGAAACCCTCACCCACCAACCTAGTTGGTAGCATGCATCCTCATAGGGTTCCCAGCTGGGTTGCCGAAGACAATCCAGCTGTGCTACAACACCGGATTACAGTGGAGCGGGTTTTTTTGTGAAGGTGTGAGTGTGAAGTTTCTTAGTTAAAAATGCCTCTAAAGTGCCCAGACAAGTGGTGCTTTATTTAAAGGGCCTTTGGGCATATTAAAATTAAGGTGAGAAATGATGAAGAAAAAATGATATTCTATCTCTCTGTCTAAAAAAAAGGTCGACATGTTTCAGCCTCACTGTAATTAAATGAGGCTTTCTTCAGGACAGTGAAATGTGAATCGTGAAGTGGCAGTGAAAAATGTTTTTGAGAATGGAAGTACGTGATGCTCTATCACGACCAAACTAAGCGCACAGCTTTAGTCAATTTATTACCCACTTCTTATCCTATTGTTTTTTACATCAACTATAATTCTTATGTGATCAACAAATATACACTTCACAACTCTTCTTTCAATTCTCAATGATTATATTTTTTCATTCATTGTTTTAAAATGTGTTTCAAATCTTCAGTATTTTCTGTGCATTTCAAGTTAGAGGCAGATTTGTCTGCTTTGCACTCACGAGTTCACCGTTCATCACTTTGCCTGATCACGCCAGGAACACCTGTTAATTCACTCACTCTATTCAGCACAACTTATACTAGAATCACCATGAGCGTCTATGCACCATCACGGATGCGCGTAAGACATATGTGAGACTCAGCCTTTTTAGTGGCATGTAAATAATTGTATTTCATGTTCAGAGTTATGAAAAAAGCATTCAAGATGTAATCACTCTGTTTTGTAACAGTATATTACATTATTTCATTTACAGCAGCCCCTCAGGTAGGGACGCCTGTCCCGAAATGCATTGGGCCAAATAACCAACCATCACCGTTTATGTTGCATTGATAGCTATGTAAAAAATGTGTAATGCTGTGAAAATATGTTTATGAATCATACAGATGCATAAGGAATTTTGTTATGAATTAATAACAACATTGAAGTGCACAGAAAATATTGAAGATTTGAAACAAATTTTAAAACAATGAATGGAAAAAAAATAATCATTGAAAATTCAAAGAAGAGTTGTGAAGTGTATATTTGTTGGTCACATAAGAAGTGTATTTGATGTAAAAAAACAATGGGATAAGAAGTGGGTAATACATTGACCAAAGCTGTGCACTTGGTTTGGTCGTGATAGAGTGTCACGTACCTCCATTCTCAGATACAGATAACCTAGGGACAGGCAGCCCCATGACTCCAAGCTGCACGCTATAGAAAAGAATGTCAATAACTTAATAAAAGTAGATGATCATCCTAGAAGCAGGTGTGCTAGTGACCACTCACGTTCAATATAGTGAAAAATGTTTTGCCACGTGAGTGGTTAAGTGATTTTCAGCACACATGCAAATATGTGCTGTGAGGAATGTGATGACAGTACTTACAGGCTCCCCGGCTGGTAACAATCTGTAAGGAAGAAAGGGACATACAACGGAAATTGACAATCATTTACACATAGGAAGGCATACCGTGCCCCTTGCTTGGCATCACCATACATTCGTATATCCGTGCTCCCAGAATCACTCTTGTATTTATGAGTGATTGGAACAATAAAGTGAGGTGTCTCAATATACCAACCAATCTAAGCAGGCATACTGTGAGCACCCCAACATGTCTTATTCTGGGCGTGATATGATGCTAACATGAGAAATAACTGATGCTTGAACAACTTGCGCAGTCACAAGTATGCGCATTAAATGCTATTACATGCCGCTCGATGTTCGCTGCTGGGTCCTCTGTCTTTGTGATCTTAGTTCGTCAAGGAGAACCTCCCTTGTAAACCCCCACTTCTGGCTTCATGGGATCCCGCCGGCACTGGTCTCTGTGTGTGCTAGAACTATGAAGGAGAATGCCAGTAGCTGGTGGGCATGGCTATGTCAGATGACGTCGCCGCGTTACGTGACTGCACCAACCGGATGTGTTCAGTGTGTAATTGGACTACTGAAACGGAGTAGGCTCCATTGGAGATGCAGTTTTTAGGCTCCAAAGGTGGTAGTTGTAAAGTGTAGTGCTATCGTACTGTGAGTCACGAGGCACAGGTTATAAGAAGAGTAGTCATGTTTAGTTATTATATGCGCCTAGATGGAATATTTAAAAAAAAATTGGTACCCTGGTAATATGTTGTACCAATAGTTGTGGATTCATAAGGCATTACATCAGACCACATCCAATATATAAACACCATGGAATCATATTGCATGATTGTTAGAAAAAATGGGGAACTTAAGCCTTGAATACATAATGATTAAGACCAATGACTAACTGAGAGTCTACTAAATGTGCAGAGTGTTATTGTGATAAAAGGATGCAACCTTGGCGCAAGCAGGTATTTGCCACAGAGTGTTGGTTCTCCCTGTCATCTTTACACCTCTATAAAGGGGTGTCTTAATAGGGAGGATGGGAGATGTATCACAAATTCTTTATTAATCAATATATGTATGTGTGGGTCACCTGTTTGTTAGTGATTGGAACAATACAAGGGAATAGATCTACAGTGGTCTATTTAGCACACTCCAGGGAATATTATCATTGAGGCCTTCATTGTGTGTATTAAGGCGATATACCCAACACTATTCTTTATAATGTAGGCAATGTTGGAGGTTGCTTAGACCAGTATCAAGTTGTTTAATGACCACCCATCTTATATCATTAGTGGTGTGGCCCATTTCCCAAAAATTATCTGTCATTTTCATGGTGTTTTTCTTGCAACGAATGTTGCGTCTCTGCTCGCATATTTGTACCTTTATTGTCATTTCCACATAACTGACATTGTAGGGGCAGGTAATGAGGTAGATTACATTACTGGAGTTACAGTTCATATGACGCCTGATTTGTCATGTTGTGTCTGCTTCTAACTCCAGAGTTTTGGTAGCTTTAGTGAGATGGCAGACGCTGCAGTTGCCACACGGGAAATGGTCCATCACTTTCGGAAGTCCCCAGGAATTCAGTACTATATTTGTTGGGCGTATAATAGGAGGTGGCCCTGTGGACTCCAGACTTTCTTTAAGACTCTTGGAGCATTTGTAAGAAAACAGAGGTTTCTCCCAATTTAATTTGCCACTTGTAAGTATCCTCCAGTTTTTTGGGATAATGCGTGCCACTCGGTTAGAGATGGTATTGTAAGTGGTCACGCACGTAAGTGGTATGGTGGAAGAAATCAGTTGAATGGGTTCTGGTAGTCCTTCTCAATTTTGATTTCTTGCTTGTGACTGAGCTTTGCTTGTAATGCGAGTGAGGTATCCTCTGCTTTGCAGTTTTTTGGTGGGAGTCGATGCCTGTTCCTTGTAGTCGGTTTTTTACTGCAGTTTCTCCCAGGTATGAACCATATGAAAGATTTTCACGTAATGGTCTAGGGTGAAAACTCACGTAACGTAGGAGAGAGTTTCTTGCTGTTAGTTTGAAATGAGTCTTTGTGGTAAGATGACCATCCCGTACAGTTATGTCCAGATCCAGAAATTTTATATTGTTTTTACTGATAGTATGGGTGAACTTGAGATTAGGGTCTCGTTCATTAATCCACGTAAAAAATTTGTAAAAGGACTCCGTGGTGCCTTCCCATACTACAAAGACATCATCAATATATATTTTATAGAATTTGATGTGTCTTATGTATAGTGTGTCAGGTCTCAACAGGTGGATATGCTCAAAATTGTAGACATATAGTCCTGCCTCACTAAAGGCAAAGGTGCTGCCCATAAGATGTCCTGTATGTCTGTAAAAGCAATTTACCGTCAAACTCAAAATAGTTGTCCTTCAAGGCTAGTTCTGCACATTGGAGCACAAAAGATTTTAGGGTGTTGTAATCCCAAGGGATGGAGTCCAATGATGATTTGAGGACTCGCAGAGTGTCATCTTGTGGGAGGCTAGTATAAAGGCTCTCGATATCAAGACTTACCAAGAAGGAGGTGTCAGAGTTGAAATCCAAATTCTGTAAGAGTCTTAGTAGGTCTTTGGTATCCTTTAGGTATGTAGATGTTGACTGTACGATCAGTTGTAGATAGAAGTTGCAAAAACATGGGAGGGTTTCAAAAGTGAACCTATCCCGAGACAATCAGGCGACCAGGTGGTGGTGGGTGCCTGTTTTTGTAAATTTTGGGGATGGTATAGAAATATGGGATTTCTGCCCCTTTTGCAATCAGGAAATCAGCCTCATGTCTGCTGATGTGGCCTCTAGATTCTGCCTCATCCACTAGGATTTGAATCCTGTTTTTCAGTTCTTCACAAGGATCAGACTCCAGTTTCTGGTAGTTTTTTGTGTCATCAAGTAGTTTTTTGCACTCTGTTTGGTAGTCCTTGTTTTGTACAACAATACCGCCTCCTTTGTCTGCAGGTTTAATTATTGTGGTGTCACTGGCTGTGAGTGCCTGTATTGCTTCAAATTCTTGAATGTGCTACACTTATTTGCGTCATTCACCATCACAGCCACCTCGGGAGGGAGGGGTAGACCATCTGGGGGTTTATGTATCTGGGTAGGCTCACACCTTGGTTGTCAAAAGGGGTTGGAGCACACCGCTGACACATCACAGCTGAATTACCTCTTTGCATCATGGTCGACGTGGTTCAGTGTTATTCGCTCCATGCACAGTTCTCGCAGTTCATTGGCCAGTGCCAGTATTCTCTTCAAGCGTATCCCTAGACACGTATTTCTAGATTCCTCTTTCATCAGTAGGGAAAATATTAATAGGTTGCTAGACGTGCTGCCGCAATTTCCTCAGGAATAATACCACTCTCAGCATGCAGGTGCCCCCGAGCTCGTCAGCTCTCGGCTCACGAGAGCCATTTTAAACAGTCAAAAGGTTGGTTGTACAGCCTAAAAGCTGGACTCCTTGCCAATGAGATCCAATGTGCAGTACTTAGCTTCCCCACCAAGCTGGAACTGGCTCTTATCAACATTTACTCCTGCCCTGTTAGTGTGAGCAAGGAATCTCCAACTTTTGATCAACTGAGTTCTTTTATTCCCACTGTCACCCCAAATACATGAGTGATAGTGGGAGAGACTTTAATTGCCAATATGAGCCTCTACCAGATATGACTGACACAATCCCTACTGAGGAGGATGCATACTGGTTAATTCCTGAGCCACAAATTCCCCCAATAAGGAATAAAGGCTTGTTCCCTGCTGGCAACCCAGATTAATGCATTCACACTGACTAACTCCTTGAGAGCCTGTAATGGTTGCATAGTCTCGAACACACCTGGGAACCTAACATTTACCAAAGTAGGCCAAGCCTCCCTCCTTGATTACATTCTAGTGGAGACGAGGTTATGGCATAGAGTTCTCGACTTTGTTGTCCTTCCGTGCCATAACAGCGATCACAATGCTTTATCTCTTGTATTGGAGTAGCTGGATTTAGGAAGTGCTTTGACCATCAGTACCCCTGTAGACAACAGACTAACGCTCTCCAATAACAGGAAAAGAACAAAATGGGGGGCAATACAGCTGTCACCAGGAAAGCTGTCTGCATTATATGCAGCAGTAGCCCCGGCCGTACTAGAACTAAGAGAAGCAGCTGTATTAACGGGCACCGCCGTTCCCATTAATAAAATTGCAGATTTGCACGCAGGGTTGATAACCAAGCTGGTTGATGTATTTTATCCAGAGATGCGCACCAAGGGTAAAAATGGCTACCCAATCATGGTTTAATGATAGTTTCCACAAGGCCAAACGGGTTCCATTTGAGGCCATTAAAGCCAAAGACAAGCGACTCATCAAACAAATGAGGGTGCTGTACAAAGAGACCTCATGCCTACATTCAGCAAGAATCCATTCAGACTTCCATACATTGTAAAACAGTTATACATCTTATCTTTACAAGTTTAAAGCTGCGCAATTTGCAAACATGCCCACTTGTTTAGCTATCTAATTCACTAATGGGGGCTCTGTTATTTTCATGCTAAAGCCTATTTTCTGTCTGCTCCGAGCGCTGTATTGTGAGTTTTAAAGTCTGCACCTCAGATTCGCCACTCTAGAGATTTTACCATTGTGGTCTAGAACAGAAACAACGCCACTTTTGCTATGAAAGCAATCTCACTCTCTATAAGTGTCTTGTTATCTGCTAAGCTGGTGCCAATTAAGATATATTAGTAGTGCCAGCATCAGAGGAGACCAGGAGGGCACCAGCTGGTGTTTAGCATGACCAGCAGGAAGTAGTACTGGTAGTCTCCCTGCCCACATGCATGCATAGCAGCGTACATGCTGGGCTTGACTGGGAACAGCAACCAGCCCTGGCAGAATGCTGCTCGACCGGGCCTGGAAGCAGGGGAGGAAAGGTTGCCGCTCCAGATTTTGATACTGGGGACAGATATTGCAGTACCAGCCCCCACTGACAAAACCGGCCCCCACGGGCAGAAAAAATATCCCCACTCTTTCATCTCATTGGGGAATGCCCAGTGCCTGCCACGGCCAGGATGGCCCTGGGTACATGCTGCTGCAGCCGCCTCCCAGTATTGCTAGTACACACAGTGTGATTATGTTACAACATTCTTTGGTGTGTGGGCGAAGTATCCAGTGGGGGCAGCCTATTAAGGTTGAGGCCACAGATCATGAACAGCACCTTGTCTCTGTGTACTCATATAGCTTTTAGCTCTTTGAAGCAGGCACAGGGTAGGGACAAGTATTTTCATGGTGCCCTATGCCTGGTTCTTTTGTTCCTGTAACCTAATATGCACGCCCTTTGACCTTACAAAATGGGCATGTTCACAGGCTTGGGTTTTGGCCACACTGTTCTGTTTTTCCATGCTAGCTGAATCACTTGTGTAGCCTACATCAGGAGGCACTCAACACAGAGTATAAAGTGTAGTATAATGTTTTTCCCCAATTGACTGCTATATAAACGGAAGCGAGATCAGGCAGGAGACAGCCTTAATGAAGTAATCTTTGGCTTAAAAAGGGGAAGTCTCCCCCTGAATGGGGTCTGTTGACATATATGCCCAGAGCAATGAAGTGCATTCAGTCACAAGCTCAGAGCCTGTTGTGTGAAGCCTTTGTGAGCTCTTAGCTAAGGACTGGCCCGAGGGCATATTCTGGGGTCACTGACCATAAAGGCTATACTTGACATTTTGCTATGTACCATGAACTTTTTTGACAGAGATGGAGTGCCTACTGAGTGCATCATAGTAGGTACAGTCTATAGCCCTGAGCAGCAGTCACTGGGTAGACGTGTGGCATTTAGCCATACCGCACAAAGCGTTACAAATCTCATTGCTATGCCTGTGAGCAGCAGTCACTGGGTAGGCGTGTGGCATTTAGCCATACCGCACAGCGCGTTACAAATCTCATTGGTATGCCTGTGCTAATGTTGTTTTTTTCAGTTCAAAACCTGCATTTATTTTTTTTGGACTGCACAATGCAATTTACTATTTAGAAATATATACAATACAGACATTTTCCACCTCTTATGGGTTTCTTCAACGCAACACGCCTGCTGTTATCTGTTCCATATGGGCTGCAGCCTCACAAGTCCTCACCATCTACCTTTCCAGGCCAGGCTGGCATGGTGCAGCTCCTCGGTGGGCTGAGTCCAGGGTGTAGAGTTCTGCTCGTTCAGCGTGGCACACTGACGGCCTATACTGTCAGGGTGCTGGGGAGGAGGCGCTGAGTGTTATGCCGTGCCTCAGGAACTCACTCTAGTCGACTGGTCCGAAACACCATATATAACATAATAAGCACTTTCCCTGCTGCATCTAAGTGCTTTTGTTGTGGTGTTGGGATGGGTGAATACGATGTAAATGAATGTCATGGTATGTGCATGCCCAATAGCGACAATACCAGTAAATGCAATATGAACGTATGCCATTCCTTGTGCCCGCAAAACGCCCTTCAGTGCAATCTCAATGTCTATCGTAACTTGTGCCAGCACAGGAGCACCAACATCAGCAACAAAGATACCAATGTTGGTAACAATCCATGCTCATGCAATAATGTTGTTGTTGCTAGAAAGACCAATGTAAGTGCATGGTCAGACCAGAGCATACATATGCTCATTATTAAAAGTACAAACAATATCAATGTAAAAAGTGACAACCTTATGTTGACCTCATTACATGATAATGTCTACAAAAATGATGATAATGGCTGCTGTATTATTTGTAGGCGTTCCTATGAACTCCCAACATTGCTTTCAGATTCACCTAAGGTGACCTCCCTATCAACCCTGATACATGGTCAGGCAGGTCCTGCGACCTATGCCCATGCTTGTGAAGTAACACGTTACAGGCTGGGTCCCCCATAAATAACTGGCAAAGACACACATACAGAAAACCCTAATAAATTCCGCAGATGGATAGTTACACCACAAAAAAATCTGAGATATTTGGCCCCAATAAAACCCATTTGGCTAAAGGCTTGCATTTCACAGAAATACCACAAAGCTGGACACCACATTTAGATAGGTACACTCAATCAATCAGGATATGACATGCCCATCGCACATAGCGATCACGCCTCCCTCACACCGCACATCAGGACACATAGACACTGGCACACATTAACCTCTCCCTGAGGGTGAGAGCCATATGTGTCCTTATCAGATGCGCACATGTGATTGATTTATGACTAAGATGCTCTTTTGAAATTCAGAGAACATTTTACTGTACCTCATGAACTTTATACTTTGATTGCAAAAACTGTGTACATTGAGAGACTCTGAGCAAACACATTCTGTCAAGCCTCTCCTGATCTCAGCGTTTAAGTAGACAAACTTGTTCCTGTTTTTCCAAACGCCTCTTATATTTTCATTTATTGAAGGTAAATTCATATCCAAGCAACGGTGGGAAAATAACAGATACTTCAGAACTACTAACCCTCCAGCCTCTCTTGTTATACAACGCACACTGCCCATGGTACAGTACCATACGTGTGTCTCCCAAAGAGGCGGGCCTGAGGAGCACAATTAGTTTTTACCTGTGTGCGTCTGGAAAAATATATATCTAACTCTGAGACTGCCCTGGGTTGCCATAGCAACTGCTCATGAGTGAGTCCCAGGCTGGCAAAAGAGAATTAGCTGTACATTATTGCATAGACATGCAGTGTGCAGAAGCTGCTTTTAATATTCTGCACAGCATCCCATGGTCATAAAGGGGCTACAAATGCATGATTGATGCACTTATATGAGGTGATGCAGACACCAGCACTAAAATGCGTTAGTCTAACCCATGATGTGTGGTCTCTGGCAAAGGTAAAGATGTTTGGGGAATTGAGAAGGTGTTGTGGCCAGCTGTCTGCATATCCATAAGGACTTAAGCAAATAAATTCCTTTTATTCAGAAACTACCACGTTCAATGACTTTTTATTTAACTGTGACAACGAACTATATGAACCCACTGTTACTTTGGCATATTTTTCTCTCCATGGCGTGTTCCATTTATTGTTCTCTTCTTATCAAAACAAATACAAATTAACTCACTATACAGCTCTCACCTTTCCCACTCATACTATTCAAAAATCACACTCGTACTCCTATTTATAAAATATACATAGAATCATCATTAAGGTGTAAATGAATCAAAATTCGGAACACAATTCGAAGGAAAACGACCTTGGTGTGAGTTTTAATTAACTCTTTGTTTATAATTTCTTCAAAAAAACCTAAGGTCGCGTGAAAGGGTCTACGCGTTTCAAACACCCAAACTCGGGGGTTTTTTCATCAGGACCGCATATCTGCAAAAACAAGAGGAATTGTGTTTTAAAATCACTAATTAGGAGTACGAGTGTGATTTTTGAATAGTATGAGTGGGAAAGGTGAGAGCTGTATAGTGAGTTAATTTGTATTTGTTATGTATTGAATCAACACTGTAATCTGTGTCTTTTGTGTTTATATGTATATAAAAAATGTAAAAAGTGTTTTGGTATTATAAAAATGATGACATATAAAGATTAATTTCAGACAGAATAAGTAGTCTGGTCTATATAGTGTTTAATGTCACTACATTGGTAGGATCATTTGAGAACTTATACTGCAGTACTGGTATTTTTGTTTTGATAAGAATTCTAGTGAGGCTTGACCTTACTGCTTCAGAGCCCGAACCCTTTGTCGGTCCATTTATTGTTCAGCACTTTACTTTCTTCAATCAGTGCCCAACAACTTATCGTTTTGAGAATTCTGGCACTCAGAAGCAGAGATGGTATTGTAAGTGGTCACGGACGTAAGTGGTATGGTGGAAGAAATCAGTTGAATGGGTTCTGGTAGTCCTTCCCAATTTTGATTTCTTGCTTGTGACTGAGTTTTGCTTGTAATGCGAGTGAGGTATCCTCTGCTTTGCAGTTTTTTGGTGAGAGTCGATGCCTGTTCCTTGTAGACGTTTTTTTACTGCAGTTTCTCCCAGGTATGAACCGTATGAAAGATTTTCACGTAATGGTCTAGGGTTAAAACCCGCGTAACGTAGGAGAGAGTTTCTTGCTGTTGGTTTGAAATGAGTCTTTGTGGTAAGATGACCATCCTCTACAGTTATGTCCAGATCCAGAAATGTAATAATGTTTTTACTGATAGTATGGGTGAACTTGAGAGAAGGGTCTCGTTCATTAATCCACTTAAAAAATGCGTGAAAGGACTCTGTGGTGCCTTCAAATACTACAAATACATCATCAATATATCTCTTATAGAATTTGATGTGTCTTATGTATAGTGTGTCAGGTCTCAACAGGTGGATTTGCTCAAAATTGTAGACATTTAGGCCTGCGGCACTAAAGGCAAAGGTGCTGCCCATAGATGTCCTGTATGTCTGTAAAAGCAATTTACCTTCAAACTCAAAATAGTTGTCCTTCAAGGCTATTTCGGCACATTGGAGCACAAAAGATTTTAGGGTGTTGTAATGCCAAGGGATGGAGTCCAAAAATGATTTGAGGACTCGCAGAGTGTCATCTTGGGGGAGGCTAGTATAAAGGCTCTCGATATCAAGACTTACCAAGAAGGAGGTGTCAGAGTTGAAATCCAAATTCTATAAGAGTCTTAGTAGGTCTTTGGTATCCTTTAGGTATGTAGATGATGACTGTACGATCGGTTGTAGATAGAAGTTGCAAAAACATGGGAGCGGTTTCAAAAGTGAACCTATCCCGAGACTATCGGGCGACCAGGTGGTGGTGGGTGCCTGTTTTTGTAAATTTTGGGGATGGTATAGAAATATGGGATTTCTGCCCCTTTTGCAATCAGGAAATCAGCCTCATGTCTGCTGATGTGGCCTCTAGATTCTGCCTCATCCACTAGGATTTGAATCCTGTTTTTCGGTTCTTCACAAGGATCAGACTCCAGTTTCTGGTAGTTTTTTTGTCATCAAGTAGTTTTTTGCACTCTGTTTGGTAGTCCTTGTTTTGTACAACAATACCGCCTCCTCTGTCTGCAGGTTTAATTATTGTGGTGTCATTGGCTGTGAGTGCCTGTATTGCTGCAAATTCTTGAATGTGCTACACTCATTTGCGTCATTCACCATCACAGCCACCTCGGGAGGGAGGGGTAGACCATCTGGGGGTTTCTGTATCTGGGTAGGCTCACACCTTGGTTGTACAGCCTAACAGCTGGACTCCTTGCCAATGAGATCCAATGTGTAGTACTTACCTTCCCCACCAAGCTGGAACTGGGTCTTATCAACATTTACTCCTGCCCTGTTAGTGTGAGCAAGGAATCTCCAACTTTTGACCAACTGAGTTCTTTTATTCCCACTGTCACCCCAAATACATGAGTGATAGTGGGGGAGACTTTAATTGCCAATATGAGCCTCTACCAGATATGACTGACACAATCCCTACTGAGGAGGATGCATACTGGTTAATTCCTGAGCCACAAATTCCCCCAATAAGGAATAAAGGCTTGTTCCCTGCTGGCAACCCAGATTAATGCATTCACACTGACTAACTCCTTGAGAGCCTGTAATGGTTGCATAGTCTCGAACACACCTGGGAACCTAACATTTGCCAAAGTAGGCCAAGCCTCCCTCCTTGATTACATTCTAGTGAAGACAAGGTTATTGCAGATCATACTTTTTCTTTAGTAATGGAGGCACATCAAAGGTCTTGCTTACTTATATATATAGTACTTTTTTTTACGAAAATTCGCCTTCCATGATTTACAAATCTCTCTTCTTCCTAAAAGAATTACATAAAAAATAAATCTTGCATCTTGCCTACTAATGATAATTGTGTTGTCAAGCCAAATTGCCAAGAAGACCAGGACGGGACTAACCCTCACAGGGATACCTGTAACCTCTGTTAAAAATTGACACACCTCATACCAAAACTTCTCAATCTCAGGGCAAGTTAAAAACATCTCGAGATCATCGGCCACAGGATCCTTACATCTCTGGCATTAATAGTGTGTCCCTAAAAGTTTTTTTTAATCTCGACAGGGACCAATATACCCTATATGCAGTGAAGCGGTGGTTACGTTTTAAATAGGCAGGTTTCACAGTTTCTCTTAGCAGTGCAAAGGAGGCCATTCACGCTTCCCTCAAATCATTAGTCAATATTTCCTCCCCCCCAAGGCTCTGAATGTCACTTTCTAAGTCATCTTCTGCATTAATCAGAGATTGATACCACAAAGCTACCTCCTTCTTAATAGTACCCGCCTTAATCGCTTGGACTAGCCATGTGTCATCCTCCTCTTCATTACAGTTTTGATTCCCCCACCACGCAGAGAGCTGATAGTACTTAAACCTGGTTAATTTGCCCCCTGCAATTAGATTCAGAGTTTTCCAACCAGCTAACTCAGTTTCCGATTTCAAATCCCCTCAGCAGGAAATACCCAAGCCCTTCAAAGGGAGACTAAGTAAATCTTTCAAAAAGTCTGGAGTCCCTGGGGACTCCCAAATCGGGGCCCTAGATGAATAATATGGGATTCCTAACTTTTTTCGAATGTAGACCTATGCTTTCAATACTCCCAGTAAAATCTTCAACCTTACTTTTTTGTAAACCTTTGGGTCTCCAAACTTAAACAAAAATTGATCCTGGCCCTCCCTTAATTCTCCACGCATTGCCCCAAACAGGATGCCTATACCAGAACTGTCAACCCTATTTAAAAGCATTCTACAATTCCTAAAAATAAAAGCGTACCCATATGTCGTCAGATCCGCTAAAGCCAGCCCCCCCTTCTCCAATCTCCTCCTTAATCTCTTCCAAGATATGCGTGAGCCCTTGGAAGCCCAGATAAAGCTTCCTAGCCTTCCTTGGAGTTTAGCAATTTTCTTTCTATCAAATAATAGTGGTATAGAATTAAAAAGAAATTTTATTTTGGGTAAAATAATCATTTTGATAAAATTTACCCTACCGTACAAATTCAGAGGGAGATTTGCCCATCTAACCAGCAGTTTCTCTATTTCTTGCCTAATCCTTTCCCAATTTATCCTGGTAACTTCAGCCAATTTCTGCGTAATTATAACCCCAAGATAGCATATATTCGATTTTTCCTGTGGTTGTTCTATTCCATGATTTCAGTCTTATTTGTATTCACTGTATATCCTGATACCCCCCAAATGTAAATGTAAATGTAGTATACTTGTAAAGCGCACAGCTGCCCCAGCAACGGGGCGTCCCGGCGCTGTATAACTCTGGGGAACCCGTCCTGGCTTTCCCTGTGGGATGGTCCCTTGCTGGGAGTCCCCAAGGTGGAGCCAGGCATCCCCGGAATTGGTGGGGCCGTTGTGGAGATTAGGCAAGCTAATGCCCAGAGTTGCCGAGTGGAACCCCTGATTAGAGTAAGCACCGGAGCGAGAATTATCGAGTCCGCTGACCAAGGTCCACGACCCTGCCGCGTCGGGAATTGAACCCTGGTCCCAGGCTGACTTCTGCTCTCGGGCCTGCAGCCTCTAACCAGTGAGCCACACTACTCCACCAATGCTTCAACTTTAGCCATTAATATGGGAATAGACAATTGAGGATTCAGGGTATAGAGTAAAAGATCATCTGCATAAAGAGCCAACTTAACATCAAGTTTCGTATATCTGAAAGGAATAATGGCAGGTTCTTGTCTGATCCAAATGGCCAGTGGTTCAATGTACATATTAAATAAAAGCGGAGATAGAGGGCATCCCTGCCTATTCATATGCAATATATTGACCCAATCGATTTGCTCCCCGTTAACCAACACCTTTGCTCTTGGTGAATGGTACAAAAGTTGAACGGCCTTTATTAAGTTTGATGGAAATCTGAATCTCTTTAAAATTTCCCACAAATATGGCCAGTGGACCTGGTCAAAAGCCTTTGCGGCAACTACGACCACCAACGTTACAGGAAGATTATATGTTTGCACTAGATTTATTACTCCCAATGCTTGAAAGGTTAACTCATTAAGCTGGCTTCCAGGAATAAAGCCTTTCTGATCTTTATGTATTATGGCTAATGATCTTCGCAATTCTAGCGGCCAAATTCCCATAGTCCGTGTTTAAGAGAGATCTGGCCCTATATGAGTCAACAAAAAGGGGGTCTTTATTAGGTTTCAGTATCAATGTTACTGTTGCCTCGGCCCAACTTGCAGTAGGATCTTCCCCATCTCTTAGTATTAGTTTAGAAAGTTCCTTAAGCTCTAATACCACCTCATCTAAGAGGTTGAGATAGATCTCGATTGGGAGACCATCTGGCCCTGCAGCTTTCCCTCTGGCCATTTTCCTAAACTGCTACCGAATCTCCTCTTTTGGTATATCAACTGACAAAGTCACCTTCTGCTCTTCGCTCAAGTTTGGAAGTTCGATCTCCTTAAAGAAGCCTTCAATATTATCCCTCCCAGGGGAAGTGTCTTCCTTATATAAGTTACACATATGTGTAGAGACCTCCAAACCAATTTTGGTGTTAGTATCCAATACGTCTCCAGTCATATGGTCTTTAAGGCATTTTATTTAGTTACATACCCTATTGGTCTTTGCCTTCCATGCCAAAAAGGCACCACTTTTCTCACCATAAGCGAAATGCTGCAATTTGCTGACCTTCCATCTATCTGTTAATGTCTTATCCAAGGCTCCTTGATATTCTGCTTGCAACAGTTCTAGTTGTTTTGTAAGAGGGGCCTCATTACTAGGCCTCTTAAAGGAAGCCTTTTGTACCTCTTGCTCTTTATTCTTAATGGTTTCCAGAAACCTTTCTTCTTAACGCCTTGTACCACGCTTTTTACCGACCATAATCCCTGTACCTATAGATCTTAAAAAGGCCTCAAAGGAATCCCATATAGTTTGGAGTTTAGCTGAGCCCCTGTTGGCTTCAAAGAATATCGCAGACTCTTCTTTCAGGATGTATGACGTTACAACGCATACTTTTACTCCGCGTACCATTACAACGCGGTATTTACAACGAATACCGTTACAACGCATAGCGCTTTGGGGTGCTGGATAGTGGTAAGTATAATTTACTATTCTAACTCCAGTCCCCGTGGACCCTAGGGAAGGTGTTGGATAGTAAATTAAACTTACCTCTTATCCTAGAGCGCCCCCCAGCGCAATGCGTTGTAATGTCATGCGTTGTAATGCCCGCGTTGTAATGGTAGTGCGGAGTAAAAGTTGCGTCGTAACGGGTGTATACCCTTCTTTCATTTTATGAATTACCCCCTCATCCAACAGGATTGTCCCGTTCAGGGTCCACCTGGGTATACCCCTCATAGTAGGGTTTTTTAATGATAGGAAGACAACCGAATAATCTGAAAGTATAGTAGGAACATGCTTAATCATTTCAACTCCCGATACAGCTCATAATCCAATAGAAAATAGTCAATCCGGGAGTGATGCCCATACTTTTTGCAGAAGAAAGTAAAATCTCTCTTCTCTCCCATCTTATGTCTCCAAATATCAGTTAACTTTTATTTAACACTAAATTAAAATCCCCTCGAATTACCACTGGAATATTAGATAGCACTAAGCATGATTCCATTTTAATTAGTGCACCAGGGTTGTCCTCATTGAGCCCATAATAACTAAAAACAGCTACAGATGTTCCTTGCATTTTTATCTTAGCAAGGGCCCACCTCCCAGAAGAATCTGTCTGATGACTTTCTAATATAATGCCTGCATTATTCCTTATGAGAATAGCCACCCCCCTCGTGTTGCTGCTTTGATCAGAGCAAACGTTATCCTGCACCTAGGACCATTTTTAAAGGCATTTATGCATTTATGCTTTGTTAAGTGTGTCTCTTGCAATAATATAACACTAGCCTCAGTTCTCTTCATAAATTCCATCACTTGAGCTTACTTCTTTGCAGACCTCAAACCATTTACATTCCAAGATACAAGATGCTCAGAATTCTTCATCTTCTGTCTATCCTTAGAACCCTTCTAGTACCTAGAGCATCTGCATCAATCTTGTATTGAACCACCCTTTGTGTACGAACACTTATACGCAAATCGGCAATAACTAATACGGACGACCCATCACGTCGCATAGAGAGGACAATATTTTTATTTTTCTCCTTAATGCTCCCAACCACTCGTGACCACTCCACCAACCCACCTGGGGAACCCCCCACCCTATCTCTAAACTAAAAAGGCCTTCGAGGTCTCGCCGTGCAAAAAGAGAGAGAGAATCGAGAAAAAAAAAGAAATGTCTTATGCATTATTTATCCAATGCTTTTGATACCCATCATGTATCTCTTGCGTGCAGTGTGCCATACTATTCAGCTATGTAAACTCTCTATATACATCTATCTACATCTATGTACATGTTCTATCCCTATTTTGGGTTTCCCTTCTGTTATAACAAGCTATCCACCTCCACTGAGTCTCTAACAACATGCATTTTGTTATGCCACATTATCTTTAACATGGCAGGAAATTTCATTTGGACTTGGGCCCCCCTGGAGCGTAACTCATTCATTTTGGATCCAAGCTCCCACTGTCTCTGTGAGGTCCTTTTACCCAAGTCTGAACGCATCTGATAAGTAACATCCCCTTATTTTAGCTCTCGTTCCTTTAACGCTCGGCCCAACACCAATTTCTTGATAGAGAAAGTTAAAAAATTTACAAAGATTCTCCTTGGGGCCTTTCTCCCCGGTTGGAGCCTGTAAGGGTCTCTATGGAGTTGTTTCAATATCGCTCCTATCCTGAAACAAATCTCCCAAGAGTTTACATAGGAAGTCTTTAATGTTCAAACCTTCTGCATTTTCAAAGCCCCCCAAAATACGGATATTGAGAGGCAGCCGCTCTATTGTCTAAGCCGCCACCTATTCTCAGGGCATACTTTAAAATTAGGGAGCAAGTAGCTGGTTCAGAAAGTACTGAGAAGTCTCTAGAAGATAAGAGGAAGGGGACAGGTGCTCTAACTACATAGGCAGGGCAGAAGGATCTGAATGAGCCTTTGACGTTGAAAAATTGCTTTTCCCCTCTTGCGGATGCTGTGGAAGAGAGCTTGAATGAACCTATATCTAGTACCCCAGGAGCTCTGAGCACCTCTGTACAACTCTCCACTATGTCTGCACCTACGTTTATACCTATGCCAAGGCCTACACCTGTGTTAACGCCGAGGCCTACATCACCACCTGTACAAGGAAGGGCCTTCGCAGGGAAGGGTTGCTGTGAATTAATGAAGAAAGGGTGAGGATCGAGAATGCTGTCTCGGAGGGATCTCCAGGTGACAGATCTCCTACTTAGTTTATGACAGGACATGCTGTCTAAGTTTGAAACCTTCGAGCAGAACCAGAGGATATACAGGAAAGATGCAGCATTCTTGAACAAAAGGTTGACAGGATTGCTTTGCGTACGGCAGCATTGGAGGAGGAAGTAAAGGAGTTGGGCAAGGCCATTGCAGGAAATTCAAAGGAAATAGCGGTCCTTAGGGAAGAGAATAAAACCTTACAAGAGGATCTGGAAAGATTGGAACTTCATGCCAGATGAAACAATATCCGTATTTTGGGGGTCTATGAAAATCCCGGCCCCCATGTTGATCCACCCGTAATTCTGCTCAGGGAGGATAATCATGCAGACACTACAGAGGTTACCCTGCTAGAAGTGGCAAATGCAAGAAATAAGCACCCCACCCCCCCGGTAAATCGCCGGGATTGGACAAGATTCCGGGGAATCCTTCCGGCATGACCTGAAAATCTGGGGACCCTATCTACAGGTTCTAGTCAATGCCATCTTGAAGGGTATGCCAATCCCCTAAACTTGGGCCGGGCAGAAATAGTTCCAATATATAAAAAAGGCCCACCTCTCCTGCCAGCCAACTATAGACCCATCAGTCTGATTGACATCGCACAAAACTCTTTGCATGGGTAATTCTTGATCGCCTTCAGGGGTGAGTGGATGATCATGAGATATTAAGCCCATACCAGGCCGGATTCAGGTAGAACACTTCCACCGTTGACCAAATAAACAGACTTCAACTTACATTTTGGAAAAGGTGAGAATGGAGGGAGGCAGCCTCTATTTGATTTTCGTGGATCTTAAGATGGCCTTTGATCTGGTGCCCTGGGGAAAGTTATGGGAGGTACTCAAAGAAATGGGGATTCCCCCCATCTGCGGAGAATACTCATAATACCACATGAAGGCAATTTTGCCCTGGTAAGGTATGGGAAAAGAGGTGACCTGACCTCATGATTCCCAGTTGACAGAGGATTAAGGGTTGTGTGCTTGCACTAACCCTGTTTCGCCTCTTTATCAATGCACTGATTGCCCAACTCACTGAGGTCAGAGACAATGACGCTCCCAAACTGGCAGGCACCAAGTTACCAGCAATGATGTTTGCTTATGACACCCTCCTAATGTCAAAATTCCCTATGGGCATCCAGAGGGTCTTGGACAGCTTTGCCATCTTTCATAACAACAGGGGTCCGGAGATCAATACTCAGAAGACAAAGTTTATGGTCTTCAATCCTCCTAAGACATTGCGTCCTAACCCTATTCTGGATGGCATCATGTTGGACAGGGGCCCACAAATTGCTAAAACCAAGCTTAAGCTAGCCCAGACTACTAGAGGAATTATCAAACTACTGAGAAACTCTTCCTCTAAACCTGCTGGGCCTAGAGTGGAGAGCTACAAGGTGCAAGCCGGGGGTGTGACAATGTATGGGGCTGAATCATGGGGGCACTTTTATTGTGGAGACGTGAGTAAAGTAGAAAACAGTTTTATGAGACAGTTTTTGGGTCTCTCCTCCAGTACCCCCCTCATCCCTTTACGGTTGGACCTAGGAATTACACCCATTGGGAAGGAGATAGGTCTTAGACCCCTAACCTGGCAGTCTACAGAGTGGAATTAAAAGATATTGAGCTTCCCTGGAGCAGCAACAATCCCTTGGTTTATCCATATAAAAAAGAATGTAGCAGGGTGGGAAAACCAAGCCTGTGAAGCAACCCAGAGGAAGCATGTTTTGCAATCTCCCGTTCTGAAGTAGTAAAAGCCTACAGAAGGAGTAAGCTAACGGAGGTGCAAGGGTGCCCGTCCATAGGACACCTGATGGTTATATTTTTATCCTTAAAGGACCAGTATTTAATTGAGCCATTTTTAGATGACATCTATCCATTCCTGGCAAGAAAATTATATGTCCAGTTTAGACTGAGCACCCTGCCGCTCTGTATTTTTTCCTGCAAATGGTGAAATGTGGCCCCGCGAGAGTGTCCAGCCTGCAATTGGGAGGAAGAGTCAGAGCTGCATGTCATCCTTTTTTGCCCTGCCTACAAACTAGCGAGGAAGCACTGGCTTGTCCCACTGTGTAGGAATCTAGTGTTTGTACACTGTATAGAGGCATTCAGAGTTTTAAAGCATGACACCTGTAAGCCCATTGTTTTTGCTGTATTGCGATTCTTGACCTCAATGTGGCGTAGGCGCTGGACCTTTTTACATATGCCTGTCCAGCAAGAATAGCACATTGTCCCTGATTTTCTAGGGCTTTTTTAACTAATTTTTAAAACATTTTATTACTCTTAACTTTAAAACAAATCAAATTTTTATGGTTTAAAATGTGTAAATGTCTTGTTCTTATGTTGGCTACAATGTAATTATAATGACCTTCCATTGTATGCTTGCCTTTCTAAGTTATTGTCTCTTGTTTTGCACTCACCCCGCACATGTATTTTAACAAGACAACTGAACTTAGTTATGTGTCAGTGCAGATCCTTCTTTCTTATCTGAATTACCGAGGTGATGTAACTATATTTTTGCAAAGAGGACTGGTTATCCTTTTTACAATTTTATACTTTCATGAATTGTAATGCACTGTTTATTGTTAGTATACGTTTATGGTCGCATAGACCGAAATAAAGCTTTTCTGAACTGAACTGCTACGCTAGTTGGTATCTTCCATTTCCTAGATGATGGCTTGTTCGTAGGTCACCATTTCAATCGGTACAGTATGAGGAGGTGGCATGAAAGATGATTTTGGTTTCAAATTGGTATTACCTTGCTTTTCAGGTGAGTCTGTTATTGGCATGGTTTGAAATAGGCTTATAGTTAAAATTTCTGCAGAAATTCAGCCAATTCGCACCGCAGTTGAACTTATCCAGCTTCGCTGTAGGCACGAACCCTAAACCTATGTTGAGTACTTGTTCTTCACTTTCCGTCAGGGTATGTGAAGAAAGGTTAGGTATTAAGTTCTGTGGGTGCTGTGGCTCACCTGTTATACTCTGGACTTGCTGCGGGTATGTGCTATTGGATTTTGGTCTTCTTCCCAGTGCACCTGGCTCTGTCTGCATCTCCTACTGCGACCTCTGCGGCCACTTCCTAAAAAAGGAAACCTGGAGTTTTGGTTCATAAATGGCATCTGTAGTGGAGCAAAAGCTGGATTCCATCCATATTGCATATGGGGATTTATTGGAGGATATGGGTTAGGATAGTGCATCGGGCTCCCTTGTGGAATTTGGGTCCAGAGTTGTTGTTAATTCGTATTGTGACCTTTCCCTTTCTACTTGTTGTGAAAGCTGCCCCCACTAGAGCCACACGGACACTGGTACCGGCAGGATCCCATGAAGCCAGAATTAGGTGTTCCCAAGGGAGGTTCTCCTAGACGAAGTAAGTGCACAAACACAGAGAAGCCAACAGCGAACATCGCGCGGCATGTAATGGCATTTTATACCGCTTGTGCAAATTCTGTTTTCCAGTGTGTGACTGCAGGAGTCTCCATTTTCAGGGATCCTTTTGAGCTATACTATGTAACATACAAAGTAAGAATTCGTTTTTCTCTCCTGTACTTCTGCCCATGTTCATAAACTTTCCCTGTGACACTTGGACAAGAATAGAAATCAAAATCTGAGCAGCTCTTACGAGCAGTTACTAGCGCACCATTTGCATAGCCTACAATAGATACTAATCAGCATAGTTTTTTGTACAGCACTTTCAATAAGATAAAGCGATCTTACTGCACATTTTGTTGATTGACACATGACTAATCAAGCGAATTCCACTCATATTGTGTAACCCATGCGCATACTTGTGACTACGCAAGGTGTTCAAACATCAGTTATTTTGCATGCTAGCATCATATCACACACAGAATTGGACTTGTTGGGGTGCCCAGAGTATGCCTGCTTAGACTTGTTGGTATATTGAGACACCTCACTTTATTGTTCTGATCACGCATAAATACCAGAGTGCTTCTGGGAGCACAGGATATACGAATGTATGTGGATGCCAAGCATGGGGCACAGTATGTCTTCCTATGTGTAAAAGTTTGTCAATGTGCGTTGTATTTCCCTTTCTTCCTTACAGATTGTTACTAGCCTGTGAGCCCGTAAGTACGGTCATCACATTCCACAAAGCACACCTTAGCGTTTGTGCTGCAAATTACTTACTTTTTTCACTAGCACTTCACGAGTCACATTTCACGGTCCTGAAGAAAGCCTCATTTAATTACAGTGGGGCTGAAACATGTTGACCTTTTTTGATACAGAGATATAGAAGATCATGTTTTCTTTATCATATCTCACCTTGATTTTAATGTGCCCAAAGGACCTTTAAATAAAGCTTTGCAAAAGAAGGGAGGTACCCTACTACTTGTGATAGGGACTGGGTCAGAGCTAAGCAACAAAAATTATCCCAAGATTTCACATACAGTTATGTGAGTACAGTTTGGCACCAGACATGTATATGCAACCACAATATAACAACTAGAAAAACTCTACTTTCATTGTGTCAGCCGACACTAGAATAATACACACGTATTCAAAAGTTTGATGTATCAAAATTTACAGATCATTTATTTGTACATACATATTTAAAAACAATTCATTATTTAAAAACATAAAAATCATGAGCAATTAAAATACAATTCATTACAGAAAACAGAAGACTTAAATATGTATGTACAAATAAATGACCTGTAAATTCAGATACATCAAACTTTTGAATACGTGTGTATTATTCTAGTGTTGGCTGACACAATGAAAGTAGAGTTTTTCTAGTTGTTATATTGAGGTTGCATATACATGTCTGGTGCCAAACTGTACTCACATAACTGTATGTGAAATCTTGGAACAATTTTTGTTGCTTACCTTTAAATAAAGCACCACTCATCTGTGCCCTTAAGAGGTATTTTTAACTAAGACACTTCTTCACACTCACACGTTCACAAAAACACCAGCTCCACTGTAATCAGGTATTGTAGCACAGCTGGGTTGTACTCGGCAACCCCGCTGGGAACCCAATGATGAAGCATGCCACCAACTAGGTTAGTGGGGGAGGGTTCTTTTAACAACCTAATGGTTTCCTGCACTCTAGTATCCAGTAGCCAGTAGGACACTCCTTAAATGTGGGTGTACTTGTAAAGCGCACTGCGACTCCATGGAGTATCCTGGCGCTGAAGACCGCTGGGGAACCCGTCCTGGTTTTCCCTGTGAGATGGTCCCTTTCTGGGTATCTCCAAGGTGAAACCAGGCATCCCCGGCGTCTGTGGGGGGCCGTTGTAGAGATGAGGCAAGCTTAATGCCCAGAGTTGCCGAGTGTGTTCCCTGGTTAGAGTAGGCACCGAGGCGAGAATTATCGAGTCCGTTCTGACCCTGGTCCACGACCCTGCCGCGTCGGGAATTGAACCCTGGTCCCGGGCCGTTCTCTGCTTACTGGTTTGCCGCCTCTAACCAGTGAGCCACACCACTCCACTCCTTATGGAATAACCTACGAGTTTGTCCAAGTTGTTATATTCTTTTAGATATTAAATGTGTCAATGAAAATGAGTGTAGCTGTGCCCTTAGTCGGGATACCTTGCTGTATAAGATCTCTGAATTTGTGAAGAAAGGTTGGCCAAGAGAAGAAAATCTTCCACTGGGGTTTCAAGCATACAGTAATTTACAATCAGAATTTTCGGTTGAGGCAGGTTTGTTATTTAGAACTTACAAATTGATTCCTCACACTGTGATTGTAGCATGACATGTGGGCATGACTATCATTAAGTGATGGTTGAGAGACACTTATTGGTGGGCAGGAATGGAAAAAGAGGTAGGGAGATGGGTTGAGAAATGTGTGTTTTGTGCAGGGGTGGGCGGAACTTACTGAGTTTCACTCTGCAGAATTCTGTGGAGTTACATAAAAACTTAGTGAGTTTGGAGGCATTTTAGTGACCAAAATTCATGGCATGGGATTGAAATTCTCACTTGCACTCATCAACTTAACATTGGCGAGCAGCGAGTAAGGAAAGACTCCACCTCGTGGCGGTTGGCAGAGTTTTGCCGGAACTCCACGCTCCAAGCTGAAAGCAGAGTGGGCAAAACTCCACGAACTCCACTGGCAGAGTGGAATTCTTTTCCCACCCCTAGTCTTGGGCAAATAATGACACAGGTCGTAAATGTGCTACACCACCTATGTGTACTTCAGAGAGTTCGGAGAGGTTGTGAGAGTGAACATAGACTTTTTGGGTCCTTTTTTGATGCATTGCCCAGTATTCAACATTTTGCAATTGTTTTGATTGATCATTTGTCGAAGTGGATAGAAGCTACATTTGTTCGGGAGACCAAAAATGTCATGTTTCTTATGAATGTCTTTGCCAGGGAAGGTTTTCACTCTGAATTAATCTCTGACAATGGTGTACAATTTGTTTAATCCAAGATGAAAGAGTTATTGTGTGGATCAAAGGTTAAGCATAAGTGATGCAATCTTTATAATCCCCAGGGCAATGGCTAAGTTGAGAGAGACAACAGGGTGGTGGGTGAGTACATCTAGGGGCTTCCTTGGATGGTGTAGAAATGGTGGATGCCGTCCGTGCCATGTTATGGTCGTACCGGAATTCACTGCATAGTGTAACTGGTGTTTCTCATATGTCTCTTTGAGAGGTTTAATCACTCAGGAAAATTTTATGCCAGCCTGGTTAAGTAATTTATCCAGATTCCCATCTACTTGTGTAGCTTATGTTCTTGAATTGCAGAAAAATGTCTGTTAGTCAAGGTGAAATTAAAGAGAGATATGATGCATTTTAAGGCACTAAAGCATTGTCTTTTGAAAGAGGTGATTGGGTTTATGTGAAACTACCATCATCCAGGCTGGTGAAAGAATGAGATTTGGTGCACCTTGTCAGGTAGCAGATGTTAGTAAGGATAGGTATGGTGTAAAATTGGTATATGAGAATTGATGGAATGGTGCACATGTAATGAAGGTCAAGTTGTCATAAGCTACACTTTAATGCTAAAAAAGATGGGTTTGCCCCAACCAGTAAAAGACAGTTTTATTCAAATGCAAACATAATATAGTTAAAATCATGTAAGCAATGTTAGCATGCAATTTATATTGAACTGACACAACTTTTAAAATGTGCAAAATTCAAAAATTAGCTATCAGTGGTGTAACAAAACTAGAGGGGTCCCCCTTGCAAAGTACATGGCACCCCTACCTAGTCAGGAGCTCTTAGGTCGGGGGCCTTCAGCCTGCGTACAGTGCTGGAAGGGGACTCATGGAGCTCAGGGACCCCCTCGCACCGCAGGGTCAGTGTGGGGGTAATGTCACCCCACTCATGCATGCCCCCAACCTCACCCCTTTTCTTTAATTGCTTATGAGGGAAACTAAGCCTAGATGATAAATGAATGTTAGAAAACCATAAACATATTTATAAGCACTATTTGGGCAGTCAATATTTTTGCTACGATATCTAGATAAAACCATATCCAATACTGAATACTCTGCACCAATAGCATCAATTGCTTACTTAACCACAACAAACTTTACTTTATTTGGATGAGTGTATACACTATTTTGAAACTTAAAAGTAAAGTAAATCCAGTATTTGTAAAGCTCACAGCTACCCGGAGGCATCCCGGCGCTGGGGGCTGTTGGGAAGATTAAGCGAGCTATTGCCCAAAGTCCCATGGTGCTGGGTAGACCCCTGCCTACGGGGCTGGGGATCGAACCGGATTCGGACTTCAACATTGCAGTCCCCCATGGGTGCAAAGTTGTCAGACAGGATAGACAATTTAAAAAAGGGGAAGGGCTTGCAATCATTCATAAGGATGAGCTTAACACCCTCTGCTCATCCATACCTACACCGGATTGTGAGGCAGTACATTTTAAGATTTCCATTGATGACCAAAAGACATTAAATGGTATACTAATTTTCTGTCCTCCCGGCCCTAGAAATAGTTTCCTTACTACTGTTCACTCATTTTTAGAGCTAGGGCTCCATTCGGAATTCTTTACTATCCTAGGGGATACGAACTTCCATCTTGATCTCCAAGAGGAGAGAGATACACGTGAACTTCTTGATGCCATCACAGGAGTCGGGCTACAGCAGATCATACACTATCCCATGCATGTAGCAGGTCACACTCTGGATGGACTTTTCACCAACAATCCAGCATCTCTAAGACATCTTCACTCCCTTTGACCTGGACGGATCACCATGCTGTCTTGTTTAGTTACAACCTGCCCCAATCTTTTGCTGGTAAAACGGCCAGCAGTAAGAATCTCGGCAGAGCATGGCAAAAAATTGACCAGAGTACCCAGGATGCCAAGCTAATTCAAAGCCAACCTGCTTTGCATGGGAAAGTCTCAGCCACAAATTACACTGAATGGCTAGAGTCAAACTTTGCAATGGTAGTTCCGACCTCAGTGATAAATAAAAATAGGAAAGTTCCATCTGCCCCATGGTTTTCAGAGGCCCTACGATTAGATAAGCAAGCTTGCAGAAGGCAGGAAAGAAGATGTGGGAAAAGCTATGATGAAGCAGAGAAAGAAATATATAAAACCACTCTGGTTGACTATAAGTAAAAGTTAATTATGGAAAAAAGTCAGTATTATACGACGCAAATTGAAGGGGCTGGCATGTCCAGCAAGGAACTCTTTAAGACTATAAAGAACCTAATTTCAGCACCCAAGGACGACGCTGCCAACCTTAACCAAGATTTCTGCAACACTCTTGCCCACTATTTTAAGTCCAAGGTGGACCAAATATACAACCATTTTACCACGCACAGCACAGATCAGTCACTAATAACGCAGTATAAGTACCAGCAGGCAAAGTGACTTTCTTAGATTTTTCTCCAGCCTGCTCGAGTAACTTTCCACTCTTCTTTCTTCTACAAAATGAGGATCCCGGATGATCCTTGGCCCCCCCAGGATTCTCAAAAGCATCATCCACATCATTAGCCCATTGCTAACCAACGTGTTTAATCAGATGCTATTGCAAGGGCGCTTCCTTTCAATATTGAAACAGGCTTGTATCCTGCCTCTTTTAAAAAAAGCTAATCTAGATACAACTGATCGTGCCAATTACCGTGCTATTGCTAGACTCCCTGTTCCCGCTAATTTTTTTTAGAAACGGCTAAACTCTGAACTCTCCACCTTAATTGCGGATAACAAAATCTTGGATAAGAGTCAGTTTGGCTTCAGAGCGGGTCACAGCACCGAGACGGCTGTTATAAAACCACTGAGAAGATCTGCAAAACACTGGACGGCAGGGGTCGGTCAGCCCTTGTTCTCCTCGAGCTGTCCGCGCATTTGATAGCGTGGACCATACGAGTCTGGTCGAACGCCTAAAAATCATCGCGATAGGAAGAAGGGCCCTTTCCCTTTTAACGTCATTCCTTTCGGACTGAACACAAATTGCAACTGGGCAATTTTAAATCTGCACCCTTCGTCCTCCCATGTGGGGTGCCGCAGGGGTCTTCTCTGAGCCCCACATGTTTTAATATTTTTGTCTCTGAATTACCCTCTCTGATCAGGAGTTTTAACCTATGTGCTACTTCTTATGCTGACGACACTCAGCTGGTCATCTCAGCAGTGGATAAGGACATTAACTATTCAACCAAACTTCATGAATGTATGGTCTCCCTGAGCGACAGGATGGGTAGACACTGCCTTAAGCTGAGCTCAGGAAAAACTGAGGTGGTGCTATTTGGCAATCTCTCCCCTCAGTGGTCTCCATTTTGGTGGGCAGATACATTGGGCATTACTCCCACACAAGTGGCTAAGGCTAAAAATGTGGGGGTTATTATAGATGATAAACTCAATATGAAGTCCCAAGTTTCTTAGGTGGTCTCTTCCGCATTCCTCACTATTAAAATGGTATGGAAAATTCTGCCTTTTATCCCTATAAACACTAGAAAAACTGTGATGACCTCCCTTGTGTTATCAAAATTGGATTATTGTAATGGACTGTACATTAATCTACAATCCAACTTACTCAGAAGTTTGCAGGCAGTACAGAACGCCGCAGCCAGACTGGTCCTGGATGCCCCTAATTATCAGTCTATTAGCGCAGGCATTCGGGAACTACACTAGCTACCAGTCGGCCAGCGGATTAAATTTAAAGCACTTTGCACGGCCTTTAAGGCCTTGCATGGAGAAGGACCACGATTTCTGAAGGATCTTTTCAGTTGGTACTCCCCCAACAGATCGCTTCGTTCAGCCAATGCCTTCCTGATGCTCACCCCAGAATTAAAAGGTCTAATTGGGGGGGAAGGAGTTTCAGTTATAACACTATTAAGGAGTGGAATGCCCTTCCGCTCCCTCTCAGGAAGTCCTCCTCCTTGTTTGAGTTCAGGAAATTGCTCAAAACCTGGCTTTTTAGAAACTAGATTTTTCTGACACAGTTTTCCTTGGAGACCGTGAGCGCCTAGACACCTCCGGGTAGTAGTGTGCACAATAAATTGTTATAACATAACATAACATAACATTCTCAACATGGACAGATACTATGACATCACCATAAACAAGATAAGATCTTAGATTAATACATAGTAGAACTACAAGTCCTACAGTGGCTACTGCCCCTGTTGAGCCAAGCATGATACAGATTGAGACCTTTTCAGACATCTCAGATTGCCACACCCCCTGTTCAGAAAACAACTGTAATTTCACCAGTTTCCTCCGTTGTTCTACTACATTTACTCCTAACTCTTAGGTTGCACCAAAGCGAATGCTCTGAATCAGATTACCGGGGTGAAAGCTTGTTGAGTGCAATAGGGTATTGCCTGAATTTGGCTTTCTGCACAACTTCATCTTTAGTTCTCCTCATGATGATACACCCTTTGAACTGGTGTGCAGCAGTAGCCAGCAAGACAGAACATATATATGTATATGTATTACCTACTGGCGGTACCTCTCTCTTAGCTTCACTACCTCCGTCTCCTCACTCTCTCACTCCTGTTCCGTCACGCTTACTCCCTATAACTCACCTACACTCCCTCACTTATCTTTCTATGCTCCCTCACTCAGTCCTCTTCTCTCACTCTTTCCTTCACTCCCTCTGTCTCCTCACTCCCTCACTCCCCTTGGCTCATGCTCACTTGCCTTTATCCACCCTCTATCGCCACTCTTTCCTCAACCTCACTGCTCCTCTCTTACCCTTCCTCACCGCCGTTCCCTTACTCCGCTTTCCTCACTTATCCTCATTCCCCATGTTCACTCCCCTTCCCCTCACTCACCTCCCACACTCACCTTCTTTCAGTCCCCCTACTTCACTTCCCTTCCCCTCTCGTCCCTTCCTTTGCTCCCCCACTCATTTTCCTTTCCTCTCTCACTGTACTCCACTTCACTCACTCCTTTAGAATATGTAAAGAATATAGCTCTTTTTGGAGAATTGGAGGTAGTTCTAAAAAGAACTGTTTTTTCTTCTTTTTTTTTTTTTTACTTTTTCCGAACGTTTTTAATTTTTTTGGGTATTTTTTTCAGAACAAAAACAAAACTAGGGAATGCCAAACTGCTCAACAGGAGCAAAAAAAAGGGGAAAAATTAGGGCTGAGGGGCACAGCTGTGTTCTTCCCTTTTTCGAACAATTAGTAGAATGCTCTGCTCCCCATAACAAAGCAGTTCGTCACACTGCTTACACCTAATTGTAATGTCAGTAAAAACAGGCTGAATATTTGGTATCAACTCGACTGGTCTTCCTGTCACCGATGATGTTGGTCCTCCGGTGGAAGTCGAGGGGCCATCTCTCGGTGCATTCCGTGCCAGGACTCTGACACTCTCCCGGGCATAGTTCTGGGGGTGCCTTCTTTGCATATGTCTTATCATGGTGGAGTTCCCAAAACTGTATTTTTTTCTGGGGTCACCATGTGACAGAATAGTGTGGCATATCTTGCATTCCACCTTTGGAGCATTTACTTTCTTCTCACCTTCTGGAATACTGAAAAACTTCCAGATGAAGTGCTCCTTAATTTTTGGTTGAGGAGGGTCCTCATGGAGAAACTCATCAGAGTCACTGCTGCTTGGTGCTCTTGCAGCCATTCTTTCCAAAGAGTTGAAGAGGAGACAAAGGGAACAGGTCTTGCTCTCTCCAAAGTGAAAGAGGTAGTGAAGGAAATGGGTGGGGTTTTCATTAGTTGTAAAAAAAACTGTTAACAACCAATGAAAAGTGTTATTTTAAGGTCACATGACTTGACGCGCTTACGCTACGCGCTCCGGAGCACTTCCGGGGGCGCTTATGCGGCACGTATGTAGGCGCTTCCGGGGGCGCTTACGCGGCGCGCCTGCATCACATTTTGTTAGATTTTAGGAAATGCGTTTAAATTTAATATACGGTTATTTAGAATCAAAAATACTACTTTTATAAGTATGCCACTGAATGTCTTGCATTATTATTTACTTTAAATACATACTTATATTTTTTTTCGCACGCCGGTATAGCGTAATTTGAGATGTCATCAGTGATGTCATTTGAGATGTCATCAGTGATGTCATCAGTGATGTCACTGACCATGTCATGAATGATGTAATATGTGACATCATCAGCATTGGATTGCGGGCGCGCGAGTTATAGTGAGTCCAACTAACTATAACGTGGGAATTTCAATGGTTTTGTATGAGTAAAATGTTCAGCTAACTATAACTGGTGTGAAACCTATGGTTTTTCAGTGAATTTCAAAGGTTTTTTAAATGCTAATTCCTAACTATAACGAGTGTGAAACCTATGGTTTTTTCAGTGAATATATAATATGTATGTGTTTATATATGTATGTCTATATATATATATATATATATATGTATGTATGTATATATATAATTCACTGAAAAAACCATAGGTTTCACACCAGTTATAGTTAATGCTAATTCCTAACTATAACTGATGTGAAACCTATGGTTTTTTCAGTGAATTTCATAGGTTTTTTAAATGCTAATTCCTAACTATAACTGGTGTGAAACCTATGGTTTTTTCAGTGAATTTCATAGGTTTTTTAATAGCAAATCTCTATAGGTATGAAATGTAATATTTTTTATAATGAATTTTATATTTTATAATTATGTAATACTATTTTTTTTTTGTTTTTTTTTGCCCCGGAGCGCTCCCGGGGCGCGTACTGATACGCTCACCAGTAAGCGCAGTGTTACGGCGCGCCCCGGGGCGCATACCGGTGAGCGTCCCGTTAGCGCTATTGCCGCGAACGAAAACAACATCGTGACGTATCGCGTAGCCGTGTGATGCGTCATATGACGCACTGCGTAAGCGCACCCGGAAGCACCCGAGCGCATACGATTGCGCAAAGTAAGCGCCGCAGGGCGCGCCCCGGGGGCGCGTAGAGTAAGCGCGTCGAGTCATGTGACCTGAAAATAACACTTTTCATGGGTGCAGAACAGTTTTGGTTTCCAAATGATGAAAGTCCGGGTCATGTGACCTGAAAATAACACTTTTCATTGGTCCAGGACAGTTTTTATTTTCTCCAAATGATGAAAGCTCCCACCTTTTTTCCTTATTCTGACTTTGTCCTTTGACTGAGGAAAACCTGTTTGGAGATCTGTGACTAATCTTTTGTACTTTAAAATTGCTACAGTAGCAGCAGCAGCTGGAACATCTGCACCACCACCACCACCTAGAGGACCACCACAACATCACATTGGTGGTCAAGAAGAAGAAGAGGAGGAGGAGGAGGAGGAGGAGGAGGGGAGAAGGACATTCCTGCCAGAAGACAATACCCCATATAGGCCAAAGGAGCACATTGTATGGGAGTTTTTTTCCATCCCAGAGGGCAAGAAGAAAGTGAATGCGCCAAAGGTGACTTGCCGAATCTGTGGCATTGAACTTTCAAGGGGGAACCCTAATAAGAAATATTCATTTGGCAATTACACCATGATTCGGCATATGCAGCGCAGGCATCCCAACAACTATGCTGCTGCAGAGGTAAGAGAACTGGCCAGTATCCCTCCCCAATCTTCACCCAGCACCTCCAAAAGAAAGCAACCCACTCCATCGGGACCAGAGACAAGGGAGATGATCCTAAGCATACAACCACGGTTTGGTGAATTCAGGATCACATGTATTTTTTGTGGTAAGAGCATCACCTATGGTGAGCAGAGCATAAAGCTCATCATCCTTGCTGGTGACAACCACAATTGCCCCAAAAAAACATAATTTTTTCCTGATTTTTTTTTTTGCTCCAGTTGAGCCGTTTACAATTCCCAGTTTTTTGTTCCTCCCCATAAAAATATCAAAAAAAATATAAAATAGTTCATAAAAGCCAAAAAAAGTACAAAATGTTCAATAAAACATTAAAAAAATATAAAACAACAAAAAGAAGAAATAAAACAGTTCTTTTTAGAACTACCTCCAATTTATAAAAAATGGCTTCATTTCTTAAAAATCTGTCATTCTTTTTTCCCCAAGGTACGCTCCCCAGTAAGTATGCATTCTGATGATATTCCAGCTCAGAGTGTGCTGAGATCTACCAGCGATGGTGAGTTTGTCTGCATGATAAGCAGGATGCTGTTTATGTTGGCTTTCTAAATGTAGCAAGTTTTGAAATTGGTTCAGACCGGTAAGGGGAGCCATCAGTATGGGGGCGGTCGTATTTCTTCAGTCCTTGGATGGCACGTGCTGTGGCATGTAAGATGCCCCAGAGAGGTAACACTGTGGAGTCTGGGAGGTCATGGAGTAGGACATTACTAATATCCAGGTGCAAGAGCAGGAGGGTGTGAACAGCACTTTTGAAGTCACATTCGTGAAAAAAAGGCTTGACTTTCTTTAGAAGAGAGAGCTGGCAACAGGCTGTCTTTGTTTTTTAGCAATGTGTTCCTTAAAAGTGAGGTTGGTGTCCAGGGTGAATCCAAGTGGTTTGAAATTAAGTGAGAAGCTGTCAAGATTCATACCATTGAGCCGGGTATGTACTGTATCTTGGCAAATAACAGGAATTCTGTTTTGGTTTGTTAGAGCTGCTTTACAACCAGGTCTGAAACCAAGACAAAATTCCTGCTTTTTGCCAAGGGTAACAAGGAACAAATAATTCATAATAATAAACCTTTATTGTGTGGTTAGTTATAAACCATTACAATTTTAGTAAGAACACAGATAAGTTAAAGAAAGCATGATGAAAGAAAACACAAATGTTTATTGTCATGGCAGGAAGACTAACGTGCAAAGATCAGTCCACAGACCTAGATGCAGGGACATTAAAAACAATTTGCAATCATATTCAGTCAAACGCCAAGACAAAGTAGCAAGGACAATGTGTGCTTTCTGAGCATTTAAAACCATCATCAAATTGAAGGGATAAATGAAAAGACAATATACATTCACAGCAAAGTGCCTGTGCAGGAAAGTGTGATAGCAGCAGTGTTTCACAGTCAGACCTAGGACATTCACCCAGGGCCGGGGCAGGGTGGTAACAGTAGTGTTTCACAGACAAATCTGGGGTGTCCGGACGATGAACAGGGAGAAAAGTACACTTGGCAACCACTGTAATGACATAAAACTAAAGGTAGGGAGATAAGGTGGGGGTTGGGCCTGTAAAATTCCTTTTATTGGATGAGAGGTACAGTCTTGCAGCATACGGTGACAGAGGTTTCATAGATGAAGATCCGCTCAGAGGCGGGCACATCGGTGACACTTCCACCCGGTAAATCAACAGTTGGAATAGGGTGCTAGCTGGGGGTCGGCTAAGAACCATTATGGCTTATGGACTAACCCATAAGCCCATGTTGGCCACCCCTGTAGAGGTCCTACCTATGGGTGGTTTCTTTCAAAAAAACAAGTCCCCCTGCTGTGTCCTAATTGTGAACACTCATTACAGCAGCGTTGGAAATGAGGAGGCCCTTGTCCCCACCCACCAGAGCCACCCCTTTGTTTCTCAGATGGGTCCTAGGACCCCTTTCCTCCACCTTAACGTGGGACTTGTCTGGGTCATCTTTAACCTCCCCCTTACTGTGCTGGGGGTACCAGAATCACCCTTTTTGGGGTTCCTCCCAGATATCTTCATGGACCTTCTGGCACTGTCCTGGAGGTCCGCCTCCTCAGCAGGCTTCCTGGAGTCAGTCAGCTTGCTTTCAACTATGTGCTGTAGCAGTTTTGTAAAACATGTACTGAGCATGCGCTCTCTTAGAATAAGATTAAACAGCCCAGTAAAATCATGAACTTTGTTGCCCCACACTCAACCATTCAGTGATTTGCTGGCATAATCCAAGATGGTCAAACTTCATACTTGTAGAGGTGGATTCAGGCACACAGTCAGAATGAACATTTAGAAAAATCATAATGGCCAATAAGGGAGAGTTTAACTCAAATTGGTCTTAGATTATTTATGTGGGTTGGTAGAGTAAAACAAGATTCCTGTTAGGCACTGCACAAACAAAAGTCCAAATCCTCACAGCTGAATACCAGTGTGAGAAATTGGGTTGTTGTTAGGGGTGGGCAGAATTTTTAATTCCACCGGCAGAATTTGTGGATGTAGCCTAAGTGTCATGAAAAACCCCTACCATGAAGTGTGTAAAGCAGGGATGCATGTTAGCCCCCCTACATTTCAACTTGTTTATTTATGATCTGTCTAACACTCTCAACACCATGAACACTCACTACCCAATGATTGGTGGGGAACATATCAGCAATCTTCTTTACACAGATGACCTTACCCTGTTTAGCTACCCAAGAGTAGGCTTGCAGAGACTGTTAAACCTGCTGCACTCCTGCACCTCCACCAACTGCTTGAAGGTCAACCTAAAGAAAACTAAAGTTGTAATGCTTGGAAGGAAATTATTAAGTATGGGCGAAATTTGCGAATTCGCATTCCGCGAATTCGTGCGAAATCGAATTGGCAATCCGCAAAATCCACAAATTCGTGCGAATTTGCGGATTTTTGGTTTTTTTGCGTGTTCGCGGGTTTTTTGCGTGTTCGCTGGGTTTTTTGCATGTTTGCGGGGCTTTTTGCGTGTTCCCGGGCCGCTTGCATGGCGAAGTTACCCATGCGGTCGTGTATGGGCACAGCACCCTCTGGTTCACCACTGCCACCCTCTGGTTCACCCCTGCCACCCTCTGGTTCACCCCTGCCTGCCTCAGGTTCACCACTGCCACCCTCTGGTTCAGCACTGCCACTCTCTGGTTCACGCCTGCCACCCTCTGGTTCAGCACTGTCAAAATCTGGTTCACCACTGCCACCCTCTGGTTCACGACTGCCACCCTCTGGTTCATCACAGCACCTCTGGTTCACCACTGCCACCCTCTGGTTAACCACTGTCACCCTCTGGTTCAGCATTGCCACCCTCTGGTTCATCACTGCCACCCTCTGGTTCACCCGTGCCACCCTCTGGTTCAGCACTGTCACCCTCTGGTTTACCACTGCCACCCTCTGGTTCACGACTGCCACCCTCTGGTTCATCACAGCACCTCTGGTTCACCACTGCCACCCTCTGGTTAACCACTGTCACCCTCTGGTTCAGCACTGCCACCCTCTGGTTCACCACTGCCACTCTGTGGTTCACCACTGCCACCCTCTGGTTCACCCATGCCACCCTCTGGTTCACCACTGCCACCCTCTGGTTCACCCCTGCCACCATTTGGTTCATCACTGCCACCCTCTGGTTCACCCCTGCCACCCTCTGGTTCACCCCTGCCACCCTCTGGTTCACCCCTGCCACCCACTGGTTCACCCCTGCCACCCTCTGGTTCACCCCTGCCACCCTCTGGTTCAGCACTGCCACCCTCTGGTTCACCTCTGCCACCCTCAGGTTCATCACTGTCACCCTCTGGTTCATCACTGCCACCCTCTGGTTCACCACTGCCACCTTCTACCGAGACCTTTTGTGACGCAGCGGCAGCACAAAAGATGCGCCATGGTGCTGGGTATTAACAACGTGACGCATCTGAGAGATGCGTCACGCTGTAAAGCCCTGCGCCATCAGGAGGCGTTCCGGCGCAGGGGAGGGCGTTCCTGCACAGGAATGCCTCCTAAAAATCTACAAGATTTCACTCAGTCACTTTTAGGCCAATGCTGCGTCAAAACCCTGCGCCTGCTTGAAGCAGGCGCAAGGCTTGATGCAGCATTGGGGAGATAGGGCCCCCCAGAGCATTGCTGGAGCTGCGTCACAAGCGCGACGCAGCTCCAGCAATGCGCTGCTTTTACGGCACAGATGCGTGAGGCATCTGTGCCATTTTTGCCACATGGTGCGCCGCATTGTAAATGCAGTAGAAAAGGGGGTGGTGATGGACGGAGCATCTGAACCAATCAAACACTCCCACCCAGTCAAAAGATCTGGGTTTGATCCATCACCGTTCTTTAGCCCACTCTGCCACCCCAGTTCAGACATGGCTATATGCAAATCAGTCTGACCCTGTGCCTCATGGGAACAGTCCAGCCCGAACTGCCAAGCCATGCCTTCCCTGGACCGGAAACAAGCTTCCGAGGACCGGTTTCTGGCATTACAGCCGTCTTCAGCCCGGCTTGCTTGAATCCAGTGGCAAAGTGAGCAAGGGACTCACGTCTGAGCATACCCTGCCACACTTATGGCGGCCAAAAGCGGTACAAAAGGGGGTGGTGATGGACGAGCACCTGAACCAATCAAACACTCACACCCAGTCAAAAGATCTGGGTTTGATCCATCACCGTTCTTTAGCCCACTCTGCCACCCCAGTTCAGACATGGCTATATGCAAATCAGTCTGAACCTGTGCCTCATGGGAACAGTCCAGCCTGAACTGCCAAGCCATGCCTTCCCTGGACCGGAAACAAGCTTCCGAGGACCGGTTTCTGGCATTACAGCCATCTTCAGCCCGGCTTGCTTGAATCCAGTGGCAAAGTGAGCAAGGGACTCACGTCTGAGCATACCCTGCCACACTTATGGCGGCCAAAAGCGGTACAAAAGGGGGTGGTGATGGACGGAGCATCTGAACCAATCAAACACTCACACCCAGTCAAAAGATCTGGGTTTGATCCATCACCGTTTTTTAGCCCACTCTGCCACCCCAGTTCAGTCATGGCTATATGCAAATCAGTCTGACCCTATGCCTCATGGGAACAGTCCAGCCCGAACTGCCAAGCCATGCCTTCCCTGGACCGGAAACAAGCTTCTGAGGACCGGTTTCTGGCATTACAGCCGTCTTCAGCCCGGCTTGCTTGAATCCAGTGGCAAAGTGAGCAAGGGACTCACGGCTGAGCATACCCTGCCACACTTATGGCGGCCAAAAGCGGTACAAAAGGGGGTGGTGATGGACGGAGCATCTGAACCAATCAAACACTCACACCCAGTCAAAAGATCTGGGTTTGATCCATCACCGTTCTTTAGCCCACTCTGCCACCCCAGTTCAGTTCAGCTTTTGGCCGCCATAAGTGTGGCAGGGTATGCTCAGACGTGAGTCCCTTGCTCAATTTGCCACTGGATTCAAGCAAGCCGGGCTGAAGACGGCTGGAATGCCAGAAACCGGAACTCGGAAGCTTGTTTCCGGTCCAGGGAAGGCATGGCTTGGCAGTTCGGGCTGGACTGTTCCCATGGGGCACAGGGTCAGACTGATTTGCATATAGCCATGTCTGAACTGGGGTGGCAGAGTGGGCTAAAGAACGGTGATGGATTAAACCCTGATCTTTTGACTGGGTGTGAGTGTTTGATTGGTTCAGATGCTCTGTCCATTACCACCCCTTTTGCACCGCTTTTGGCCGTCATAAGTGTGGCAGGGTACACTTTGCCACTGGATTCAAGCAAGCCGGGCTGAAGACGGCTGGAATGCCAGAAACCGGTCCTCGGAAGCTTGTTTCCGGTCCAGGGAAGGCATGGCTTGGCAGTTCGGGCTGGACTGTTCCCATGGGGCACAGGGTCAGACTGATTTGCATATAGCCATGTCTGAACTGGGGTGGGAGAGTGGGCTAAAGAACGGTGGATTAAACCCTGGTGGATTAAACCCTGATCTTTTGACTGGGTGTGAGTGTTCGGAGTGACTGAAGTGCCTGAAAATACTGTTGGCACCGCTGATGCCACTAGCGCCTGCACCTGCACCTCCGACGGCGAACTGCTGTGAAACCGGGGGCACTGGTCGTTAGACGCTGATCGCTGGACGTTGGGCACTGGTCCGGACGCTGGTCTGCTTTGCGAGGTAAGGCGCACTGGGTTTTACCCAGTTTGCGCTCGCTCTGCTTGTACTGCGCCCTCCTCTCCTCTGTGAATCTAACATACACAAGCGTGCCCTCTTTCTCAATGAGTTTATGAGTAAAGACCAGATAAACAATCTCATTAAACCTGGTATGGTATTTTTATTTATACCTTTTTTTGGGATTATTTAAAAAAGATTTTAAATGGCAGAAAAGAGAATGCACAATACAAAAAATAACTTTCTTACTTAATCCACATTTAACACTCTCCTCTGTGACTCTTCACTGGTGCGTTGATTGTTAAGCTGGTTGCAAAGCTCTGAAAACTGCGAAGGAGTAAAGCTGATTTTTCCTCATACCTCATGAACCTTGCTTGTACAGAGCTCTACTCTACTCTGCACTTCCTCATTTTATTAACGCTCTGAAAAGCTGTGAAGGGGCCAAGCTGTTTTTTATAACACCCTAATAACCTTGCAATCCAGCACTGCCCCTTGCATTGCACCGGAAGGGGGAAACATTTTTTTTTTCAGAGCATAGCCCAGTGTGCCTTATAAGCCCACGCTTGTAATTCCCAAGGTCTCAGATGGCGGCAAGAGCGAGGGGCAAACAGTCCAAGCTAGAGCTGGGAAAGGTGGTAAAACTACCGATTCCGATCAGATCTCCATCAACTACAAAAGGAGAGAGGAAAAACAGAAGGAAAAATCAACAGAAGGAAGCCCTAAAACAGAAGGCAATGGAATCTACTGACTCATACAGGGGAAAAAATAAGTATAATGTATTAAGGAAACAGGTCGAGGAAGACAATGATGACAACGAGGAAAATGATCAAGAGGAGGAGGGCGAAGAAGATGAAGATGTAGAGAGTCTAACCCTGTCTGAACTATCAGCAGAATTGAGCTTGCTTGCTGTTGGCGATAAAGGAGAGGAAGGTGGGAAAGACAAGGGAACAAGAACAGACCAGGGGGGTAAAAATATGGATAAAATGGACAAAACGGTCAAGGCTGCTAATATGTCCCCTACTACTTGCCCTGAGAGTCGATCTACCCCTAAACAATACCCTCTCTTTTCAAAACCCCTTCTACAGGAGGGACAATTTTCGAGCACTCCTGCACGTGGGAGTTAAAGCAGGGGGGTACAAATGTCACTTTAGAACATGATGTTTCCAACACTGGAGGGAAAGCAAGTAGCCCCACATCGCAAAAGACACCGACGCCAAGTCCTGCAGGGGCAACAAGGTCAGAAGACGTTGCATTACCCACACCAACGGTTTCAACTGCGATCTCTTCCAATACTTCCAATAAAGCCTTTCCCTCCCACCCTCTGCTGCCAGCGGCTATAGGCCCAAGCCCAGGCCCAAGCAACAAGCAAACTACGACAGTTCCAAGTCAAGTCCTAAGTCTAGAAGCCTCCCTGATCTCCCAAGATGACGGCTTGCCCGCTCTTTCGAGTGCTACAAAAACAAATACGATGGAAGATATCCTAGTTACTATCCTCCAGGCATTAAGAGACTTTAAATCCTCTTAGGCTCAGAAAATGTCACTCTTGCACAACAGGCTGACGAAGATGGAGGAGTGCCTTGGTAATATTCCTCTGAGGGTCTCCGAGGCCGAAGTCCGGATATCCTCACTAGAGGACTCTTTGATTAAAATTCAGAAAAATCTCGTGGAGGCTAATAGAGAGAAATCCCACTTAGAGGAAAAGCTCCAGGACCTTGAGAACTATAATAGGAGATCTAATCTACGACTTGTAGGCATACCAGAGGGCCTTGAAGATAAAGATGTAGTCAGGTGGTCAGATTCTTTATTGAAAAAAGCTATCCCTGAGCTGCAAGGTGACCTGACTATTACAAGGGCGCACCGAGTCCCTACACATAAACCTAATAATTTGAAATACCCCCGTACAATCCTGCTCAACTTTTCAGACTTCAGGGTGAAAGAAAAAATTCTAAACACTGCATTTTCTAAAAGAACTTTCAATGTGGAGGGGGTGAATAATTTTTGAATTTTTGGGGATATGTCGGCTGCATCTGCTCACAGACGCAGGGACTTTGTGAAGCTTATCGACTCCTTTAAGAGCAAGGGAGCCCAAGCCATGATAGTGCAGCAATCGAAACTCAAAGTCTTGGCCAGAGGAATTTTTTTTATATTCTTGGTCCTACACGAAGCCCAGACATTCCTGGACGGCCTCAGGGCATAACAAATTAAGCTGATGAATCTCGCTGAATCTACTACTACTGCACGGCGGTCACTTGTTGGAAACAGGAAGCACACAAGGATGCAATGAGATGGCATCCAAAAAGAAGATACACCAGAGAAGGACGGAAGTGGGACACTGGGGTCTCCGTCCACTCAAGGGGGGAGGGAAGGGGGGTGAAGGGGGGTGTCGCAAGGGGGAAAAAGAGAGTTCAAATGCAATATGTTTTTTCACACTTTCATGACTACGGTACGAGCAATGTTATTCTTCTATTTTTCTTTTTCTTTTTTTCTTTATCCTGCACAAATATTATCTCGTACTCGTCACTTTTGCACATATGGATCATGATAAGATGACAAGATTCTATAAGTATATTTTCCTATTTTGCACTAAAGGGGACTTAATCCTTCAAGTCTGTGCTGCTATTTGTACTATCTTGCTGCTTAATTGCATATTTGCACAGACAATGGTATTCTATTTTTATCTGATGATATTTTATATTTATGCGGTCTATTTCTAAATTTTTATATAAGATAACATTTTACAATGCGTTGTTGCATGCTTTGCATAATGAATGGTAAGACTCCTCAAATAACATCACCTTACACTCTTGCTGCTCGCTTGCATATTTGCACATTGAAATTTAGATTCTTTATGAATATTTCTATGAATATCTGCTGCTATTATATTATTATTCTATATTGTTATATATATATATATATATTATTTATTAGTTATATATGCTGCTGCTGATTGTACATTTGCAAATTTTTTGTACACTTGCACATTAGCTGAGGGTTACGTTCAATATCTCGAACATCAAATAATATGGTGAAATGTATTTCTTTAAATGCTAATGGCCTGAATAACGTTCGTAAAAGGAACGCTATTGAGTGCTGGTTGAAAAACCTTGTACCAGACGTCATCTATTTGCAAGAAACCCATCACAAAGATCAGGCAGAGTCAGCTAAACTCTTCAAAAGCTGGGCGGGCTATAACATATCTGCTCCTGCCGGATGGCTCAGAGAGGAGTTTCCATATTAATAGGGAGACATGTAGGTTTTAATCTTGAAGGGACGTGCATAGACCCCAGAGGTAGATGGGCAGTTGTACACGGTAAATTAAACAATGTCAGTGTTATTCTTGCCACAATCTATGCACCAATTTTGTATGACCCTCAAGCTATTCTACAGGTAAAGCAGGCATTAACTGGTCTCTCTGGGCCAATAATTTGGGGGGGAGATTTTAATCTATTACAAAACCCTCGATTGGACTCCTCCAAGAAAGACCGCCGACAGAATAAACCCCAAGTTGCCTTAGCTGTCCAAAGTTGTAAAATAGACCTTGATGTTATTGACCATTGGCGAAATTTAAATCCTATTAAGCGCGAGTATTCATGCCACTCAGCAAAATATAATTCTGCGTCAAGACTAGATTTTTTTTTATCATCCCATGACTTAGTATTATATAATTACGCCCATCGACCTAACGCTTTTTCAGACCATGCAGCTCTTTGCATGGAGGTCAATTTGGGGAATTATGAAGCAAGACCTACAAGTAGATGGTTTTTTAATAAACTTAATCTCCTTGACCAACAATGGTGCACAGATATTAATGAAAAGATAGAGCAATTTTTTACACAGAATAGAGGTTCAGCCCCATTAAATATAATCTGGGATGCATTTAAAGCCACTCTACGTGGAATAATTACATCTAAAGAAATCCCCAAGCTGAGGACAAAAAGGGAGGAGAAAACCAAACTCCAAACTGAACTCTCACAGGCAACCCAAGAGCATTATAGGGTCAGATCTATGATCTCTGGTCACAAACTCCACGAGGCGAAGTGCAAGATGAAGGATTTTTATTATGATTTAGGCGAGACAAATAGCAACCTACATGCACAAAAGATATATGAGGAGAGTGAGTATACAGGAAAGTTGCTGGCCTGGCAATTTAAAGAAAAGCAGGTCCGCAATAGAATAGATCAGTTAATAGACCCCATCACTAAAATACAAGTTAAGACCACCACTTCCATCGGTGAGCTGTTTTTAAAACACTATGAGGGAATATATCAAGCGACTGAGGGGGCTACACCTGACTCTATCATGGAATTTCTACAGCCACTTGAAATACCTAAAATAGATGCTGAGGGTAAGAACTATCTTACCCAAGATTTCACACTATTAGAATTAGATGAAGTGATGGAGTCCTTCCCCAATGGCAAGGCCAATGGTGAGGATGGCCTTCCCATTGAATTTTTCAAAAAATTTGGGGGAACATTACGTAAAGAACTTCTGAAATTAGTTAATAACTTACTTCAAGGAAGTCCCCCACCGGATTCCTTTCATACAGCGGTGGTGGTCAGTATTTAAAAAAAAGGAAAGGACAAGGAAAATATAAATTCATACCGACCGATTAGCCTTCTGAATACAGATTACAAAATTTTTACAAAACTTTTAGCAAACCGATTAAATAAAATAGTAGGATCTCTGGTAGCCCACGATCAGTGTGGTTTCATTGCAGGCAGGCATCTCCATTCCAACACTACATTTTTATTGGAGGCACTAGATTATTTTAAAACTAATAAGGTGAAGGCTCAAATTTGGTTTTTAGATGCGGAGAAAGCCTTCGATCTAGTGTCTTGGGATTGCCTGTTTGCAATTTTACGTAGTTTTAATTTCCCGAATGTTTTTATCTCTCTTTTACGACAACTGTATATGAATTCAAGGGCACAAATTATCGTCAATAATACTAATATCGGGTCTTGTAAGGTCACTAGAGGCACGCGACAAGGATGCCCCTTGTCGCCAATTTTATTTGCATTATTTATTGAACCTCTCGCGATCGCCATCAGGAATCCTAAAGTTGACACAGCCCCAATATTAGGAATGACAAACATAAAATTATATGCGGATAATATTGCCCTTTTCATAGACTCCAAACCCTCAAGTCAACGGAAGATTTTAAAAATCTTCTCTGATTTCCAAAAACTAGGGGGTTATAAAATTAATGTAAACAAAACGGAAATTATTCTAGTTAACTGCACTATAGACACTTTAGCTCCAGAATTCAGGCGGACATATAACATGGATCCAAAGAGATATCTTGGAATATTTGTATCTGATAGCCTAGATGACCTTTTTGCACTTAATTTTTTACCTTTATTAAAAAAGGTGGGCTCACTTTTAGATCGCTGGAATTTACTACCCCTGTCTCTTATAGGGCGGGCATCGCTAATTCGGATGTCGGTATTACCCCTTTTTAATTTCCTTTTCAGTGCAATTCCCTGCGCAATCCAGGCCTCTTATTTTAAAAAAGTAGAAGCTTTGATCTCTTCTTTCTTATGGGCAAAAAAATCTCCCAGACTTGCATTGAGCACTTTATATTTATCATCCACACAAGGAGGGCTGTCCCTTCCAAATATTAGAGAATATTACTTTGCGACTTTTGCACATTATAGTTACAGGTTTTTTGTTTTAGATTCTTATGAGACAGATGATTTTTTTATGAAAAGGATGTTGTTGGAATTAAAAATCTATGACCCGGTCAGAACCACGAAAGATGCAAAAAAAGTACGATATAAATCCCTGCAGTGGATTTTTAAGGTGAAAACTCAGTTTTTTAAATTTTATGACTTACCTAATTTAAGTAATAAGACGAATTTAATAAATTTTAGCTTGGGAGATGCTGGCTGTATGGACAAAAATATATTAACTCTCTGGAAGGAGAATGGCTTTGAGAAAATTGAAGACTTCCTGTTGGGTAATAGATGGAAATCTTGGGATGAAATCCATAGCCAGTTAATCCACTCGTACTTTACGCTGAACTGGTCTTTTTTTAGGATAAATCCAAAACTTAGAGAACTCAATATAGGAAATGTATTTAATAAAGAAAATATTTCCACTATCCTTAATAACAAAATACAAAAGAAAATGAGTATCTGGATTAAAATATTAAAAGAAAGTAAATACCAGGACATTTACAGCAAGATTACTGAAAGATGGAAAAAGAGGGAAGATATTACAATTAATCAACAGGTATGGGATAAAATAAATACATTTAATAAAACAATTTTTCGAGGAGCAAATTTTAAACGTATGCAATTTTATAATAAATGGTTAATATATATAACCCCGTCCTTTTTACATAATATTTTCCCCCAAGTAGCCGACAAATGCTTCCGATGTGAAGGAAAAGGCACTTGGAAACACATTGTTTGGGAGTGTCCAAAAATCCAGGTATTATGGAAGGAAATAGAAAAATATCTTTCAATTGTCCTTAAAACTAATATTGTATTCGATGACCTAATTCCCCTCTTAGGCTGCTCTTCTATTCACACCCAACATGACGAGTCCCTTTTTATAGCTTCTTTAATAGCTAAATCCCTTATATTACAGTCCTGGAAAACAGATCTTGTCCCATCCTTCCAGGCATGGAAGGTAAAATTACTTCGAATCCAGGGTAGGGAAAGAAAATATGCTCTAAGATCAGGGGCTCTCAAAAAATATGATAAATATTGGAGTGGGTTTGATTCTTAAATTTGTCTTGTTACTACTTAACCAAGATCTATATTTTTCTGAAAATATTTATTAGTCTATTACGATTGTTTCGACTACGCACGAGGCACTTTACAACTTAGCTATGAAATATTAACTGAGAAGACGCTCAGTGTATTTAAATGCTACGTACTGTTTTAATTCTAACAAAATCTTTTGAATATTGGTGACATCCGATTGATTGTTTGCTCTTACAAAACTCTGCACTTTATAATTTAAATGTTAAAATGACAAATTGTATGGATGTTTTTAATATTATTCTCTCTCGTACTGTATTAATTGGATTTCAAATATGTCCTGTTTCTTATATTGTATTGTGATATTTGAACTCTCAATAAAAAAAATTAAAAAAAGGTGGCATCTTCGTGGACAAAAACGCAGGGCGGGATTCATTCAACCCCCTGTTAGACTCGTTTTTTGTGCCCTTCTGCCCTCTGTTAGACTCATTTTTCCCTTGTTTTTCTGCCCTTCTGCCCCCTGTTAGACTCGTTTTTTGGGCCCTTGTGCCCTCTGTTAGACTCATTTTTCCCTTGTTTTTCTGCCCTTCTGCCCTCTGTTACACTCGTTTTTTGTGCCCTTCTGCCCTCTGTTATTCCCTTGTTTTTGTGTCCTTCTGCCCTCTGTTGGACTCGTTTTTTGTGCCCTTCTGCCCTCTGTTAGACTCAATTTTCCCTTGTTTTTCTGCCCTTCTGTCCTCTGTTAGACTGGTTTTTTGTCCCCTTCTGCAGTCTGTTAGACTCGTTTTTCCCTTGTTTTTCTGCCCTTCTGCCCTTTGTTAGACTGCTTTTTGTGCCTTTCTGCCCTCTGCATCACCACATCATCACTCAGCGCTACCCCAGCATCACTCAGCACCACCACATTATCACTCAGCACCACCACATTATCACTCAGCACCACCACAGCATCACTCAGCACCACCACAGCACCACTCAGCACCACCACAGCATCACTCAGCGCCACCCCAGCATCACTCAGCACCACCACAGCACCGCTCAAGGCCACCCCAGCATCACTCAGCACCACCACAGCACCGCTCAGCGCCACCCCAGCATCACTCAGCACCATCCCAGTATCACTCAGCACCACCACAGCACCACTCAGCATCACCACAGCACCACTCAGCACCACCACAGCACCACTCAGCGCCACCCCAGCATCAATCTGCGCAACCATTCAACAACAACTGGCTCAAATATGTTCTCTCAATGTTTCAAACTTTATTACAAATGTCACAAAAAGATGTTAATATTTCACTTCTGTTCTTGGATTTTCATCACAATAAAATACACTGAACATAATCTTCACAAAAGTTATTTACAAAAGTTTAAGCTATTGCCATTATAAATTAAAATCACTTTTATTTAAGTATTAATTATTTAAGAAAATTAAAAGCCATTGTAATTTGTAATATCAATACAGCTAAGTCACGTAAATACAAAACATGTTGCATTACAAATGCTATAGGTGTCACATTTGCGAAAGTTATAACTATTGGCATTGTAAATGACAAAGCTTTTAATTTAGCTATTTTCAAAACCAACACATAAATAAAAAAAATTGTCATTTACAAGACCAATAGCTCAAACTTTCCTAATGCGAGACCTATTGCATTGAAAATGCTTGTTTTTATATCTGTCAGTGCTTCCTGTTGAGGTTTAATTTTCGTGACAGGCGCCTCATTGCCTACTTGTAACTATTCTCTGACCCTGCTTCAAGGGTCAGAGCAGGGTCAGAGAATAGTTGCAAGTAGGCAACGAGGCGCCAGGAAGCACTTACAGGCTTACAGCAGCAGGTGCCCAAGTTGAAGTTAATTTCTTTGTAACCCTTTTGTAAAAGGTTACAAAAAATTAGCTTCAACTTTTGCACCTGCTGCTGTAACCCTGTAAGTGCTTGGCTGAAAATTCGTCCCCGCTGATTCGCGGATTTTACCGCGATTCCGCGAGATTCGCGGATCGCGAAATCGTGGAAAATCTGCAAAGTCCGCGAGCGGAACGAATTTTCAGCCCATGCTTAGAAATTATATGAGGGGGTGGCTATCTCTACAATGGCTTTAAGATCACAAAGGATCACTCACTTAATATCTCGGGATCCTCACTGATGCAAGATACTCCCTTGCTCAGGAACAGAAGGAAGTCAAATCGAAGGCCCTGGCCCGTCAGATGACTCTGTCAAAATGATCAAGTACAACGTCCGCCGCTCAGATCAGGCTGGAACAAGGCCTCTATGATCATCAGGCCACCATAGCTGATAGCTCATAAAGTAGCTTACAAATGCACGTTCATTTTTGGCCTTTCAAGTAAAAGGCAAATTACGTAATTCAGCGCACAAAGTTTTGCCATTGAAATAATACCATAGCTAGGACTTCCTCCAAATGGCATGCTAACCTTACGCATTGAATTCACTGGGTAAATAGGATAAAACATGAACAACAACTCACAAAGATATACAAATAAAATTATTTTTTGCATTTGTTGGAGCAAACGTTACCCAAAACCTTCTGAGGAGTAACCTGGTTTAAACACTTAGGGGGCAGTATGTATTGATGAAGCATATTTGTAAGGAACCAATTATGAGCAAACACTCACAGTTTGGATCTGGTGCGATTTCAAGCATAGGTGACGGTCCTCAGAAGCCACAAAATCAATTTGACCGGCAAGCACCTATAAAGTAGCTATGCTTGGAGTTCCTTTTACATACACCTGATGAAAAAAAGGAATTAGCTGGGTTCTGTTTTAGCTTCTGTTTCGTCGTATGGCGGTATAGAAAACTATGCCATAGAAATCATTATGTGGGTGCTTTTTTCGATCCACACTGTAGGCAATATTATTGTGTGGGTGTTTTTTTCCCAAACCACACCATCAGAAATTATCATCATGTGGCGACGATCCCAGCTCCATAACAATACTCCCACCCCCATAGCTGAAGAAACGTCTTCACCTGGCGTCAACAACACTTTTGTCCTAACCCGTCCACATAACACACTTTTGTTGCAGACCTTGACTAGTGTTTGGAGAACTACTTCAGCTCCTCAGCCCAATAGATGCCCACAATAGAAGCACTAGAGCGCAACCTAATGACAGGGACGGGCCAAAACATAAACAGGAAATCACCACTATCGAACAACAACAACTTCCGCTATCAATTTATTTCACCAACCGCCGGCGCCCTTATGAATTTCTGCCAATCACAAGGGAATCTCTGCGTGACAGTCATATCCCCATGTTCTGCCTATCATCACTTTATTGATGCATTTCAGACAATTATTGCAACACTAAGTGAGCATTTATATTGAACTCTTACAATATATACCCTTCTAAACACAACCTTCTCCTTTTGAAAAATCGCAGACCTGTGTTTCCACTGGCCGGCACACTGTAACTTCCTCTGCTGGGCCGTAAGCTCCGCTAAACATCAGGCAGCCTTGCCTGACTACTGTATTTCTCGAGGCGGCGGTTCTGGCCGATCCCAGCGGCTCGTCACAAATGCTGGGTGGACTCCCGCTCCTCAATGCTCGCAAATGCGGTGTGGGCTCCTGCTTCTAAATACTTGTAAATGCGGGGTGGGCTCCCGCTTCTCCATGAGCCCAGATGCGGACTCACTACTTTAGAAACAAGCTTTGGTAATGCAATAGAACTCGCATTTACGTGAGTCCTATTGCATTTTAAAAGGGAGTACGGGCGGGCAAAAAGGCACAAACAGGAGTGCAGGGAGGTTGATGGTGTCCCAAGAAGTCATGGATTGCGGGAGGGGATGGGGGAGGCACGGGAACAAAATAGTGTTTACAATAAAAGGGCCGATAGCCATGGAAGGAAACAAATGACAACATGGCCGTCAGGAGGGGGGACTAACAAGACTAAAACCAATGGGAAGGCTGCATTTAGGACCTAAGCCAATACCAAAAATGGGTGTAGAGTGGGTTGAGCTTAAAAAAATCTTCCACGCTATAGTATATAATGCATGTCTCAACGAGACATCGCAAGCAAAGCCTAGGCGAGACCTAAAAAGGGATCCAACTGGGTTCAGAGAGGCATCAACTGAAAGTGCCCCTGCATAACAAGGCCTTCATCCATGTTCTATCGCTAAAGCAGGGATACCCGTCAAGATATTGATTAGTGTCTACCTTAGCTTTTGGCTGCAGGAGGATTGTGTTGGAAATTGCCCTTTATGTAGGGTAATTCCCACAAATTTCTTTCACTGCTCCAATTGTTTTTTGTTGGCTTAGGACTCTGTGCACTTTACCACTGCTAACCACCTTGTGCTCTCTGCTCTAAACATAGTAATATTGACTCATCCCCAATTTGCATATTTAATTTACTTATTAGTCCTTAGTAAGTAAATTAAATGTGCCTGCAATTGTACCCTGTGTGTGCAATTTAAACTGTCATTTCAACCTGGCAAATTAACCCTATTGCCAGGCCTAATCCTTCCTATTTAATGCATACAAGTCACTCCTAGTGTAGGCCCTAATAGCCTATATGATAGGATACAGTGTGCTTCAAGTAAGACATGTGCTTTTAATATTTACATGTCCTGGTAGTGAAAAATGCTTTCATTCTTTTTTCATTACTGCAAGGCCTACCTGTTCCATAGGATAACATTGGAGTTATCTTATTACATTTTATTAACCCTGGGCAAAGCACTACGCTACGCTCGCGTAGTTTGCGCTACTTCGCACTACGCAAATTGCACGTAGCACAGTGCAAACTTGCGTAAGGTAGTGCAGCGGTCATTTTCTGCTTGCTCGCGGTTCTCAACGTCAAGTTGGCAACCGCGAGCAGGCAAAAAGACATCACGGCGATACTTTTTCCTCATTCGCGATCAGCAACATCAAGTTGCCGATCGTGAGCCTGGAAAATAAACCTCCCAGTGAGATTCTCAATTCCGGGGAGGTCAGGTTTCTCATTGCGAGTGGTCGAGTATGCTCGCGACCGCTCGTGATGAGAAACTACCAGTCCGCGTTGAGAAAGCTGCAGCTCGAGTAAAAATCTACTTGAGCGGCAGTAAAAGACAGCTCGCACTGTGCAAGATGCAGTTTCAATGATTGCACCGTGCGGAAAAGCATCCGGCACTGTGCAATCATCGCGAAAGGGCACTATGCAGTTCCCATAGTGCTACGTGTAGCTTGCATAGTGCGAAGTGCACTTCGCTTAGCTACGCTTAGCGCTACTTCGCGAACTATGCCCAGAGTTACATTTTATACGTGTAAATCCAAAAGGGAATAGGTAAGCAGCTCATGTTTGGTGTCTCTGGAACTCTAATATAAAATCCTATCTTATATTGAAGTAAAATTTGAAATTACAATTTTGAAAATGCTACTTTTAGAAAGTTATCATTTTCCTACCTCATCCCTTTGGTGTCGGCAGCCTGTCTCTGGGTTACATTTCTGAGTGTAACTGACAGTAGTGCTTTGTGTATTTCTCCTAGGCAGCCACACAGAATATGGAACTTACGTGTGCCTGGATGGGTCATCACTGGCAGGATGGAAGGGAAGAGCACGACACAGCCCAACTTGCACCTGAATAGGCTGTGTTCTGCCACCACCCAGAGGATTGCATGCCCTCCGTAGTTAGTCTTAACTGGAGCCTGGACAAGGAAGGCAGGATGTCTGGCGACCTTAAAGGCACAAATGGGTATAAGTACTGGACCACAGACACCAACTCTTCAGTACAGTTCTGGACCTGTGGATACTCTGCCAGGAAGAAGGACTGCTGTGCTGCTACAAGGAATGCCACTCTGCTGGACTACTTCTCCAAAGGAAGTGCTGCCCTGCTGTGCTACCCCGCAATCCTCTTACCTGGGCGAAGAGAGACTGAACCTACAAATGTACTCTTGAACTCAGGTCACTAGAGTGACTCCAAAGGCAAGTCTGCTGGCCTCCTGATTTGAGCCTCAGGGACATAAAAGGCTCCCCAACATCCTGCATTAGCCCCTGGACCCAGATGCAGGGAGTTCCTGACTCCCATGTGGTGCCCGCCAGGTCCTGGAACCTTGGTGTGACTATTGGAACCGGAATTCAGGATTTTCGGCTCTTTGCAATTATGAACGGGCCCATTACATCAAGACCTCAATATTCACACTGTGAATCAAAGCAAAACTCCGGCAGCCACCTCATCTCACTAAGGTTTCGATGTCTATTGGGGGATTGCCAACTCGAAGTTCCAGCGACGCCCGCCTGCTATGCCTGGCTGGCTCTAAGCGCTAAGCTGACCACCTCCCTGCTTCTTGAGGCCCTCTCTAATGCGAGCGGGACTCTTCGCATGAATTTGAGAAGGTAAAGTTCAGCGAACCCAACCTGGTCACTGTAGCTGACCTGCCAACCATCGCCACCAGCCTGAAGGCGTGACTTTAACCCAGTCCAGCATGACCAGAAATCCCAAATTAGCATTTTGGGCTTTTTGGCACTATTTTCACTAAAAACATTACAATCATAACTCTGGTTCTACTGGTTGGATTTTACTAAGCTGGTATGGGATCAATTTGTGGTGTGTTTAACTGTGCTACTGTTTGAAGTGTTGCATAAATACTTTACACATTGCCTCACTTCTTTGTGCCAACCTACCAGAGGATTGAGCACAGGTTAGGTTGGGGTTTGCTTCTAACTTCACCCTGACAAGGATTGTGGTTGCTGCTTGATCAGAGCCCACACCCTAGTCAACCAACAACACAATTTCACACACTGAGTAGTCTGTGGTGCATACATTTCATTCATGATGCATGAGATTTAAAAGTTTATTCTACTTTCAGAGGGTAGTCAATTTAAGTCAATGAAAATGAGCAAGCTGGGGGAATAATATGTAGTGCAAATTGAGCAGATTTTAGTATGTCTTTAAGAATAGCGTTCATACATTTGCGATCTGAGAGTACCAGAACTTGGACCAAGGAGATTTTCAATGATGTTCCTAGACAGGCAGGTTTGGAGAATGACCACCCATTATAGACGTTCCAGGGGGGTCTAGGTTATGCTTTTATTTGAGAAAATATTTTTTAGAAGATCTTAGGAACTGACTAGAAAGTGCCCTCTTACAGTGAGTTTTTAATAATTTTGAGGATTACAAAAGGTACGGTGGAGGTACAGGGACACTTTTTTAAAACATTCTTTATTGGTTAATAAAGACAATAAAGCCCTGAGATCAAAAACAAATAACCATAAACATATGCCATATAAAAACCTTGGTACAGAAAGGTACAGTTCTACAGTCGGACTACAATTCGTAAGTAATGATTGAATGTCATGAGATGCAAAAGTTAGCTGCAGAAGTCCACAGAAACCAAAGCCAAGTGACAAATGAGTGAGTGTGTGACAGTCAATCAGAAATATATGTGAAAGAGGAGCCCGGAAGGGTCCAAGAAGGTAGACAACAGTCCACCCGAAACGTCAAGGTCTTCACCCAGTTTGTCATCAGTCCTGCATTTTTTCAATATCACCTCCTGAGCCACAGCCCCTTTCTCCACTTTATGCTTCCAATGTTTCAGACTTGGGTCAGCTGTACCCATCCAAGTGATCGCCATGCGTCATTTGGCCAAAATCAAAAGCAGGTTCAGCAACTTAAAATCCATCTCCTGGCCCTTATCATGATGGATATCCTCATTAAGCAAAGAACTGGGTCTGGTGGACAATAAATTGCCACTATCGCTGTCACCCTCTCGATCACCTGGTTCCAGAATCCACACACAAGGGTACAATGCCGTGCAAGGTGCAAAAAGGATGCTGTCGGATGGTTGCATCAATGGCATCGCTGGGGCCTGGAGGGATCAATCCTGTGTATGCGATGGAGATAGTGAAAGTGAGTATATTTAAACCTAGCCTTACTTGAAACCGTGCGAACCAACCCACACATATATGACCATTGCAAATCCCCTATCTCAATCCCCACCTTTCCAGTTCAGGCTGCCCAAGGGGGAAAGGCCTGACCACTGGGCCTTTAACTAGGCCGGGTCACCCCTCCTGCTCCCATCGCCTCCTGCTGCCGCTGCTCCAAGCGACCCAGCAGCCGCTGAGCCGCCCGCCTGTGCCGTTTTCCCGCCGCTGCCTCCCGCGGCCCCACCCACCTTCAACCCATTGGCCGCCCCGCTCCCGCCACCCAGCTGACCCGCCCTCTCGGCTCCTGATTTAAGGGGGTCCGCAGTGCGTGTGCTGGAGTGACCACTGTGCCTTTAACTAGGCCGGGTCACCCCTCCTGCTCCCATCGCCTCCTGCTGCCGCTGCTCCGAGCGACCCAGCCGCCGCTGAGCCGCCCGCCTGTGCCGTTTTCCCGCCGCTGCCTCCCGCGGCCCCGCCCACCTTCAACCCATTGGCCGCCCCGCTCCCGCCACCCAGCTGACCCGCCCTCCCGGCTCCTGATTTAAGGGGGTCCGCAGTGCGTGTGCTGGGGTGACCACTGTGCCTTTAACTAGGCCGGGTCACCCCTCCTGCTCCCATCGCCTCCTGCTGCCGCTGCTCCGAGCGACCCAGCCGCCGCTGAGCCGCCCGCCTGTGCCGTTTTCCCGCCGTTGCCTCCCGCGGCCCCGCCCACCTTCAACCCATTGGCCGCCCCGCTCCCGCCACCCAGCTGACCCGCCCTCCCGGCTCCTGATTTATGACGCCCCCAGAGCGACCGCGCAGCGGACGCGCGCAGCGGGAGCACCGATTGAGCGCCGAAGGTGCGCCAAAGGTAAGCCCGTTTGCGCCCGTCCGCGCCTGGACCGCGCCCAGTGGCAGGGCCCCTGGCCCCCACCGACGGAAGCCGACCCGACGGACCTACAATGCCACCGAACTCAACGCACTCAACACCGGACGAACGCCGGGCTGGTACCGAGCCACACCGAGACGCACCCACGGACCCTTCAGCTGCCACTCCTGCAAGTTCACCTGCAACCGGACCCACGCCACACCAGCACCCACCAAGCCGAACTCCAGCAACACCCACCTGAAGTGCATCCTGCTCAACACCCGCTCCGTCCACAGACACGCCGTCGAGCTCTGGAACCTGCTCGACAACACAGCCCCAGACGTCGCCTTCCCCACGGAAACCTGGAGGAACGCCTCCTCAGTGCCCGACATCGCCATCGCCATCCCGGACGACTACAAGATCATCCGGAGGGACCGCGTCAACCAGACAGGAGGAGGCATCGCCATCATCCACAGGAACACCATCCGCATCACGACCGACACCGACGATACCCTCGCACCCGCTGAACACCTGCACTTCCAGATCCACGTCAACCCCAAGACCACCCTCAGAGGCACCCTCATCTACAGACCCCCGGGACCACGCACACAATTCAGCGAAGACATCGCCGACTTCATCAGCCCGCACGCCCTCCCCTCCGCCGACTACATCCTCCTCGGGGACCTCAACTTCCACCTGGAGAACAACAACGACCGCAACACCACCACCCTGCTGGACAACCTCGCCAACCTCGGACTCAAGCAACTGGTGACCACCCCCACCCACTACGCCGGACACACACTCGACCCGGTCTTCTCTTCCAGCAAGGACATCGCCTTCAGCCACGCCACGGGACTCCACTGGACGGACCACAGCTGCGTCCACTTCAGCTTCAGAAGGACCACGTTCCACCATCACCAGCAACAGGTTCCCCGCAGCTGGAACAAGATCACTGCAGACAGGCTCACTACTTCCCTGAGCAAGAACCCTCCCACCAGCACAACGAACCCCAGCCAAGCGGCCACCAACCTCACGAAATGGATCAGCGACTGCGCAGACGACCTCGCCCCTCTGAAGACCCCGCCGAGCAGACCCGGCAGCAAGAAAGCACCATGATTTAACGACGAACTCAAGAGCTCTAAGAAGAACTGCAGAGCACTCGAGAAAACCTGGCGCAGAGACCCAACACCGGACAACATGACTGCCCTCAAGCTCGCCACCCGAAAACACCACCAACTGATCCACGCCACCAAGAAAACCGCATTCAAGGAACGACTGGACAACAACGCACACAACAGCAAAGAACTCTTCAACATTGTGAAAGAGCTCTCCAACCCCAACGCCGGAAACAACGACATCCCCCCTTCGCAAGACCTCTGCAACTCCCTCGGCTCCTACTTCCACAACAAGATCGCGGACATACACAACAGCTTCTGCACTCAACCGACGCACGCCACGACCGAACCACCGCCCCCCACAACCACCCTCCGCGCCTGGACCCCGATCAGCACCGAAGACACCGTCCACACGATGAACTCCATCCACTCCGGATCTCCGACAGACCCCTGCCCTCACCACATCTTCAACAAGGCCGACGCTGTCATCGCACCCCACCTGCGGGACATCATCAACACCTCCTTCGACACCGCTACCTTCCCGGAGAGCTGGAAACACGCCGAACTCAAAGCCCTACTTAAGAAGCCATCAGCCGACCCCACCGACCTCAAGAACTACCGCCCCATCTCGCTGCTCCCGTTTCCGGCAAAAGTCATCGAGAAGACCGTCAACAAGCAACTGGCCGCCTTCCTCGAGACGAACGGCTCCCTCGACCTCTCGCAGTCTGGCTTCCGGGCCAACCACAGCACCGAGACCGCCCTGATCGCAGCTACCGATGACATCCGAGCCCTGCTCGAGAACAGAGAAACAGCGGCCCTCATCCTCCTGGACCTCTCCGCGGCCTTCGACACTGTCTGCCACCGTACCCTAGTACAGCGCCTCAGCAACGTCGGAATCCAGGAGAAGGCACTGGAGTGGATCATCTTCTTCCTCGCCGGAAGGACACAGGGAGTCCGCCTCCCCCGTTCATATCGGAGGCCACCGAAGTCTTCTGCGGCGTTCCTCAAGGCTCCTCGCTCAGCCCAACACTCTTCAACGTCTACATGAGCCCCCTCGCAGCCATCGCACGCCAGCACAACCTCAACATCATCTCCTACGCCGACGACACCCAGCTGATCCTCTCCCTCACCAACGACCCCGCCACCGCCAGAGCCAACCTACACGAAGGGATGACAGACGTTGCCAAGTGGATGATGAACAGTCGCCGGAAACTGAACTCGGACAAGACGGAAGTCCTCATCCTGGGATCTTCACCCTCCGCCTGGGACGACTCCTGGTGGCCCCCCGCCCTGGGCAGCGCACCCAAACCCACAGACCACAAACGCAACCTGGGCTTCATCCTGGACTCCTCCCTCTCCATGACCAGACAAGTCAACGCCGTCTCCTCGTCGTGCTTCAACGTCCTGCGCATGCTACGTAAGATCTTCCGATGGATCCCCACCGAGACCAGGAAGACGGTCACCCAGGCCCTCGTCACCAGCCGTCTGGACTACAGCAACTCCCTCTACGCCGGAACCACCGCCAAACTCCAGAAGAGACTCCAGCGGATCCAGAACACCTCAGCACGACTCATCCTGGACATCCCCCGCCGCAGCCACATCTCCGGACACCTGAGAGACCTGCACTGGCTCCCGGTCAACAAGAGAATCACCTTCCGGCTCCTCACCCACGCACACAAAGCCCTACACAACCAAGGCCCCGGATACCTCAACAGCCGCCTCAACTTCTACGCTCCCAAACGCCAGCTTCGATCGACCAACCACGCCCTCGCCGCCGTCCCCCGCATCCGAAGAGCCACCACAGGAGGAAGGTCCTTCTCCTACCTGGCCGCCAAGACTTGGAACTCCCTTCCGACCCACCTCCGCCTGACCCAAGACCACCTCGCCTTCAGGAAGCAGCTCAAGACCTGGCTGTTCGAGCAGTAGCGGACCCCCTCCCCCCAGCGCCTTGAGACCCTCCGGGTGAGTAGTGCGCTATATAAATGCATTGATTGATTGATTGATTGATTGATTGATCCTGTCCCCCTTCGGCCGTCATGGCCGGATCCAAGTGTGTGACCGTATGCGGCCCCCCCACCCATATCCAAATAGGCCTAAAAAGTATATGACATGGGAGGGGCTTCCAGAAAAGAGACCCAGAAGTCCCTAGTGTTCGTCGAAAGGCTGGCATGCTGAAGGAAGCATCCCGGTTCCAAAGTAAAAGGATCCCAGCTGTCTCAAAGTAAATTAATTCCTGGTTAGGGAAGAGATCCCCCAAGGTATCACAGCCCCAAACATGTCATGGGGCTATGTCAACTGAATTAGTGAGCTCCCAAAAATGTATGTACCTGGTAAATGGTGCCCTTTTTAATACCAATTTAACCATGTGCTCCCACAACTGTGTCATGTGTCACACCAAGACAGGAATCAAACCAATCCCTCTACCCTCTGTCATTAGGTACTGGTGCAGAAAGAGTGCCTGGGAGTCATCCCGCAACAGTTTCATCTCCCAAGTGTCCCTCTCTGGGAGCCAATGTGCCTCATGCTGAATCTGGGAGGCCCTCCCCCCCCTTAGTGCCTTCAGACCCTCGAGGGTGAGTGGTGCACTTTACAAATGCTCTGATTGATTGATTGATATTCAAAATTGGGAACTGTTAATTCCCTCTCCTCCAAGTGGTGAAACAGGATGTGTCAAGCAACCCTGAAGCGGCCACCTGCCCAAGCCAAAGAAGAGATCATGGAGTCCAGTTGACAAAAGATGGTCGGGGGAATTTGGCTGAAAAAGTGTTGAATGCAGTAAATACTGCACTGTAATAGGACCTATATAGAAATTGCTACATGCAAGGGAGAGTAGGAGAGTGTTCCAAAATGGAATGGAGAACAGAAGCCCCCCAAGAACTCTGGAGATGTTGTATTGCAACCTTATGTGCGACCATCATGCCCAAATACCGGATGCTGTCTGCATCCCAATGCAAGGGTAAAGCCAGTAAGGACGTAGCTTTAAGGGCCATAGCACTCCTAGTGGTAAGATCAAGGACTTTCGATGGTTAATAGGAAGACCTGACACCTCCCTGAACCTGTCGAGGGTCTAATAAGTGTGGAAGTGAATGTTGCAGCGCAGATAGATAAAAGAGCGTGTTGTCAGCATTGAAGCATACAAGATGAGTGGTGGCTCCCACAGGAATCCTCCAAGGAGCCTAATCCAGAAGGCCATAGGCCCATGGCCAGAGCAAAGATGAGCGGGTACACTGGGTATCTCTGGCATGTGACCCTACTGATGGGCAAGGGGTCCAAACAGAATGTACACACCCTCACTCTGGCGTCAGGCCATGTGTACAGCATCCAAACCTAGGAGCGAAACCATAGACCAGTCCTCATAGCGCCAGGACGTGCATCAGGTATGGCCACTCCACAGTGTGGAAGGCCTTTGCAATACATATTGAAACAATGGCAAGGTTCTCTTCTCTATGGTCCACCTCGTGCAAGACATGGGTCAGCAGCCTTAAATTCATAGTGGTATTGTGTCTGGGGGCAAATCCACATTAATGTTCTTGGACCAAGTGGGACACAAGTGGACCCAGCTGGAAAGCGAGAGCCTTACAAAGTATTTTGGTGTCCGTATTAACCATGCACAAGGGCCTCTAGGAAGAGGGATCCGAGCCGTCAGAACCTGGTTTAGGCACCATGGAGATATAACACTCCTGCATAGTTTCAGTTAGAACCCCGGCACAATGAGCCTCTGGATATACTTCTAGCAGGTGCTGGGTGACGGAGGGGAAAATACCAGGTAAAACTCCACTGATAGGCCATCACCACCCGGCGCCTTGCCATGAGGTAATTGTCAGAACCCTACACATACCTCTTCTAAGGTGAGATAGGCATCCAGATCCGTGGACCACCTCTCCCTCCAGGAAAGGCAGGGGCATGAGACCCAGAAAAGTGCAAAGGCGAGCTGGGGCTGACAGATGAGGGCTGCGATAGATGCACTCCAAGTGAGTCCTAAAGGTCTCAGTGATGCCCCGCTGAGTGCAAACTCCCCGCTGAGTCCCCCACATGGAGCACCAGTAAACAAGAAGCCTCCCATCTAAAGAACCAGGCCAAGAGGATGCCCGAAGTTTCACCTGATCTGTGGAGGAGCTGACGATACGATCGAAGAGTAATTTTACGAAACGCTCAGGCACGGAGATATTATCAGGCTCATTTGAAAGAAGTCATCAATAAAGGTCGAGGGGCTTCTAGAAGCAGTGATCTGTAGTAAAGTGTGATGTCCACCTCCTGAAAGAATGACTATATGGAAATGTTTCTTTGTGATACATTTGGAGCACCACTTGACAGGTTAGGTTTCTCGTAAATATTTAGAATTTTCTCTGAGATGGTGTTGGCAATGTTGCCCACAGTTTTACCTTAGCATTGAACAGTGGCTATTCACCACAGGCTTATTCGTAGCTTGACTGTTTGGAAAACTGCTGTAAGTCAGCTTCTTGCCTCAGTGATCTGATTATAAAGAAATTAGCTTTCATGTGGCATATAATATCTTAATGTATTGTTTTCTTCATATTTTCTAATTATTACTTTGCAGGTATTAATGACTGTGGAATACCAAGACAGAGACTTTATCTTTCATGGATCTGTGAATGAAAGGAATGAGATTGCTGATGTTTAAGGTGACTTATTGTAACATTTTGTTAGTTGTATATGAGTATTTCCTCTGATTTCTAAGTTCTTCAAAGAGCTGCTGTACTGAAATGTTCTTCAGGGGCTTCAGGAGTCTATGTATATTAGCATCTTTTTTAGAAAATGTAACCAGAATAGTATGACTAGTAACACATAGTGATCCCAAAAAATGTTGGTTAACAGGCATATCGACTTTGAAGGTGTCAGGTATTTCCTCAGTTTCATGGTGATAGGGAGGTGTAGGAAACGGGGTTACTGGTTAAGGGGGGTGAAACCAGGGGGTGGGAGTAACTGGCATAATTCTCTCTCGCATAATTACTCCAATGTTACTCATAATTACGTGTAATTACATGGCCAGCATATTCCAGTGTTTATTGCTAAATTCCTACTGCAAAATACACCCTTGCATCCAAAATGGACAAGAGGATGCATTTTGCACTGCGTAAATAAAGACATGAACCGCAGTACCCAGCAGCCACTCTCTTTCTGAGTTCGTAGTTCCCGTGCTCCTACAGTAGGATTTTTTGGCCCAAATTTGTCTTAATTATTTAAGCTGGGGTAATTGCATCATTTTAAAGATTTTGCATCACAAGAGTAATGTGCAATTGTTGAAATGACTCCGCTTGCTCAAGCATGATTAACACTTCGCCCAGGCCTACTTAAAAACCCTACTCAAGCAGCATCCACAGTTCTTGTCAGGGTAAAACACAAGCAAACCTCAAATTACCCTGTGCTTAACCCGCTGGTAGCTTGGCACATAATCAATCGGGTTTAACTTACAGGAAATGTGTAAAGTATTTATGCAGCACTTCAAGCAGTAGGAAAGTGGAAACATAACACAAGAAAAGTCGCACACCAACTTTAAAAAAATGTAATAAAATATTTGAGATGAAAACAACAAAAATCCAATTTGTGGACCTGAGATGTGCAATAATAAATCTTTAAAGAAAAAATTGTGCTTAAAAGCACCAAGCAACATTATCTGGTTGTGCCTGATCGGGACAAAGTAACAAGTTAAGCTGATAGACCATAGGTCAGTTACAGGCACCAAGTTAGTCCAGCTGAACAAATTACGTTACATCCTGGTTGCAAGAGTGTTGCGACATCCCGCGTCGGTTCTGGGAGTTGCAGGGATGGGATGCGAGGTCCTGTGTGGTGGATGCATCATGTAGTGGTGATTCCGAGGATTGGTGGGGCTGCGAGGCATTGCACTGAGGATGCTGTGCCGGGATGCGTCACGGCAGATACCATGCGGAGCCATGCTGCATTAGTTCTTCAAGAACTACAGCTGGACTGGCAGGGCACTTTCAGGCCCACTTTTAAGGGTCCAGAACTGAGGGGAGACAACTTGGGGGGCAGGATTTAAAGTAGGCAGAGTCCAGGAGCTGGGTTCATTGTGGTTGGAGCCTATTCTGTGCATGGGGCTTTAATCAGGAGGTCAGCTACTAGCCCTTGGAGGCACTCTGGTGTTCCTGGGTTCAATATGCAGGTCCAGTCCTTCTGACTCAGGCAGCAGAGCAGAGGAGTAGCAGTCCTTCTTGCAGCAGAGCAGCACACTAGTCATTTTTCTGAGTCTTCCAGAGGTCGAGGTGTGTACTGAAGAGGTGGGTCTGAGGTCCACTATGTATCCTTGGAGCAAGCTTTGAAGTAGGAGACTTTCCAGAGGCTTACACCCACTAAAATCTCTGGAGCTTCCTCCATGCCTCCGTTCCTCACTGCCATGGCCCAAGCTTTTCTGGGGGCACAAAAGTGTGAAATCCTTTGTGAGTGTACACAAGACCAACTTCCAGCTACACCTAGTCATGTGACCGCGGATACAGGTTGCAGGCAGCATATAGTAGGGACAAGAGAATGTCAATTTTCCAAAAGTGGCATTTTCAGAAATGTGACTTAAAATCCAACTTTACCAATAAAGAGTGTTTTAAATTTCAACTACTTAGATATCAAAACCAACATCTCTACCTGCTTGCAATTGAAAGTTATAACCCATTAATTGTAAGAAGGTAACCCAATGTTTTCTTATAGGAGCGGTAGGCCTTACAGTAGTGAAAAATGAATTTCAGAGTTATATTTCTACCAGGACTTGCAAAAGTTAAACATGCATGTCCAACTTTTTAAATACACTACACTATTGACTGTTTGGGGCCTACCATAGGGGTGACATATAGTTATTAAACAGGGTGGTTTAGGTCTGCCAAAAGGCTAATTTCGACACACACATGCTGCAGTTACCGAACTGGGACATGTTTGAAAGGCTACCTGGGTGGGTAGCACAATAAATGCTGAAGGCCCACTAGAAGTATTTAATTTACAGGCTCTGTGTACACGTAGTACCTGTTTTCTAGGGATTTATAAATAAATTAAATAAACCATTTGGGGATAAGTGAATTGCAACATGTTTTAAAGAGTGAGCTAAAGCACTTTAGCATTGGTCAGTGCTGCTAAAGTACACAGAATCCTAAAGCAAATAAAAACACCATCAGCAAACATGGAGGAGTAAGGCAAAACATTTGTGGGGGAGACGAATATCCTGATGCTGCCAGGACTAAGAGGAGGCAAGTTGAGAGAGGACAGGAAAACTTCAGATTTCTTTTTGTGTTGTTGATAGTGGACTCCTAATGAAATTCCAGGGATGATGAAGTCTCAGAGTAAGATGTTAGTTGTGCATTGAATTGCTGCTGAAATTAGTAGCTATTAATTTTATCTAGGACATTTATGCCTAGATGCATCAAACGGAATTGCATTCGCAAACGGTGCAAATCGCTTTTTTCGGCCGTTTGCGAATGCAATTGACTAATTTGGAATGCATCATGCATTTCGCAATTTTAGGAATTGCAACCATGTTGCAATTTCTAAAATTGCGATTGCATTTAAGAAATCGCAATTAGAGATTTCTTAAATGCAATGCATGATCATTTTTAAATTGCGAATTCGCAGTTTGGAAGGGGTAAAATAGCATGAAATTGAACTTCATGCTAATTTACCTAAAACTATCAAATATGCACAAATTGCATTTTTGGAAGTTTACATTTACACACACACATGCCCTTGGGGCATGTGTGTGTGTAAATTGGATTTAAAGTTACATTTCAGGGGTGCAGGGAGGGGTTCTTTGGACCCCCCCCTGCACCCTTGAAATTGCATTCACATTTTGCGAATCGCAATTTGAAATTCGCAAAATGTGATTGCCTTCCCATTCATTCAAATGGGCCTTTTGGCCCATAGGAATCAATGGGAAGGCTTTTCCTTAATTGCGATTCGCAAATTGAGAATCGCAATTAAGGAAAAATACCGATTCGCAAAAATAATTGCGAATTGTTCATGCATTGCCGTTTGCGATTTCTAAATTGCGATTTCTTAATTTTCACAATTTAGGAATCGCAAAAGGCAACAATGATGCATCTACCCATTAGTCTTTGAGCAGCAGGGCTGTTGATATGTTTTTGCTGTGCATTAGTTTTATCATCCCAGACAAAAGCATTAAGGAGAGGAATAATCTCTTTTAACATATGACAACGAGGCCCAATCCACTTTCTATTCCTGAGTCATCATATGGTACTAGGATGTCAACTGAAGGAGCAGTCAATGAGCAGATTAGAGTTCAGATGGCGTTTTGATTATTATATAGATGACAGAAATTGAATTCTGTCTTCTATACATTGCCCCAGCCATGGTTTCTTTACAGAGGATGGTGTCTTTTTGTGCTGAGGAGGATAAGGACGTAATTCACTTCAGGTGTTAATAAACTTATAGTGACCAAGGCAGTAATGTAAGAGTAGAAAAAGGTAGAGGTACTAGTCTATACTGTGAACTTGAGTGAATAGGAGGAGGCAAGAAGCTTGACTTGAATGAGAATTAGAAGTTCTTTATTTAAGCAGCATCTCAAGAAGACATGGCCAAAAACTGTGATGGCTTTAACCTAATGTCAGCTCTTTCACAGAAAATATTAGATAGCAAAGATGGTCTTATATAATGTAAAATAAAAGAGTGGATCCCACAAAGTTTGAATGGGATTGTAGCCTTCACAGAAGATTCTGACTCCTGGCCTATTTGCGGGCAGAGTTTTCCTGAGTGTCTGTTGGGCCATTGTTATCCATTGCCCCTTTAGTAATTGACAGTTCATGTGACTATCTGACATTAGCCTAATTTTCCTGAGAGCTACTCTTCCAAGTTGTCCGTAACCATAGTTCTGATGAAGACCCGCTTAATGTATTTTTTGAGGTCTACCATGTCATTGACCCACTGAGGACTGTTCTTTCCACAATGAACACTACTGGCAGAAACCAGAACTATCCATCAACTTTTTTGAGTAACTATAGATATTTCTGCCAAAGCCTTCTATGTTTGAGCGTGTCTCTCACAAATCTGGTGATTTCCCCTACATCTTACTCACTTGAGCGCTGCGTTGTAGCATCACAAATAGCACCATTCATGTAAATGGTTAAAGTGTATAATAATATGATTGCTCTAAAATGCTATACTAACTAAACAATGACAATGAAAACTTCTCTTTAGTGGTTGTTTGGGCTATACTACACACTTGTCTGCATTTACTAATGTATTGATAATTTTCTAAATACAGTTACCACATGCTAAACTGAAGAATATGATAGGGAAATAAAATCTGAAGAAACTCTGTTTTTACTTATAGAGAATGACAGATTTCTGATTTTGAGTCAGCCTCATATTTTCTTGTTTCTGGCTCCATCCGCTCAAGCCCTTCAAGATTCAAACATTCTTTCAAGTCACTATACGGAATTTCCAACCCAGGGACATTTACTTTTGCAACCAAGTTTCATTTGTACATGAGATTCAAGCAGTGCTTGCAACATTGTGCTATTTTACAGGCTTTTAAATTGATAATTTTGCCCAGATGTCAGAAATCTGCAGACCCTCAGCGTTCACTTTGTACCAACTAAGAACAGAGATGTTGAAACCATGACATATTTTAAGATTGGCCACCCGCTAGGAATGTCATGTAAAAGGTGTTACCATCCTCTGTTCAACTAAGCTCGGAGGATAACACTCGCATAAATGTCAAACATTTGGAGGTTCCGGTTACACAAAAATATACAGTTTTTGAAAACTCCTGTTTATGAAAACATAATGATTCGTATAATATGTCAGTTTCGGGAGTATTTCATTTGTTCTGTTGTTTAATGCAAAAACATTGCATCTAGATTATATATTTCGCTACCATTCTAATGACATACATATTTGGTTTTATGAAAATGGTTCGGACTTCACTGTGTGCTATACAAATGCACTTAACATAATAGGTTTTAGAAGCTAAGAAAAAAAACACGTAATCCAAAGATAAAATGCAACCTGCAGCACACGTAGAAAGAGTACCATGCCTTTCAGGATTGTTTTGTGCCAGAATGTGTCCATTCCTGCACATAAACGCTCCTACCCGCAACGTATGCACCCTTGCACCATGCGCCAAATAATGTTAAATATTGCACTTTCTGGTCCTTTCATGCGGCGCAGCAAGGTGGCTTGCAGCAGTGCACTGCATGAAAAATTATAAATATGGACCCTAGTACTTTAGTGGATACATTTTATCTCATAGAGGAAGCCTCTTTTTTCGTTTTTTTAAAAATCCATATAACAAACATTTTTATCCATAAATATATCCATAACAATTAATTAAATATAACAATAGTAATACAGAGTTGTTAAATAGCACAATTGTACCAAGAGGGAGTAAATCCTAAAAACAAAAAGATAAATTGTATAAAACATTTAAGCCAGTGTACAAAGGACAAAGAAAACAGTATCCACTACCAGTCTTAAATATAAACTAAACAATTGATTAAACCTTGGAAACATAAGCATATACCTAAAAATCAGCGAGTATGTAGAAAATACTAAATCATCCTATATACAATAATGTAACTAAATCACAAGAAAATGTCAAATGCTGCATAATAGATTAAGTAAAAAATACACAGAATGTTGATATCTTTAATCAAAATAAGCTGCCCAGATCCTCTCAAACTTCTTAAGTCTCCCAATTTGCAATGCATAGGCTTGTTCGCTCTTTTTAACTAGCTTCATTTTTCAGCCCCATTCATGGACAGACGGTATAAGATCTGATCGCCATCTTTGGAGCAGAAGTGATCTAGCTACAGCCATTGCAGTATATAATAGTTTGAAAAGCGTATCTGGAAGAAGAAGGTCTGGGTCAAAGCCAAGTGTTACTAGCCAGGTACTTAATCCTATTAAAATACTGCATTCACATTCCAGATAAAAGAAAATATCATTCCAGAACCTCTGGATCAAGGGCAATTGTAGTATAATGAGTGTCCAATTGGCTGAAGGATGGTTAAGACAACGGAAGCACTGTGCTGATTGGTTGGTATAAATTTTTGATAAAAAAAGTGGAGTTCCATAAAGTTGCCATTTACTAAAAAATAAGGGGCATATCAGCAAGGGGCCGCGAAAACATTATCTCCGCTTTAACGTCCGTTTTTGAATGAAAAGCAGCGATAATTCTGTCGCACTATCAGCAAAGACATGCTAGCGCGTATTCTATTGCCTCAGCGCCCTTTCCCTTAACGGCCCGCTTTGCATCTCTAATGATATGCAAAGTGGGCGTTCCTCACCAGAATAACGTGGTAAATGTCGCTAACCGACATTACTCCTATTATTAATCTGCACGCTAACCTGCACAGCGATAAGAAAAGTAGTGCTAACTGAGCTTATCGCTACTTTCCTTACGCCTTCTTTCAATCAGATTTAGCCATTATGTCCAATGGAAGCTGGTTTGAATGGCTATGTCTGCCCTGCTATCGCCTAAAGCTGTGCGATTATCGCTGGATTTCTAGCGATTATCGCTGGATTTCCAGCGATAATCACACATTTAGCAGCTATCGCTTGGATTTTTATCGCTTTGGAGATGAGGGTTGCTGATAGTGCGCTATCTCAGCGATAAAATCCAGCGATAGCCGGCGATAATTATCCCCGCGCTAAGCGCGCTTAGCGATTATTATCGCTGGCTGTTGCTGATATACCCCAACATCCTTCGCCAATTAGCTTGCCTTAATGTACTAAAACTGAGATTGTTAACTGCTGACCACATACTCGCTGAGATTTCCAACCCCTCATTCTTAGCTCATTTCGTAAAGGCCTTCCACTACAGATCAATACCCTTGATGGAGGCTAAATGCTTTTTCCATTCCCCAGGTTTCTTACATGCCATATCTTCTAATAATTCATATACTAAGCATTTTCGTTCACTGATCTGAACCAAATTAAGTTTGCTCAGGAATTTACTAAAAATATCATGTGACTCGAGAAGAAGGAAGTCATTAACAATTAAATTAAACATTTCAGCTATGCTCAGCCATCTATCATTCCTCAAAAAATCTGAGATTTTCCGGAATCCAGCATTGGCCTATTTTTGTGTTACCACTGAAGATTCTCTAGACCCAGGTAATAGGATAGGGCAGATAACGGGTTTGAGGAGTTGATTGCAGGGATAGATTATCTTCTATAAAAAGCCTGCTGTTTTTGGAAAAACCACTGTGCACACTTATATCGTACTAATATAGGTGATTTAACAATTGTTAAAGGGCAGTGGATCTGATTTTCCTTGCAGATTAAATTCATAAATTTGTTTTTTTTTAAATTGGATTGTAGATCTGGCTTAAATCTGGTATATATTGTGCAAAATATGCAAAGTAACAATCCCTCAGATTCAGGAGAGCTTATCCACCATGATCCAGCTCTTCATATAAAGTGCTAAGTGCAATTCAGGAAGGTTGTAAACATAGACTCTATTTTGGTAAAAAAGGAGCTTATTAAAATACAAGGAATCGCCGAGAAGAGGAAGTTGAATAGTGGAAGGACAGACAATTTAATCAAAGCAACCCTACCCAAGATGGTTAATGGAAGAGAGCTCCATTGAAGGAATGAGTCCTGAACTTTTCGTAGAAGTGGGGTGAAATTAAAATCTTAAGTCAACTACTTGTGCTGAGAAATAAACACCCAGATACCTCTTAGATATTGTATTTAAACAAGAAAAAATATTGGGGTGTAGATCCATACATGCTTCTCCACACTGTATGATTTCTGTCTTTTTAAATGTATTTTATATCCACCTAATGCCTCAAATTCCTCGAAGATCTCAAACGTTTTTACTTGGAACTCCTTCTCAGGCTTTACAATAAGCATGATATCATTGGCATATAGTTTCAATTTCGCAATAGTTGGAAGTGGAGGGCAGATATCAATACTATTCCTAATTGCAATTGCTAATGACTCGATAAAGGTGAATAATACCGGAGACAGAGGACACCCTTGCCTAGTCCCCCCGTTTAACCGTAACCTGGTCAGCGTCGGAGGTGTTAATGATTACGTTGGCTTCATCATTAAGGTGTAAATTCTGAACTAACCCCGTAATTTTGGGAGGGATGCCAACATTTTGCATAATAAAAAATAGGGTCTCCCAGACAACTAGGTCAAATGCCTTTCAATGTCTAAAAGGAGGACTTGAGCAGGTATCCTCCGAGTCTCAAATAGTCCAATGCTTCCGTTAAATAGTGAATCAAATGCGAGGCATTTTGATTAAAACGATTAGCTAACAGTTTAGTGATTTTTTTATAGTCAGAGTTTAATAAAGTGATGGGGCGGTAAGACGTATGGTCTTCACTATCCTTTTCCTTTTTCAAAAAGCTGACAATATTACCATTTCTGAATGACAATGGTATTGCCCCACCTTCTAAATTTGAGTTAGCTAACAATAAAAAATAATCCAAAATGGCACTACAAATGATTTTTTTAAATTCTGCCGGGAGGCCATCTGGGCCGCTGGCTTTGCCACTCTGAAGATTTTTTATGATCCCTCCAGCTCATCTTTTGTAAAAGGCCTTGCCATACTCATTTTCTCCATATCCAAGAGTATCGGCAATTCATTTCTCTGGAGGAAACCTCTCAGGGATGTGATATCAATAATCTGTTGTTGGCATATATAGACCTATGATGTTGTAGCATTACATCACCGATTTTTACCGGGTCGTCAGTATGGGAAGCAGTTGAAGGACATTTTAATGCAGTTATATGGTCTTACCAGTATAATTAAATTCTTCATACATTTTTTGTCTATTGTGCTGGTGAAAGGATTCACTCTTAAGATAATATCTTTTGCTAAGATCCCGTTTAGCCTGATCAAGCGGTTAAAAACTGTGGGGCTGCTAAGAAATGCTTCGAGAGACCTTTGTACTGTCTGCTCTACTGATCGCTTTTCTCCCTTACCTTTCCTATGATTATTCACATCATTTCCGATGGCCAGCCCTCAAATAAAAGCCTTGAGTGAGTCCCAAACCACATATAAGGGTGCAGAGCCATGGTTTTGCGTGAGAAATTCTTTGATCTCAGTTTCAATAAAGAGCACCCAATTCTCTTCTGATAGATATTGCCTATTAAGCATCCATCTTTTAGGGGTCTTAATGTAATGCCCTAACTGTAACTCAAGAACCAACATTGCATGATCTGAGAATCCCTTCTGAAGGATTCTCTGCTGGCTGAAACTCAGTCTCCTAGAAATAAGAAAAAAATCGATGAGTGTTGAGGTATGAAATCTGCCTGACCAACATGTATAGGCGATCATAGTTGGGAATGCCACCCTCCAAGGATCCAATATGTCTAGGATCGAGCCATAGTTTTGTATAACTCTTAAAGCTTTAGGTTTCAGCAGTTTTTTGGACAAAGCAGAGGAGTCAATTTTATGATTCATCAAGAAATTAAAATCCCCCCTAATACCAGATCGCCAAATACTTCAACTAGGGATTGTAAAATTCCTCATACGGCGATGGAATATCCTTGACTGGGGCATATATACTGGTGAAAATTATAAGTCTGTGCCCTAGGTTACAGGTGGCCTACACCACCGTCCGCTCTGATCATTTGCAAAATTAACAACTTCCGCCTGGAGTCTTTTACTAAAAAATGGTGCTGTGCCCCGATGGGACGCTGAAGATGAGGAAAACCCCCTATAGTCTGCCCAGTAACTAAACATAGAAAAGTCTGGTAGCTTCCCTGCAGGTATATGGGTTTCTTGTAATAAAATAACCGCTGGATTTTCTGTCTTCATCCACGCCTCAATTGCCTTCATTTTCTTTTTGTTATTAAGACCATTAACGTTAACAGAAGCCACTTTCAGAATTTCCTTTCTAGCCATTTACAATAGAGAAGATGATTAGCGGCCTTAATAGGATTGATAAAAAGTATACTCCGAAACTATGGCAATGATAATGGTAAATGGCCCCATATGGGTACTAACAGGATAATATTCTGTTGATATGAAATGGATGTATATGTGTATGGATTTAAAAAATGGATTTCGTTTTTCCCCATGCTTCCTTTTCCACCCTCGTGACCCCACCCAACGACAGCAGCCACTATGAGGAGACCGCCGTCTCTGCTCACATCTGACAAGCTTCTCCCCACCCTCTTAACTGGAACTATGACTTGGTGCCTAATGCCCCTGGCCTCACTACCCCCCTTCCTTCAAAACGAAAAAAATGAAGAACGAAAAGCAATACAAAACATATTCAAAACATTTTGAGAGCAAATTGAAAAGCATAACATTAAGGTAATATCATATCTTGAGACTTAAAAATGGACAGGCGCTTAGGAATTTCTCATAGATATTTGTTGCAATAGTTCCTGTGCTTCCAGAACATTACAAAACACGTGGAATCGTCCTTTGACTAACACTTTGAACTTGCTCTGTTGGGGCGATCATGGCCTGTGCCCCCAGTACCTTAAATAAGTGCAGCATTTTTACAAATTCCTTCTGCCTTTTGGCTGCCGAAGCTGACATGTCAGGGAAGATGCAGCAAAGTGGAACTTCTGTTGAGGTGAACCGTCGGTGTTTAATTGCCTTTGTTAGGATTTGTTCCTTAACCCTATAATCCCCAAAGTTAACCAACATAGTTCAAGGGAATTTAGGATTAGGAGGGAGATAGGCAGGCACCCTGTGTGCTCGCATGAGAGTAAGATTGCCATTAAACTTTGGGATGACATTGTTTTTGATGAATGAGTCTACCCACTGTAGAGTCTGCTGTCCCTTGAGGCCTTCCGGGATACCCAAGATCTGAAGATTTGAGCGCTCGGAATGGTTTTCTAATTTCTAAAGTTTAATTTCCAATGTTGCTTTCTGGCTTTTGAAGATGGCAACTCTACTATTCATAGTTAAGACTTGGTCGTCCAGCTGTGAGATCCTCTTTTTGGCCACAAGCAGCCGTGCCGGTACCTGGGCCATACTTTCCTTGATTTTGGATAAACAAACATGTATTGCGGCTATTTCAGCAGATTGAGAGGCTTTCAGCTCTTGTATCTCATCCAAGATCAGGTTGAGGAGACTCTTGGTGTCCCATTGCATGGAAAAGGATCTATTTTCCTGTATGAGATTCTCTTGAGATACTTCTGGCATGCCTTTGGGCTGCAAAGGCTGCGTAGAGAGCATGGCTTCAACTGAGGCAGGTCGGACAGATCCCTCAGGAGAAGAACGATCCAACCAAGAACTCCCTCCAGAAGAAGATGTAGGCTCAGCTGGGATGGACAAAGTAGGGATCACAGGAGTAGGTAGATCTGATGAGGGTGAGGACCCCCCTCAGAGAATGGCCCTGTAGAGCAGAGGAAGGCAGGAAAGATTGCTCACAGTCTAAAGGATCTTTCAGACTCCCGCCTGTGTCCAGAGCCGGAGGGTTGTCTATAGGATTGTTGATTGGGGAGGCTCATTCCCTGTCGCCGCCTGCTCCCCCGATGGCAGGTCGTACGCAACTTTGAAGAACAAAGGATATTTTTTGAAATCCTTGTATTCTCCAGCTAAGCCAGGTAATGTTGGTGTCTTCATTTTAGTGGAATTTGATAGCATGGAAGTCCCTACAATAGAACAAGGGCTTAGGCTCGAATACAAGTCTGCAGAGGACCCCCCATTTATGATATCTTGATTCATAGCCTCTAGGCTTGCCATTTCAGCAGTTTCAGTAGTTATGTTGAGATATTTCCTGGGGTCCGTCGCGCGGTTTGCGTTGGCGGCGACTTGGCCAACTCGCTTCTACACCCTCTGGCCAAGGCTTGGGGAATCAGTGTGGACTGTTGTTGTGCTTTTAGCTCCTTTAGGGAGATTTTGCATAATGTGGTTGTGGCATAGATCGCTTATCCAAACAACCAGAAAGTTGCTGCCTAAGACCCACCCAGCAACCCTCAGGCAAGAAGCATGGGTGGACTCCCGTGACCAGTGGGTAAGAATAATACATACACTTAACCCTTCTTGGCGAGAAACCTGGTGGATCAGGCAGCAAAAAATCGAAAAAGTCCAGAAGCAGAAGCCTGAGAAACTACAGCTCCCAGAAGTCCAAGCAGCAGTGCAGGAGAAAGCAGCCAGAGGATATTGAAAATAGGCTGCAAGCCAGTTCAGGATGATATACGGCTGGAAATGTGGCTGTAGATGTGAGCGCCCATAGAACACCCCTGCCTCGCGTCGGAGCTGTTTCCCGGCTCCCGCCGAAACTTTTGCGGAGCTCAGCAGCCTCCCGCATTCATGTCCATTTGAGTCCGCGTCTGACGTCCGTTCCGGCCCTGCATCAGCCACGAAGAAGGAAGGGGGTGTGGTTACGGTGCTTTCAGCTGGCCGTCAGCATTGCCCCACATCCATACCCTCCTTGCTAGAGCTCTCATAGAGGAACCCTCAAATTAAATTCCAGCCTTACCTTTGACCAATTTACATGATGCTGAGATAATGTAATTACATTTCTGCCTATAAGTCTGGAAATATAAAACAGAGGTGCCTAGACGCGATGCAGTTGGCAGCGTGAAAAGTTCAATCAATATTGATCAATTAACAATTAAACCATGCTGCTGCATTGGAAAGCTTGTCTGTTGCCTCTGTATTCCCCATGGATCAAAGTGAAACAAATCCCTCTTCATAATATCAGTCCATATATTGAACTGAATTGAATCCTATTCGCTGAGGACACCCTCCTGATTTCCAAAAGTCCGGGTGGTCTGCAAAAACTTCTAGACAGGTTTAGCCTGTTTTGCGTATCTCGGGAGTTGTCAATGAACACCAGCAAAACAAAGCTTATGACACTATCCCCGTCGAAACGCTTTAGAAATGGTATTACGCTTAATGACACCCCACTCGACATAGTTGAGTCTTTTGATTATTTGGGAATCTGGGTCACCAATTCCATGAAGTGGAGCTCCCATATGACCAAGATGCTCTTCAGCCATAAACGGGCATCAGGGGCCACTTTAAGAGAACAACAACTCTCTGTAAGTAGGCCAGTAGCCCTGGGCCTAGTGGTCTATGATGGCAAAGCGCTTCCCTTGGCCCTATACGGGTCTGAACTATGGGGCTTTGAAAACACCATCGATCTTGTAAGATCCGAAAATAAGTTCCTTAGAGGTTTGGTTTCTCTGCCTACCTCTACGCCGTTAATGCCCCTACTTCACGATATGGGAAGACGCTCTGTTAAGGATATTGCACGCCTCTGCCCTTTACTATTCTGGGCACGTATAATAAGGACCCCAGAGCTGGCTAATTATGCTGCTGCCCATTGCAAACTAATTGCAGCAGATACAGGCAACAAGATTAAATGGATTTTTAACCTTAGGCAGCTTGTATCAGACATAGGTTTTGGGGAGGCATGGGAAAATCAGATTCCGCTATCAAAACAAGACCTAAAAAGTGCATACTGGAAGTGGGTACAGGAAGACTGGAAGACGAGATACGCAATGCCAACTTGGGGAATCTCACTGAGCGGTTCTTGGAACATAAACCCGTCCGGAAACTTGAACCCTTTCTTGATTTTATACAACTTCCAAGGGACAGGGCGCTCTATATGAAGTTGAGAATTGGGACCCTTCCGCTAAATGAAATGACAGCAGCTTGGAAGCGGCGCAATCCATCATCTCCCTCTTGCCCTGGATGCGCAGCCCCTAATGAGTCCATTGCCCACTTCCTTAGTGGAGAAGTGTGGCTCACTGGTTAGAGGAGGCAGACCTGGAAGCAGAGGTCAGCCCGGGACCAGGGTTCAATTCCCGGCTCGGCGGGGTCTTAGAGTCCTAAAATGTCCATGGACTCGACAATTCTCCCTCTGGTGCCTACTCGATTCACGGGTTCACACTCTGCGACTCTGGGCAATAGCTTGCTTAATCTTCACAACGGCCCCTCGCGGCGGGATGCCTGGCTTTCACCTTGCGGATACCCTGCCGGGGTTATCTCACAGGGGAATACCAGGACGGGTTCCCTAAGCAAGCGCTTAGAAACCGCTCGGTGATTTGCGCTATATAAATTCCTGTACATTTACATTTACATTTACATTTATCGCATGTCCAGCTTACAGGGCCGCTAGAACCAAATGGCTTAAACCCGTGTGTAAAAAGCTTGGCTCCAAGAATTATCAGGTGGCTTTACGAATTTTTAAATGTGACACCTCTTCCCTCACCCTGGTTTGTGGTGTAGCAAAATATCTGGGCTGCGCATGGCTAATAAGATCAAAGCTGCTAGTGAAAAGTAACAGCTTGGTAGTCTCTAGGGCCGTCTTATGATACATGTTGTTATGGTCTTTCAATTTTAACGTTTTTATAGTATATATCTTTTAATGCATTGTAAAAAGCCAGTGGGATTTATTTAAAATGTTGTATAGTACAATGATTTTTTGTAAAAAAAAAATGTCATTATGAATTTAGGATGTACATGCTTTTATGATAATTTTTTATCGAATAAAGTAAATACAATAAATGCCGAATTGAATTAAACACTTATGTAGCGCAAAACTGCCACCCTACGGGTATCCTGGCGCTTGGATCGTCAGGTAGACACCACAAAGCAAATTCAATTGTCAATGAGAGATCTAAAGATCACCTTTTGGAAAAAAGCATACCATAACAAAAAAGGAAACTACTGGTCTGAAACAAAGGTGAAATGTGGCAAAAATCAGAGACTGCAGCCTTTAAGACTGCGCTGAGTTTGGAAAGGAATCCCATCAGCCCACCAAATGGCACAACTTCATCATCTTGGATTTTTAAAAGAACTGGTCTTTGATGGTACAGCTCACTATATACAATCGGAAGCTGTTCTGAATCAAAACCACCAGTGATGGATCAGGCCATGAATGTAAAGACTGTGGTGCTGAAAAAACATTTTTTTGCAGTGATATTAAATGTGAGTGAAAAGCAAAAAGTGCAATTTAAAATTCACTAATGTGATAACAGAAGTAACTTTATTTGGAGCTTATCACAGTGTCAATACTAAAAACAGAGTGTGCATAGTTTGTCAAAATAACTATCGTCGACCAAGTAAGATGGGTCTACCTGTTTCAGCCATTTAAAGGTAACAAATAACCGCTGGCTTTCTTCAGGACCAAAGACTACACTACTGCAAAAACAACGAAAAAACTGTGTAATGCAAAAATATTAAACAAATCAATAGCGACACGTCCTACCATACTTTGTGGTTCCATGGTGTAGGACAAGTATTCATAGAAATATATTCTTTCCTAAAAATGCACAAGAAAAAAGACTGTTAACAGTTCTAAACTAGAGTATCATAAGTATTACCGCATTATTAAAATATGAGTAATAAAACAAGAATTTTATTAAGTATTGGAAGATATCCTTTAATTTGTCATTGACTCACCCATTATATCATGGGAGTACTCCTCACCTCTCCTGGCAACTGCTCAGGTGATGAGGCCCCGCTCTGTGAGTGGATATAAATGGTAGAGGACTCAATCAGTATCCCTCTTTCACTTTTCCACCAGCTTAAAAAAGCTAAAAAACCTTGGTACTTGATATAAGCAATGAAGACAACAGCATGATTGAGACCTATCCTCTCCCATGTACGTGCCATTGACTCCTCCTTCTTTTGAAAGAATTTATGCATATTGGTCTGGGTAGGTCTACACATTCAGAATCAGTGTATGTATTCAGATGTATTCAGAACCATATCTGTAGTTTAGGCATGGACTCACGGCTAAAGATAGTCCAGAAACCCTATTTGTAGCGATTCCCTCAGTTGTCAAACCCCTCTAAGAAGGTATCTACCAGGTGGCATTTAGTCATCGGCATTTGAAATTGGCAGCTAAATTAATACCCAAATCTCGACATCCGTGTTCCCACCAAAAAATGACACCTCGCTGTCTTAAATGCAATAGGTGAAATATATGCTACTGGTGAAGTGTATCCTGGATGGTAAATGATGCCGATTGGGAACACTGTGTTCATAATACTAGGCAACTGCTTTTCATATTACTTTCAAAGCAAAGCACCTGATAAATGCCTAACACAAGGTTAAAAATTAATTATATGGCTATCTCAAAGGTCCACATCAGAAAGGTGGGATGCAAGAATCTTCAAGACGCCAGAAACCGCTATGATCCACCATGGAGAGGAGACGCCTTACCTGTCCGTCGGTACCTCGGGCTCAACATAAGCCGAAGGGGAGGTAACCAGATGGACCGGATAGGCCTTTTTATACACGTGACCGAGCTACGTCAGTATCCGAAATTGCCCATAAAAACTGATATCTCAAGTGAGTCATACAAAAGCAGCAGTGAGTTGTATGAAGTTGTTCGATGGATTTGAAACACATAGCGAGTAGTAATTAGACATTTGTATGTGACCAAAGGGTTATATACAAGCAACAGTGTACAACGTTCTTTAATAGTGTACAACATACTTTGTGAGGTGTAACCGGCAGGGACACGTCATAATATCCCGCTTGCATAATGGGGCGCAGGATCCCTTTAAAGCCCGGGAAAAAAGTACTACCACCCTGCAAACTAAGATAAATGGCCCGTAACATGCAGGGCCACAAACATTAAGTGGTGCACCCCTAAATGCATGTGTTTGCATATGTCAACAGCTTGTAAAGATATTGTCACAATAAAAGGATGAAAGTATATACATCATGATCCAGGCTATGGGTATGCGAATAGTAACACAGACGACAAACACCAGCTCTTAATCATGTGTGGTCATATCATGACCCAAGGAATCTCATCATTCAAACCAGTAGTATCACATTTAAGCTTGAAAATTCATTTTTGTTATTTCAGAAAGAGGTATTGTGTGACATCACTGGTATGGGACGGAATAAACGGTTGTTCCAGAACAATCCATTTCATCTCTTCTGCCAAGTGATTCATGCTTAAAAAGTGACTGGTTAGACGTGTTTGTTTGTTTGTTGCACCTAATAGTGCTCTTATGTTAATTGATTCTTAATTTGACTTTTCTGGTCGTCATGCCCACATATTTCATGGAACAAGGGCATGTGATCATATAGATGACCCTTTCGCTGTTACAATTAGTGTGCTTTCTAAGGAGCCAGGGTCTGCCCGTCCCTATATCCACCGAAAGGGTTTTCTGTGTCTGTGGGCATGCCGTGCAGGACCCGCATGGGTAGTGCCCTTGTACACCAGGAAGGTTCCACAAAGTTTTCAGATTGCACTCGTGTGATCACGCATCCTTTAGGGCCCTCTATCAATGGTTCCCTATCCTTTCGCATGCACTATATAACAACCCCGCTTCTAAACCGTGCACATGCCTATAGTTATTCCAAATTTAGCGCGTTTCGCCAGCATTTACACGAACGCGCATGTGCTGTTAGTAGGTGTCTCCTGTGAGCGCATGTGCGGATAGCTGGTGAGCATGTTCCCTTTCTGGTCCGCCGCCTCTCTACGCATGCGCCTGGTAGACAAGAAAATACAACGTTCCCTGCAGCGGCCGCGGAGAAAAACAGTTCCCTCAGCGGTCCGCTATGCGGATAGTGACGTAGCTCGGTATAAAAAAACCTATGCTGTCCATCTGGTTACCTCCCCTTCGGCTTAGGTTGAGCCCGAGGTACCGACGGTAAGGTAAGGCATCTCCTCTCCATGGCGAATCACAGTGGTTTCTGGCATCTTGAAGGTTCTTGCATCCCACCTTTCTGGTGTGACCTTTGAGATAGCCATATAATTAATTTTTAACCTTGTGTTAGGCATTTATCAGGTGCTTTGCTTTGAAAGTAGTATGAAAAGCAGTTTCCTAATATTATGAACACATTGTTCCCAATAGGCATCATTTACCATCCAGGATACACTTCACCAGTAGCATATATATCACCTATTGCATTTAAGACCGCGAGGTGTCATTTTTTGGTGGGAACACGGATGTCGAGATTTGGGTATTAATTTAGCGGCCACTTTCGAATGCCGATGACTAAATGCCACCTGGCAGATACCTTCTTAGAGGGGTTTACAACTGAGGGAATCACTACAAAAAGGGTTTCAGGACTATCTGTGGCCATGAGTCTATGCATAAACTACAGATATGTTTACATCCTTATATGTTTTTGATTTCATCGTGAAATACACTGATTCTGAGTGTTTAGACCTACCCAGACCAATATGCATCAATTCTTTCAAAAGAAGGAGGAGTCAATGGCACGTACATGGGAGAGGATATGTCTCAATCATGCTGTTGTCTTCATTGCTTATATCAAGTACCAAGGCTTTTTAGCTTTTTTAAGCTGGTGGAAAAGTGAAAGAGGGATACTGATTGAGTCTTCTACCATTTCTATCCACTCACAGAGCGGGCCTCATCACCTGAGCAGTTGCCAGGAGAGGTGAGGAGTACTCCCATGATATAATGGGTGAGTCAATGACAACTTAAAGGATATCTTCCAATACTTAATAAAATTCTTGTTTTATTACTCATATTTTAATAAAAAATGGGTGTATGCGGTAATACTTATGATACTGTAGTTTAGAACTATTAACAGTCTTTTTTCTTGTGCATTTTTAGGAAAGAATCTATTTCTATTATTACTTGTCCTAGACGATGGAACCACAAAGTATGGTAGGATGTATCACTATTGATTTGTTTAATATTTTTTCATTACAGTTTTTTTGTCGTTTTTGCAGTAGTGTAGTCTTTGGTCCTGAACAAAACCAGTGGTTATTTGTTACCTTTAAATGGCTGAAACATGTAGACCCGTCTTAATTGATCGACGATAGTTATTTTGACAAACTATCCACACTCTGTTTTTAGTATTGACACTGTGATAAGCTCCAAATAAAGTTACTTCTGTTATCACATTAGTCATTTTTAAATTGCACTTTTTGCTTTTCACTCACATTTAATATCACTGCAAAAAATTGTTTTTTCAGCACCACAGTCTTTACATTCACGGTCTGATCCATCACTGGTAGTTTTGATTCAGAACAGCTTCCGATTGTATATGGTGAGCTGTACCATCAAAGACCGGTTCTTTTTTAAAATCCCAGATGATGAAGTTCTGCCATTTTGTGGGCTGATGGGATTCCTTTCCAAACTCAGCGCAGTCTTAAAGGCTGCAGTCTCTGATTTTTGCCGCATTTCACCTTTGTGTCAGACCAGTAGTTTCCTTTTTTGTTATGGTATACTAGAGATTGGGGACAGAATACTACTTGGTCTATAAATAATTTCCCTTGGACCCTCTATTAACTGTGTGTGTTGTATCTTCCTAAAGCATGTCAGGGAACTGGCCTGTCTAAGGTCCAGAGGTAACTCATTCCATACACGTGAGGCAGTCACACCAAAGGCTCTGTCCCCCATCCGAGATCTCTTAAATCTGGTGGTTGTTATCAGATTTATGTTCGAAGAGGGGAGCTGCCTCCCAGGATTATATCAGGTGAACAACTCCTGCAGGGGACAGGACCCTGACCATGTGCTGCCCTGTATACGATGCAGAGAGATTTAAAACACATTCTGTCTTTGATAGGGAGCCAGTGAAGATCTCTCAGAGCCAAAAGTTGTAGAGGACCTGCGCTGTCTGTTTAGCACCAGCTTTGCTGCCATAGACTGGACTCTCTGCAACCCCTGCACAATATATTGTGGCGCCCCCAGGTACAGGGAGTTGCAGTAATCCAGCCTACTCAGGATTACATTCCTCACTACGAGGGATCGAGTGTCCTTTGGAAGTAGTGGAAGAACCTTCTGTAGCATACGCAGCAGGGTGAAGCAAACGCTGGCCGTTTTATTGGCTTGCGAGTTCATTTGAAGATTTCCATCCACCATAAACCTCAGATTAAGCACCACTGTAGCCGGAATCAGGCATTCATCCTCGGGGGTAAGTTTGAACTCCACCGATAGATGACGAGACATTCTAGTGGCAGGACAATACACCACCTCTGTTTTCCCTCCATTAAACTGTAGGGAATTTTTCCTAAGCCAACCAGCAGTCTAGCGCATACACTCCTGGAAGGTGTCCATAGATACCGCTTGTTTCCCCTCCAGGGAAAACACCAGTTTGGTATCAGCTGCATAGTTGACCAGGTCTACCTCATAAGATTTAATAATATAATAGGGAATAGAGGGCGCAGGTAGATGTTGAAAAGAATTGGTCTAATTGCCGAGCCCTGTGGCACCCCATGATGTACTGGGGACATGCCTGAGGTGAACGGCGTCAGAGACACAGCCTGTTGTCTTCCTGACAGGTAAGATAGTAACCACTGCAGGGCTCGTCCTTTAACCCCTATACCTTTCAGTCTCTCCACTAACATGGTATAGCTCACCGTATCGATTGCGGCTGACATGTCCAGTAACACTAGGACAGAGGAAATCCCATTGTCAGCACGTATTCGTAGATTGTTCATTACGGTTGCCAAAGCAGTCTCGGTACCGTGTCCCGCGCAGAAGCCATATTGATCCTTGTCCAGCAGGGAATTATCTTCCAGGTAGCACGATAGACTTTTACTAACTACCGTCTCTAAGATTTTATTAGGGTATGGCAGTAGGGAGATTGGTCTGAAATTTGCTGGGTTAGTAGTCCAGGGATGTTTTTTTTAGCAAAGGAGTCACTACTGCTTGCTTCCATTCCTCCGGTACCTTTCCCTCCTCCAGCGACTGGCAACAGATCTTCCATAGCCAGGGAAAGGTTTCTTGACCAAACATTTTCTAGATTTTGTTTGGAAGAGGATCTAACGGGGATCCCGGGGATATACTTTGAGCCAGCTGGTTAAAAGAATCCTCTGTGGGGGCATGGAAGATATTCAATGAGGTATCTATTTGGAAATCTATATCTGATGTCCAGGCTAAATCATCTGGGCCATCATGATGTAGTTGTCCAACAATTTTAGATTTTTTTTCCTCGAAGAAAATGGCAATCTCATCTGCGTCCACCTCGTTGCTCGTACAGGCAGGACTAGATACAGCCCTAAAAATATTAAAAAGCGCTTTTGTGCTATTTGGAGGTTGCAGAATGGTTTTAGCATAAAGGTCTGCTTTGGCCCTGACAATAGATTCCTTGTACTGGGCCTGTACCAATTTTAAGGCTTTCTTATCTAAATCTAGATAGGCCCTACTCCATTTCCTCTCTGCCTTTTTGCATGCTGCCCGTAGCTGTTTTAAATCATCATTGTACCAGGAAGCAGAGATTTTTTTCCTGTTTTTGATACGTTTTACTGGAGCTATTAAATCCAGGGTTCCTGCTATATAATTCCAGTAAATCTGATAATTTTCACATACAGGGGCAGAGGGAGTAAAAAGATTTTGAGCCTGAAAGATTGGCAGTGTTCTATTTTTCACCAGCTCGGCCCATTCTCATCCTTTTCGATAGGTCGATGACTGGTTATTATTATCCTCTGAACTAGGTGTTATAATACGGAAATTGATTAAAGAATGGTCGGTCCCGCTTTGAGGCAGAACATCGACCACCTCAGTCTCAGCCTGGTTCGCAAACAGGAGATCTTAAACATGTCCTCCTAGATGAGCCGGTTCTAAAACCATTTGATATAAATTAACGTTTTTACAAGTGTACCTTAGGTCTCTCAAAAGGTTATCTAGGCTGCCGTTATCCCATAAGTTAAAATCCCCTAGTATGACCATTCTCGAATGGGTTAGGCTCAGGTCAGTTATGGGGTTGAACAGAGCTTGATACTGGGTTTCTGTGCCTGGGGGCCTGTAACAGACCACTCCTGTGAGTAGCCTACCTTTAGCCTCTTGCAATGAAAACCCAACCGTTCAATCCCAGTAACATCGTCTAATTGTAAAGGTGAAAAATTCAATTTTTCCTTACAAATCACCCCAACACCCCCTCCTCTCCCAAAAGTCCTTGGTTTATGAAAAATGTTATATCCATCTGGGCAAGCAAAGTCCATTTGTACCAATGACTCAGTACTAGTCCATGTTTCTGTTAAAAAGAGGATGTCCAAATATATGTTTTCTAACATGTTGGACACCTCCTGATAGGGTTTTACCAGGGATCTGCAATTAATCATCCCACAGTTTAAAGTACCTTTATAGTGACCCGTGGCAGTAAAGCAGTGGGCAGATCCTCCCTTCATCCTTCTTCCCTATAGCAAGTTCCCTGGAATATTTTATCCTGCCCTGATATTTACTGCCACGGGCAGCGTGGCTGGCGCTATGCGCACCGTGGCGCAGACGGGCGCAGACGGGCTTGCCTCTGACACGCCATTGGCACGCCCGCTGCGCCCACGCTGCACGCTTGCATTGCCTGTTCTAAATAGGCAGGCAAGTGCCCGACCACTAGAGCGCAACCCCAGAAGTGCAGCCAATCCCAAATCCCTACACAAAAGATGGCACTGAGGATGAACGCCGGTTTTCTATTCTATTCTCGCTAAAGCAGCGAGATGATGTGCAAGAAATTTTAAAGTGCTGGTAAGCAGCTATATATTTAAAATTTCAGGAAAGGTAATTTTAAAAAATATTTTGCAAATAGACAGCGAGTGCTCCTAATGTCCCAAAATTCCCAAGAATAAAAAGGAAACAGGCAGCAAGTATTTTCCTAGGTTGTGTGGGCGTAAATTGACAGCTTTTTTGGTGTCAGGTCTTCAATCCAGCTGTAGCTGTCATTTCAGTATAACATATCAGGGCTAATTGTACATTCCTGGGTTAAAAGGAATTCAATCTGCCCATTAAACAAATGGTTTCAGAATCTGGAGCTCTTTGTAATCCGAAAAGCATTTGCACATCTATGTAGGACGTAGTTGTGGAAATACCTTAATTTATGGGAAAAATCAGTGTAAATCAGGCAAAAAATGTATATTTAAGAACTGAAGAGTTTCTGCTATTGCAATTTTTTGTGGGATAAGATCTACTCACTGCAGTGAGTTGTGGGCATGTCAGAGTGGGAGTGTCAATTAATTAGGGGAATAACCACAAAACACAAATCTGTGGATATTGACGTGCCTCGGAGAGGGTCATTTGCAGCCTCAAGTCATGCATACATCTGCTCCTGTTACCAACTTAATTGTGTCCATTTTCCAGGTGAGAATAGGGAGAAGCGCCCCAAAGATATGTTGTTTGCAGTGGAAGGGGTTCTTCCATGGGGAAAACTTTGGCTTTAAGAACAAAAATCTTTGGAAGTGAAAATGCTCCTTACCACCAGGATTTCTTTATCTGGAAATGATATACTCACATTACCGTGTGTGACCCTTCAGGAGTACATGCCTGATTCGCTTTATGCGTTGCTCTCAGAATCCCAATTTATCTTTTCAGTTACTCCTACCTCAATAACAGCTACTGACAAAAACAGGAATATCGATTAACGATTTAAAGAGGAAAGTTGTACCTTTTTCGCAAGAGTGTGTTATCATAATAGCGACACGATGCATTATTGTCACATTTTCTTTCCCATAATAGACAAGTGCTATCGATGACACGGCCATACAAGGCAGGGCAAGGCATCCAGGCTGAAAAGAAAATTCATTTTTGTTAAACCTGGAAATTGAAAGAGTGCAAATTATTCATGCATACACTTGAACAAACAGAACAACAAAGAATATAAACAAAGAACAACAACGGTTTATTGCGAAAGAAAACAAATCAAACAAAACACAATTTACCTTTCTTTCTAAATTCCTGACAGTTAGCAACAACATTAAAAGAAGTTTAAAGAAAGATGAGAAGTTTTACGGTGTGAGGAGAATTTCAAAGACTTTACAAAGACAAATGTATCTTTCCATATTGATGCACTCAAAACAAAGAGGGTAGGAACACACCAGTGTGTAAATTGCATACACTGCATCCATATTGTCAGAGGAGCCTGAAATGTTCGCCATTGAGGGTGGACAAGACCACACAAAGAATGTCAAATTAATCAGACTAGAGATAAAGAAGAAATGCAGGCCTTCTCAGTGTACACATATAGGATTAGAACAGATGCCTCATCAACATTGGACCATCCTACAATCCCTGCAATTTAAAAAGGAACATAAGACTTATCTCTTGGGAGAACACTACTACCTCACTTAATAGGCACCTACCAAATCCTTGCTCGATGGTCACCCTCTACAAAGCACCCTTGGACTCGAGCCTTACAATCACACTCTGCAAAGCTACCTACCTACATTCTCACTTTACAAGTACCTCTACATTACATTAATACATATGAGTTTAACACAAATAAATACATAATTAAAAGAGTACAGATTTTGATACATTAACATTGATTTCTCTTCTAGTATGCTATACTTACTATGCTTATCAGCAAGCATCACAGAACACATTCCCAACTCATGGAAAACTCCTTCTAGTTATGAAACACAGAAAGAGTTGATCACCATCATATACCGTGGAAATAAAGGATGATGGAGAAGATACTAAATAAAAGTTATATATTAGACATTTGCTGACTCTGGAATCACTATGTAGTGATTTGATGTTCATCCTGGAAAAAGTACAATGTGTACATATTTTGTAGGATTTCTTGAATTCTACATCCATACTGTCCACCAGATCTTGCTCTACGTAAGTGATGCAAGATACAGAAAATAGCGGCAAAATCTTTCAACTCTGCTATGCCACAGGGCTTTTAGTACGTTTAGTTAGAGCTGCACCTACAATAACTATGTTCTCTAATACTATTGCTGTCCATGAAAAGGGAGAATGCATGCTACAAGCACTCTACTAAAGAAAGCAAAACCTTTCCTAGCAGAAAGAGAAGGAAACATTTCTGGCCAAGCCCTTGCACTCTCATCTCTGCATGGTGGCAACATCCTGATCCACACCCTAGTAAACTCTGCAGTGACCCACCTTAAGGGCAACCTACATGCTGTAGCATGCCTCATCAAGGGGCTGACAAATAATGACCAGATCACCCCCTCCCTGATGGAGCTCCACAGGCTCCCCTTATTGAACTGTTCCAGCCTCCAAACCAGGCTCATTGTTAGAAATGGGGGTCACTAGTTGGCAGAGGTAGGTACCTTTGTCCAAATAGGGACCCGTGGTTCTAGTCAGGGTAAGGGGTATACACACTCTAGATAACCCCTGCTCACCCCCTTGGTAGCTCATCATGAACAGACAAGCTTATCCCAAAGGCAATGTGTAAAGTATTTGTACCAACACTCACAGTAACACAGTGAAACACCACAAATGGACACCACATCATCTAAACTTTACAAGACCAAAACTACAACAATCCAACATACAGATACTCAGTAAAATGTCTTTAGAAAGGGATATTGGCAAAATAAGGTTGTAGAACTCAAATAGCACCAACTGGGGCTATCACGACGTCAGAACAGCACGAAATCCAAAGTACGGCGCCGACCACGAGGATCGCGGCGTCGGGCGTGGCTTCACACAGACCCCCAAACAATAGTACCTTGAAAATGATGTCGGGGACAATGCACGGCATCGAGGATGGCCAATGTCGGCTCCGGTGATGATGCGACACAGGCGAGTTTCTCGAGTCACCCTCAGCGGTTTTCGGCTCAGCGATAACAAAATGCAGGCACTGGTGAGGAGAGAGTCGATACGCGCTCTGGCGTCGGACACGACTGATCACTGCCGTCGTCGGTTGGTGTCGTAGGGCGTCGGGGCTGCACAGCAGGCTGAGTGCTCCGCCGTTCACTTCACGAGCAGCTCCCCGGGCCTTGGTGCAGGTCGTGGCATCACAGCAGCAGTGTGATGGCGTCGGAAACAGGATTTCTTTCTTCTCTTGAATTTCTTCCAGCTCCCAACAGCAAAAAACAACCTCCAGAGGCCCAACACAGTTACAGGTACCTCCTGGAAGGTCAGAACTCCCAGCAAGGAAGTTCAGGGGAGCTGGGGGTGATGTCCTTTTGTTCCTGGGACTTCCAAACAGGAGGCAAGTGTGATATCCTGTAATTCTCCTCTCTATGATGTATGATTATTGTCTCCCCTTCCCTTGGAAAAACAATAATTGTTGACCCAAAAAGGCTCAAGGTGTGTGTTGGGTATTCTACCACGAAAGAGAAAGAACGGTGTCTTTCCTGTAGTGGAATGAAATGTCAATCTGTATTGTTCGATCTTTTTAAGAACTTCTCCTCTCCACTCCAGAGACAAGGTTATGGTCTCCTTCAAGACTCTGTTAAACCTCTCCACCGTCCCATTAGCCTCAGGATGATATAGAGAACATGTTTTATGTATTATACCACATAATGACAACACATTGTTTCATCTCTTTCGAAATTAGTCTTGGGCATCCCTTCTCTAGAAAATAATTTTCTCAATCATTTGATAATACATGCAGAATTAACATTGGAGAAAAAAATACTTCTGGCCAATGGGAATACATATCTATCACCACTAAGAGAAACACTTGAGAACCATTGCAATGAATAGGTCCCAAAATGTCCAAAGCAATATCATCCCAGGACGTTTGGGCCGAGTCCTCAAGATCATGGTTTGTACCTTAGGATATTTAGCGTTGTCACTTCTATTACAAGGAAAACACTCACGTATCTCTCTCTCAATCAATTTATCCATCCCTGGCCACCAGTACGATAAGCGTAATCTTTCTTTAGTTTTAGTAATCCCAGGATGGCTGACATGAGCTAAGTGTATTACAATTTTCCTGAGGCTCACAGTAGGTAACTAATCTGGTACCACGAAACAAAATGTTTTTATCAACAGATAGCTCATCTCTTACACACCAAAAAGGTTTAGTCACTTCTGATCAAATTTTAACGTTTGACCAATTACACTGTAACAAGGACATCACTTCCTTGAGAGTCACATAAAGATCAACTTCTTGAGGCCACTTTTCTTCAGATATATGGCTAAGCTCCAGTGCACACACCCAATCACTGCCTGCATCGGTATCGTCGTCTTCGCAATTTATTTATTAGAGACCAAGCGTGAAAGAACATCAGCAATTCTATTGCAACACCCGGGATGCACCTGAGAGAAGAAGAATATTCTTGAAGACCTATGATCCACTTAGTTATGCAACTAGAGATCAAATCCAAACCTTTCTTTTAAAAATTTTCAGCTGAGGGTTAGTGGCCGGTTCTGATTTCAAAGTCAACACACGACAAGAATCTCTTATGTTTTTTCACAGCCCAGAACACAGCAAGTGATTCACGCTCAACTACTGAATAGCGTGTTTCAGTATCCCTCCAACTACAAGAAAGGAACATGAGGGTTTTCATGCCATGTGGACCTACCTGTTGCAAAACAGCTCCCAAACCTTGCTCACTTGCATCCGTGGTTAGAATTGATTCAAGTCTAGTGTCGAAACTTGACAAGATATGGGCATCCTCAAACTTTCCTTAACAAGAGAAAATTCTTCTTGACATTTATTCGACCACACAAAATTAAAACCCTTTCTCAAAAGAGATCTCATGTTAGTGGTCAAATCTGCAAATCCCTTAACAAACTTAGCATATTATTCAATCATGCCCAGAAAGCTCATAAGCTCCTCTTTAGTGGATGGAGAACACATGTTGCAGATGGTATTCACCAAGTCCTCTTTTAGTTTAACCCCATATCCAGTAATGTTATGACCTAGATAATTTAAAGAATATGCTCTAAACTTGCATTTCTCAATTTTTATGGTTAGGTTACCTTCACTCAATCTTGCAATAACAGACCTCAGATGAACATCACGTTGCTCTACATCATCACCAAAAACGAGTATGTCATCTTGGTAAATGCAAACTCCTGCCAGATCCTGAGGAACATTTTCCATGGCACGCTGGAATATGGACGAGGCTGAGACTAAGCCAAAGGGTATCCTAATAAATCTAAAGGTGCCAAATGGTGTGATAAACACAGTGAGGTCCCTGCAAGATTGTTCAAGCTCAATTTGAAGATACGCAGCGGTCAAGTCAATTCCACTAAATATTTTCGCTCTTCCCAACAAGACAAGCAATTCACTAATATTGGGAAGTGGATACCTGTCCACAACTACATTTTTATTTAATTGGTGCAAGTCAATGCATAGACATAAATCCACATTTGGCTTACGAGCAGCGACTACCGGAGTTAGCCATTCCGTTCCTTCTACCTCTTCTATAATGCAATTTTCTTTGAGTTTAGTAATCTCTTTTTCCATATCATCCCTAACTGATAATGGTACACCCCTGACCTTACAAGCAACCGGGATAGAATGATCCTTAAGTTTAATTTTATGTTGATATCCCTTGAAGCAACCAAGACCTTCTTTGAATACTTTTGAAAATTCTTTTTTTAACACATTAGTAAACTCACTATCATCAGATTTCTTCACAGTACATACCATATCCTTCAACAGAATCGGGGGATTCGAAGTAGGATCTTACTCATTTTGATATTCACAGAAGGCACTTACTCATTTTGGTATTCACAGAAGGCACTTACTCATGAATGAGTAAGTGCCTTCTGTGAATACCAAAATGAGTAAGTTACTCAAAATTAACAAGTTACTCAAAATTACAAAGTTACTCATCAATGAGTAAGTGCCTTCTGTGAATACCAAAATGAGTAAGTGCCTTCTTTGAATACCAAAATGGTAGTAAGTTTAGGATGTTGTCTTAAGTTAGTTCTGTGAATCGGGCCCTCAGTGCACTTTACTAGGGACCTACTGGTAAAACAAATATGCCAATCAGGGATAACCAATCACAATATCAATTTACACGGAGAACATATGCACTTTAGCTCTGATCTGCAGTGGTAAAGTGCCCAGAGTCCTATAGCCAACGAACACAGGTCAGGAAAAAAATATGCGGAAGAAGCAACATGTTTGGGGATAACCCTGCAAAAAGTTCCATTTTCAACACTCATCATCTGCAAAGCAATTATGACCAACATCCCTACCCATTTTGCTGACAAGCTCACCATCTTAGCACATCTGCAGCTAGAACACCATCAGATTTGAGTCAACGAAGTGTAAAAAAGACGAAAAGGCAACAGGCCTTCTCCATTTATGCACCCAGAATTTGGAATGAAATCTTCGTATCCATCAATACTGCTGCAACACTTCTACAATTTAGGAAAGAGATGAAGAGCTTACTATTTAGAGAACACCACCTAAGATGCAGTAACAGTCCAGTTTCTCTACATTAGAACACAGCTGCTTCCCTAACCACTCGTAGATGTATCTTTAGCTTTGACAGTGCATACTGCTGCACTGCCTTCCTGCTTGGTTCAGGCTATATGAATACCACATATATAGATACAATTACACTATGGAGGACAGTTTCATATGCACATCCAACATTGCCTTTTTCTAGTGCAGTTAGAGAAAATGTTGCCAGGCTGTATACAAATGGAACAAAGCTATATAATATCATAGCATGAAAGGATATATGTGAAGAAGGATTCGGTATCAGACTCCCATGGTCAAGCTTTTTGATGCCATTTAAGGGATCCACATGTACAATGAAAAGCAGATAACGTTAGCCAATATCTTGAGGGGGCAGTTTCATGCTACTGGCTGGCACCAAAATGCCCAGAGACTTAGCACCAGACTGTAAATCAAATGGAGCACTCAAGAAAGGAAGGGATAAACTCTCTGAAGTATGACCAAAACTATGAAACACTTTAAAACACCAGTACACAACTACAATCGCCTTAATGCATGGCAGGTGGACTGGTGAGGGAAGCATGAATGTGAACCACACATTGTGTGGAATAAATAGAAATCACTTTTTCAATGAGCACTGCTCATGATAAATTACGCTTCCACTTCTCCTGGGATTCTGTGGGCATGTTGCCAGTCTCTTGTTTTAAGCTTTCTTCAATTGCACATTCAATAAAGAAAGAGACGCTTCAATGTGAACAGAAAGGTAGGTGAATACAAAATATTAATTAGCAAACAAGGAGAAACTTGTTAAAAGCAGGTCCTTAGATTTGAACGACTGTTTGTCAATTCCCCTTGTGCACAGCAGAAAATGCTAAACTAAGCTAAATTTTCACAACACTGAACCCTGGTGCAGTGACAAATATCTAAATAAATTACACCTTCTGGCCCATAGAGATCAATTTGAACTGTTTGCTTGCCCTGGGTTGTGTGCTGGGTAAATTGATGGATAGAAATGTGTGAGATTCTGTTGTCACATTAATATGGTAGTATTCATTCACTGGTTGTGTACAGCCAGATATTTTTCTACCACACTGTTGAGAGCAGGTGAAAATGCTGCACATTTTATTTTACTTTTGGTCCATGTTCCACACACTTTCACTTCACACGTAAGGTAGGGCACACAGAATTTTTTTTTTTTTATATGTTATTGTACTTTTACAACAAAACTTACCCAAAACTCTCAGCAGCATGAACTGTATTCCAATTGCTAGTGATTTATGTTCCTGCTCCACGCTCCTGTGAAGAGGAAGCAAACAATAATTGTATCAGAAAAAAATTACTTGCTCCAGACAAGGAACCAAAACATTGTAACAAGAGAACCATCTAGGTTGCTGCAATAGAAATACAACTACATTTGATGTGACACACTGTTCGTTAACAAGCTTTGGGTTCACCTCACGACAGACACAAAGGTTTTAAGGTAAATATTAGAGTTTTGGAGTAAATTTCAACTTGATCCTGATGGTTATAGCCAAGTATGACTCCACCTTCAGGACATGATGCACTTAATAAAGCATCTAAAGGAGAAAGAAATAACGTGCTTGAGTAACTTCTGAAAGTGCCACAGGAAGTAGGTTGCATGTCCATCAATATATTCTGCAACTTTTAGCCTTAACAATAGTATTCAAAATAATTTTACCAATGTGCACCACAAAAAGGCATTATCTCGTTTCAGCTCATTGGTGACACCTTTCACCAACCCTCAGTCAAAGCAAGTCACCTAGTAACTCTGCATCCTCTTCAGATCTCACTAGTGCCAGCCTCATCAGGTAAGTGCAATACCTAACCAAGGGTAGCCGAATGTAGGCCCAGGAATATATACTTTTAGATTTGACTAAAGGTTGGGGAGAGTCCTATTGCGTGTTGCAAGCTATACCTTCCCTGGTGGACCAGTGACTGACAAGGAGGCCAGCTTGGTGAATGGGGTAGTGGCAGCTACAGAAAAATGTAAAAAGGGGGCCAGGGTTTGATCCAGGAAGTTTAACGTCTACTTAAAAACTACTGTAATGATTCAGGCAGAGGATGGCAAAGCTAAGTGTGGCAGGGTATTTTTATTTTGAAAAAGATGGCAAAGAGGGAGGAAATGGGGGAACATACATGAAAATGATATATATTACATCTCCTTACTGTGGTGTCCTGTATAATATGATTCAGCATAACTTGCTTCCTGAGAAGTGAATGAATGCTAAAGTGGATGGTGATGACAGAGGCAAAGAAGCAAGCACACTTGTGTGAAGGGAGGTGTAATCACTGTGCTTCATCAAGAGCCATTTGGAGAAGTTCTCCTGCTTCTTGAATAACATCTACTCTCATGTAATGCTTATGAGGCAGCGGCCATACAGTAATATGTTCTTGGAAAAAGGTGAGACCTACAAACTTTGGCTTTTTGATTCTGTAAGTACTAAGGCTGTAAGGGCCAGATGTGAGAATTGTACACTGACCCATCATTTGTTGACAGGGCTTTACTAAGCGATGCAATTGAAGTATTACTAATCCGTTGCATAACAAAATCTATTTTCACAGTTCACAAAACATTAATATTAATGAAACATTAAAACTAATGGGGCAGGTGGCATATTGTACCCCCTCATCTCCCCAGTGAATTGCTGCCAATGTGCAGAGTTATAGACCAGTATGTGACAGCCACCCACCATTTCTACGTTTGCATTATCTGGATGTCAAAATCGTATTTTTTGTCTTTTGTAAACAATGCCGGTCCAAAGAGGGGTAGAGGCTTTTTTATTTTTTTATGTTGACATTTGAGGAAACATCAGGCACAGGTTGTAGTGTTGTCCTGGACCACTTTCCATTCCTACGGGGCTGCCCATCATAATTCTGATAACCTCCCCTTTTTGTTTTTAGGGTGTCTGTAATGGATCAATAGTTTGTGACCACAACTGTAGTCACAAAAGATTGATACACTGCATGCCAACTTGCATAAAGGAGGTGGATGCCCCTTCCCCGCCTCACCTAACTGCGATTCAAAGCGAGATAGGATAGTTCTCTAAAACCCTGCCCTGGGTTGCTCCACTCTGTCCTGAAGTAGACCCGCATAGCCAAGGTCCAATTTACCCTTATGGCCCAAAGACGGGCCGAAACGTCGACACTTCGACACGCTTTTAATAAAAGGCCCGGATCCCAACCTCCGTATCCAACATGCCACATGGGAATATATCTCTATGTAAAACTGTAATTAGATACTGCTTAAACTGTAATGTGGCCAGGCCAAAAAGGACGGTGATTAACAACCAGTCCGCCCCTTCTCAATTGTACTACTTTTCCTTATGTCACCACCCTGATTTTTTTTCTCCTCATCACTTCACACTTTAGCACCCTTCCTTTATGCACGTTCCACTTGGAGCAACCCCTACACTTAAATATCAAATGTAGAGTGTATAGCAATTCGTTTGCCTCACCATTTGACATGAAAATAAAATGCATTTGGGTTTAGAATTTGGTTTGTTGCATTTTCTCTGTTTTTGTTTGAATCATTTATTAAGTATTATGAGCAGACTTATTTTCCTTTAGTATGCATGAGAAATGATTTACTGAATATACCAAAGGATTACTGATTGATCTCTTGTTCATAAATAAGGTTTAGGCCCATTGTCTTTTGTACCAGGCTGTACCCAGGTCCAGGACCATTTTGGGTGACCCCATTTTTTGTAATGGCCTGTTCTTAAAATGGCAATTTACATCAAGTGAGCAGAGGCTGAAGGTCCAATCAATCTTGGCCGAGACTTTTCTCATCGAACTTGTGGAAACTGAAGAGTTTTCTCCTTTAAAAGGAGAGCGATACGCAAGCACTTCTTAGTACCTTAGGATGAGGATGAAAGATGGTGTTTTTGTAGTGCTTGCAATAAATGCACCGATGCAGGACAAAACCACAAAAGGTACAAGCAGATAGGAGCAGCCACTGCCGCATGACCCCGGTTGAGCAGACCCTTCACTTCCAGAGCCAGGGATGCAGCTACATTGAGTATAGTTCTGTAATGAGAAAAGATATGCCAGTTGTTAGTTTCTTATATGTTGGTAAGGAAGCATTTGTACTGAATTAGGTTTATGAAAGTGAATATAAGAACCATTTGACTTTTTTATTTTTAGAACTTGAGAACTGGTAGAGAAGAAAGCAAAGACAATGTATTCCAATTCTAAAAGGGAGGCAGAGACAGAATAGGGACCAGAGTAAATATAATTCTGTCCCACTTCTTTCAGTACCATAGGGAAACAGATAGATAACTGCAAGGCTACTTGAAAGAAGCAATATACCTTGTACCAATGAATGGTAGGGTGATGGTGTCATGCATGCTTGTAGGTACTAGTTATGTTCTACAAGTTGAACACCTTCAGCAAATGCAGCAAAAGGAAAACGAATGGCATATTTTTATCATATAATAAACTCATTAAAAGTATGTCTGATAGGACCAAGTGTAGAGGTGGATTAAAGGTAGACTTACTCCTCCTGCCTGTATCGGTTTCTCTCACAAGGTCATTAGTTTCTGTATTGTCTGAAAAGAAGAAGGCCAATCGAATTTTTCTGAAGAACTGGGATAGTTCAATCCGTGTGATGAAATTGTCACCCATGTGGGTGGGGACAAAGCCCAGTCCCTTATTGAGGACCTCATGTTATACGGAAGACAGAACCTTGGGACTAAGATTGATGATTAGATCGGAGTGGTACTTGTTGGTGGGGAGGGATCTTTCGTCCTGCTCTGTTTCAGGTGTTTTTTGATTGCCGGATCCCACTGTACTCCCTGAGCATATTGTTGGTTCCCTTGTGTCGATGTGTTTCCTCTTTTTCTCTGTCCTCTTCAGCTTGGCCCTGTTTTAAAAAAGGGGAGTAATTTGGGAGTGCAAGTGGGGTTGGATGGAAGGATTGTATAGGGTATTCCCAAGGATGGATTTCCCACCAGGGTCCTGGGGGAGTTTGTTGTGGAGGTTTGGTTGTCTGTTCCTCATCTGTTGGGAGTTATTGGACCCACTTGAATAGAGTTCTTCCGAATTGCACCACCCTTCTGAATTGGAGGTACATTTTTCTGCCCCCTGTCTCCAGCCCCTTGCACCTCTCCTGTTGGTCCTCTTGGAGGAGAGTGATCCATATTCATCCGCTTAGTACGGGTATGCTTTCTCATGTGTGAACCTCTCCATGTCCTTATTCAGTTTGTTGATCTTGTATTTTAGAATGCCTTCCCTTGTTTCAGTAAGGGTTGTGTTAACCTATTTTAGCTTCTTCTTGAAAGTGGTCAGCTGGACAGTGACTTTGATCTGAGATTCCTTTTGTTGGTTCTAAATGAAGAGTTGGTCTGCTACTTCTTTGGAAGTGTTGATCAGGAGGACCATACAGACCTGTGTGCATCTCCATGAGATCAGGGACCAGTTCTTCTGAAAGATCTTATTGTCTAAGAACAGTCTCAAGCGTTAGTGACGACAAAGCCCTTCAGGGCTATGTTCCCTCATAAGTATTCTGTAAGAATAGCCGCATGCATAGCAGTCTGTAGTTGCTGTCTTTTAAAGTTGGACAATCTAGTCCATTCCTCTGCCTGATTGGACGATGTAATTAGGGAGGTCTTAAAAATGCTGGGGTTCTATAGGATAGACTGAACAATATTATCATCAAAAACAAGCCTGTGCTTTCTGCTATACTGATTTTGTGGGGGTTGTTACTGATGTGCTTTTCCTGGCAATGGGAAGGTAGGTGTGGGTTAATAGAGTGAAGTGTTGGAGGGCCCAAAATAGGGATCCACAGTCCACCGAATGTACAATATATTGATACACACAAGGAATCCAGGGAAGATGCCCTGTAGGGGAGGCTGTACTACTCCCTGCCCGAATATGAACTCACTAAAAGTACATCTCAAAAGGGTGAAAAAGGGGAAGAAGGAAAAATTCCTGGATGTGATGTAGTGAAGGTATCGGGCACAGAATATTCCCTATTCATGGGAGGAGACCTCTTTTAGTATAAGAACCCTCACTCACCCAAAAATAACATCAGTAAGTATGGCATGCTGTGACTGTAACACAATCAAGAAACAAAGGCAGCCATGTTCTGTTAAGGGACGTGGAAGAAATTACCTGCCATTGCTAAACAATGCAACATACTAGGCATGTGTGTATTCATACATGGCATGTTAACATAAACAAGGCGTGCGTTTCAAGTACTTACCAACAATGGCAAAAAAAAGTGTGACCCTTCAGGAGTAGTATACTGAAATGAACAGGGCACACGCTAATAAAACTAGAGAAGGGTGCATGCCGAAATAGCAATTGTGGCTGCAAAGGCAGTCAGGTCTGTAGCAGATCCTAAGAGGATCGGGGGTCTCTCGCTATGCGGGTCATATGGGCAAGCAAGGGAAGAACGCGAGGTCTAAATAGACTGCACTGCCCAGCTTACCTGCATGACAGTCCTTGTATTTCGGTATGCGGAACTCCTAGTGAGAGAAGGAGAAAAACGCCAGGACGGCATAAATTGGGAAAAACGCACCTGACGAGACACTTGGGGACACAACTCTAAGGACCATGGGAAATGCAGTTGCCTGGTCCAGGGGAATGCACAATGAGAATCTCAGGCTTCTGGGTTGTTAGAGGTGGGGGGGAGATATAGACTGCACTGAAGGTGGTGTCGAGGAGGAAGGAAAATATGTTAAAACATGAAAGGGAGATGTAGAGGCCCGGGAAGGAGATGGACTCATTTTTAATGATTTGTGATAACAAACTAGCTATTACAGTTATTATACATGTGGAAGTTGCTCTGATGTATGCCGGACAATATATGGTCTTGAGAAAGAGCCATATATATTTTGTTCATGATCTACGTGAGGTTGGTATGGCTAACACCTGTATAGTGTATGATCTAAAGGAGGGATGTGTCTACCATCCCAGATGAGTCCAGCGGATATCGTCTTTCAAGCCCTATCTATCACAGCGGAGCCTAAAAATCCATTTTTGTTCTCCGCGGAACAGGACTGATTCGTGAGTCCCCATTGTCTGGAGGTAGTTAGGTTTGTCTATGATTGCCTATCGGATGTCGTGCTTTGTGTGGCCTGTGTCTATAAGTGTTTAGTGAGTTTGTTGCTATTTTACTTGCACCATATTAAGGTCCGACGCTCCACTATTCTCTGCCTCACCATGCATGTGGTCATACCCACATAGATCCAACTGCAAGGGCAATGAGGTATCTAGATGACCCCCTCTTTTTGCAATTAGTAACAGTGCGTAACACCCAGGGGGTGGACAAGCCCAGGGTGATGTGGGACATAGGGATGTTATATGGACAGACAACGCACAGCCCACAGGTATAGTGTCCTTTGGCAGGCACAGTTGACCATAGGGAGTTCGAGCAAGGTTTCCTCAGTGTATAGAGAGGTGCTTTATGGTGTGTATGTATCAAGATATCCCCAATATTCTTGCTGCGTTCAAGGGCAAAAAGAGATCTCGTCAACTGGTTTTCCCCTGTGTTAAGAATAAACCAGTTCTTGTTTATTTATCTCTTAATAATGTTGGTCAGGGGACTATAGGTGCTGACACAGTCCATGCGTTCCATGGGGCTTTTGGTGTATGTTACAAGGAGGGCTTTTCGATGGTTGTTCCTGGTCCTTTTTGATGCTTTCTGTATGAGTTTTGGTAGGGTAAGATCGTACTGATAGATGGATGCTAAGTGTAACGGCATGGCCTCTGTACTTCTTGACTTTGTGCTGTTTCTGTATATCCTGAGTTATTGTCCCACTGGAAGGTTGTTTCTGAGAGCATGTGGGTGAAAACTAGTGTAGTTTAGTATGGGGTTGCAAGCCACAGTTTTCCTTTATAGATTTGGGCGTATGCCAAAGTCCTTAGGATAAAGTCATAGATCAAGAAAGCGTAGGTCCTGCTGAATCCACACATGTATGTAAAATGGGGATTCCTTGACTTAAGACAGGTGGCAAAGTTTTCTAGGGAGTTGGCAGAGCCTTCCCATACCACCAGTATGTCATCAATATATCACCTCTCGATTAGAAGATTGGTAGAATACGGGTTGTCTTGCGGGTAGATATATTTGAACTAGAAATTGTGCATGTAGAGATTAGCCATGCTTGAGGCAAAGGTACTGCCCATTAAAGTCCTTTTGTCCTGCCAGTATAGTCGTTCCTGTAATTGAAGAAATTCTTTCATTGCGACAGTGGCACAGTCCATCACAAAGAAGTTGGGGTCAAAATGTCCTGCCTTCTATTGTCCAAAAAGCTTTCTGACTGTAAGGACTCATCTTGTGGGATGTTGGTGTAGAGGGATTCCACATCAAAAGTGTTTCTCTGGGTCAAAGGCAAACTCAGGGAGGACATTCAGTATGTGTTTTGTATCTTGTAGGTAGGAGGGCATTTCTTCCATGATAGGGAATAGAAACCAGTCCATGAATTGGGAAAGTGGTTCAAGCAATGATCCAATACTGGAAACAATGGGTCTTCTTGGGGGAGGTCTGGTGGATTATTTATTTTTGGTAAGATGTAGATGTACAGAGTTTTAGCCTGTTTTGTACCAGAAACTCTGATTCACATTTGGTGATCCAGCCCACATCTTACCCCTTCTCTACCATTGTCTTTAAGGTAGCCAGTAATCTAGGAGCTGGGTCCATCCATGAGGGTTGGTGGAAACTGTCATCAACAAGTTGTCAATGGCACACATTTTGATAGCTCTGTTGGTCCAAACGAAAACTATGTGTTAATAGAAACAAAGAAAAACTACGGATCTCTCTCTAAAATAAATATGGGCCATATTTATGAGAAAACAACGCTGTGCAGCAAGTCACCTTGTTGCACTGTGCTGTGGTACAGGCAAAGAGCAGGAATGAGATGTATTTATTACAATACTGCAGGTTCATGTCCTTTCCCCTCCGCTGGTGCACAATAAGCTGCCTAGTGCCAACTCAGGAACCATTGCACTACTTTGGAAGGGTGCCTGCGTTTCATGCAGGATTGTTTTTGTACTGGAAGGAGCACCTTCCTGCACACACAAAAATCCAGAGGCACATTCCTCTTTCCATGTGTGTTGCAGAATGGTACACTCATAGGAAGAGGAAGCAACAAGGAGAAATTAAGATGTATCTGCTCTTTACGCCTCCCTTGGGAAGGTGTAGCATGTTGACACTTTCCCAGGTCTACCAGTAATGGTAAATCTGGGAATGCATCAAAATCCATAGGAGTTGCCTGTAACACCCACGCATGCCCATGGAACTCCTCCCTAGGAAAGAGTAACGCAACACAGCAATTTGCGTTGTGGTGCGTTACTTCTGATTTATCGAGCCACTTAGGGCCACGCAAAGTGGCTTTGTGTAGCTTGATAAATTGTATTTTAGACTTTGCGTCACGCATGCACATCATTGTGTGGTGCAAACGCAATGCAATCCTTGATAAATATGCCCCAGAAGGTTTAACCAAACATCGATCTCGATACATCAAGCATGTGCAATTTTAAAATACGAAGGAAAAACAGGGTTACTTGAAAATATGATGATACGTAAATTGGCACCTAATCCAATTTTGGATGATCTCATTCATATGCTTATGTGCAGGATGGCCAAAAGTACCTGCGGAATCTCCATCATCTGGAGGTATTGAACCAGTGCCTCATCTGTACCAAAACTGAGTGTTGCTCATAGTTTTTATAAAGAAGATGTGGTCTTTTTCCACTATGGTGTAGCCAACCTTCCCTAATGGCACCATTGCCCCCTCCATCATTTGCCACTGCTTGGCTCTATACCCTCTCTCTAGTATCTGCCCTCAGTCGACTTTACCCTTTTCTCTCTTTTCTTTGTCACCACTGGCCTGATACCTCTTTTTCTACGCTTTGCTCTATTCCCTCTAACCCGGCTCTTTTATGTCTCACATCTTCACTTTTCTGCTGTTATTCCATTTGTTCACTTTTCACCATCCCTGCTTTCTCTTCTCTGTCTCGCATTGTCTCTTCCTTCTCTCCTGGTCTGTTTTAAGTTGTGTCAATAGAACCAATTTCATGGCCCAATGGAAGAGACAGCTCTATGACAGAACTCCTGCTGACCTCTGCTAAACACTATCCTGACCTCCACCTGCTTATAAAAGTGTATAACCTCGGACAGCTCTGCTAACGACCTCTACTACAGACTAAAATCAGTTGTAGGTGTGGGTGAGTAGTTTGAAGGTTACTCTCTACTCAACGGGGAGCCAATGGAGGTCTTGTAGGTGTTGAGTGATGTGTTTGTGCCGTGGGGTTCCGAGGACGAGTCTGGCCATGGTTTTCTGGATGGTTTAGAGCTTGTGTAGGGGATTTCTGTTAATTCCGGCATAAAGTGCGTTGCCGTAGTTCAGTCTGCTTGTTATGAATTCATGGGTTATAATTTTTCTGCGTTGGGTAGGGATCCATTTGAAAGTCTTGCAGAGGATGCAAAGGCAGTTGAAGCTGGTGGAGTTGATCTGGCGGGTCATGGTGAGGGAGGAATCGAGGATAATGCAGAGGTTCTGTGTGTGGTCTGATGGGGTGGGTGATCTCTCGAGGGCAGAGGGCCACCAGGTGTTGCCCAAATCGGTGGTGGAGGGTCCGAGGACCTCTGTCTTTTCTGAGTTTAGCTTCAGGCAGCTGTTGTTCATTCAGGCTGTGAAGTCCTTCATCCCTTCCTTGGAAGCAGAGTCTGGTGTCTTTGGGGTTATTCGTGAGGGAGAGGATGAGCTGGGTGTCGTCGGCGTAAGATACAATGCTGAGCCCATGCTGTCAGACAATGGTGGTGAGGGGGGCCATGTAGATGTTGAAGAATGTGGGGCTGAGTGAGGATCCTTGGGGTACTCTGCAGTTGGTTTCTGTGGGATCGGAGAGGAAGGGTGGGAGTCTGACCCTCTGGGTTCTGCTGAAAGGAAAGGATCGGATCCAGTTGAGGGCGGGTCCTCGTATGAGATGGGGTTTGACCTCTGCCTGCTTCCAGTCATCAGGGAAGATTGCCGGATTCGAGGGAGATGTTGATGGTCCAGCCTAGTTCGGGTGATATGGCGCCGGCTCTGTGGTATGTGGCGGGCGGGGTCCGTGGGGGCTCCAGAGTGGGTGATCATGGTCATGGTGGTGTCTTCCGTGGTGGCAGGGTTTGAGGTGGTGAGGGTCGTCTGGTTGACACTGTCACATATTTATCAATGCCTGCACTTAGATAGTCGACCACATAGTTGTGATGTCTGATTATTTTTTAGATGAGCACATTAACAACTTAATTTAGTAAAAAAAAAGAATATCTGTGTACCTTGATCATTTATGCAGCTTTGGGTGACCTGGAATAGTCCCAACCATAACATGTGTAGGAGTGCAATGTTTAGTGGATAGCACTGGTATAGGCATTTGGCAGCACTGGCCAGGGTAGTGGGTGGTGCAAGCTTCAGTAGCCTCTTGAAAAAGACCTAGGGTCCTGGCACTTAATTGAGCACTGCTGTTAAAATACATTAACATAAGATGAGTCTTCTAGTGATGGAATGCTTCCCTCTTCACAGATTAGTCCAAGCACACTGCCTTGACCTACATGTGTTAATGGTGTGAGCCCTCTCCCATGGCTTTGCCAAAGCATTCTACTCTGATGAAATCTGGGAATGAGGAAGTGTGACCCCCTTCACAACTTGACAAAGCTCCTGCTTCAGACTAGCTTCTGCTAAACAATGGATCATGGCCCATGCAGAGCACTGTAGTACAGGAGGAGTTCCCCAGGAAGGAACAACGCAAAGAGGCTGAAACTGAGGATGGCTGGGAGAATCACAGCACAGCTTAGTGCAGTCAGACCCATACCCAAGCCTATAGCGCTGCCTGAGCCTGTATGCAGCCACTTACAGCACAGATGGGCAGTCAGCAGAAGCAGAGGCATTGTGCTGTGGCAGACTGTCAGGACTGCATGTCAGCCAAGGCAGCAGTAGGGGAACCAGGGAGAAGACCTAGGCACGCTACGCTACATGCCAATGCTTGGTGTGGCAAATTATTGTGTCCTATGCTTGGCTAATTTTGCCCCAGACTACTTGTTCTGGAGTCTTTGCCCAGTTGTGGTGGACTAGGAGATGAATTGAAGCCCCAGAGGCATCTGGTCTAGTGATGCAATTTGTACACTTGGGCCAAGAAGGAAAGGACAGGTTTGGACCTCAAATGCTCTCAAACCAGGACTGAGGCCCATGGTCGGCTTGAAGAGCCCTGGTGAGTACAAGTAAGTGCACATGGTGCCCACAAGCAAACCCCTTTTTAGGTTGAGCATCAGCACGCATGTGCTGTATGCAAGACCTGCTGTAATTACTCCACACGGAGTATACTCCTGCCTTCTGCAGCCTTCTACTTTAGTTGGTTCACTCCTCCGTCACTTACATTTACTGGCTCCCTACAGGTGGGCTCCTGATACGTCACTTCCGTTTTTTTAGTTGCGGAGCAACGGCCAATTACAGCTTCCTTGCACTGTAGTTTTTGTATGTTCCTGGTGGGCACTACTTTTGTTTATACTTCCGCCAAAGGCTTTAGCTTTAGCTTGCAGCTTCATTGCTGGAACCACCTATCTTCCTCAACCGGTCCGCAGCTACTCGGCTGCAGCGGGCATCCCGGTGCCCGACATTCAGTTCAAAATGTTAGCATTTGTCATTTTTATTTTGATAGCTAAACGCTGGCCAAACGGCAAAATGTTATTGTGTGTACTTTACTTTTGCTAAGTTTTCCTTTCACAGCCTGGAGTGCTGCCTGGTACTGCTGCTGCGCACACTCTCGCACTTCCTGATCGCGCTCTTTCCCCTGGCTGCACGTCTGTCGGAGGCTGTAGGCGGTTGCAGGAAGGGCTAATTAATGACTATTGTGCTCCCCAACCAAACCACTGATTCTACTGCCAGGAGTGCAGCTGGCCCAGAGGTCCCTGCCGCAAACAGGTACCGTTAATGCAAGAGGGGGTGGAGGTGTGGTTTTATCGGAAGGGACCCAGTGTTTCCTTATAGGCAAGGAACAGCCCCGTTGTGCTGTTCACATGGACCCGCCTTGCTCGTCACCTAATGAGCAGGGATTCTGGGAGTTGTAGTTCACTGTGGGAGTGATGGGAACCCCAGCAAGAGACTAACTATATACCCGGCTTATGTTACTGTTTGGTACGTAAAAAGCTGCTCAAAACTCGATTGATCGCTTCACCTCTCAGCAGGGTTTTGTGCACTTTTTTTATTTCAAAAGCACGAGGGGTGAATTGGCAGGTAAGTTGACTAAAAGTTACTATCCTATTGTACCGTTTGTTTTCATCTCAATGTCTACATGCCACATATCGGAAATTTCCACCCACTCGAGCATAATGGTCCAAAAAGTAAATGAGTATTCATTAAAAAAAATCCCTTAATGTGGGAAAACATTATTGCAAAAAGTAGACTAAAATCAGTCGTCAGGAAGGGAATGGTTGAAGGCAGCGTACACTGCATTCTGCAGCCCCTCCTACCTTGGTGAAGATCAAACGTGTCCCGGGGTCGGTGGGCAAGCCTTTTGCACTGTTTATCGGATCACACAAAGAGCATTACCTTGAAGAAGCCGCCTCTTCTTTGTCATCGCCAGTTTAACAAACACGGGATGTGCTGATGAGCGCAGAAATGGGTCAGTTGTTGCCTGCTGGGGTCCCGAACCGCTTCCTTTACCTCAAGTGTCGGCTTTGGCACTTCCTTTTCACACGGTAATCAGTGGAGGTGTTGTGGGGGATGACGCTGAGTCATTACAACACAACTTCACTCTTCGCCCCCTCCAAACCAGCAGATGCTTACATCTCATGCACATCTAAAGGGGTCTGTCCTTGCGGCCCTCTCCCCACAGTACCTGGCAAGGGGATCATGGGCCCACAATACTTTGGTTCAGGTACACATCAAAGAAATCACCAAACTAGCCTTTAAAAAACGGACGGGCACGTAGATATTGAAAGACTATTTTGTAAACACGCTATTCATATATAAATATAACGACACACGTGTCACACCCAATGGCGTAACGCAAAATGATGAGAACCCACACACAAAACGTCCATGAAACTCTTGCACTTTGTACATATTCATAGACCTTAAGCTGACTGGGACCCCTCAAGCCCCTGCCCCACAAGGGTGCTGAAGTCTTGCATTATACCCCTAGTCACACCGACTGTCCACCTTCTCTGCTACAACACATATGCCCAACAACATACACAGGAAGCTTCCACCCCCCATGCCCCCAGACCTGTCTAGACAGTTAACGTTTTTCTGATGTGCTCATTCAGACCTTGGCTTAGAGTGCTGTTGTGTTGCGCATTTCAACAGGGGGTTCATTATGAAGCCGGGTCCCTTTCCTCTTAACACTTTTCACATGAAGTGGAGCAGATGTCGTCAAACATGTTCCCAAATCGAAACAACACAATACTTGAGGAAACAGATCCTAAAACATCACCCACCTCAAATAGATAATTCCCTTTTCTGGATTGTACTCTTGTGGTTGGCTAATGGCAGCATTTCTATGCGGTGCCTGTCTTGGTATTTTTAGTGACTTAATACAGAACTTAGGTTCCTGTCGCAGAAAATGCTGCCCAAATGGTTGTCACTGGCTTGTTTTATTTACAAATAGAAACTGAATGTACAGCACCACCAGCTTCTAAAACTAAATATTGTTATTATGGAAGATAATAGTTTGTTTTTCATTTAATAATGCACAAAGCATCACCAACGATTATTTGAAGGTGTAACTGCAATCACAAACATCACAAATCGTGTCAGATATAACCAATATTAGATATCTTTATCAAGCACTACAGCACCTCAAAAAGATAGGCCCTAACAAGACCTCCCAATGATGTGGACACAATCGCACTCATTGGTAGAAGACATTGCCATTTACTATGCCAATAGCTTTAACTCAAACAAACGAGAGACATTTGCATTTTCAATGCTTGTTTTTTATTGCAGAGGTAGACCTGTTTGCCTTGATTCCAGGCTACCTAGAGTGACTCCAAGTGTCAGCTGGCTGACCTTGTGTGTGAGTCTCAGGGACACATAAAAATTCCAGAGACCTCCCTGCAACTGCCCAAGCTGACTAGCACAACCAGGACCTGCCGGGACCACCTAATTCTGGCTGCTGGTATCTGGTGGAGTGTCTCCTGATCCCTATGAGTTGCCCCCAGGTCCTGGATCCTTGGTTGGCATTAATAAGAAGCTCCTCCACAAAAACAAAGTGAAACACCTGAAGTTTGGGCCCTTCTGGCCATCGACCTTAAGCTCCAGTGAGACCTGCACTTCAAGCCAACAGTGATCATCCAATCCAATCAACCACTGCAAAGCTCCAGCAACAATTGGCTCTCTGCGCTACAACAATGATTGCTCTTCACACCAAAAGCCTCCACCTCGCAGCCTCCTCCAACACGAAGGGAACTCTTAACATGCAACTTGAGATGGTAAATCTTCAGTGGGACTGGCATGTAAAAGTAACTATCAGCAGACACCCAGATGGGAAATCTGCGAATGTGCATGGAACTCCTACTAAGATCTTCCATGGGATAGGAGCTATTTGGCAGAAGGTTCCATGAGATGGTCAAATAAACCCATGGAAACCACACACCACCAGTGTGAGAGTCAGTTTGATGGTGTAAATTATTGACCCTCAACCATAGTTCGATCATCAGCACATAAACTTCCAAACAACTAAAAGAGAAGACCCATAAATGACACTGGGCCAGGGATGTTCATGCCAGCAGCAACTAAGTAAGTTCAAAGTGAGTCTTGCACAAATGGGGGCATGACAGATCCTGTGCTCTCTGCAGCAGCGCCTCTCTCAAGTATGAGGTTAACCACATAAGACCGGAACATCAGCACTGCACCGAAAAAAGTCAAGTAACAAGCTACCAGAAAATTCAGAGGTGAAGCATCTTCCCACACCCAACTGCCTATCAGAGCAGAGTGGAACTAATCACAGCCCCTACCTGCCACAGCAGAATGGGGAACAAAGTGACCTATCGCAAGACAAACAAACAGGAACTGGGAGCAGCATTGTGTCCTTAGCTAAAGGTTGGATTATAAAAATTATCGTAGTGAATTTGGCGGAAATTCAGGAGCTTTTTCTGAGGTAGCAGTGGGGTTTACGTTTATCCAAGGTGATACATACCCTTTTAGAGCAAGGACTTGAATGAGGAGGTAATGACTCACGATAAACATCCTACAAAAACATGGTAACTTACCAAAACCTTATTCTCAGTTAAGGCAAAACTGACATCTTCGCACCCCGCATAGCATGGAGAGATGTATTCAATGCCATCGTAACCACAGATAGGATTATAAGCTGTGTCTGAACAGTGACACTTGCTGTTACATTTGGAAATGTTTTGTCCAACTTCCTCACTAGGAAAAAAGAAAGACTTTGTTTTACAAATCACATCGAAATACCTCAAATGCCTAACTTGACACAAAACACAGTATTTGTCATAATATAATGGATCATTACCGAGCAAAAACAGACAACTAAGTGTAGATTCTAATTGGAGACAGCTAGGTTACATAATTCTTTGCAAGGTATCCACACAACTTAATGTGAGATAAGTAACATAGACTTAAAATATGCAGGATCACTCTGCATATCTCTCACCACCCAAACTGGGAGGCTATAAATCACCTCCTTTGCAGAGTGTCCTTGAGCTGAAGCAATACCTACAAAAATGATGTCCTGTTAACCTGGCTATCTGCCAGCTTTTCATCAGTTCTTATGTTCCTCCTCTGATGAGGACTATCATTCAACATCTCTCAACCAGTTCTTCATAGTGGGGGCTTCCACAATCATACATCTTATTGAAGATCTACGTCTATGTTTCATTTTACACTTATTTGGGTAAGGGGATATGGTTAGAAGGCAGGCATTTAGAAAATCTTGTGTACTGAGATTGGTGCTACTCATGAACATGCCTGTAACCTGATTACAGAACCTTTCAATTTTGGGGGCTCTCACATCATTTGATAACAAACCTTGCCAATGTTTTTTTTGTTGTTATAGACATGCTATGAATACTTATGGTAGCCATCGTTAAATGGGTTTGCTCAAAGATTATAAATGCATTCAAAGATGGCTGTCATGCTGGTGAACATCTTAAAATGGGTTTGTTCAAATATTAAAACCCATTTCCTGGCCCTCACCAAGCATGCTCACAGACAGCCTTCTTGACATGGGTAAAACTCAATTTTAAGAGACATGCCAGCTGAAAGTGCAGTGGGGAAAAAAAATGTAAACAGCTAAATATAAGTGAAATGAAGTTGCAAAGGGTAAGGGGACAACAAGGAGGGAGGCACATGACAGTAATGAAGCAGTGGGAGAATGTTTGAAAACAAGAGTGACGGAGGAAGCAATGGATGAGATGTGGAGGTCTGGGAGAAGCAACATGGAGAATGAGGACTAGCTGGGGGAGACACGGGTAAGCTACATGGTGTGCAAGGGACTGGGGAAATGTGAAGAGGGTAGCAGCACATGGGGGAGCAAGCAAGTAAATATATGCTCTCGCATTGAGTGCCGAAAGAAAATGTGTTTTCGGAATGCAAAGAACATTAGCAGTGGAAGGACACAAGGCATTCCATCAGAACACTGTGAGAACTAAATGCTGCAGGGCAGGCCACAAGAAAAAGAAAGAAAGGAACTCAATCAAGAGGAGACAAAAAAAGCCATGCAATCATGTGCATGGGCTGACCTAAAGTCCACTTTATTAGGATGAGCCTAGAGTCAGCGTGCATGCGGTGCGATACTTGTTGTAGTGGAGTAGGGAATAGAAGCCACACCCACTCTCCGCCCATATTTGTCATTGGCTTGTGTCATTGTCCTTCGTAAATGCAGGCTTCTGATTTCTTATTAGGCGTGTTAGTCCCTCCTTAGTACCTCCTTGTCTTCATTTGTAACCTTCCATGGCGACTGGCCCCTTTTCTTCAGTTGTTACACTGTAAGTGTTATTTAGTCTGGTAAGCACTATTTTCTTTATTGAGTTTCTCCTGCATCAGGCACAATGACATGCTTTGCTTACATTGAACCTGGGACAATGGCAACCACTTGTTTAATTTCCTGTTGCTTTGCTCCCGCCCCCTCCTCTTGTCTGTGCTCACCATGCTCCCATCTCCCCTGCTGATGTCCGCATTCCCTTTGTTCCCGTGTGGAAAACATGTAATATTTTAGTTGGCATAAGCTGCAGCCATTTTAGCTGTGGTATCCATTCAGGATTCCTTCATAATGCTCCCATCCTCTATTGCTCATCTTTTTCCCTGTCTTTGCTGTCTATTTTAGTTGACTTCCTGACTCAGCTAAAAGCAATGTGCATGCTAAGAGTTTGTAGCTGCCAGAACACCTGGTCTCAGACTCAACTGTCAATCATTTTCTGTTGTAAACAGTTCTGTTCCCAATCCCACTTTGCTGACTAAGTGATCTCCCATCTGCCCATGTTTGTCGGTAACTATTCCTGTGTAGGCCTGTCCTTCTAATTGTATCCACATGCTGACCATTGCAGAAAAAGCTGTGTATAAGGCCTGTGTTCTGTGACTTTAATGTACTACATCCTCTAGCACTTGAAAGTGCTGTGTGGATGTGGTCCTACTCATGAGTGATTAATTAACTTGTTCTTTATTCCCTACTCCAGTGCTGATCTCCACTTTGTTGGTGTTTGAATCAATGGTCAAAAGGGTGACCCTGCACCAGTGTACTCCTAAAAAAAAAGGGGTCAATTTCCGCAGTTGGCGCCCGTCGTGGGACCCCATTGGAGACGTGGCCATCCGAAGGAGTGGTCTTGGTGGAGGATTGGAATCTTACTGAGGAATCGCAGTGTACGAGGAGACCTTTGTCTTTGCAGTCCGTTAGGAATTTTACGGTTTTCCTGATTTGACCCTCCAGGTGGTGGCCGGCCTCAACTGGGGTTTTCTTTGGCGCACTTTTGTAGTGAAGTAAAGCAAGTCCTGGTAGGACTTGTCCCCCTGCGCACAGCGTGAAGAATACCCAAAAATGGGTACAATAAAGTTATTTCAAATCAATAAAGTAGTTCATCATTAATTTTATTTCATTAATGGTATTCAAATATCTTCAGTTATATTCCAAGTTCAATGCAACAGTTTGATGGTGAATCCCTATGCATTTCGGGCAATCCAATAGCTCTTCATCAGGGGTATTCTCTACAAAGGAAAACAAAAATACGGGCTGACAATAGGAATTATTGTTTAATTTAACTGATAATTATTATAAACGATACTGATAAATGTTTGACAAAAGGGGCTGGAGTTGAGACCATGGTGCACCCATGACAAGTTGGTGAACAAAAATAAAAACAGAGAAAAAGCGTAAAAAGAATCATTTCGGACCCCAAGGACTGCGACATTCACATCAACTCCATGTGCCAAAGATTTCAAGATCGTGGTTTCCCAGAGGAAATCTTGACACTCGCTAAATCCAAATGCGACAGTTAAAACAGAGAAGAGTTACTCTCGACCAAAACCTAAACTGAGAATAAACGCATGATTGCGGTGTCCAAATATTCCACATTAAGCAATAAATACTGGAAAATAATTTTGAAACACTGGCAACTACTGAGCAGAGAACCTGACTTCCAGGGCCTCTTTGAACAGACACCCACTTTTGCCTACACTCGTGGACCCAATATCAAAGAACTATTGACTTGTCCAAAAGGTTCTAAACTTTCCAGCACATATAATGGATTACAACCCTGCCACAACTGCAGTAACTGCAACAATACCATGAAGGGAAACGTACTGCACCATCCCATGAAAGGACACCCCATTAAACTCAAAGTGAATGCGACCTGCAACACTAACAATGTGATTTACCTGTTGAAGTGTCCGTGTGGCCTTTGTTATGTGGGCCACACAGAACGCAAAATCAGGATAAGAATCCTTGAATATAAGAGCAACATCCGCACCGGTAATATGAAGTCTACCGTTGAGGCACATTTCACTGAAAAGAGACACAATGTGGCACAATTGAAATTCACCGTCTTAGAAAATGTACAACCTTCAGAGACCATGAACATGAAGGATAAACTGCTCCAAAGAGAAAACTTTTGGATCAGATACTTGTGCACGATGCAACCTACAGGATTGAATGACAGAATGGAATTTCTCTGTTATTTATAATTCATCATTTCACTGATTTAACAGACCATGTACTCACTGAGCTCATGTGTATATATTGTGACCACACTTTTCTTTTCATTCACGTGTATCATAAACTTCTGATTAACAGACATGCTTAGTTGCACTTTCACGTCTTGTCTTTTTATCTGTTTACACCCGGTTATCCTTCACGAACTACCACTGTTTGCCACTTCAATATGGCCGTCACTTACTCTAATAGTCTTAGTCCCTTTTCTATTTTTATTGTCCGACTGCCACTTCGGTTTTGTTCATTACTTCACCCCGATTCAACCTTGACACACGCTGATTCACTCGCGTTTCACCACTCGATGCGCTACACGCCGAAACACTTCTAGTAAGTACTAACCCCATCCATCGAAAAACTTTATCAGTTAACACTAACTCGAACTCTCCACTTATATCACCATACCTCGTCACCACCCGTTATGTACCAACACGTTTCAAATCGAAGACCTCACTTTCCGAATTAACCACACTTTTTACTGTTTGGAGCACAAACTTTTCAATATGTTCATGACTTTTTATTTTCGGCATGACACTTGCTTGCAATCACGTGCACCCACCGCATATGCATTTTGTTCACGCTTTTTCTCTGTTTTTATTTTTGTTCACCAACTTGTCACGGGTGCACCATGGTCTCAACTCCAGCCCCTTTTGTCAAACATTTATCAGTATCGTTTATAATAATTATCAGTTAAATTGAACAATACTTCCTATTGTCAGCCTGTATTTTCGTTTTCCTTTGTAGAGAATTCCCCTGATGAAGGACTAATCGATTGCCCGAAATGCATAGGGATTCACCATCAAACTGTTGCATTGAACTTGGAATATAACTGAAGATATTTGAATACCATTAATGAAATAAAATTAATGATGAACTACTTTATTGATTTGAAATAACTTTATTATACCCATTTTTGGGTATTCTTCACACTGTGCGCAGGGGGACAAGTCCTACCAGGACTTGCTTTACTTGACTTCTTAACGCCCTTTTGACCAGAGAGCGAAGCCTCAGCAGCACGCGACAATCCCACACCTTCCTCAACCCTTGTTGGTGCGTGTCTTATCCGATTTTCTGCACTTTTGTAGTGACCATTAGGTTGACCAGAGATCAGCAGGTGGGAGTTGGAGTCTTCTGTTTGGTAAGGCCGCTAAAGCGGCACTCTTGATTTGTTAAGCCTGGGCTTTTTGTTTGAATTTGTTATTTAATTTTTGCAAACATTAAAGGCAGGTAATGTGGAGATTTTTCTCCTTTTTAAATATTTTGAAGTAGTATTGTTTACAATACATTTTTGAAGCATGCCTGTTCTCACCACACTCCGTAGGTGATGTTGCTGTTCTGGTGGTACCAAACAAAGTTTACAAAAAAGTCAGCCGGCTCCCCCAGAAGGGACACGTAATAAAGACATATATGTCGAATATGGTATTTCTTCCATAATGAACGGTCCACTACGGAACAAATGCACAAAAAAAGATTCTGATCTGCAATGGCCAGTAAATGGGTCATTTGATTTTAAAAAGGTTCAATATGTAGAGTAGTGTTTATTTGAAAGAAAAAGTAGACCGGATATGTTTGATTGTGTGCGTATGTGGGAGAAAGAAGTGCGAGATACAATGAAAAGAGTAGAAGTTATAGCAGATAAAGAACAACGTAAAACGATATATCAAAAAGCGCTAAAATTAAAAAAAAATAAAGAAAATAAGGAAAAAAATAGAAAAAGAAGATATGGAACATCGATTAGTGGTAAATGGCCAGTATCCTATTAGGCGCCCTTTTTACCCCATACTTAGTAAACCTCAGGATGAGTGCATCCTATCAGATCAACCCCCACCCCCGTATAAATTCCCCACTCCGATTGCCCCTGAGGATGAGGTTTTTGATAAGAAGCATTTGTCTTCAGAAGAAAAAGATACAAATCAGCAAATTGGGTGGAAGACTCACTCTACTTTATCTAGGGAAGAGAAAGATAACTTGCGGGATATTGCTAGAGGGGAAGCATGTCAGATTACTACAGCAACGGCTCTCACAGTTACAGTTTAGACTTTGGAAGACCTCAAAAAGTTATTTTTTTAAAAAAAATATTTACTTGGGAGGTATTATATGGGTGGCGGCATATTTCTAATGCAACAGAACCAGATGATATAAGTAAGTACTGATTATAAACAGTTAGGAGATGGGACCTTCCTTTTTTCAAACCTACCTGATATGATTAGACGGGTGGTCCAATTACGAGACGACACATTAAGTTTGCGAAAAGAGCAAGAATTACCTAGGAAATATAAAGTTGCGGAAGCAGTTCAATCTCATGCAAAGAAAGTAGATGCTTTGGTGGATGCGAATAAACCTAGTAGTAGTGAGTCTGCTATGAAACCTATGCTTGAAACTGCACCCCTGTATGTTCCTCCGAAGTTTGCGGAAACCAATAATGATACAAGTTCGGATGATGCAAAGGGATATTTTATATAATTGGGTTTACACTCCGTGGAGTAGAGCTGATGTGATGGCTCCGAAAGCTGCTTTGTCCGACCCCTGGAAAAATTCTACCGCCTTCTATGGGGAGGTGGAAGGAGCCATCAGCTCCTGCACTATGACCTTGCCAGATATGTTCTTTGGGCTTATTTTGCCCCCTGATATGTGGAGAACAATACGTAAAATAGATGACAAATGCTGCATTTGGTGACACCTGGGTGGAATTAGAAAGAATAGATACTGAAACGGCCCCTGCGCATTAACCTCAGAAGGAGATATTAGATCTTCCTAAAGCTATTGTGACTAAGGTAAAGACTCTCATACCCCTTAAGAAAATAGATTGGACTATGTTAGCGTCCTGTAAACAGAACAAGGATGAGTTAGTTTCTGCTTTCTTTTCAAGATTTGAAGAGACATTCCATGATTTTAGTGGTCAGTCATTGCCCCATGATACGGGTAGGCATTTGTTTGTTGATAAATTTGTCGCTAATATGTTACCAGAAACAGCTAGTCGCTTAAAGGCCAGCGAGAGTTCTTGGACCACGTCTCTTCCAGTTTCCCTTTTGACTATGGCCCAATATTATGAGCAACAGGAATAGGAAGCAAAAGGCAGGGAGGATAAGAAAGTTAAGGAATTAAAGACAAAAGTTATGTTGACTCAAGTATATGGTCCACCATTTAGGGGAGGTGGAAGATGCAGACTCGCAATGTATACACCTGGAGTGCCCCCTCTTCCCCAAGCAAATTTTTCCCCTGATACTGGGCATTGGCATTCTGAGTGCCCCTTTTTGCGAGGTCAGCAGTACCAACAGGGAAGGGGTAGTGTGAGAAGACGCCCAGGGAATTTAGGAAATAGGGGATGTACGGGAGCTCGCCTCAGATTTGAAGCAGTTAAACAAGGACCAAATTACTCTAATACCTTTGATAGAAACAATCAATATCAAATGTCTGATTATTCTGCTGATGCTCTTGTTGAAGATTCTTATTATGCATAGCATGTATAGAGACACTTGGGCACAAGTCAAACTGGGAGACGGTAGCTGTATCACGGCGAAAATTGATACACAACAGGGCCTAAAACAAGGCTCTGTACTGGCTCCAAGCCTATTTAATCTGTATATGGCAGACATCGTCAGTCACATGCAGGTCGGGGAAGGACATCCACCGCACCTGTCAAAAAACCCAATTCTCTTCCTGCAGTATGCTGACGATATTGTTGTTTTGAGCCAAACCCCAATAGGCCTGCAAAGGATGATCAACAATCTGGTCACCTACTTAGAACACAAAGGCATGGAACTGAATAAAGAGAAAACCAAAGTGTTTCGCATCGTAGACCAGAAAAAACCAACCTTCGTATGGTACGCAAACAGCACCCCAATAAAGGAGGAAGTTTCATATAAGTACCTAGGTCTGAAACTGGGGCGAGGCCCAACGAACAAGGAGCACAAACTTGACCTGAAGGCAAAAGCCCATTCCCTGATCTATGCATACCGGCAATTACAAAATAAATTGAGATGCCCAAATTACACACACCTGCTGAAAGTGATAAAAGCGCAAACCTTACCTACCTTGTCTTACGCATTGGCGACCTGGTGTGACAAAGAGGCAGGGCTGTTAAATAGCCTACAACCAAACATATATAAGGCAGCTTTAAACCTCCCAAAATCTACATCACCAGAACAGGTTCGCTTAGAATTTGGCCTGCTGAACCAGATGTTTCGTAGCATGGGTACGTTTGTAAAACTCAGTCATAAAGTACGCATGTCAGAAGAAGGCTCACTGGACAGCCTGTGTTGGAAAGAAATCGACATCCAGCAGAAACAGCACGTGCCTCACAGTTGGGGAGATTTCCTGTCTCAATCCTTGACCTGTATAGGAATCGACTCAACATGGGATTTGATGCCAGATAGAACTAACTTCGATAAAATTACTAACAATGCGGTCAAATGGAAATCCTACCTGGAAGACAAGTCAAGCACCGCAAAACGACGACACGGGTGGACAGTGATAAACTCTTATTCCGGGATAAAGCCACAGCTGTATTTAGAAAGTCATTTTAATATGCAAATAAAACAAAGATACATAGAACATCGGCTGGGCCTACAGTTTTCAAAGGACTTGTTACCATCCTGGAAAGGTAGTTACACCAACCTTAATTGTCGCCTATGCGGATATCAAAATGAAACATTAACTCATCTGCTATGTGCTTGCCCAGCTCTTATAGACCTAAGGAGATGGCTTTTAAAGAACATTTTTAATAACCTGAATATTCGAACATGCAGGCAAGCAGTAATTCGATGGCTAGATGGATCATCTCCTATGTTGGCTTGTAGGGGGGTTAAATATATGAGGGAAGTACAATCTCTTCTACAACAAGTGGACCCAGGAAAACACGGTGAATAGGAAGTGCACACTTGAAAACTATAGCCAAAAGGGAAATGTACAATCAAAATGATTTTTTTTATATTGTATTAATTGTACGGACTATTGATTTTACCTTGTGAACAATTGAGCACATTATTTATTAACTTTTATCGTTCACTTCAGATGTATGTTGTAATAATTTTTAATAATTTGAAACAATAAAAAATTGACTAGGATGACTGATTATGCATAGGGATGCCTAGGATGGGGTAAGGGACAGGTTGAGATGCCAGTATATGAAATGTGTCCTTATGTTGATGCAAGCGTCTTAGGATCTACTGATCGGTTTCTGGTTGACACAGGGGCTGCCAGTAGTACTCTGTCTAAACTGGTTCCTAGGGCACCACTGTCCGTCACAATGATAATATTGATAGGATTCGATGGGACACCTACACCTAGCCCACTTTCACAATCACTTGAATTCGGACTTGACAAATTCACTGCAGCATGTCCATTTTTTGCTTTCCCCTACCACACCTGACACTATTGTGCGTATCGATATGCTTAAATATTTTCGTGCCACAATACGTTGTTCTCCGGAAGGTGTGCGTGTTATTTTAAATAACAATTATTCAATGGTTCAGAGATGCCACTCTGGCGTCCTTACCTATTGTGAAGAAGGAACACTGTTATTGTTCCTATTTCTTGCCTCCCATCATCACAAAGTCTCTAGAACGAAATTGCAATTTTGTAGACAGCAGGTTACCTATTTAGGTCACCTCCTGTCTAAGGAGGGACGTGCACTCACACCAAACTGCATTGAGACCATTCTAGATACTCCTGTACCCCACACATTTAGAAGGGTGTCTGTGCACTGATTGGCCTCATTTATTTTTGTAGGCAGTTTTTCACACATTATTAAACCTTTGTGGCCCTATTGACTAAAGACACTCCAATGCCTTTCCCATGGACTGCTGAATGCCACAATGCCTACCAACAGTCACACCAAGCTGTTTGTTGTGCACCAGTATTAGGAACTCCAGACTACACTCACTTACAAGAGCATGTGAGCTTAGTACAGACTTACTTGTCAATGTTTTTACTGACAGCCAGTACGCAGTCGGGGTGGCATATAATTTTGGTGGCTTATGGAAAGAAAGGTGTTTCCTCACCTCACATTGGGCACAGATAGTGCATGGTGAATTAGTGCATAATCTTCTTATTGCCATAACCAATCCTACGAAAGTAGCAATTGTTAAATGTAGTGCACACAAGAAAGTGACTTACAAAATAGGAGCAGGTAAATGAATTTGCAGATCACACAGCTCATGAGACCGCAATGCAGCGAAGTACCACATCCATATATGTGGTGAAGTCACAAGCTGAACGTTGGCATGATGCCAGGCAAGAGGTGCTGGAGATGCAACAATCTGCTTCCACTGATAAGCTAGATCAATGGTCTAAGGAGGGAACACTGGATGATGAGGGCTGTTGGAGGAATAAAGATATGACCAAATGGAAGTTACCCACAGCCTACTTATATCCCTTGATTCACGTGGCACATGGGCCGGCACATGTTGGTGCATCCTCAATAGCAAAACAACTTATGCAAATTTAGGACCATCCTGATATTGCCGTCACTGCTATAAAGATAGTCCAGTCTTGTCTGGTCTGTCTCCAGTATAATCCTGGAAAGTGAACGCAAACTCCAATAGGAGGGTTTGCGACACCAACTGCACTTTTGGAGGTCCTGCAAATGGACAACGGACCTCTTTTTGTTTGGCAAGTTGTAGAATATGTCATGAAAGGGTTGGAGATTATTATCCACAATAAGGAGCCGAGTGGGTAAAGAAGAGAACAGGTCGCCCCCCCTCACTAACTTCACCACAAAAAAGGACCTGTTCTGTCTAATTATATGGACGACTATGAACGGCCACCATATTTATTTTTATATACACACACAATTTTATGTGTCACAGCAGTGAATCAATATCTCACATCTGCCAAACAGTGATCTAAATATCTCATTTAAACTCTAATATGTGGTGCTGTATCTGCTTGATCAGATCCTCCCACTAATGTGAGGGGGACCTAGAGGTGAAAAAAGGTGAGGAAAAGTTGGCAGAGTCTCACAGGAATAACACCCTGGGAGTTTACAGACTTGTAAATGCCTGTATCCTCAGGTTCTCATCATTAGGACCTGCCAACTCAGAAAACAAATAGATAGTGAGGAGAAAAAGAAACCCAAAATTGTGTTCTATGTGATACGTGACCCTATAAGGAGTACCAGAATCTAGCATACAAAACCTGGTGCACCTTAGTTTAAAAACAAGCTAGAACCACTGGCTATACTATTTTGTTCATTGCTGTGTGTCTGCTCAATTAAAACTAACATATTTTATTGCCTAACAGAATTTGCGGCAATTTCATCAGGGTTAGGGTCAGTGTCCTCACTGCACCTCTTTTCTCCGTTTATTGTACCTGCAAGATACAGCATACCACATTTCATCAACACATATAACAGAAACTGCATCAGGTTAAAAAGATATTTGATATCTGTGGGGAATTAAGGCACCACGTATGATATATTTACCGGGTAGTTGTCCCTCGTCGGCATACCTGCAACCCCGTAAGAGGAACTACTTTCAACACTGTAATTGTGTCACAGCAGTGAATGTTGAGACTTGGTCTCTATCGTTCATTATTGAAATATAAACTAGAGAGTCAACCTACAATATGACAATTAACATCGTAATCGCAGGGTATCCAACATCGTAATTGTAGGCTTAGATTCAACCTTTATCCTAGTTTTGTCCAATAATATTAGGCTCGCGATAGCATAATTTTTTCAAATTGTCTATTTCAGTAAAGTTTAGTTTAAAGTGAATCTCTTTTGCGGTAGTCTGTCTTCACTGTTAAGCATTAGATCCATAGCAGACACGATGCATAGACCTAGGATAGAGACGTCATCACGTTTTTCGACGTCATGATATACGCACGATCACGAGGCCGTCACATGACTACTGCCTCATAGATTTAAACCCGGCGTTTTTCGTACCAATGGCCCCAGATTTATTAAAAAATCAATAGGTGGCAGCATGCCTATTAAAGGTACAATGAAATGTTCCAGTTGCAAATCATGTGATATGATTATTGAAGGCGAAACGTTTACACATAATGGTCAGACGATAAAAGCAACAGAAATGTACCACTGCAAAATAAAGAACACCATTTATTTTATTTTATGCCCCCGCTCCCTAGGATATGTAGGGGAAACCTCAAGAATGACCCAAACCCGGATCACTGAATATCGCTCAGCAATCCGTACCAAGAAAATCCAGGCCCATATGGGGAAACATTTTTTAGAGCAAAATCACAAACCTGATGAACTACGCTGGAATTCTAGAGAGAATTAGAACCCTTGAAAATAACAGAGGCCTAAAAATACGCAAGAAACGCAACGTTTTTTTTTTTTTTTTGGCACCTGAACCAAAGGTCTCAACAGCGAAATACCTTGGGAGAACGCTATCACCTGAATGCATCTTATTTTTGTTTTAATCACAACTATATGTCAGACTTATTGTAGGATTATTTAATATTGATAGATTTTTTCATGATTTGTTGACTTCGATATGATTCTGTATAGACCCAATAGATCTTCACGCTGAGTCTTATAATGCTACGGTGTTTTCGTACAAGTAGTATCATAGCTGTACAAGGTGTTTCTTGTATATTTTTTCTAATCTATAAAAATATATTTTTTATAAAAGATAGTGGTATTTTCAAAGTTAAATAATAGAATTTTTTCCATCCCTCAGCATTTTAATGTGGTAAACAAAGGAATGTTGAGGCTTGGTCTCTATCGTTCATTATTGAAATATAAACTAGAGCAGTGGTTCCCAAACTTTTGACTCCTGAGGAACCCCATTGAGTCACCACTGGAAGCCGGGGACCCCCAAGCAATTTGTATGAGTTAAATTTCAAACATTAAAACAGTAATTCGAAAAAAAATACACACGTGTGCACACAAAACAAATACTCAAAGTTCAATGGGGCCGATTCACAGAACTAACTTAAGCCAAAATCCTAAACTTACTACTTTTACTATTCACAGAAGTTAGGATTTTGTCTTAAGTTCGTCTTCAGACAAACTTAAGACAGACTTAAGACAAAATCCTAACTTAAGTCTGTCTTAGGTCTGTCTTAAGTTTGTCTTAAGACAAACTTAAGACAAAATCCTAACTTCTGTGAATACCAAAAGTAGTAAGTTTAGGATTTTGTCTTAAGTTAGTTCTGTGAATCGGGCCCTAAGGATTTTGGGGCCAGATGTACGACCATTTCATTTAGCGCCTCGCAATTGGTGACACATTGCGAGTGGCAAATTGCGAGTCGCTAAATGAAATGTACAGCAGTGTGTTTAACACTGTTTGGGATTCCCAATGGGGTCGCAAATTGCGAGGTTCATTAATAATAATGAGCCACTCGCAATTTGCGAGCGCATTGGGAATGCCAGCCCTCCCAGCGATGGTGGCCTGCTGGGCTCTGCAGGCCACCATGTCTCGGACTGTTTTTAAATAAAGCAGTTTTTTTGAAAAAAATTCAGCCTGTTTACCATGCATTTAAAAAAATAAGAAAATGAAACATTTTCGTTTCATTTTCTAAGGGCAGGCAGAGGTCCCTGGGACCACTGCCTGCCCTTAAAAAATAATTTGCATGCATTTGCAAAGGGGCAGGGGTCCCCTGGGGACCCCTTCCCTTTTGCGAATGCATTACCATCTACTTGAAATAGGTGGTAATTGTGACTGTTTTGCGACGGCAAAACATTTGTACATGGTTTTGAGACTCGCTATTTGGAAGGGAATGCCCCTTCCAAATAGCAAGTTGCAAAACCTATTTAGAGAATCGCAAACAAATTGCGACTCGCGAAATAGGCTATGTACATGGCCCAATGGGTTTTTGCATTCGCAAACGGGTTCGCAAACCCGTTCGCGCATATAAAAACAGATTGTACATTTGGCCCTTAGTATTTTATATTGAAGTAATAGCCCCTCTGTCACATGTATTTCATTTGTTTTATAGCATCTCTCATACCATTGTAGGATGTCAGAGCACTTTAACATCACACACATATAGAGACATTAAATCATACATGTAAATCAGTGTGTATATAAAATGTTTAAAGAGTGCTTGGTCTGGAAAAGCACAAAATCAGGATTCAGAACATAACACAGTGGCTAGTATTGACTTTAACATTAAAAATGTATTTCCACCCAAATATATCTTTTTAGCAGCATCCGGATAATGAATAACTGGGACAAAATATAAGTTACTAACTGATACCATGCAGTTTGCAAGCAGCTCTTTGTTGACAGTTTATGGGCCCATCTGCTAGATTACGATTGTCACTTATGAAGTGCACAGTAACAAAAGAAACTCTGTGACAAAAGCAGTAACCACAAACCTAGGCACATAAAATACTGCTTTTTAAGATGCATGTTACACGTTCTTTGCAGTAGACACATTAACCCTCTGTGCCACATTAGTTAAATCAAAGCTGCCACTGAACAAAACTCTCCTTACTCTCTAGTAGGTACATTAATCACTGGCATTCTCTTGACACGTTTATTGTTGTTGGAAAGCTGCTAATTATACAAGAAGTTTCTGTGGTTTTATAACTGTTGCCTATGGCCCCCCTGGGAATGTGTCACGGACCCCTGGGGGTCCGCGGACCACAGTTTGGGAAACACTGGTCTAGGCCACTCCACTCTACCCTGCACCACTTCACTCTATTCTGCAACACTGCGCTCTATGACACTGCATGCTACGCCAACGCACTCTACTCTGTAACACTTCACATCAGTGAATTCTATGCCTATTCTCTCTCTATGCCATTCTAATCTACTCAATGCCACTCCACTCTACGCCACTCTACACTACACCTCTCTACTCTGCACCACTGCACTCTACTGTGCACCACTCCACTCTACGTCAATTCACTCTACTTCGAAACAATCTACTCTATGCCACTCCTATATGCGCTACTCCACTCTACGCCACTCCAATGTATGCCACCTTAATCTATACTGCACCACTCCACTCTGCACCACTCTACTCTGCGCCACTCCCTCAAGTCAGCATCACTCTCCTCTATCCAACTGCACTTTACTCTAACCACTGCACTCTATACCACTGTGTTCCACGCCAATGCACTCTACATCACTCTGCACCACTGCACTCTACATCACTATACTCTGCAACACTCTACGACACTGCACTCTGCATCCCTGCACTCCATGTCACTCTATTCTACTCTGCTCCACAGTATTCTATCGCCCCTGCTCTATACGCCACTCTACTCTGCACCACTCTACGGGCCCGATTCACAGAATGAACTTAAGACTCAATCCTAAACTTACTACTATTTTTGTATTCACAGAATGCACTTACTACTTTTGGCATTCACAGAATGAACTTACTACTTTTGGTATTCACAGAAGTTAGGATTTTGTCTTAAGTTTGTCTTAAGACAAACTTAAGACAGACTTAAGACAGACTTAAGACAGACTTAAGACAAAATCCTAACTTCTGTGAATACCAAAAGTAGTAAGTTCATTCTGTGAATTCCAAAAGTAGTAAGTGCATTCTGTGAATACCAAAATAGTATTAAGTTTAGGATTGAGTCTTAAGTTCATTCTGTGAATCGGGCCCTACACCACTGCACTGAACAACACTTTTATCTGCAACAATGCACTCTCCACCACTGAACTCTATGCCACTTTACTCTGCGCTACTGCTCTCTATGTCTTGCACACTACTCTCCACCACTTTGCTGCTCTCTAAATAAATGCACTCTATACCACTACACTCTTCGCTACTACACTCTATGCTTCTCTACTCTAGCGTGAACCACTCTACTCTATGCCAATGCACTCTACCCCACTCTACCCTACTATGCACCACTGCACTCTTTGCCTCTGCACTCTACACCAACTCCAGCCTAGGCCCCTCCACTCTACTCTATACCACTCCACTCTGTGCCACTCTACTCTGCAACACTGCACTCTATGGCACTCTACTCTACGCCTTTGCACGCTACTCTGTACCACTCTATGTCAGTGCACTCTGCCCTGTACCACTCCACGCCACTTCACTTCACTCTGAAACAATCAACCCTAAGGCACTACACTCTATGCCACGGCCCTCTAAGCCACTGTGCACCACTGCACTTTGCGCCTCTGCACTCCATGCCACTGCTACCCATGCCACTGCCCTCTACACTGCTCCATTCTACTCTGCACCTTCCTACTCTACACCACTGCACTCTATGCCAATGCACTTTACCCTACTGTACTCAGAACCAATGCACTTTACGTCACTGCACTCTACATCAACTACACTACACTCTATGACATTCAACTGTGCAAGACTGCACTCTCCACCACTGCACTCTGCACCACTCAACTCCATGCCACTCTACTGCATTGCACTCTACGATACTCTACTTTGCATCACTCCATTCTATGCCACTGCAATCTACGTCACTCTAATCTACTCTGCACCACTGCACTCCACGCCACCCTACTCTACACCTCTGTACTCTACCCTGCACCCCTGCCCTTTACCCTGCACCACTCTGCTCTACCCTGCACCACTCTATGCAAATTCACTCTACTCTGAAACAGTCAAATCTATGCCACTGCACTTTAGGCCGCTCTACTCCACCCTGCACTACTCCACTCTGTGCCATTCTGCTCTGTACTATGCCACTGCAGTCTATGCTGCGCACTCGACTCTACACCACTCTACTCTACGTCACCCCACTCTCCGGCAATGAGCTCTACGCCACTTTACTCAAAACCAATGTACTCTATTCCTCTATACTCTACACCAGAGGTCTTCAAACGTTTTGATGCCGAGACCCCCGTCAAAATGTTTAGGGAATAGAGACCCTTTCCTGACAAAAAGTTCTAGACCCTCGTACTCCTCATCATTGGAGTTTTACGGTGGGAAAATAATATTAAACAGCTTTCAGCAAACCAAAGGTTTGTGGGCGATTGTGTCAGTCGCTTCATCCAATTGCAAAGCAAACAAACTTGATTTCAACCGTGCTGTGAGTTGTCTGTGGGTAGCCTATCCTTCTCTCAATACCCACCCACCCACCACACAACTCTGGCATGCCAACCCACTAGGGTTGATTAGGAAGTGCTTTGGAACTCTTAAAATCCCAATTGTCCGTGCCTTGGTCACAGCTCAATTAGACTATGGCAATATTCTATATTTAGGAGCAGCCGAAGACAGTCTAACTAAACGTCATCACATTCAGAATGCAGCTGCGCATCTAGTTCTCAATCTCCCTAGAACACAGCTTTCCAAACTTTTTATGTTGGGGACACACTTTTTGGAGGTGCATCATTTTGGGACACAGCAAGGCAGTGTAGCGAGCAAACGGAGCGTAGTGAGCCCAAACTACCTAAGGGTGATGCTGGGGGGGGGGTTCTCACTCACTCTGTCTGTCTCCCTCTCTCTTTCTGTAACTGTCTCCATCCCCTCTCTCTCCCTTACTCTCTCTCCCTCTGTATTTCTCTGTCTGTCTTTCTCTGTCTGTCTACCTCCATCTGTCTCTCTCGTTCTGTCTCGCTTCCTCTGTCTCCCTCCCTCTGTCTGTCTCGCTTCCTCTGTCTCCCTCCCTCCCTCCGTCTGTTGCCCTCTGTCTCCCTCCCTCTATCTGTTGCCCTCTGTCTCCCTTCCTCTGTCTCCCAATCTGTCTGTCTCCCTCCCTCTCTCTCCCTCTGTCTCCCTCCCTCTCTCTCCCTCTGTCTGTCTGTCTGTCTCTGTCTGTCTGTCTATCTCCCTCTGTCTGTCTGTCTCTGTCTGTCTGTGTCTGTGTGTCTGTCTGTCTGCTGTCTGTCTCTCTCCCTCTGTCTGTCTCTCTCCCTCTGTTTGTCTCTCTGTCTCTGTCTGTCTCTCTGTCTCTGTCTGTCTGTCTCTCTGTGTCTGTCTGTCTCTGTCTGTCTGTCTCCCTCTGTCTGTCTCCCTCCCTATGTTTCTGTCTGTCTGTCTCTGTTTGTCTGTCTCCCTCTGTCTGTCTCCCTCTGTCTGCATCTCAGTCTGTCCCTGTCTCTGTCTGCATCTGTCTGTCCCCGTCTCTGTCTGCATCTGTCTGTCTGTGTCTCCCTCCCTCTCTCTGTCTCCCTCCCTCTCTATCTCTCCCCCTCTCTCTCCCTCTATCTCACTCCCTCTGTCTCCCTCCCTCTCTCTCTATCTCCCTCTCTATCTCCCTCTCGATCTCCCTCCCTCTCCATCTCCCTCCCTCTATCGATCTCCCTCTCTCTCTCTCTCTCTCTCTCTCTCTCTCTCTCTCTCTCCCTCTCTCTCTACCACTCTCGCTCCATCTCCCTCTCTCGCTCCATCTCCCTCTCTCGCTCCATCTCCCTCTCTCTTTCCATCTCCCTCTCTCTTTCCATCTCTCTCCCTCTCTCTCTCTATCTCCCTCTTTCTCTCTCTCTCCCTCTCTCCCTCTCTCCCTCTCTCCCTCTCTATCTATCTATCTCCCTCTCTCTCTCTATCTCCCTCTCTCTCACTCTCTCCCTCTCTCTCTCCATCTCCCTCCCTCTCTCTGTCTCCCTCCCTCTATCTCCCTCTCTCTGTCTCCCTCCCTTTGTCGGTCTCCCTCTCTGTCACCCTCTGTATCCTTCTCTCTGTATCCTTCCCTCTGTTTCAATCCCTCTGTATCCGTCCCTCTGTCTCCCTCCCTGTCTCTGTCTCCCTCCCTCTACCTGTCACCCTCTGGCACCTCACCCCAGCCTCCTGGGCTCGCAGGTCTTTAAAGGACCATTTACTTGTTAATGGGGCTTTGTTGTGAATCTCCCGCCCCCCCTAGAGCAGAGTGTCTCGGAGTCGCTGCTGTGGCTGACTCCGAGACACTCTTTCAAAGGAATGCCAACTAATTAGCAGTTATGTGCTAAGTGCCTCATCCTGCGACACACCCACCACTTGCAAGCGACACACTACTGCAGAGGTCTTCAAACTTTTGTAGGTTGAGCCCCACCATCTCAATTTTTTTAGATGTTGGGCCCCCCCACCACCTGACAGAAATTTCTGGAATCGACCGCCACGTGCATATCACGGGCCATATCCGACAAATAATGTTGCTAAATCTGTTTGCAGCTCTGCGGCTTGCGCATTAGTTCTGCTACAATGTAATTGTAGTATTCAAGTTAGACACACTTCCAGGCCGGGCAGACACATGTAGCCAGTAACCACCCATGCATGCATTTACCCTGCACAAACTTTCCTTGCGGTGACTTTCTAGCTGGTATTCACCATGCACGCACTCACCCTGCACACACTCTCCCTGCAGTGGCTTGTGGCTACCTAGATGGTGACCCCCTCTGCACACACTTTTCTTGCAGTGACTTCCTAATCGGCTGTGGTGACTTCCTAGCTGGTGACCCCCATACACGCACTCCCCCTGCACACACTTTGTTGCAGTGACTTTCTGCAAGAAGCCTCTCTATGCACAATCTCACTGACACACCCCCTCTGATATAACGTCTGCACAATGGTTCCCGGTGCACACATTTCTCTGAAGACATGCGCCTTGCACGCACTTTCCATGAGGGGGTGTCACAGCGCTATATGTACCGCTAGCGCGTTTTCAGGGCCCCCGGTGACGTATCACGCACTGCTGGCAGACAGTTGTTCCCAGACACTACCTGCACTCACTGTCCACTCACAATCACGCTGCACACACCTTCACCGAGCAGCCCCTCATCGCTGCACACAGTCCGCCAGCAGACAGTCATTACAACACTGGTTCACCCTCTCCTTGCTTCCCCACCACCTGCATGGATGCAACCTTCTTCACACGGTGATTCCATACACTCACTATCACCCATGCACACATCCACTCTCCCCACAGTGACTTGTTGCTGTGTGCGCCCTATTCACACCTCAGCCACACGCATGCACACACAGTCCCGGTAGACAGGGACTTCCCCCCCATACAAACTCACTCCTTTCAAGATCTCACTGTGACGGCTCACTACCAGACGCGCACCTCTGATCACTCCCAAAGTTACACCTTCAAACAGTCACACGCTGCCCGGCCTCCCTCCGTGGGGCATCCAATCTCACACTCAAAGTGCCCCCGTTTACACACTTATCACACTCCTTTTGTTGTTAGCCACTGCCATGGCACTCCTCACTTTGGGTGTGCCCCCAGCCTCACCTTCATCAATGCCCTCGATGAAGTCTGCAGCGATCTCCTCTCTTGCACAGCTGCCTGCACACGTCAGTGCCCTTCTCACACCAGCAATGTCCTCTCTCCACCCTTGCAGCGCATCCCTTGCCCCCTGCAGCCTCCGTCCCCGAACCCCTTAGTACCCTTCTCACCCCTAAATACCGCTTGTCTACTACAGTGCCCTTTCGCTCCCTCTTCAGCACATCTGTTACCCCCACCAGGCCCTCTCTCGCTCGAGCACTGCAGCTTTCACACCACCTGTAGTTCTTTCTCACCTCCAGCAGAGCACCTCTCACCCTTTAGAAGCGCCACTCTCATCCCCAGCAGCACCCCTCACAGCGTCCTTTCACTCCCCGAAGCGCCTCTCACATCCTTGCAGCGCCCCTCACACCCTCGCAGCACCCATCACACACACGCAGCACCAATCAGACCCTCGCAGCGCCCATCAGACACTCGCAGCGCCTATCACACCCACGCAGCGCCCATCAGACCCTCGCAGCGCCTATCGCACACACGCAGCGCCCATCACACACACGCAGCGCCACTCTCAAACCAGCTACAGTTCTCTCTAGCACTTAGAAGACAAAAGCACGGCACGGCGCGCCCAATGATTTCCCCTCCCTCCCCCCTCCAACCCTCTGTCACTGGAGTTCGTCAATGAAAAAAAAAAAACATTTGAAATAAGTAAATACTTGCCACGCGGAGATCAGTGGAGGACAACAAAAGCAAGATGTTAGGGTCAAGTGCGAGCCCCCCCTGGGATGGTGTCGCGCCCCCCTGGGGGGGCGCGCCCCACAGTTTGAAGAACTCTGAACTAGAGAGTCAACCTACATTATGACAATTAACATCGTAATCGCAGGGTATCCAACATCGTAATTGTAGGCTTAGATTCAACCTTTATCCTAGTTTTGTCCAATAATAATAGGCTCGCGATAGCATCATTTTTTCAAATTGTCTATTTCAATAAAGTTTAGTTTAAAGTGAATCTCTTTTGCGGTAGTCTATCTTCACTGTTAAGAATTAGATCCATAGCAGACACGCTGCATAGACCTAGGATAGAAGTGTAATCACGTTTTTCGACGTCATGATCAACGCGCGATCACAAGGCCGTCACATGACTACTGCCTCATAGATTTAAAACCAGCATTTTTCGTACTTGCATTTTTATTTATTTTTACACGCTACATTGAGGAGGCCCCTTGTGCCCCTACATCGCGGTCATCATAAAGGAGCATATCAGGTATTTCTCTGCCCTGGCCACAATTTATATATCCTATTTTTAGAGCAACTTACGATAAATTATATACCATCTTTGCGGTCATTTACTTTTAGATTGACTGCCCTCCGATACACCAACTCTGTAGGAAACGCTACGGTAGAATATTGTCTGTTGTGTCAATTACCTAACTTATATCAGGTAACTTATATTTTGATTCCCTGGGGTAGCGTGCCCCTACTACGTATCTGTTATTATGCAATACTCAACACCTTTACCTATATTTCATTCTTGTTTTTGTCCCTTTTGTAATCCCTTTACCAGTTGCTCCGCTCTGGTTTTTATTGTTTTTAGATCAACAGAATAGATATAGAAGTACTGTCCATCTAGAAGGGTCTTCAATCTATTTCCATTCACGATCGCTTAATGGACTCTTGTTGAGAGGTAATAGTTCTAGAGTTTGCTGTGGGTCCTTTATAATTTTCGATAATAGATTTTTATAAAACAAATACGTTTCTTTATCCATAGGTTCTTTTTGGGATATCGCCGTGATCCTGCCATCTGTTTTTAATTTTCGTGGTTTTTAACTAGGGCATTCTACATATTTGTGTCGCCTTATCCGTATATCTATGTAAGTGTTCACTGACTTTATTGAATTAAAATCATTAGAATGTTCTAGTCTTATCATAAATATTATCGATCCTAATCATATGTAAATTAGTATATTATTACCTACATTACAGAACTTTTGCAAGGAGTATATGGACTAATCCTAAAGTCTGTCCTTGATCTTAAACAAGCGACCTACACACTACTGCGATTTAACTTCATACATGAAGTAAGTGTGGTGTCCTTCTATTTATGATTTTTGAAAACTAATCATCAGATGGGTTTCTCTTTTTTATTGCTTGGCTATATCATGGCTTTTTCTTTTTTCTTTTTCTTTCATTATGATTTGATATGAGCACTCAGATGTTTGTTGTTATTTACATGTATTAAAGCTTTAGGTCATTCATGACCTCAGATTATATCGATTTAGGGAATTTTGTATGTACTGGAAATCATGTTTTTGAATCATGTTTATAATTATGTTTTTAAAACTATTTGTTACATTGTTTTGCTGACTGTTTTTGGATAATTCAAATGCTGATATTCACTTGAATTTTAGATGAAATTACTTATGCTAATGTTAGAATATGACACAACGAATGACGCTAAGCAATTACAAGATTCTGAATGTTTTCTATTATGTTTCTTAGGTAAAATCAGTAGCTTTTTCCTGAAGAAGGCGTTCTAACCACGCCGAAACACGCGTCGATAGATATAAATGATAAAGATTGCCACCTTAATACATTTTTGTATATTTTATTGATTTATAATGACATTAGTAAATTGATTTGTGGAATGTATAATCAATGTTGTTTTTAATTTCATGATCTTGTTTTAATAATTAAATCGATAATATCTTTCTACATGATTCTCTTGTCTACTTTTCCCTGTAATATGTTTCTGCATTTGAAATGATTCGCTATAATTGCCTAGGAAGTTTTTTTCTCAAATTATATTTCCCTGTCCTAGGAATTGAGATATATTCATTTCTCAGTGGGGTCCTTGTTTATTGCAATTATCTCAAACACTGTAATTGTTTACAGGTCCCGTCTCAATCGCTGCAAAAAGTCAGTCTGTGTCAGAGAGATGAAAGGTATTTAAATCTTCGTTACCCTCCCTGCAAATGCATAGTAACGTCAATCATACTCAAGGGGACCTCTAGCCCATCAGTGAATATCCTTTTTTATGGTGGAGGGTTGGAGATTAAGCAGAAATGTCATGCCACTTTTCACCCACAGTCAGCAGGCCTGGTGGAGCGTTACAACTCCACCTCGAAATTGAAATTGGCTAAAATACAGGCTTCCACGTCTTTGAAATGGCCTGATACCCTGCCCCTAGCACTACTTTCTATCAGATCAATACCACATACACGATCTGGCATTATGCCATATGAGGTTGTGTGTGGCAGGCCTATGAATATTTGGGAAATCCCAAAGCCCCGTCCTATACATGAAGTACCCCATGTGTTGATGAGTGACTATTTGTCCCAGTTAACTGATAGCTTGTCTTCTATTTATCAGCAGGTACGGGAGCTTCTACCGGACAGGTCACAGGGTGAAGGCCACGATCTGCGGCTTGGCGATTCCATGCTGCATCCCTTTGTGAGCCCAGCTGCGTTGACAGATCAACACGACATTTTGGTCACCGAGAGAGGGCGAGCTGCGTCACCTGAAGGACCTATGGAAGTCTTCCCGGACCGCATGATCCCTGGTACATCTAGATATCTACTTTGGTGCAGAAAGAAAGACATTTCAGTGCCGAAAGAGACTGTTGAACCACTGTACTGGGTGGTTAAAGACTGACTACAAAGGGGGTTAGCCTATTAGTGACTACTCGTCTCAACGTTAGTGAAAAAAACGACGTTTGCCCAGGACCTTAGGACATCATCTGTTTTGTTGTTTGCCGATGAAAATGAGCTCGCTTATGAAGAAGGAGATCGCTGCGACAATGTGCAATGGCTGTTCAATCTGCATCCTTGGTCTGACTTTGACTTCTGCCATCATCGCTACTGTAATGTGGGTAGTGGAGGAAGTAATGCCTGGAGCCTCCTTACCTAACATTACTGTTACATCACTTGCTGCAAAAGAACACCATCATTTTGATTTGCTGCAACATGAACTGGGATACCGGCAAAATCTGAGAAACAATTCATTTCTTCAAATGTTGCATCAGACACACCAGCTAAGCAATGCTACTAACTGTTTGGTTTGTGGCAAGATTCCTCCTCATCAGAACATAAAAGGAATCCCGTTGTCACTCCTGCCATTCTCTCACAATGGCTCATGCCCAGCTTAGTTCAAACTTCTACATGCCTCTAATGACCAAAGTCTGTTACCCCAACGAAGATGGGGACCCACAAGCAAAAGGAACTGCTTTAGAAATGGAAGAATATAGCAAAAGAAGTGCAGCAACAAACTATGTGTATTCACATTCTCGGTTGGGTAAAGGAAATGGACCTCTTGTTATCTCTGTTGCCATGACCACTGGCCCCCTTTTTGTACAAAGCACAGGCGATGTGCCAGTGGGCCACAGTATTTGTACTGCAGTGTTGCAGATGTCTATTGGAGGCCGAAGCAGCATCCTTGCATCACTTCACACTTATTTTGTTTGTGGAACTAAGGCATACTACTTCCAACATCCAGGCTGGTCTGGTACCTGTTACATAGCCTTCCTTCTACCACCTGTGTTTTTAGCTCCCCAACCTACCATTAAGATTTGCAATTGTTCAAACACTATGCTGGTAGGAGGGGAAAACATTCAATCGATGTTTCTGTAGTCGACCAGATAGATGCTTTGTTCCCTCTGTATTTCCACATGTACTACTTGTCTACCATTTAAACAAATGTCCAAAATGTAAATGCCCGTTTAGCAGTAGATCAAGAAGTCAGCATTATGATGCGAATTGATATGTATAAAATGTATCATACCACTTTGTCAGATGGTGCTCTTCTCAACGCACAGGAGCAGAATGTTGCAAGTTCCCAATTCCTTCCTAGGATTCCTCAGCCACATGCATATCAAAACATGTAAGCCAATAAAACCCCAAGGGTGAAAGGGGATGGGACAGAGAAGAGACAGTCACACCGATTCTTTCAACAGCTTCAGACATTTTTCTTCTTGCATTCTTCTTCAGGCTAGCTTGAGTATAAATTTACTGTAAAAGATAATGACACTTGTTAACACTTAATTCCTCTTCATTCCCTTTTCACTGTATTAATCTACAACCTTGTACACCTACCCCGTCTTGATGTGACCTAGGCTCCTCTTCTATTTGTGTTTTTTTTCTTAGCTTCTGTGTGCTGTAACTAAATGTGTTTTAAAAGGTTAATTATTATCTTTTGAGCTCAGTATCTCATACTATATCTCTATATCTCTTGCAGGTTCCTCACCTATCTTAGACACAGCAGTGGCGTTTATTGGATTCTGTATTGGTAAGTATAAATTACATGTCTTTGTGTTGCTTCACCTTTTAATGTAGATTATTTTCTGGCTTCCTAGTATTAGCTCTTATTAACTGAAAACATTACCGCAGTTAATTCACTCCGTAAACGAAACTATATGTGTATAACTAGTTTCCAAATAAAGTAAATGTCATTTTGCCTCAACTCCTTGCCGTCTTGTTCGTTCTGTTTGACCATCGGAATCAGGATGATAACTAGTGGTGTATCTAGTTTCAATATTCAATCTTTTAGTGAATTCCTTCCAAAAATGGGATTAGAAATGAGAATCCCGGTCCGATATTAAAACCTTTGGAATACCATGAGCTCGAACAATATTTTGACTAAAAGTCCATGCTAGGGTCTTAGCTGTGGGCAACCCTTTTAAAGGCACAAAATGGGCCATTTCGTAAAAGCATCCACACACACCACTATGGTGTCAAAACCGTGACTAGATGGTAAATCAACTATCAGGTCTAGTGTGACAGTATGCCATAGGGAAGGTGGTGTAGGTAAGGGTTGCAGTAACCCTTGGGGAGCTCGCCACTCCAGTTTTCCCCTAGCACAGATCTCACATGTGGCTATGTCTGGCCACCAGAAACATTGTTTCACTAAATCTTTGGTTTTTGTAATGCCTTTATGTCCCGCCAAGATGCTATCATGACATTCCCTCCAGGCCTATTGTTGCATTTCTGGTGTGGGTAAATAAAGAGCTCCAACGTGGTACGGTAAACCTCTTCAAATTTCTCGTCTTCAATTATCTTCCAGCCAGTTCTTCATTTCTTCCATGGTCATTAAATTCCGATTCTCTTCTGGAGTCTCTTGCAAAACTGCGCCAACCACCCTCTCTGCTGGTATGATCGTCTGATCCTTGATCTCTTCCAAAATTCCTTCTGTGCCCAATCTGGATAAGGCGTCTGCCTTACCATTTTGTGAACCTGGCCGATAGGTAATGACGAAGTCATAGTCAGCGAAGTACAATGACCAACGTAGTTGTCTAGGTGTTAACGTTCTAGCTGACTCCAAACATTTCAAATTCCTATAATCTGTATAAACAGAGACCACCTGTTTAGCACCCATCAAATAGTGTCTCCATTCTTTAAATTAATTTTTGATGGCCAACAACTCCTTCTCTGTTATGGTATCGTTGACTTCCGCCGTAGTCAATTTCCTAGAACGGAAGGCCACTGGGTGCAATTGTCCTGTAGTCTTATGTCTTTGAGACAACACTCCTCCCAATGCAGGTTGGAAGCGTCAGTCTCCACAAAGAAAGGCTCAGTGGGATCTGAATGAAGTAAAATTAGAGATGTAGTGAAATCCTTTTTTAATTGAATGAATACCTCCTCAGCTTCTTTTATTTGGTCAAATGGAACTCCCTTCTTCAATAATCTGGTTAAAGGAATAAATTTTTTGGAAACATCTTGAATAAATCTCCTATAGAAATTAGCGAACCCAATGAAACTTTGAATTTCTTTCACAGACTTAGGGGATTCCAATTCAATCACTGCTTTGATCTTATTTTCGTCCATGGTTATCCCGCTTGGTGCAAGCACAAACCCCAGAAACTCTACAGTAGAGACATTGAAAGCACATTTCTCTAATTTGACAAACAAACTGTTTTCTCGCAGTCTCTGCAGCACCTTCTTCACATGTTCTCCATGTTCTTCAACAGTGTTTGAATTAATTAGTATATCATCTATATATACTATAGCATTCCGATCAATGAACTCTTTCGACACATCATTGATAAAATTCTGTAGCAGCAGGGGCATTGAACAAACCATACGGCATTACTTGATATTCGTAGAGACCATGCTTGCTTCTAAATGCCTTTTTCCATTTGCTCCTTCACGAATTCTGAAAAGATGGTAAGCCCCTATCAGATCTAATTTGGTGTAGATTCTTGCTCCTTTCACCTGATCCAATAGCACAGATATCATGGGCAAAGGGTAACGATTCTTAATGGCTATTCGATTGATTGCCCTATAGTCTATGCAGGGTCTCAACTCTCCACTCTTCTTCAGGATAAAAAAAGTGGTGGTCTAATGAATCCATTCTCAAGGATTTTTCTTTATATACTTCTTCAGATGTTCATCTTCCCACTCCATCAAGGCATATATTCTATTGCAGGGGAGATTGGACCCTGGTTCCAGATGAATTTTACAATCAAATTCTCTATGTGGAGAAAGTTTTTCGGCCTCCACCTCATTGAAAACATCTTGAAACTCATGGTATTCTTCAGGTAGTTTTGCTTTACTTATAACACAAATGGTTGTCTCATTCTCACTTAAATGAAACACTGGTGATTTTTCATGATCTCTCTGACATTCCTTATGGCAATTCTCCTTACAGTACTTTGATTCCAATGCTATTGATCAAGCACCGCAATCTATGGTAGGATTATGTTCCGTGAGCCAAGGGAGACCTCAAATTAATTGTAATTGTGGGGCATCTATTAAGTTGAATTGCAGCATTTCAAGATGTCCCTCATCTGATTCCAGCTCTACGGTTCTGTATGACTCACAATGGGTCCCGATGAGAGATTCGTTCCGTCAACTGCTCAAACCGCTCTTTTCCTTCTTGATTGCCCTTAGACCAATCCTATCTGCAAAGTTTAAGTGGCAAAAATTGCCCGTAGCTCCTAAATCAATCATCACGGTTACTTGTTTTAATATCTTTTACCTGAGCCATAAAGTCATCATTAAATCCAAATGTGGAGATGTAGATTGCAAGATATTCGCCAATGTATGAGCCTCTGGAGCTGTCTTTGATTCTGCAATCACCAGTCCAACTCGATTTACTGGTGGTGCGAAGCGTTTTCCGTCAGTGTTTGCTTGGGGTTCTTAGGGTAACTACGAGCAAAATGTCCACTACCTCCACAATAAAGGCATTGCTTATTTACTCTTCGTCTCTCTTTTTCTTCCTTGGAGAGAGGCCCCTGAATTGTTCCAATTTGCATGGGGTCTCCACTCCAAGTCGAGTCAGTCTCCTTGCTGCCTTCTACTCTGGCTCTATCAAATCTAGGCACACTGGGACGATAATCTCTTTTTCTCTCTCTTCTTTCGCTTTGACGAAAATCAATTTCTAAAACCAGAACTATAAGTGCTGAAATCTCCATGGGTCTATTGGGCACCTGTGCCAAGGCATCTTTTATTTCATCCTTTAAGCCTCGATAGAACATTGCAGCTCGTTTATTCTCAGGCCATTCAGTTTACACAACCAACTTATTGAACTGGGCCAAATATGCAACCAGATCTGGATTGCCCTGTTTTATTTCCAGTAACTTGTTGTCAGTTGCTTGTGAGACCCTTCGTCTTTCAAATATTCAAAGAAATTATTTTTTGAATTCATCCAGTTCATATAAGTTAGGATCAATTCTGGTCACCAGAGGCATAGAGCAAGATGCAGCATCTCCGCTTAAGTATGACAAAATAAATGCCACTCGAGATTGCGCATCAGGGAAAACTGCTGGTCGGCACATGAAGTGCAAGGTGCATTGTGTTAGGAACACCTGAGCCTTCTGGGGGTCTCCACTAAAACGCTCGGGTGGTGCCAAAGGAATTACCGGTATCAGGGAATGAATAACTTGTGTAGTAATCTTAGGTTGGGTAACTGATGCGTCACTAAGATTCCCATCAGGAGAGGCCGAATATTTAAAACTGAGACCGGATAATAAACTACTCACTTTTAGGGTCAAGTCTGTAGTTTCTTTTTTAAGCTCCCTATTCTCTTCCCGAAATGAAATTAATTCCCTTTGTATTCCTTCTAAGATTTCTCCTAACTTCTTAACATCCAGACCTTCCGCCATTCTGCTCAGGTGCTAATTAAATAATGGGCACTGCACTCTGTCAGATCGTGCTTTTCTTAACGCACAGGAGCAGAATGTCGCAAGTTTCCAATTCCTTTCTAGGATTCCACAGCCACATGCATATCGAAGCATGTAAGCCAATAAATCCCCAAAGGGAAAAGGGGAAGGGACAGAGAAGAGACAGTCACACTGCGTCTGATTCTTTCAACAGCTTCAGACGTTTTTCTTCTTGCCTTCTTCTTCAGGCTAGCTCGAGTATAATTTTACTGTAAAAGATAATGACACTTGTTAACACTTAATTCCTCTTCATTCCCTTTTAACTGTATTAATCTACAACCTTGTACACCTACCCCGTCTTGATGTGACCTATGCTCCTCTTCTATTTGTGGTTTTTCTTAGCTTCTGTGTGTTGTAACTAAAGGTATTCTAAAATGTTAATTCTTATCTTTTTAACTCAGTATCTAATACTATATCTCTATATCTCTTGCAGGTGCCTCACATATCTTAGACACAGCAGTGGCATTTATTGGATTCTGTATTGGTAAGTATGAATTATAAGTCTTTGTTTTGCTTCACCTTTTAATGTAGATTATTTTCTGACTTCTTAGTATTAGCTCTTAATAACTGAAAACTTTTCCACAGTTAATTCACTTCGTAAACAAAACTATATGTGTATAACTAGTTTCCAAATAAACTAAATGTCATTTTGCCTCAACTCCTCGCCGTCTGTTCTACTCAGGACTTGGACTGCAGCTGAATTATCTACCCGAGAATTTTTGCGTTTTTACACTGCGCAGCCCGATATTAACACCAGAACTTGTGCTGACTCTGAATTCCTCTTCAGAGAATTACTCCTTAACAACTAAGCGCATGCTTAACTCTATGAACACTTCCTAACTGCATGCGCATGCCTCAATACTTGACTACTCTTCAGATAAGCATGAGCATGCTCACAGAATATTAAAAGAATAGGAACGGTCTTACTGCGCTCTTGGATATGACACCTCCAAAAAAAACAAACTCCACCCAAAAACAATTGTCCTGAGGCGCGACGAAGTTTTCTTTCCCTAACTAAACTTTCGCGGTGCTTCTCTCAGCAACGTCTTCTTCTCCTCCGTGCTCAGGTGAAGTCCGCCACAGAACGGGTGCATCACCTGCATCTTAGTGATTGAGATAGAGTTCTAGAGCGCTATCCTGCCGACCCAGCACTCGACTTTTGGCAGCCATCTTAGGGTCAGTATGTGCTGGTAATTTGCATTGCTTACATATCTTTTGGATCTTACCGCTAGCCTTAATTACCACAGTGTTTACTGACAACCTTTTTCTGACACGAGGTCTGACAGTCCTGACACCCTTTTAAAGCATTAAAAAATGTCTTAGCTAATGCCAAAAGAGCCATCTGTGGAAAATGTGTACTATTTTACTTGGCATAACCTGCAGACATTTTGGCTGTAGTATCCAGTTAGGTTTCTTTGATAATTCTCCCATCCTCTGCTGCTCGTCTTTTCCCCTGCCTTTGCTGTCTATTTTAGATGACTTCCTGACTCAACTAAAAGCAATGTGCATGCTGCGAGTTTGTAGCTGCCAGAACACCTGGTCTCAGACTCAACTGTCAATCATTTTCTACTGTTGTAAACAGTTCTGTTCCCCCTCTCACTTTGCTGACTAAGTGATCTCCCATCTGCCCATTTTGTCGGTAACTATTGCTGTGTAGGCCTGTACCTTGTATATGTATCCACATGCTTAGCAGTGCAGAAAAAGCTGTATATAAGGCCTGTGTTATGTGAATTCAATGTACTACCTCGTTCAGCACTTGAGAGTGCTGTGTGGATGTGGTCCCATTCATGAGTGATTAATAAACTTGTTATTTATTCCCAACTCCAGTGCTGATTTCTACTTTGTTGGTTTTTGAACCCGTGGACAAAAGGGTGACCCCGCACCAGTGTACCCCCCCAAAAAGGCATGCTTTTCCACACCCGCCTCCTCCCCACTTGAGTCGGCCCGTGAGGTAACCCTTCTCCCCCTGTTGTCCATGTTCACCAGGCTCCCACCCCCTCCTGTTGTCCGCATATCCTTTGCCCCTCCCATTGTCTGAATTACGTTTGTTCCCATCCCCCTCCCCACTTGCAATGGCCCATGGGGTGCACACCCCCCCTCCCCTGGCAGCACACTATTGTTTGTTAAAATGCTGAAAAGTCAGCAAAACTCATTGGCAAACCCAAAAGGCAGGACCTATTGGCTTTGCCAATGCTTGTCTGACAAGCCGATACCGAAGGGGCATCAGTGTGGGGGTCACGGATGGGGTGAGGAGCAGGAGAGGCGAGAGGAACGACTGGGACAAGGGGTTTCAGAAATCGCTAACTATTACTTCTGCAGGACCCAAATCTCTCTCTCTTTCTTCCCTTAAGGGAGACAAGGCCTCTTTGTTTCAGTAGAAGATTTATCATAGTTGCTGTAAAATTCTTATCACCTGGCATGGCGATCTCTCCCCGGCACGGGCTCTGGTTGCCAATTTAGCAATTTGCGACATTCATCAAAAATATGTTTTAAACATCGAGCATAAACAAAATCTTTCCAATTCTTGTCTTTCTCATCACAACACCCCCACTTCTCACTAAATCCCAGATTTTAATGTCCAGCGCCCCCCTGCCTTTCACCCTCAAATATTAGGCCATGCCTGCCATTTATTTACCCCAGCAATAAAACACATATTGCCTGGGCACCTACGTCGTCTTCCCAGTTGCCACCTTTTTAAAAATCTTTCTATCTTTTTGTAACTTTTTATTTGTTTAAAGAGACATGCTTAAGGCATTTGGTGCAGAGTGTGTCAGGGGAGCTCTCCTTGGGCAGCACGAGGAGCTGGGGCCAGACTGTGGCTGGTAGAGCAGGTGCCTGCATGCCCCCTCTTCACTGCCTGCTTGCATGAGTGTGTAGCTTGTACATGTGCGTGGATGTACTCGGTTCTGTTTGTGGTTGATTTTGTGTTGCACCAGCACAACCCAACATACAGTAGCTTCAAATATTAGGGAAAAAAAATAAAAAAATGAGCAAAACTTACAGACAAAATTAGGCACAACTGGAATTAGAAATAATTTTCACTGGGAGCTCACCGGCGAGAAAGAGTTTGCAGAGGGGAGGGGCAAACTCTGTGCCAAGTTAGCACCTGGCAGCTCGTGGTCTGCCAACAGACAAATTACTTTGAACATATGAGTTATTTTTGCAAACTTTGACCTGCAAACTCCTCCTTTGCACCTCTCTCATATCAGCTGGGATGGAATCTCCCTGACACACCCTTAATGAAAAACACAATCTCGAGGAGGGACGTGAATTGCAGTAAAGAATTGCTGGTGGAACTCCGTTCCCGTGCGTCCTACCCATTTCCAGACACGCAGACAGTCCTCACAAACTTGTGGGTGGTGGGGAATGCGTGCTAGGTCTAATGTTTTCGGTGATAGAGTGCCAGATGCCTGTGTCCAGGGCGGATAGTTTTGGGCTTCCATAATTAGAGATCAAAAGTTTTAATGTATGATGAGACGAGGGGGTCAGTGAGCTTAATGTGCGCTTCTTCAGTTGGTAAAACCCGGGCTTCAAGGCAGGCCGGGTCCTGCCGGTGCTGACCACCTGTAGGTCTAAAAAGCAGGTGTCGAGATGGGTCCCTATCCATCTCTCCATTTTGCCCTCTTTCTCACGCTGATCTTTTTTTTTTTTAACCTTCGCCGCAGTGCCACCATTCACCAGCGTTTGATGAAAGTTCAAAGAGGCTCTTTATGGTTGTTTCAAAGTAGCATCATTTTAGAAGTGAAGCATTTTCAATATTATGGAAAACAAAGCCATAGTTGTTGCTTATTTATCTTATGCAACTACCAACCATTGACGAAGCCAATAGTTCTGTCTTGTTTTAGGAGTGATGTCAATTATTGTATTATATATCTGGATGCAATAACAGAAAGACACAGTGAAATACCAGTCAGATGGGACGCTATTCTACGCGAACCCACCTCCAAGTCTCAAACCCTATTTTCCTGCATGGCTCAACACTTATAAGGTCCCGTCGGTGTGACCTATTGGCTATGCTAATGCTTGTATGTGTTGGAAACAACAGATCTGTTTGCATGTCATCCACATTTAAGGTATCTATTGATTCTATCAGGACAATCGAGTGCAGCATGGCAGGAATCATACAAGCACAGAGCTATGCATGAAAAAGGGGCAATTCAAAACTAGCATTACTGGAAAAGTTTAAGCCTAGTTTACAGTATTATGGCCAGACTATTAAAGGTCAGTGACATCAGCACCACAATCAGCTGCCCATTGTGCTTCAATGGCAAGTGGGGTTTGTAGTATGGTTCTCTCAGTTGCTCAGTGCACCTGGATGAATGGTCCCTTCCTTCCAACTCTAAATTCCCAGCAAGAGTGTGGCAGACAGTCTAGGAATGCTGTCACCATGTCTTTAGTTGTCCTAATTTGTCAAGGTTACCACAGGTACTGGGTGCTTGCTATGCTGTAAGTATGTTGGACCTCTTGCAAAGTGAGTAACTTTTAAGGTATCGATGTTTCTGTGATGGTCTTTAGGTTGCCCTGTGGCTGTCATCAGTATTCACTGTTGGCTGCTGCCTTCCTACAAGTAGGAACCCCTTCAATGGGACATCTAGAGTATAAGGGAAATGCAAACGTATTAGTTTAGATAGTTGTCACCAATGTAGACAAACCGGATTCATCATTAAATGCAAAGTAGCCTCCGGATGGATTAAAACTCGTTGCGAGCAAGTCATAAAGTGAAAGTCCATCATGCATACCTGCCAACAGGTCTTCATCAAGTGCAACCACCTGTGAAGCCGCAAGTATTGCATTAGAGTTGTGATGTTCTAGGTTGCATGCAACCAACCCCGGAACACATGCATGGATCATGATAGTGTGACCATTCTCACCAGGGCTAGGCTTCCCTTCAGCCAGACACCCACATGCACCTCTCATGCTCTGGGGTTGTAAACATAAGTCCTAAATAAAAATACATGTTTACCATCTCACTAGGAGTTTTGGCAAATCATTAATGTTGCAACATCACCATCCCAACTAGCCCAATGGAAAAGGATTGTTTTTTCCTAACTCATCCAAATGCTTGACAGCTCCTGAAACCAGTTCCTATATTCCGATGTCGCTTCTATATCAAACAGCAGGTCCTGCATATCATTTGTGTAAAGTGAAAGAATATGTTTATTATTTCCCACCTGTATTGCGGATCTTCAATTTTTCGTCAATATGCAAGCAAGTATCAACATAAGTGACGATAGAGGACAACTCTGTCCTATATCACTGCATAAACATCATCAGCTTGACACCGCCCAATCCCTACCCAATAAGTCAATAATCAACAATCCAAAACCCAATACTGGCATCTAACAGCAAAGTTTCAATCTGACCACAAATATTGGCAAATTTATACTCAGCAGCCATAGACAACATACTGCAGACAATTTACTGACCTGAGCGACAGAAGGTAAATTGTCCCATCCTTAGCCAGTGGAAAAATATCACTAGCAGAGCATCTTTTTCCTGTCCACCTGCATCTCTGTGACAGCAAATCACCCTGAAAGACTGTTTATTTCAGCCAGTGGTAACCTACCATGCTTTCAGTAATGCAATGTTGATTCAAAGCCATGGCCAGAATGTGTAAAGCTTCCAACGGTTTTCTCTTTTTTCATCCAATCGGAATACCCTTTCTCCTTTGAGGGACAGGAGCATTGCAGTATATAGATTTGTTCTGAGATGCTGCTTTTGAAACTTACTAAGTAGTCTGAATCAAGATGAGTTGTTCTATGGGTCACTGGTTCAAAAGGAAAACTGAGGCGGGTAAATTGACACGTGTAAACATATATGTATGTGTGCTTACAGATTAATTGCAGGGATTTATAAGGAAAGTGTGGTACTGCTCACAGGCTAGATTTGCGCCCATTTGTAGATTACACAGGATCTATGTGTCTTAGTTCGAATAGTAGGGACAAATACAACTCCATATGTTTTCCGGACTCGGCAGCTTTGTGCATATATAGCTGCCTTTGTAAATGGCTTGTAAATATCATCTTGTGCACACAAACATTGACAAACAGGAGATGTGTGCAATAGTCTGAAGATAACAGTAAAGGGACTTTTCTGCTGATTATATGTGTTTATCAGAAACTCTGATGGGGATACATTGAAAACAACATAACACCGCCTCTTGCTGTCCCAGAACCAGTTTTGCCCCATTCGGCGGACACAGAAGTATATATTAAAAGGCACAGGGTCTGGGTGTTTTCTGTATTGTCGTTCCCCTTATTGGGATTTCCACTTGATACAGAAGCCTGTTGTTGCCGCCCTTTGTGTAGCCACCGGTTCCGGCACCAACCCAGTTGACTCCTATAGCGCGGCGCGAATTTTCGCGCTGTGCTGAAGGTTCTAATGAGCCTATGGGCTCATGACGGAACGGTTCCATCATGAGCACAGCTCAACCGACGCTCATGACGGAACCGTTCCGTCATCAGCATGGAAGGAGTTAAGTAGTCCGTGTTTCCACCTCTTCATTGTCCAGTTCACTCATAATTAGGACGCTAATGAAAGTCACTGGAGGTAAGGCAGGCAGGCTGATTTTAATTCCAGTTTGTTCTCAAGCAGTACAAGATATACATTTACTTTCTCCTAATACCAGTAAAAGCAAGTTCATAAAGAGAAAAAAATCTACAGAGACTTTGCAGAGAAATGTGATTTGCTATAATTGCTATTAAAGATCTTTCCAGAAACCATCACATCTTTAAGTTACTTTCTCCTAGATTTAACACATTTGGGGGCATCTGTAAAAGAAACGAGCGGATCGCAGTGCTACACCAAAATGGGTAATGCAGCGCTCGGTCAGTTTCAAAATGCATCAAGGCACCATATTTACACAAAAATAGGGCACACCCCTGCGTTTCCCATAGCGCTGGTGCTAAAGAAGCTGCCTAGCGACAGCATTTTGCTAGAGTGCTTGTGCTGCAAGGGGGGTTGTGTATGTGCAGGAAGGGATACCTTCCTGCGCATAAACAATCCGAACAGATGAATTGCAATTTCCAATTTCCAATTTAAAACATTTATAAAGCGCAACGTTCACCGTACGGTTTCTTGGCGCAAGTGAAGGGTCCAGCAGCTGAGGCAAAATGAGCCTGTCGTAGGGCAAGAAAAGGCCAGTTTACACGGAGAAGGCCTGTTTGAAAAGGAACGTTTTTAGATCTTTGCGGAAAGAAACATAATGAGTGGCAAAGCGAAGGTGGTTGGAGAGGGAGTTCCAGAATAAAGGAGCCAAGGTGGAGAAATTGGCTCCACCCCACTTTTTACGTTTGAAACGTGGGATTTGAAGGAGAGACTTAGAAGAGGAACGAAGCTCTCTGGTGGGGACATATTCGTTTATCAGCGAGGAGATGAAGGCGGAGGCAGTACCTTGGCGGGCCTGGAAGACCATGCAGCCTGTTTTAAAAAGGGAGCGTTCCTTAACAGGAAGCCAATGGAGCTCCCTGAGGAGGGGTGTGGAGTGGTGGTAACGTGGGAGACCATAGACCAGCCAGGCCGCCTGGTTCTGGACCATTTGGAGCCTCCGCAGGCTGTATGCCGGGATGCCGTTGTATAGGGCATTGGCATAATCCAGCCGCGATATTACCATAGCGGCCATAATCAACTTGAGTGCCTGGGGGGAAAAGAAGCGGGAGACAGTGCGGATGGTTCGAAGGGTAAGGAAGCAGGAGGAGACTACAGAGCTAATTTGTGAATGGAGGGTGAGATGGTTATTCATTTTGACACCCAGTGTTTTAACCGTGGTTGAAGGAGTGGGGGCGGGACCAAGAGAAGAGGGCCAAAAAAGAGAATTCCAGGGACTGGAAGAACCACCGGTAAGAACCAACTCGGTTTTGTCCGGGTTCAATTTGAGATGGTTATGGTTCATCCAGTCCCTGATGAAAATCATAATGGACTGGAAATTAGAGACAGAGAGGGGAGAAGAGGATAGGTCAAAGATGAGCTGGAGGTCATCCGCATAATTGAACACGGAGACCTCCAGCTGCTGAAGAGCAAAAATGAGAGGAAAGATATAAAGGTTGAACAGTAGGGGGGAAAGAGAGGAACCCTGGGGAACACCACAAGTGACAGGGAGTGAGGTGGTCGTGAAGTCTCCTAGCCGGACCGCCTGGGTGCGGTCCCTCAGGAGGGAGGAAAGCCAGACCAGGGCTGATCCCTCGATTCCAGCCGCCCTGACACGGGACAGTAAGATGGTGTGGATGGAATTGCTCTATCCATGTGTGCTGCTGAACACAGCACACATAGTAAGAGAAATATTTGAGGAGAAAGAAAACATTTCTCCTTGTAGGGCCTGTTTAAGACCAGGTATTTCCTGGTCTTATTTTTTGCACCGCCCCATACCTTGTTAATATATGGCAGCGTAAAAAAACAATATGTGTTGCAGTGGAATGCCCACTGCAACACCCATTGCCTGCCCATTTTAAGCTAAGTGCCACGTGAATAGACGCAATATTTACAAGGCAGCGTTATGCTATGTTCAGTGGCCTAACACCGCCTTGCAAATACAGCAAAGGACTTCACGCCACCAGAACGTCGCAAAAACTGATGTTCTGGTGGCATTAGCTCAGTCTGCTTGGCGTGGATGACCTTGGGCAAAGGTGAATTCTACCACTGACTGAACCATTAAACCAGTGATGACTAAAGTGATGAGCATAAACTGAACAAACCCACACTAAACTATTGAAAATGGCCTGGTTTCTGGAAGCGGTGGAGCCACAGGCTTCTTATCTGCACACCATTCATTGCAGAATCATGGCACAGTGGGGTTAGAGCATTCTAAATGTATACAGGAGTGAGCAGTGGAAATATCTAATTAAAGTCACAGATGAATAAAAAAATGAATTACTCTATGAATTTTCTGCAAACCGTTAAGTATTTTCTATGACTTTGTCTAATCTGCTCAAATGTTCATCTTGTACTGCCCAGTGACGAACCAGAGCAGAATGTCATTGAAAATCTTGATTAGCAGCATCAGAATTCTGACCAGGTATTTGTATCCCGCCGTGGGAGTGAAAGATTCAGCCTCAAGTGAGAAGGCGACTTTGGCAAATTTAAATGACTCAACTTAACTCTATGTATGTTTAAAACAGGTTTTCACATTTATATCAGTTATGTGGTTACGGAGTTCTACAACCACCAAATTTCTGAAGTCAGTGGGGCCGATTCACAGAACTAATCTGAGATAAAACCCTTAACTTACCAGTTAGAGAGGTGTGGCGCCGCGGCCAGGGCCACTGACGCTGGAATCTGGGGATTAGGGTTCGATCCTCGGCTCCGGCGGCAGGTTAGCCCAGCACCATGTGACTCTGGGCAATAGCTCGCTTAATCTTCCAGACGGTCCCCAGCGCCTAGAGACCCTTACGGGTGATTGTGTGCTTTACAAATATGGATTATTATTATTACTTTTGGTATCCACAGAAGGCATTTAGTAATAGTAAAGTTGGGACTCCTAACTTTACTACGACTAAACTGGAATAACATCCTAAACTTACTACTTTTGGTATTCACTGAAGGAATTCAGTAGGAGTAAAGTAAGGAGTACTAACTTTACTACTACCAAATGCCTTCTGTGAATACCAAAAGTAGTTAGTTTAGGATTTTATCTCAGATTAGTTCTCTGAATCGGCTCCTACTCTCAGCAACACAGCCAGTTGTCCGGCTTCCATTTTTAAATTTTAGGCGGAGACAGGATTATGATTTATGCAGTACTACTTTGCCTCGTATGCCTGTGAGCGGTAGGTAATACCAAATGGTTTTCCAGATACATATCTACCTGCAAGAAACAGGTAGAATATGAGCCAGTAAAAAGGCTTGGAATTATGGCTTTCACTCTAGAAATCAGTGCTACAAAGCCAGTTTCCATATGTAAGTCTCCACTCCATAGGGCCCTACAGCAAAGCATCTAGTAACCACCGACACCGATGCCCCTGGCTTAATATATACCATGAGTTGTATTTATTACAGCAACATACTAGACCACTGCTCATTGGGAGCTTATTGAAACTGAGCGATCACTGCAAATGTAAGAAGGCTATTTAATTAGCATTTAACCTTTCTGTGAAAAAAAGTAGATGCAGTTTAATAAAGATGATGCATTTTGAACATGGCTCGATTCTGAAACTGTTTCTACCGCTGCACAAAATTGGTTGCATATGCAACACGTCTGGTGATTGTATACACATAAGCCTTACACTAAATTTTTGCAGAGGTTGTACATGGGACTAGCAGATAAAGAAGCATGTATGTCCTTCGTTAACAAACACAAGTGCATGCACCCGCTCACATCCTGCTCTTCCCTTACCATGCATTAGGTTAGGCTTGGCTCAGCAGAAGGCAGAATTTATATGGGGAAACCACTTCTATTTGCCTGGAGGGGTATTTATGGGCATGTACCTCGAAATGGGTATTTCCGCCATTGTGGGTTGAGATCTGCAGGCCAGTCTATCATCCCAGGTAGCTCAATGGAGCCAGTGCATAATTGGGCATGCATCAATTGTCTCTTGCATATTGAGGCCTGGCCTGCACAGCATTTGCAAGGGTGCCTACACCCTCCACACTCTGGATGCCCCACATGTACATACAAGACTTGGGCACTGGTTGAAGCATATCACAATACTCAGTTGCACAAAATGTCCATAAGAGATGTGCTAATTGTCTGTAGTGCATAAGGGTAATTGTGTATCATTGTAAAATAATACATTTGATGGGGCTGATTCATAGAAGTAATTACAGATATGAGAAGGAGTAAGGTAGGAGTACTCTTTTAAGTACTCATATGATTTTGTGAATCAGTCACAAAGAAGGCACATTTCTTTCAAGTTCTACTAATTTTATATGAATATTCCCTGAAAATATTCCCAGTGTGTTCACATTTCGAACTCTTTGGGACCATTCGACAAAGGCTTATGAGAGCCCATAAAAGAGTACTAGAGGAGTACTATTGTACATACTCCAAAATACCTTTGTGAACAGGCCCCAACATTACCATTTAATAAAAGAGAGTTACGAGGCGCGTGGCGACGGCAAAACAAGATGGGTGGCTGGTAGAGGAGCTCCACGATACCAAGGAAATGCTGGAGCCGAAGGGCTTTCTTCTCCTAACGGTGCGGGGATATAAATATATATTCCCTCGTTGAAAGTGATGTGGAGCGCTGAGGCAAGTTTTTTAGACCTCAAACGGTCTTTTTGGACACAATTTTCTTCTTTTTCTTCTGCCTCTGTCGCCACACACTGCGGCCGCCATTTTGTGTGCCTGATTCTTGCACTTTCCACCGAAGACGGCGTGACGAGAATGGACCTGTAGTCGGTGGTTTTTGCCCATTGATGCCCTCTACACCATTATTAATGCTATTTTACATTGATAATGTATAATGTGCCTTCACCTTCTCCTCATATACTATTAGAGCTACTTCTCTTGCATCTTCAGAGAGTTCCTCATTTGGCTTTTTAGTACAACTAGCCATATAATAGTTTGCAAGGACTCTGATTCTTCTGTCTTGAGAGAAGATTTTTTTTGCTTTGCTTTCTCTCTGAGGTCCTACAAACATCTTGAACATGGAGCACATACATCCAAACAAGCCCCAAGGGGCTGCTGGTTCAAATACTGGTGGTCGCAAAGACTCGGTCGGCAATACCAACAAACGAGTTAAAAAAGATCTGTCCTCCCCAACAAAATCACCTCTTCCTTTGACTTCGGAAGACATTATGGACGAATTACCCAATGTTTGACATTTTATTACGGATACCACCAAAACACTTCAAAGAATTGAGGAGAAATAGTCTGTTTAGAGTCTAGGCTTTCTGAAGTAGAACAAAAGATTAGTGACGCACAAGATGTTGTTGCCAAAGTGGACGTTCTTGCTCGAGAGGTAGGGCAACTGAAGAAAACAACAGAAGACATTGAAAATTGTAACAGGCGCAACAACCTATGAGTTTTGGGAATTCCAGAAGGCTCAGAAGGCTCAGATATCATCTCCTTTTTGAAGATTCACGTCCCTCAGTTTGTTGGTTTACCGAAATCTATTGACCTCAATATTCAAAGGGCACATAGGATTGGCCCCCAGAATGCATCATCCTCAAACAAACCATGGGGAATCATTGCATATTTTGTATTATATTCTGATCTCAATGCAACCCTCAATGCAGCTAAGCAGCATAAACAGATGTTATGGTCCGGTCACAAAATCTTCTGCACTCAAGATATCTCTTAGCCTACTGCCAATTGCCGAAAAGAGTTTCTTGACCTTAGGCCATCGCTGAGAGCCTGCTATGGTCTTATCAATCCATGTTTCTTCAAAGTAATGTACAAGGACAGAACTAAGACTCTGCGGAACTCAGAAAGTTTATCCACATTCACAAGGGAGAAGCTATAGAACTGAGCAAATCTTAAATGTTTTCTTACATGTTCTCTCTTTTGTTTCACAGGTTTCCCCTCAATATCTTATTCAATGCTGAAGTCCTTACCTGCATTGTCTATGCTTCACTCCATTGCGCTGTCTTCCCCAATATTTGGTAAGTTTCCTTCCATTGTGTTGCTTATGTTCATGTTTTTAGATTACAGTTTTCTCATTTTTTGTTGTCATTAATTTGTTTCTCCTCTGTGTCCCTCTCTGGGCAGTCTCTGTCCCATTTCGACCCCCCTCCTACATTAATGTTTTTTTTTGTGTGTGAATATTATGAATAAAGTCTTTTGGATTTTTGTCATCTTCTCTGTGGTTACCTATCAAAGGAGACAGTGTTCTCCTTTTGTTTCTCCTTCCTATCTCCTCCTTCCCTTCTTTTATTTCTGCTTTTTCCTTGCTTCTATACCTCTAATTTTATTTCAGCTTCTCTTTATCTCTATGCTTTCGTTTTTCTGGTTTATTTTTATTCTCTATCTGGCATGTGTTATTGTGTTCATCAGGCTATCTGTTTTATTTTCCTTTCCTTTTTTAGTTCTGGTCTTTCCATATTTTCTGACCTTGATCTGTTTTTCTCTCTTTTGGATTTACTTCCATTGAGTTCTTGTATTGTTTAAGGACACTCTGCCTTTTGCTACTTATTTACTAAAATTCTTTTAAGTTTCATGTAATTATGTGTTTGATTTTGAATAAGAACCTCCACTCAGTGAAATACGTATTATTTCATGAAATGTTAACGGTATCGTAACCCAGTAAAAAACGTGTATTATCCCATCTTGCTAAATTGAAATGTCACGTAGTGTTATTGCAAGAAACACACCTTAAAGAGCAAGAGTTGTCCTCATTGTGCAAATTATGGGTTGGCGATGTTTCTTGTTCCTCAGCAGTTAATAACAAGAAAGGTGTAGTAATTCTATTTCATAACTCACTAAATGTTCTTTTGCAAACTGGGTCAAAGACAGTAATGATAGATGGCTTTTATTCAATGCTGAAGTCAACAATACTCCATTCTCTATTTGTAATGTATATGGCCCCAACAGTATTGATTTAGTATTCTGGAATGATTTCTCCACCCTCCTTTCTTATCATGCCACTGAAAACTTAATTTTGGGAGGCGCTTGGAATCAACCAATGAACCCTTTTAAAGATCGGAAATCCTAAACGAAATGTATTTCTAATAAGATGCAGAAGACTTTTCACAAAGCTATTTCATCTAGAGGGTTACTGGACGCATGGAGAATTTCCCACCCTCATGTTTTAGAATGTTCCTTCTTCTCTCCTGTTCAAAGGTCTCATTCATGATTAGATTATATATTTATTACGTAATCATCTCTTCAATTCATGACTAATGTGGAGATTGGATCCCTTCTCATCTCTGATCATGCCCCGTCATATTGGATATGGAATATCACACATCCACACCTACCTCACGTAAATAGCGTTGTAACAATGCCCTTTTGTTCGACACGAAATTTGTTGAACAATATGCATAATTTTTGCAGAATTATTTACATAATAATCTCTCCTCTGTATCACAATTTAATTTTATTTGGGATGCTTTTAAAGCCACTGCTAGAGGAATCATAATAGACTATGTCTTCCAGAAGAAAAAGAAGTCCCTTACTGTGGTAACATTAATTTTAAAACAAATCAAGGCTGTAAAACAAAACTATTTACCACAAATTGTCCTGATGCCTTGCACAACCAAATGAAATACAATAAACAATCTTGGGATAATGCCTGTAATAATCTTCTTAAATTTAACGCTAAAATGCATGGTGGCCGGAACAAGGCCGGCAAATTCCTAGCGAATAATCTTAAAATTAAAAAACAAAAGTCCAAAATCGTTGCCATCACATAGCACAGGATGCAGACATATTACAGATACTAAGATTCTTGAGTGTTTGACTGAGTATTATACTTCTCTCTACAGTCCAGAGTCAACCTCCTCTGATGTTAAAATTGATTCACTCTTTCAATCCATACCTAAACCTTTCTATAAGCACATTGATCCTACATCACTTGATAGTCCAATATCAGAACAAGAAATTACAAATGCTATTAATCAACTCCCAAGGACAAAACACAAGGTCCAAATTGTTTTACTGTACATTATTTCTTTATTTCAAGCAATTTTGGTCCCTCAGCTGTTAGTCCTCATCAATCACTTTCTGGCCTCCAGTAAAATGCAGGGTTCTTTCACTCAAGCATTGCTGTGTTTGATTCCCCAAAAAGATAAGGACCCCTCGTATTGCAAAAATTACAGACCTATTTCCCTAATTATATTTAATACGGACTGTAAGATCTTCACCAAATTATTAGCCTTAGTATCAATCAGGTGAACCCAGATCTAATTAATATTTATAAATTAGGGTTCATGAAGGGTCGTTCCATTGCAGACAACTCCAGGACTTTCCTCAATATTATCCATTTAGCCTCCAAGGTGGATTCACCAGTTGCTGCCATCACTTTAGATGCTGCAAAAGCATTCAACAGAATACATTGGGAATTCATTTTTGGAGCACTGAAATGGCACAGCTTTAGCCCCCCATTCTTAGATACATCCAGATGTTGTATTCTGCTCCCTCCACTTCCATTTGGGTGAACAAACAGAAGTCTAAATACTTTCCACTCCACAGAGGAACCCGACAAGGATGCCTTTATCCCCATTGCTATTTATGCTCGCCCTTGAACCCTTTTTGGTAAAAAGTCGCAGTTCTCCACACTATACTGGATTCCAATTTAAACATACAGATATTAAGTTTACTGCATATACAGACGATATTTTATTGTACCTCTCCAACCCCACTACCTCTTTTCTGACGTTTTTCTCTTTGATAAAAAATGATTTTCTGATCTCTGCTTACAAACTTAATATTGAAAATTACAAGGTTATGCCATTGAATAAACATTGCTTTTCCCATATGTTTTCAGATAAAGGGTTCACATGGAACTCCAAGAGTATTAAATGCTTGGGTATCCTTTATACTAATAGTATCAAAGAAATCATTAAAATCATCCTCTCAGACATACTTAAAAAACTTTTGGCACTTATTGACAGTTGGTCACCACTATTTTTGTATTGGTGGGGTTGGCTAGCCATGATTAAAATGATCCTGCTCCCAATTATTAACTTTTATCCCTCCATGCTCCCAGTCACTCTCCCACTCTCTCTCTTTAATATTATTAATCGCTCCCTAACTAAATTCCTATGGAATAATTGTAAGACTAGGATATCACTTAGTCGATTTCAGCAGCCAAAAGAATTAGGAGGGGTTAATTTCCCTAATCTTAGACGTTATCACTCTTCATTCACCCTGAAACAAGTTTGGATCGTTTGATCAGATTCCTCACACACACCTTCAATGGCCGGGACCTCATTAGAACAATCCCAATATGCACTATTCTCTTTTAATGCACGCTCTCTTTTATGCCAGCCCCTCAGACATGTCTTATTGCCAACTTTCATGCACTCTACTGTAGTTGCAACATCTTTGTTTAAGGTTCATATTTCTCACTCGGACATCTTTGCACACACTCCTGTTTGGTACAACAAATACTTAAAGAATAAAAACAGAGCTATATTCTGGAAAGAATGGATCGATAAAGGAATTATTACATTTGAGCACCTGATGGTCGAGGGGCGTCCTATGGACCTAATGGGGATCCAAGAGAAGTATTCCATATCTCTCTCACATGCTCATCATTACTCTCATGTCAGATCATCTATTATTCAACTACATTCCCAGAACTCTTCCTTAACCCCGCACAATCAGACACCCGTGCTCTCGCTAGATTTTTCTTCTTAATTTAAGACATCATAGATATATTGCATTCAAGCAGCGGTAGCAAAGTCTGGAGCCGGAGGGTGGGTTGGGGGGGGGGGGAGAGCCTCGGCCCGATTCCTTATCGGCCAACCTAAAAAATAAAGTCAGAAGACATCAGCAGTGTCGCGATGGAGTCCTCTGACCGGCGGCGGAAAGGAAGTCAGGAAGCGACGATGAGCATGGAGCAGGGCTCAAGGAAAGGGAAGGAATAGAGATATGGTCGAGCAGAGTGGAGCAATGGCTCCTGCCTCCGGGCTCCGGCATTGCTCTGTGCCGAAAAATGCTCATCTCGGCAAAACCGAGGCGCTCACCCCTGCAGCTCTGCCAGTGGTAGAGCACTGATGGTCCATGTCGGAGGCGTGCAAAGGGGATGGCACATACACCGGCAGCCCCGCCATTGATACACGAGCTCACAGGGAAATATCTGGGAATGGAAGGCAAAGACCAGGACCCACGTTATCTGCGGGAAATTTCGGCGTGGGGGACCACATCCAAGTCAAAGGGAGAGCTAGAAGCACCAGGATTGTAGAGACACAAGCTCGCAGGGTGATCACTGGGAGTGCAGGGCGAAGATCGGGGAGTCGCCCACAAGCACACAATCCCATCTTGGAACCCAGGTCTCAGAGCATGGGGGGGAGGATCTCAACCTGTTGAGCCCCAAGCCTCCCTTCAAAATCCAAGGAGTTCCGGACTCCGATCAGAGAAGGGAAGGCTTATATGCGGACCGGAGCACAGTCTCAAAGCCCCCGGAGCCCTGCGCAAAGATCCAGAAAGGAGTATCAGGGACTGAGCCGAGCCCAGGTCAGCAGCAGCAGGAGGAGGCCTCCATCTCCCCAGGACCATAAATACACCCACTTAGTCTCGTGAGCTCCGGCCAGGTGCAGACTCCGGGTCGGAGGAGCAAAGAACAGCAAGGGGGCAGTTGAGCCAGAGGTCGTGGCAACAAAGCACCTCATCCGTACTGGAAAAGCCCCGACTCTGCTTCATCCACGATTCAGCAATGGTCATTGTAGAGGCGTTGGAGTCGCCAGCAGGATTCAGGTAGAGTTTAACCTTCTGATTATCCTTTGAAGTTGCAGCTTATCTAAACGAGTTTGAGCTATTGTTATTGCATTGTAGTCCTTTTATTTTGGGTTTTAAAACATTAATAAAAGACATTGTCATTTACAAAGGCATTAGCTTAAACTCGGGTAAATGCAACACCGAACTCTCTAGAAGACAGAGCCTGACATTTGACCTCTGTCTTTCAACACACAGCAAATGTCACAAGATCAGAACAACATTTAAAACCAGAGAGCTGAGCTGCCTTGTAGGCTTCGATCTAAAAGGGATGTCCCACACTTACTAGAAATGCTGAGAACTGCTTTCCGGGACTGCATCCATAGATAAGTAACCCATGTTTAAAGAAATTGTGGAGAATGCACCGTTTTACATCATATTTTAAAACTTTTATTTTTGCATTTTTAGGATGGGTGTGAAAAGCACCCCCGTCAATATGAGGGGCTCACTCGGTAGCTAAAAAGGTAATAAAGTATTATTATGAAAGTTCGTTCGAAAATGTAAAAGAATAAAAAATAAAAAAAAACACCCAACTAAAAGAAATTGGAATGCTTTGATAATTGAACTCTGGATATTTTGCTTTGAAATAGGCTCTAGAACCACTTTTTGATGCGTAATACATTCAGGACAGATTAACCAAAGATTCGGAAGAGCATGCATAAAGTGCCTTGCACTCGCATCACCATCTTAAATCCGCACTAGCGTTGTGGCGGTATGGACTCTGTGTCACCCTCGGGCCTCGGGAGGGGTGGAGAGGGTCTTGTGGTTGGAGGTGAAAGGTCACCATATGGTCAGCCTGTGAGCGAAACATATAGTAGTGCTCATGGACACTTTTTATGAACGTGTCCCAAATCATTTTTAAACAAAAGGGGGGCTTTTCTATTTGCAATCTGGATGTTTTGAATATCCCCCCTTCTGCACAGGACTTCAAGCAGGGAATGTAACCCCCACCCAGTGTTCGTGGGGCTCTGCATCTTGTCAGCCTGAAATTTTTCTACGCCATCTCATATGGTGCGTATATCTTGCGTTAGCCAAGGCCGCAATGGCAGACTTATATCTATATTACTGTGAGTTGGAAATGGCAGAGCCCTGGGTTTCTTCATAACAGCTGATAGGTCTGAGAGTGGGGTCTGCGTTGGGTGAAAGGAGTACCACACTGAGCTAATACCCCATGCGAGAGACCGGTAAGTGTGTGATACTCTTAGTAATGTTATTGCCACACGGGGTGGGCAGTGAAGGGGCTGTGCACTCACCTGCTGTGGCGGGGTCTCACAGACCATAAACTCCACACAGCTCTGGGGCCCTCCAATGCCTGCAAGGACCTCACCCCCCGCCCCAGCTCCGTAGGGCCCCCAAAGCACTCCTCTTCACACGGTCCTGCACACACCTTTCCACGCGGTCCCGGGATCCCTCAAAAACTCTGATCCACGGTCTCGGAGTCTCTCTGGTGTCCCGGCCCTCCACACGGCCTGATGATGACACCATGAAGACAGGGCCAAGTTCAGGGCAGCACCTAGAGGAGAGCGTTAGGGCACCAGGGGTCTACGGTGGCCGTGCTGTGCGTGGAGAGATATTGGACAAGTCAATTACAATCCCTCAGTCAAGAGACCACACCCAGTGTCCCCATCACCCCTGGAGTTTCCAAGGTTAAGGTGTGGGGAGGGGGGCAGGCTGCCTGGACATTGGAATCAATACCCCTAGCAGGGCAGCACCCCTGAAGGCACATGAGGGAGGCTGCACCGAGCATGCGAGCCAGGTCGTGGCCGCAGTGACGTCACGACCCGTGTCCCCCACACAGTAACCGTCCCTGGAGTTTCCAAGTTTAAGGAGGGGGAGTGGGAGAGGGGGGAGCAGGCCGCCTGGACATTGGCAGCGCTCCCAAGAATCAAACATGTCCTGGCGTTTTTTCTTTTGAATAGAAAACAGAAAATGAGGACATTTCCAGCCAAAGTGTTCCACCTTTTTTGGATCCATTTCACAGGGGAACAAAAAAAGACTAGCCTGCAGCTTCCATGCGACGGCCACAGTCCCGTGCTCACCCACTCAGCGTGGAAGTGCAGCTCATCGGCGCGAGCCCAGATTGCCTGTATGCGCTCGTGCCGCACCAGCGCCGTCATCAAGTTCTGCAGCAGGTCCAGGCACGAGCTGGGTCCCTGCCCCATGCGGCGATCTACGCGGCTATGGAAAATCACTAGAGCAAGAAACAGCGGCATGGCACCCGGAATCGGTGCGTTGGGTGAGAGTAAAAGTGGCTGATTGTCAATGTGTCCAGGGCTGCAGAATAGAGGTGAATGATGCCACCAGAAGAGAACTGTGACACTGCTGCTTCTGCCGTCGAGTAGTGGGGGTGGGATCAGGGGGTGTTATCTGAGTCCGGGGACGTAGCAGTGCAGGAAGGCACACAGCGCTTCTGATACAAAGGAAGGGGCTCTTGCTTGCGAAAGTGAAAGCGTGGGAGAGCGCGAGAAGAGACACGCGCGTTCACAGCCCATGTATCTAAAACCGCGCGGTCACAGCCATTGTCTCCAATCTGTTTGCAAGCTCGTGCACCTCTCCTGTCCCACTTCGCTAAACTACCCGGCGACAATAAGTCTCGCTTACGCAAGCATCACATGGCGCTGCATCAGTAGCGAGACCTAAAAAGATTAGTGGCGTTGCATAGCAGTGTGCTTCATCTAGAAAAACAATGGAGTGTGGGGTTTAAGCAGGGATTTTCACAAAATTGTGATCCTAAGCCCCGGAGCTTCGGTGTGGAGCTCCAGCTCGGCGGCCATCTTAGTTAGTTAGTTTAATTAGTTAGATGGTCCTTATCTGTTTATGGTTCAACTTATTTCTTTATCTCACTTCTTTTATTTCAATCTCTATAATGGTACTATTTGACCTCTTTTTGTTTCATACTGATGTTTTACTTTGTATATTATCTCAATAAAGCATTCTAAACACACAAAAAAAGAGAGTTACAGATTTTTTTGACATTTTGACAATCCTGGAACCTTGTTTTACCTTCCAACCGGCACATGTCCTGGAGCATAAAATGTCTGTGTTGGACATCCAAGGAAAAAGATGGGGAGGGCTATGGCGATGCACAGGGCCAGCACAATGGCACACATGGCTCCACACTGCTTAAGAGACATCTGGAACTTCTTTATGACTGCCCCTCCAACAACGATTCCTGCCATGGCTGTAGGAATGTGTATAGCACCTGAGAAGAGCAACCACAAGACAGGTGTAATTGTATAGTGTTTCAATCGGAGGAGCGGCACATATAAACAAGAAGTGATGTTTCATTGCAGTACTCCCTGTTATGTTATATGGAGTTATTCCTGGGTTTCCCTGCTGGGAAACCTGTTTTTATTTCCTTAGGACTGGAGTTTGTGAATGAACTAACATTATCCAGGTTTCCAACTCACTCTATAGTAAACCCCATAAGAGTTTACGGATACAGAAGGGTATTATGCACAACAGGGAATAAGAGACAAACTCTGCTATGTAAAGGATGTATCTTGCCTCTCACTCTCGGACCAGGTATCACTGTCCAACCAAGTAATGACATCGAAGTCCCTGCCCACAAATAGACCAACATACCGATGATCTACTTCTGCTTAGTGTTTGCTAACAGCACTGGAACATTGCCTGAAGGCCGGCTCTGACACCAGGGTGCTGGAAGACCCCAGCATAGCCAGGGGAGGTCCACAGCCATCTTCAGCCAAGCAGAGCCATTTTCACAAGCGATAGAGATGAGCATTAAATGGGAATTAATGACAACTACTATTCACTTAAACAAAGGGTGGAAACATTTAAAATTGTCTGCAGCTTGTGCTGCAGTGGTTTTCAAGTAGCCTCATCCGCTTCAAGTGTTTAATTACAACATTTCAGTGAGACACTCGACAATTACCAAACAAGTCTGGGGCATTTGCCTAGCAGTTTATGCCCCACAAAAACGAGAGTATCAAGGAGGGAAGCTGCTGTTCTCGAAAGAGCTAGAGGCTTAGGGCTCCTGTCACTTAATGGGAGGTTTCCAGATGATATATCTGCTAACCCTATGCATTTGTCTACATTCAGGAACACCATTCTTGACTATACATTAGTCAACCTGAATATAGTGTCGCTTATAATCAATTTTAAAATTGAACCAAGATCTGAAAGTGACCACCACCACCATCCTGAAGACACTCAACTAGATGTCAAAGCGTTACTCCCTAAAGATGTCAAGTGGCTGTCCCAAGTACTCAGCAAAATCCAAATGTGACATATCATCATCTATAACTAAATATGCTCCAAATATGATATCTACTTATCTGTCCCTCCATCTTATAAACTCCTGCACAAAACTGGTTTAAAGAGGTAGAAGTATTGGGAAGTAACCTGAACATTGTACAATGCACCCAATTCATGGGCATCATACCTGATAGGCATCTGACCCTAGAGTATCACAGAAACAAACTACCCAACAAAGCTCAATTCTACCTTAGCTTGCTTTGAAATTAAAGATAGTGATTCCAGACAAAGAGTTTAAACAGACAATTTGGGCCCTCATACTGGAAAACAGCCTTTACTACGCAACCGTTACAACGCATGCCATTACATCGCATGGTGTTACAACGAAAAAGGTGTACAGCAGTGGGTAGAAGGTGTTGGATTTAACTCCAACACCTTCCCTACTGTTGCACACATTGGAGTTGGAATAGAAAATAAACCTATTCCAACCTCCAGCGCTCCCCCGACTGAAAGACGATGTAAAAGTTGCCGTTGCAATGGCATGCGATGTTTATTTGTATATTTTTATGTATTTATAAAGCGCAAACCATCGCTCCGAAAGGAGCATCCTGGCGCTAACTATAGAGTGTGCAAAAGATCAGAAACAGAAAGGAACCTAAATGAAGGACATCACACAATCGTCAGAAAGGGAATAAATCCATGTTTTAAGTTGTTTTCTAAATTGGTTTTCATGGGTTATAAATCTGAGGTGACCGGGAATAGAATTCCATGCTTTCCCTGCTAAAAAAGACAAACACTTGCCTCCTTTGGTCTTGAGTTTGAATTTTAGTGGCTTGATCAGATTCTGACCTGAAGATCTTAAGGACCTTCCAGGAATGTAGTGAGGAAATCGTTTGATAAGATAATTCGGGCCAATGCCATTGAATGCACGGAATGCTATTATTAAGATTTTAAACAATATTCTTTTAGGGAGTGGTAACCAATGAAGGGTTTTAAGAGCTGCTGAGGCAGATGATCTCCTGGGTAGCTTGAGAACCAGTCTGGCCGCTGCGTGTTGCACGCCTTGGAGTTTTCTGAGTGTGTTTTTCTTTTTTACCCCTGCCATCAGCCCATTACAATAGTCAAGACGTGCAAGAATTAAGGCCACTGCCACTGCCTTTCTTGAGTCTATAGGAAGAAAGTTGAAGAACTTTTTCAGTGACTTAATGATATTAAAGCAGCTTCCTGCGACATTCCTGACATGTTGGTCAAAAGATAATTCGGCGTCGAATAGAACGCCAATGTTCCTCGCTGATGTAACTGCTTGTGGTGGATCAGGCCACCATTTAATAGGACAGAAATGGCGGTACTACCCATGGGTAGGATTTCCGTCTTACTGGTGTTACATTTAAGGTGGTTTTGCTCCATCGAGCTGAAGACATCTTTTAAACACTTCTTGAAATTCAGCTCAGCATTGGTAGAATTGTTCTCCAAGGGAACAATCAACTGAGTGTCATCGGCATATGATGTTACTAATATGCCGTATGACTCAATTAAAGAGATGAGAGGGACCATATATATTGAACAATAAGGGGCTCAATATTGAACCTTGGGGGACTCCAGAATTTACCTTCTTCTCTTTAGAGAGGACGGTGCCCAGGGAGATGGTCTGGGACAGGTCTGTCAGGAAGGAAATTATCCAATCCAATGCGACATCCGTGATTCCTATATCCCTAAGTCTATTGATCAATATAGAGTGGGAGATGGTATCGAACGCCGCCGTAAGATCTAGTAGGATTAGGACGGCGTTCTTTCCCTGATCTTGCAATAGCTTTATTGAATCAGTGAGTTCAATCAGGGCAGATTCCATGGAATGTTATGAACGGAAGCCCGATTGCTGAGGATGAAGAATGTGATGTGTGTCAACATAATTTTTTAATTCTTTATGGACCATGTGTTCCGTGATCTTGCCCAGAACGGGAAGGAGTGAAATCGGGCGTAAATTAGCAAGGTCAATAGGGGATTTGTTCATGAGGGGGTCTCACGATAGCGGGCTTCCATTCGCTCGGCACAACACCTGTGCTCAGGGAAGCATTAACAATCTCGTTTATGATCGGGTTGACAACCTCAATTAATTGATGGAGGATTCTGGGTGGACATGAATCTGATGGTGCACCCGATTTACATGACATAATTGCATCCTGTGTCTGAGGGAGCGTGACCGGGGTGAAAGATCTAAGATTGACTTTCAGGTTCTTACCACAGTCCAATGGAGTGGCAGACAAGGCATGACAAGGAGCTTGGAAATCCTTTTTTATCAGTAAGATTTTTTCTTCAAAGAAGTCCGCTATCTGATTGCAGAATTCTAAGGACGAAGGGATTTCTGCTTGTAGCACTCTGGGATGAGTAAAAGACTTGACAATGGCGAATAGCTTTTTTTGCTTTTGCTTGGCTGTATTAATAGCGTTGGTATAGTAGGTCTTTTTAGCTAATTTGATCGCCGCGAGATACATTTTTCTCTGCTGAACATACAAGCTTCTATCTGTTGAGTCATAGTTTATTCGCCAGCTACGTTCCTTTTTCCTGCACAATAGGTGAGCTTTTGCTAGTTCAGCTGTAAACCAAGGGGCATTAATCTTCCCTTTTTTCCCTTTGCCTTGAGGGCGATTCTGTGGAATTCTATCTTTGATCTCCTGGCGCATCCATGTATGAAAATGTTTGGAGCCCTGGGTAGCATCGCCAAGCATGGTTGGGATAGGTGAAGTAACAATGGGATTAAGCTTCAAGTTAGCCTCAACTCGCGTCCAATTAACATGGTTCCCTAAATTGTGAGTTAGTTTGGCTAGAGATTGGGGTTGTGTGAGCTTAATAAGAAATGGGACCAAAAAGTTGTCTAACCAAATCTGTGGAACAGGGGGCTGCGTTTCTAAGAGGGGAAAATTAGTACATATTCCGTCCAAAGTGTGACCTGTGTCCACCATGAGGTTCACTACCCTCTCATCAATTTTGAACTCAGCTTTAAAAGGATTCTCTCTTCGATCTTTGCATGAACATACAGTGTCAGACAAAATTAATATCTTGTTCTTTTCACGTCTCACATCAGTACAGTCATTAATTACAGTCACCCGTGAACCGTTTGAACTGTTTTTGTTTTTACACATCTTTGCAAAGTGTCCCGTTTTCCCACAACGTAGACACTCTTTATTATTTGCAAAGCAAAACTTAGCATCTGAAGAATGTGAAAAACTCCCACACCTCGAACACACTTTCTGACTATTCCTACTACCTGAGGTTTGTTGAATATTCTTCTTCTGAAGAATATAGCCCTTTTTTCTTACTATAGCAATCGCCATAGCTTCATCATCACTATTGTCACTAGTCATACTCTTATTGGAAACTTCTGCCACTTTAGTTTCCAAGCCACTCTTCTGCAACTCTCTCATACATTTCTCACTCTCTTCTACTACTTTAGCCAATTCTATCGCAACTTTCAATGTTGGATTTTTTGCCGCCCATAATCGTTCTTGGACTTTTCTGTTATTGGCTTGAACAATCAGTTGGTCTCTTATAAGTTCATCCGCCATTTGGCCGAAGTTGCATTTCACTGATAGTTCGCGTAGACGCGCAACAAACTCATCAATGCTCTCTTCCGCTAACTGTTTGTTCTTGTAGAATTTGTATCTCTGTAAGACAAGGTTTTCTTCCTTACCGAATCTGGTTTCAAGTCTTTCTACCGCCTCCTTAAATTCATCTAAATCTGCTTGTGACCCAGAAGGTAATACTTGTGGTAAGTATTTAAACAGACGTTGTCCTTCTTTACCTAATGTCGTCATCAAGAGAGCTTTCTTGCGCTTAGGTGAGAAATCCTCCCCGTCTAAAGCTTGGATATAGTTGTTAAACATTATTATCCAGTCTTCCCACATTATGGGTGGATTCCCTGGTTCGCACAAGAATTGTGGTGGTAGTGCTACATTAATTGCTTGAGCCATTGAATTGAAACGTAAGGTACTATTGTGTAGTAGCAAGAAACAGTTGTTATACAAGCACGTTATAATTTTTCTTTTCACAGAGAACAGAAACAGTCTGTATATATTTATCTTTTCACTCAATTTAAACGCTTACTCCACTTTATTATTCTGAAGATCCGCCAAATAATGACGTTCCAGGTAGTCCGCAGTGATAATCCGCTGCACCACGGTGTTTCCGACAGTCTGATGTGAAGATCTCCGCGAAGCGCGTTGCTTAGCAACCACTGACAACAGGCAGAAAAATTATTCAAAATGGCCGATTTACGTCAGTTACGTCTGACGTCTGTTGTCACACGCGCATGAACGTGTGCGTCTCTGGCATGCGCATGAGGACAATGCGTACAGTGTCAGAGAAACGCAGTTGTGCGTTTCAGTGTGCGCTTTAGCATACGCTCCAGTAGTGCGCGTAAGAGATGCGCAACTCACCCAGTCACGTCGTGCGCTTCAGCGTGCGCTCCAGCAGTGCGTGTGCGCGACTCACCACATCTCGTCACGAAAGACGTTGGAGGGTGTGACGTCACCTTCGTCGGCACATAGAGGAAACCTCGTATTCTCCCAAAATTCACGATCGGTTCCACTGCAATTAACGCCAATACGCTGAAGGCTCCTCTCGGTCTGCTTACCACGCGGGTTCGTGAGGAATCGGTGCTGCCGTTCTGTAATTCCTTAATTAGCTGCAATCTTCAACAGGAAGCTATGGCCAGATGTCTTTTAAGTCCAAGTCGCCAAATGTTGTAGATTTGATGTATAACTCCACAGACTGGATGTTGCAGGAACAGCTTTATTGCAGCACAGAACAGGTAAGCCCAATCCTCCCCTGGCCAGAGCTCCAACTGCCAACAGGGCAACGGAGAATTCCAGAACAAAGAACATTACAGAGATCTAGAGTGTTAGCTCAGTAGATGAGCTAAGCACTGTACAACAGTGACCTGATTGATGAGTGGGCAGTGTGACTATTTGAAGAAGGTCGAAAATCTTCAAAGTTTGGAGGAAATTCAGAACTTGTGCGTCAGCTGTAGATTCTAAGTGTAAATTAAAATCACCCAAAAGTGTGAAGTGTGGATAGCGGACTAAAAATTGTCCCAAAGAGTCACTTAGTGAGTCTAGAAATGCCGAGGGGTTACCTGGAGGGCGATAAATCAGTCCGCCAGAGAATGAAGATGAATCATTTAGCTTGATGGAAAAACCCAAACCTTCCATGCCTTGTAGGGGACCTAAAGTAAAAGTGTGGCATTTTGTAATGGCATGAGTGGTAACGTCACATATTCGCAGGTGTCCGAAAATATGTTTCTCTATACCATTCTGCATTACATGAGATGTCAATAGAGGTTTTCCAAAAGCAGAGTTTTTTTGCTGAGAACATTTATGCAAAGCAATAATTACTATATAATCCAAATTCTCCTCATGGAAAGCTTTGTTTTTACCCAGTATTCTTTTAATTGCAGAATCATATTTTGATCTTGGCATGCTACACGCTCTATTCACATTGCCATAACAGATCTATACTGCAGTCGATGCTGTAGGAATTATATGTTCCTGCTGCTAACAAATTTTCCACATAACTATGGATTTAAATGACGTACTACCTGATCCACCATATGCCGTATCATTTTAAAACTAAAAAAAGTCCTAGCTCAAACACATACAAAAATACTTAAAAACCCTATGTGCTGTCACACAGTGGCAGCAACGTTTTACAAAGACTAACTTGTCATCTTGCAGTTACCCATTACTGCATCCAGATGTTAAACTGTTACAAATCAGGGGGAATCTGTGCCTATCCACCATTAATGGGTAGTTAAATGATGAAACATCAAAATAATACTGTTAGACTGTGGTACATTAACCCGCAATATGTACCACTTATTGCCACATAATTTAGTGAACCCTGATGGATAATTTGGACCTCCATTGTTGAATAATTCCAGTGGCCCCGGCTGTAGTTAATCTGCATATTATACCGTTGCTTGGATTGCCACCAGATTGTACAGATGGCAATTCAGCTTGATTCTTTCATGGCAAGACACTGAGGCAGTAACTTTCTACAATGTTTTGTTCATCTTACCCATTATCAGATTAGCCATCGACGCTGTGATAGAGAACTGCCTCTCCATATATTTGGCCATAAATACCATTATACCAGCCACCATTGCAGATAGCATCACCTGAGCCAAAATCACCAGCAGAAAGACAGGTTTCTTTAGGTTTTTCACTAAAACCTTGGGGAAGACTAAAGAAAAAAAACAGAACAAACATGAGCAACTTATCTATAGAAATGTATACAGGTACTTCATATGAAAATTATGACGCTCATGCCAATAACATATTCAATGCAAAATCTTAATTTCCTTTAGTGCTAAGAACAATGAGCTCTCTGCTATTTTTCATGCAATGTAAACACTCAAGCTAGGTTGCAAATTTGAAAATGGTATTTCAATGAGATTACTTCTATTTCTCTCTGCCTTTGAAACATGAATCCCAAATCAAAAACATCCTCCTTGTCTGGTTATGTGTAGGTCCTCTGTCCCGAAGTGGCTGGGTGGTTGACAAAGGAAATGAGACTGTTCAGGTAGTTGGGACCTGAGTTGTATACTGCCTTGAATGTGTGGGTGAAGAGTTTGATTTTAATGCATTTCTGTATCGGGTGCCAATATATTTCCTTGAGGTGTGGTATGGTGTGAGTTCTGTGTGGGAGGTTAGGGATACGTCTGGCTGCCGAGTTGGATGGTTTGAAAGTTTTCTAGTCAGCTGCTTGATGATCCCGATGTGAAGGGTGTTGGTGCACCTTGCCCTCCTTGCAGGGTCACCCCCAGACTTTTTGCCTTTTTTCCTCCACTTCTTGCTGAATTACGATTGTTTTTACTTAGAACTCTGTGCACTATATCACTGCTAACCAGTGTCAACATGCTTGTCCTCTCTCCTTTTAACATGGTTTAGTTGATTTATACCCAACTGATATATTTCATTTACTTGTGAGATCCTTGTAGAGTGTATAACATATATCCAGATCCTGTAAATAAAATAAACGCTATTAGTGCACCTGGAACACTTATTGTGCCAGCCACTTACGTAGCCCCTTAGAACATGCCCCAGGCCTTACATTGCAGCCTGAATACAGCTTTAAGCTGCCATGTCAACTTAGCATCAAAACCCCCTTGCCAAGTCTTAAACTCCCCTTTTGTTACATATAAGTCACCCCTGTGAAAATAAAAGGTTGAACATGTACTTCTAAGTCTTATATGTCCTGGTAGTGAAAAACTCCTACATTCATTTTTCACTACAGTGAGTCCTACACCTCCCATTGAATAAAATAACATTGGGGGTTCCTTATGACATTTAATAAGCTGTATTACCCAATTAGGACCAGGTAGATGTTTCATGTTTGGTGTCTATGAAATTGTGATGATAAATCCTCCTTAATGGTAAAGTCTGATTTGTCATTACTAGTTAGAAAATGGCACTTTTAGAAAGTTTCCATTTTCCTACCCTTAACCTTTTTAGGTTTATATCTGTTTTATTTATTTTCAGAAGCAATCAATAACAAGCATTTACAATGCAACGGTTTCGCCTTTTGAAAAGTTAGAGCTATTGGCATTGTAAATGACAAAATCTTCATTTATGTGTTGGTTTTGAATGCAGATAAATAAATGGCATTGTCACTTACATTGGCAATAGCTTAATCTCTCGCAAATGTGAGACCTATGGTACTCTACTGGACGAGCTCAGCAGGCAGCAATTACTTGCAGACGAGTTCTATAACACAACAGCGCTGTAAATGACAAGCGTTATTATCGCGGGCGGTTGTGGTACGCATTTTATCCAGTCAAGAACGGTTTGCTTTTGTATAAATAAAACAAACAAAGCCGTTGTAATTGTGTAGCAGATCTAAGCTACCAGACAGGACGTACTGGGAGAATAAACTTTCAAATAGTTTGAAACTTTTGCATGCCGTTGGCGCAAAGACAGCCAGCCCATCTGCAGATATGTTGTGTCTGTCGCGTTGTGTGCAACTGGAAATGACATGGCATGGATGTAACTTCTGCAGCAAGTATTCAAATCTCAATATATGTATGGATTATTCAGACATACAGAGAGGGGAGGCTGAGACTTACACCGAGTATATATAGCTATATAGGCGCATACACCTATAGATCTGAGTGGTAACCTATGTGCCCCATTAGCTAGTCAAACATCTCATTTATTTCCTGACTCGCGTCTCTCTATGATAATCGAGTCAATTTTAAAGGGTTCTGGCACGACAAAGACATTAGCAATAAATACTTTGCGGCTACATTCGCCCCCTTGCCATGCAACCTGCTCGATCGAGATTAAGGAAAGGGAATTTCTAATGTTTTCCCCATGGAGGAAAAAAGCACAGGAGAAGTTACACGATTTATACTCTAGCAGAGAATTCTTCCACTAGGGAGAAATTCTGCGTGTGCCCATTGTACACGTGTTGTCACACCTGGGAATATGAAACCAAGATATATTTTAGAGAATACTCCTTGAATAGCCTAAAAAAAAATCAGAAACAGGCTGAAAATATGAGAATCGTTCTCAGTTGGTACATTTCCAACTTGTTTCCCAAATCAATCAAATGAATAAAATCGAATATCAGAATAATCTATATGGCAAGAAACTGAGCGATGTAATGGAAATAAAAACGAGGGGCCTCCTAGAATGCACCCTTCATCATGAAAGTCCCAAAAGATAGCCATGTTTCAGAACTCTTTACGCTGAAGGATACCAGAGTGCAGATACCAAGAGTGTTTGAAGCAAATGAACGAACAGGTAGGAAACAGTAAAACATACATATATATATATATATATATATATATATATATATATATATATATACACACCACAGAGTGTACAATAAGTATCACATAGCATGTAACACACCTACATAGCACGTACCAGTACAGTTGTTGGCAGTGGGTGATGCAGGCTGCGCTGCAGTGGTCTCCTGAGAAGGGTATGGGCATGTTCATTTTTGCAAATTAAGCACTGCAGAAAACTCACTCCCTGGATTTCTTGGTTCCCCTCTCTAGTCAGGTCAAGCAACGTTTATGAAAGAAAGAAAACACATACTGCCAGCAATAGGAGAAGCTGAGGGAATAGGTTTTGGGGCTTTACAGTAAAATAACAAAATGTTCACAAATATTACACTTTTTTCAATAAAAAAACACGAGTACAATATTGAGAGCATATTCGATAATACTATGTGGATGTTAAAAAGGGTGCACGTACTTCCATGTGCCAATCGTTCTCAGCCAGGTAACACTGAGCCACAGCCTTGTCACAGCTTGCGATAGCTGCAAACTCATCACACTGCTGTGCTCGGTCCCTAGCCAAACGGCTCTCTGCAGTCTCCTCGTCCATATCTTCAGGGGCAAGGACGCCACCATCATCCTTAACAACCTCACTCTCAGACATCACCTAAAGTTGCACGCGAGCTCAGGAGAAACTCTACAGGAAACAGTCATGGCCCCGCCTCCGGCCGCTGGTAACATTGTAAACTCCCGTAGGACAAAGACTCCCACGGTGCGTCACAGTTGAGTATAGTGACTGACAGTGCACAACTGCTAAATGTGGACGTAGACAGTGCAAGACTGTAGCATTAGTAGAACCGCGATGACCGTGCATTAAAAATACATAAAATGGGGTGGCCATCTCCTACATAGCGCCACAAAAGGAGTTTGCAGTAGCCACAATGAAACTTTGCATGGTCGACAGCTAATTAAAAAAGAAACAGTCAAGTAACTGAACATTGTATTAAAACGTAAACTTAAAACCTGTTTCTATAAGTTATTTATATATAAAAAAGCATGTTAGACTTTTCCCTGGTAACCTTCTGTTTAATGGAACGTGCCACCATTTCAAGATGGCGCTTTAGCGTGCGTATAGACTACATTTTTATAAAGTTCATCTTTGTAGTACTGTCTAGCTCGCTACATATTAGGCAGGCTGTGCAGGAGGGAGACACAACTCCGCTGCAGGTAAGATTGCTAAACGTCAGAAGCTTCACAGCCGCCTCATTGGCGTCATGTCCAGACATAATAGGAACTGCTAAACAATACAGACACAAACACGCGGCGCCTTGCTGAGTTCAGTGACAGGTTCTCTCTCTTAGAGGCCATCTTCGACTGTAGTTGTATTAGAGAAACAAGTGTATAATAGTTACGCTATGAAATGCTTACATGAACGATTGGTTGATGAAAATATGAACAAGTCAGGTCCCGGGCCGCGCTGTGATTGGCTGACGTCACGGGGGTGTCCCGGGCGGCAGCCAATCACAGCGCGGCCCGGGAATGACGTCACGGGGTGTCCCGGGCCGGCAGCCAATCACAGCGCGGCCCGGGACAAAGGGGCGGGGCTTAAAAAAAGCACCAGAAACGCCCCCGAATCGCGTTTTCGAGAGAAAGCGCGATTGACAGCCTCTGTCTCCCAATGGCTAGCCTCCATTTATGGAGCTAGCCAATGAGAGGCAGAGGCGGTGCCGACATCCCTACTGTAGACAATAGTTTTCGATCTGGGAGTGGCACTGCGTGCCCCTCGCCAGGTCGAAACCTGAAAACATGCATCTCACATACATCCAATGGCTATGTATAACAATAGAAGGAAACAATGATAACAGGGAAAAGTAACACATAAGGAAGGCAAAAAAGGGGAGGGAATGGGCCTTAAAGTTAAGAGGAGAAAAATGGGGATGGGGATAACATTCATCAGCAGCTCATAGCAGAGAAAAATATACAGCGGCCAACGCTTGAGGGAAAGTATGAGTAGTGAAGGTTTCCCAATGCACATCGGTGAGTGTTGTGTTCCAAGCGTGTAAGGCAAAGGACCTAAATAGACTGGAAAACTCCTCTACCTTAATTCATTTGACAGAAATTGTGCGCAGGTCACCCACGTTTTGTCAAAGAATGTAAACATGTTGGCTCGGCTGCTGTTAATTACTCCATCCCCAAGAGATTCCATAATTTGTGCAACCAATCCAGGTGCACTGTCACCAATTCTGTGCCCTACGGGTCAGAAGGACGTGTTTGGCTGTGCCACATGCCAGAGTGATGGCCCGATCCCTTATCGATTTCAGAGGGTATGTAGGGGGTTTAGAAGACCTAGGAGGATTTGTCTGGGGAACCGAGGGACGTCTGTGCCATAAATCTCAGTGACACCACCAGAACCTCGGCCCAGAACAGTTGTATCTTGGCGCAGTGCCGAAGAAGATTTGTAAGTGTGCCAGTCTGTCCACACTGACTCCAACATGGTGCATCACTGCTCTGCTTTCTTTTAGCTACCCTAGCTAGAGTATAGTACCAGTAGTGTACAATCTTGAGCATTTCCTTACCTGCTGCATAAAATGCAGAGGCGCAGGCCCTATGGCAAATGCCCCCCCATTCTTTGACTGGGTCAGGTATGTTCACACTCATCTTCCCAGCATCGTTGTGCTAGTGATTCATAAAGCACAAATGGGTATTTAAGAACTTATATATGTCAGATACTATGGGCCTATCAGAAGAACGAGTGAAGAGTCATTTTTTGAAGGAGGTCAGATGGTGGCTAGCGTCGGGGCGAATGTGAGGTTGTAGGAGCCAGTTTCAAAGGGCAATATATTGCCAATGAGCACTCGATGAGAGGCCACAGTTAGATTGGAGTTGCATGAATTCCATAATCCTGTTGATATCAAAGAGGTCACTAGAACATGTATTAAGATAGTTGCATGAATTTAGATAGGAGAAGCACACCTTTTTCACCTTATTTCTTAATTTTTAAGTTTTTAGAAAGATTCTTTTGTCTATGCGTGCACCAGTGGTGGCACGTTTGCCCTCACGTGCCCACTTGAACCAACCTATCTCGAGTGAAATTACACCCGACCACTGTGCACTGTTGCAAAACTCTGTTGAGTTTATTTTTCAAAAGATTTTTTAAACCATTTCAAAATCAAATTCTCAATGATGTCAACATGGCTTTTTCAATTCAGTACATTTAGCCTGAACTTACATGTTTTTAAACATTGCAATTCTTTTAGAACTCAAACATAAAACATTGAAGAATACAGCGTATGTAACATAATATAACAACATGGCATTATACAATGACAATATGCTTATGAGAAGCCCGATGCATTTCGAGCCTTGTGGGGCTCTTCCTCCGGGGCATGAAATCTACATGAATGTAAAAAACACAGCGTTACATTTTGGGACCACTTGTTGAGTTAAACCTAACAAATCCAGTGAAAAAACGAGCTTAATGTCGTGCTCCACCACCTCCTCACCCTGTGAAATCTAATTAAATCTTACCCTTTCCTTGTGCCTCTAAAATAAAAACGACCTGCACAATGAAAAAACGTCACATGAACTCACTATTTTCTCTATACAAGGCTCCGCTTTAAAAACAAACACAGAGACAACGCGGCTACTCAACTTACCCACTCGAAGACTCGTGATCGCTACCGGTTCTACAATGCAAAATAGACCAAAATCAGAACTGCCAGACTATATTCCAGTACATTCACAAAGAAACCGACTTAGCCCAAGTCCTCCTACGTGCGTACCTTAATATTGACGCTGTTCCTCACAAACAACTCTCGTGGCCATTGCCAAGCGTTCGAATGCTCTGGCGCCTCATTTCACATTATATCTCCGCGTGATACATATTCCAGCCTATCGAAATCACTCTGTTTCCTCTGACGTCAATACAACCACTAGACCGGCCTGCTCACTCAGAGCACGGCAACACTTCCTGATAGACCTTGTTCCTCGTGACCACGTGGGGCTCTCTCTACCAATCCGCTGCTTCTAAACCCAAGCTTCGGAGTGAACGCGATGGTGAACGTGCATGCAACTTTCAATGCGTGTGAATAGAAATAAAAATGAAAATAAATAATAAAGTGGTGACTCGTTTTGTGCCTTACGTGAACACTGAATGTATATATGGAAAACATTACAAATTTCAGATCAACCATCGGTACATGGCTTACAACACATGGTGCCATATATGGCAGTAGATTCTCTTACAGAAAACATGAAAAATCTATTTTGTCATTTAACCCTTTGGGATCCTGAGTCCCCAGTTTTTTTATCCAAAAGGTCTCTCTCTGAAGCAGAGATCTAGTTAAATCAGTACCCTCGAAATTCTCAACTCTCTCTAGGACTGAAAACTGCAGTTGAGCTATGCTGTGCTTAGCCTCCTGCCAGTGTGCTGCCAAAGGGCTCTTGATGGTTTGATTTCTGATGGTGCTTTTATGTTCAGTAATTCTGATTTTTATTTTGCGCTCTGTTTTGCCCACATAAAGTTTCCCGCATGGGCACTTTATGTAGTAAATGAGAACACTAGAGTTGCAATCAGCATTAAAAAATAGAGAGATTGTTTTTCCTGTCTGTGGATGGTGTAAAGACTTGCCTGTAATCACATTATTGCAATGAACGCAATTACCGCATCTCTTCATGCCCTTATAGGACGACATTTGTTTTTGTACAAATTTAGGCGTTAAAAGTTCCTTGAGGTTTTTAGACCTTGTATAGGCGAACATTGGTTTTTGATCAAAGATGCCATTGAAGTCTGATTCATTTTGTAATAATGCCCAATGCTTGTTCACTATGTTCTTGATTTTTTGAGAACTGGTGGAGTATTTCAAAACGAACACTTGTCTCTCCATTTTTTGTTTCATCCTTTGGTGCAACAAATTCGTTCTGTCGAACATTTTTACTCTTTGTCTTGTCCTTTCCAATAATTCTTTTGGATAGCCTCTTTGCTCATATTTATCCTGTTGTATGTCAAGATGTTTCTCCAAGTCTGACTGTTTAGAACATATCCTTTTAATCCTCATGAATTGAGAGAGCGGTAAATTATCTTTCAAGTTTTGCGGATGAAAACTTTTATACATCAATGCATTGTTCACATCAGTTTCTTTACGGAAGACTTCTGTGTGTATCTCTGTATCCTCCAAAGTGATTGCCACATCTAAGAAAGAAATTTTCTGTTCATTGATGTTGGAAGTGAACTGTATGTATTCATTGTGCTGATCAAGTTGTAGCAGTTTTTTTTCCAGTAGTGATCTCTCTGCGTTCCAGATGACAAAAATGTCATCTATAAATCTGCAGTATAAAACTGCATGCTCCTGCCAATCTTCATCAGTGTAGATATGGTCTGCTTCAAATTTGGCCATAAAGGTGTTTGCATACGCCGGAGCTCCGGCAAAACCCATGGAGGTCCCTTGTAATTGTAGAAAAAATCTTTCATCCCATTGGAAATAGCTGTGGTACAAACAGTAGTGTAGAATTTCCAAAATGAACACTTTTTCAGCCCTGATTGAAGGTTGGCTCAGCAAAGCCCATTCTACTGCCTCAAGTCCACCCTGATGGGGAATGGACGTGTATAATGATTTTACATCGATGGTACACAATAACATTCGATTGTCTGGTTTTATAGATTGCAATTTTAGGAGAAAGTCCGTAGTGTCTTTAACATATGAGGGCCATTTTTGGACAAAAGGTTGGAGAAATTTATCGATGTAGATTCCGAGTGGTTCGAAGATGGTACCGCACCCCGTCACTATTGGTCTCATTGGGGGGTTTTCTAAACTCTTATGTATTTTGGGAAGCATATACAATCGTGGTCTTCTGGGATGATCAACTGTTAAAAATTGTTTGGTTGTTGCTGTAATGTGTCCTAATTCCAATGAATGCTCTAAGATTGTGTTCAATGTTGTTTTAAGATCGTTGATGGGATCTTTATCCAGTAATAGATACGTTGATCTGTCTGCGACATGTTCTTCAACTTTATCAGTGTAGAGTGTTTTGTTCATCACAACGATTGCTCCCCCTTTGTCTGCTTTCTGAATCATAATAGCAGGATTATCTTGTAACGACTTCAGAGTGTTCCTGTCCTGTATAGATAAATTTTTCTTTTTACCCCTGGACAAATTGATATTCTGGATGTCATTGCGTACTGATCGTTCAAAAGCGTCTAAGATTTTATGGGAGACTGGCGCCTGAAACTTTGATTTAGGACGAAACTCAAGAAGTTCTGTTTCTTCTTTTTGAGAAGTGGCAGGAACAACATTCGTAAAAAAATGCCTTAATTTCAAAACCCTCATGAATTTAAAGAGTGAAACTTCACACTCTAGTTGATTTGTAGTGTGAGTGGGAACGAACCCTAATCCTCTATTTAAGATCCTGATTTGGTGAGGTGACAGAATGGTATCAGAAATGTTCACAACTAAATTTACCTCTGACTTCTTGTTGAAGGTTTTTTTAAGACTTCGCCTTGTTTTCCTGTTGATTTTGAAGGTCCGGGTGGTTGGCTTGAATCCGCGGCGTCGGATAAAAAAGATTGTTTAACTCCAGGAGCTTGTGCTCCTCTTTCCTCTGTTGTTTTGGGAGCTTCTGAAAGCTGAGATTGGACTGTTGGTCTATTCGCTGTAAGGTCCGAATCTGACACCGAGCTTTCTTCAGAAGATACATTGGTCTTCTTTTTTGGAAATACTCTTCGCTGGGCATACACCTCGGCCCATGTATATACTTCTTGCAATTTGTAGTCCAATGTATCTCTTTTGAATTTCCTCAACTTGCCTTCTTGTATTTCCTTTGTGTGTTTATCCAATCTTGCATTTATTTCCTCCAGTGATTTGTCCCAATCAGTTTTGTCCATTCTCTCTTCCAAATCTGCTTTGATTATTTCTATTTCTTTTGAAAGATCATTAATTGCTTTGGCCAATTCTTCTACTAAAAGTAAAATTAGATCCAAGCTGCATTTATTTAAAATTGAATACCAACGTTCCATGAAGTCTTTGTTTAGATGAAACCTAAATAACATGGGTTTGATAGACAGCCTCAAACCTCTAGGAATACGTTTCACTCGATGATATTGTACCAGTGTCGAGGCATGTAATTTCTGGTTGATCTCTCTTCTGGCTAGAAATTCAAACTGCTTCAGCTGTTGTATGATTGTGGTCCCTTGTGTATCAGCTGTTTTAATTTCCTGAATCATTGCATAAATACTTGATGCTTCTTCTGGTGTGTAAGCTAATGTGCTTGCTCGGTGTTCAGTAGTGTTAGAAATTGCTTCGAATTGCATGATGGGTGCTTTCTCACGAAAAGGACAAAGTTAGTGAAATGATTTCTAAAAACTTAAAAATTAAGAAATAAGGTGAAAAAGGTGTGCTTCTCCTATCTAAATTCATTTCACTAACTTTGTCCTTTTCGTGAGAAAGCACCCATCATGCAATTCGAAGCAATTTCTAACACTACTGAACACCGAGCAAGCACATTAGCTTACACACCAGAAGAAGCATCAAGTATTTATGCAATGATTCAGGAAATTAAAACAGCTGATACACAAGGGACCACAATCATACAACAGCTGAAGCAGTTTGAATTTCTAGCCAGAAGAGAGATCAACCAGAAATTACATGCCTCGACACTGGTACAATATCATCGAGTGAAACGTATTCCTAGAGGTTTGAGGCTGTCTATCAAACCCATGTTATTTAGGTTTCATCTAAACAAAGACTTCATGGAACGTTGGTATTCAATTTTAAATAAATGCAGCTTGGATCTAATTTTACTTTTAGTAGAAGAATTGGCCAAAGCAATTAATGATCTTTCAAAAGAAATAGAAATAATCAAAGCAGATTTGGAAGAGAGAATGGACAAAACTGATTGGGACAAATCACTGGAGGAAATAAATGCAAGATTGGATAAACACACAAAGGAAATACAAGAAGGCAAGTTGAGGAAATTCAAAAGAGATACATTGGACTACAAATTGCAAGAAGTATATACATGGGCCGAGGTGTATGCCCAGCGAAGAGTATTTCCAAAAAAGAAGACCAATGTATCTTCTGAAGAAAGCTCGGTGTCAGATTCGGACCTTACAGCGAATAGACCAACAGTCCAATCTCAGCTTTCAGAAGCTCCCAAAACAACAGAGGAAAGAGGAGCACAAGCTCCTGGAGTTAAACAATCTTTTTTATCCGACGCCGCGGATTCAAGCCAACCACCCGGACCTTCAAAATCAACAGGAAAACAAGGCGAAGTCTTAAAAAAACCTTCAACAAGAAGTCAGAGGTAAATTTAGTTGTGAACATTTCTGATACCATTCTGTCACCTCACCAAATCAGGATCTTAAATAGAGGATTAGGGTTCGTTCCCACTCACACTACAAATCAACTAGAGTGTGAAGTTTCACTCTTTAAATTCATGAGGGTTTTGAAATTAAGGCATTTTTTTACGAATGTTGTTCCTGCCACTTCTCAAAAAGAAGAAACAGAACTTCTTGAGTTTCGTCCTAAATCAAAGTTTCAGGCGCCAGTCTCCCATAAAATCTTAGACGCTTTTGAACGATCAGTACGCAATGACATCCAGAATATCAATTTGTCCAGGGGTAAAAAGAAAAATTTATCTATACAGGACAGGAACACTCTGAAGTCGTTACAAGATAATCCTGCTATTATGATTCAGAAAGCAGACAAAGGGGGAGCAATCGTTGTGATGAACAAAACACTCTACACTGATAAAGTTGAAGAACATGTCGCAGACAGATCAACGTATCTATTACTGGATAAAGATCCCATCAACGATCTTAAAACAACATTGAACACAATCTTAGAGCATTCATTGGAATTAGGACACATTACAGCAACAACCAAACAATTTTTAACAGTTGATCATCCCAGAAGACCACGATTGTATATGCTTCCCAAAATACATAAGAGTTTAGAAAACCCCCCAATGAGACCAATAGTGACGGGGTGCGGTACCATCTTCGAACCACTCGGAATCTACATCGATAAATTTCTCCAACCTTTTGTCCAAAAATGGCCCTCATATGTTAAAGACACTACGGACTTTCTCCTAAAATTGCAATCTATAAAACCAGACAATCGAATGTTATTGTGTACCATCGATGTAAAATCATTATACACGTCCATTCCCCATCAGGGTGGACTTGAGGCAGTAGAATGGGCTTTGCTGAGCCAACCTTCAATCAGGGCTGAAAAAGTGTTCATTTTGGAAATTCTACACTACTGTTTGTACCACAGCTATTTCCAATGGGATGAAAGATTTTTTCTACAATTACAAGGGACCTCCATGGGTTTTGCCGGAGCTCCGGCGTATGCAAACACCTTTATGGCCAAATTTGAAGCAGACCATATCTACACTGATGAAGATTGGCAGGAGCATGCAGTTTTATACTGCAGATTTATAGATGACATTTTTGTCATCTGGAACGCAGAGAGATCACTACTGGAAAAAAAACTGCTACAACTTGATCAGCACAATGAATACATACAGTTCACTTCCAACATCAATGAACAGAAAATTTCTTTCTTAGATGTGGCAATCACTTTGGAGGATACAGAGATACACACAGAAGTCTTCCGTAAAGAAACTGATGTGAACAATGCATTGATGTATAAAAGTTTTCATCCGCAAAACTTGAAAGATAATTTACCGCTCTCTCAATTCATGAGGATTAAAAGGATATGTTCTAAACAGTCAGACTTGGAGAAACATCTTGACATACAACAGGATAAATATGAGCAAAGAGGCTATCCAAAAGAATTATTGGAAAGGACAAGACAAAGAGTAAAAATGTTCGACAGAACGAATTTGTTGCACCAAAGGATGAAACAAAAAATGGAGAGACAAGTGTTCGTTTTGAAATACTCCACCAGTTCTCAAAAAATCAAGAACATAGTGAACAAGCATTGGGCATTATTACAAAATGAATCAGACTTCAATGGCATCTTTGATCAAAAACCAATGTTCGCCTATACAAGGTCTAAAAACCTCAAGGAACTTTTAACGCCTAAATTTGTACAAAAACAAATGTCGTCCTATAAGGGCATGAAGAGATGCGGTAATTGCGTTCATTGCAATAATGTGATTACAGGCAAGTCTTTACACCATCCACAGACAGGAAAAACAATCTCTCTATTTTTTAATGCTGATTGCAACTCTAGTGTTCTCATTTACTACATAAAGTGCCCATGCGGGAAACTTTATGTGGGCAAAACAGAGCGCAAAATAAAAATCAGAATTACTGAACATAAAAGCACCATCAGAAATCAAACCATCAAGAGCCCTTTGGCAGCACACTGGCAGGAGGCTAAGCACAGCATAGCTCAACTGCAGTTTTCAGTCCTAGAGAGAGTTGAGAATTTCGAGGGTACTGATTTAACTAGATCTCTGCTTCAGAGAGAGACCTTTTGGATAAAAAAACTGGGGACTCAGGATCCCAAAGGGTTAAATGACAAAATAGATTTTTCATGTTTTCTGTAAGAGAATCTACTGCCATATATGGCACCATGTGTTGTAAGCCATGTACCGATGGTTGATCTGAAATTTGTAATGTTTTCCATATATACATTCAGTGTTCACGTAAGGCACAAAACGAGTCACCACTTTATTATTTATTTTCATTTTTATTTCTATTCACACGCATTGAAAGTTGCATGCACGTTCACCATCGCGTTCACTCCGAAGCTTGGGTTTAGAAGCAGCGGATTGGTAGAGAGAGCCCCACGTGGTCACGAGGAACAAGGTCTATCAGGAAGTGTTGCCGTGCTCTGAGTGAGCAGGCCGGTCTAGTGGTTGTATTGACGTCAGAGGAAACAGAGTGATTTCGATAGGCTGGAATATGTATCACGCGGAGATATAATGTGAAATGAGGCGCCAGAGCATTCGAACGCTTGGCAATGGCCACGAGAGTTGTTTGTGAGGAACAGCGTCAATATTAAGGTACGCACGTAGGAGGACTTGGGCTAAGTCGGTTTCTTTGTGAATGTACTGGAATATAGTCTGGCAGTTCTGATTTTGGTCTATTTTGCATTGTAGAACCGGTAGCGATCACGAGTCTTCGAGTGGGTAAGTTGAGTAGCCGCGTTGTCTCTGTGTTTGTTTTTAAAGCGGAGCCTTGTATAGAGAAAATAGTGAGTTCATGTGACGTTTTTTCATTGTGCAGGTCGTTTTTATTTTAGAGGCACAAGGAAAGGGTAAGATTTAATTAGATTTCACAGGGTGAGGAGGTGGTGGAGCACGACATTAAGCTCGTTTTTTCACTGGATTTGTTAGGTTTAACTCAACAAGTGGTCCCAAAATGTAACGCTGTGTTTTTTACATTCATGTAGATTTCATGCCCCGGAGGAAGAGCCCCACAAGGCTCGAAATGCATCGGGCTTCTCATAAGCATATTGTCATTGTATAATGCCATGTTGTTATATTATGTTACATACGCTGTATTCTTCAATGTTTTATGTTTGAGTTCTAAAAGAATTGCAATGTTTAAAAACATGTAAGTTCAGGCTAAATGTACTGAATTGAAAAAGCCATGTTGACATCATTGAGAATTTGATTTTGAAATGGTTTAAAAAATCTTAAGATAGTTGCAATCATTTTTTAGAAATCTGGGGTGTAGCCATCCTGGCCAGGCACTTTGCTTGGCTACAGACTTTGTATGGCCATGTCTAGTATAGAGGAGTCATCTGGGGAAAGATGGGCCAGGGGAGCCTGCGCAAAGTGATGTTAGCGTCCCCCAAGTCCTGGGCCTCTGCCATGTACAATGTAGAATGGAAGTGTTCAAACTCCTGAGCTACAGATTCATCCTGGTCAACCCTAGTGTCCTGAGAGTCCTCAATCTCCAGTATTCTGCATTGGAGTGCCTGAGCACAGAGTTGGTGTGCTAATACCTGCTTACCTTATTGCCCCTGCATAGTGTTTCTTGTTTGTATGCACCCTTCTAATTCGTCCATTTGTCCCTCCTAGCACTGGGTACTACTTTCAAAGTGTCCTACAGCATTGCAACAGGAGTGTCTAGTGTATCTCAGAGGGTATTTGTTATTTCAGTGACTGTGGTCTCATATACAAGGAGTTTATGGTTAAGGTGCCAGGTACGATTGTGCGGCGGAGGACCCAGAAGATGGCATGTAATACTTATAGGTGAATAGTCTGAGAGTGCGGCCACCCCAATATCTAGCACCCTGGTAGCAGCAGTTTGATGTGGGGAGGTAAGGAAAAAATATTTCAAGCATACGACTGGTGTGCTGCACAGAAAAATGTATAGCTTTTTGCGAGCTGCTTGTGTTGGTGCCATAAATCAACTGATTCCTCTTCCATTGGACTACATTAAAATCACCTCCTAAAAGTACAACTCTATCTGGCGTGGCTAGAACCTGCTGCCACCTCATTTTTAAGGAAGTCATCTCTGTGATTATTGGGAGGGTAAACATTTGCAAGTGTAAATGTATAGCCCTTCATGTCAATGCTCAAAGATAGGAGTCTACCTGGTATCTCTGCTTAAGTCTGGGTCACCCTCCCCAGAAAATGTGTGGCCAGTAGTATTGCTACTCCCGACTTTTTCCCCAGCTCATAGGCGAAGTACTGGCAGTCAAACAATTTGGAATGTAAGCACCTCCAGCCTCTCTTAAGGAGGAGTATTTCTTGAATAACATAACATGTGTATTTGTAAAGCGCACTTTCACCCAGAGGCCTCTTGGCGCTGAATAACAGATGTTCATTGTTACCCAACTCAATGGAACTCATTTTATCAATACATTTATTTGTTTCTTAAATTTGTACGGCTCGGCAGCTACCCAAAAAGGGTTTCCCAGCATGAGAGCAAGCCAAAGAGTGTATAGCATCTTTGTGAGATTACTGGTTAAAAAGCCAGGTTTTCAAAGATTTGCGAATAAGGGCGTAGACCATTTCATTACGGAGGGCTAAAGGCAGAGACTTCCATCGTGAGGGACCTACCTCCCATCCGAGATAGTTTGATTCTAGGTACCGAGAAATTCCATTGAGTGGAGGAGCGAAGACAGTGGGTAGGAAAGTAGGGGCTGACTAGAGATTGTAAGTACTGAGGAGCTGTGCCTATTTTGATTTTGAACATGTAGCTCAGGGCTTTGAACTTGATGCGGTTCTCAACCCTGAGCCAATGCAAGTCCAGCATATGGTTAGAGATGGAGGTAGCTCTTGGAACCCTGCAAAGTATTCTCACAGTATTCTTACAGCAGAGTTTTGTACCACCTGTAGTCTGTGAGTCAACGCCTTGTTGGATCTAAGATAAAGAACGTTTCCGTAGTCCAGTCTTGAGGTGATAAGAGCTTGGACTACTGTTCTCTGGGTGAAATCAGGCAGCATCCAAATTATCTTTTTGAGCCACTTCAAAATGGTGAAACAGGTGGCGGTTACCTTGACTGCTTGATGGTGCATAGTAAGTGAGTCATCGATGGTTACTCCTAGATTGCGGCCCTGAATAGAGGGGTGGGGTAGTGCTCCCATCTCACAGGGCCAATGTTGTGGACCCCAGAGATCTTTGTTTTTGCCAAGGATCACAACCTCAGTTTTCTCCCCGTTTAGTTTTAGTTGATTAGTATTCATCGATGATGCAATGTTCGTTAGGCCTAGCTGAAGGGGGGATGGTCTATCCGTACTTTCCATGGAGAGAGAGACGATGATTTGATGGTAGCTCCCAGCAATAGACAACACCAATCACTTCCTCTGCCATCTTACCCTACACTAATCACCTCAATACAATGCCTATAGCTAAAGAACATAAGGAGATAACAGCAAGGAAAGGAAATGACTGACATCAGGATAATGGGTGTGTGATCTTGCAAAGTTTTTCAGGGGGTGTTGCAACCTTTGCAAAGGTCTATGCTAAAGTTTGCTAAAGTTTGCAACTTTGCAAAAGTGGTTAAGTTTGTAATATGCCACATTTGCAAATTACTATGCAACCAACAAAGAGCACGAATCCTTGCAGCAGGACTCATATGTATTAAAATGCATGCACCACATTAGCAGAACTTAAAAATCACTCCATATTTACAAGAAAATGGTGCAGCACAATGCCGCAAATAATATTGCTACGCTGAACTGCATCATTTCCTAGGTGTGGGAATGCACCATATATACAGTACGGCACATTCCTGTACTCACCCCTGTGCCGGTGAAAAACAAGCAGCTTACTGGCAGCGCATGCACTCTTGCACCATGGTGCAAGGGTGCCTGCGTTGCTTGCACAAAAGCAATAATCAATGGGGTTTTGCTTCTTCTATGTGTAATGCAGAATGCAGCACACATAGAAAGAGCAAACAAAGAGGAGAAATGAAAGTACTTCTCCTCATAGCACCACTCTTCTGCCTCCCCTTGGGAGGCATACGGTTTTGGTGCTGCCTCAGATTTACAGATTCTTGTAACATGGAACACCCACAGCAACGCCTATTGCACGCCCCCACCTCCATTTCCTGCAGAAAACTGCATCGAGGATGACCTTATTTACAAGCCGACATAAAGCCTTGGAAAACAGCTTAGCCCCACCTTGTATATAAATGGCAGGACATAGTGTTGGAATCAAGAGGAGACAGCTGGATAGTAATTCGAAGTTTATTATAAGGAGACAGCTTGAACAACCACCAAGACAGGTACACAAGCTTAACTGATCATAGGTAAAGAGGAATCATAACAATTCTAAATAGAACATAACAATTCTAAATGGAACATAGAAGATGGAATACTACACACCTTCCCCCCTAAAAAAAACAAAAAAAAAACGAACAACAAAAAAATCAATGAAAATAATCACGCAACTTAACAGGAGTATGTTTGGCTCGTACACTTTTCCTTTGAACAGTATTGTTAGAAACATCAGGCAACAGAATGGGAGTGTTAACATCAGGAGAAATTTCATCATTTGTAGCACAGGGTTGATCAAGAAAAATTTCATCATGCATAGAATGAGATTGATCACTGTCCAAATTACAGTTTGGAGTAGGAGTTTCAACATTTTGACTCTCACAAGTAAACGTGTCTAACAACGGGGAATAAAATGCATCATTTTGTTCAACAGGAACATTGAGCTTGTGAGTAGGGTGATCATTAGAAAAAGGTAAAGTGGGACTCAACTTAGTATCTAAATGCAAATCGGGCTTTAAACCTTTACATAGCGAAATTCTTCTAAAGTTCCATATCTTACCATCTTCAACTCTCACAGCTTTGGAAAATATCTCAGTAACCTTACAGGGATCTGACCATTTGTTCCACTTGTTGTCTAAGGCCCTACCAAACTTGACACGTACAAAGTCACCCACCTTGATTTTCTGGGAAGAAGTTTTAGAAGATAAAAAACAGTTTTTCATCTTCTCTTGATATATCAGAACTCTGTTCTTAACCTTGTCAGGATCTGCAGAAGATTCACAAGGAAACTTAACCTTCAACCACCAGGGAAGAAGTTTGGATCCAGGTTTCCTACCTCTAAGCAATTCAAACGGAGAACATCCAGTAACAGAATTGGGGGAAGTGTGATAGGACAGTAAGGTAGAACGTAAAGCCTTCTTCCAATCCAAGTTGCTTTTAATGGCTAGCTGAATAGATTCTTTGATGACTCTATTGAAACGTTCCGTTTGACCATTGGCCTGGGGATTGTAATTAGACACCCTTTTGTGCACAATGCCACACCTCTGGAGAAAAGACAAGAACTCTTTGCTAATAAATTGCGGACCATTGTCAGATACAATTTCAGCGGGAATACCTTCCCTACAAAAAACTTCATCTAAGAACTGAACAATTTGGGTGGAACCAATCTTGTCAACAATCTTCAACTCTGGCCACTTGGAAAAGTAGTCGATTAGAACTATACTAAACACATTTTGGTGAGAAGAAAGATTAAGAGGTCCAATTATGTCAATGCCCAACTTTTTCCAGGGACAAGGAACGAATTCAATAGGGGAAGTATTCACAGCCATAGGTTTGACAGTTTTGTCACTTTTAACACAAGGAGAGCATGAGCTAACCCATTTATCAACCATGCGGTCTATTGCAGGCCACCAGTAAAATTCCCGAATGCGTCTCTTAGTACTGGACATACCCAAGTGTCCCTCGTGAGCCATAGAGATAATTTTTTCTCTCAAAGAACAAGGAGGAATGATCTTGTCACACCGGATAATGAAACCTTGGTCAAACATGAGTTCATCTTTTACCTTAAAAAAGGAGAGAATGTCGCCAGACAAATTCCGTTCTTGAGGCCAACCATACTGTAAATACCTAGTTAATAAAGGCAAGCTGGGGTCATTCGCCATCGCTTCTTTCCATTCAGGTTCAAAAATACCACTAGAAGAACTTGAAACATCACAACCATTAACATCATCAATGTTAAAGACAACATCAGAGTCACAGTTCAAATTGCCAGAAAAAACAGAGTTGACCAAAGGCAGCCTGGACATGCAGTCAGCATGCACATTTAAACGGCCAGGAACATACTCGACGACACACTGGAATTCTTGTAATTTTGCAGCTAGGCGTGCTAGACGTGCAGTTAATGTTCTGCCACCACCAGCAGACAGCATAATAATTAGTGGTTTATGGTCAGTTCTTAAACGGAATCGAGTTCCCCAAAGGAATTGTCTAAAGTGTTCAGAGGCCCAGGTACATGCTAATAATTCCTTTTCTATAGTAGAGTAATTGTACTCAGCACCTCGCAAAGTTCTAGATGCATATGAAACCACATACTCTTCACCTCTGTCTTTCTGCATTAAGACAGCACCCAAACCTACGTTGCTTGCATCCACACATACTATGCACTCTTTACCAAGATCAAACGGCCTCAGGAAAGGAGCATTGATAATTTCCTGTTTCAGCAGATCAAACGCCTGTTGTTGATCATTGTTCCATGAAAATTTTACATCCTTTTTTAATAACGACCTAAGGGGATGTACTTTAGAAGCATAATCTTGGACAAACTTACTATAAAATTCAGTAAGACCCAAAAAGGAAACTAGCTGATTCTTATTCAAAGGCGCAGGAGCTTTAGATACACTTACAATGTGGTTGAGTTTAGGCTTGATACCCATAACAGAAATTTCATGACCAAGATATTCAACTTTACATTGTCTGAATTTACACTTGGATAGCTTCAATGTTAATCCATATTGTTGGACACTTTTCAAAACTTTTACAAGATTCCTGTCATGTTCCTCAAAATTTTTCCCATGTATTAAAACATCGTCTTGGAAGGCAATTGCTCCCTCACAACCTTCTAGCACTGTCTTCATAAGACGTTGGAATACAGATGCCGCACTGGCCAGACCAAAAGGCATGCGGCAATACTGGAACATGCCCTCAGGTGTAATAAAAGTGGTCAGAAATTTAGAATCTGCATGCAAAATTAACTGATGGTACGCACTGGTTAAGTCTAGTGTGGAGAAAACACAGGCACCAGAAAGGGTAGAAATAAGTTCATGTATGTGGGGTAGGGGATGTCTATCAACCCAGATTTCTTTGTTTAGGCTGCGGAGATCTACGCATAAACGGAGTTCGCCATTGCTCTTAAGGGACAAAACTACTGGCAAAACCCATGGCGATGACTCCACTGGTTCAATTATTTTCTTAGCCACCAGATCTGACAGGATTACCTTAAGTTTGTCACGATAAGCTAGGGGTACATTTCTGACTCTATGTCGGACAGGAACGGCAGACTCTTTGAGAATGATGCGGTGCTTGAAGTTGGCAAACACTCCTAGATTATCGTTAAAAATGGAGGGAAAATCTTTTTTTAACTGGAGAATAAAATCACTTTCAGGTGGAATCACATATACAGGGGGCGAAGCATTAGGGTCAAGTTTGATTCCCAGATCATATTGATGGGGCCAACACAACATAGACGCACCTTTAGTGGAGACATATACCTTGCCCCTAATAGTCCTATCTTTAAATTTAATGTCAGCCCACATGTAACCCTCAAGATCTATTTTCTTGCCAGTGTACCCCCCGGGATGTATGTCTGATGGTAAAAGTTTCTTAGAACTCCAAAATTTGTCAAAAACATTCTTGCCTATTATGGTGTACCAGGCACAAGAATCAATAAGCATCGATATTTCTTTGCCATTAATGGAAATCATATCACTGGGAAAACCTTTGCATTCAGTATCACCAACACATAGCATAGTATTAATTTCAAACGGTTGTTCGAGATCATCACCTTCTTCATAAGATAAAAAGTTAACTTTTTGTGGAGACTTACACATTTTGCTAAAATGTCCTGACTTTTTACATTTAATACAAATCTTGTTCAAAGCTGGGCAACCTCTATAATTACCTACGTGATCATTAGCTCCACACCTATAGCATATTATTTGAGATTTTTTAGGAAACGATTTATTGTCTCTACTAAAACTATCTTTCCTAGGAGGAAAAAACGTAGGTTTTCTATAATTAGAAGGATTCCTTACTAGAGAAACTTCAGGAATTATTACTTTAGTCTTTGCCTCATGACCTCTTATTTCATTTACGAACAGTTCAGATTGCTCAATACCCTTGGCAATGTTAAGTACCGCACTGAGAGAAGATTCAGTGCCCATCCACAAGCGTTCTTGGATCTTTTTGCTCTTGGTACGCATCATAATTTGATCTCTCAAAACTTGATCAAAATTTATAGTTTCAAAAGAGCAAGAGCCAGCCAAAGTGCGTAAAGCAGCTACATAAGTTTCAATGGATTCGTCTTCCTTTTGTACCCTAGAATAAAATTTAAATCTTTCCATAACGGTGTTTATTTTTCTTCCGAATCTAGTACTTAGTTGCTTAATAACAACTTCAAAAACATTTAAATCACCACCACCTACATTTTCAACAGGGGGTAGACTTTCTAATTCTTTGAGTCCAGCACCACCTAAACAGTTTTTTAGCAAGGCAAGCTTCCTTTTAGGAGAACAACCATCTTCCTCTACTACGTCGACATATGCAAGGAAAGTTGGATACCAGAGATCCCATTCTACTTTTGGATCACCAGCTGAAGGTAAAAAATGTGCTGGAGAAATAATGTTGTTAGACATTTTAAAATGAAATGTAAATAAAGAAAGAATAAAAAAAAATTAATGAAAGTAGTCACCGTTGTCCAGAAGATCTCATCGTCCAAACTTGATAGATGTGGAGATGTAAAACGTTTATATATTGTTCCTCTTGTATATTGTTGTAATAGGAAGAAATATTAATGTTAGCTCAAGAAAAGAATATATGGAGAACGATCTTAAATAAAACGAAGAAAAATAACAACTCGGCTTAAAACAGACTTCCGAGTTGTAACTGGTAGCTATGGCAACAAAATGGCTGCTGGAACGCAACGTTTTCATGTAACGTTATGCGTGATGACAAATTGCGCTGAGTTGGACATCATGCAGCGTAATGCGTGATGACGAGCTGTACTGAACACGAAGAGTCCATGCGCGCAATGGAGAACTCTCAACAGCGTGAGTCGGCAGCTCGAGCTGTAAGGTACAGTAGATTTCAAATGATGCCTTACAATATCGATGCCAACCACACAATAAAACAGAAATAAATGAGTTAGAGAGATGAAATTTCGAGCGGAATTTCGCACAGGGGTGAAATGCGCTGGAACGATACAGTTGCCAGGAAACAAAAATAGAAAATCCCAAGCGCCACAAATAGTTGACAAAACAGCCGCAGGTGCAATCAAAAGCACATGAAGTGATAAGAGCAGCCGCTGGTGCAATCATTCAATACACAAAATACAGTGAAAAAGTACCTTCAACTGATCCTTAGAAGGAAAGGTGAACGCTGTCTCCAAACTTCGTTTTTCAAGTAAAAAAAATAAAAATGAGTCCTTTCTTGTTTCATGCCTTAAGTATCCCGATCGTCGCCAAATTATGTTGGAATCAAGAGGAGACAGCTGGATAGTAATTCGAAGTTTATTATAAGGAGACAGCTTGAACAACCACCAAGACAGGTACACAAGCTTAACTGATCATAGGTAAAGAGGAATCATAACAATTCTAAATAGAACATAACAATTCTAAATGGAACATAGAAGATGGAATACTACACATAGCACCACCAGACTCTCCAGTGGTGCAATCCCCTTGTAAAAATGCCAGCACAGCTTGGACTACCTTTCCAAACTATTCACCCCATAATAGCAGAACAGATGCACAAGGTAAGTATCCCTCTATATTCTCTTACAAAGTCATTTCGAATTAAAGAGTTTGAAGAGAGTCCCTGAGCCATCAAGGGTCCCCCCTTGGAGTGCTCCCCCTCTGAATCAATGTCAGCTCCGTCCAAAAGAAACGTAACTGCACACCTCTTGCTCCAAGAGTTTCATCCCGAAATTATTTCTTTCTCATGTATCATCTCCCTCTGCCCCCTCTGCAGGTCCTGGCGCTGTGTATCAACATTCGAGCTCTAAAAGCATTTTTGAAACAATAGAAGGGCCATTTAGCCTAAGTTAACATTAAAAAATGGTTCTGCATCAGTTATACTTTGCAAACGATTACTGCGTTCTCCTGAGTAATAGTGTTTGGCAGAGAAAAAACGAATAAATGGGAACCTTACAGAGAAAGCAAATAAATATATTCACCTTTGTGAGTATATATGCTCTTCAAGGAGCAAACGTACAAAGAAAAATCATGCACCTGTGTTCTAGCTTGCCTGGCTTCAGTGAGTGGGAACATTATCTGAATGAAATGAATATTCTCTTCTCACACAGAGCGAAGGAGATCTGAACATCTATACACGTTTTAGTTAAGCAAACTTCAGAACCTGAGCAAAACTACACAGACTTAAAGAATCTTGTATGCTTTCTATATCATTTAGTATATATACACTTACGCTTGATAAAACCCATCAATGAAAGATGCTGATATATTTTAGGATTAGGTTTGCATTCACTAATCAGATCAGTCTTTGGTTTGTTGTCAGTTTCCTTGTGCAGTTCTTCTTCCTAGAAAAACAAATGCATCATTAAGTAATGACAGAGAGATAGAAATGAGCTCATCAGGCGATTAGAAAGGTACATGTACTAATCTTTATTGAAGAGAAGGGCGATAGAGAATTGCAGGTGTGGATGGGACAAAAAATTACCAGTGGTGTTATCTTTTATGCCTGGTGTACACTGTTGACTTCTTAGATTCCACATGAGATGAGTGTCTATATTTTTGTTATATATTTCAGGGTCACTAGAACTATGCAGCAGGGGAGCACCTAATTAAGGGTAGGGTTAACTAAATTAACAAATTGCAAAGCATGTGGCGCAATGCAGTACATTTTGTGATAGTATTACTTCATTATTTTGTCATTTTTATTCATGGTAACTCTGGGGCATATTATCAAGGACCGGTGTTAAAATTATCACAGTTTTATTGACAGGAAACTGCCGATAAAATGGCGATAATGGGCTTGATAATACGCCCTTGTTAATTCCCATAGAAGCCCATGTTAACACCAGAACATGGGTGTCTATGGGAATTAACAAGGGCGTATTATCAAGCCCATTATCGCCGTTTTATCAGCAGTTTCCTGCCGATAAAACTGCGATAATTTTAACACTGGTTCTTGATAATATACCCCTCTGTCTCAGCAAACATCGCACCTCACTAGTACCTATTTCACAACAACATGCAGGAAAAAGCAACTGAAAGATGACTAGTCAACTTTTGCAAAGGGCCTTCCACTGCAGGGGAACACATGTCACTATGTTTTTAGTAACGTTTGATTCATGCAAGCTACAAACAACATTGTTTGTTGAAATATGCAGATTGTGCATCAGATGATGGTCTATGTGACAAAGGCGGCAAACCCATAATCATGCAGAAAGTGTTGCAGCCGCAGAATTGCATGTTTCAAGTAGCTCTGTATGTATTTTAGATTTTTGTGTTAAACTGATAAATTCGGGCAAACTGTATTGAAAGGAAAAGTTTCCATTTCAGTTTAAACCACCCGTATTTTAGGTCTAGCGTAAGGAGAGCTTTGCCTATCTCTCCAGAGATTTTGGAATGAAAAAAATATAATATACAAACTACCCTGAGATGAGCTTTGGGTCGGCAAGATTCAGCCATTGCTTTGTTGAAGTGTCATTCAGATTATAAATCACCACATAGGACTTAATTCAAATCAATTAAAAAAACTTTATTTCAGTTACATAGGGAACCATAAACGTACAACAGAAAGGGCCAGATGCAGGAAGAAACTCTTTTTAGATTTCCTAATTGCGAATCTGTGCGATTTGCAATTAGGAAATCCCAAAATAGAATGCATGAAAGTGTGTGGAACACTTTTAGCAATTCCTAGGGGATTGCAAATGGCCTACCTCATGAATATGAATGAAGTAGGTCGCAATGTGCAACCCCCTAGGAATCGCAAAAATCACAAGGATGGTGGCCTGCTGGGTTCAGCAGACCACCAGGTCTGTGATTGACTTCAAATAAAAAAAAATGTTTATTTTGAAAAGGAAACCGGGATGCGTTTCAAAAGCAAAAATGAAAAGTTTTCTTTTAATTTTATAAGAGCCTCCTCCTGCACAAAAACAACACTGCCTACAACACAGGCACTCTTGAACCCTGGTGCAAGGGTGCCTGCGTTGAAGCTAGGCTGCGGAAATGACCCCAGCATAGGGGGAAAGGACATGAATGCACTGTATTCAAGATAACTTGAATTCCCTTAAATGTGCCCCCAAATGTGTGACTGCCTCTTCTGTAATTGTCTCCAGTATGTGATAAACCATCTCTGTAGAAATTACATTAGACCCAATGTTCTCTGTTGTTTAACCACAGATTGAAGGAACTCCTACTATTGAAGTAATCTACATGAAATATCAACATAATCCATCCAAATGATGCAATGCTATTCTCTAGTATATGTTTTCTTCTGTTCTCTGCTATAGTCTTGTCTCTGCCCACCCCTTACCCTGCTTCTCTGCTTCTCTGTGGAGCTCTCCCTCTACAGCAAGACTCCCTGTCATCTCTCTAATATGGATGTATGACGTTTCAACGCATGCTGTTACAACGCATGCCTTTACGATGCAAGTTTTACAACGCAAGTCGTTACAACGACTTGCGTTGGGGGGCGCCGGATAGTGAATAGTTTAATTTACTATTCCAACTCCAGTCCCCGTGGATAGTAGGGAAGGTGTTGGATAGTAAATTAAAACTATTCCCTAGCCTAGAGCGCCCCTCAGCGCAATTTGTTGTAACGAAGTGCGTTGTAAATGTTGCGTGGTAATGGTACCACGTTGTAATAGTTTTGTGGTAAAGGATGTTCCCCCTCTATCATACTACCTATTGTGATTACTCATTTCGTTATTCTGTATAGCCATAGCTCCCAGAATGGCACAATGCCTCTGTTAGAGAGCTTAGAACCTTAACCTACCACTGATTAAAGGGAAGAATATTGTTGGTTAGAAAGACCTGGCCAGGTTAGCTTTAATGCTGATCCCAGTCTATGACACCCCTGTGATGGTGATGTCATTAACATCATTGAAAACTTTCCTGAGGTATTTATTCAAAAAATTGGAACCATCAAAATGTTTGAGAATTTAGTCAGACTGACAAAAATGCTATACAGGTGATAACTTGGATTTGGAAGGTGTGATTGCAACAACTGATTCATGGGAATGGGCCAGTCCCATTGTTATTGTAAGCAGAAGGCAGGAGACATTAGCTTATCTGCTGATTTCTGCACACTTAACAAAAAAATAATTATAGATTACCATGCCCTGCCCAGGAGCCAAGATTTCTTAGCCAATATTAGTACTGCAATGTCCTGGATCTGAGGTCTGACTACCATGAAATACTACTTGCTGAAGAGTCGCAAAAGTTAACCACTTTTATAACACCTTTTGGGGCATATACATTTTTCCATCTACCTTTTAGCCTAGCATCTGCAGCAAGTGTATTTCAAAAGTTGATGGACACCATATTAGCAGGCATCTCGGGTGTACAAGCATACCAAGATGACGTATTGATATTTGCCGACACACTTCAACAACACAACAGTATATTAGAGAAATGTTTGGTAATTTTTAAAGAAGTTGGTATAACCATAACATGTGAGAACTGCCAACTTCTAGCAGACGAATTGGACTATTTATGTCACTGTATCACATTGAGAGATATCAAACTCATGTTATTACTTATCCAGGCATTAAGAGATGTGACACCTCCCAAACATACCCTCATATCTTTTCTAGGAATGAGTGAATACTATTCTAGGTTCATCTAAGGCCATGCTCTTGTAGTACAGCCTTAAAGGAATCTATATCAGAGGTGTGTAATGAGTCTGTTAATAAGGCATTTGAAAAAGTCAAACAATTGATAGTTTTGGCTCCACCTCTGTCGCTTTTTTCTCCAGGTCAAAAGTGTTTCCTGACTGTAAATACCAGTCAATTGGACTTTGGTGCAGTGTTATCACAATAGGATGGCAACAGAGAACAAACTGTACCATTTGCATCACATTGTTTAAAGCAAGCAGAATTGTATTACAGCACAACTGAATTCAAAGCAATTAGCATGCTTATGGACTGTAGAAAAATTGTAAACATTTTCACGGGTACACATTTAAAGGTTTTTACAGATCATAAACCTCTAATTGATATGCTAAATGGAAATGGTTCTGAGAAGGCATCGTTCAGGTTAGTCAGACTGTTTTCACACCTACAGGAATTTAATTTTACAAAGAAACAAATTCGAAAAGGTAAAAAGATCGGAGCTGATTGCCTTTAGCGAATGGCTTTGGATTGTCAAAAAAATGAGGCAGATGAGGATGAGGTGGAATGTGTGGTGGCTGTGTTTGAAGATGGTTTAGACTCCACTGTTTAATTTCTTTACAAGACTGGTTGAAAGCAACTAGGAAGGAATGATGTTTTAGATTCAGTCATGGAATATGTTAAGAAGGGATGGCCTTGAGAAAGATCGTTACCTTCACCCCTCAAACCATTAGCACGAGTACGGAGTGAACTGTCAATTTCAAAAGGAGTTTTAATGCAAAACAATGTTTGTATTTCACCTACCTCAATTTGTGGCATGTTAATCAAACAGCGCATGAAGGACATCTTGGGGTGAGTGGAACTTGCAAAGATCTGAAGCAATGTTTTTGGCGGCCATCAATGGACACTTAAGTTTCCAATTGGGTAGCCAACTGTGGGACTTGTTTTGATGTCAGATAAACATTGGAAGACTGGTCAGGATCCTAAACACATGGTGTCCTTGCCAGAAGATGTCTGGTGTAAGGGTGGGTTAGACTTTGAGGGTCCATTTGAATCCCTCACCAGTGACAAGAGGTATTTATTAGTTTTACATGACTACTTTTCCAAGTCGGTATAGTTTGAGTCCGCATCTGTCCCCACCACTACTAATGTGATTACATTTCTTGAGAAAGTCTTTGACATCGAAGGTCCTCCAAATGAACTAGTAACCGATGAATGGTAGATATTTTACCTCACTGCAGATTAGACATTTCATAGAATCCTTTCATATTAAACCCCTTAGAGAGGTATTATATTCTCTGTCAGCCAATGGATTAGTCAAGAGGATGAGCACATTTTTGTAAGAAGGTATCCAATCTGCTTTGGCCATTGGAGCACCAGTGCAGGAGGTTCTAAAAAATGTTGTGGACATATTGGACCACCCCAGTTTCATCTTTTTGTTTGCTATGAAACAGAGAACTAAGAGCAAGTGTTTGCCCTGATTGGATAAAGGGATTACATGCAAAAATGATGAATGCTATCACAAAATGGTCAAAGATGTAGCTAAAAGAAGAGAATGTTAACAAGCTATTCTCGAATCACATTTTGGCAAGAAACATTGAGTAAGAGACCAGAGCTTTTCCCTGGAGATTGGGTCCTAGGTAGATGCCCTATCATAGTAAAAAAAGAGAGTCTGTGTACATAGAACTGGTACAAGTAATTAAAGTCTTGAAGAGTTCCGTTTTACTTCTCAGAAAAGGATGGTGGAGCAAAAGATGTTTAGTTAAGTTGTCCCCTGAACAAGCAAAATAAATCATCTGTCATCAAGTAAGTCAGAAAGATCAATTATCTCAAAATCATTCATGGGTCTCAATAAATGATGATGTGATTAACAAGAAATCAGGGACATCTCTCTCCCACACAATATTATTTGAAGTAAGTCTAATGAAAATTCTTGTGTTCATGAGCCTACTTCTTCTTGTACTACCTTGAATATGTCAATTTAGACAAATAACATTTATGGTAAGATTAAATTGTAACGATTTCTGATTTTACCTAAATTTTGCAATGGGAAGAGATGATTAAGTGTAGCTATTTTATCTTTAGTCTTTTTTCAGTGACTGTAGATTGCTCTGTAATAGTTCTTATATTTACCATTGGTAAACATCTTTGCTTACATTGTGTGTTCCAGCTCTACTCACTGTTGATTCCAGCAAACTTTTGAGTCAGTCGCAGTTGGAAGTCACAGAAGGTGGAGTATTGGACGTGGGCTCCTCCTTTCTACAATTGAATCTAACCTTTTAAGTAACTTGGTTTCATGGATTCCTTTCACAACATCCACAAAGTCAGGAACATTCACCCTTTTCAAACAACAAACAAATTAGCACATTTCGCGCCACTTTAGCCGAGGTGAAATTATGATCAGTATTTTTTTGAGGGGGGGTTTATATAGCGCAAACTAGACTTGAGGATACCAGGTGTCAGAGCGCTTTACATGAGCATCAATTATGTTACAATCGGACACATTCAATTTTGCCCAGAATCGCAGGAGGTTGAGAGTTGTTGTCAAGACTCAATCATGGTACCCCAGCTTTGAGGTTGACCGCTCTAGCCGTAAAACTATGTATTTTCAGCACCAAGATGTCCCACTCAAGATGGACTGGACTACAAGCAACAAGGAACTTTTATCCTGAACATCACACAGAGCTGGCATCAGACCAGATGTACAACACAGAAGCCCTATAGGCAGTGTTCAGTAGCCAGTTATTTCCCATCTTTTTAACTTCTGCCATGGGTAGACAGTATGGTAGATGACAACGCTAGTAAATGTTAAGCAAAGGTAACTAAATTGCGGAAAACTGAGCCAAAAGAAAAAGCAATTGACACAAAGGAAGACCAGTAACCTGAAGTAGAAACTGACAACTGACAGTGCTGAAGCTACAATGAACTATGAAATGTCACCTTTGTCAGCAAGCCAAGATGAAATGGCAGAGAAAGCTCCTTCTTGGACACTTCCTCGTAAAAGAGCCACTGTTCTTAAAGTTGGGATGCCTTCCGCGAAGAGAGCATGTCATATAGAAGACCCTAAAGGTGAGTACTATGCTTAATCTTTTTATGTATTTTGCTTTTGGCTTATTATACCCTTTAAATTGTTTGGTTGCATACAGTGTTGGCAGCTGGTAACCTTCCAGAGTAGTAGGGTGGAATACTGGGCTCTAATTCCTGCAAGCCTCTTTTAGGGTGTTCCTCTCTGATTGCCCCTCCCTTGACCCTTGATAAAGGAAAGAGCCATTATTGAATATTCAAGTACTTCCATAATGTGCTAAATCAATTAAGCCTGATGCTACCACAGGGTTGACCTGGCTTTTTTTCTCCAAAACATATTATGGGCACACCCATATGTTAAATATTACCTCCAATGTGCCCGGGACAACATTTCATCATGGGTGCCCCCATATGCCAACAATTACATGCAATAAACCAGTATCTGGATTGTCATTTATGCCTTCTATATACAGAGACATTTTAAGCCATGGGTAAAGTGGGCTGTGGCCCAGGGCTTCAGCCTTTCAGAGGGCCCCTTGTTAGAGCCAGCTCTTCTCCGCAGACTCTCTTGCCCTGATGAACTGGATTAATTCTTAAACAGTTTGTTGGAAATAGCATTTTCCTTCAATTAATTTTTCACTTTTTGAATATGTGAGACTCGATTACATAAATTTTGCAGACACATGTTTTGTTTATGTTTCATGCAACAGCCATAAAAAAGTGTCTTTTAGATCCAAACAGGATCTCACATATGAGAGATGGGATGGTGTCACAGGAATTATATGCAGTAATATTACACACATATCACAATCCCGGAATATTAGATGTAAACACATTTAGAATTTGGACCAGTGTGCCTGTGCACTGGCAGTGACCTATCCAAAGAGGTCATGAAAGAGCTGAAACTGGATCAGAAATTCAAAGCTGATCCAAACAGGAGCCCCCAAAATACATTTGTCCCAGGGCCCCCAAATTCCTTAAGATGTCCCTGTCCATATACCATGGGCCACTATTACTGCCAGCATTTTGTTGTGGTTGCCTAAACTCCCTGATATTCCTAGAACTACCCACAATGTGACAGCACCAGCATTTTGTCACAGGACCCCTGTATACTAAGAGCTACTTCCGGTATGTCAGTGGCAACATTTTTTCCATGGATGAGGTTCCATGTGCCACAAACTATTTCCAGTGTTCCAGTGGTGGTATTTTGCCACAGGCTTCTCATATGACAAGTGTTGGACTTGCCCCTTTTTGCATGGTCATCCCTGAACTTTTTGCCTTCCTCTTACATTTTTTCTGACCTGTTGTTGGCTATTTTATGACTCTGGGCACTTTACCACTGCTGATCAGTGCTAAAGTGCATATGCTCTCCCTATTATAAATTGATGTATGGATTAGTGAGTCCATGATTGGCTGGTTTGGTTTACCTGTCAGACCCCAGTACAGTGCACCAGGAGTGCCCAGAGCTTGTAATCCAAATGTTGCTGGTGGGCTTGCTGCACTGGTTGTGCCACCCACAGAAGCAGCCTGTAAATGTGTGTCTAAGGTCTGCCATTTCAGAGCCTGCGTGCAGTCTGGTACTGCCATGCTGACTGGGCAAGTGCACCCACTTGCCAGTCTCTAAACCTTCCCTTTTCTTCATGTTAGACACCCCTATGGTAGGCCCAAGAGCAGGGTGCATTGTACGTATAAGGTACGACAAGCCCTGGTGTGTGTGGCATGTCCTAATAGTGAATTACAGCCATTTTAGTTATTCACTATTGCAAGGCTATCTGTTCTCCATAGGCCAGAATAGGCCCTTAGATTATTACATTTTATAATGCTAACTGACTCAGGGAACATGGTAGAAATTCGAGTTTAGAATGCCTGAACTCGGAATGATAAAATACATCTTTTAGTGAAGTTGATTTTAACATTCTGAGTTTGAAAATACCACTTTTAGAAATTAGTTATTTTCTAGTCTAACTACCCAAGCCTGCCTCTGCTAGGTTGTGTATTCCTTGTCTGGAGTTTGAGTGACAGGGGCTTGGGGATTCCAGGAGACAAGGTGAGATAGCCCAGTGGTGAATAGAGAGATCTGCATCTAGATGGGAGGGAGGAGTTGCACCTGGGACCTGAATAGGACTGTGCCCACCGCCCACAGTACTGGCTCCACCCCCTGTGGTGCGTCTGATGTCTCTGCCCTGCACTGTGAAAGGAAAGAAGGAGTCATGTAAACAGAGTGCTCCAGGACTGACCAGAACTGGTTTGGATTAGGCAAAGGCCCCTCTACCCTCAGAGGACAAAGGATTTTGGGGTATAAATAGTGGGACCCTGATCCCAAGAATTTAGATCACTTTTGGACAAACAAGAATAAACCTTTGCTGAGGAGAGGAACCTGACGAATCTGAGGAAAGACTATCCCTGAGCTGAAGTGCTGCTTGGGGGATTGGCCTGCAGTGGTTGCCTGACTGCCAAAGAAAGGAGAGAGGAACTTTGTGTGTACTTTCATCAACTTGTGTAAGGATCTCCAAGGGCTTGGAACAGACCTTGCCTCTTGCGGAAATCTTAGGGACAACAGACTTCACCCACCAGCTCCTCAAGATGTCTCCTGAAGTGCCTGCAGTTGTGTTGGACTTTTTGGGGACTTGCGTGTCGCAAGGAGCTGGAAGCGCGACTCAAGATCTAGAAGCGTGTCGCCGAACTGACGCTGCCGCTTCACAACACGAAGCACCTCGCATCGCCGGAGGAGAGGATCGACGTCGCAGCAGACGCCGCCGCATCCCGGGAAGCTTGTCACAGGAATAGAGGATCGACATCACATCAGATGCCGCCGCATCTCCGAGAAGCGTGTCGCAGGGCCTGTCGCGGCTCATCACCAGAGAAGAGGATCGACGTTACAGCAGACGCAGCAACACCACCAGGAAGAGTGTTGCAGGGCCTGTCGTGGCTTGCATCATTGTGGAAGCAACTCACATTGCCAGGAGAGAGGATCAACGTTACAGCAGATGCCGCCGCATTACTGGGAAGCGTGTTGCATGGCCTGTCGCGGCTCGCATCGTGTCAAGCATCTCGCATCACCAGGGGAGAGGATCGCCTTCGCAGCAGAAGCCGCCGCATCACTGGGAAGCATGTCGCATCAAGGAGAAAGCGGCACCTTTGTTTCTTTGCACCCGATCTTCGACGCATCACCGTCCTTGCGTGCCAGGGACTACCGCATCACCTTTCTTGCAACACTTTCATTGCCCTGCGTGTTGCATCTAAAGGCTCAAAGTGTCACATTTTAAGATCTACAGAAGACTAAGCTAATTCTACCATTTCAAGTACAGTATTGTGGATTTTTGTCGTTTCTGGTCTTGTCATAAGTCGATATAAATAATACTTATTTTTTATATAAAACCTGTGTGGTGTCCATCTGTAGTGTTGTCACTTGATTACTGTATGTGTTCACAAATGCTTTACACACTGCCTCTGAGATAAGCCTGTCTGCTCATGCCAAGCTACCAAGAGGGTGAGCAGGGGTTATTTTAGGAGTGTACCCCCTTACCCTGACTAGGGGCAAGGGTCCCTATTGGTCACAAGTACCTACCTGTGCCAACTAGAGACCCCCAAATCTAAGGAGTATTACATATGGCATGACAGTATACAGTATTATTTCTGGTGTTCCAGTCTTTTTGTTCTTACTCATTCTGATTCTCACTCTTTCTCATATTCTTAAAACCATGCATGAAAAATTGAGCTTGACTTCCTTCCGCGTGATTCTTTGCCTTCAGTCACCCTCTTATTACCTTCCATCCTCTGCATGCTTTCTATTTCTGAGTATAGCCTCCTCTCAGTCTCATGCCTGTCTGCCTTAATCTCTCTTATTATAATTCTGCAGTTGGCTGATGCCTCATTTAATAGATCACAACCTCTCCAACTTTAAAAACATTATCTCTGCAACCTAGCACTATGTAATCTCCCCCAGTTTATCTATCTCACCAACTAGTCACCTGAAACGAACCTAACCCTTACTAATGATCAGACCCACCTCAATTGTATTCATATAATCTATCACAAAGTAACTGGAGTAAATGTATGTCATTTTTGTTGAGTGCAAATGAGTAAGCACAATAATTACATATCCACTGGATTACCCACTAACCTCATGTTGCAAAGTAGCGTGCTACTCGCCATACATTAAATTATTATTAAAAATTATTTATAACGCGCACTATCACCATCGGTTTCTTGGCGCTCATTGACAAATAGCGTGGGCCAGAAGCGGGAGGTTTAGTCATATGCGGCTTGGAAGAGCAGAGTTTTTAAAAGTCTGCGGAAGCAATCATACTTTGGACAGAGACGGAGAGAAGGTGGAAGGGAGTTCCAAGTGGAGGGGGCTAGGACGGAGAAGCTCAGGCCACCGTGCTTTTTCCTTTTAAATCTGGGGACCTCAAGGAAGTTTAATGAGGCTGAGCGGAGAGCTCTAGTCGGGACATGACGGGACAAGGCCGACGTAATGAAAGCGGGGGCTGCATCGAGAGGGCCTTAAAGGTAGTGCATGCCATTTTAAAGGTGCAGCGTTTCGAAACAGGAAGCCAGTGTAGACTGCGGAGGAGAGGCGTGACGTGCTGGTGTTTGGGCTGGTGGAAGATCAGGCGGGCGGCCTGATTCTGCACCAGCTGCAGTCGTTGGAGGTGGCATGCCGGAATTCCTACATAAAGAATGTTGGCATAGTCGAGCCTAGAGGTGATGAACGCAATGACAACCTGGATCAGGGCCTCTTTGCTGAGAAACCTACTGATCTTACGGATCCGCCTGAGGTGGAAGAAGCAGGCAGAAGTGACCGCGTTGATGTGAGGTCTCATTGAAAGATCTTCAGAAATGATCACCCCCAGGCTTTTGACTGTGCTCACAGGGGAGGGTGCTGGCCCCAAGGAAGTTGGCCAGAAAGTAGAATTCCAAGGGTGGTTGGGGCCTCCTACCAAGACGAGCTCAGTCTTAGTAGGATTCAGCTTTAAGTGGCTGTGGTGCATCCACTCTGCAATGGTCAGCATGGTGGTCTGGAAATTAGTACAGGAGGAAGGAAGGGGGTCTATGGGAAAAATTAACTGAAGGTCGTCCGCGTAATTAAAAATTGTGACCGGGGAGTTGCGGAGGGAAGCTAATAGAGGTTGGAGATACAAATTAAAGAGCAGAGGAGATAGTGCTGAGCCCTGGGGGACACCGCAGGGAAGGGAAGTGTAAGGTGCGGAGAAAGTGGAAAGGTGAACGGACTGTGAGCGTTGATGAAGGAAAGATCTGAGCCAGTCAAGGGCCACTCCTTGAATGCCAGCGTTATGGACACGGTCGATCAAGATGTTGTGATCGACCGTGTCGAATGCTGCCGAAAGATCTAATAGGACAAGGGCTTGAGAAATGTTTTTGTCCGCACCTTTCCTAAAGGTGTCCATGACAGCTACTATGACCGCCTCGGTGGAATGGAGGGGTCTAAATCCCGCTTGTTGAGGGTCTAAAAAGGATGATTTCTCTATAAAAGAGCTCAAACAGCGGGTAGCGTAGGTCTCCAAGATCTTTCCTAGGTAGGGTAAAAGGGAAATGGGTCTATAATTGCTGAGTAAAGTGAGCTCAGCATTGGGTTTTTTAATATCGGTAGGACTGCAGCTTGCTTGAAGGAAACTGGGACCACCCCAGAAGCAAGAGAGTTATTAAGTAGTGCTAAAGGGGGGCCTGGGCAAGCGAGAAAGGCTTCTTTCAGAACCTGCGGGGGACAGCAGTCATTAGGGGATCCCGAGCTGACTTTATGAAGGAGAGAAATGAACTCTTCTGAGGATATAGGTGGGAACTCTGTCAAGATGCTAGTATTTGTTGGGGGTAGAGGAGGAGAACTAGGAGATGCCGGAGTCGGAATATTGTTTTTTATTGTAGTTATTGTTTCTGTGAAGTAGGAGTTGAGCGAGTCACAAAGCGTTTGGGTCGGCTGGGGTTGAGGGGTGACTCTATCTGGCAGGGAGAGCTCATTCACAATTGAAAAAATATCTTTAGTTTTGTTGTTAGAGTTCATAATTTTTTGTGAGAAATATGCCGTCTGGGCTGCCAAGATTGATCGTTTATAGGATTTCAGGGTCTCGGTGTAAGCGAATTTAAGCTGAGGATCATAATGGCGACGCCAGCGGCGTTCAGCTTGCCGCAGTGCAAGTTTATCCGCTTTTAGTTGGTCCGTAAACCAACGTTGTGCGTCGTGGGGGCGCTTAGTTTTGATTTTTTTGAGAGGGGCAGCTTTGTCACTAGCCTGACGCAACCATTCATCCAGATTGTCAGCCTGATTCTCTAATGAGGTCGACAGCGAGGGCGCAGTGGAGGTCAGTGAGAGATCAAATTCAGGCAAGTTGGCCCTTTTCCAGTTGCGCGCCGTGATATTTGTGGTACGGGGGGGGACACGAGGTGTGCAGATGTAAGTGGAAGGAGATGAAGTAGTGATCGGACCAGGAGCAAGGGAAAACTGAGGGAGATGAGATATCGAGGTTAGATGTCCAGACTTGGTCGAGAATATGGCCTTTTAGATGGGTGGGGGTGTGAATGTGTTGTGATAGGTTCATACCTTTTAGAAGGTCCGTGAATTCTACCGATGATTGACTTTCGTGGACATCGAAAGGCCAATAATTGAAATCACCAATTACCACGATATTAGCGTGATTAATTGCTATCTGAGCGATTACATCACTGAAGAGTTGAGGAAAGAGAGGCATAGAATCAGGGGGTCTGTATACCAGAAAACAAGCAAAAGATGATTTAGGGGAGGTAAATTTTAGTGCCAGGTATTCAGTTGTAGGGATAGGAATTGCCGTGATCTCAGAAAAGGTATGTTCAGAGCGGATGATGGCCGCCACCCCGCCACCAGCCTTCCCGGCAGGCCGGTTGGAATGCATAATGTAGTATCCCGAAGGAATAGCGGCAAGAATATCAGGAGCTGAATCTTCAGTGATCCAGGTTTCTGCTAGTAGAAGAATATCGATGGAGCTCTGGTTAAGTAATTGGAACACCTCGAGCTGATGGCGAATAAGGGAACGGGTATTAAGATAATAAATCAATAAAGAGGTGGAGAATTGTGAAGCCGGGGGGGACGGGTCATGGAGAGGAGCCAGTGCCGAGAAGTCGGATGGAACGAGAATGCCACATGTCTGGGCCGCCTTAACGGCGCGAGCGGGGATAGGTCCAGGTAAATTAAGGCTCAGGAGATCAGCGGAGGTGTAATAGTAAAAATGGGCATTACGACAGGGCCCAGGGCCAGGTCGGCCGCGGACGGGCGCAGACGGGCTTGACTTATGCGCGACTTCGGCGCGAAGTCGGCGCTCCCGCTGCGCTCGTCCGCTGCGCTTCCTCCATACTGCCATTAAATATTAGGGTGAGGGAGCACTAGAGCGCTAACCTGCGAAGGTTTCGTGGAGGCGGAAGTGGTGCCACGAGGCAGGAAGTGCCGCTCCTCGAACTGACCCTCTGCACAAACGGCACAGAGCCGCGGCGGAACGGGGTCACGAGGGCGGGAAATGCAGGTGGGTGAAGAAATGTGCAAAGTACAATTTTAAAAAGCTTCAAGCGTGCTATTGAATCAGCCGCAACATACAATTTAAAAATGCTTCAGAGCGTGCTTTTCGTCAGCAGGATAATACAATTAAAAAATGCTTCAGAGCATGCTGTTAGTCAGCAGGGAAGTACAATTACAAATGCTTCAGAGCGTGCTAGTAAATCAGCAATAATATGTTTTAAAAATCAGTCCACAACAACACACCGCCGCAGCCTGGGTCGCCGCGTTATCAATGAGGCTGGAGTGGAAAGCGAGGTCTATATGACCTGCAGGCTCGGCAGCACTAGAGCGCTAACCTGCGAAGGTTTCGTGGAGGCGGGAGTGGTGCCACGAGGCAGGAAGTGCCGCTCCTCGAACTGACCCTCCGCACAAACGGCACAGAGCCGCGGCGGAACGGGGTCACGAGGGCGGGAAATGCAGGTGGGTGCAAATATGTGCAAAGTACAATTTTAAAAAGCTTCAAGCGTGCTATTGAATCAGCCGCAACATACAATTTAAAAATGCTTCAGAGCGTACTTTTCGTCAGCAGGATAATACAATTAAAAAATGCTTCAGAGCGTGCTTTTAGTCAGCAGGGAAGTACAATTACAAATGCTTCAGAGCGTGCTAGTAAATCAGCAATAATATGTTTTAAAAATCAGTCCACAACAACACACCGCCGCAGCCTGGGTCGCCGCGTTATCAATACAGCGCTTCTGGAGTTCGTCAGCGGTAGTAAGCACTATATAAATGCAATTACAATATAATTACAATAGTATGCTTCGGGTGCAGCCCAGTTCTGTGCATATGTAGGGCTATGTGCGCATATCTGTCGGAATCTTTGCATAAAATGGTATAGCCAAACAAAACATATCAGAACTGAGACGAGCCCCAGATCTACCTTTATTGTTTCTTTAAATAATAAAATAAATAAGAATTTTTGTTTGTGAAATCGTTATGAACATTGTACCCAATTTAGTTCCCCCCTCGAGTTATGTTGTAAATGTGACTCCTATATTTCCACTGTAGACGCATTTTTAATTTAATTTTCTAAAACAAATTGGTTTTGCACCTTAACAACACGGGCTTCGGCTTAGAAGCGCCTTTAAACCTTGCTATGTTAGCCTTATATTTGCATTTATTGCCCATGTTTCTATAATGGGATCGTCTGTATACAGTCCTTATATTAAAAGCAATGTAGACAGCAAATTGTATGTATGGAGACACGTATTTATATTATTGAAGTTCAGTCTGGGAGCAATACTTACTAACAACACTATACCTTTTTATTGAGTTTTTAACACATATATACCATCTACGTTGAATTAATTGTACAGAATCTGCCTCTTCAAGTGCATCACATAATGTAACCAATGGCAGACTTTACTGGACATATTGTTTTGTTTCTATGAGTGGGCAGTAGCATAGTTTCTAGTTTGCAGGCTGTCTCCTTTGACACATGAGCAGTTAACACAACAAGCACTGTCAAAGCCAACAGGTCTGTCATTAATGTGCTAATGCACGTATTTGTACATGCATGTAGCTCCATGGATTTCCAGAATAGAGCCAATGCTATTGGCTTTGCTGAAGCTTGCTTTGCTTTAAGCAACTGGGTTTTCCACATTTTGCGTGTGTGTGTGTGTGTGTGTAAACATATATGTGTATACATCTATGTGGATTACACAAAAATGTCTGTGAAAATAACAAAACAAAGAAGATTGCCTTCTACATAGTGTGCATGCATAAGATGAATGCAATTTGTGATGATTCAGTGCACTTTTGATATGCAGAATAGTCCCTCATGCTTTACATGAGTGGAGAAGTGCGGCTCACTGGGTAGAAGCGGCATACCCTAAAGCAGAGGTCGGCCCGGGACCAGGGTTCAATTCCCGACGCGGCAGGGTCTTGGGTCAATGTCCGCGGACTCGATAATTCTCGCTTAGGTGCCTACGCTAACCATGGGTCCCACTCTGCAACTCTGGGCAATAGCTTGCTTAATCTCCACAACGGCCCCAGCAACGCCGGGGATGCCTGGCTTCACCTTGGGGTGCCCTCTCACAGGGAAAGCCAGGACGGGTTCCCCAGTGGTATACAGCACCAGGACGCCACGTAACGAGGTAACAGTGCGCTTTACAAGTATACATACATTACATACATTACTTTACATGCTCTCCATAGACTGTCATCAATTAGCCATTAGTAGTGGTTTTCTATTCTCTTTGTTTGTATTTTAACCTTTACGGCACATTTTAGGCAAGGTCCTACACTCAAGGTTTCATCAAACTTTACATGTTATCCTAATCTGATAAATTGGTCTCCCCCACCGCGGAGCTTTGAAGGCTCACCCCTACACCTTGAACGCTTTGATTAGGCCCAGGATGGTTGCAGCGTTTGATATATTAGGGGGGAAACAGCACCTGCATTAATTAATGAGTGTTTCCTGCTGAAAAGAAAACTGCTTTGTTCTTATTTTTTTAATTGAATGTGGGTAATCAAAACAGTACGTGCATTGGTTTTAAAATAATGATCAAGAACATTGGATAGTGTACGATCGAAAGATTGTGGTCACCTTTGCAGCATCAGCCATTAAGCTTGCTCTTCGACGGTAGTCAATATCTTTTAGTGTGACAGCATGAGAGCGAGATCAATAAGGACACCAAATACAGCTCTACCTCTTGTGTTCTCCCTCCCTACTGTTTCCTTTGATATCAGGTCCTATCTTTATTTGTTTTTTTACTTTATATTTAATTCACTTATGAAGTGTGGAGCAGGCCACAAGGGCAAGAAAGAGCTTTACAGGAAACAAATAACAAAGAGCAGATATGTTGGATCTTAATAGGAAGTGGGAACAGAAACAATATCTAAAGATATAGCAAAGACTAGACTTTATTACTAGATGTAGATTGAAAAGGTTGGGTCTAAGGTATTTCAAAATGACAGCAAATGGGGGATTCTTCAATGATTCTCTTGGCATTGATTCCAGTTGGTTGACGCTTTGCATGAGAAAGCCTGTTTTATATCCATCTCCTGACGTGAGAGGAACACCAGAAAATGTGACTCCTATATTGGTGTTCAGAGGTGACTGAGGAGTCCGAGATGATGCACTTTGCATGTTGTACAGGCCATTTTAATGTTAATTCTGGCTATTTAGATCTCTCAGAATTGGGATTCTGTGATCTGATCTTATTGCACCTTAGATGAGGCAAGATGCTGAGCTGAGAATGGTTTTGAGGGGAACCAGAGTGAATTTCAGGAGCCCAAGGAGAAGAGTGTCCCTACCATCCATGTGAGAAAGGACCTAGCCTGGCAATACTGTTTTAAAGTTGGTGTGAAATATGCAAGATTCCAGTCTTTTTATAGTAGGAATAGTTGGAACAAGGCAACTTGTGCAAGTGTTTCATTGTAAGGATTCATAATGAAATTTTGATCTAAGGTGATTCCCAGCTATGTGGAAGAGGGGGGTCAGGTTGGGAGGGATACCACGGTGTGAAGGTTAGATCTGCCATTTTTAGACTGGCAGGGTAATTTCTTGGAGTGCAGGAGGAGACATTTGCATTTTGTTGGATTTGGTTTTAGGGAGAAGAGACTCATCCAGTCTGCCAGTTTTTCAAGAAAGAATATTAAGGCTGTGTTGTTGGATGTGACACATACTTTAATGTTTAGGTCTGTTGTCTAATTTCATGTTATGCAGAATCTAAGGGACTGATTAACACTTCACCCTACACAGACAAAGAAGCAAATCTTTCAAGTACATAAATCTGCTGCGCTCTGACACATTTGCTACTACTGCTGTAGGGTCCTGTTGTCTTCCTTTACAGGTTGCTCCCACCTTCTTTAAGCTAGTCGTCATTGCTCAAGCTACCTGGGAAGTCCAGGAGCCAAAGAGGGAATATTTTCCTGCCGAGCAGCTGCTTGACCGGCTGAGCTCCATCGGGATCAGGGGTAATGCCCTGTCCCTACTAGGCTCCTCGAGGTCTCAGGAAGTGGCCTTGGGGTAACATTGAGTCACCCCCTTTACACTGCCTTGCGGGTTTCCTCAGGTTTCTTCCTTGATCCCAACGCTCTTTAATCTCTACGTCATCGCTCTTGCCAGTCTAGTAGGAAGCTATGGTTTTGCCCTTGTGTCGTACGCGTACGATACTCAGATCGTCGTCTCGGTGAGCAGTTCTGCTAGCCAGACCGCTACCAGGTGTCACAACTGTATGAGCCAAGTTTCAAATTGGATGTCAGACAATTGTCTGAAACTAAATTAATCCAAGACTGAATTTTTGCCGCTGGGGAACAATCCGTCATTTTGGACAAACAGCTGGTGGCCTGTCCAATTGGGCTTCTTACCCAAACCAGTGCCTAAAGCCAAAAATCTAGGTGTCATCTTTGACACCAAGCTGTCCTCAACTCAGCCACTTCTGCATGTTTCTTTAACTTGGAAAGGTTGAGGAAAATCATTCCAGCAATGCCGTTGGATCTGAGGAGACGGTGTTATCGGTGCTAATTTCTTCAAGAGTGTGGAGGAGTGTGGCTCAATGGTTAGAGCGGCAGACCCTGATGCAGAGTTCTGGCCAGGGACCAGGGTTCGATTCCCGCCTCGGCGAGGTCTCGGGCTCAATTTCCTCGGACCGTTTTAATTCTCGCCTCGGTGCCTATTCTAATCACAGGCCCCACGCTGCAACTCTGGGCAATAGCTTGCTTAGCCTCCACACCGGCCCCAACAGCGCTAAGGATGCCTGGCTTCACCCTGGAGGTGCCCAGGAGTGGACACTTCACAGGGAAAGCCAGGAGGGGTTCCACAGCGGTATGAGTATCAGCACCAGGAAACCGAATAGGCGACACCGCAAGGTGACCGTCTGGTGACAGTGCGCTCTATAAGTACCATGACATTTACATTTGACATTTACATTTACAAGACTGAACTACAGTAATGCCCTTTTTTCAAGTGCTCTGCGACATAGCATCAACAAACCCCAAACAGCACAGAATGCAGCAGCTAGAATACGGTCATTTCTAAATTTGATTCAGTCTCAATAGCTTTAGTTCGACTCCACTGGCTACCAGAAACCAAGAGGATCCGATTTAAATCATTATGTATCGCCTTTAAATCTCTTAACAACATGGAGCCAACACAGCTGACAAAATTCCTTAAGCAATACACACCTTCCAGAGCCCTCAGATCTGCCGATCTGGGAAACCTAATTGTTCCTAGAGTCAGCAGGGTGAGATGGGGCGGTAAGAGATTCATGGCTACAACTGCTAGCCTTTTGAACTCGTTGCCTACCACGTTGAAAAAAGAACCTATTATCTTTAAATTTAGGAAGGGCCTTAATACTTGGTTGTTTTCGGTTTAATTGTGTACCTCTCTGTTTGCACTGATGGGATCTAAGGCAGCGCCTAGACACCCCAGAGTATTTGTCGCTCTTTATAAATGTCTCCTCATCATCATCATCATCATCACCAAGTACTCAATGTCCTGGTTAGTGAGGAACATGTAAAATATCATTTTTTACATTCTTGTGTTGGCCGTGACTGTGTGAATTGGTAAAACAAAATGGCAGAGGCTGATTTGAGTCTGGGCATCATGGTACACATTTTTGTAGCACAATAAAGTTAAGTTCTTGCTACCTGTGTAAGGGCCCTGGAGATTTAGCCAATTAAAACAGTTTAATCCTAGGTAGCTCAAAACAGCTGGGTTCAAGTCAGTGCAGTTTGGGGTTTTCAGGATGTGCACAGAGTTGACACCCTGCCTGCAATAGACACTTCCCCTAGAACTTCTGCGGCCACAGCACACCAACCCTGTTGAGTTGTGTGACTTCCATACAAACAGAAGCCTTCAGCCTGAAAAGTATACAAATGCACAAAGCAAAGCAGTATATCTGTCCTATATATTTTCACTGGTGCCAAAACAGAGGGTGGTATTACTTATTTCTATGTGTAGCTTAATTGTGGCAGTTTCCAATCAATGCACTTTAAGGTCAAATTGTGCAATTTAATTTACAAAAAAGAATCCAAAGAGTAGATGTTATTCTTATCGGTGAATATACATTTTCTTCATTCTTGTTTCCTGCAGCAGTAAAACTAGTGTCTGAATCTAATCACCATCTAGCTTTCCCAAAGTCAGGGCCATTGGAAGTATGTAATCCTATGGCTGCTGCAATTTCCTAGGTATCATACATTCACTGCACTTGTCACATAATTAATAATTTGTATTTGCTGCATAATTTGCCAGACATTTTGCAAAGGTACCTGGCCATCGTCCTGTTGTTGATTGCTGGATTCAGTTGTAAAACTTGTGCTAATGAGATGACACTTTTGCTCAGAGGACATTAATGCCACAAATTATTACACTAGAGAGCAGCTTTTGTCCGCAGCATGAAAAAAACATCCTTACACCATAAATGTAAATCAAACGCCTGAAATGATGCATCCTTTGTCATGAACGCTTTTGTTTCATTATTTGTCCAAATTCATGTCGCTTCACATACATTGCTCTCAGTGAAGAAGTTAGAGAGGGCCCACAGTATAGAATTATCACAAACATTCTTCTTCTTCTTTAAAGTCTTATGTTTTGAGGGACATGCTTACAGTTTGGTAGAGAGACAAAATATCGAAATTAAAATATCTATATACAATAACATCGATGTTTTAATTTTGATGGTATAGAATATCGATGTGCAATAATATCGATATTAAGGTATGTATGTTACTAATATCGAAATTTTGTTTAGTGTTATGTATTTTATTATGTTTATATGTTTGTTAAACATGTTTTTTAATGTATGTTTAGAAATTAGTAATTTTGTTTACATTTTGCGTTTTAGTATCAGAGCGGGTTGTGTGTTTATAGGGGAATAGGGTGGGAAGTAATTTAATTATAATTAATTAATTAATATTATTTTAATATTTTTGATTAATTGGTAATTAATGATTATTAATTAGTTAATTAAATTAATTAGAGTTAACGTCAAGTCAAGTCAAGTCATAAAATTTATATAGCGCACTACATACCCAGAGGGTCTCAAGGCGCTTAGGGAGGGGAGGAGGATTACTTGTCAAATATCCACGTTTTAAGTTGCTTTCTGAATGCTAGGTGGTTTTGGGTAAGGCGAAGGTAAGTGGGAAGTGAGTTCCATGTTTTAGCTGCCAGGTATAAGAAGGATCTACCTCCCATGGTGGTCTTGTTGATACGAGGTACAGTGGCGAGGGCTTGGCTGGAGGATCGTAGTGGGCGGGAGGGGGTGTAGAAGGACAGTCGTGAGTTGAGGCATTCTGGTCCGATTTCGTAGAGTGCTTTGTGTGCGTGGGTTAGAAGTCGGAAAGTGATCCTCTTATTGACGGGTAGCCAGTGGAGGTTTTTCAGGTGACCAGAGATGTGTTCGTTACGCGGGATGTCTAATATGATCCTGGCTGAGGCGTTTTGGATTCGTTGGAGTTTTTTTGGAGTTTAGCGGTAGTACCTGCGTAGAGGGTGTTTCCGTAGTCCAATCGGCTCGTGACCAGAGCATGGGTGACTGTTTTTCTGGTTTCGGTGGGGATCCAGCGAAATGTTTTTTTGAGCATGCGAAGAATGTTGAAGCAGGATGAGGAGACGGCGTTGACTTGTCTGTTCATTGAAAGTGAAGAATCCAGGATAACACCTAGGTTCCGTGCGTGGTCTGTCGGGATGGGTGCAATTCCAAGGGCTTCCGGCCACCAAGAGTCGTCCCATGCAGAGGGGGAAGTACCTAAGATGAGGACTTCTGTTTTATCTGAGTTCAGTTTCAGACGGCTGTGTTTCATCCATTCGGCAACTTCTTTCATGCCTTCGTGTAGGTTAGTTTTGGCGGTGCTGGGGTCATTGGTGAGTGAAAGGATCAGTTGGGTGTCATCCGCGTAGGAGATGATGTTGAGGTTGTGTTGGCGGGCGATGGCCGCGAGGGGGCTCATGTATACGTTGAAGAGGGTGGGACTGAGTGAAGATCCTTGTGGTACGCCGCAGATGACTTCAGTGGCCTCGGACTTGAATGGTGGAAGTCGGACTCTCTGGGTTCTTCCGGTGAGGAACGAGGTGATCCATTCAAGTGCTTTTCCTTGAATTCCGATGTTTCTGAGGCGTTGTAAAAGGGTGCTGTGGCAGACTGTGTCGAAGGCTGCGGAGAGGTCGAGGAGGATGAGGGCGACTGTGTCTCCATTGTCTAGCAGAGTTCGAATGTCGTCTGTTGCTGCGATGAGGGCGGTCTCAGTGCTGTGTTTTGCTCGGAAGCCAGACTGTGAGGAGTCGAGGGATTTGTTTGCTTCGAGGAAAGCGGCGAGCTGGTTGTTGACAGCTTTCTCGATGACTTTGGCCGGGAAAGGAAGGAGCGAGATGGGGCGGTAATTTTTGAGTTCGGTGGGGTCCGCTGTGGGTTTTTTCAGGAGGGCGCTGAGTTCAGCGTGTTTCCAGCTTTCCGGGAAGGTGGCGGATTTGAAGGAGCAGTTGATGACGTCTCGGAGGTGTGGTGCTATGACGGAGTCTGCTTTGTTGAAGATGTGGTGAGGGCATGGGTCTGTGGGGGATCCTGAGTGGATGGAGTTCATCAGGCGGATGGTGTCCTCAGTGGAGATAGGGTTCCAGTCGTTAAGGGTGTTCAAGGGGGGTGAATGTTCCGCATATGGTTGGGTGGGTTGGTCGCCGGGTTGGTTGTCGAAGCTGTTGTGGATGTCTGCAATTTTGTTGTGGAAGAATGAGGCTAGGGAGTCGCAGAGAGCTTGGGAGGGGGTGATGTCGTTGGAGTTGGCCGAGGGATTGGTAAATTCCTTGACGATGTTGAAAAGTTCCTTGCTGTTGTGGGCGTTGCTATCTAGTCGGTCCTTGAAGGCGGTTTTCTTGGCCTTTCGGATTAGTTGGTGGTGTATGCGGGTGGCGTTTTTGAAGGCGTCCTTGGTGCTGGTGGTTGGGTCTTTTTTCCAGGCCTTTTCAAGGGAGCAGCAGAGTTTCTTGGACTTCTTAAGATCATCGTTGAACCATGAGGCCTTCTTGCTGCCAGGTTTGCTTTGACGTTTTTTCAGTGGTGCTAGGATGTCGGCGCAGTTGGATAACCAAAGAGTGAAGTTGGTGGCGGCTTGGTCTGGGTTAGAAGAGTGGGCTGGGGTGTTTAGAAGGAGCGATGAGGAGATCTGGTCGCTGGTGATTTTGTTCCAGTTTCTTTGCAGAGTCGGTTGGGGGTGGTTGATGGGTTTCGGCTTGTTATAGGTAAAGTGAACGCAGCTGTGGTCAGTCCAGAGGAGAGCCGTAGTGTGGCTGAAGGAGAGGTAATTGCTGGAGGTGAAGATAGGGTCGAGAGTATGACCTGCTATGTGGGTGGGGGAAGTGACCAGTTGTTTAAGTCCAAGGTTGGCGAGGTTGTCCAAGAGGGTGGTGGTGTTGCGGTCGTTGTTCTTTTCAAGGTGAAAGTTGAGGTCTCCCAGAAGGATGTAGTCTTTGGAGGGGAGCGCGTGTGGAGTGATGAAGTCCGTGATGTCTTCACTGAATTTTGCGCGGGGTCCTGGTGGTCTGTAAAGGAGGGTGCCTCTGAGTGTGGTCTTGGGGTAGATGTGGATCTGGAAGTGAAGATGTTCAGAGTTGGCGAGATTGGTGTCAGAGCTGGTAGAGATGTGGATTGATTTTTTATGGACGATAGCGATTCCTCCTCCTGTGTGGCCGGTACGGTCCTTGCGTGTGATCTTATAGTCTTCAGGGATGGCAATGGTGATGTCTGGGGCGGAGGAAGCGTTCATCCATATTTCTGTTAGGAAGGCGACGTCTGGAGAGATGGTGTCTAGTAGATTCCATAGGTCAATGGCGTGCCTGTGGACCGAGCGGGTGTTGAGCAGGATGCATTGTAGGTGGTTGGGGTCGGGAATCTGAGGTGTGATCGTAGTGGAGTTGTAGATGGTGCCGATGAATTTGCAGGAGTAGCAGGAGAAAGGTCCATGGGTGTGTCCAGGAGCGGCTTGGACGCAGTTGGGGGCGCGACCGGGGTTAAGGGCTAGGAGGGTGGAGGCATCGTAGGTAATGCGGGAGGGCTGGGCAGCGCGAGGGGCAGGGGGTCTGGCGCTGGGCGCGGTCCAGGCGCGGACGGGCGTAGACGGGCTTACCTTTGGCGCACCTTCGGCGCGGATTGGGCGCGAACGCTGCGCGCGGGAACAGCTGTCATATATGGAAGGTGGAGGGGGAGGGGCGAGGGCGGCTCAGCTGGGAGGCGGGGCGGGCGACGTAGGAGGACAACAACAACAAAATGGAGGCGGAGGGGTCAGCACGGCAAGAGCGCCTGGGGGAGAACGCGAATGCAGCAAGGAATAAACGCTAGCGATTTTAATATGCTAATAAGCAGAGCGCCAGTCAAAAGCAAACAGCAGGCAATATATAATAGTCAGTTTCCGTGAAAATGCGCTGCACAACGATAACAGATACAGCAAGAGAGTTGCGCTGGCAGTTTAAAAATGCAAATAAGTAAATAGGCAAAGCGGCAGTCAAAAGCACACAGCAGATTCCACAAGCAGTTTCCAATACGCTGCACAACGATACCACAGGCACAGGGGAGCGACCACTCGGCACAGAAGCGAAGAGCGAGTCACAGCGCTTCCAGGTAAGGGAGCGCTGTTTGTAGTTAGTGGGAGGGCGGCTCAGCTGGGAGGCGGGGCGGGCGACGTAGGAGGACAACAACAACAAAATGGAGGCGGAGGGGTCAGCACGGCAAGAGCGCCTGGGGGAGAACGCGAATGCAGCAAGGAATAAACGCTAGCGATTTTAATATGCTAATAAGCAGAGCGCCAGTCAAAAGCAAACAGCAGGCAATATATAATAGTCAGTTTCCGTGAAAATGCGCTGCACAACGATAACAGATACAGCAAGAGAGTTGCGCTGGCAGTTTAAAAATGCAAATAAGTAAATAGGCAAAGCGGCAGTCAAAAGCACACAGCAGATTCCACAAGCAGTTTCCAATACGCTGCACAACGATACCACAGGCACAGGGGAGCGACCACTCGGCACAGAAGCGAAGAGCGAGTCACAGCGCTTCCAGGTAAGGGAGCGCTGTTTGTAGTTAGTGGGAGGGCGGCTCAGCTGGGAGGCGGGGCGGGCGACATAGGAGGACAACAACAACAAAATGGAGGCGGAGGGGTCAGCACGGCAAAGCGCCTGGGGGAGAACGCGAATGCAGCAAGGAATAAACGCTAGCGATTTTAATATGCTAATAAGCAGAGCGCCAGTCAAAAGCAAACAGCAGGCAATATATAATAGTCAGTTTCCGTGAAAATGAGCTGCACAACGATAACAGATACAGCAAGAGAGTTGCGCTGGCAGTTTAAAAATGCAAATAAGTAAATAGGCAAAGCGGCAGTCAAAAGCACACAGCAGATTCCACAAGCAGTTTCCAATACGCTGCACAACGATACCACAGGCACAGGGGAGCGACCACTCGGCACAGAAGCGAAGAGCGAGTCGTATTATTTATTATTTTTTGTTATTGTTAATTAATAATTAATTGGTAATTAATTATTCTTAAGTGATTAAATGACAATTACATTTTTTATGTGATTTATTTATGTGTAGTGGGTTGTGTGTTTATAGGGGAATAGGGTGTGACATAATTACATTAAATTAATTAAAGAGATTGTATTTATTTATTGGTATTTATTAATTCATTATTAGTTAATTAATTCGTAATTTGATTTTTAAATTATTTCATAGTATTAATGATAAATAATGTATTAATAAATATTGTTTATTCTTGTAAATATCTTGTTAATTAATTATTAATTGGTAATTAATTATTAATTGGTAATTAATATGTGTTAATTAGTTAATTTATAATTACATCAATGTAATAATATTAATTGTTATTCATTGATTAATTGATATTTATATTAATTGTGTATTTTTGTATGTGTAGTGTGTTGTGTGTTAAAGGGGGAGCAGGGTGGGAAGTAATTTTTACCCCCATGCTATCCAACGCTGTCCCTACTGTTGCACCCTCTGGAGTGGGATAGTAATTTTTACCCCTACGCTATCCAACGCTTTCCCTACTGTTGCACCCTCCGGAGTGGGAATAGTAATTTTACCCCTACGCTATCCAACGCTTTCCCTATTGTTGCACCCTTTGGAGTGGGAATACTAATTTTTACCCCTACGCTATCCAACGTATTCCCTACTGTTGCACCCTTTGGAGTGGGAATATTATTTTTTACCCTTACGCTATCCAACGCTTTCCCTACTGTTGCACTCTCTGGAGTGGGAATAATAATTTTTACCCCTACGCTATCCAACGCTTTCCCTACTGTTGCACCCTTTGGAGTGGGAATAGTAATTTTTACCCCTACGCTATCCAACGCTTTCCCTACTGTTGCACCCTCTTGAGTGGGAATAGTTATTTTTACCCCTACGCTATCCAACGATTTCCCTACTGTTGCACCCTTTGGAGTGGGAATAGTAATTTTTACCCCTACGCTATCCAACGCTTTCCCTACTGTTGTACTCTCTGGAGTGGGAATTATAATTTTTACCCCTTCGCTATCCAACGCTTTCCCTACTGTTGCACTCTCTGGAGTGGGAATAGTAATTTTTACCCCTATGCTATCCAACGCTTTCCCTATTTTTGCACCTTCTGGAGATGGGAATAGGAATTTATACCCCTACGCTATGCAAGGCTTTTCCTAATGTTGCAATATGTGGAGTAAGTATATATATTATTTTATATGTAGAGTTTTTAATTTATTTTAAATGTATATGTATTAGTTATTATTTTTAAATATGTTTTAATGTTTATATTTATAATGTGTTAAATTATATGTATTTTTAAATTATTTGTACAATATTATTAATACATTTAAAAAAAAGATATTTTTAACTTCGATATTTTTGTACAACGATATTTTTTTTCTGATATTTTTGTACTTACCTTTATGTAGATAGAACTCCGATATTTTTGATGTCGATATTTTTGTGTCGATATTTTTGTATGTCTATATTCTGTTTACATTGGTAATGTTTGGTGCTGTTCTGCAGAGCTCGAACATAATTGGGCAATGTAGAACGAATCCTGGAAAAACGCTGTACAAATCGTGGTATGGAGCGTTTTCCCCATACAACTCATACTTGTAAGGAGGCCCCTACAACCTAGGAAGTATGATCCGTACAAATAGACGCACTCCATACAAATTGTATAAAAGACCATACAACTCGTATATACAAGCAATTCCGATCCGGATTGCTCTATACGCGACGTTCTCATGTATTCCCGGCAGCAGTTTACAACCCGGCAAGTACGATTCGTACAAATGGCACTCCCTACGGCTCTTTTTTTAGAAGAGCCTAAAAGTGCCGGAAAAACCTTGTATGCCCCGAAAACAGTACGAGACAGACCCCCCCATGTACGCCTCGTACACCCGATGAATACAGGGGTACGGTGCGTATGCACGGTGCGTACGGATGACACGGAAAGTGGGGTACGGTGCATACATACGCGATGAAGGGGTACTGGTCATGTACGCACCGTACAAGCACGTACCCCAAAATCGCCTGTGTACGCAACGTACCCCAAAATCGCATATGTACGCACCCTACCCCAAAATCGCCTGTGTACGCACCGTACCCCAAAATCGCGTATGTACGCACCGTACCCCAAAATCACGTATGTACGCACCATACCCCAAAATCGCTTTGTACGCACCGTACCCCAAAATCGCCTGTGTACGCACCGTGCCCCAAAATCGCGTATGTATGTACCGTACCCCAAAATCGCCTGATATTTGATATTTGATATTTGAGGGTTATTTGTAGAGCGTAACGTTCGCTCCGGAGGGAGCATCTTGGCGCTAGAAAACCTAAATGAACCAGTCCAGGGGGTTAGATGGAAGCTTTGGAGTAATCGTCCGGAAGATTAAAAATCCATGTTTTTAGAAGCTTTCTAAAGGGTTTTTCCTGGGTTTGTTGTCTGAGAGTTTTAGGCAGTTTGTTCCAGGCTTTAGATGCAAGGAAGCTGAGGGTCTTCTCACCCTTCGTTTTCAGATTGTATTTAGGGAGAAAGATGAGGTTGTCATCGGTTGAACGAAGGTGACGGCTGGGCGCGTAGTGGGGAAAACGCCTGGTGAGGTATTTGGGGCCTGTTTTGTTATAGGCGCGGAAGGCTATAATCAGGATTTTAAAGAGAATCCTTTTGTGAAGGGGGAGCCAGTGAAGTGAATGGAGCGCTGCAGAGATGGAGGATCTGCGGGGTAAGCCCAGGACGAGACGGGCAGCTGTGTGAAGTACACTCTGCAATTTAAGGAGGGTGCTCTTTTTGACTCCTGCAAGCATGCCGTTGCAGTAATCCAGTCGCGAGATTATGAGTGCGACTGTCACCGTCTTTCTGGCATTAATGGGGAGAAAGTCGAAGAACTTTCTGAGGGATCTGATCGTTCCGAAGCATTTGCCTGCGATGGTTCTGGCATGCTGGTCAAAGGAGAGTTCAGAGTCGAAGATTACGCCGAGGTTCCTGGCTGACGACACCGTCTGGGGGGGGGCAACAGAATTATCTGGCCACCATAGTGCTGGACAGAGAGTCGAGAAACTCAGATGCATTGCCAGGTGGGCGGTAGATAAGTCCGCCAGAGAATGAAGTGTGTTCGTTCAATTTTATGGAGAAACCTAGTCCTTCAGTCTTTTTCAAAGGCTCTAGACTAAGGTGTGGCAGTGGAAGGAATCTTTAAGGATAATTGCGACACCTCCGCCTCGGCCCTTGGCTCTATCTTCCCGAAAGAGGGAGTAGCCCAGGGGAAGAGCAACAGCGATATCAGGGTTACTGTCTGCTGTAAGCCATGTCTCAGTTATCATGAGGCAGTCGAGGTCGGACTCCAAGATGAGGTCGTGTATGTCTTGGTTGTGCTTGCACATGGAGCGAGCGTTGATCAGGCCACCTTTGAAGGAGGGTGGAGGGGCCTGAGGTAAATTGGCTGATGGGACAGCAGAGTGACAGAGTGGAGCTCAGCGGACCAGTGGCAGAGTTTGCAACTGAGAAGGCCTGAAAGTGCGGTTGGGTCAAGTATGCATGGACAATGCCTAGAGGGCCGTAGTTGAAGAAGATCGCTAGGTTGGTAGGAGATGCGGGAAGTGAGTTGGGCAGAGTTTCCTGCGCCTGACGCGGCCTTGGCGCGGACGGGCGCAGACGGGCTTGCCTTAGGCGTGCCTTCGGCGCGCAAACGGCGCTCCCGCTGCGCTCGTCCGCTGCGCGTCCTATGCATGCACATTTGTAGGGCGGGGGAGGGGGCGTGGCCTCCAAGGGGGCGGAGTCAGCGCGCACGCCGCTGGTGATGGCGGCAGCAGGCAAGGACCTGAGAAAGCGCGAGCAGCTTTTGGATCAGCTGAGCGCTAAGGTAAGAGCGAGCGCTGAGTTGTGCTTCGTTATTTAAAAGCAAGTTAAAAGTGACACCACACAAGAGATAGGGTGCAGTGAAATGAACAATTTTTAAAAATAACAACAGAGTACCTCCAGCCCCGGCTTTCCGCCTCAAGGCTGGGTCAAGGTTTGCTGGTGGCCGCTAGGAATCAGCGGGTTAAGTAGGGCGGGGGAGGGGGCGTGGCCGCCAAGGGGGCGGAGTCAGCGCGCACGCCGCTGGTGATGGCGGCAGCAGGCAAGGACCTGAGAAAGCGCGAGCAGCTTTTGGATCAGCTGAGCGCTAAGGTAAGAGCGAGCGCTGAGTTGTGCTTCGTTATTTAAAAGCAAGTTAAAAGTGACACCACACAAGAGATAGGGTGCAGTGAAATTAACAATTTTTAAAAATAACAACAGAGTACCTCCAGCCCCGGCTTTCCGCCTCAAGGCTGGGTCAAGGTTTGCTGGTGGCCGCTAGGAATCAGCGGGTTAAGTAGGGCGGGGGAGGGGGCGTGGCCGCCAAGGGGGCGGAGTCAGCACGCACGCCGCTGGTGATGGCGGCAGCAGGCAAGGACCTGAGAAAGCGCCTGTGTACGCACCGTACCCCATGCACCGTACCCCAAAATCGCCTGTGTACGCACCGTACCCCAAAATCACGTATGTACGCACCGTACCCCAAAATCGCGTACGTACGGTGCGTACATGCATGATGTTGGGGTACGCACCATACACACGCCTCGCATGTGGGGGGACCCCTGTACGCCTCATACACCTATACGACCCATACCCCAGTATAAGTCGTACCCCCAGAACGAGTCATACCAGGGTACGAGGCGTATAGGGGTTCGCTTCGTTGCCCGGTACGAGTCATTCCCCGTATACACACCATTTTCCATACAAATCGTATGCTGACAACCCGGTACGAATCGTACTTGACGGGTTGGACAGCCTTTTTGCAAATTGTATGGTCTTTTTTACAAGTCCATGTCGTACAGCTAAGGATCGGGCTGACCTGTATGTATTTTTCCTGTACGAATCGTACTACACGGGTTGGAAGGGACTTTTACAATTTGTATGGAAAAAAATAAAAATCCGATTTGTATGGAAAATAAAAATCCAGGATCAGAATCGGCCCCCAAGTGTGCATGTAGGCTTGGTTTCTGCTGACTGGTGACACTGCTTGTTTTACATAAACTATTTTACATTGGGAGTTAGTGGGGGTAGTGATAACACAATTATAGTCTTGTGCTTCCATACAAGACAACATCATTGTTTGTTAGTAATTGATCTGGTAAATGCTTATACATTTTTGACCTGAGATCCCTTTGTATAATATGTAGTACATGGCATAATAGCCCTAAATATACTTTCAAAGAATGTGGTCACTCAATCAATCAATCATTCAATCAATCAGTAATTGTAGAGTGCTGCTATTCACCAGGGAGGGTATCCAGGCGCTAGGTTGCTGGGCTCAGTCGAAAAGCCAGTTCTTGAATATCTTCCTGAAGTCCACTGCAGAGGGTTATGTCCGGAGGAGGAGAGAAAGGCCGTTCCATGACCTGGCGGCGGGGCATACATAAAAATGCATAATTTGTCTGTCTATTCTTGCTGAATAACTGAGTTAGCCCTACCACATAATTTAGTGTTCCATTGCAACAAAGTTCTTTGCACTGGCTATAGCTGGAGTATCAGGTGTTTAACTTACCACTTTTATGCACCTTCTTTCTACAGGAGGCGCTCTTGGTTGTTTTATCAACTACATTTTAAATAGGTGAAAATGTCAAGGATTATAAAAATACATATGATAGAGTCTAGGCCCAATTCAAGATCTACATTAGCAGAGGAAAGGTGGAAATTAAGGGATCACTATCAATGTCATGTCATAAGGCGACCTGGTCACAATAAGGTAGCCTTGCATTGGGACATCCTTGGAACATCATTGAATGTACTACCAACACTGCCCCAAAATCACCTGTGATTGTCTATTTCTGTATTTTCCACTCCAAGCATAATGATACTACACCTCAAACAATGCTGGGACCTTATCCACCCCTGAATGTCCAAAATCTGTGTGAAGCCCAGGCCGAACAATACAAAACCCCTGTTTTTTGTAAACATAACTCTGGCTATTAATGTTCCTGCTCAAGAGAGTTTTGCCTAGGGGCAGATCAAAGTGTGTCTGGTAGCAGTCTTGGCTCATCATAAAGCACAGCGTGTTAATATGCCCACTGCAAATAATGTATACAAGGATATCATAGAACTGTATTTTATGTGGAGAAGCACATTGAAAATGTACCACAATGGCTGGGTTGGCTTTACTAATAAGAATGTCTTTCCACTAAAACAAACCCTTTTTGGCAACTTTGGGATAATGACAGACTAGAAAAAAACACAATGTTCTAACCTAAACCATGCATCTCTTTAATGACAGTTGATAGGTCACTGTGCTGTACTAGAATTGTAACATATGAACTGCAAGTAGCAAAAGTATCTCTGTGACCAAAACAGCAATCCACTGAGCTATCCATATAAAATAAAGTTATTTAATCTGCATGGGACATATTATTTGCAGCAGGCAAATTAACCTTCTGAATACTTTCTAATGAGTCAAAACTTCCACTAGACAAAATTGATCTCACTCCAGCAGGAACATTCATCACCAGACTTATCTTAACATGTTTATTGTTGATTGAAAAATGCTGAACACACAAGGAACTCTACAGCATGTGGTTTTAAACATATAAGTTATTTCTAAACCTTGAGCCCCAGAGCTCAGCGCAAGGTGCGACTGCACTGGTCGTACTGCCTAAACTCGGCCAAGTGTCTACTACTGCTCCCAGCACTAGTGAACTCTCCAATCACTCATTGACTGTATTGTTGCCTGTAACACGGTACAGTACGCTGCTACCTTTTGGGTAGGTTCATAATATCCTTATACCACTCTGCGTAGACATGCATCTATTGAAATGTGGCACCGGAGGTCCTTATTTTCTGATTTCCTTTTATCTAATTTCTAAATTTGGCTTTATAGTTTTTTTTTTTTTTTTTGACACGAGAAAGTTACATTTCTCTTACAAAAATTTCAAAATAAAGTTAAGTTAAAGTTATGAGCATTTACATTTGATAGAACAGAGCGGTTCCTTGCTGTAGCAACTAAGTAGCCACTCAAAGCATCAAAAAGTTACACACCAACAAGAACAATTGTTGAGATGGGAATATCTCTCTTATGGTACTAACAGCAGCAATGTGAAGCCAACCCCTGATAGGGTTCCAATTTTGACATACACATCAGCAGCACCTCTGTGCTGTTATATATATAGGTCTCATACATTTAGTGCAAATCTAGCTGAAAGGCAACGGAGTGATGTATTGAGTCCAAGGCCAAATCACAGTCAACATGTGATTGGGCAGGTAGCTTGTTTTTAAGAGCAAAATGGACTGTTATTGCATCATGATGTATTGTCCTTTAAGAGGTGTGCCTTCAGCTATTTCCTAAACTGAAGCAGGATTGGGGCAGCAATCCTAATAGATAGGGAGATGTTGTTTCAGATCCTAAGAGTCATCCCCTCAGCAAAGCGGCACAAGAATCCCAACAAAACACACTCTTATGGGTCAAACTTAGTTGAACAAAACTTTAAGGATAGAGGGAGCGGCATCACACTGTGACTCCCGATGAAATCACAGGGCAAGGGCATAGCTGATGGCAAACAAGGTAATCAGCAGATCTTTGGTCCAAAAGGTCCACTGTCCTTAAGCTGCTAAGTAAGAGAACTCAAAATCAGGTGCTCCAAGGTTCTTTGCAGGGAGGAGTAAATGAAACATACCAAGTGTTACCCTTCTCCTGCCATTACAATGCATCAGTTCACTTAATAAAGAATGTATTTCTCTAAATATTATATGTTATACTCAGTATGACGAAAACATATTTGCAAATAAATAAAGACCTTTTGTCATCATGACCACCTTTGAGAGAAAATCTATCCCCTCAATGTCTCAAAGGATTAGGAAATGTTATCAGAGACGGTGTCTCTGTCTTTATGGTAATAAATATAGGCCAACCACAAACTCCAAATAACCTGTAGAAGGGTGTGGCAGCAGCCTGCAAAAACATGTCAACACTCTGTTGTGTTTGTCTATGCAATCCTACTCCCCTTGGCATTGTCCTTAGGATCATCAATGGGATGCTATCAGATGTAACTGTATACTGCACCACCTCAGGGCCAAAGAATGAGGAGCTAACATGCATTCTCTAATGTACACTGCAAGAAAAGCCCAGCACTTCCAAAGCCAATAGAACTGATTTTAATGTCCTACCCCATGCAAACAGCATTTGTACATGCCAGTGTTTGCATACTTTAGCATGTTAAAGCCCTGGCAAAGCAAACAGGTTTAACTTTCATACAGTGTATGCACAGACCACCAACATTACAGGCATGTACCGAGAACATACGCTCAGGAAACATGTAGTCCAACATGCAGAAACAACTGAAATTAATACATAGGCACATTGAAACAGCATGTATACACACACCACATAGGTGCGCATACAGATGCCAAGGCACGTAGCATGTATGCATACAGTCTATGTGTTCATCAGACAGTTTGTTTGTTGCATATGGGGAATGTTGTGGGCTGACGCTGATGGATGCTTCAAACAAGCAGTGGCTAAATGAGCCAGGCTGATGGGGGCTGCCCCAAAATCCACTCCCTATCATTTATTCCATTGACTCTCCTCTTGGTTTATGGCAGAAGGCAAAGAAAGAGAGGGAGGAAGAAAGAGAGAAGGGGAGAGAGTGAGAGAGTGAGAGTGAGAGAGAGAGAGAGAGAGAGAGAGAGAGAGAGAAAAAGAATGAATACAGAGTGACAGAAAAATGAATATTTTTGTGACAGGGCTGCTTTTGGTTCTCTGTTCGACTAAGTAACATCTCAAGAAAAACAACTTTTAAAGAACTTTAAAACACGAATTTTCTAGTGCGATTACAAGAAATACAAAAATGAGCTATTTGTCACAAATCAGAAATATTTTGGCTGCAATCACGTTTGCTGTCCCAATCCTTTATGTTACACGTTTAACATGTAGGCTACGCTTTAGGCACATAAGGTAAACGTTAAGTCCATCGCTTGTGAAGAAGCAGATACACTGCTGAATCCCTTTAATTGACGCATAAGACCGATCATGAGACATCTGGGAGAAAAATGATAAACGTGCCCCAACTATGCTAAATATATGTTGAAGAATCGTTAGAAATAATTCATGAAAAGACTTGGGGCCTAATTACTATGTCGGTCAGACAAGCGTCCGACCGCCACTGTTGCGGAATGGAACCGCCTGACCGTAGGTCGTAGGTTCAACCAGCTGTATTTGGATTCACACATCCATTTTACAATTGCAGCTTGTGCGGTAGGCAGAAAAGGGCCACAGCACAAGCTACAATTGTAAACTGGATATTTTCAAACATCCCTACACCATGAGGTGCCTGCCACACAGTACAAGGATGTTTAGGGGCCCCCCAGGCCCCATAGAGAGGGGCCAGGGGGAAACATGGCCATGTTAGGGGCCCCTAAATGAACTTTCAACCTACCTATTAATGAAAGGCGGACCGCCATTAAAGAGCAAGTTGAAAGCGACATCGTAAATTAATCCCGACGACGAGCCAAGGATGGCTCCGCTATTATTATGGGATTACCTTTCTACCGGCCACCCTGACGGGCTCTGTGAGCCAGTCAGACACTGAGCGGAATACCCCCTGCGGGTTTCCCTCTGACCACCAGCATTGTAATATGGCGGTCGGAGAGAAACCATTGATTATGGGCGGAAAAACATCGACTAGCTGTCTGATAGCTTTCCGCCTGACAATCATAATCTGGCCCATAGTTACTGCATCATAAGAGCATTCAGATTAATTGTAGAGTAGATGGAAGCAAATACATTAAGTAATATGGGATCATAGGTTAACTTGTTTCACTTGCTTATCCAATGTGTATCAATCAAAAGACAACTGTGGCGCATTTAGGTGTTATAAGATTGTTAACCATTCTTATCAAAGTAAGGATGTGTGTGAAGTACAAACAAAATCTAATATGGGCTAGAGATATTTACGTGTAATATTGAAAAGATTCCTGTTTGAACTATGAAACATTTAGGGAAAAATCTCCGTACATGTACTAGTGCAAATTATTAGAAACAATATTAATAATTAAAGTTGTGAAATAATTTTACACGATGGTACTTTGAAAATGCAATAATATGTCATAGTTACACATGTTATTTACAACAAAACGAAAGCAAAAAAGTTGACATAAAATATATAGGACCCAAAGGATTCTGAATGAAATGCATAATTCCATTATTTTATATTCTGTATTTCATGAACCAAATTCAATTTAGGCCGGCATTTTCCTCACTTTGTTTGATGCTGTTCTCATGAAAAAGCTTCGCAAACTTGCAACACGAAGAGACACTTTGGCTCAGAGAAAGAGTTCCCATTCGCATACTAGGACTGTTTGTAACAATTGTGTTACTTTGGGAACATGTGCCCGGAAAAATTGACCTCTTGAACTCTCTTCATGTGCTTCTGCAAAAAGATCATTGTTTGGAAGCTATACGTACTAGATGGTTCGACAGCTTAGGGGATGATCACCACCTTTTTGCTATAATATGTGTCTTCTTCATGCTGCATGGCAATGACCCGTTACGAACTGACCAATGGACTGAGGGTCAGACTAGATGAGGTGACCCAGGAGGTGTCACCCTGAAACTTGAGGTTCGACTGAATTTCTTCAGGAGATTTGGTCTAGCTGTGACAATACTGTATTTGCATAGCTTAGTTTGGGAATCATATATATGAATCTAATTACGAGTTTGTAGGTCAGTTACCCAATTTCTCTTCCTCATTGGTTAACTGGATTGGGTACCCTATATTTGAACCCTGTCAGCACAATTCAAGATCCATCGGAGGACCAAGTACATGAACCCAAAGTGCAGTGCCAGGAGATAAAGGGCTAAAATAGTAAATGGGCTCAGTGGCGCTACTGCACTTGCACAAATATCCAAGTTCTTACCTCTTTTTGCATTTCTTTTGGAAAGAAGAAGATGGGAAGAGCCGTAAGCCCCACCACAGTGCCGGCCACAAGAAAGCCCATCCACCAGGCACCCACCCATCGAGGATCCTTTGGAGTGAGAACAATGTCAGCTACCAAAAAAATGAAACAACACATGTATTTAATTCATATATTGTACAGGTGAAGCTGCAAAACCGATCGATTACCGTTACTTTTCCATCCAGCCCACTGCACCGACTACAAGGACAATGTTGTTAACACTATGAACATGAGAAAAAGTTCAGAAAAGGGATATGTATACTTACAATAGCATCTTCAATTGGGAGAAAATGGTACCTGATTCGAGCGCACAGGAGAGAGAGACCCAGGAGACTGGCCCAGCACCTGAGAACTTCCTTCAGAATGAAGTGTAGGGCTCTTCAAAGGTCAGCTCTTTTAAACTCAGAACAGGGGTTTCTGACTCTAGTCATAGAGGGCCATTTCCATACCAGATTTTCATGACATTTAGATAAAAAAGACTCACACACAATGACACCTAATGGAACTATTTTACATACTCAAAGGTCATCCTGAAAATCTAGTACCGATCAGGCCCTCCTGACCACATGTTGGACGCCAGTGTCAGAGAAATTGGAAATTATGAGGAAATGAGCTGTAATGTACAACTCTAACAGGTTAGCCTTTCTAATGACTGTGCAGGCGCAAGGTATGTGCATGGTATTATGTGCTGCATGATGGCTGCAACATTTTTGAGCAGCTGGCTACAATAGATCAGAGAATGATAGATATATGCTGAGTGGTTTCCCAAAAAATTACTTGGAGAAAGTGAAAGTGCCCTAAAAGGGTGTGCAATCAAATCACAACCCTTAATGAAGGTTGTACTTCTGAATAAAAACACCAACCACATTGTGGTGCGAGAATATAGAGAACTGAATATCAAGGAAATAGCAAAAGGTAAGTGCATTTAGGAAAGTATAGATTTACTGTTCCTGACTCAACATCTATGTACCTTGAAGATAAATGTAATGCATAGGTATATCTAGAGTTAGGTATAGAAAATCTAGACATACTGTCAACATTTCTTTTAGGATATTTTGTTCTCAATATTCTATACCATCAATATTGTGGGTTCAGATTGCACACTCTTAACCTTGAGAGGGAGGGTTTCGGAAATTGGCTGATACCTATCTGCACTACTGGGAGTGTGTTGGCTATTGGCTTACACTATGGAAGGACTGAAAGCCCCCTCTGGTGCTCAGCACCAGAGGAATTCATTTTTTTTTGTATCAGTTGTTTTTTGAAGAGCTACCCAAGCAGTCTGGTCGTTTTTGTTTTTTTACTCCGATGACGATCAGCGCGCAGGGCGCACTGGCTTCATTGCAGTAAACGAGAAAGTAAAATGATCCGATGGTATTGTATTTCTTTCACTGAATCAGTGCTCAGGAGCTATCTCAGCCCTTCCAACACTGATTCTAAAGGGAGAGGTGTGTTTGGAAAGCGGAGAGTCTCCCCTTTCCAAACGTACCTCTGCCCAGTGGTTTCATGCTGGGGGATTGCCACAAGAGTAGGATCCCCAAGCAGGGGTTCACCCAATAGCCACAAGGGATGATCGAGCTGCTCCTTGGGCAAGGGCTTGTGCTCCCCATGGAAATTTACTTATAATGTAGTCATTCTGACCCCCCCAGGGGGGCAGATTGAGGCAATTGCCCTTGCCCTCCCTCCAGGGGGCAGAAAGAGCACTAGGCACCAGGGATTTATTTTAAAATAAAAATAGAGGGATGGGGCTGCCCAGAATGGGCAGCCCCATCCCCATACCTGTACCCCTAAAAAAACGAAACAGTGTGTTGGAGGTCACCAAATATTACTTTTTCAAAGCATCTATGGCAGTGTAAGTTGAAGGGATGGGACGTATTCTACTTAAAAAGGATTCTCATGAAATAAGAACAGCGCTTGAGGCTTGATGGCAGGTAGGGTCGTGCTAGGGTGACACTCACAGCCAGCTAGTCGGTGATGTGAGAAAGCAAGGAGGAAGAAGGAAGTAGCGGCCGCAGCACAGGGCTGTCAGAGCTGAGGCGGCTGACACAGAGCCACTGCAGGGCTGCAATGAGGCTGCTCTGATCACACAGGATTGAACAAGGGGGGAGAGGTAGAAAAGACTGCAATGTGCTTCACATTCCTGGTCTCACCTGGTATGGCAGCCCTGTCCCCCCACCCTTTGTTCCACCCGGTTCTGCCGCAGCTACACATTATTCTGGTTGATGGTAGAGCAGCTCAAACAGCTCAAACAGCCTGTGTTATACTGCACGGTTTTAAGAAAAGACCCAGTTAAGGCCAAAGATCCAGCTTGCAGTACCCGACCCCGGGGGGCCACAGAGACCAGCCATAGATATTGAAGGTGGAGACAGAGATATACTTCACAGCTGCATTTGCCCTGAGCACCTGAGCAACCTGAGTGTGTGAATAAGAAGCCCTGCAAGATCCTGTAATACCAGCTGGCAACCTCAGGGGTGACAATGATGATTCAAATGAGGTGATCCTGGTCCTTGGGCCTGGTTTTGGGGCTGCAGCTGCATGGAACTGGTGAACCAGTAACTAAGGTGCAAGAAGGGCACAGGAAGAGACGCTTTCAGCAGCCACAATAGCAGCCAGGGAGAGGCTGGGGCATATGGCATTGCCCCCCCATCATAGTAGAACTTGAAATGCCCTGAACCTGCAGAGGCAGCCCGTTTAGATTTAGGTTTGGCTAGCGACTGGGTTTGTGGTGTCCAATACCTCATCTCTAATCCTGGAACAGCAGACTCAAGGTCAAAGGAAAACAAGATGCAATAATTGATGAGATATACTTGACATTGTTTTCTTTGACCCCTGGAAAGAGCCTCATCTTGCCTACAACCCTGTGCAGTGAGCTCGTGCCGCCCTTGATCTTTTTGGGCTAAGCTGGAATATAGGGGAGGTGAGGCGGCGCTGTTGGCTGGAATGAAATTGAAAGACTGCTGGAAACATTTGCCCTCTACCATGCCTGTAGTCACAGTAGGACATTTGTGCAGTTTCCCCAGGGTTTTGGCTTGGGTCCCAGTAAGGTTTTAGTGTGGTTCTTGTCTGGTTGGAGACTGCCTGTTGAGAGGGCCTAGACTACAGCTCCCTAGACGTGCGTGGGTGGCTGGCATCAGGTCAGATTGACCTGCGTGACACTGTGCATAACACAGCTTAGGGCGGTGTTGTCTATTTCAATGTAAATTCTCTGACTTTGGCTTTCACTTTGTTTTATGATGAGTTCCAGAGGAATTCGGGGGGGCAGGTCATCATATTAACAAGAAGGGGGGTGGCAGAAGGGAAGATAGAAAGATACATCCACCTTCACTAACGATTTAGGAGCATATTAACAAGGGCTTTATCTCTGCTTTTTTGGCTTAAAAGCCAAAGAAGCAGAGATACAAATATCGCCCTATCAAAAACAGGGTGCTAACATGCAAAATCGCATGTTAGCACCCTTTTTCACTACGCTTCCCTTTGCATCACTAATGAGATGCAAAGTGGGCGTTCCAGTGCAAAATAATAGGAGAAATGTTGCTAAGCGACATTTCTCCTATGATCAAGCTTCACGCTAACCCTGTTAGAGACAAAATAGCAGCGCTAACCACGGTTAACGCTGCTTTTTTACGTCTGCTAATTTACAGATTTCGCCATGTAATCCAATGGGAGGTGGATTACATGGCTAAATCCACCATGGGCTATCAACAAGGTTCCCCCTCTCCTTGTAGTTTTATCCCTGCATTACCAGCGATAACCTCCCAAAATGCTGCTATCGCTGGATTTTTTATCGCCTAGGTGGTTAGCGTTGTTAATAACGCGATAACCAGGCGATATAATCCAGCGCCCTTAGCGTTAATTTTCCCTGTTCCTTGTTAATATGCCCCTTTGTAGGTGAAACTTTGATACTATCAGGGCCTTCTTCTGTTTTCAATCCGCCTCAATATCTATCTTTATCCCTCTTCCACATAAGCACTCTAAGATTACGGATTACTTAAAGTCAGCTGGCGACCGTCTTGCACCCCTGATGGGTGAATTAGGCATCATCCTTCCTGGCACTCCTGGTACACACTGTACAACACTGACTATCTCTGCCCAGGTTCATGCATCATCCGCAGACCACCAGGAGGGCAAATTATCATTTTTGGAGACTGCATTTGACCAATCACACTCTTTTCTATTGGAAGCAGAGACTGAGAATGTGGGAGATACCAAAGAGAGCAAATTATCAAACTTTTTGACTAATCTCAATAATAACACCACTGACCTCCTTATGGTATATCAGGTGACTTATCCAATTATGCGAAGCCCGTTTGATCAATTAACAGATTGGAATAATACCACAGGCAGTTTTACAATCACATGTCATTTGATCCCTTCTACCCATTATGTCAAACAAGCTAAACTTTTTGTCTAATAAAGCCTTGACTACCAGCCCAGTCATGGGTGAGACAAGCTACACCCCCTTAAATGAGCACCTCGAGACATGTGAAATAGGCTCTTAATGCCACTCCATCTTAATGCCTCTATAGGATGAATGTAATTCTTAAAACAAATCCCTCAGTAGCAAGACTGAAGAGAAATTCTCACCAAACGCAAGTGCTAACATTTGGAGAGCTTTACTCAACAACTTGGAGGCAATTTCCGCATCTTCATTTGATCACTCTGACAAACTTGATATGCTGGTGGATATTCTAAGTGCTTTGGCAACCCACATAGTGGGAATTGATACAAAACTGTCAGCTTTGAACAACATGATTACACAACTCTAGTCAGATCCAGCTGTTGCTTATCTCTCCTGCCCCTGTCCCAGTATGAGTGAATCTCTTGTTAGGATACCTCAAATATTGGACATTATCCTGGATTCATTGTTACCAAGCTCCAGTAGTTCTAATGCCCCAGGTGGGCATTAGAACATACTGGATTTTGAGAGGAGCCGTTGGCTCTGATTTTTGCAAGCATCTCCGCACACTCCTGGTAGCCATAACAGTGTACACAGAGGGATATAACCGTGAAGTTATTTTCTAAGTACATCAGGCTGAGAATGATACCACATGGATAAGAACCACGCAATTGTCTGCTCATCCATGAAACCCTGGCGGCCGACTGATAGGAAGCTCCTGTCGAGAGCTCCACGGCATAGGGATCGATTTATTGAGTAAATTCCAGAAGAAAAACACAAGCCCCCCATCGAGCCTCCACCCTTGGGCAGTTCAAGGAAGGAAACCTGCGACCATGCTGTCATGATTTTCAGTAAGGACCATGCAGTAGCCAGAGTTAGATTTAGAGAAGACTCCCTGGACCAGTTGGCACAAATCCTGCTGGGTGCCTTCCATGCCATTACCAGTGCTACAGTGCTACCTTCCAAGTACATCCTGTTAGCTCATGGAGGAGGAACAGGGATGTCTCTGCCACTTCCGTCCTTCTGTACTCCGGCGTTTAGCCCAAGCGGGGGTCAAAGAGGGTGAGGCAGCCATGCAGATGTGAGGGGGACCCTCCATGGCCCACCCTGCCTACATGTACGTAGATAGCCGCCAGCACCACTGCCCTGCTCTCCCCGTTCCACCCCAGAGAAAATAACAAGTGAATCCATGCTCTGCACCATTAAGGCAAACATGAGCTGGTACCAAATGCATGGGCCAAACCCTGTTGGCTTCTGGGAGAGGAACGGGAATGTCTCTGCCGCTCTCGTCAACCCGGGCCCCGGCCTCCACCTGGAGTAGGGGATTGAACAGTGTGAGGTGGCCATGCGGATGAGAGGAGAACCGCCTTCTTGGGGAATGACAGCAAATGTCCACCAGCACCACTTCCCTTGCTCTTATCTGCATGGGCCAACAGATGCCTGTCTAGTCTCCCAGATGCCGTCACCTGCTGGAATGGAGAACAATAAGATTGGAGTTGTCAAGTTGTAGGTGAACTCCGTTACACACCTGCGTGCGCTCAATTCTCCCCCAGCTGACTTTCGGGGGTGAGACCAGAGGCTGTATTACACATTATCACTGTTTGCGCCCCGGCGCGCCTTTCAGTATGTGCGTCAGGCTCAAACAGTGATAATGCACCCCATTATGGTGTATGCACTGTCCCCAGGGCAGCTGTGAACTCGTGCTGGCATGGGGCAGCGCATTCATGTGAAAACACGGAGCAGCCGCTCTGTGTTTTCACAGTGTTGATGGCACCCATCTGCACTTTAAAAGGGGATTAGAGATCCCCTTGCAGGTGGGTGCAGTCAGTGACTGCACCGGATTGCAAGGGGATGTCTGGGGGTCCATAGGACCTCTTTTACCCCCCTGCAGAGGGCCGCTGTCAGGAGGCGCACGGACAGTGCACCACCTTTTAAATGGTGCACTGGCAGTGCGCCTCCTAGGGGCTACTTTGACTCTGCGCCCACGTCTGTAATATGGCATGTGTGCAGTCAAAGGAATTCCCTCATTTAGATAGGATACGTCCCTATGCATGCAAATGAGGGAACACCCTCTGTTGATAGCGATGGCGTTTTAAGTGCGCCAGCTCGAATCGTAGGTTATGATCTTGTGTAACAAAAATACCCAGATATTTAAAGCCTACTGTGGTGATCGGTATTGGACAGCTTTTTATGGCCCTTACGGACAAATATGAGAGATTTACTCCAGTTTATGGAGTACCCAGAGTACCTGCCGAAGGTTGCAAAAATGTCTAGCACACAATTAAGTGACATTTTGGGAGAGGCAAGGAACAACAGGATGTCGTCCGCATACAGGGAGATACGATCCGCCCACGTAGCCGACCATCACAGCCCACATATCACTGGAGTCGTACAGATCCAGGCCGCGAGGGGCTCTAAGGCCAGAGCAAAGAGGAGGGGGGACAGCAGACACCCCTGTCGGCTCCCCCGGCCCAGGGCGAACACTTCAGATTTTTTATTATTCACCACCACCTGGGCTAGTGTAAAGGAGTATTTCCTATTGAATGAAGCTGGGACAAAACCCCATCTTTATTAGTACTGTGCACAAATATGGCCATTCAATGGTATCAAATGATATAGTGGCGTCCAGTGAGACTATGACTGCCGCCTCCTGGATTGTGTCCCACCTTCCTATCACACCATGTACCCTGCGTAGATTCAGTGCTGTATTGCGGTGGGGCATAAAGTCAGACTGGTTTGGTTGTACCAGCCCGCTTATTACTTTAATGAGCCGGTTCGCGAGGAGTTTTGCTTGGATTCTAGGTTTTGCATTTAGCAGGGAGGTAGGTCTATAGGATGCACAATCATGTTTAAGCTTGCCTTCCTTATGGATAGTGACCAGTGTTGCTATTCTCTGGTCCAGGGGAAGTTTCCCCACCCTTCTGCTCTCTTCGAACACTGCACGCAAGTATGGGGCTAGTTTGTCAGGCCGCAGTTTGTAGAGCTCAATAGGTAAACCGTTTGGACCTTGGGCCTTACCCAAGTGTAGGCTCCTGATCGCTTGTGCTATCTTGTCGTCCGTAAAGTCACTCTCTAATAGGCTCTGGTTGTCTGCCTGCAGGATAGTAAATGTTATGTCTTGCAGTAGTAGTTGGAGTCGTGATCAGTATGTAGTGTTCTTGTGCGATAGACTGGGCTATAGTGAGCGGCAAATTTGTCAACTATTTCCTGGGGGTCAGTGATGGTCCGTCCCGTCTCATCCCTCAACTCCTGCACCAGCCGACTTGCCAGCTTTTTCTTATCTAGCCATGCAATCAGTTTCCCAGATCATATATCCTGCCTTCTTGTTCCATGCCCATGGCTTTGGCCCCGTTAGTAGCTATTCCTTTATACTCGTCCCTCTTTAGTTTCAGGGTGTGTAATTTTTCAGGCATGACGCCCTCCCCAAGGTCCTCCTCCATCTGAAGCACTTCGTGTTCAATCTTAACTAGCTCCTTAATTTTAAAACAGAGATGCCATGGGTTAATGGGGGCGATTTACACCACTCTCTTTTGTCCCACGACTATTTGAACCCATATCGGGGAGTGGTCGGAGATACCATGGGTCAAGTGTCTGACTTCTTGTACGAGTATAATTTGAGAGGCGGGGACTAGGAGATAGTTCCAGATGGGAAAAACTGTTGTGGGCCCTGAATGAAAGGTGCGCTGGATGTGGTCTGGGTGAAATGCTCTCCAAGTGCCTTCTAGACCCAAGGCCTCCAGAAAGTCTGGGAGCCATTGGTTCTAGGGCCCGAGTTCTCAGGGTGGGTGCCTATCTAAGGTGCAGGAGACTACAGAATTGAAGTCCCCTCCCACTATTAGGAGCCCCTGTGGGAACGAAAGTAGTATGGAGCCCAAGTCTTTCAAGGTGTTTTTCTGTTAACCAGGTGGGACATAAATGGCCAAGAGCATAAGCGGGTTGCCCTCCCATAGTCCTGTGATCGCTATGTACCAACCCCATTCACCCTACCAGGTAGAGTGTTTGTTAAAGAGGAAGGAGTTTCTCAGCATTATGCCCACTCCCCTAGATCCAATGGTGAATCCTGAATGGGCCACTAAACTGTAACCCCACCTGTTCAATGCCTTACATGAATTGCCCACTAAGTGTGTCTCTTGAAGCAGGATCACATCTGTGGCCTTCCTCTTAATGTATTGTAGCACAACACAGCATTTGACCTTGTCCCCAAAGCAATTGACATTCCAACTCAGTATCTTAATGCTCTTTTCCCAATGTGTGCCCATTAGAACCTGTTGTGCCCGTGTATTCCTCTCTAGTGAAACATGATACACATTCCAATTCAACATAAACAGACACAAACTCAAATCCCCCAACTCTGTTGCCCCCCTCCCAGCTCCCCTGCACTCTGGGCTCATAACTGCCCATGTATTAAAAAGGAAATGCAGAGTGCCTGTTGCCCAACTGGCGAACTAAAAGTAGAAAAGTAGGGTGTGTGGTGCTCCATCCCCCGATCCCCCCCTCATACTTCTCTTGCAGTGTATTTCCCTGATAGGGGCTCAGTCTCAGGATCTCAGGCAGAGGAAGTTCAAGACAGTCCATCAGTTCGAAATGTTCTGAGTTGAAGTACCTATTGCCGTCCTTGATAAAGACAAAGGGGTCGATTAGGATCGCGGACGGACTTGAGTCCGTCCGCAACCCCTGAGGAGGAGGGAACGTCCGCATGGGCTGCGGCGTTCCCTCCGATCAAATTAGGATGTGACCGCCAGGGTGGCGGTCACATCCTCTATCTCTAACATTGCGGCGGGTGCAGCTTCAAGCTGCACCCGCCACAATGTAAAAAATCCATGCACAGCATTTGCGTGCACAAAGCGGCAGGCACCGCGCGGTGCCTGCTGCATTGTGCGCGCAAATGCAGGGGGGTACCATAGGTACCCCCCATGTGCACCCCCCACCCCACCTTCACCCAGGGGGCCCGCAACGGGCCCCCGAAGTGAAGGTCCGTATGCTTTTCCACGGCGGTAAAGCCGCCGCGGAAAAGCATATATTTTCAGACATCCTAATATGCCTGGCGGTGTCTGATAGACACCACCAGACATGTTAGTGCTTTTCCGCCGCGGTCGCCTTCCGACCGCGGCGGAAAAGCGGCGGACAGATTATCAGACCCACCAGCCATCCTAATTTGGCGGTGGGTCTTTGGAGTCTCCGCCGCGGTTTTTCCGCATCCTCCAGGCCGGCGGACACTTCCGCCGGCCCGGAGGATGAGGAAAAACCGCCATCCTAATCGGCCCCAAAGTTTGCCGGGGAGATGGTTCCATAGCTCCGACGAGCTATTCTGTGTTTTGTGCTTAAGCTCTGCCTGTCAAGCATCTTAGTGAGAATTTTGTTCACTGGCCACTCTCCACCCCTCAAGCCACTCAGAAGCCGCCTTCGCAGAGTCAAAGAACCAGGCTTTACCATCAGCTTCTATCCGGAGCAGAGCCGGGAACAGCATTGCATATTTCACTTCCTTGTCTCTGAGCTGCTGTTTGATGGCCATAAAGGATCACCGCTGTTTCTGAACCGCTTGTGTGAAGTCAGGGAAGAAGGCAATCTCTGCGTTTTTGTAGCGAAACGGAGGAACTCCCCTGGCATTGTGTAATATGGCGTCCCTGTAACAAAAATTGAGCAGTCTGGCCAGTATTGGATGGGGAGGGTGCACCAGGTGTCGGCCACCCTCTAAGGACTCTGAGGGCCCTTTAGATGAAAAAGAACTTTGACAAGCCTTTGCATTGCAGGTGATTCAGGATGAGGTCCTTGACAAATAGATCCTTGGCCAGTCCTTCCGCCTTTTCCGGGACCCCTAGGATGCCGATGTTATTGCGCCTGGTGCATCCTTCATAATCGTCCAGCTTACTTTCAGCAAATTTCCAAAAGGTGTGTAAGTCACAAATTTTACTTTGTAGGTGTGAGGTATCTTCGACGAGGCTTGGCATTGTGATCTCTGTTTGTTTAACTTTTTCTCTAAGTTTTGTAAGGTCTGCTCACTTCCGTAGAGATTGAGTCCATCTTTTGCACTAGTGACGTTCTGACTCCGGTTATCACCTCGATAACGTCTTTTAAAATTAATTCTGGGGTTGTCCCCTCCGCTCCCCCCATTGATTTGTCTTTGAGCTGCTGGTCTTGAGGCACCGCCTTAGGGAGTGTGTAGCGATCCAGTTTGTTTTGCAGGGTGACTTTCGGGCCCTTCCACCCGACATCTCGGATCGTTCTAACCTGGACACCGGTGAATTGTTGACCGGTTTGGCGCTGGGATGGGGTCTGCCTTCTCGCGCCGTCGGGCTGATGTAGGAGTGCGTACTGATGGACCCCTGTCACCTCTGGGTCTCACCTGGGCGTGTGGCGCCAGCGGTGCAGCCGGTGCACCTCCGCTGTATCTCTGCCAGTGGTTACTGGATGGCGGGAATGGAGCGCTTCCCCCATCCTAATGCCAAGGTAATCGTCTCTCCAGGCATCCCCACTTGTGTGTCTCCCCTTCCACTAGTGATCAAGGGGCCTGTCTCATCCCCGGAAAGAATCAGGTGCAGGCGGCGCTCCACCCCTGCCAGCCGGAGTCAGGGCGGAACCTCAATTTGTCAGCCTCACAGGTCTCATCTCGGGCCGACTGGAATTCCCTCAGTCTCTCCACTGTAAGTATGTAGCCCCAGTGGTTTCAGCAACCGTCCCCTAACTGGGGCGGCGCTTCTGGCCTCTTGTTAGTCCCAGGGCCCCAGCTGTTTGGCGGCTAGCCTCTCCCAGCACCTTTATACTGGTGCATCACCACTCGATAGGCCTCACCTCCGTGATCTGTAATCTGGTGCTGGCGGTGATTCCTATGACTCTTGTTGTCCCCGGAGAGGCATTGCTCCGAGTCTTGGGGATCCCTTGTTGAGGCGGCTTGACCAACTCCGGTGCAGGCCCAAGCACCGGGGGTCACATTTGGCGCTGTCCGTTGCACGTCCCGGCACCACAGCCCCTCCGGCTCTGCTCCTGAGAAGGCCCATACCGGCAGCTGCTGTATCCCAAACCCCCTGCTTCTCTCAGGCTCGGGACTTGGATCGTCTGGGTGTGTGTACCCTCTGATAGTTGGAACCCGCCTCAGGGTGCGGATTTTGGTAGCGGGTATACAGGAGGAGATCAGTTACTCCGGAGCTCCTTTACAGTGCAGCCATTGCGCTATGCTGCGTAGCCACGCCACCCAGTCAGCTGCATTTTTGGCCGTTTCCTGTCATGAGCACTAGTCCTGCCCACAACAGTGAAGTGCCATTATTATTGGAAGACTTAGGGGCACTAGTCCTACCCACAACAGCGAAATACCATTATTATTGGAAGACTTAGGGGAATGCTAGGTGGAATAAGGTTTGGGGCTCCCCACAGATTCTAGAACTTTCCACCACAGAAATGGGAGGAAAATATGTTTTTTAGTCAAAGTTTGACGTTTATAGGGATTCTGGGAAAAGCAATCTAGTGAGAGCCATGCAAGTCACTCCATCCTGGATTCCCCTAGATGTCTCATTTTTAAAATGTACAGGTTTGCTAGGTTTCGCTATGTGCCAGCTCAGCTAGGGCTCAAAATCCACAGCAACCCACTTTGCATAAAAAAGGTCAGTTTTGATTGAAAAAATTTGATGTATCCATATTATGTTTTGGGCCATTTCCTGTCCCGGGCACTAGGCCTACCAACACCATTTTATTAGGAAGACTTAGGGGAATGCTGGGTGAAAGTACATTTGTGGCTCCCACAGCTTCCAGAACTTTCCCTCACTGAAATGTGAGGTAAGGTTGTTTTTTAGTCAAAGTTTGAGGTTTGCATGGGATCCTGGGGAAACAACCTGGCCACACAAGTCACACAAGTCACCCATCCTGGATTCCCCTAGGTATCTAGTTTTAAAAAATGTACAAGGTGTGCTAGGTTTCCTTAGGTGCCAGCTGAATCAGGGCCCACAGTCCACAGCTACCCACTTTGCAAAAAAACGGGTCAGTCTGAGTGAAAAAATGTGATGTATCCATGTTGCATTTTGGACAGTATCTTGTCGGTGGCACTAGACCTACCTGCACAAATGAGGTACTGTTTTTATTACAATACATGGGGATGCATAGAACAGTAGGATATTTGTTATAACCAATTGGATTTCGCTGCATTGGTGCCTTCCAAATGTAATCCAGTGTGCAAGAAATAAGACATTTAAAAACAAAACCAGTCTAACTCATATGCTCCTACGGGTACCCACACATTCAAAGATGTACAAATAACCACTGCTCTTAAATTCAATATGTTATGCTTATTTCAGAAATACATAGGATACTTTGATACCTATTTTTCACTCTACATATTTCACAATATGAATTGGTCTACACTCAGTAGACAATACAAAACCATTGCACGGTGGAGGTCATTTGTTGGCCCTTGGTACCCCGGGTTCTTGGGGAACCTGCAAACCTCATATATGCCTAGAACCAAAAGGGCCTAGCAAACATAATGGCACATTGCTTTTGTAAATCGGCCATCATGACAAAAAGTTGCAGATGCCACAAATGACAGTTTTCTCCTTCTCGTTTTCAATGTGTCTTTATTTCAACACTTGCTTTATTTGGAAAAATATTGAGGGATCTACAATTATGACCCCTTGTTGAGTTTGTTAAGTTTTCAGCGGTGAGCAGTCAAAATATCGATTTTTTTACATCGACCTACACTAAAATCGAGTTTTTAATATTGTAGGGACAGAATATCAATGTCAAGAATATCGTTGACCAGAATATCGACCTCAAGGTAAGTTATATATATTTTTTTATATCGAAGTAAGTAATATCAAAGTTAGTAATATCGAAGTAAGTAATATCGTTAGCAAAAATATTGTTGTTAATAATATCGAAATTTATATTAGTGGTGTGCATTTTAGTTTGTATTGTATATGTATGTTTACCGTTTTTTGTAATGTATTTTTATAATTTTTTTATATATGTATTACATGTTTAAAAATTAGTAATTTTTTCAAGTACATTTTGCGTTTGAGTATCAGTGTGGGTTGTGGGTTTATAGGGAATAGTGTGGGAAGTAATTTAATTATAATGAATTAATTAATGTTTTATTGATTGTTATCGAATATTAATTTAATTATAATTAATTATTAATTGATAACACAGTTTTATTAATTGATTAATTGATCATTACATTAATTATAATTAATGTATTATTATTTTTTATGTTTTGGTATTGTTATTTAATTTATTGATAATTTATTATTAATTGATAATTAATTTTTATTAATTGATTAATTGACAATTCAAATATTTGTGTTTTTTATGTGCAGGGGTTGTGTGTTTATGGGGGAATAAGGTTGGAAGTAATTTAATTTTATTTAAGTAAATATTAATTTAATATTATTGGTATTTATTATTAATGTTTTAGTTAATGAATTTTGTATATGTTATTTATTTTATAAAAACTGTTTAATTAATATGTATGTTAATTTAACCCCTACGCTATCCTACATTTTCCACACTGTTACATTCCTTGGTATTTGAATATTAATTTTAACCCCTACGCTATCTAACACTTACCCTTCTGTTGCGCTCACTGGATGGGATTAGTATTAGCATTAGACCGGCTGACACCGGCAGAACTACGAGGTGGTAACTGAATGATGGCGCCTGGACCCGGGGCCATATCTTGCAGACCCGCCAGTTGATCGATGGGCTAGCGGGAGGTTTTTAAGCAGTCAATGTTGTTTAATACCATTGCGGAGCGGCACTCCCGGGTTGCTAGGTGTGGTGGAGTATTGAACCAGTGTTGCAGTGGTCGGTCGCCTCAGCGGCCACCCGGACCCGGTTTCGAGGTTCCCCCCCCCTGGGGAGCCACGAGAGTCACCCGCGCCGCTTGATATATAACTTCAAGGACTTTAGCCCCGAACCGACATGTTCAGGGATGCGAGGATGATTGCTCATGATACTGGCGCCTGGGTATGAGCATTAGCCAGTTAACCATTCAACGTCCTGCCATTACGCGTACTCAAGGCAGGGAATAGCCCGTCCCCGTATTCACCACCGAGAGGGGGCTGCCCCCCCGCCCCTCTTTTCTTCTTTTCTATTCCTCATAGGACATCAAGATCAACGTGTCCTCAAGCCGAGGTTTTGGTGACAGGACCCGCTCCATCACAGAGACGGGTGAGTCACACAATGGGGTTGATTCCGATCCGGTAAAATGCGCTCCGAATCGTCGTACGGAGCGTTTTTTCCCCGTACGAATCGTACCCGTAAACGTCCCGTACGTACGACAAAGTACGATCCGTACCAGGAGCCGAACTCCGTACGAGTCGTACAGGACTCCGTACGACTCAAATCTCCGTACGAGTCTCACTCGGAACCCGCTGTACACGACATCACTACTGTTCGCGGCTGGTTTTTACGACCCAGCAAGTACGATTCGTGTCGGGTACGCACCGTACGACCCTTTTCCTACGGGAGCCGAAAACAGTCGTAAACGCAGAGTTCGCGCCGAAACAGGTACGGAACGCCCCCCCCCGGGTACGGCACGTACCCCCCATGATCGCAGTACCCCTGTGATCATGCGGGGTACGTGCCGTACACCCAGCGTACATGGGCTGAGCCATATGATGAAGCATGACACCTAGCTTGCTGGGTGTGTGAGGCCCTTAAATTCTGAATAGGAGGATCCCCCTCCGGTGTGTCTTCATTCACTTTTTTCATTGTCTACTGTCCCATTTAATATTTTTTACCTAGGGGAACTATGCATCACTTTTGTTGAACAGTATGCTATTAGGGCATATGCACTGGACCCCGTTAATATTAGCCCTAACTAGTCCCTCTTTTTTGATCATAATAGTAATTTTTACCCCTACGCTAACCAGAACTTTCCCTACTGTTGCACTCACTGGAGTGGGAATAGTCATTTTTACCCCGATGCTATCCAACACTTTCCCTACTGTTGTACTCACTGGAGTGGGAATAGTAATGTTTACCCCTATGCTATCCAACATTTTCCCTACTGTTGCACTCACTGGAGTGGGAATAGTAATTTTAACCCCTGCGCTATCCAACATTTTCCCTACTGTTGCACTCCCTGGAGTGGGAATAGTAATTTTAACCCCTACGGTATCCAAGACTTTCCCTACTGTTGCACTCACTGGAGTGGGAACAATAAATGTAACCCCTACGCTATCCAACACTTTCCCTACTGTTGCACTCCCTGGAGTGGGAATCGTAATTTAAACCTCAATGCTATCCAACACTTTCTCTACTGTAGCACTCATTGGAGTGGGAATAGTAATTTTTACCCTAACGCTATCCAACACTTTTAATAGTTTTAATTTGTTATATATATTTTTTTAATTTTTATTTATAATATATTTTTATGTGTATAGATGTATTTCTAATGTATATTTTTTTTAAATCATACGTTATTAAAATAATTATTAAAAATTATTAGTAAGTAGGTATATACATTATATATGATATGAAATATTATATATTATATGAATATGTTTAATTAAATTTTACATTATACGTATTATTTATAATTTTTAAACATTTTAAATTATTTTTAACTATGTTTATTTTAATTGTATGTATTATTTACTTTATTTTACTATATTTTTTCAACTTAAATAAAAAACGTTATTTTTAACAACGATATTGTTGACATTGATTGTTTTTTTTCGATATGTTTTGTACTTACCATAATGTAGATAGGATTTCGATATTCTTGACTTCGATATTCTTGCTTCGATATTTTTGTAGGTCAATATTCTGACCTTCGATATTTTGTCAGTGATTGGTTTCAGCAATTTATATTTCTGGATCAACCATGGGTTTTACACTGGTTTCGATCACAAACTTATAGTAGGTTGGAAGCACAAAAAATAGGAAAATAGGCTGCTTTTGAAAAGTGCCAAAATTCAGCTCTGCATGTTCCTGAACATTGGGAAGATGGTGATATTATCACAGTAAACCGTTTGGTGATTCCATTTTAATGAAAAAAACAGACACTTTTATCCAGAGCATTTTTCCCCTATTTTTCCACAAACACTCTGTGTTTAGCCATATTTTGGCCATTTTCTCGGTCCCCACCCAGAGAATTGACAAACCCTGGGTACCTTTAAAATCCCCAGGATATTGGAAAAAATGACTCAAATATGTTGTGGATACCTTATGTGGACAAAAGGTTATGGCGGCCTAAGCACTAACTACCCCCAAATAGCCAAAAAGTGCTTAGGACGGGGGGGGGGGGGAGGGTTGAAGGCCCATCAGCTGAGAAGTTAATGAATGGCGACTCCATTGCTACGTGTACACGTGCAAGAAAAGTTTTTCTTTGTTAACTGATGTGCTAGAGAGTCTCCCTGTATTTTATTTACAAAAGAAAACATTGATGTTTCTGTTCATTGTGCTTTTGGTGGTTTGAAATAATGTTTAATTTAAGAAAGAAACCTATAAATAAGTATACCTTAAACAATATTGAATTGATAGGATTGGATTTCTCTCCTTCAACCCAGTGGTGTGAAGTTAAAAATATACTCTGTATAAGAAGAAATGTCAGTCATAGTTCCAGGGAATTTGATAAATGCAGATGAGCGAGTTTCTGACGTAGGATATAGAATTAGGAACCAATCCAAGAGCAAACAACACTTATGTTTCTCTTATTTCAAAATAACTCGTCATATCTAAGAACTTCCCCGACATTCAATTTATTTATTTATTTTGACCTCATCACGTTGTTCTGTACAAATGGCATGCATCACAATTCTTTTACCAAACAAAGATCCAGTGAAGTACCTTGTAGATAATGAAAACGCCAGCACAAGCAGTCAACCTACCTGCTGGGAGTTTGTCTATGTCCACATAATAGCGCAAAATGGCGGATCCCAACATGAAGGCGGCCCCAGGGCCCATGAAAGCCACAGCGTAGAGTATACCTTAAAAAACAAAACATTTGACTATTAATTTCTACAGAGATTTCAGAAGTAGATTAGGTTTAGATTAACATAGACAAACTGGCAATGAAACACTCATACTGAAGCATATAGTACAATTAGATTTTGATATCACAAGGATTTACATTGTGGCAGTGCTGAGTGTTACTTATGTTTTAACTTGGACCTTGTGGGTGAACTTTGGGGGAATATAGAATGTAATAGCGGACTCTACTTGATAGTTGAAGTGCAAGGGTGTTAAATTTCTCCTTGCCTGCTACTGTTTAAGGAATACACTAGTCCTTTGTAGTCACACCTTAGTAAGTGTGTCTTTGTGCAGTTGGAGACAGGAGCAAACAACACTCTTGAAGCAGATTGCAGAGCACTACATGTGGCAGCATGCAAAGTTTGCATCCATCATCGTGGTGGTGGCATCTCCAATTAATACTCAAATTGTGCTTACAAGCATTGCTGGTGCAAAGAATAGCGCAATTGACTGTGGAAAGTTTCACAATATGAGGAGAGTGAAGTAGGGAGCTGTAATGCTGAAGCCCTCCTTTGGACTCAATGTTAGTCAACCTTTCAGGAACCAACTTATGATTGGTGAATGTGCTGTTCAGGCAGGGTTTTCCTGATAACATTAAGAATTATAGAAGCGTAACAGTGAATTAAGGGGATGTTTTTCACCACAGGGGTCTGAGTGACATCAAATAGACAACAAGAGTGAATAGTGGAGAAAAGGACCTGGGTTTGGAGAGGTGAGGGTCTCTAGAGCAGAGCAGAGTGAGCTATAGAGCAACCGCTCACATCGCCATCTTGGACACGCCCCCCTTGTCAATGTATTTTAGACATTTTGTACAGCAGCGCAGCTGTTGTGTAGCATGGCTTAAAGTTATGAAACATAGCGCTATACTGCATTACAGTGCTATGAAAAAAGGACTATGAGGCGGCAGCAGTGGCCTCGTCATACCCTATTTTTTTCTTTCAGCCATGCTGCACAGCAGCGTGGCTGTACAGCATGGCTAAAAGACATTAACAAAGCCTATCTAGTTCTCGCATATGCAAGACCTATTGGCTTTGCCATTGCTTGTTGAAAATTGAACATGCTATTATTTTGTCTCCAAGCATCCACTTGTCAGTTTTTGAAAAAACATAAATAAATGTGATTCACTCGAAGGCATAAAAGTATATTTGATTAAAAATAAGATTTGTGTCCCAAATACAAGCTTTTGATTTTTAGTGCATTCACATTTGGTCCCTGAACATCAATATTTCATCACTCACCTGTGCACTACAGCCGCACATGTACCTATCCTGGCCTGCATGCCCAAGCATCACTATCTCTATCAGGAAAGGAGTCTAAATTGATATCATGCCACTGATGACCACATATATTGTGGGCATCAAATGCCATGACTGCCCAGCGATCAAGGGCCTAACTGCCAGGACGGTGCGCAACTCTGCGGGACACAGTCAAGGACTTAGGCAAGGACTAGTAGCTGGGTAGAAAAAGTAAGCAAAAAGAGTACGGCACTGCCCAGGATCACACAGGCAGTCTGAGGAGAAAAGAGAACCAAAGGGGAAGCCTGCACAAGGGAACAAGATGTGGAGTAGCATATTTTTACTGTACCCTTTTACATTGATAAGGCCACATATATGTGTGTACCTTTGGCCTTATGTATTTGCGAGATTAAATAATTATCAATACACTAGGTGCACTAGTATAGATAGTGCAGTAATGGTGTGCTATACCATGAGTGTTTGTGTGCATTAATTCATTTGTTCCTTTACAGACACAACTGGATTGCTGATAATCTTTATCTATAGGCTAAGATTGTACAGGGGTGAGTTAAAAGGCATTTCAATGAAGTGCATTGACCAAGAGTTGAATGAATCATGCGTGTGTTGATGTTATGCCTAAAACGTGACCAGTTTTTGTTTCAATTAATAAAAGTGTATGCATGTGTGAATGTACAATATATATATGAATAATGGGCATGTTATTGATAAATTTACAGATTTATTTATTTATTTATTTATTTTATTTTATTTATTTCAAGAGTTTTATATAGCGCTGGCTAGACCCGGAGGTATCAGAGCACTTTATATGAGGTTCAACAAAATTACGAGATTACATCAGTTTCAATTTACAACAGTTGCTAGAAAAACAATTACAAGAGCATCGAAGACGAGATAAGGGGAGTGTAGAGGGGAAGGGGGTAAGGGTAAAGGGGTGGGGGGGGAGATAGAGCAGAAAGACGAAGGAAGGTCTGCCCAAAGTCCGGCTGGGTAGGTGACGGTCGAGGGAGAAGTCCCAAAACCCATCTCCTCTATAGCTATCAGGTAGCTCCACTGGGCTTTGGCCTAATAGCTGGGTCTCAAGGGAAACATTAAAAGAATATGGAGGACAAAATAATGGAGCGTAAAGGGGAGGGTGAGAGAAGGGAGGATAGGTGAAGAGACAACAAGGAGAGACAAAAAGATGTCTGTCTAAAGGCCGACTGGGTAGGTGACGACCAAGGAGGGAGTCCAAGGCCCATCTCCCCTATAGCTAAACCAGGTAGCTCCATCGGGCAACAGACAGAATAGTTCAGTCTCAATACATTGAGAGAGGAGAGAAGTAGAGATATAAATAGAGGGAGGAAGCGGGAAGAGACGACAGGAGAGACGAAAAGGAAGTCTGGCTAAAGACCGACTGGGTAGGTGACGTCCAAGGCGGGAATCCCCGACCTGTCTCCCCTATAGCTAAACCAGGTAGCTCCATCGGGCAACAGACAAAATAGCTAGCTCTCAAATGACGCAGGAAATTCACAGGTAAACAGGGTGGGGGCTAGGGCAAGGACAGGTGAGGGCAGAGGTTAGTGGTAGGGAAGAGAAGAGGAGTGGAGCAGGGAGGGGTAGGGGGTAGGTAGTTCAGTAAAAAGTTCCCATGGAAGTTGTCCCCTCAGGTTGGTTGTGTCATAGAGAGGCTGGAAGGGATTGGAGAGTTGCTGGAGCAAAGAATATCTCAAGGGTTCATTGTCGTTGAAAGAGTCTCAGACCTTGGTCAGGAAGTTGTTTCTCTTTAAACATCGGGTCATTGTACGAAAAACACCCGTCAGATGTAGGGGATCTCCAAAAGTCGGGGGTCGACCATCTTGGGGCCAGGGACATTGTAGTGGTGTAGTGAGGCTCCGATTATAGATATGCGCGCTTGTTTCCGGAATTCCAGGTCACACTTGAACATATAGAGAACGTAGGAGGCCTTGCTCTTATCGTTGGGGGCCCCGGGGCTCTGCGAGCCCTAGTAGACATAGATGGAGGGGGCCGTGGGTTGTGCAGTGGTGGCCATTTTGAGGACAGGCATCGGTGGACTTGTAGAGCAAGGCTCTGTTGGGGGCTTGCGCCCTCGTACCTTCACAAAAGAGCGGTCCTTGTCCCGGTGAAGACGCTCATCAGGACAGGTGAATCTTGCATAGATTTGTCCATCCGACGTGAGGCTGGTCCGGGAGTGCTGCACTGCATATCGTCCTGGGCGCCGCCATTTTGTTGCTCCCTACAAGCGCGTTTGGATATGGGGCACACACCAGCATTACCTTGCTCATGCTGTTTTTCAGGCTGATTTCGTGCTTGCGGAGCGCGGCATCTTCCAATCGCCACCTTACGAGTAACGCCGCAGGTTTTCACGTCTCGTTGTAACCCCACATTCGTCCCAATTCCTCTGCATATCAGGGCGTCGCAATTTTGCGTCCTCCCGGCTCCGTCCCGCACCCGGCCGTCAAACTCGTTTTTGCCGCATTAGACCCTCACTAGCAGGTAAGTGAACATCGCATATTATAGCCCAGGCATTCCGATGGTCATTTCAGTGGGCTGCAGCTGGATCAGAGTCCGCAAAACGCTGGAAATCGGCGCAGATTTAACCTGACCGGCGGAGCACCTCCCACCAGAATGTTTCTATCTGCTGCACAATGTACATGCTTTTTGAAGTAACCTGCTAATTTAGCTTGATTGTGGGCCTTAAGCTTACAGTTCGGACATTTACCATTGTCAGTAAAAGCTGTTTTTGAAATGTTTTCCATCTTTCACAGGGCAGACTGAAGCATTCTTAACTAGTAAAGAAACATTGTATTATTAAGATAGTGAGGCAAGGAAGAACTGGCAAGGTCAATTACTTTTAATAGAGAACAAGGCAGTGCTACCAGATGGCCATATCTGCAGAAGGGAGGACTTCAAGGACGTCTCAGAAGCAGAGACTGGAAGATGGGATTATCATACCAGGTGCTAAGCCTCTTCATGGGAAATTGAAATAACAAGGTTGAATGATGTTACGTCATGTGTTTCAAACTTTCCGTGTGTTTCTTATTAGTGAACTCACCTTGAAGTAAGACATTTACCTTTAGACTTTGAGAGATACAGAACCTTCCTGACTTCTGATTGTGTGGCTTCATGCTACACGTGATTTCAGCTTACAGGACTTCTAATGAGGATCTTATGCTGACACCTTTTCTTGCTTTTGGATCAATAGAGTTTTTTCTATTCTTAGCGTAGTGTAGGAATAGGAAGACACTGAAAATCTTTTCCATGTATGGTGAGAAGGATCGAAACCATTCGTCCACCCACCAGATTTTATTTTGACTCTTTTGCATTGCAATCATAGAGATGTTGTTAAGGACCAATATTTTACATCAATTTGGTCTTCCCCTAATAATGTTGTATGTCTACTGTATGTTTTTGTGATTGAATTTTCAATAAATTATTTTCTAACTTTAAGATACAGATACAGACTTTCAGTGTGGGGTCAGATTGGTGACACTGTCTCTGAGATTTAAAATTGCAAGTAACCCCTTTTCCTCTTGGGCTACAACAAAGGTCCATTGACCTGAGAAAATCAAAAAGGATTGGCCCAGAGCATTCTCAATGGTTAAGACACAGAAAGGACAGTCACTCAAGAGGTGATTTAGCCTTCAGAATATCTAACCCTCAGGGCTGATGTGCAAGGCAAACATAACAACATTAACAATGAAGGGAATGTGGGGTAAAGCAATCGGGAGCTTCACACAGTAGGACTGAAGTTAAAAAAGTTCCTCACCCATAATTGCTGTTACAGATACTGACTGCAAATAACCACATATAGGATTTATATGCAAAGGCAGGGTCTGTGAAGCTGATACCTATGTTGATGTTATAAAAGTAACTCAAAAACAATACTCACAGTGAACAAGAAACACCACCTAGGCTGTCAGCTGAGCCCACAGATCCTGGTGATCATACAGGAACATGCATGGAGTTAACAGCAAGGGGATAGAACTAAAAACACAGCCAATATAGACAATGAGCTAGCAAGGAGGAGTGCTTAACAGGAAAAGAGTGGAAACAAAGGGCACACTTGGCAGAAAGCAATTAACACATATACATGGAAACTAGAATAGGAATAGGAAAAAAGCAAACTAGGAACTAGAACAAAGGTAATGGGAAGGAAAGCAGGGACTGGGAAAGGGAAATACAAGAGAGAGAGGCTTCAAGGGTGCACTATATAGTACTGGTTCAGAAATCAAGGAAACAAGGCATAACTAAGGTTCAGGAGTCAAGGTAGCACTGAAGGCAGTGCTAGTTCAGGAACAAGGAATAGCTACAGCATAGGAATCAAGGAGTCAAGAGAGCACTGCAGGCAGTGCTAGTACAGGAACAAGGAATAGCTGCAGCTCAGGAAACAAGGTATCAAGGTAGCACTGAAGGCAGTGCTAACTCAGTAACAAGGATTCAAGGTATAACTATAGTTTAGGAACTCAGGAAACAAGAATATCAAAAGCTCAGGAAACATGGGCGGTCTCACAGGACCACAGCTATAGTGGTGAACACTAGACTGAAGGGAGCTGGGGCTTAAAAGAGATCACACTAAACACATGCATGAGGTGTGAACAGGCTAGCATCAGCCAGCCACATGTGTGCTGTATTCCTCCACCATCTTTGTCATGCAGGGGATGAGATGATAGGAAGACAGTTCAAAGGGTGTATGCAATATGCATTACAATGAAAAGAAAAAGGAGTCACTGTAAATTTGAGACCAAACGGGTATTATTCACCATTTAGAAAGCTAGGCAGGTCTTTTGCAAAATCATACAGTTAAACAGCACTGTATACAATAAATGGGGTGACAACCCGGTGGCACTTGGTGCAAGTGATATATACATGAATATGTACAGTGAATAGTGACGGTGGTGCAAGTGCAGGGGTGAAAACAGCGTGGTCGGCGCGAAGTGACAGTGAAAAATACACAGAGTAATGGCTCCAGGGATTTAAGTAATAATCACTTAAAACAAGATTCAATTCCAGGAGTACAAAACAGGTAGGGCGCCATAAAATTAGGCTGTGTGGTCGACGGCGTTTCGATCCTCATCAATCGGGATCATCATCAGGACGGGGTTGTCGGGGAAAGAACACAGTGCTGTGGGGTAAGAGAGGACGAGTCAGGGAAGAACCTAAGGACTGACGGACGCGCGAGTGGCTAGCAGTAGGTAAGCTGCTGACTGGGATACGGCTAGGATTGCAGGTGGGCAACTAGGGCCGCTGTGGGAGATGCCAGGGTTCTAAGTAGGTTTATGGGTGGGCTGGAGCAGTGCGGCACGCGGCTGGCGACAGGACCTAGGAGTGGCGCTAAGGGAGACGCTGCAATTGAAGGGAATAATGGGAGACGCTGCAGGTACAGGGATTCTGAGCAAGCTGTCTGGGGTCTCTGGTGGGTAGCAGAGGGCTAGCGTTAAATTCCGGGTTGGCGCTGCGGAGGGAGACTGGAAGATAAGCGCGGGCGCTAAACCAGCAAACTTTCTGCGGTCTCTGATGGGTGGCAGAGGGCTAGCATTAAACCCGGGACTGGCGCTGCAGAGGAGGTCTAGAAGGTAAACGCGGGAGCTGTGCGGGAGGCAAAGAAGCAATAGCTTAATGCATGGCTCTTTTGTGGATGAACGGTAAACTTACAGATCCGCTGCTGTCAAAGTCGTGCAGTTGGAGGGGCTGGAAGCTAGGATCCGGAGCTGCACAAAAAGGTGTTTTGGTATTACAGAAGGCGGTAGATTGAGGAAAAATAAGTCGAGCCAAGGTGGCTTTGAATTTACCTGAATGCAGGGGAGACTTGAGTTGGCGGTGGAGATCTGCGTCTGGGAGAGGGAAAAGGGGGTCATTAACCACCAAGAAACTCTGGGAATGGAGTCGCGAACGGAGGTGGCGGGTGGGTGTACAAAGTGGCTTACCTGAATGAATCAGAGGTATGCCGGGTGGGTTAATCCAAGGTGTGGCTTCAAGCAATGAATGCGGGAGCGGAGCGCGGACAAAACAGCGCTGTTGAAGATAGCGGTGGGCGGGGGGCGGGGCGGGAGGCGAGACACTGCGTGCGCACTGAGGGGTAGGGGGAGTGGCTGCTGGTTACCGCGGCAACTCTAGTAACTAGGAAAAGGAAAGGAAAAGACGCGCGCATTCTCCTAACAGAGGCTGGTTGATATGGCAACCAAGGAAGCCGTGTCAGGGCGAGTTGCCAGGGTCTAAGATGGAGCGGGGCAGAGGTTAATAAGATGCAAGGAGATGCATCAAGGTTACTCGGTCATGTAAAGCGGACGATATGCCATCAGCAATTCATAATTACTAGGAAATATATACATTTACATATACACACAGCCGGGGAAAAGAATTAATTATAAGCAATGTAGAATACAGTGGCTGCAGACATTGAATCTCCTAGAGTCTGGCATTGGTACATGTAAACATCAATCAAAAAAACTTAAAATCGATGTGGAGAACAGCTGTATAAAGTTCAACCGTGTGCAAGCGGTAGGTGGCTGTTTACAAAAAACAATGTTCCACATCAAGTCTTGGACAAGAGGGACTGCAGAGTCAACATACATGCAGGCCCAGACAAGCAACATTATCATATGTACAATTTCAGAATGCATGCCGGATTTGGTTATTGGAACATATGGGCATGAGAACTGAATGTGTGTACAAGGTAAAGGCAGGGGGTTTCAAGGATACCAAGGACTCAGGTTGCACTTCAGATGAGAATAGTATTGTTCCACTCATCAAAGGTGTTTAACCCATGGTTCACCGAGTCCACTCTCGAGATCCATTTACATTCTGCTCTGTTGAGGAGGGCGGTCATGTTGCCACCTCTAACGGGTAATGTAGGTTTCTCGATGACAGTCCATCTGAGATCTGTGTCCGCATGTGATTTTTCCAAGAAATGTGCAACTAGTGGAGCAGTTAGTACCTTGCAATTTATCCTACTTTTGTGTTGGATTATGCGTTGTTTCACCATTTGGGTGGTTTGGCCGATATAGAGTAGGTCACATGGACAACGGATGGCATAGACGACATTCTGGGTTTTGCAGTTAGAGTGGTGCGTGAGTTGATGGCTTTGGCCATTAAACCGGAATTCTTTGGTGTTTGCAGTCAGGTCACATACACTGCATGATTGGCATTTGAAATGTCCGATAACTGGCTCCAATCCCCATGCAGCGGTGATGGTGTGTTTTTCGGTTGAGGTGGTAGCCCATGTGATTGCGCGTACCAGGTGGTTGGCGATGTTATTGCCCCTTTGGTAGGAGAAAAGGGGGGGCTCGCGGAATTGTTCCTCACAGCGTAAAATCGGCCAGTTCTTCTTAATTATTTTGGACACTTTGTTGCTGTCCGTGCTGTATACCGACACGAAGGGAATTCGGGTCATGGTCTTCTTGTTGCTGTTGGGAACTAGTAGATCCTCGCGATGATTGTACCAGGCTCGCTTTTTGGCTTTGGTCACAAGGCGTCTGGGGTAGCCTCTGTTGGTTAATTTTGTGACCAGGATATCTGCTTCTCGAAAGTAGTCCTTACGCCATTTGCAATTACGGCGGATTCTTAAGAACTGTCCGTAGGGTAGGCCGTCTCGTAAGCCTCTAGGGTGGTAGCTTGAGTAGTGCAAAAGAGTATTGCGTTCTGTGGGTTTTCGAAAGAGGAGTGTACCCAGGGCACCGTCTTCGGCGTGAATGGTGACATCAAGAAATGGTAGATCATTCTTGGTCCATTCGCTGGTGAATTTTAAATGTTCCTGGGCAGTATTCAGCCAATTGACAAAAAGTACAAGGGTGTCCGATGTTCCATTCCAAATTAGTAGAATATCATCAATGTACCGGCGCCATAGATGGATTTGCGGCCGGTACAAATTGATGGGGTTGAGGATTAAGGATTTTTCCATCTCATGAACGAATAGAATCGCAAAATTCGGAGCGAAGCAAGCGCCCATGGATACTCCTTTCACTTGTAAGTAAAAGATGTTCTTGTACATGAAGTAGTTGTTCTGTAGGGCAACCCTTAGGAGATCCATGATGAAGTAAGATGGGACCCGGCTGGGTTGAGGTCTGGAGTTTAGGAGTTTTTTAATGACCTCGAGTCCTTCTTGGTGGGGGATATTTGTGTAGAGGGACTCGATGTCCATACTGACTAGTAGCTGGGATTCTTTGTCAAATGGTTGGTCTTCTATGGTGGTAATAAGATCCATCGTATCACGTATGTATGTATCTGTGATGGGCACATATTCTTTAATGATCGCGTCCAGGTATTTACCAAGCGGTTCCAGTACTGATCCACAACCAGACACAATGGGGCGTCCAGGAGGATTCCTGGCATCCTTATGTATTTTGGGGAGGACATACAGAACCGGGGTTCTCGGATGAGGACTGTTGAGATATTCAAATTCTTTCTTTGTAATAATGTTCCGATCCTTGGCTGTGGTCGTGATGGATAAGATCTTCTGTTTTATATCCGCCAAAGGGTCTTTAGATAAAACACGGTAATGTTCAGTGTTGGTGAGTTGTCGTTCGATCTCATGATCATATTGGGTGTTATTTAACACGACGATGCCTCCGCCTTTTGTCCGCGGGTTTTATGACAATTTCGCTGTTGTTTTTAAGGGACATAAGTGCTTCCTTCTCTGTGAGGGGTAGGTTGTACGGAATGAACCGAGGTGTTGCCTTGAGGTCCATGACTTCCTTCATTACTAGTCTCTCAAACGCCAGTATTTCTGGTGGCATTTGGTTGGATGGAGGGTTGAAGGTGGAAGGCAGCCGGAACGGTGAGATGGGGCCCGTGTCGGAGTCTGCTTTGTTGGCAAAGAATTGTTTGAGTCGAATTCTCCTGAAGAATTTGAGGAGATTTGATTGCAGCTCTAGAAAGTTGGTTCTAACAGTAGGAACAAAGGATAGTCCACGCGACAGTAGAGTGGTTTCTTCATGTGTCAAGATGTGATCAGACAGATTGAAGATGGGGATAGCCATATCGCTAGAATTAGATGTGGTATTCATTGGGGGGGCCCCCATTGGTAATAGCGATTGCGTGTCTGTCGGTTGCCTGGTACTTGAGGCTGGTATTGTCTTGCTCTGGTGGCGGGGTTTTGCGGTGGTGGTTGTCCTCTGCCCCGGCCTCGGGCTAAAAAACCTGGTGGTAAGAGTGGTTGAGGTCCTGAGGTTGAGGCGGATGTAGAGGCGTCTGTATCGTCTCCAGAACTGTTAGATGAGACGGAGAAGGTGACCCGTTGGTTATTCCTGAAGCGGCCCCAGTTGCGTGTTCTTGGAGGGTTCTGTTGAATGTTATAGAATTCCTCGTCTAGGTAGGGGTACGTATTCTCTACTTTGTAGTTCTTTATGTCCCTTTCTATTTTGGTCACTTTCTTATTCACTTCAAAAGTGTTGAAGGTGGAGATGGTGTTATTGATCTTTTCCAATAGACTTTTGGCGTCGGTGATGGTGGTGTCTGATTGAATCTGTTTTTCTAGTTGGTCAATTTCTTCTAGTTCCAGACGGCTGTGTTCGATGGCTGTATCAATTCCTAGGACCATCCAGTGTCTGGAGCAGGTGGTGGCTAGATAGCTAAAGTTTGTTCTGAATTTTGGGTCCTGGGTGAAGATGGCTGGGGTGTTGCGTATTTGCAATCCAAGAGGGATAACTCCTGAGCGCAAGTAGTCCGTCGGCATTCGTGCATGGAGGTCCGTTCTGATCTGCTTCTTTTTGAGCTTTTCAAGTTTGTCCAGTAAAACACGGGAGGTGTTTGGGGGAGGAGCAGTAGACGTAGATGTTGACGCTCCTGAAAGTAGGGAAGGGCCTGCCAGACGTGATTGAATGTATTCTTCTGAATAAGTAAGGGACTCCTTAGACATCTTGTGCAAACCGACAGGTTTTGTACCGATGTGTGCCTATATAAGTGAGGCAAGAAGGTAAAGTACACTGGGGTACTACTCTCGCAGCTGTGCAGCTGCTCCTAACATGTATAGGATAAACAGGAGGGAACCCATAAACCAAGTTGGGATGGGTGTAGACTGTAAGTGTAAACAATTCCCAACAGGTATCAATAGGAAGACAGTTCAAAGGGTGTATGCAATATGCATTACAATGAAAAGAAAAAGGAGTCACTGTAAATTTGAGACCAAACGGGTATTATTCACCATTTAGAAAGCTAGGCAGGTCTTTTGCAAAATCATACAGTTAAACAGCACTGTATACAATAAATGGGGTGACAACCCGGTGGCACTTGGTGCAAGTGATATATACATGAATATGTACAGTGAATAGTGACGGTGGTGCAAGTGCAGGGGTGAAAACAGCGTGGTCGGCGCGAAATGACAGTGAAAAATACACAGAGTAATGGCTCCAGGGATTTAAGTAATAATCACTTAAAACAAGATTCAATTCCAGGAGTACAAAACAGGTAGGGCGCCATAAAATTAGGCTGTGTGGTCGACGGCGTTTCGATCCTCATCAATCGGGATCATCATCAGGACGGGGTTGTCGGGGAAAGAACACAGTGCTGTGGGGTAAGAGAGGACGAGTCAGGGAAGAACCTAAGGACTGACGGACGCGCGAGTGGCTAGCAGTAGGTAAGCTGCTGACTGGGATACGGCTAGGATTGCAGGTGGGCAACTAGGGCCGCTGTGGGAGATGCCAGGGTTCTAAGTAGGTTTATGGGTGGGCTGGAGCAGTGCGGCACGCGGCTGGCGACAGGACCTAGGAGTGGCGCTAAGGGAGACGCTGCAATTGAAGGGAATAATGGGAGACGCTGCAGGTACAGGGATTCTGAGCAAGCTGTCTGGGGTCTCTGGTGGGTAGCAGAGGGCTAGCGTTAAATTCCGGGTTGGCGCTGCGGAGGGAGACTGGAAGATAAGCGCGGGCGCTAAACCAGCAAACTTTCTGGGGTCTCTGATGGGTGGCAGAGGGCTAGCGTTAAACCCGGGACTGGCGCTGCAGAGGAGGTCTAGAAGGTAAACGCGGGAGCTGTGCGGGAGGCAAAGAAGCAATAGCTTAATGCATGGCTCTTTTGTGGATGAACGGTAAACTTACAGATCCGCTGCTGTCAAAGTCGTGCAGTTGGAGGGGCGCAGCGCCAACCCGGAATTTAACGCTAGCCCTCTGCTACCCACCAGAGACCCCAGACAGCTTGCTCAGAATCCCTGTACCTGCAGCGTCTCCCATTATTCCCTTCAATTGCAGCGTCTCCCTTAGCGCCACTCCTAGGTCCTGTCGCCAGCCGCGTGCCGCACTGCTCCAGCCCACCCATAAACCTACTTAGAACCCTGGCATCTCCCACAGCGGCCCTAGTTGCCCACCTGCAATCCTAGCCGTATCCCAGTCAGCAGCTTACCTACTGCTAGCCACTCGCGCGTCCGTCAGTCCTTAGGTTCTTCCCTGACTCGTCCTCTCTTACCCCACAGCACTGTGTTCTTTCCCCGACAACCCCGTCCTGATGATGATCCCGATTGATGAGGATCGAAACGCCGTCGACCACACAGCCTAATTTTATGGCGCCCTACCTGTTTTGTACTCCTGGAATTGAATCTTGTTTTAAGTGATTATTACTTAAATCCCTGGAGCCATTACTCTGTGTATTTTTCACTGTCACTTCGCGCCGACCACGCTGTTTTCACCCCTGCACTTGCACCACCGTCACTATTCACTGTACATATTCATGTATATATCACTTGCACCAAGTGCCACCGGGTTGTCACCCCATTTATTGTATACAGTGCTGTTTAACTGTATGATTTTGCAAAAGACCTGCCTAGCTTTCTAAATGGTGAATAATACCCGTTTGGTCTCAAATTTACAGTGACTCCTTTTTCTTTTCATTGTAATGCATATTGCATACACCCTTTGAACTGTCTTCCTATTGATACCTGTTGGGAATTGTTTACACTTACAGTCTACACCCATCCCAACTTGGTTTATGGGTTCCCTCCTGTTTATCCTATACATGTTAGGAGCAGCTGCACAGCTGCGAGAGTAGTACCCCAGTGTACTTTACCTTCTTGCCTCACTTATATAGGCACACATCGGTACAAAACCTGTTGGTTTGCACAAGATGTCTAAGGAGTCCCTTACTTATTCAGAAGAATACATTCAATCACGTCTGGCAGGCCCTTCCCTACTTTCAGGAGCGTCAACATCTACGTCTACTGCTCCTCCCCCAAACACCTCCCGTGTTTTACTGGACAAACTTGAAAAGCTCAAAAAGAAGCAGATCAGAACGGACCTCCATGCACGAATGCTGATGGACTACTTGCGCTCAGGAGTTATCCCTCTTGGATTGCAAATACGCAACACCCCAGCCATCTTCACCCAGGACCCAAAATTCAGAACAAACTTTAGCTATCTAGCCACCACCTGCTCCAGACACTGGATGGTCCTAGGAATTGATACAGCCATCGAACACAGCCGTCTGGAACTAGAAGAAATTGACCAACTAGAAAAACAGATTCAATCAGACACCACCATCACCGACGCCAAAAGTCTATTGGAAAAGATCAATAACACCATCTCCACCTTCAACACTTTTGAAGTGAATAAGAAAGTGACCAAAATAGAAAGGGACATAAAGAACTACAAAGTAGAGAATACGTACCCCTACCTAGACGAGGAATTCTATAACATTCAACAGAACCCTCCAAGAACACGCAACTGGGGCCGCTTCAGGAATAACCAACGGGTCACCTTCTCCGTCTCATCTAACAGTTCTGGAGACGATACAGACGCCTCTACATCCGCCTCAACCTCAGGACCTCAACCACTCTTACCACCAGGTTTTTTAGCCCGAGGCCGGGGCAGAGGACAACCACCACCGCAAAACCCCGCCACCAGAGCAAGACAATACCAGCCTCAAGTACCAGGCAACCGACAGACACGCAATCGCTATTACCAATGGGGGCCCCCCCAATGAATACCACATCTAATTCTAGCGATATGGCTATCCCCATCTTCAATCTGTCTGATCACATCTTGACACATGAAGAAACCACTCTACTGTCGCGTGGACTATCCTTTGTTCCTACTGTTAGAACCAACTTTCTAGAGCTGCAATCAAATCTCCTCAAATTCTTCAGGAGAATTCGACTCAAACAATTCTTTGCCAACAAAGCAGACTCCGACACGGGCCCCATCTCACCGTTCCGGCTGCCTTCCACCTTCAACCCTCCATCCAACCAAATGCCACCAGAAATACTGGCGTTTGAGAGACTAGTAATGAAGGAAGTCATGGACCTCAAGGCAACACCTCGGTTCATTCCGTACAACCTACCCCTCACAGAGAAGGAAGCACTTATGTCCCTTAAAAACAACAGCGAAATTGTCATAAAACCCGCGGACAAAGGCGGAGGCATCGTCGTGTTAAATAACACCCAATATGATCATGAGATCGAACGACAACTCACCAACACTGAACATTACCGTGTTTTATCTAAAGACCCTTTGGCGGATATAAAACAGAAGATCTTATCCATCACGACCACAGCCAAGGATCGGAACATTATTACAAAGAAAGAATTTGAATATCTCAACAGTCCTCATCCGAGAACCCCGGCTCTGTATGTCCTCCCCAAAATACATAAGGATGCCAGGAATCCTCCTGGACGCCCCATTGTGTCTGGTTGTGGATCAGTACTGGAACCGCTTGGTAAATACCTGGACGCGATCATTAAAGAATTTGTGCCCATCACAGATACATACATACGTGATACGATGGATCTTATCACCACCATAGAAGACCAACCATTTGACAAAGAATCCCAGCTACTAGTCAGTATGGACATCGAGTCCCTCTACACAAATATCCCCCACCAAGAAGGACTCGAGGTCATTAAAAAACTCCTAAACTCCAGACCTCAACCCAGCCGGGTCCCATCTGACTTCATCATGGATCTCCTAAGGGTTGCCCTACAGAACAACTACTTCATGTACAAGAACATCTTTTACTTACAAGTGAAAGGAGTATCCATGGGCGCTTGCTTCGCTCCGAATTTTGCGATTCTATTCGTTCATGAGATGGAAAAATCCTTAATCCTCAACCCCATCAATTTGTACCGGCCGCAAATCCATCTATGGCGCCGGTACATTGATGATATTCTACTAATTTGGAATGGAACATCGGACACCCTTGTACTTTTTGTCAATTGGCTGAATACTGCCCAGGAACATTTAAAATTCACCAGCGAATGGACCAAGAATGATCTACCATTTCTTGATGTCACCATTCACGCCGAAGACGGTGCCCTGGGTACACTCCTCTTTCGAAAACCCACAGAACGCAATACTCTTTTGCACTACTCAAGCTACCACCCTATAGGCTTACGAGACGGCCTACCCTACGGACAGTTCATAAGAATCCGCCGTAATTGCAAATGGCGTAAGGACTACTTTCGAGAAGCAGATATCCTGGTCACAAAATTAACCAACAGAGGCTACCCCAGACGCCTTGTGACCAAAGCCAAAAAGCGAGCCTGGTACAATCATCGCGAGGATCTACTAGTTCCCAACAGCAACAAGAAGACCATGACCCGAATTCCCTTCGTGTCGGTATACAGCCCGGACAGCAACAAAGTGTCCAAAATAATTAAGAAGAACTGGCCGATTTTACGCTGTGAGGAACAATTCCGCGAGCCCCCCCTTTTCTCCTACCAAAGGGGCAATAACATCGCCAACCACCTGGTACGCGCAATCACATGGGCTACCACCTCAACCGAAAAACACACCATCACCGCTGCATGGGGATTGGAGCCAGTTATCGGACATTTCAAATGCCAATCATGCAGTGTATGTGACCTGACTGCAAACACCAAAGAATTCCGGTTTAATGGCCAAAGCCATCAACTCACGCACCACTCTAACTGCAAAACCCAGAATGTCGTCTATGCCATCCGTTGTCCATGTGACCTACTCTATATCGGCCAAACCACCCAAATGGTGAAACAACGCATAATCCAACACAAAAGTAGGATAAATTGCAAGGTACTAACTGCTCCACTAGTTGCACATTTCTTGGAAAAATCACATGCGGACACAGATCTCAGATGGACTGTCATCGAGAAACCTACATTACCCGTTAGAGGTGGCAACATGACCGCCCTCCTCAACAGAGCAGAATGTAAATGGATCTCGAGAGTGGACTCGGTGAACCATGGGTTAAACACCTTTGATGAGTGGAACAATACTATTCTCATCTGAAGTGCAACCTGAGTCCTTGGTATCCTTGAAACCCCCTGCCTTTACCTTGTACACACATTCAGTTCTCATGCCCATATGTTCCAATAACCAAATCCGGCATGCATTCTGAAATTGTACATATGATAATGTTGCTTGTCTGGGCCTGCATGTATGTTGACTCTGCAGTCCCTCTTGTCCAAGACTTGATGTGGAACATTGTTTTTTGTAAACAGCCACCTACCGCTTGCACACGGTTGAACTTTATACAGCTGTTCTCCACATCGATTTTAAGTTTTTTTGATTGATGTTTACATGTACCAATGCCAGACTCTAGGAGATTCAATGTCTGCAGCCACTGTATTCTACATTGCTTATAATTAATTCTTTTCCCCGGCTGTGTGTATATGTAAATGTATATATTTCCTAGTAATTATGAATTGCTGATGGCATATCGTCCGCTTTACATGACCGAGTAACCTTGATGCATCTCCTTGCATCTTATTAACCTCTGCCCCGCTCCATCTTAGACCCTGGCAACTCGCCCTGACACGGCTTCCTTGGTTGCCATATCAACCAGCCTCTGTTAGGAGAATGCGCGCGTCTTTTCCTTTCCTTTTCCTAGTTACTAGAGTTGCCGCGGTAACCAGCAGCCACTCCCCCTACCCCTCAGTGCGCACGCAGTGTCTCGCCTCCCGCCCCGCCCCCCGCCCACCGCTATCTTCAACAGCGCTGTTTTGTCCGCGCTCCGCTCCCGCATTCATTGCTTGAAGCCACACCTTGGATTAACCCACCCGGCATACCTCTGATTCATTCAGGTAAGCCACTTTGTACACCCACCCGCCACCTCCGTTCGCGACTCCATTCCCAGAGTTTCTTGGTGGTTAATGACCCCCTTTTCCCTCTCCCAGACGCAGATCTCCACCGCCAACTCAAGTCTCCCCTGCATTCAGGTAAATTCAAAGCCACCTTGGCTCGACTTATTTTTCCTCAATCTACCGCCTTCTGTAATACCAAAACACCTTTTTGTGCAGCTCCGGATCCTAGCTTCCAGCCCCTCCAACTGCACGACTTTGACAGCAGCGGATCTGTAAGTTTACCGTTCATCCACAAAAGAGCCATGCATTAAGCTATTGCTTCTTTGCCTCCCGCACAGCTCCCGCGTTTACCTTCTAGACCTCCTCTGCAGCGCCAGTCCCGGGTTTAACGCTAGCCCTCTGCCACCCATCAGAGACCCCAGAAAGTTTGCTGGTTTAGCGCCCGCGCTTATCTTCCAGTCTCCCTCCGCAGCGCCAACCCGGAATTTAACGCTAGCCCTCTGCTACCCACCAGAGACCCCAGACAGCTTGCTCAGAATCCCTGTACCTGCAGCGTCTCCCATTATTCCCTTCAATTGCAGCGTCTCCCTTAGCGCCACTCCTAGGTCCTGTCGCCAGCCGCGTGCCGCACTGCTCCAGCCCACCCATAAACCTACTTAGAACCCTGGCATCTCCCACAGCGGCCCTAGTTGCCCACCTGCAATCCTAGCCGTATCCCAGTCAGCAGCTTACCTACTGCTAGCCACTCGCGCGTCCGTCAGTCCTTAGGTTCTTCCCTGACTCGTCCTCTCTTACCCCACAGCACTGTGTTCTTTCCCCGACAACCCCGTCCTGATGATGATCCCGATTGATGAGGATCGAAACGCCGTCGACCACACAGCCTAATTTTATGGCGCCCTACCTGTTTTGTACTCCTGGAATTGAATCTTGTTTTAAGTGATTATTACTTAAATCCCTGGAGCCATTACTCTGTGTATTTTTCACTGTCACTTCGCGCCGACCACGCTGTTTTCACCCCTGCACTTGCACCACCGTCACTATTCACTGTACATATTCATGTATATATCACTTGCACCAAGTGCCACCGGGTTGTCACCCCATTTATTGTATACAGTGCTGTTTAACTGTATGATTTTGCAAAAGACCTGCCTAGCTTTCTAAATGGTGAATAATACCCGTTTGGTCTCAAATTTACAGTGACTCCTTTTTCTTTTCATTGTAATGCATATTGCATACACCCTTTGAACTGTCTTCCTATTGATACCTGTTGGGAATTGTTTACACTTACAGTCTACACCCATCCCAACTTGGTTTATGGGTTCCCTCCTGTTTATCCTATACGGGGATGAGATGAAGCAGTAAGCAGGGGACCTATAGGTAATGGAGTTTCAAGTATGAGCTGACTGGTTTCCACAAAACCTGGCATGTATTAGGAATGAATGGCAATTTTCAAGTAGCATCCAAATGGCTGGAAGTCAGAATATGCATGCAGGGGAGGGTCTGGAAGCTTATTAGAACACTTGAAAGTCGCACAATTCAACCCCCTGGTGGTGGGCACGAGAACACAGGGAGCGAGTTGTGACAGTAACACTTGCCGTCAAACCTACCCCAGTGTGCCTCTGGGCTTCTGCGTCTAGGGACCCCTCTTAGTAGTTTGTCACCTCTGGCCACCAACTTGCCATGCTTGCATACTAATCTCAAGGAAATGCTAACGACACAACATTAAAAGTGAAAATAAGGGGCCTGAAAATTTGCAGTGGTTTATAGCATTTGACCTTGACCTGACCTTCTCTAATGTAACTATCAATGATGAGCCATATAGGTAAATGGCGTGGAGGTAATCTTAGCATGTCTATGTGTGTAGTCCCTATCTTGGAAGTAAGAACCTCTCTTTGCCTTTTCTCTTGAAGTCAGAGAGTTTGCATTACCACGAAAATAGTGAGAGCAGCAAAAGAGTGACAGGCGGTTGCAGGGACAGTGCAGGTGAGGAACACCCATAAAGCCATTGTTTAGCACTTTCAAAGGGACTTTTGGAGCATTCTTGCAGGTGCATAATCCTCAGGATGAAATGTAACCTTAGACGGGATGAGCAAGCATCTCAGGAGTTGAGGGGGTTCCTTTAAACCACTGGATACACTAGGAGGTGAGTAACATCACGAGAGGGAAAGAGCACCTAAGGAAGCAAGGAGGACTTCTAGCACACAAAGCATTCCAGCAACTGGCAATCGCTTGCACAGGTACAGAGCACCCCAGGAGAGGAGAAAACATAAAGCATACAGCGGGAATCCCTGGAAATGCAAAAGGGTCTTGAGTTACAGAGAACCCCAGGAGATGAGGAGCACCCCTGAACTAAGGAGCAACCTTACCGACAAACACAGGGCACCCTTGGAAGAACAGGTAGCCCATAAGGTACTGATGGCTCCAAGTAACCCCTTAACAGACCAGGATGTAGGTGGTACCCCTAGCATCATACAGAAGCAGAAGTCCCTTGAAATGAGGACTAACAGTAGCGGTATAAAGCACTCCTGAGGGCAGGACGCACACCTACGAATGAGGTGTACCATCATATTTACTTCAATGTGTCAAAATCACTTAGTCAATACATCCGAATGCAATGGTCAATTAAACCACAGAATTGATCAGGAACTCAGTAATGTTCAGTTCATCAAAATACAGAGCCTATGATGGAGAAGAAATCGAGCATAGATTCACCTTCTTAAGCAGGTAAAAAGGGCTTTTGCTCACATCAAGGAATCACACTTTAACATAGGGTTCAAAACAAAGAATTTCATACATTCAATACAGTAGTGCATGGTTCACAGACTCGAAACCAATCAGAATAGAGCAAAAGTGAAACATTTACAACTGAAGACAATTAACAGGATTCTCACCATTCTACTACAGAGTTTCTCAGAAACAATATCTTGTATAATATTTTTCTCTCAGTTACATGAGTAAATGTGGTGAAGTAAGGACGGTGATTGGAAATTGCATATTACTATAGACACTGAACAATTCCAAATTTTATTGAATCAAAATAAAGTGAGTCAAAAGACATTTTATTTATGTCCTCCACAAGCATTTTGGCCAGGGGGATCTTAACCAGCATTAAGATGAATAGAGTGGAAGGAGTATTTTCTGAATTACATCGAGACAGTAGATTCTGATGAGAAAATGTCTTCAGAACACAAGAAACACATTTTACTACACTCCTTAGTACCGAAAGTGCTAAAAACATATAATCAGATGAATAAACCAGTTCCTGGTGGGGGTGTTGGTAATGCTTTTAATATTGCATTGGATAACTTAGATAAGCATGTTGCCCCAAAGGTTTGTATCATTATAACGTAGTAAAAGGTTTTTCAGAGGAAACAACTGGAATCTGAATCTATTGCTGCCCTATTCCAAAGCGCAGAATAATACTAAAGCTTTGTTTAAGTTAGTTAAAGATCTGTCCGGGGCATCTTTTCAATCTACCTCCCCTGTGCCTACGGATCAACAATGTGAGGATTTGGCTAAATTTTTCCTTAGTAAAGTGGAAAAAATATACTCAACACTGAGGGTCCGATTCCGATGTCGGTCGGAAGGGCACCGAATTGGGTTCGGCATTGGCGGACCCAATTCGGAGGTTGAATTTCCTTTCGAGTCGTACACGGGTCCGGACATCGAAGAACGATGCAGAGAAGCGCAAAATCTCCGTCCGAATCGGTTCCAGGTCCGAACCGCTCCGTACGACTCGGTCACAAGCAAACCGTGGCGCGCAATGGAGATGTTTCACGACCGAGCTAGTACGATGCTCGATTTGGACAGCCGGATTGAGTCGGAGCGTCCAGCTCGCAATAGCTCCCAGAGTTGGACTTTGGGGGTCCGCGTCGGGCCCCCTGTTACCTGCAGCCTTACGACTCGGACACAGGGGGAGACCCATGGGTTTCCCCAACACAGGTATGTACGGTGCGGATGGCACTGACGCGTACCCACTGTAGGGGGTGCACTTGCCCGCGACATGCCCATTCAGTCAATGGGAGACCATGTACGCGTCGTACGACCGGCTCCCATTGACTTCTATGGGAGTTCGACTGAACCGAGTCCGACAGCATACGGTCGCATCGTACTCGCTCGGTCGGACTGCAGGAGTCCGGATCGGTCGGAAAAGACCCCTGATCTGGCTCGGTCGAATGCTTTCTGAACCAGATCGGAATCGTCCCCTGAATGTTGAACCAGCTACAATAATACAGCAAACAACAAATTCAGCTGTACTGTCTGACTGCTGAATCTACTAATAGATTGGAAAACTGGTCACTCTTAGATGTAACAACTATTAAAGCGCTCTTTGATGGCCTCACGTCGAGCTCTCCTAGAGACCTTCTTCCCGCTGCTGTGTTGCAGAGGTTGGAGTTGCCGTCTATAAGGTAATCTTGGAACTACTTAATGCCTCCTTACTGGAAGCAACTGTTCCATCGGAATGGAAGCACACTATGGTCCTTCCACTTCTGAAAAAATCCAATGCTGGTCCCACGCAACCATCCAACTTTCGGGCCTATCTCTTTACAGCATATCAATCTTCAATTGACTAATTTCATTGATTCTCTTCAATTTTTGCATCCTTCGTAGTCTGGCATCAGAGCAGGCTTCTCGACTGAAACTACTCTTCTTGAAGTGACAGAAATGATGCGAAGCCACCTGGATGCCGGAGAAGCTGTCGCAGTCATATTGCTTTATTTGAGTGCCACTCTTGAAATGGTTATTGCAAGCCGTGCAATCAATGGGCATTACGGGTTCTGCTTTAAATTGGCTTGTTGATTTCCTGACAGACCGCACATTCCAGGTTTTTTCTCCCATGGCTAGTACCAACACCCGTGATTCAGCTTATGAAGTACCACAGGGCTCTATTCTCAGCCCCTTACTGTTTAACGTTTATGTTAGACCTTTGGCTGTTATCGCTGAAGGTGCTGGGTTGTCTATTTTTTCCTATGCCGATGACACCCAGATAATCTCTCTCTCTGCTGAATGAGCATCTAAGTTGTCTTCTCTTCAGACTGGACTAAGGAACATTGCAGGTTGGATGCAGGCCAACCTGCTCAAACTTAATGGCAAAAAAAGGAGGTGTTAATCTTGGGGAAGGATAAAGATCTCTGGGGCACTCAACATTGGCCTTTGGAAATGGGTGCTTTACCACAGCCTAAGCATCAGTTGCGCAATCTAGGATTCATCACTGATGACCAGCTATCAATGAACAAGCAGTAAAGGTGGCCTCGACTTGCTTCACTATCCTTAAATGGCTCAAGAAAATCATTTGGATGTTGCCAGATTCCACTCAAAGAACTGTGTGCCAGTCTCTTGTTACCTCAAGACTGGATTACAGAAACATCCTGTACTTGGGAGCCAGTAAGGATGTGATAAGTAAGTTACAGATGGTGCAGAATGCTGCTGCGAGGTTGCTTTGCCAGACTCCCAAAATGGTCTCCATCTCATGCTACCTTCGGAATCTTCATTGGCTCAGGGTGGAGAACCGTATTCAGTTCAAAGCTCTGAGCTACATGTTTAAGATCAAATCTGGTAAAGCTCCTCAGTACCTTAATGCTTTGGTCCACCCCTACTTACCTCCTCGCCTGCTTCGCTCCTCCACTAGGGCAACATTTTTGGTTCCTAGGACCAAATTGTCGCGAATGGGTGGGCAGTCCTTTTCTTATCTGGGCCCCTTTATGTGGAATTCCCTTCCGCTGTCACTTCGAAATGAAACTGTTTATGGTAACTTTCGAAAGGGTTTAAAAACCCGGTTGTTTATCCAATAGATATTATGTCCCTCTTGGTTCCTGTCAGGCAGCGCCGGGAAACCATCAGATAGCTGTGAGCCTTATAAGACCCTAATAACATAATATAACATAACATTGTGCATTTGGAGGATAATTAGAGGACTTAATTAATGATCAAGTGGCAATGCATGCCTCGAGCCCTGCTATTCAGGAACAGTTATCGATGAATGGTGATGCATGTTTAGATAATATACTGGCAGTTGTACACAAGGCTGAAACATCTAGTAGGTGTGAGAGTGCAATGAGGATAGAAACTAAAGATTTAAAAATGGTTGCTATGATAAAGAGCAATATGAAACTGGGATTTGAAGGGAAACAGAGATTTGGAGGGGAAAGCTCTATATTTCCTAAAGCATATAAAGAACCACCAGAGTGTTATAGATGTGGTAGCACGGATCACTTTGCGTTCACCAAGTCATGTCCTGCAAAGAAACTTAAGTGTGGCACATGCCACATTGTGGGTCATTATTCTAAGGTGGGTAGGAGGAGATCCAAGTTGGTAAAATGTATGCAGGATTGTGAGGATATTGAAAGTGATTCCAGTAATAATGATGAGGAAGAATCGGAATGCAATTCGGATTTCAAGAAACATTTTTTTAAGTATTAGTGATGGATGTTTGCTTGTAGTGTTGGACGAAAATTGGGGGAGAGAGCATTAAAAAAAGTCTGATTCCGGCTCACCTTACGCAAGTACAAATGAAGAAGTTTGGTGGAAAATCATCAGAAATACAGGGGGTACCAAATTATTTCCTTCTGATATTGAACGAGAGAGTTATAGACAAGAAAAGTTTGAAATGGTTGGATGTCACTTGTTCAGGTTTGAGTTGGCATACATATGAGAAGTTATATGTTTCAAAGAAAGGACAGTCTGTCCTTGGATGGAGGGATCAGAAAATCTTTCACATTATTCTATATCCTAATGGCAAAGAGCAGGTTCTGGTAATGGAGGAGGTTATATGAATAGGAGCAAGATGTTGACGAGTTTTCCTTCAGTATTCGAGAAAAAGATTGGTAAGTTAAAGGGATTCAAGCTTGAAATGTGGCTCAAAGAAGGAGCTTTACCTAAAATTCATTACGTCAGGACTGTACCCATTTCGCTAAGAAATGATGTAGCAAGGGAACTGGATGAGCACTCGCTACTGATATAATAGAACACATAGAGGCATCTGCCTTGGTTTCACCCCTGGTGTTGGCACAATGGAGCAATGGCAAACTGAGATTATGGGGCTTATTACGATGTCAGGCAGATGTGGAAATGGGAACGACCGACCTCTGGTCAGTGGTCCCGACCGCCTAGTTACGTGAACGACGAACCTCTTGTCAGTGGTCCCGACCGCCTAGTTATGATGCGACCACCCATGGTGCGGTCACATACTCATATTTCCCTATGGGAACATGTGCCATAAATCGGCCGTAGCACAAGCTCCCATAGGGAAATGGGAGGTTGTGTTCATTTCTGCACCTCATGGCAGGCGCCTCAGGGTGCCTGCCATGAGGGTGCAGGGATCCACTTGGCCCCCAACTGGAGGCTGCAAACAGAAGGGGGCCCTATACGGGATCCCAAACTCGCTCTCCAACAGGCTTTCCATGTCGGAAAGCCCAGCATGGAAAGCCTACCGGAAACCGAGCATCGTAATCTGGAAGGCATAAAACGTTGACCATATGGATTACCGGATGATTTCTGACGGGTCGATGTGCTCCTTGACCCTGTCGGAATCCAGCCGAAATGACAGGGCGGTTTCACTTCAGACCTCCTAAATTGTAAGTAAGCGGTTGGAAATGAAACCAATGATCTCGGTCGGACCGAAATCGTAATCGCCCCCTATCTGTAGATTTACATCATCTGAATAGCAATATTATAGTGGATCAACTCCCACTACCTAAAATAAAGGAAATGCTGTCTTTGTTGAAAGGAGCTAAGTTGTTTTCCATGACTGATTGATCTGCAGCATACCACCAAATTCCCCCATCTAAAGACAGCAAGCCAGCAAGGAAAATACTGCATTTATTACACTGCAAGGATTTTATGAATTTAAAAGAATGCCATATAGCTTGGCTTTGACATATGCTGTTTTTCAAAGGTTAAATCACCAACTATTCTGAAAGTTTTATATGCACCAAATTTGTTTCAAGATGATATATTCGTCTTTGGGAAAAAAAGGAACATGATAAGTAATTGGAAGAGGTTTTGAACATCCTGGGGTCACATGGTTTACCTATTGAATATTCTAAATGTACAGTTGCTGAAAGTAGTGTCACTTACTTAGGACATATAACCAATTGTGATGGCCTTTAACCAAAACTTTCCCTGGTAGATGCCATGCAAAATGTGTCAGCTACATGTTCCAAAATGAAGTAGGATTGTTCAAAGGTCTGGTTAAATTTTGTTCAAAGTACATTCTGAATTTTGAGGCTAGAACTGACACCATTAGACAATTAATGAAAAATAAGAGCAAATTTAAGTGGTCTCCTGAATGTGAATCTGATTTTTGTAACGTGAAGGACTTATTGCTAATGTAGCTTTGCTTCTCCCATCCTCGTCGCCACTTATATTATGTTCTTATCTCTCCGCACAGAATAAGCTGAAGATTACTTTATTAAGATTAAAGAGCAGACAGGTACATGACCAACACAGTACTCCGTGTTACTCTATCTATCTATTCATCACCTTCCTAGCTCCTACCTTGAACATGCCATGTTCTGTCACCACGGTACAAAAGGGGGTGGTGATGGACGGAGCATCTGAATCAATCAAACACTCACACCCAGTCAAAAGATCTGGGTTTAATCCATCACCGTTCTTTAGCCCACTCTGCCACCCCAGTTCAGACATGGCTATATGCAAATCAGTCTGACCCTGTGCCTCATGGGAACAATCCAGCCCGAACTGCCAAGCCATGTCTTCCCTGGACCGGAAACAAGCTTCCGAGGACCGGTTTCTGGCATTCCAGCCGTCTTCAGCCCGGCTTGCTTGAATCCAGTGGCAAAGTGAGCAAGGGACTCATGTCTGAGCATACCCTGCCACACTTATGTCGGCCAAAAGCGGTACAAAAGGGGGTGGTGATGAACGGAGCATCTGAATCAATCAAACACTCACACCCAGTCAAAAGATCTGGGTTTAATCCATCACCGTTCTTTAGCCCACTCTGCCACCCCAGTTCAGACATGGCTATATGCAAATCAGTCTGACCCTGTGCCTCATGGGAACAGTCCAGCCCGAACTGCCAAGCCATGTCTTCCCTGGACCGGAAACAAGCTTCCGAGGACCGGTTTCTGGCATTCCAGCCATCTTCAGCCCGGCTTGCTTGAATCCAGTGGCAAAGTGAGCAAGGGACTAACGTCTGAGCTTACCCTGCCACACTTATGGCGGCCAAAAGCGGTACAAAAGGGGGTGGTGATGGACGGAGCATCTGAATCAATCAAACACTCACACCTAGTCAAAAGATCTGGGTTTAATCCATCACCGTTCTTTAGCCCACTCTGCCACCCTTGCTTGAATCCAGTGGCAAAGTGAGCAAGGGACTCACGTCTGAGCATACCCTGCCACACTTATGGAGGCCAAAAGCGGTACAAGAGGGGGTGGTGATGGACGGAGCATCTGAATCAATCAAACACTCACACCCAGTCAAAAGATCTGGGTTTAATCCATCACCATTCTTTAGCCCACTCTGACACCCTGCTTGATTCTGGTCTAGGAAAGACATGGCTTGGTAGTTCGGGCTGGACAGTTCCCATGAAGCACAGGGTCAAGGCTGATTTGCATATAGCTAATGTCTGACCTAGGGTGGTGTGGAGTGCAAAATAACGATGGATTTAGGCCCAGATCTTTGTACTGGGGTGAATGTAAGACATTGTTCTACATTCTGTCCATCAATTGTGGTTTTTGCAATTTTCACCCCGAGTGGGCTGGGTATGCTCAGACGTGAGTCCCAGGCTCTCCACATCACTGGAGTCAAGCTATCCAGGCTGAAGAAGGCTGATAGCCAGAAACCGGTCCTTGGATGCTTGATTCCGGTCTAGGAAAGACATGGCTTGGCAGTTCGGGCTGGACTATTCCCATGAGGCACAGGGTCAAGGCTGATTTGCATATAGCCATTGTCTGACCTAGGGTAGTGTGGAGTGCAAAAAAAAGAAGGATTTAGGCCCAGATCTTTGTACTGGGGTGAATGTAAGACATTGTTCTACATTCTGTTGATCAACTGTGGTTTTTGCAATTTTCACCCCGAGTGGTCTGGGTATGCTCAGACGTGAGTCCCAAGCTCTCCACATCACTGGAGTCAAGCTATCCAGGCTGAAGAAGGCTGATAGCCAGAAACCGGTCCTTGGATGCTTGATTCCGGTCTAGGAAAGACATGGCTTGGTAGTTCGGGCTGGACTGTTCCCATGAGGCACAGGGTCAAGGCTGATTTGCATATAGCCATTGTCTGACCTAGGGTGGTGTGGAGTGTACAAAAACTATGGATTTAGGCTCAGATCTTTGTACTGGGGTGAATGTAAGACATTGTTGTACATTCTGTCCATCAACTGTGTTTTTTGCAATTTTAAACCCGAGTGGGCTGGGTATGCTAAGACGTGAGTCCCAGGCTCTCCACATCACTGGAGTCAAGCTATCCAGGCTGAAGAAGGCTGATAGCCAGAAACCGGTCCTTGGATGCTTGATTCCGGTCTAGGAAAGACATGGTTTGGTAGTTCGGGCTGGACTGTTCCCATGAGGCACAGGGTCAAGGCTGATTTGCATATAGCCATTGTCTGACCTAGGGTGGTGTGGAGTGTACAAAAACGATGGATTTAGGCCCAGATATTTGTACTGGGGTGAATGTAAGACATTGTTCTACATTCTGTCCATCAACTGTGGTTTTTGCAATTTTCACCCCGAGTGGGCTGGGTATGCTCAGACGTGAGTCCCAGGCTCTCCACATCACTGGAGTCAAGCTATCCAGGCTGAAGAAGGCTGATAGCCAGAAACCGGTCCTTGGATGCTTTATTCTGGTCCAGGAAAGACATGGCTTGGTAATTCGGGCTGGACTCTTCCCATGAGGCACAGGGTCAAGGCTGATTTGCATATAGCCATTGTCTGACCTAGGGTGGTGTGGAGTGCAAAAAAACGATGGATTTAGGCCCAGATCTGTGTACTGGGGTGAATGTAAGACATTGTTCTACATTCTGTCCATCAACTGTGGTTTTTGCCATTTTCACCCCGAGTGGGCTGGGTATGCTCAGACGTGAGTCCCAGGCTCTCCACATCACTGGAGTCAAGCTATCCAGGCTGAAGAAGGCTGATAGCCAGAAACCGGTCCTTGTATGCTTGATTCCGGTCTAGGAAAGACATGGCTTTGTAGTTCGGGCTGGACTGTTCCCATGAGGCACAGGGTCAAAGCTTCGTCCTTCTATGTGAGACACATTTAATTTTCATTCGAGTGAGACATAAAAATGCAAATCTTTTCACGTAGGATAATGAAACGTCACAGTAAGGATGGAGTTTGAGGCTTAGTTTTCCTTAAGTTTGCTAGAGTATGAATCTTGGGTTAATGCACACACATTTCAAGGGGCTTATTTACAAGAAACCGAAGCATCTTTATAGATGCGTCAGTTTCCCTGCTCCAGCCTGCAAAACCCTTGCACCACCATGGTTCCACCGTATTTACAATACGGCGCACCATGGCAGGAGGTTTGACAGACGCATCAGAAATTCTGACACATCTGTCGGCTCAAAAGTCACGCATTACTGGAGTCGTGTTGCAAGTACGACGGAACTCCAACAATGCATGGGGAGGCCTATTCCTAATACACTGCATCACTCCTTACGTAGGTTTTGACGCAGAGGCATCCTAAAAGTGGCACAGTGAAATCTTGTACATTTCACCACGTTGCTTCAACAAACTTTCCCACCTTGGAATGCCTACTCTGCATAGATTATACCCGGTGCAGGTATAATGTGACACAGGGCTTTACAACATGACGCATCTCCCTAGATGTGGCATGTGGCGAGGCTGTTTGCCCTAGGCCTCACTCTTTGGAGGGCCCTGCACTGTCACTGTTGAATGTATTGACATATCACAAAAGAAAGCAAAGGCTGCTTTTGTGATTCATTCATAATGAGGCAGGCAATGCTAGCCGGCACTAGATGGCACCATATCACTAAATGCACTGCCTCGAATTATGTCCAAGGACATTGTTTTAATTTTTAATGAGATCTTATCTGACAGACCCTATGGAAAATACTGCTTGCAATAAAAGATATTCCTTGCAGTTATATTAATGCACAACCAGTCCCATGCCTCCCTCCTGCATACTCATTTAAAATTCTGGTTCTTCTGCACAGCCTCTTCCTACATCCAGGCTTGCAGATTTGGAGACATTTTAGCAGTAAGCACACACTCAATCTTCTACTTTCAGAACCCTTCACAAGATTTTGGGAAGCCATACCCCAGTGTTTCATATTAAAGGAGTGACTGGAGAAGACCTTCAAAGTCAAATGCAATTTCCATAAAATAGGTGACAATGTATGAGGCAAATGTCTTTATTCAAAGAGAATGTTAATGTTGCGTAGAACGGGAAAAAAGAGGCATGGCAGTCAAAGGTGAAAGTTACGGGCAGCTTTAATATGGACGACTTACCTATGTAAAATGGCGAGTTCCTTTTGCTGGCAAAATCATCAATGTACGATATGCCAAATGGCTGAATAGGAACTCCACCCACTCCGAGGAGAAACTGGCCAATAAAGAGGAAGTATATGACGTGCAAAGTCCCCTTTACGGACTGATTGGTGCAGCTAGAATTATTTAGCACCCGGCTGGTCCCATCCAGCTGACAAATGTCAGTCAAGTTGCTGGACACACCTGTAAAATTGGAAAACAAATGGTCAAGGACCGATCTCATTATTTGCAGTTTTATAAAGTGCGGACATGAACCCGAAGGCATTAGAGCGCTTTACAACACACAGGATACAGGGTTACAGCAGATTACAGTAATAGTATTTTAGCTCAGACATCTAGTGATGCATACAAAAATTACCACAACAGATAGTTACACCAGTTGGGTAGAGGACATACACAGTTACACAAAGTCAGATCAGGGCGCAGTGGAGAAGTACTTAAGTCTGGGCAAGGGTGGATTAACCAACTTGTCTGTCAAATAGAACCTTGATGTTCTTTTTGAAGCTTGCTAGGCAGGTGTTTAAACAGACTGAGGGAGGCAGAGAGTTCCAGATTCTAGTGGCGCTACCAGACAAAGACTGATTCAATTGTTCTCGACTAAAAGTGGGCTGTTTAAGGATCAGGGATTGGACATTTCTGGAGCTTCTATTTGCTCAAGAGATTTTCAGTTTCTCATTTAGATAGGGAGGTGAGGAAGAGTGCAGCGCTCTGTGAGTAATGCATGCAATTTTTAATTGGGGAGCCATTGGAAGGTTAGCATAGCAGGGGAAATATGGTCAAATTTCTTCTTGATGCCTAAGACGAAGGGTGCTGCAACATGCAGTGTTGCTCTCAATGGGCCTAGGTGAACTTTGGGAATGCCTGAGAGAAGGGCAATTCCAAAGTGTAGTCTAGAGAGACTGTGAGTCTGCACCACTGTTCTGAGATTCTGGTCGAAATCAATTGTTTGATTCCCCAAAGCTGCCTAAGTTGGTGGTGTGTGCTGTTGGCCATGGCTGCTATGAGGCTGTGAAGATTGAGACGATTATCAAGGGTGATGCCGAGTGATCTGGCACACATGACAATGGCAGGGCAGCCATTGAAGGTGGGAATGGAATGTTGCCATCCATTCTTGCACTAGATTTATTGCTTTTGGAGGTGAGATCAAGAGAAATTCTGTTTTAGTTGGCTTGAGTTTTAAATGGTGGTTTGACATCTAGTTTCGAATCTTGAAGAGTGTATTTGAAAGCAGAGCAATGCCCTCCCAGGATTAGGTTTTCAAGTATATTTGGGTATTGTTGTCGTACAGGTGGAAGAGAATCCCTACGTTTCTGAGAACCACACCTAGTGGCTCTAGATAGAGGTTAAAGAGGGTTGGGGAGAGGATCGAATCTTGAGGTACCTCCTGGTGAATGCTGTCTGGTCTTGAGAACAAGTTGCTAATTTTCCAAATTTCTGAGCAGTTTGAATGGTAAATAGAAGAACCATTTGAGGGCAGTGCCTCCACATGCCATGCTTAGTTCAAGAATGCAAAGGAGGTCATGATGGTTGACAGTATTGAAGTTTGCCAAAAGATCCAAGAGGCTCAGGAGGCAGGAATTGCCGGCTTCGAGGATTCTAAGGGGGTCATCGACAATATGGAGGATCGCAGTTTCTGTAATGTGACCTTGGCAGAAACCTGATTGGAGAGTGTCTTAGGAGGTTGTTTGTTTGAATGCGTGAGGCTAACTGGGACACTATGCAACTTTCGATTACTTCTCCTAAAACTGGATTTGTGGACAGTAGTTGTTCAGGTACTTTGGATCGAAAGGTTGTTTTTTCAAGAGTGGAGTGATTTGACCCATTTTTGGTCATTCTGGGTAGAGGCCCTGTTTGAGAGAGGACTGAACCAAGGTGGTTCAAATGGAGAGTAGGTGTTTGGCAAGAGATTTGCTGATAGAGCCTGGAATGGCATCCTGATGATGGTTTGAGGGTTTTACTTTGGAGATAGTTTGTTGTATGTCCTGCTCAGAGGAAAGGATGACCATAATTATAGTGTCTTGCATGGTAAAGACTCAACTGTTTCAAGGGAGTTGTTGATAGGAAGAAAGATATGGATGTTTTTAACTTTTTTAATCAATAAATCCACAAAATCATTTCAAAGGGCCACAGGTGGCTTAGGAGCAAAGTGATAGAGGGGTTAGTCCACTGTTCAATGACCTTGAATAGGTGCTTCAGTTTATTTGTTGCAGAATTCACAAGGGCACTGGTATGATAGGATGTGGACCCTAGTGTTTGGCACCTCGCTTTGCGAAGCTTAGTTAAACTTATGTGAGATGTTGCTAGTCTCTGTTCTTTCTCGCATTTTCTGATAACCTTTTGTTCTTCATAAAGCTCTTTTAAAAACCAGGGCCCAGAGGGTTTTGGTCTGGATACATTGCACTTTAGGGGTGCACATTTGTCAATAAGGGATTCCATGCAGGAGCTGTATTTGTCAGTGGCCTTGTTAATGTCAAGATAAGGTGTAATGACAATTAGGGTGGGAAAGGCCATGATGGCCATGGATTCTTTGTCAAGGGTGGATGTGTCTCTAAGTCATATTTTCTCTTTCTTGAGTTGCCTATATGTTTTGACGGAAGAGCGGTTAGAGAAAACGGTATCTGCATGTGATCAGACCAGTCGACTGGGATGGAGTTGCATATCTTTAGGTAGAGGGAACTGGAAACTTTCAGATCAAGAATGGCGCCTTTATGGTGTAGGTTTCTGGCAATGATGTTGTAGATCGATGGCATTGAGAAGGGAGGTAAAAGGGTCCACATAGCTGTTGCCCACGTCTTCCCAGTGGATGTTGAAGTCACCAAGAAAGATAGCTAATTGTTGAGAGGTAAAGAAATCCATGCATTCCTTGATGCAGGTGCTGTTTTGCCCCGGTGGGAAGTAAATCACATTCAATCTGAGGATAGAGGTAGTGGATGTGGATAGTTTCACGGACATGCATTCAAAAACTGAAAGTAAGTCATTGGGAGGGTTCGGCATCTCAGAGAGTTTCGGTGAATGAGTGTGAGACCTCCACCAAATCTATCTTCCCGCTTGCACCATAGAATTGAGTAGTTGCAAGGAAGAAGAAGGTCTAGAGCTGGTTAGATGAGACATTGAGCCCCATTTCTGTGAGGATCAGGATGTCAAGATTATGGGTCAGGATCGAGTCTGATAACTCTGGACAGTGTTTGACTGCAAATCGACAATTGTGTAGCATGTAGTTCAGGGAGAAGCTGTTGTCTTTCTGGCTTAGCTGTTCCAGGAGGGTAGTTGGGATTTGTATCAAGTTAAGAGGGGTTGAGCGTGCTCTGGGATGGTGTGTGAGTTTTATTGTGTCAGAGATGATGTTGGAAATCAAGCAGCCCCTTGTGGGAAGATAGAAGGAGTGGGTAGAGGAATTTGAAGCTGGTATCTCTTTAGGAAATGGAGTAGGTCTGAAATGTCTAGGGGTGGATGTGTCTGTTTCTATCTGGAGAGGTGGCAGTTTTTGTTATGGTAGAAGGGTGTAGGGGATGGTCTGCAGGGGTGATGGGGGTAGGAGTGGCGAGAAGATAAAGAGTCACTAAGCTGGGATACAGCTGATGTGAGGTTATCCATTCTTTAAGAGAGGTGTGAGATTGAGAGGCCAGTTTTGTTCAGTACTAGTAGGGGGCTGGAGGTAGACTGTTCGGAGTGGACTCTGAGGGGTTGGTATGCAGGATGGGGGAGGTGCTGGTTGTTGAAGTCTGGTGTTGGGGCAGGGGATGAAAAAGGTAGTGTGGAAGGAGAAGACATGTGGGCCAACTGTGGGGATGAAAGAAGGGTGACAGCAGCAACCTGCATGGGAGATAATGGTTTGTGGAACATTGTAGAGGAATGGTGCGGAGATGGTCTGTGGGAGGGATGTTCAAGGCCTGGAATAGTGGCTCAGTTATCGGTTAAGGGAGGCATAACAGATTGTAGGAGAGTATGGGGTGAGAGATTTTCCTGGGTCGAATGGAAGGGGGAAAGCAGGATAGAGAGGAGGATCATGGAAGTTTGTAGGAGGACCTGAGAGAAGATAAATTAAGTTGATTGTGTCCAGAATTGTATCATTGGCATTGAATATGATGTTCCCATTGTTGTAAATGGACATAGAAAGGTTCTCCAGGAGGGCAAAGGGAGAGCAGAATTTGAGTTTGCATCTAAGGCGGATGTTAGATAGAGAAGAGGATGGGATAAAACTGCGTAAAGATAGGATCTATAGGTCAGCTGGGGAGGTCAGTTTTGCGTTGGCTGTGGTTCTGTCAGCAACAAGGTTTTCTGGGAAGTCTCTCAAGGTCCTGTTTTTCAAGTTTTTAATTGCATGTTTGGAAGGATTTTGGGGGGGGTGTTATTTGATCTTGAAAGCATCTGCACCGGATTTGGAAAGGGGCCCGGGGGGGGGGACTTGGTGGCAATAGATTTTGACAACATCTTGGAGGCTGATGACTGTTGGGAAGTTATAGGAGTTGACCTAAGCAGCCATTGCTACATTAAAGATGGTCCTCCTGAGGTCATCCACAGCCTTGCAATGTGCACTGTGATCAAGGAAACGGGCCGATCCCGTGGCTGCTCCAGGCTTATGCGATGAGATGGAGGAGATAAATCCCCAGTAATCCCTCTGAAGATCGTCAACATTTGGCATTTCGATGTGTGGCGGGCGGCAGGAGTGCTTGATTATGCAGAGCAGGAGCATCAGGTAGCCATCTTGGTGAGGGTTTGTTCACTTGAGGAGGGTTTTCTACTGTTGCTGTTAGAAGAGTTGTTATTCTTTTGGTGAATCAAATATAACTTTGCTTGGGCGGCTTCTTAATAGTAATGTGAAAAACCCCAAATAGAGATGGGCAGTGTCCAAACAAATTGGAACCATTCAGGTCTGTGTCTAATAACTACAAAACCCCTGCCAGAAGACCCTAGATCACAAGTGCATACCGGTTTCCCCCCTGAGGACGTCCCAGAAAGTGAGCGTGTTATACAGTAAGTCTTTGAGTTGGATCTCACAACTGGGATGCTCCTAAGAAAGTGGACATTCAAGGAGGAGGACATGAGTCCCAGCGGTGGACATTTTGGGGTCAGGCAGGGGTTTGAGGCATCTCCAGGGAGGTGGTGCCCTTGAAGCAGCAAAAAGACACGGAGTATTGAGGTATCTACCTTGAAGAGGCAGCAGGGTGGATCTCACAGCCGGAATGCTACTAAGAAAGTGGGACATTTCAGGATTAGTAATTGACTCCCAGAGGTGGCCATTTTGGGGTCAGACATGGGTTTGAGGCATCTCCAGGGTGGTGATGCCTTTGAAACAGCAACAAGATGAAGAGTAGTGAGATCCCGTCCTCGAAGAGGCAGCAGGATGGCTGTTCAGGACATTCAGGGTTCACTGGGGATATACCGAGATTCAATCAGCCATAACATCAGTCCGGCTGGTAAAGGAGTTTCTTCACACATTAACTCAGGCCTCAAATCCCCCAGAGCCAGCAGCACTCCTATATTATAGGCCTTGCATCACCTCGTCTGTTGTCTTACAGGCTCCGGCAGGCCCGCAGTCCTTAGAGTCAGGCCTCCATCACAGGGAGTCCTCCACAGCCTAGTGGTCTCCTGTGCTATCTTGCTTCTGATTGGAGAAGTGATCACAAAGCCCCCAGAGGATCAGAGTCTTGGGTAACTACATGAGACAGTGAAATCAATGGAAGCTCCGGAGTTCAGAGGTAACATGCACAGAGGATCAATACCATCACGAATACCTGAAGGAAGAGGATCCTTCTAATCAGCAACATATTACCAAACAAACCAGCAGCCCTTTGAGGAAGGTAACCAGTCAGGACAGCAGCAGCAACCTACCAGCTGGCAGTACCAACAGGTCAAAAAGTAATTTTACGGATGTTCACACGGAAGAGGACAACCACGGGGGTGGCCCAACGAGCTAGTGACTTTGCACAGTTCACAAGAGGCTACCTGATAACACCTAAGAGGGCAACAACAAGGGTGCACAAGAACTCCTGCACTCAACACTAGTAGGAGGCAGACTACAACATTTTCTCAACGAATGGAGGAAAATCACCACAGAGAAATGGGTGTCAAAACTAATACAATTTGGATATTGCATGGAAAGCCCCAAAGAAAAAGGTACATTCAAGACAAGAGACAGCCTGCCTACTCAAGTCAGTAGAGGAGTTGCAGACAAAAGGGACTATATAGTTAGTAAAAAGACTGGAAAGAAACAAGGAAAACTACTAAACATATTTCTTAAGTCGAAAAGGAGATGCATCACTCAGAGTAATCCTAGATCTCAGATTTCTAAGCACATTCACAAGAACTCGGAGGTTCAAGATGACACACTACAAATTCAAATGGGGTATTTCATGGCCACGATAGATTTGAAAGACTCTTACCTACACATCACCATAAATAGAAGTCACAAAAGATTCTTCAGACTCATTATAAACAAGGAACACTACCAGTTCAAGGTACTGACCTTTGGAATAAAGTCAGCACAAAGAGTATACACTGTGGGGCAGATTTATGTTAACTGGCGCATCCCCAGGGATGCGCCAGTTAATGTGCGCCACAGTGAGCCACAGCTCCGCCACCCATGGTGCGCCGCATTTACAATGCGGCGCACCATGGTGCAAGGCAGGGAAGATGCGTGACGCATCTTTCGGCGTACGGGCGGGGCATTCCTGGAGTCATGTCGCAAGTGTGACATGACTCCTGCAATGCACAGGGGCCACCCCTACATTGCATGGTGCATCACCCTTACGCCTGCTTCAAGCAGGCGTAAGGAATTGACGTAGAAAGTGACTGAGTGAAATCTCATAGATTACACTCAGCCACTTTTAGGAGGCGTTCCTGCGCAGGAACGCCCCCCCCTGCGCAGGAACGCCTCCTTATGGCGCAGGGCTTTACAACGTGAAGCATCTCCAAGATGCGTCACGTTGTAAATAGGGTGCATTGTTTGCGCCGCCGTTGCGTCAAATAAAGTGACGCAATTGCGGCGCAAAGAGGCGCAAGGGCCTCATAAATCTGCCCCAAAGTGCCTAGCAATAGTAGCAGCACACCTACAGTGGCAGGGAATATACTGTAGTGTAGTTCCTATATTCCCAATAGGCTCTGCGCATTGGAATAATATAAACAGCAGTGTAGACGTAGGACTGAGGTCGACTAGGTCTCTACTGACTATATTAGACTTAATTAGTTTTGTCAGCTAGCTCAGAGGTCACTAGAAACTTTCTCGAATAAACAAGGAGGAGTTTAACTTCCCTGGATAGACAAGAAGGCATTAGCTTCTGACAACCATAAAACATGACAACTTTGCTCCCTCAGAATAAGAGTGTATCTCTAGAGTCGTGTGAAAACAATAGACAGCTATTTCACTCAGTCAATCGTGCATACTTAGTTTCACCAGAGTGCAGAGAAATAGAGAGAGGGGCGTTTTCAATAAAAGGTGTTATTTATTGAGCAGTCTTCTTTCTCATGCAAGAGAAATGAATTGCCACAATTGCAATACTTATAGTAAAGTAAAGTGCGTACAGTAAAAGGAGTATTATAAAATAATACTGTAAAAGCATTGATATGGTTTCTTAGCCATATGATACTTTAAAATAGATAAAATATATACATACATAAAAACATTGACTAACGTACTCAACTGGTGCTTCTAAATACGCCTACCCCAGTGTACCTGACCTAAGCCTAATACGTGGGAAGGAGTAAGTAAGTAGCAGTTTAAGTTAAGTTGGTTTTTGCCAAGAATCTGAATCAAGAATTCTCTTAAGGGTTTAGTCAGCTCCGTACCTTGGTAAAAGAATACAGGAGGTCTGGTATCTCTCTCTCAGGACTCGATATCCCAGCAACCCGCAAGGGTGGCTGGAAACACCGGAGCTTGATTTTCTCGGCTGGAGAAAAAGACAGCGTCTTTCTCAGTGCGTCAAAAGGGAGGGGCGGCGTCCGTGGGCTCTCGCATCAGCTGGGCTCTCGGGCAAGTAGATAGCCGCTCTGCTCCAAACCACCGTGTGTTTGCTTAAGGCAACACTGGTATATTTATACTTGAAAGGTGCCGGGTTTGACGTAAGGTTGGACATAAGACGTCAATAAAAGATGTCACTAAGAACTGGTGGTTCTTTCAGTGCTCGCAGGAGTTCTAGGACAAATCAAAACAGAAGCATGGGGAATTCCAAGGTTGCTGGAGGTTTGGTTTGTTTAAAGAACGCGTTGTACTCTCTAGGAGTCTGGGGAAGTAGCCTTGCTTAATTTGGACTGCATGGGCTACGACTAAATATGGATATGATTCTTATGCCTTTATAAGGATATTATTCATTATAGCCATACAAGGGCATAAATTGGGAATATCGAATTAGGGTCCTAGATAGAAATACAACACCCACTCCACGATCTAATGTCCATCATTACTAAAACTAAGCAATAGTAAACATATAACGATGCATGTGTGTTTTCCAACCCACCCCAAAATACATAAATCGCATTTGAAATGTTATATGGTAAATACACGAAAATGAGTATTGGTACTATACGCTTTTCAAGCAGTGGTATCATTCAGTTGAAAATGCATATATATATATCAGCTGAATGAATTGCGAAATTTACACATGAAATTGCTCTGAATACAGAAAAGAAGGTCGAGACCATTCCATCACATATTTATACAGATTCTGTACATATTCTAGAGGCTGAGGTAAAATATTGTCTTTAGAGTTCCTAAAATAGAAGCTCTGTTCTCTAAGAATAGTTCTACTTTAAGCAGAGTACATGTGCCAGAAAAAGGTAAATATTTTGGAAGTGAAAAAAAAATAATTTCGCTTTCGGGGGAAAAATAGTTCCAATTGTTTTCAGTAGTTGTGTTTATCAAAAACTGAAGGCCGAATTCAGAGTTCATGGAACGCTGTGTGCTCGTTGCTTTAAAAGTTATTCTCGTTGTTCAGGGGAGAACATCATATCAGACAGACTCGCAAAAAATTGGTCTACAACATCAGGTGAAAGTTCGACCAAGTTTGAAAATGCCTAAACAGTGCATGTGTGATAATGATTGCTATCATCGATGTCAGGATCAGCAATGCTCACAGAAGGTTGTACCTGTGTGATGCTGCTCTCATCTCGTACTCCACTGCCACATACTCATAGTGGTGAAGTCTCAACGAATGCCGTCATCAGAATGGGTAGCCGCTGGGGACAACACGATGCATGAGCCGTTACAGGACCTAGCAAGGTATCTGTATCCATTGGTACTGCTGATGTTAGTGTAAGACAGACGTCCAACACGCATTCTTCTCCGCATAGCATACATCGAAGCACAGGTAAGATGCAATTTTGCCAGATTGGTCTGAATGAAAGAAACCAGGTCCTATTCAGATCTCTTAGCCGGGCTAATCCGAGGGCTTTAGTGATGCGGTCCCGATAGCGTATAGCTAGGATCGTTTCTTCCATCGTTGCTGGAGTCTTGTCTGCGGCTTGGCTTGCCATATCGAAGCAGAAGGATCAAAAATAAAATTCCTGCCACGAGTCCCAAAAGTAGAGGTAGGCCGCCAAAGACAGAATGGACAAAATTAGGAAAGATGCCCAGAACTGTTTCAAAGGGTGTTAACAGTCCCAAATAAATTGTCTTAAATACATGTGCGATGCCACTGGTATCTAACATGTTTAAGATTTGGCTTAATATTTCTACGAAATGCACGGGGCAATTTGTTGATAATAGGGAATGTATCTCTGCCGTTGTCCTTGCAACTTGCAGATCATACTATTCTTTGGACGAGGTCAAAGGCATAGTTGTCTGTAAAAGAATAGACTTCATTCTGCTTAAAGTATCAATTCGAATAGAAGAGATATTCAAATAAGGCCATATTGCCGCCTCCATGTCTGGAGTGCTGTTTGGATACAATACTTGCATACAGCAAGTGACCATGGAACTAACGCTCACGAGATAGGCTTTTCCTGGCACCATGCCACAACAGCTGTGGTCATTTATTAGAACACAGCTGCCGTTGGAAAGCTGTCTAAAGAATGGTTCTATCTGTGTTGCAGGAGTGCCGTGCAGGTGACATGAAAGGTTATTCGAAGACCCTTCACAGGCCCCATGCAAGTTAATACCTTGAAACAGAAGTGTACTGCTTAATGATTTTTTACAATTGTTACCACTAAGAAATACCTCCTTTTTCTTTTCACTATAACATTTGTGTGTGTATAAGGTAATTTCCATGTTGACTTGATGTACCCTTTACCCAACCTTTCATACTGGCCCGCTGGTATATACTCTTGGCGAAATTTAAACTGGAAAATGTTATCGGAATTGTAATTATTCCGTGTATTATCCATTCAATGACAGGTCTTTCTGACATTGTCAATGGTAATCTCTCAAGTTTTTCAACGCTCAGAATCGTATAGTCTGCTCCTTTTTGTGCCAAACTGATTTGTTTATCAGTAAGGTTAAAGATAGAGAATAATGACGTGGTGTTGATTAAATGCCATGGCACGTAGCCTGAATGCAGATTTTGCAACGTCCAGCCAAGCTGTACAATAGAATGTAATTGGGATTGACCATGTTGTAACATTAGCAAGTCCTGCTCTATTATATCAATAGCAGATGATACAATACTGTCCAGTGAATATATTCTGGAGGACATAGTCGTTAACCCATTGTCCACAACAGAAAGTGATTTTTCCAAATTAATACGATCAATTTCTCGTCATTTCTCTGCTGTTTCAATTTGTGTTACTTTCAAAGCCTCGTTGTATGCAGCGTATATACCGGCCGCTATGAAACATTTTTGACGCTGTTCGCGTGGTCCCAGTATGAAATCACGCAAGTCAGCACCGTCTTTAAGTAAAGTCAAGTGTTGCTTAATTTCAGCCAGTGTGGATTTCTGTAGCCACTCAAGGCATAGTTTCCCTACACTGTATGTTGTAACTATCCCTGGATGTTGTCTCTGGGAGTATCTAGGGTCTGGCCTGGTCATTTTGAACCCCTGTGTTTTGTTCAGGAATGTATCTTGACAGTTATTTGTGTCTGTGGGCCAGATCAACCATTTTTTCCAATCAGGATGTGTTCTGTTTTGGTATAAAATATGGGATACGTCTATCTCCACATCTGTAGTGCTATTACTATCAGGTATGGGCTTCGGAATAGACGGTTTGTTTAAGTCTTTTATCTTAGCTAGGCCCAGACAAGTAGTCTGCTGAATGGTGTCATTCAAGAATATTAGTTGTTCTGGGATCATGCAGGCTCTAAATAATGCTTCTAAACCTTGGACCTGCCATTCTTTTGTACCCCAGATGGTTTTTGTTTCAATGTTGTTTTTCCAGAATTCAAAACCAAATGTAGTCATTTTTTCATAAAATGTTTCAGAATAAATCAATTTAGTATTTGTCAACATTGTTTTCATTCCCGTCGTATTTAACATTTTAAAATAAAACGTTTCTGCATCACTTGTGTTAAACCCTGAGAAGTATGGGAATTTCTCATAAAATGTTTTCGAGCTGCTTTTAGGCGGTGTTGCACAATGTTCCCATTGGTTATAATTAAAAACATTTCTAGGTTGAGCAGATTTATGCAAATAGTGATGACCAAAATGATTGTAGCAATACATTTCTTCATAATTTGATGAACCCTGTAAATAATCATGTTCTGTAAATTTTGCTGACATTACTAAATCTGACATCATATTATTAATATTTTCAAAGTCCCAATCATCAGAAAAAGTACTTGGTGTTACAAAGTCACTTAAGGAAACCTTGAACTGGTGTGGATATTTCAAGAGCTCAATCAGGCCATACATTTCATAATCCGTTTTGTCCCATGCTACCCCACTGGGTATTGGATTGGCTGTGATGTTCACTGATGACAGTTTTCTTTTCTCAATGTGAGTTGACTTGTGAGGTTTTAGGACCAAGTTGATGTTCTGACTTGCTGTGTCCATTGTACTGTATTTTCCTTCAATAAATTTTCCTAAACAAAGAACCATGATGAGCCAAAGCAGGAGGAAAAGTACCCCTAACACAATCCAAAATTCAATCCATGGAGAAATCAGATAGGTTTCTTTTAGTTGATGAAAGAGTTCAGTCACTTTGTCTTTGAAAGTTTTTCTTGCTGGCGTTTCTTCAGGCTCGCTTGGATCTTCAGAAAAGTCTTCGAAATTGATGAAGTAGCCAGATGCAGTTTTGTCAATTGTTGGAATTGCTTCCGAATTTTCATTTGCTTTTGGATTTTTCTTTGTTTCATTAGCATAGTCCGAGGCTACATCGTTGTAGACTGGTGTTTCTTGATGAACTGTTGCAATTTGGGTTTCAAGAGGCACAAGTTCCATGGCTTTGTTGCATAGTCCTTTTTTATTCACTGCAGGTTTATCAAATGTGATTAGTCTCTCAGTTTGAACCTCTTGGATTGTAGCAAATTTTGGTACTCTGCTATTTCTTGGGAGTCCACTGGGCCTACTACTTATTATTGGCCACATGATTGTGGTTTTACCAGGTCGATGGATATAACTCGGTTCTCCTTTTTACCAGCAAGGGGCGGTAGTACTACTGATCTTGTTCCGCTGACAGCTAAGACAGGTACTGCTTTTCTGTAAGAAGGCCCAAATTCCTTCTTCACCGCGATCTTCTCTCTGACCAGATCCCCAATCTTTGGAATCCAGACAGGTCTTGCTGGGACAGGTGGTTTTTCTTCAGTGGCTGTTGGCTGTTGCTTTATTTTTATGTTACTCAGGTTTCGTCTTGTTTCATTTAAGTCCTGTAAAACAGCCAAACGGTCTTTGATATCAAAGCATTTTTCTTCTACCACTGAAGTGTGACTATCAAGATCCTGAATGTGCATTCTAGTACCGAACAATAGTTCGTATGGACTGAGACCTTTTAGAGAATTTCTTGGCAGATTATTAAGACTACGTTGGACACTTGTTAAATGTTGGACCCACCCATCACCCGAACCTAATACCCTCGCCGTTATAGATTGCTTTATGTCCCGGTTTTTTCTTTCCACTACAGCATTTCCCTCAGGATGGAATGGACAAGAGTACCACAATGCAATTCCCATGCTGGCCATGGCCTCCTTGTAAGCCCTAGAGCTAAACGCAGGACCCTGGTCAAAATGTAGCATGCCAAATGCGTATGTGCCGATAAGGACTTGCAAATCTTTGTATAACAGTTCTGGCGTCAGCCGAGTGCTGGTGTCTGCATTTTAAGTGAATCTAGTCTTAAATATTATTGGGAGGGGACGCATTTCTCCTGCTGGATTTCTGCATATAGAAAGCCTGATGGTTTCTAATAAAAAGGTCCTGGCAATACTCCGGTCGGTTCACGACTGCGATCTCTGTTGCAGTTTGGACAGCCCATTGCAAATTTGTAATGTTGCAGGCTCATCCCCGGCAACCAGTATTCTGATTGTAATTCTTTCAGAGATTTCAAGTTCTCTTGGTGCCTTAGACCCTCACCCATGTGTGCGTCTGCTATTAATAAGACTCTCCTGTTCGTGTTTGGAATTACTCTATCCCCCACTCCAAGGATTTGAGCAAAAAGAACGGAGTTTGCATCAATTATGTATGTATTACTGAGTGGATAGTTCAGAGGCAATGCTGCATAGTCGCCTTTTAAAGACGCTTTTACCGCCAGCATGGTTTCTCCGTCTATGTATTTTTTACAACACTTTTTTGTGGCTACGGAAGCCGGTTGAACCGCTCCTGCCGTGGCTCTGAGAGCCAATGAATTCCCTGCAACGTGAACGCCATCACGTTGATGACTCAGTGTATGTATCACGTGAGTCTTTTGTAGTTCTTTCTGCAAAAGTACTACTTGTTCCCAAAGCTTCTTATGCTTTATTGTGGCACCTGTGTCATCTTTCTAATCGTTTTGAACCCACTTCTGCAAGTCATTATTGTAAGACCTGACACAGAAATGCGAATCGCACACTATTAGTGTGGGGAATTCGCGATCGGCATTTTCAAGCGCCATCTTTAAAGATCTAATTTCAGCTCGCTGAGCTGAACAGTTTCTGAGTGATTCAGTTTTGGTGACTATTGGTCTGAATTTACCAAAGCGCCAGCGACCTTTAACAATCGCGCACGCTGCGTTGTAGGATTTTTTCTCTACATCGTAGTGTTGTGCAAATCTGTCCATGTAGATTACACATGTGTATTGTTTGAGAGGCAGATTTCGATTGGCAGAGGATATTCTTCTTCATATTCTAGATTTTCTAGTTTTTTAATTTTCGGGTCAAAATAGTATTTCACGTCTTATGCAGCTAGAGAATTTTCCCATTGTATCCATTTCGGATTTAATGCCACAGCAGTCAAATTACGTGGGCTTGTTAATGCCTCAAGGGCTGATTCTGCTGTTAAAACAGTTATTCTTATGCCTTGGGCTTGGGCTCTTTCTTTTGCTACAGTAGTTTGAACCGCTATTTGAATTTTTTCAGTAGAACTGAATTTCATTTCAGCTTGTGTGCGTAAATATTTAACAAGGACCCCCTGAGTACATGGAAATACAGTTCCTAGACCAGGGAAAAACAAATAATTGATATATATCAATCTAGGCAACAAACACAATAGGTCGGAAGGGACTGAGCTACAACATTGGTTTTTGTTAAAAAATAGTACAACTTTTATTCAAATTTTATCAAGACACATAAATTAAAAATACAAATTCACTATTTGTAGTTAACACATATAACTCAATAAATTGAGAATACAAAACATCATTAAAACAGAAAAATAATCCAATAAAGTATATGGATGTACATAAAATAAACACAATCTGAGAGAAAAAAAGTGGCAGATTTAATCTCTACGCGCGTTTCGGCGAACCAGCGCCTTCTTCTGGAGCAGCCACGGTAATATCTAAAAAAGGGAAGAGTATCATACAGGAAAACATTATGTACAATAATGTTTACATTTTAGTTTACAGTACATAAATGTTCTACATTCCAATGTTATTCTAGTAGTCTCAGACTTTCCATTATTTAATGACCTAAACTCTTTGTAATTACAACATTTCTTTTGAAGATGTCATTTCCTTGCCTTAATAGTAACTACAGAATTAGCTTATCTTGTGGATTTCAAACCAGTATATTTAGACCCAGATAGGTGGCTATAATGGATCAATATTTAAGATGAAACCATTCTATTTTATCTGTAACATAGATCAACAAAGAAAGGGGGGGATATGTTACATTAAAATAACAATTCATAAGGTTGAAGATGAGAAAAAACTCTCTTGGATGAATAAGTATTACTGAGATTCTGATATAATTCTCTCTATAGCGGGGCATGTAACTCTTGATAGTTAGTGGTACACCTGGAGCTTTGAAATGGTAGCCATTATCAAACAATTATCCTAGCGAGACCCATGTATTTATATAGGATGCGTGGATTTAATGAATAGGGTCACTTACTTAAAAAAACGGAATATGTTACGGTAACTTGATGAATCGGTCTGGTTTATGTATAGGAAGAATATCCTTTCTTAATTTTTTGGTAGAAATTACTATAAACCAAAAGGAGACAATAAAGATACAAAGTAAAATTATAACCAAGTCCTTGATTATTTCAAAACAAAGGTTAGTATAAAACAGGGATTGGTATGTACCTATTTTAATTTGAGATCGCGGATGGATTTTCAACAAAAGATGGTCCTGTGGGTTGGTTTCAGGTATTGATGTTTTAGGTTTTATATTTCCTAAAGAAATTGTTACATTTTTTTGTTTTTACTGAGTTATAATAACTAAGAAATTCTAAACTACGAATTCTCACAATCATTACTCAGGAAAAAGAATTTACCTGAATTGGAAATTAGAGGTTCATTTAGACCCGCCGGCCGGAAACAAGACGTAATGGCCACAAGATTATTTATTTATTTGGTGCCACAAAGAAAATATATATGCAATCCTCCTGATGTGGGGATTTTCGATTAATGATGATTTCCTATATTTTGAATAGAAAATATTCTACAATAAGCATCTGTTCAATACAGTGATCGAATAACAACATGGTGACCTTATAATGAAGAGGTAAGAAACTAATGGTTACCTTTTTGCCTTTACTCAAAAGGAGTCAGTTCAATATGGTTAAAATAACTCCCTGTCTGAAAAAGTAAAAGAAGGAATAGTATGAGCCACTGATAACTAAAAATACTGAGTCAGCTATAGAGCGACTAGGCTACAAGTATTAAACCTAAGGCTTTTGTGGTCTTACCCGATCGATATCAACAGGGCTCCAGGTTTCCGGACTCAGTATTTTTAGTTATCAGTGGCTCATACTATTCCTTCTTTTACTTTTTCAGACAGGGAGTTATTTTAACCATATTGAACTGACTCCTTTTGAGTAAAGGCAAAAAGGTAACCATTAGTTTCTTACCTCTTCATTATAAGGTCACCATGTTGTTATTCGATCACTGTATTGAACAGATGCTTATTGTAGAATATTTTCTATTCAAAATATAGGAAATCATCATTAAACGAAAATCCCCACATCAGGAGGATTGCATATATATTTTCTTTGTGGCACCAAATAAATAAATAATCTTGTGGCCATTACGTCTTGTTTCCGGCCGGCGGGTCTAAATGAACCTCTAATTTCCAATTCAGGTAAATTCTTTTTCCTGAGTAATGATTGTGAGAATTCGTAGTTTAGAATTTCTTAGTTATTATAACTCAGTAAAAACTAAAAAATGTAACAATTTCTTTAGGAAATATAAAACCTAAAACATCAATACCTGAAACCAACCCACAGGACCATCTTTTGTTGAAAATCCATCCGCGATCTCAAATTAAAATAGGTACATACCAATCCCTGTTTTATACTAACCTTTGTTTTGAAATAATCAAGGACTTGGTTATAATTTTACTTTGTATCTTTATTGTCTCCTTTTGGTTTATAGTAATTTCTACCAAAAAATTAAGAAAGGATATTCTTCCTATACATAAACCAGACCGATTCATCAAGTTACCGTAACATATTCCGTTTTTTTAAGTAAGTGACCCTATTCATTAAATCCACGCATCCTATATAAATACATGGGTCTCGCTAGGATAATTGTTTGATAATGGCTACCATTTCAAAGCTCCAGGTGTACCACTAACTATCAAGAGTTACATGCCCCGCTATAGAGAGAATTATATCAGAATCTCAGTAATACTTATTCATCCAAGAGAGTTTTTTCTCATCTTCAACCTTATGAATTGTTATTTTAATGTAACATATCCCCCCCTTTCTTTGTTGATCTATGTTACAGATAAAATAGAATGGTTTCATCTTAAATATTGATCCATTATAGCCACCTATCTGGGTCTAAATATACTGGTTTGAAATCCACAAGATAAGCTAATTCTGTAGTTACTATTAAGGCAAGGAAATGAAATCTTCAAAAGAAATGTTGTAATTACAAAGAGTTTAGGTCATTAAATAATGGAAAGTCTGAGACTACTAGAATAACATTGGAATGTAGAACATTTATGTACTGTAAACTAAAATTTAAACATTATTGTACATAATGTTTTCCTGTATGATACTCTTCCCTTTTTTAGATATTACCGTGGCTGCTCCAGAAGAAGGCGCTGGTTCGCCGAAACGCGCGTAGAGATTAAATCTGCCACTTTTTCTCTCAGATTGTGTTTATTTTATGTACATCCATATACTTTATCGGATTATTTTTCTGTTTTAATGATGTTTTGTATTCTCAATTTATTGAGTTATATGTGTTAACTACAAATAGTGAATTTGTATTTTTAATTTATGTGTCTTGATAAAATTTGAATAAAAATTGTACTATTTTTTAACAAAAACCAATGTTGTAGCTCAGTCCCTTCCGACCTATTGTGTTTGTTGCCTAGATTGATATATATCAATTATTTCAGCTTGTGTGTACAAGTGAGATTTGTATGCTATTGGTACCGTTTCTCCCTCAATAGAAGTTAGGTACGTGAATCCGCATCTTCCTGGGATGACTCGGATTACAAGGTTGCGTACGTTTTCGCGAGTTTGTAATTTTGTTTTAGCTAACATGTCTGTTTGCAATGATCTTAAAATTTCTGTGTGTTTTTGAGTCCAATTGATTGGTTTGAAATCAGGTTTTATTAATTCATAGAGAGGTTTAACCCTCTCCGCATAATTAAGAATGTATGTTCTTCCGAAATTCAGGAAACCTAGTATTGATTGTAAGTTCTTCAGCGTTTTTGGTGCTTGGAGTACAGCGCACTTCTCTAAGAAGTTGTCTGCTAGGCTTTTGCCTTCACTTGATAATTCATATCCTAAAAACAGGACAGTTAGATGGGCAATTTGTGACTTTTTAAAGTTGAATTTGTAACCCTCAGCTGCAAACCCAAGTATTATGTTGTTCACTCTTTTCAAGTGAGTCTCCAGGTCATCATCTGTGAGATAGATGTCATCGACATAAGATAATGCCTCATCATCATATATTTGTAGTAACTCTGTTACTCTTGCTGAGAATAATCCCGGGCTATTCTTGAATCCCTGTGGGAGTCAACAGAAGTTTTTTTGTGACCCCATTATTGAGAAAGCGGTCAAATACCTGCTTTCAGGTGCAATGTTTTGACAAAAGAATCCATTTGAGATATCCAATATCGTTTTGTATTTTTTGCGCACGATGTTATTCATTAGTGCTGCACTGTGTGAGTTTTGTACTGCAAATGTTTTGCAACAGGAGTTTAGGTGTCTGTAGTCCAAAACTAGACAATATGAATCGTCTGGCTTGGAGACAGGAAACAAAGGATTGTTCATTTGTGAGGTGCATGTTTCAATCACCCCCTGGTATTCAAGTTGATCTAAGATCTCCCTGACTTGCTTTTCAGCTTCTTGTTTAACTGCGTACTGCCTTTGTGCAGTGGGTTGACTTTTTAACTGGATTTTGTGAGGAGGAGAGTCCTCATCCCATCCTACATGATTTTTATATAAAGCAGGAGCTTGGGCTACTGCCCATTTTCTTGCAAGTGTATATTTTTTATGAATTGGAATATGATTTGAGAAGGCAGGCATAATCATTTCTTCGCCATGTGGGCACTCCCTGACAAACTCTGGTGGCCAGTCTTTCTCAGCTAACAGGATGTCATAGCCTTTCGAAAGGTTATCCAAAAAGAGACCCCTTACTTTCCTAGTCTTATCTCACTCTATACGCAATGTTATTTCGTATATTTTATGAGGTTTGCTAACTCTGGTGTCTGCAGTTTCCACCTGAATGTATTCATTCGTGTCCACTGTCTCCAGAAGATTCATCAGGATCTTGCGAGCTATGGTCACTTCTGCTGCGCTGTCTAGCATTGTCTGGGCCCACTCTCCGTTTTTCAGTTGTGTCCTCAGTATCCTGGGCATGTTTTATTATTTTAATACTGGCTACCTTCTTTCTTGGAAATTGTAATTTTTTACTTTGATGAGCAGGTTCCTTGTCTTTGGACTTGACGTGGTCTTCCCTGTGTTCTGACCGTCCTCTTCTTTCCGATTTCTGCGAGGAAGTCTGAAAAGATCGAGAGGGACGTGTATCAATATCTTGATATCTATCAGGTTTTTTCAAATTATCCCTATTTCTAAGGTTGTATCTTTTCTCAGAGGGATCCCTCTGGGGAGACTTGTTTCCTCGGTCTAGAGATCTTTCTCTCCGTTGAGGAGACCATCCTCTGGACTGGAATCGTTTTTCTTTGGGAGTGGATTGTTTATTACCATCCCAACTCTTTTTTGGAGTATTTAGCTTATTTTTAATAAAAGTTTTTTCAGGATTTTCAGTTAGTTGGGGTTTTAATGGTTTCCCACCCAAACTATCTCTACCTAGTTCTTCATAGGATGTTTCTATAATTCTGGCAAGTTCAAATCGTTGTTCTGCTATATCTGTTTCTTTCAATTTCTGGCGATATGTTATATCGTCCATTGCCAATTGAACTAATTCTCTATATGCCTTTGTTAATTCTTTTAGTTTAACTAAGAGTTCTTCGCTTGACATTCTATCAATGTCTGGATGTGATGTGTAGCTGGCTAGAACCGGCCACGTGGCTCCTGGTCTACCTAGTGGACCGAGCCTGCTGATGTGATTTTGATGTTTTAGGGCACCTTTAAACCAGAGCAGGTGCTCTTGGTAATTTAATGGGATTTCCACATCCTCGAAAGGAGTGTATTCATCCGGAGGTTCCTCTATTTTCTAATAGTGGAATTCTCCGGACGTCTATTGGAGATTTTACGGGAAAAAGGGTCTGTGTGAAAAAGCACGACTGAGTTACTCTGACGTCTTGCGTTAGGTTTATCGCCTTACCAAATGTTGGGCGCCATGTAGTGTAGTTCCTATATTCCCAATAGGCTCTGCGCATTGGAATAATATAAACAGCAGTGTAGACGTAGGACTGAGGTCGACTAGGTCTCTACTGACTATATTAGACTTAATTAGTTTTGCCAGCTAGCTCAGAGGTCACTAGAAACGTTCTCGAATAAACAAGGAGGAGTTTAACTTCCTTGGATAGACAAGAAGGGATTAGCTTCTGACAACCATAAAACATGACAACTTTGCTCCCTCAGAATAAGAGTGTATCTCTAGAGTCGTGTGAAAACAATAGACAGCTATTCACTCAGTCAATCATGCATACTTAGTTTCACCAGAGTGCTGAGAAATAGAGAGACGGGCGTTTTCAATAAAAGGTGTTATTTATTGAGCAGTCTTCTTTCTCATGCAAGAGAAATGAATTGCCACAATTGCAATACCTATAGTAAAGTACAGTGCGTACAGTAAAAGGAGTATTATAAAATAATACTGTAAAAGCATTGATATGGTTTCTTAGCCATCTGATACTTTAAAATAGATAAAATATATACATACATAAAAACATTAACTAACGTACTCAACTGGTGCTTCTAAATACGCCTACCCCGGTGTACCTGACCTAAGCCTAATACGTGGGAAGGAGTGAGTAAGTAGCAGTTTACGTTAGGTTGATTTTTGCCAAGAATCTGAATCAAGAATTCTCTTAAGGGTTTAGTCAGCTCCGACCCTTGGTAATAGAATGCAGGAGGTCTGGTATCTCTCTCTCAGGACTCGATATCCCAGCAACCCGCAAGGGTGGCTGGAAACACCGGAGCTGGATTTTCTCGGCTGGAGAAAAAGACAGCGTCTTTCTCAGTGCGTCAAAAGGGAGGGACGGCGTCCGTGGGCTCTCGCATCAGCTGGGCTCTCGGGCAAGTTGATAGCCTCTCTGCTCCAAACCACTGTGTGTTTGCTTAAGGCAACGTTGGTATATTTATACCTGAAAGGTGCCGGGTTTGACGTAAGATTGGACATAAGACGTCAATAAAAGATGTCACTAAGAACTGGCCGTTCTTTCAGTGCTCGCAGGAGTTCTAGGACAAATCAAAGCAGAAGCATGGGGAATTCCCAGGTTTGGTTTGTTTAAAGTACGCGCTGTACTCTCTAGGAGTCTGGGGAAGTAGCCTTGCATAATTTGGACTGTATGGGCTACGACTAAATATGGATATGATTCTTATGCCTTTATAAGGATATTATTTATTATAGCCATACAAGGGCATAAATTGGGAATATCGAATTAGGGTCCTAGATAGAAATACAACAATACGTCTATCCCTACCTAGGTTACTGATTGGCAAGAGAAAATTCATATGAACGATGCAAACAACATATGCAACTGGTCATAACAACTCTTTTTCAACTAGGGCTTTCAATTCACATGGAAAAGTCCTCATCCGAACCAGAACAGGAAAGGGTTACCTTGGGTGCAACATTAAATACAATACTCAGGAAAGCCTTCTCAGTGAGAAGAGAACAATAGCGCTTCTGAAGGAGACAAAACTCTACTGGAAGGGGCAAGCTCTGACAGTGAGGATGGGGGAAAGCTGATAGGAATGATGGCTTCACATGAGAGCACTTCAGCAATGGTTGCAGAGTCAATGGTCACAATCAAGAGGGAGTTGGGAAGATATAGTGGTTATCACACATAAAATAGAAAAAGAAATAGTGTGGTGGAACAGCACATATATTACAAGGCAGGAATTTTACACAGCCACATCCTATACTGACCATAACAATGGGTGCCTCCTGTAAGAGATGGTGGGCGCTGATTAACAACCTCAAAGTCAGAGTCAGGTGGATGTGAAAGGACCAGGATGTAGTACAACACATCAATGTCCTAGAAATGAAGACAGAATTCCTAGACTGAAACGCCTTTCAGAAATAGCTCTGGGGGAAATCCATATTGATCCGAACAGACAACACAACCACCATGTTTTATATAAGCAGACAAGGAGGGACCCAGTCGATACCACTGTCAAGATTAGCACAATAAATATGGATCTGGGCCATCCAAAGAGAAATGCAGATGGTAGCTATCCACCTAGCAGGGAAGGACAATACAGAAGCAGACAGAAGACAAGCTTCATGGTCTTATGGGTGGGACCTGAGCCAAACTGTACTCAAAGATTTTTCACAGATGGGAAACACCTAAAATGGATCTCTTTGCAACTATCCAGAATAGAATATAAAATGCCACCACTTTACCTCGAGACAACAGTATCACAGATCACTCGGGTATGCACTGTCAATAAACTGGTCTGGGAAATATATGTACACTTTTCCTCCGACACCACTGCTCTACAAGGTGATCAGCAAATGCAGGAGCAGCAACATGACAGTTATACTGATTGCACGACAGTGGGCAAGGCAGCCTTATTTCTCAGATCTGATAAACCTGTCACAGGGGAGGTTTTGCAGACTACCAATCAGACAAGACTTGTCAATGCAAAAAGGAAAGTTTTTCCATCCAGGTTTAGAGTCCTTACATCAGACAGCATGGCTCCTGAAGACTTAGAATTTACACACCTATAACTACCAGAAAAGATAATGGCTGTCTTGAAGCAGACAAGAAGACAAACAACTAGAGCATGTTATACAGCAAAATGGGAAATATACTCACTATTGTGCTGGAAAGAAGGATTACTGAAAAGAATATACAAGCAAAAGACAGTTGTAAGATACTTAACACACCTTTTACAGTGTAGACTAACCTATTCTTCTCTCAAGGTGCATTTGGAAGCAGTATGGGCATACTCTAGAGGTCACATTAGAAGACGTTTTTTCATGTGACCAGTCATCAAATGGTTCTTGAAAGAAGCAAAAAGAAGCAAAAAGAATTGCACCCCCAAAAAGGGTACCAACTCCAACCTGGAATTTAATTATAGTGCTCACACAATTAATGAAAGCACCATTCGAACCATTACATAAGACTTCTGTACAAATCTTCACACTAAGGACTGCTTTTTTAGTGGTCTTTACATAACTTCGCAGAGATAGTGAGTTACAAGCACTCACATTATAGGAACAGTACTTTCAGATACTCAAGGACAAAATTGTCATGAGTATAGACTCGCAGTTCTTGCCAAAGTTGATCTCACAATTCCACATGAGTCAGAGTATTCAGATAGCAAGTTTCTTTCAGAAACCATAGACACATGCAGAAAGAACATTAAACACTCTAGATGCAAGGCGAGCAGTAATGGATTACATAGAAAGGACAAAGTCTCATAGCAAGACAAAGCAACTCGTCCTGTCAATTGCTAATAATTTCCAAGGAAGACCAGTAACAAAGAACTCAATTGCAAGATGGATTGTGCAAACAATCAAATTATGTGACAAACAGGCATGTATGACACTATAAAGCAATCCTGGTGCACTCCCAACAAGAAAGAAGGGGGCTACATTGGCTTTCCTAGCTAATACTCAGCTACAAGACATTTGTATGGCATCAGTGCACAGGTTCACAAAACACTACTGTGTGGACATTCAGATGAACAAAGAAGCACAAGTAGGACAAAATGTCTCACAACATCTCTTTTTAAATCAACGCTCATGTTTAACCCAACCATCATTGTAGTAAAAACTGCTACAAAATCAATGCACAGCATGTGAATCAAGAAAAGATTCATGCTCTAAAACATATAGTTTCTTATCTGTCGGTGTATTTTTGCAGCTTGAAGAATTTATGGATTCACAAGCGAACCCACCCTCCTCCGCCAAGAAGATGAGAGGGGAAAAAATGAATCTGATGATGGCGACCAAAGGCGGAAGCTTCCAAAGGAAGCACGACAAAGTCACAAGGTGTACCATATGGAGGTACGTTGATGCCCACCAACACCAAACACAAACATAGTAGAAGGACAAACACGTTTTGGGGAATATCCCATACCAAACAACTAGATGGTGGAATAATGCCATACGATAAAAATAAAACTGGTACTTGCCCTTTCTCCTCATGGATTTCTTCTTGTTCTTCTTGAGGCTCAGGTTTGAGGAGGCTCAAGTTCCTCAAGGTCGTTGTCCCTTTGCTCTATCGAAGTTGTGGACTTGCTCTGAATACATTCTTTTTGAAGACTATTGTCAAAGTCTTCTTTCTTTTTTATGATATTGGCCATTTTGGCCTTGAGTCTTTTCTTCTTTCTTTTGATATCTGCCTCTTGCTGCTGGCTGTCGAGATCTTTGTGAGTTTTTTACACCGACTTCACATTAATGGGTGTTTGTTATGTTAAAATTTAGGAGAAAGTTAATGTTTGTTTCAAAACAGAGCATCTGGTTTCTGTTTACATATTCCCAATTACACTGATCTTTCAGATAGTCACAAATGAAAATGATTGTAGTAAAGTTTTCCAGAACAGATATGCTCTATAATATGGATATAGCAATACAAACCCCAATTCAACTTCAGCACGCTTTTTACATAACTGACTAATTAATGTAGTGCAGACATAGACATGGGGCAAAACCCAATGTTTAGGTTGAGTTGTAAGTTAAAGTATTCACAAAAACACAATTGAGGTAATGTATTTAACTTATTTACTTCAATTGAGTCTGAGGCAATTTTAGGCAGGAGACAGCTAAAATAAAACGATTTTGACATAAAAAACTGGGAGTCTTCAAATAGAATTGGGTCTCTTGACATGCATGCATTTTCATTGATTGCACCAGGGGGGCCCATAGCATCTTTGCTACGCTTCTGTTCAAATCATGTCAACATTACAACATTTGGGAATGTTTGTGGTCCTCAAACTCTGTCTCCTACAACCTTAGGGGCATTCCGTAGAGTATATTATCAAGCCCATTATCGCTGTTTTAGCGGCAGTTTCCTGCTGCTAAAGCGGCAAATGTAATCTTTGTGAATGTAATGGTGACCAGAGGCCTTTCGACAGCCAACGAGATGGCTCAGTGAATTACACATTTGCTGCGGACCTCAGATTCCCTTTAGTTAAATACATTGACAAGCATTATTTTTGGTAATAGTAGCACCTGTTATGTACAGTGCTTTGAAACAGCTAGAATAAAAGTGAAGGAGGCCCCCTACTATTTAAGGTCAGGGACCAGGGGGAGTACTTAAAAAAATTATAGCAAAGTCCCTACATGAGTCACGAAGTGATCTCTAATGAACCTTAGCGCCCTGTTTTTCTAAATAATACCAATCTCACAAATATTGTTACCTACATTAATACACATAACGATTAAGATTTCACAGGAATAGAAGCACAGTCACATATGGGATAGTACTAAATTAACAACTGGCAATCTACACAATATGCATGTTATACATGAAAAAGCATAATAAAGAAAGAATAATAAAAGAATATTAAGAAAAAAGGAGATAGTTTGTGCAAAGTAGTACAAATTTATTTAGCAATGTTATCGTCTTTTGTTATCACTGGCAAAATCTGATGAACATTTTAACCATTGTTTTTGATGTTTTTATAAATTGTTATTGAATGTATTTATAATAAGTACTGATTTTGCCAGTGATAACAAAAGACGATAACATTGCTAAATAAATTTGTACTACTTTGCACAAACTATCTCCTTTTTTCTTATTATTCTTTTATTATTCTTTCTTTATTATGCTTTTTCATGTATAACATGCATATTGTGTAGATTGCCAGTTGTTAATTTAGTACTATCCCATATGTGACTGTGCTTCTATTCCCATGAAATCTTAATCGTTATGTGTATTAATGTAGGTAACAATATTTGTGAGATTGGTATTATTTAGAAAAACAGGGCGCTAAGGTTCATTAGAGATCACTTCGTGACTCATGTAGGGACTTTGCTATAATTCTTTGAAACAGCTAACCAACACTATGAAACAGTACAAAATTGTTATTATCTACTCTTTTGCCACATGACTAATTATACACAACTACTCTTTTTTGGTCTGGGGTAAGCCAAGACCTTTCATTTACTTTTAAAAACATATATAACATACGCATATAGTAGGCATTGTGTCAGCTTCCTTAATCGAGCAATTGTTTTGGGTCTGAACCCTTCAGCCATTGTTTGAGACATTGTTAAATTACATTTTGGATGAACATGCAGTAATATTTTAGTCTGGCTGGCTTTCTATACCCTGATTGGGTGTATTCTTCTATCTCCCTCAGTATGCATAATTGATTATTTTACATCTGAAGAGTATGGTCAGTCATCACACTTTTTGCCACTCACTGTTACTCATGTGACATTTGTATTTTATTAATTGAGCAACCTTATTTTTCAGTGTATCATTCACTTTTCTGATTTTATCACCAGCACTTGTTTTCTTTAATTTTCTCTTCACAGCAAAACTTTAATGCTGATTTGCTGCTGCCGGCAAATTTTCTGGTGCTCCCCCAACCACTCATATTTGTTTTCTTTTCTTGCACTGTCCAGGTATGCTAAGACTCAGGGCTTGTGCTCTTGCAGCCCTCAGGGTATATCTGAGGCCAGCATGCTGATTAGCATTGCAGCATAACACCTGGGGCAAAGCTGATCATATGGACCTCAAAATGAAACACTTATGCAGATGAAGGACCATCTCATTCAACAAGGTGGACTTGTGCTTCTTATAAAGATGATTATGAACATCTCTAGTCGCTCAAATACATATGCTACCAGCAGACCTCATCATCAAAGCATCTTCAAGTTAGCTGATCATGCAAGTAACAGGCACGACCCAAATGCATTAATGACCGAGCCAGCAAGATGGCTCTGCCCGTGTTAACACTGCAAGAATACATGCAGTGGTCACAAATTCGAGTGTTCACATCACAGCAGTTTACACAAAGGCTTCCATTCTTCCAATGCTGGTAACTTCATCACCATTAAATAGGCCAAGAGTAACTTTTTGTATTGTTTGAAGTAACAGGTAAGAAAGATGCTTCTTTGTGTCACTCACTCACTTATTGTTCCTTTTTCATGGTAAAGAGATCTGTACTATCTACACCTGAGCCTAGTGGTGGATAAGCTCATTACTTAATTAGGCTTCCACTACTTGTTGGCCTCATTGCTCATTTTTCATGTACTTTGCTAGACAGGTCATATCTTTTAACATTGTAAATATTGTTTAGGAACTTTTGTTCTCATCTCACTATTCTTTCATTTCACAAGCACACCCTTGAGCACTTTATGTCACATTATCACTATAGCGCAACCTTTGCTATATCATGTACTGTAATTGGAATGATACATGTCTACATAAACTGTGTATCGATAACCAAGTTCAACCTGGTAATTTTGAGTTATTGAGTTGTGGTCTTGTTAATATCTGGGTTCTGTATCACCAATACAGGCACACTGGCACTGTAGAGAAGGGAAACCTTTTTGCACAAAATAGATTTTCCTCTTTCCATGTATGCTGCAGAATGCAGCACATGTGGAAAGAGGAAATAACAGGGAGAAATAAAGTTATTTCTCTTTATTGCGTCCCACTGGGGAAGGCATAGCATTTTGATGCAATCTCAGTTTTACTAGCTTTAGTAAATCTGAAATGCACCACAATACATGGGTGGATGCAAAGTTGAAATGCACCGTAATGCAGCACAAGCATCTGCGTTGTGTTTAATTTCTTTACAAAGCTATGCAAGGCCCTGGAAATCTGGTCTTGTTTGGCATGGTAAATTCCAAATAAGCCTTTGCAGTGCCCTAAGTTGCCTTTTGCTACGCAAGGGTGAAGCTAAGACTCAGTAAATCTAGTCCTGTATTTTTATTGGAGGCATAAAAAGAGCTCATACCAATGTAACTTGCATGCTAATCCATTCTAATGTATCTCAAATTTCCCTTAGAAACAAAGGTTATGATTATGATGTTATGCATGATCAATATTTCTAGTTGAACATACTAAGCTAAAAATCGATTTGGCTGAAGACTGTGGGCCATATTATCAAGAACGGCGATAACATTATTGCCGCTTTAGCAACATGAAACTGCCGCTAAAGCTGTGATAAGTGGCTTGATAATATGCCCTAGAGAATTCCAATAGAAGCCCAGGTCCTGGTGTGAATGACCACAACCATGGGCCTCTACTGGAATTCTCTAGGGCATATTATCAAGCCCCTTATCACCGCTTTAGCTGTAGTTTCCTGCCGCTAAAGCGGCGATAATGTTATTACCGTTCTTGATAATATGGCCCTAGGTGTATCAGAGTGCAGGAATCGGGAAACATCCTTTACAACGCAACTTTTACCACGCAATGCTTTTACATCACAACTTTTACAACGCAAACCATTACAACACATTGCGCTGGGGGCGCTCTAGGATAGGGAATAGATTTAATTTACTATCCAACACCTTCCCTACTATCCACGGGGACTGGAGTTGGAATAGTAAATTAAACTATTCACTATCCAGCACCCCAAAGCGCTATGCGTTGTAAAGGCATGCATTGTAAAACTTGCGATGTAAAAGCATGCGTGGTAAAAGCATGCGTTGTAATGACATACATCCGCAGGAATCATATCCGGGGAGTGGGGCTGTATTATTAGAACCTGATTCCCTGACCAGACCCTCAGTCACAGAAACTTCACACAATAATAACTAAGCACTAATGTCAAAGATGATGAGACTTGAAATATGGGTTTTAAAACAGGCCACAATCAACCATATATTTTACTAACTGAAAATTTGAAGGACAAAAATGTCATTAATTAACCTATTGAGTGCTGCCAAGGTTTTAGTAAATGCTGAGTGTGGATGATGTGGACGCTGCATAAATACTGGGTTATTTGTGGTAGCCTTTATTAAAGTATTACTCAGTGGCTGCACTGGGGAAAAAGCTTTGTGACACATTTACACATTACCACTGCACTAACTGTACAGGCATCAATCAGATATCTCGGTTAGGACTTTAATTTCATGATATTTCCCCTTATCCTGCAAATCCTAAGTACTTCACGCATCTTGACACTTGCACAAATAATGTACCCTTATATCGTTACTCTTAACATGACTGGGGGAATTAGTATTTCTTCTACACTAGTTTGTACACCAGGGGCCATATTGTACATTGTGCTCTGGGGGTGCAACAGGCTTGTGTGTCTGCTTAGTACACCCCCGGGTCAAAAAGTATTACAGACAGGGCTGCAAACGCTTGTGTGTTACCTTCTGGAATACTGACAGCGCTGGCACACATATAGCTCTAGTGCTATCATGACAGGGTGGTTCTTCATTTGCATGTGGGTGTTGCCTCATGCAAATAAGGGAATCACTTTGTCTCTGTCTCGGACCATATTATGGATGTGTGCACATAGGCAAATATGACCTCATTGTAAGTGCTCCACAAAACGGTGGTGCACCGAAAGTGTGCCTCCCTTTGGTGGCCATCTGGAGGGGAGAAAGGAAGCCCCATGAATCTCCCAGTTAAGCCCTTACAGATGGGTGCAGTCACTCAGTGCACCTGCCTGCAAGGGGATCTCTCTGTCTTCTTCAAACGCCTGCACTGTCAAACACGGAGCAGCTTTGAAGCAGCTGCTCCATATTTCACTTGAATGTGCTGCCCCCATACACCAACTGCAACAGCACATATGTAATCTACGTAATCAGGTGTCCTTTGGGTTGCTCTATATTGGTCAGACAAGTCAAAAGGTGAAGGCAAGAGTATTGCAACATTGTAGTAGGATCAGATGCAATGTTGTTGGGCCCCCTCTAGTAGAACACTTTCTGCCAATCGCCTCAGATGGGTAGTAATTTAGAGGATTACACTCAGCCCTAGGGTGGCAATATCTCTGACATTATGAACCTACAGTAGTGCAAATGGATGCATTATCTTGACACTGTCCAAATCAGTCTTAATGAACAGGAGGAAACAAGTAGGCAGTTACAATTGCTACCCTTGGATTAACACAGTTTGTGCCTCTTTTCCATTGTTAATGTTGGCGGGCTGTGCATTTTGGAACATCGCTGTTATCCTGTGTCACCTCTTTCTTTCTGGCCAACATGGAAGGTTTAATAATGGGGGGCCTGAGATACATGGCAGGTCCAGGTACAAGACAATATACATTTTATTTTGTTAATAGCTGTATATGATTACTATTATCCATGTTAATAAGTTATTATGATTATTATTATCCATTTTAACACACTAATGATATGCTTATTCACACATGATCCCAGCAGCAAACATGATGTTCTGTGTGTAATAGAATGTGCTGTTTGACACCTAAATAACAAGTTTTTGTTGTGATGGCAATATTATGATTTACAGGTGATTTCTCTAACATAGCAACACCGGATCAGAATTAATGTGTTTAATGACACAAGCCTGCATGACCGGCCTACTTTCTTACATCTTTAGTTTGTCCACACCCGGTTGTATTGTTGCCAACACAAACTCATGAGTTACTTTGCCATACAACCATTTTTATTAAGATGGTGTCCGTGAAAATTGATCTAGTGATGCACGTAGTCACGATGACGTATCGCCATGGCTATTGCTGGCATACGCGTCATTGTTGGTGTCAGCATTTAGCTTCTGCAAGACGTGGGCGTCCCGGTCACGGCGTGCACATTTCCACTTCACCCTGACGTTTATGTAAAGGGAGTCTCCTTTGCCCCGCATTCGACTTCAGCTGAGCTGTGGAGCAAGGAGTAAATAAGGTATGGTGGAGGGGCCCTTTCAATGGTCTTTGACATGCGGGTATCTTAGCCCATCAGTAGATTTGACTGTAGCTTCCCAATTGCTGCCATTGCAATATTTTCTCTCCTGCCAGGAGGAACTTATGAAGCTTTCAGATAAGGAGTGAGGATCCCCCTGTGTGTATACTATTATCCCACACCTAGTGCCAGTCAGGTGCTGTTCTACGCTTTTTTATGATCATTGAATCACCCCTTGTGCAGACGGGTGGTTGAGATTGCTCATATGTTGAGTTGACACTTATCAGTCAGCATAAGCACCCCTTCTAGAGATTAATGTATAGGTTTTGGGCTTGCCCACCCATACGTTTCACATTAAATCCATGTGTAGGTGCAGGGAGGTCCCTCACTATCTTATTTCCTATTTTTACTCCAAGAGTCGACTTGATTAAATCTATTTATGATACTCCCTATTATCTCATCAAGACTAAGCCTTGAATTGCACGATTGCATTTAATGGCAATGAAACTTTGATGTGAGTATGGGCCATTTATCTCGACCTCATACATGATGATGAAAATGATTGAGCACTGACGGGTTGTCGCATTTTATGTTTTTCAGTGTAGACACTGCTGGTGTCCCTCTCTGTTCGTTCTTGGAGCTACATAGCCCACATTTTCCACTATCTTACACTGTACATCCTACAGTGTCTTAATATAGGTGAGCATTCATTGCTATTTTCCGGGAATGTGATACCCCCTAATACTGTGACGGAGTAGTGACCATTGGCTTACTACCTTGCAGGTTGCCCATTCTATTGGTCCTGAGGAAGACCCCGCAGAAGGGATCGAACAACCTCGTCCACATGGGGTCGAAACGTCGACTTTTTTCGTGACCTGTACTATGTACATCTGAGCCTAGTGGTGTATAAGCTCATTACTGAATTAGGCTTCCACTACTTGTTGGCCTCATTAATAATTTTTCATGTTCTTTGCAAGACAGGTCATATCTTTTAACATTGTAAATGTTGTATACGACTTATACCTTATGTTCTTTTCCCACTATTCTTTCACTTCACGCGCACACCCTTGAGCACTTTATGTCACAATATCACAATGGATCATCCTGTGCTATATCATGTACTGTAATTGGAATGATACATGTCTAAATAAACTGTGTATCGATAACCAGGTTCAACCTGGTCATTTTGAGTTATTGAGTTGGGGTATTGTAAATATCTGGGTTGCACCCTCATAATTATTGGCAGTAGTAATTCTGTTTCATGAATAAATATTATCCCATTTCCAACTGTGATTGGGTATACCCCTTTGTTATGTACCTGTATGGGTGATAGGCTGCACAGAGTGCACCATGTAAGGAGAGCAGAAATGCTCCATTTCTTTGCAAATTTAGAGCATTATTCTGTTTACTCCCTTTCACGCAAAACAGCATATTTGGTTGCTGCCCAGCATGGCATGACGGATAGCAAATATGCCCAGCAATCTTTTCACAAAAGGCAGCATTCTACCTTGTGGTTGTTGCTGATGGTAACATGTACCTAAAGACAAAGAGTACTAAAGATCTCTTTTCTGAAAAACTAAAGGCTAGGATTGGGTACACCCAAAAAGAAGCAACAGTAACAGTTTTCCAGCAGTAGCATCATACAGAGGCATTTACTGATGCTAATATACTAGCACACAATTGTGCATTTTTAACAAAACTGTGTTTAAATAATAAAACTTATCTTTTTCTCTTTTTCCATGCAGAAAATATTTTCCCGGTGGAGTATAACTTGGTCTGTACACCAATTCAGGGATAAGAGATAAGTAGGATAGGGATTAACTCCTGCAACTGACAGCAGTACATCTATGACAGCATGCTGGGTAGAACCTGCCATTTGAAAGTGTTGTGGACATTCAAACTCACAAGTTTATGGGCACTTACTAACTTTCAATGTCATCAGACCAAGGCCCTATCTGTGCCCCAGTGAGCAGATTTACTGGTGGAAAACTACATATGAGTAAACCTCATTAGAAGTTATTAGTTCATTTGTGGATACATACTCCTAATTTAACCATGCACCACAAGCCATTGCGCTCTTAAGTTTAGCTCTGCTACACAAATGGATTTATGTATCGGGTCCTAGGTGTCTGGCGTCCTGTTTCTAAAGTAATGTCAATAAAAACAGCAGCTTGCCTTTCAAACAATATCTGTACAGAGTAAATACTTACTGGCAAAAGACTGGTCATATTCATATGGTCCCACCATAAAGTGAGGAAGGGACATGATAAATGCAGCAACACAAATTACCAAGGCTCCACAACCAATCACGCGAGGCCTATGGACTCTGCTTCCGAAGTAACTGACGAAGACAATTAGAGTCACATTTCCAATCTGCAAAAGAAAATGGACATGGTTACTTAGTAAAACGTGCAGCATTATGTCTACAATCTACATGCTCTAAACGTGACCAACTTTACAATAAACCAAACTTGTGAATCCTGATATTATAACGATCTGTATTGACCATTAATTGCACTTCCCAACTTTGGGGTGAGGAATGCACACTAGTTGTTTTGCAAGATACGTATTGTGTCATCAGTTTATACATCAATTCAATTGTGTTGCATATACACCATGAAATGATCCACATACGTTAAGGCTTATACTTTGGGAAGTCACACATGATTCCAACCATTGATAAACACACTCAAACACAATTTCACCAACAGAACCATTCTAACTCCATTCTAATTTAATTAATATGTGTATTACTCTAGGTCAAAGACATATTTGGAAGCCAAATGTCATAATTTGAAATGCAAATAAACATATATTATAGGTTTATATGCCCCACTTTGAAATGTCTGAGAAGAAGTTGAACTCAAAGTGGATTGCTAAAAATAGATTTAGGCATTTCAGAATAATTGAGATTAGCAGCTAATCCTCTAGACCACACATCTTCCCAATAGCTCTGTGTAGGAAAGTGCCCTTTTTGACATAGTCACCCTGAATTTTTGCCTGATATTTGATGTCATTTCAACTCATAGTAAATTAGATCCATGCTAACCAGGTCCCCATTCCCTGCGCTCTTTCCTAAAACTTTACAGTTGTTTCCCCCATTGGCAAAATGTTTAGCACCCTCTTTATGTTCCTAGTAAATGGTACCCTTGTACATAGGGGCTTAGGTACCAAAGACAGTCCCTAAGGGCTGCAGTGCAAATTGTGCCACCCTAAGGGACTCCTCACCAAGTACATGCAAGGCTGCCGTTGGAGGCTGTGTGTCTTGGTGCAGATAAAAGTGAAAACACGACATGTCACACATCCCTGTGTGCCATGTCCCCTAACACTGCATATGATATTTGTAAGTATCAAGAAGAACTAGCTATTAGTGACTTGTATATGGAACTCTGAAAAATCATGTCCAGTGGCACCAGTTGGGTGTCTTCATGAAGCCCTCACCTACCAACCTAGTTGGTGGTATGCTTCATCATCGGGCCCACCCAGTGACACCTAATGCGTCCCGGGTGTACTTCGACGCCTGATTACAGCGGAGCAGGTATCTTACTGAGAGTGCAGTGTGGTGAGTATGGTGAAGTGAGATTAAAACAGCTTGACAGGGGTCCCAGTGCCCGAGGGCTAAATTAAATTTTAATAAATGGTCTCCTGTCAGCAGTTAAAAACAAGGCAGGGTGGATGTGATGGTGGCGAATTACGACCTCCTACATCCGGTGTTGGTCGACATGTTTCAGCCAGTGCCTTCTGTTAATTCTGGCTTTCCTCAGGACTTAAAATAATTAAGTGAGTGTAGCAGACTATGTGTCGCACTCACTAAGGTGCGATAGGTGTTAAAGGGGGGGATTCCCTCCTCAAGCATACCTGGACATACAACATTTATGACAAGGACACGACATATATAGAGACAGTTTTAGCATATTGCAGAAGTCAAATAAAGTACTATAAAATTGCCATTCATAAGTGCTGCCTGCGGGGGCTACAAGCGGTAAAGGTGTAACAATCCTGGTGGTATTGTTAGTGGTGATAATCGGTTTCTAAATGTCATGGTGATGCTAGAAAGCGAATGGCTCACATACAATATGTGGAGAAAGGGCAAATGTTCTCACGCTGACGATTGGCCTGCGGTGCTTCCAGGAGAGGGTCGGCAAGGGAAATGACCCTGGAATACAAACGTGGGACCACTAGCTGTTAGGGACCTGTATGGGAAGAAACGCTTACCAGGGCGTAGTGTAGGTAGAGCAGCGTACTCACAACAGTCTTGGTCAGGACCTGCGGGATACCTGTATGCCGTCCTCGTACTCCGGAACCTGTTCGGCGGTTGCGGTCTGTTTTTATGAGTGAGTAAATTGCCTGCACCTGTGTGGGGATAGCAATGGAGAAGAGACTCGCTAAATGGCGTGGGAGCTGTGCATGCGTGTGGCTGAGACTGTTGGGTGTGCTCGCGCATGCGCATAAAAGCCACGGGAGAGAAGGAGTTTACTGGAGGCAGCCGCGGGTGCCAGCGCATGCGCCGTAGGGCCGCGGGTCTCAGTGGCAGAGAAAAGAGTTGCTGGATATTATGTGGTAATAAATATATGTGGCAAGGCACGTGGTTCGGAAAACTAAGGCTGAGGGAGCCGAGGTTCTCGTCTCGTAATGGTTGAGAGCAGAGGGCACAAATGATTAGATGAGCTGGACTAGCCAAGTATAATTAAAAATATTGCTAATAGGGTAAGGTGCTCAGACAGGAGTGAGTGGCCGAGAGCTCATGATGTGGTTGCTTGTAGGGTAGAGTGCGATGACCCGTGGGGAGGCGCTCTGTCCGTGGCGTGACAGATGTTAAGGGGTACAGTAGTGTCACGCGGGTGTTTAAAAGTTAAGGGAGTTCCAGGGGATAGCGTCATTGAGGCCATCCTTCTGTAATGAAAGGCGATAGATCCAGCGTTGTTCCTTATTCAGGAGTTTTCTTTCATTGTCTGCCCCATTGTCAGGGAAATGTTCGATAATAGTCCAATGAAGGTCATTGGGAGTATGGTTAAATCGAAGAAAATGGTCGGTGAGTTTGCTCACATTTTTCTTGCATCTTATAGTGGTCCTGTGTTCGACCAACCTAGTACGTACTTTGCGCGTGGTCATGCCGATGTAGCGCAGACCACAGGTGCATGTCAGCATGTAAACTACATTACGTGAGTTACAGTTAGTGTGTGACCGTTGGGTCCAGGTTTTACCAGGTTCTAGATCTAGTGTTTTGGTGTGCTTTGTGAGATGGCACACACTGCAATCATTGCACGGGTAGTGGCCTGTCACTCTTGGGAGCCCCCATGTGTTGTGGATTGTGTTCACTTCAACTCTGGTCTGTGGTTTAGGGTAAGTGGAGACCAGTGTGTCCTTGAGGTTGTTAGCTTTCTTGTACGCAAAACGTGGTCTGTCCCATTCTCTGTTTCCAGAATTGATGATCTTCCAGTTTTTTTGGATAACTTTCGCTACCTGGTTAGAAGCCGTGTTGTAGGTGGTGACGCAGGTTATTGGTTGTTCCTTTGTCTCCTTCATTGTAGTTTCAAGGAGGGCATCTCTGTTTTGGTTCCTGGTTTTTTTATTAGATTTAGCGATGATTGCTTTAGGGTAGCCCCGGTCCCCAAGTTTCTGCGTTTCATAGCGTAGTAGGGAGTTCCTAGCCGTCGCCTTGTAGTATGTGGTGGTGGTAAGGTACCCTTCATTGGCCGTGATGGTAAGGTCTAGGAATGCGAGTGTGGTCGAGTTGGATGTGCTCGTGAATTTCAAGTAAGGGTCTCTATTGTTGAGCCATATGAGGAAGGCATCAAGTGTCTGGGCAGTGCCTTGCCAGATCACCAGGATGTCATTGATGTAGCGGCGCCATTTCTTTATGTTGTTAGCAAATGGGTTGGAGTCGGACTTGATGTGGATCTCCTCAAAGCTGTGGAGATATAGTCCCGCTACGCTGGGGGCAAAAACGCTGCCCATAGATGTGCCGTTGGTTTGTACATAGTAGGTGCCCTCGTACTCGAAATAATTGTCTTTAAGGGCTAGGGTCGCACAGTCCAGGATAAAATCTCTGGGCGTGTGGTGTGGCCAGGGTGTCTGCATGAGGATGTCTCTCAGGACCTGGATGGTGGCGTCCTGTGGTAAACTGGTATATAGACTCTCTATGTCTAACCCTACCAGTAATTGGGTGTTGACATCAAAGGGTTCATCGTGAATGATGTTGAGTAAATGTTTGGTGTCCTTGATATAGGTGGGGGTCTGTTGGACAAGGGGGTTTAGGAAGTGGTCACAGTAACGTGAAAGAGGTTCAAGGAGCTAATTGATACCCGATACTATGGGTCTCCCTGGTGGTGGTGTGATTCCCTTGTGTACCTTAGGTACAATGTAGAAGTATGGGGTCTGGATTTTTTTGGGGCAAAGGTAATCAGCTTCTTGTTTCAAGATGTATTCGCGATCACTTGCTCGCTTGAGGAGGTTGTGTATAGTCGTCTGAAGTTCCAGGGTTGGGTCCCGCTCAAGGATCTTGTAATTGCGATTGTCATTTAGGAGTCTTTTGCATTCATTGTCATAGTCGTTTTTGTCCATGAGGACAATTCCCCCTCCTTTGTCCGCCGGTTTTAAGACGAGACCAGGGTCATTCTGTAGGCGCTGTATGGTGTTTCTGTCCTCTTTGGACAGGTTATTGAAGTTATTGCTGGGGTTCAGCTTCTCATCTCCGTGTATACTGCTAGCTCGAAGGTCGCGATTTCAGGGGGGACCGATGAGGGGGGGGTGGGGTGAAAGTGGACTTGGGTCTCAGGCCTGAGATGTTGGGGTTATCGATGACTATGGGTTCATCACGGGTTGTTTTTTCAAAAAACGCTTTTAGTTTCAACTTGTGAAAGAACTCGGCAAGCTCCACATGGAGTTTGAATTGGTCAAGTCTTGATGTGGGTACGAATGAAAGCCCTTTCTCCAGTACCGCCTGTTCAGTGGTAGTGAGTTTGGTGCTTGAGAAGTTGAACACAAGTGAGGTTGGTGGTTCCTGTCTTAATGTTTGCTCCTTCCTGGGGCCTCCTTGGTTTTCTGACGTGTGTTGGCACTCACTGGGTTGTCCTCGTCGACCCAGTGTACCTGTTGGTTTGTTTGGTTCTGTCTTCTTCTGCCGCGTGACCGTCGACCTTGTCCTAAAAAAGGAAATCTGGGGTTGCCTGGGAATAATGGCATGGGGCCTGGTGGATACATCGGCGGGAACCCGTAGAATGGGTTCTGCATGTGGCCGAACCCATTCTACGGGTACCCGCCGATGCACCTAAAGCTGAAGAGAACAAAGAAGACCCAAGAACTAACGACCTACTGTGGAGTTTTGGTGTGAATCCCTGCCTGCCTGTCTGCACGAGCCTCGACAAACATGGTGAAATACCTCGTCCTTCTGCTGTTTACCTTCTTAGAACCCTAGAAGACTACCAGCCCTTCACAGATTGCCTAAGAACCCTCTTGGAGTAGGGGACCTACTCCCCTAAAGATGCAGACACTGAAAAGCAATATCTGGTCCACCGCCTTGCAGCTCCCTGGTCTGTCCGATGTTGCAGAGAACCAGGAAGTGGTACCCATGCACTGGAAGGTCAGATCTGTCTCTCCACCAAGTGTGAGGACACCAGGACCAATTAGAGCTGTGTAGCACCAATACCCCGGGGTACACGAACAAAGACCAACAGTAAAGAGTCCAGTCAGGACTCCAACTGCCCAGGAAGCAAGCAGCTGTCAAGGGGTGTCAGCATCCCTGAGACCCACTTCAAGAGTAGCCCAGCAGTCCCTATTATGCACCTGCTACCTGTTTGCCCATGACAGCAAGAAGCCCCAGTACACACACAGACTGGCCGACCTATCTGCTCTCCACATAGCCCACCCAGCCTGGATAACGACAAACACGCTGTGCCCACTTGTCCTAAAGGCCCTTGCGACCCAAGCCCCCATTTAGGAGCCCTCTGACTCGCCTACAAGTCCCACTGTGCTGCCTATTCCTGGGTGGACCAACTACCACCTCCCCCAGCACTCTACTCCCGACCGAATCCGGGATGCTCCTGACAAACTGCTGGTAGAACTTTGGACCTTGGCTTGCTGCTACTCCGAATCCAGAATGTGAAACCTTGAAAATATCTGCACTGAATGCAATGCATACATACTTTTTCCTGCCGTAGGTTTGCATTGTGCGTAAAAACACATGACTTTGAACTATTTACTTACCCGTGATAATTCATACAAATGACAGTACTTACCTCTGAACAAAGTTCTTGGTGTGAAAATATATATAAAAACAGGTCTATTTTTCTCGGATTTATTCTTGAGTGTGTGTCTCATTTATTGCCAAGAGAACACAACAAATGCTAAGAACTACCCTCTGAAAAGCTTAACTACTCACCCAAACTACAAAACAGAGCACTAATATTATCTACTTTAGCCTCTGTAAGCCAATTTGGGACTCACTGGACTCTATGCACAGTGTACTTCTTTTTAGTGCACTATATATAAAGCCAGCTTCTGGTTTATACTCTACAAAACCTTTGAGTACTATACTATGTGCATAGATAGCCAATAATACCAATAAAAGTCAAGGACACTTTTCATATGTCCTGAAGAGTACAAACTATCTAATAAACAATAGTTTAGCATTAACCCTTTGTGTTATCACATTTTCTGAAACTTCATTTAATAATTCTTGATTGGTCATACATAAAGCAAGGGTTAAGTTGCAAATTGGTACACTGGAAATTTACAATCATGTATGCACATGGATTCCAGTCATGTTTTTAATGTTCAGTGAATGAACTCAATATTATGAAATATTTTATGATATGTCACTCCATTTGATATATGACTCAGTATCAACAACTAACTTCTAGCTATATATTTCTGGATTTTGACTTTGTGATAAGCGACTCACATAACAAATATTCTGGTTCACTGCTGCATATAAACTCTATGCACTAATCTCTGTACATAGGAGGCCGGATGGTGCATTCACGATACTGATACTGGTATGAGATGTACCCCTACGCCTATTGGAATCTTACATAGGAGCTTCTGTGATTAGATGTAGAAGGCCACATTAGACTGAATGATAAAATATCACACACAACCATATTCACATAAATCCCATTTACTGATGTAAAACAAGTTATAAGAAAAAGCATTGATGATGTTCCATGGAACTTGAATGAAACGCATTGGCTGGATGCTTTAGTTTTTTGAACTTACAATTTTAATATTGGATTTACATAAAGGAAGAAGTTTTCTAAAAATGTACTTGAAAACTTATTTTCTGTGGGTGCTCATTCCACTATTTCTTTCTAAACATCAGAAAAAATGCTTTGGGGGGTCCTTTTTGATAAAAGAGGCTCTTGGGCCCCATAAAAGAAGAAAAAACAGAAAAACATTTTCAAGAGCCTCAGTTGCGACCCTTGATTATGCCAAAAGATTGCGGGCCAAACCTATGCAGGAATTCATTAAAGTCTATCAGGGTAAATGTATCCCAATTGGCTATGGAAGTGATATCTGGGGTTAGCATGATATGAGATATCATCAGCCAGTGGAAAATACATTTCTAAGAAGTCTATTAGCTGTCCCCAGTCAGTACACACCTATATAATACATGAAGAATTGAGGATTGGGTTTATATGTGATCAACTAACTCTTTCGCCCTTGCTTAGATGGATCAGGGTTTGCTGTATCCTGGTGCTCAATCTCAACCATGCATTCAGAAAGTACTGTCTGACTTTAGAAATACCACTCTAGATTCCATGGATTAAATATATCCAAGATGCTCCATGTAAATAGGTCCAACTTGACATATTTGAACATCCGAATGGAAATAAAAGAGGGATTTGATTTGACCAAAGAAGCATTTTGTCACCATGATGGGCGCAGAAAGGGGGGCGCAGGAACTCATTAAATCCACAGTTCGGTCTTATATCTTGTTAAAAAATTGCCCTTCAATGGAGCCTTATATGGCCACAGTTACATCTCAGCATCGATCCCTGCTGACCAGATTTACATTCAACCTCTTGTATTGGTCCCTTGTGGTCCCACTAGGTAGACACAAGGTGGAACATAGACGGCCTTCCTCATGTGATGATTTTTCTCCACAAGATACTCTCTTATTTTTTCCTGTGACTATTACAGAGTGTTGCAGTTTCCGTACATATTGCCTTTATTTAAGGATCAACCTTATAAGCAAGTAAGACCAGCACTGGTATATTTAAAAATGCTGACAAGCCCTCTTATCTGTTTTAATGTAGCCAGTTTCTGGATAGGGGCCCTCATGATTAGGAAGAGGTTGCAGGTTGAAGTGATGACTTAATGTCTTGTCCCTAGGCCAGGACTTTGTATTTAATTTCAATGTGTTCTTAATCTGAATTTGATTCATTTTTATCTCTTAGAATTTTTAATAATCAATTTCTATTAGCTTTTGATATCTTAGACAGCATGACGGACCCTTCTTAGCCCGCTACTGTGGGTCTTTTTAGAGGTTGTTTGCTGATTTATGTTCTTTTCGTTTTTAGAGGGAATATTGCCCTTGAGCTTTAGGGAGCTTCGTGATAATTCTTAATATTTTGTATGTGTATTGTATGTTTAATATGTATTGTTTATATCTGTATTGCTCACTTTATAGCTACTGGGAGCCGAATAAAGATTATTGTTGACTCTTCCCTATGTTGTCAGTCCAGCTTTCTCACAGTCCGTGTGGCCTATTCACTCGGGTTCCCCCACCTCTAATCAGGATATGGTGGGTGCCAACAGTTCTCAGCATACCTGCTGTATGCAGCAAAATGCATACATGTGTGACTGCTACTTCTATCAATATCTGAGGCCCTGATGACCCAATGTCGATGATGTTAGTTCAGCTTCTATTCTGTGTGTGCCCCCCCAGCCATTAGAAGTCTGCTTGTGGGGCCTCCCAAGCCCTCATACTTTCCTTATGTATTTAGTTATGATTTGCACAGCCCCTGGCATTGCTGCTTTCTCTTCTTTACCACCAGCAGGCTGTAAGAATCTGTACCTGCTTTTCTGTCCAGCCTTAGTAGCCTCATGGCCAGGTTTGCTTTGACAGCAGCATCCAATGGTCATCACAGCTGACCACTCTCCCTGCCTGTGCTGAGCAAGCTCCATAAGCCTTCAGCCACTTGCATGCAAGGAGCTAATGTCGCAGGAGCATGTAGTATATCTTTGTTGGACAACGGCAAGAGGACTAAATTAAAGAATTCTAAGGAGACCCCCCATCCTTTTGGAGCCCCAGAACTGGAGACAGAGTCCAGCTAAAGTTCTGCAGTTGTCAGAGTGAAAAACATTGAGAATGATTTCAGATTAGTTTTGAACAGATGAGATTGGCTGATCTCAAAAATAGGTAATCTTTGATGACATTTTTTTTTTGCATTGAAGGTGCATTTGTGAACTTTTTGAACGATACAATTCAGTTGGTAAAAATAATTTATGCTCTTGTTTTTCCAGCTTTTGGTCCTGAAGAGAACCCTATAAATGTGTAATTGAGTTTGAAACGCATTGACCTCTCTTTATCCAAACAAGTGGAATAAAAAGAGACTACCCCTTGTTGTTTTCAAGTATAGAAATATAAATGTGAATTCATTTCTTCCATTTTTTGAAACACATAGGGGATATTGCGAATAGCGCACAGTTTAGATATTTGCCCAGAAGAAAGGTTGTAGAATTGAAGTTATAGAACTAAACCTGTTTGGGCATTACTGTCATGCTGTTCTATTGATGTGTGCATATTGTTTTGTCTTTGTCTAGAATTTGTCATTAAGTGTTGTATTTTATATGTTTTGTTTAGGTCATTTTGTGTTCTTGTAAAAAAAATTGCGGGAAAATAGATTTTTTGAAAATTGTGGGTGTGGATATATAACAGTTTATCTGTGATGTTTGTATTAATTGATGATTTTTTGATAATGAAGTAAAAAGATTTCCCTAAAAAATAAAACAAAGGTGAAATTGAAATGAAAACGTTTGGGGCACATTGAGTCGTTAACGTGTGTCTGATTAAAAATTGTTTAAATAAATATCTGTATTGGCGGGCACAAATATCCTAGCACCCAGCATTCCTCCAGGCCTCCCAATAAAAATGCTTCCTCACTTGTGTGGGTGGGCCAAGTGCCTGCGACAGGGAAGGGCTAAAAACATATTGTGGAGATATCAAAATGATCGATCACAAAACGACATGGTTTTGCAAGGGGGTCACCTGCATTTTTGGTCTCGTGCTCTGCGGCCATCTAGGGAAATCTACCAAACGCAGACATTTCTGAAAACAAGGCACGCGGGGGAGTCCTTGGAGGTAACTGCGAAATGACCCCGTTGCCATGGGAGAAAATTCCCCTGGTGAGGGAGGTCATTGCTGGATTTACTTTCAAATTCAAAATTCCACTTTGGCATAAATAATAAAATGTTGAAAGCTTACCGTACGGCTCCTTCATGTAAAGGGAATAGTCCGTCAAGCTTTCAAGGTATTTACAGAAACTGCTGTGACATTTGTTCCTGTACATGCAAGAGATGTCCGCGGGGCCAGCAAACATCTCAAAATGTTGCAGGCTGATTACCCTTGCGCTGTTGGGATTAAAGTACTTAATCTGTCCACCGAAGTCAAAGTCAGCTCCAAAGTCTTTTCCTCTATGTGACCAAGGACAATCTTTAGTAGATCAGCCCTTTGGTTTAAGAAGAATTAACTGTATGCATTCAGATAGCAACATTGTGTTATGTTTTGACATTATGCCTATGCATAGCTACAAATGTTGTTTTAATTTACAATGTGTATGTCAAAGGTTCTACAACACAAATGTATGAGGTATTTAATGCTGATACATACTATAACCATAGCAGTCTTACAACATAACATTGTATTTCATTTCTGTCAGCTGATTTGGAAAAAATGTCTTAATAGCAAGGTCAGTGAGGCGCATACAATTAAAATAGGATTAGAACAAGTCATATCTCTCTCACTTATACCTATGAACCCCCCAATGACCACATATCATCAGTTCCTATACTTGATTTTGACTTTTGAAAAATATACTGTTGAGACACTGCTCAATGGTGCTTAATACAGGCAAATGCAACATAATATACATATCTAATATGGAATTTTAAGACATATATTAAGTATGTTGGCATAATTTTATTTCACTTGTTCTTCTGGCCCATATTTCATCCTGAGTGAGATTGTTATTCTTCTCTTCACTTCTGCTTCAAGTTAAAGCAGAAACATACACCTCACTACATTATTGCACAAGTGATATCTGACTAGAAAGCTAAATTGTATGATAATGTATGATTAAGCTCTGTAGCAAAATATTGTTGTGCATAGTCATTGTTAGTGACATAACATACTATACACCTACACTACTCAAACTTGTGCAGTATACATTTTATCAGTTATGCAATTTGCCTTCCAGGTCTTTACACATCAACTTGGAGAATGTAGTGAATACTTGTTAATACACTTTCATTTGGATAGTTTACTGGAAAATGTATTAAATATGAATGAAAATGATGAAAAGTACCAGACTGGAGACAGAAAACTACATACAAAAATTCTGTTACCATTACTTTGATCTTAATACAGTGTCTCCTAGTGTAGGGTTCACGGACAGAAGAATATCTGCTTCAAAAAAATAGATGAAAAAATATAAAGCTAAAAATATAGAATGCAAAAATATCGACTCCCTATACTTAAACAGGTACTTACAAAAATGTTGGAAAAAATATTGATGCCAATTTATATATCTATAAAATTAAATAATACATATTAAATATATTAAAAAGTAAAATGAACGTAATTTAAAAAGTTAAACACACGTACATAATAATTGTTATATATATTTATGACTATATATATCACTGAAAAACCATAGGTTTCACACATGTTATAGTTAGCTGTACATTTCACTCATACAAAACCATTGAAATTCCCCCGTTATAGTTAGTTCAGCTAACTATAACTCGCGTGTCTGCAATGTATTGCTGATGACGTCACATATTACATTGTTGTGTAGGAATCTAGGACCCTAGTTTAATTTTCCAGATTCATGCCTGTATATAGGTATAAAATACCCGATCCTTATATAGGCATAGAAATCATTACCATATTTGGGCTGAGCCTATGCAGCCCAAATACGGCATGGCTACTTCCACTAAGTTCCGAGAATCAACGATTTCTTAGAAAAACCCGCCTTCAGCAGCTGGGGACTTCCACCCACCTGAATACTAATTTATCTAGGAAATCATGGAGTTTTCAAAGAACTGAGTCTTTGAGTGACGTTATTATGTCCAATCATACGTCAAACTCGGCATCTTCAAGGTATAAATATGCCTACATTTGCCCAGACAAACACACGGTGGTTTGGAGCAGATCGACTAACTACTTGCCCGACGCCCTGCAGCAGTAAGTGCCGAAGGAAGCCGACCCTCCAGCTGACGCACTGAGAGACGCTGTCTTTTCTCCTGCCGAGAAATCCAGCTCCAGTGTTTCCAGGCTACCCTTGCGGGCTTCTGGGAAATGGAGTCCTGCGAGGGAGATACAATTCATTCTAAAACCAAGGTTCGGGCTGATTATACCCTTAGAGAATTCGTGGAATAGATTCTTGGCAAAGAATACTAAACATAAGCTACACCTCATTTACTTCTTCCCTTGTACTAGACTTAGGTTAGGTACACTGGGGTAGGCGTATTTTAGAAGCACCAGTTGAGTACTTTTAGTCATTATTTTATCACTGTATGTATTTTATGTATTTTATGGCTTAGAAACCATATCATGCTTTTACAGTACTATTTTATAATACTTATCATATTATATGCCTTGTACTTTATAACCAGTATTACAATTGTAGCACTACATTTCTTATGCTCAAGAAAGAAGACAGTTCAATAAATATTTTTTATTGAAAACGCCTGTCTCTCTATTTTCTCATCACCTCTGGTGAAACGAAGCATGCACGATTGACTGAGTAAAATAGCTATCTATTGTTTCCGCGACTCTAGAGATTGATTTCTTATTCATGGGAAACAAAGTTGTCATGTTTATGTGGTTGTCAGAAACTAATCCCTTCTTGTGAATTCGAGAAAGTTTTTAGTGACCTCTGAGCTAGCTGGCACTCACAATTAAGTTTAATATATTCGGTAGAGACCTAGTCGACCTCAGTCCTACGTCTAAACTACAGGATATATTATTCCATGCGCAGAGCCTATTGGGAATGTAGGAACTACCCTACATGGCACCCAACGTTTTGTAAGGCGATAATTTAACGGTAGATACTAGAGTAACTCAGTCGTGCTTTTCACACAGACCCCTTTTACCCCGTAAAATACTCCAATAGACGTCTGGAGTGGATGAAAGGATAATATCCGCCAAAACTGAGTAGGACAAAAATCCTATGTATTAGTTTTTGGTTTATTCAACGTTGAAGGATACAGTGCTCCAAAATATTGTGCACCTAATCTTTGTTTCCTTGAAACTTGCTCTGCAAACTCTTCAGTCAGTAAAATAATGATTAGTGACGAAGAAATAGCTGCAGCTGCAGGTCAAGCAGTTTTAGATGACAGAAATCTCCTAGAGAATGACCCGGATGTTATAATCATCCCGGTAAATGTAAAAAAAACTATAACTTCGACCCGGCCCGCAGGTAGGTCGCCCCCCAGCCGCTGCACGGTCCTCCCGTGACACTTGTATTTCTGTGACTCTTGCTCCCCTTGTGCCTTGTGCCCCCTTTTCCTTCTGTGACCCCTTGCCTCCGTGACCCCCGCTCCCCGCATTGTCCCACGCTCGCACCCCATCCCCTCTGTGCCTTTTCCCTGCCGCTGCGTCCCTGCGGCCCCGCCCCCTGCCATCCCCATTAGACAACCCACTCCTGCCTCCCAGCTGCTCCTCCCTCCCTCAACCCCTCTTATGGTGACCGCACAGCGGCCGCGCCGCTGGTGCGCCAAAGGCAAGGCCGTTTGCGCCCGTCCGCACCTGGACCACGTCCAGCGCCAGATCCCCTGGCCCCACGCCGGTGCCAGGGTACCAAACTGGAATACGACTCCACCGCCCTCAACGCACTCAACACCGGACGACCACCCACCTGCTACCGAGCCACCCCGAAACGCACCCACGGACCCTTCACCTGTCAAGCCTGCAAATTCACCAGCCTCTGACCCCGCCCCCCGCCTACCACGCCAAGCAACAACGACAACCACCTCAGGTGCATCCTCCTCAACACCCGCTCCATCCACAAGCACGCCGTCGAACTCTGGGACCTCCTCGACTCAACAACACCAGACGTCGCCTTCCTCACGGAGACCTGAATGAACACGTCCTCGGCCCCCGACATCGCCATAGTAATCCCGGACGGCTACAAGATCACCCGGAAGGACCGCACCAACCAATCCGGAGGGGGAATCACCATTATCTACAAGAACACCATCAACATCACGACCAACGCCAAAGACACACTCTCCACCGCCGAACACCTACACTTCCAAATACACACCGACCCCAAGACCACCCTGAGAGGAACGCTCATCTACAGACCCCCAGGCCCTCGCACACAATTCAGCAAAACCATCGCCGACTTCATCAGCCCGCACGCCCTAGCCTCACCAGAATACATCCTCCTAGGGGACCTGAACTTCCACGTAGAGAAAAACAACGACAACAACACCACCACCCTGCTCAACAACCTGGCCAACTTCGGACTCAAGCAACGGTCGACACACCCACCCACCGCGCCGGCCACACGTTCAACCCCATCTTCTCCGCCAGCAACCACGTCTCCTTCAGCCACTCCACATAACTACACTGGACCGACCACAGATGCATCCACTTCACCTTCCAAAAGAGTACATCCCATCAACGCACACAACAAATCCCCAGCAGATGCTGGAGCAAAATCACCACAGACTAGCTCCTTTCATCACTAAGCCAGAACCCACCAACCGACACCGCTGATCAAAACAACGCATCACACAACCTCACACAATGGATCACCAACTGCGCCGACGACCTCGCTCCACTGAAGAACCCCCCAGGAGGCACGACCGGCAACAGGAAAACATCATGGTTCACAGACACCCTCAAAGAATCAAAGAAATCCTGCCGGACCCTCAAAAAAACCTGGCGCCACGATCGGACTTCAGAAAACATGACAGCCCTCAAAAACGCCACCCAACAACACCACCAGCTGATCCGCACCACCAAAAGGACATCGGTCAAAGAGCGACTGGACAAGAACACCCACAACAGCAAGGAACTCTTCAGCATCGTCAAAGAGCTCTCCAACCCCAGCGCCAGCAAAAACGATATCACACCGTCACAGGACCTCTGCAACTCCCTCGCCACAGTCTTCCACCGTAAGATCACTGACATACACAACAGCTTCGGACCCCAAATTCTGCCTCCAATCACAGAACCAACGACCCCTACCACCACCCTCAATGCATGGACACCCATCAGCAAGGAAGACACCACCCACGTCATGAACACCATCCACTCTGGATCCCCCTCTGACCCAGGCCCTCACCACATCTTCAACAAAGCCGACAGCATCATCGCACCCCACCTCCGGAACATCATAAACAGCTCCTTCACGTCAGCCACCTTCCCGGAGAGCTGGAAGCACGCAGAGATCAATGCCCTACTGAAAAAAACCACAGCGGATCCCAGAGACCTCAAGAACTTCCGCCCCATCTCTCTTCTTCCCTTCCCGGCCAAAGTCATCGAGAAGACTGTCAACAAACAGCTGACCTCTTTCCTCAAGACTAACAACTCGCTCGACCCGTCCCAGTCCGGATTCCGAGCAAACCACAGAACCGAAAACCGCTCTCATCGCAGCCACCGACGACATCAGGACCATGATGGATAAAAGAGAAACAATCGCCCTCATTCTCCTTGACCTCTCGGCAGCCTTTGACACCGTCTGCCACCGCACCCTAATAACCCGCCTCTACAACACTGGGATCCAAGGAAAGGCCCTGGACTGGATCACATCATTTCTCTTCGACAGAACCCAGAGAGTCCGCCTCCCTCCCTTCTGCTCCGAAGCCACGAAGATCATCTGCGGGGTACCCCAGGGCTCCTCACTCAGCCCAACCCTCTTCAATATCTACATGATCCCCCTCGCCGCCATCGTACGCAAACACAACATCAATATCATCTCCTACGCCGACGACACCCAACTGATACTCTCCCTCGCCAAGGACCCAGCCACCGCCAAAACCAACCTCCAGGAAAGAATGAAAGACGTCGCAGAATCGATGAAGCTTAGCTGCCTGAAGATGAACTCAGAAAAGACGGAGGTCCTCATCCTCGGACAATCCCTCACCGCCTGGAACAACACCTGGTGGCCCACATAAATGTATTGATTGATTGATTGATTAATTAACTTACAAACTCATAAACAATGGAGTATCATCGAGAGGTGGTAAAGTAATCTTTGTTATAGAGGCACATGAATATCAACAGACAGAAGTATTCTATTCATGGATTCACTTTCCTCCAGCAGATGCAGGAACGCATGAGTTTCACTACTACAAAGTAGAGGAACCTCCAACGGAATACATTCCTTACGAGGACGTTGAAATTCCATTAACTTACCAAGAGCCATCAGCTCTGGTTTAAAGACTCCTTACAACATGAAAATCACATAACCAGGCTCGGTCCACTAGGTAGACCAGGAGCGACATGGCCGGTACTAGCCAGCTAAACACCACATGCTGACATTGAAAACATGACAGGTCCAGAACTGTTAGTACAGCTAAAACAGTTAATTAAAATACATAGGCAATTGGTTCAATATGTCATGCGGACCTTAACAGTCCAACCTACTGTAAGGATTCCACAGCACACCGCTCACCAGGGGAACACAAACAAAATCACACCACAGACTATACAATCAGTCATTGGTAAATTGCCCGCAAAGAGGGAACAAATTCCGTTCTGGTTAGCTCAGAAAATTACTCGAATTGAGGCAGTATTCCCTGATAGTACACCTCATGAGAAACACAGGATTCTGACAATCTGTTTACCAATGAGGATAGCACCATATGTGGAGGACTGTGAGACTTGGGGTACAGTCTTTGCTTCAATCTACACAAAAACACATGGTGTTCCGTTCATGGCGGTAATACCAGACGTTCTGAGACAGATTCAAAATGAATACGGACCAGAACCTGCCTTAAATCTTGGTATGAAATTACTAAAAGATTTCAAACTGGTCTTGGCTATACTATTAGCCAACATCAAAGGTGAAGCAGCATCTGTGGCAATCTGCCAAAAGTTAAAAGAAACAGATATAACAGACCAACCATATGAGCTTGCAAGAATTATTGAAAAATCTTATGAAGAACTAGGTAGAGATAGTTTGGGTGGGAAACCATTCACACCCCAACTAACAGAAAATCCTGCATTTTTTTTATTAAAAATAATCTCACTACCCCTAAGAAGAAGTGGGGAAAATTCTAAACAGACACTTCCTAAAGAGAAGCGTTCTCAGTCCAAAGGAAGATCTCCACAACGGGGAGGTAGGTCTACACAACGGGAGCCCTTTGAAAAGAGGTACAACCTCAGAAATAGGGATAACTTAAGAAAACCTGATAGATATCAAGATACTGATACACGTTCCTCTCGTACCTTTCAGACTTCCTTGCAGAAATCCGAGAGGAGAGGACCATCAGAACAAAAAGAAGAACGCGTGAAGTCCAAAGACTAACAGCACGTTCCTAAAAATAAGAAAACTCAATTCACCAAGAAGAAGGTAGCAAGCATAAAGATCAGACATGCCGAGGATCTTGAGGACACAACTCAAGAACGGGGAGTGGGCCCAGACAATGCTAGACAGCCCAGCAGAAGCAACCATAGTTCGCAAGATCCTGAAGGATCTGGAGACAGTGGACTTGAATGAATGCATTCAAGTTGAAACTGCCGACAAAAGGGGTTTGTGTACCCCACAATTTATATGAAGTAACACTCCGGATGGAGGGGGACATAACTAGGAAAATAAAAGCTCTCTTTTGGGATAAGCTTTCCAAGGGTTATGACATTCTTCTAGCTGGCCACCTGAATTTGTCAGGGAGTGCCCACATGGCGAAGAGATAATTATGCCAGCCTTCTCAAATCACATTCTAATTCATAAAAAATACACATATGCCAGGAAATTGGCAGTAGCACAGGCTCCAGCATTATACAAAAATCACTCAGAATGGGATGAGGACTCTCCTCACCATAAAATCCCGTTAAAAACTCAACCTACTGCTTAGAGGCAGAATTCAGTTAAGCAAGAAGCTAAAAGACAAGTCAGGAAGATTTTAATTCAACTTGAATACCAAGGGGTGATTGAAACATGCACCTCGTCAATGAACAATCCTTTGTTTCCTGTCTCCAAACCAGACAATTCATATCGTCTAGTTTTGGATTACAGACACTTAAACTCCTGTTGCAAAACATTTGCAGTACAAAATGCACACAGTGCAGCACTGAGGAATAACATCATACGTAAAAAATATAAAACCACATTAGATATTTCGAATGGGTTTTTCTGTTAAAACATTGCACCTGAAAGCAGGCATTTAACGGCATTCTCAATTATGGGGACACACGGACAATTTTGCCGTCTCCCCCAAGGATTCAAAAATAGTCCAGGGTTATTTTCAGCCAGAGTAACAGAGTTACTACAAATGTATGATGATGAGGCATTATCCTTTGTCGATGACATCTATCTTACAGACGATGATTTGGACGTGCACTTGGGTTCGCTTCTGAAGGGTACATATTAAATTTTACGAAATCACGAATTTGCCACCTCAACGTCCTATTCTTACAATACGAGTTATCAAGTGAAGGCAAAAGCCTGGCGGCCAACTTCCTAGAGAAATGTGCGCTGCTCCAACCTCCAAAGACGCTGAAGAACTTACAATCAATTCTAGGTTTCCTGAATTTCGGAAGAACTTATGTTCCAAATTACGCAGAAAGGGTTAAACTTCTCTACGAACTAATCAAACCTGATTTCAAACCAACAAATTGGACTCAAAGTGTGGTAAATAAATAAATAATACCCTATTTTTGAATGAATAAATGAATAACAGATAGCTCAATAAATAAGAGTCAAGATTCGAGGTAGTAGGAGTTTTGCAGGTTTATTACAACATAAAGGACAGGAACAGGACAACCTGCATATTAATAGAATGGCAGGGCCCAGCAGCGCTGCTGGTGTCAGGGTCGGGACAAGGAAAAGGATAACTTTTTTAATAACAGTGCATTAGCATATATACATAACGCAAACACATAGTATTACATTGCAGTAGGCGTAGCAGTCGCGAAAGATAAGGGTGAAAAAGAGGTGTAACAGGGCGTATACATAGACATGTGATGCAAACGTAACAGAATGTGTCATGAATGGGGCGGAAACCATGGAGGGGGCTACCTGAGGAGCCGGGACCTCTAACCTGGTGGTGCGCGCAAACTAGCAGTGACGTGTTACTAAGAGAAGCTGGGGCTATGAACTCTGTGCTAGGAGCAGAGACTGAAGTCTGGAGAGTCATGGCGACATGTACCTAAACAGTATCTAGTATCTGATGTTTAGAGAACATGTTGATATAAACTAGAAGTCAGGAGGGGAAAGGCTAACTTGATTCTAAGACTGGACCATGCATTATTCTACATGTAGTGCATGTTGAAGAATATTAAATGACCATTAAATGCAGTATTTCTCTAACGTGGAGACGTGAAGGCTAGACAATGACGGAAACTATTGATGCGATTCAGTAGTTTAGGAATGCAGAGAAGGAGGACTGAACTGATAACTGGAACTATAACATATTCTTGGCAGACTCAGAGGCTGAGCCAGGCTGGACCGGGCACTGCGAGGCAGGAAGTAAGTGAAGGGTCGAGGATACAGGTGGGGGCTGTATCGCTCCTCAGCGAGGCTTCAGGAGACAGGAGCTGAATCTGGTGTCCAGGCCCTTTTGAGGCCTAGAAACGGGGACTTTATAATAGAATAACGTGCACACTGAGAAACGTGGCAACGTAGCTTTACATAGGCCTGATATTCGTAGTATTCACGAGAACTGGAAACTGGCATACTAGAGGTGGACACAACTGTAATTGCGTCATTAATCGGACATGGGGAATGCATATGCATATTTAATCATGCACACATAACATATGATGGATGACACGTAGGGACACAGAACATGGCAAAATTTACTTTTCCACATTCCCTCCTTGTCACTACGTTTCCATCAGGAAACATCAATATTCATGATACCATCTATCATTTCATACAGTATCATTTGCTCGTCTCGAATTATCCTGGAACGGGATTTAGGACGGGGCTTGGGACTAGGAATACAAGAGGTAGCACAAATGCCGCAAATCGCAGGGCCACATTGTATACAGAGACAGCAGCTGAACATGATCGCTACTGCAATACCTAGAAGGGACAAGACTTTCCATCCCCATGCGGAAATTATATTCCAGAACCAACCAGACCATGTCCAGGTGCCTGGGTCTTGGTGTATCAGATGGGCAATCTTATGGAGTCTGGTTATAGCTGAATAAACAGACGGCGCGTTATTTGGAATGAAAATGCAGCAACTGGATCCGATGACTCTACAGGCCCCGCCCCTATCGGCCAGTATGACGTCAAGGACGAGACGATTCTGTAAAACGACAAATCTCATAGCAGATTGCTCTTCGGTTAAGTTACCTAGAGCAGAGGCAGTCTCATTTACTACAGCTTCAAGAGTTCTTGTTAACCTACGGATTAGCTTACTATTCTGGATAGGTCCTATAAAGAAGAAGAAACCTCTGTTGAAATCTGTATACTGTTCTAGAACAGTTTCAGTATAATCGACAATTGGGGACTCCCTTCTATGTCTAATGTGTACTAGATGTGTATTCCTATGATAATCAGGTGGGGCTAGAAAAACAGGTGGCAGTAGGAAGGCAATGTAACAGGTTCCCTCCCAATCGAGGGGCAGACGAACATATGCAGTTTGACCACAAATAAAATAAGAATGACGTGAAGCTTTGAAAACAGATTTCCCACTGTCACTATATTTGACAATAGTAATACAATCACTATGTCCTACATGTACGGAACCATAATTTCGGACACATAATTTGCCTTTGACTGGTAGTACTGAAATAGCAGGTAAGTCTGGAGTAGTATCAGACTGAACATTCAGGACCATGAAATTCGACGAATAATTACCTAAATTATACACTTCATTTTCCAGATCTAACCCAGTTCTGTGGGGGAGACCTTGCTTGTCTGGAAAACATGTACTGTTAAGAAAAGACATATCTGTTGAGGATGACGTTAACGTGGACCATGCTCCACACGAACCATTATGTGAGAATGGATAAGGAAAAAGTGGCAGAACTCCCTTCGGTGTCTGGAAAGGGGGGAGTCGACCACACACCCAACAATTAGTGGTATTGCTGGACTGGTGTGAGTAATGTAACATGCGGATGAATGAGTTATTTCGCATAGCGAGGCGGTAAGAGAGTTCATGAGGAGGCAGATCACTAAACGTGTGCTCTACTGTAGCATTAGCAGACTTATTTACATGAAGAACTGGGAAATACAAGAAAAATGCATAACTGGTGCAGGAAATCATAATGCTGAGAAATAATATGAAACATAGAAAAACGATACATCGGATTGAGTTTTGACTAACTCTCTCACTATGGGGGTCTATTTTATACATGTCAGAAACAGTCTAACCGTTTCACCTAGGGGAGGACTTAGACAATCAAACTGACTGACTTATTTTACTAGACCGGAGTTTTAGTTTATACTCCTGTTGTGGAGTTTTCTCTAACAGGGGAGGGGTTGTAGCAATGTCTTTTGCGGGACAGTCCTTGAGAACAATATTTTGGCAATCCTTCAAATCCTGGGAAATGTTCTTTAAGACGGGTTTCAGTCCATTAAAAAGTTTAATATGAGAAAGGTGCACCCAGCCTTTGCGTCCTTCCAACTTCACGGCTGTACGGGTGGTGAGGAGGACCTGTCGGGGCTCTTTCCAGCGAGGCTCCAGCGGACTTGATCTGTCAAAGTTGCGGACCATCACCATGGATCCTGGAACGATTTCATGCGGTGCCACCTCGGTATTGTCTGGAAATGCGGCGGCAACCTGTGAACGACATGAGTTGAGGGCAGACATCAAGGAAGCTAGGTAATCTGTCAGCATATTACTTGAAACATCGGTAATACTTCGGGGTCTAGGAGTACCCCACATGTTAGGGGGGCGGCCGAAAACGACCTCATACGGGGACAGACCTGATCTGGAATGTGCGACCATGCGCATATAAAATAAAGCGACTGGCAGAGCTACTAGCCAGTCCACACCTTTCTCTTTACACACTTTTGCAATACGGATTTTCAGGGTCTGGTTATGTCTCTCTACGAGACCGGCTGCTTCAGGATGGCGTACACAATGGAACTTCCACTGGTACCCTAGCAAAAGGGAAACATGCTTCATGAGTTCAGATGAGAATGGCTGGCCGTTATCAGAATATACGACTCTAGGGAGTCCATAACGGGGGAAGAACTCACGAACCAACTGCTTGGCAGTGGTCGCGGCTGTGTAATCTGGGACTGGATATGCTTCTGTCCACCTGGACAAAGCGCATACAACTACAAGGACATACTTGAAACCTCGACATCGCTCCATCTGAATATAATCCATCTGGAGGACTTCAAAAGGGTGGTCAGGGGGCTGGAATCCACCTTGTTCCACCGGGACACTTTTACCTGGATTAAACTGACAACATATCATACAGGTACGGACTTTCTGCTTGGCTGCAGCTCGTAAATGCTTGTTGAACCAAATGTTCTGGATACTGTCTAACATAGCTTTTTCTCCTAAATGTGCTGGACTATGTGCGGTATTAATAATGACTCGAACCATAGAGTCGGGGAGAAACCATGTGGCTTTACCCTTCGTTACCCATCCTTGATCTGTCTGGACCCCTCCTTGTTCGGACCATTTCTTGATTTCTTCGGGAGTAGCATGTAACTGGATATCTATGACATCTTGTGTAGGGTCCTTAACTGTCATGCATGTAATCGGATCTGGAGTGTGTGTCATGTTAACTGGAATGTCTAGAGTCTGTGCTGTGAGCTTGGCTGTGCGATCTGCTAGATCGTTACCTTGAGAAATGGTGTCAGTAACTTTCGTATGTGCTTTGCACTTCATGATAGCGATAGATGTCGGTAAATGTATGGCATCTAACAGAGCTTGAATAAGGAGACCATGCTGAATCTTGGTTCCATGAGAAGTCATGAAACCTCTCTCCTGCCAGAGCACTCCGAAGTCGTGTACAACTCCAAATGCGTAACGTGAATCTGTGTAAACATTAACTTTCAAGTTCTTGGCGTGTATGCAGGCTTGTGTCAGAGCAACTAGCTCTGCTGCTTGAGCGGACAGGGTATCAATACGGTGTGTTTCAATAACTTCGGTGTCAGTAGTCACTGCATACGCGGCGACTAGTTCTCCTGTACTAGTTCTCATACATGAACCATCCACATAAAGTGTCAGGTCGGGGTCTGGTAACGGAGTATCTGTCAGATCTTGTCTTGGCTTTGTCGTAATGTTAACTACTTCCACGCAATCATGTGTGGCTGGATTTGAATTAACTGATGGTAACAGTGTAGCAGGATTTAGGATGTTGCAGCGTCTGATTTCTATGTGTGGCTGGAACAGTGTCAATTCATAACCTGTTAAACGTGCAATTGTCAAGTGCTGAGTTTGTGTTCGATTCAAAAGAACTTCCACAGAATGTGGAACTTGTACTGTCAAGGTATGTCCTAAGACTATGGAATCACTTTGTCTGATAGCTAGTGCTGTGGCTGCAACTGACTTGAGGCACGCAGGCAGAGCCTGGGCTACAGGATCTAATGTGCTCGAAAAATAAGCACAGGGCTTGTATTGTCCTGCTTGATCTTGTGTGAGAACAGATAATGCTGTACCTTCACGTTCAGTGACGAAAAGTGTAAAAGGCTTACTGTAGTTCGGTGTCGCTAGAACTGGAGCTTGGCATAAAGCTTTCTTTAACTCATTGAAACTAAGTGTATGTTCAGATGTCCAAGGGAGGACAGTCGATACGGCTGCCTCCTGTGTCGTTAACTGTATCAGTGGTTTGGCTAGAAATGCATACTGGGGAATCCATTGTCTGCAGTAAGAAGTGAGGCCGATAAAAGCACGTACCTCCTTCTGGGTCTTGGGCTGAGGAAGACTCGCTATCAACTGGATACGGTCTGGTGTCAACTGCCTACCCCTCTTGGACAGTAAGTGTCCTAAGTATACCACTTGCTGGACACAGAATTGAAGCTTAGAAGGGGACACCTTGTGCCCCATCTCGGCTAGGAAATACAAGACTGTAAGGGATGCTCGCTCGCAAGCACGTTCGGAACGGGCTGTGATCAGTAGATCATCGACATACTGGAGCAGGGCAGTGTCAGTTGGCATGTGAATGTTGTCTAGTTGTCTCTTGAGTGCTTGACTGTAAATACTAGGACTTTCTGTGAAACCTTGAGGAGCTCGTGTAAACATATAGCTCCTTCCATTTAAACAAAATCCGAAAAGGAACTGGCTGTCTGGATGAATAGGGACACTGAAAAACGCGTTCTTGAGGTCTATGACAGTGAAGAACGTGGCTTCGGAATCAATGGCCGTTAATAGGGAAGAGATGTCTGGGACAACTGGATACTGCGGAATAATACACTTATTAAGCTCTCGTAGGTCAATCACTAATCGATATACTGGGGGTGCATTTGGACCAGTACGTTTCATGACTGGAATGATCGGAGAATTACATACATTGGAGTCAGTTTCTACAACCACTCCTTGAGCCATGAGCTCGTCAATAATTTTGGATAAGGCTGCTACAGCCTCAGGTGGCAATCTGTACTGTCTGATTCGTGGTAACACTACACCTGGCTTGAGAGTCACACGATAGGGTGTGATTTGCATGTAACCTACATCAGTTGGACCTTGCGCCCATAGATGCTGTGGAACATTAGACAGTCTTGAATCAATATCTCGTAATACATAGTGACCCTTGAAGTCACGTAGGAACAATCGTATTCCCTCTGGGGAACAGCATATAACTGCACCTAACTCTTTCAGCGTCTTAATGCCTAATAGGTTTTCTGGACATGATTTAGTAAGTAACAGATCAGTAGTGCGGGACAATGGACCTACTTCTAGAGTAACTGGCTTTGAAATCTCATTTACGATAGGTTTTCCTGAAAATCCAAGGGAAACATTTCTTGAGCCTGAGAGCGGAGCCCCTGGAACTTCGGCGTGACTAATTGTGGTCCTACTTGCCCCTGTATCAATCAAAAACTTTCTGTCTTTCCCTAATACTTGACTGTGAACATAGGGACCTTCTTGATCTACAGGTATCTCGATGAGAGGCAAGCCTACCTCCCTCTCTAGGCTGTTTCATGAATACTGCTGGTACTCTGGATACTCAGACTGTGCATACTGGTACATCTGCTGTGTAACGTGCTGTGTTGCAGCAATAGGCTGCGGTGCTGGAACTGTCTGTTGTGCATTCTGTGACTGAGGAGTCTGTGAAACTTGTTCTTGTCTAGGCGGACGTGGTCTTTCTTTAGTCTTACCGGTAGCTATGTTGTGTTTCAGAACTGCACACTCATTTATAAAATGACCTGGCTGTTTACAATAATTGCAGTTCCCTTTAACGGGAGCTGCAGGATGACTGGCTTGATTCGGACCCCTCTTCTGACTATCTTGAGGAACAGATTGTGCAACTAGTACTTTCATTTTCGTGTCTTTCATACGTTTTCTTTCGTGTTCTTGTTCTTCTCTGATTCTATTCTGGTGGTATTGAAGCATTTGCAACATCTGGGACGGGGTATTAGCTTGCCAGGTACTTTCGACTTTCAGAACTCGATTTTTAATTTGTGGACTTGAATTCTCGACTAATTTAGTAACAAAAAGGTGAGGATATGACTCACTACTTGTCTTGAGGCCACTGTTGATGCTAAAACATTTTTCAAATCTAGAATAAAAATCACTAATATCTTCGTCTTGCTTCTGTTTACAGGCTGAGATTGCATCCCAGTCTTCTTTTCTAGTTGTCAATAATCTGGGTAAAACTTGTATTAATAATTCCGGTAATTCTTTACATTTATCTCCAAGGCCGGTACCTGGTACTCGTGCCTTGTCTTCAGCTTCTAGGACTGCCCAATCGATCTTTTTCTCTCCCACCTCCCATTCTTTTTCCTTGAGCTTTTCATACACCCCTGTGGGCAGCAGAACTTTTAACATTTTAATTATATCTGGATACGTGTATTCTCCCATACGGAGCATGTCTTTTAATTCTCTATGGAACCCTGCTGGATCTTTGTCATGACAGGGAATTAATTTCTTCATCTCGAGGAGTTCCATCTTTGTAATCGGAGTGTAAACAAACACTCGTTCTAGTTCGCCACCCGTTCCTCTGACTGGGTGGACTTCTCGTAACGGATTCTGTCTCTCCATGTAAAATGGTTTACTTTCTGGGGGTGAGACATGAACAAAATGTGGGTTCAGAAACGTTCTATATTTGTGACGCTGTTCTAGAATGACACTAATTAAGTCGGTACCTAAACCTTTCCATCTATACTGGAGTAACTCGTTCAGGACATCATGTAACGGGCCTGGATCAGAGTGTTGACCCTCATACAAAGTAATGAGGTGCTGAATCATATACATACCCACCAGTCGTTGTTCGGCTGGGGGCATTTTCAGAAACATTTGTGCCACTATTTCGTCTGGAAAAGTGGTAGAATCAGTAATCCATCGGACTGCTGATCGGGCTAGTTCTTGTTCATGCATGGTACTTAACTCACTGTAACCGATTCGTGATTTCAGAATGTGATCGGTAGCTTGAAACACTTGTTCTAGTGAACCTTGTTCTGGTGCTGGAGAATGAAAAATTGACTTGTGTTCTAGGCGTAAATGGCGATCTGGAAATCTAGATTTTCCTACATACGCTATTCTGTCGGGATTCTCGTCCTCTACCTCTTCAGTATCAGAGTTACTTTCTTTCTCGCTTACTTGTGCTGCTTTACGTTGTTCGTGTATCTTTATTATTTCTCTACGGATTTTCTTGTACATACTCTCCACAGCACCGACGGTCTTGTGCTTACCCTCGGCTATATTATCACTCCACCTTGTCAGGGTTCTCATTTCGGCCGGATCTTTAGACGGGTAATCTTGTTCTCTTATTAGACAATTGATCAGAAACTTTAATATCATGAGCTGGATCTCGGCTTTCCTTTGAGACATGGCCTCGCTAATACTTTCTGGATCATCCCCTGTACGGATGAAACGATATATTCTGTCTAGATCTTCTTTCATATTCGGTAAGGTGACTAGATACTCGGCCACCTTTCTTACGCGGAATGAATATAAAACCATATTATCCTCGCCTGGGACTGGATCATAACAGCATTCGGCAAGGGATTTTCTTATTTCTGCTACAGTCTGATGTCTGGGCGTACGCTGTGACGCTTGTGCATGTAACTCGGCTGTCGTTAAACGCTTGTGTGGCGGCGGGGTTTGAGGAGTACCTCCCCCTGCGGCCCCTAAACTGGAGTCGTCTACTGAGGCTCTTCGTCCTGGCAGAGTGGGGAATGGAAATGCAGGCTGGACTTGTATGGCGGGCTGGACCGGGGGTACCGTAACAGGTACTCCGGTGTCTGGAGGAGCGGGAAGTGCCTGATTTACAGGGACTGGCGGAGCGCGAACAGGATTTGCATATTCTGGGACTGTGTCGTCCAAATAGGACGAAATAAAAATATCAGCTGCGGTCTGTTTGTGACGTAGCTTGGTCGGAACTAACGGTGGCGGGAAATTACTGGATGCCTCTGGGGTCGCTTTTGGCAAGCCCTCGGCAAGGAGAGGATACATACCCCTAATAAGGGCATGCCTCTGTCTGTCTGACTGTTCGGCTTTGACTTGTTCACCTATCTCGATTAGTTCTTTTTCTTGTGCTCGTTCTAAGGATTCTCTACTTAATTCTGACTTTCTGATTTCCTTTTCAGTTCTTTTATGAGCTTCTTTACGCCATAACTCGATGGCATCTTTCTGTGACTGTCTGGCTTTCTTTTTCCATAATGCTTCTTCTACTCGCATGATGCATTCGGCATCCCATGTACCCGATACGGGCCATCTATACTTTTCTTCTAACTGTTTGGTATAATCTACCCATGAATCTAGATACAATATGGCGCTTATGCCATGCTTCTGATACATAAAATGACCTGGACTGTCCCTCGGCGGAACAGGAACTGCTTCTTCTAACAAACCTTTTCTAGTTTTTAGCTGACGTAATCTCGAAAAGAGAGACATTGTAAACTTGAATCGGAACACAATACAATACACGAGAAACAATAACAATTGGGAGAACAATTCAGGCATACCACGACATTGGAAATACATTGAACAACATCATAACATAACAGTTCGGACAGAATATTACCTGGAATACTGAAAGCAGAAACACAAGAATTTCTCGAGAACGGAACAGACTAGAGTTACTGGATGCACTGCTGAAACAGTACGGAACATACCGGTCCCATAAAGGGACGCATCAAGACCCGTATCCACCTAGGTGAACACTTCGTTTGTGAGTCTGTGTACCACCAACCCATGGACCAGAGTCAATTTAGATTGACCCTGTCTAGATACTACCCCAGTAATGGTACTCACCGGGCAGCAAGAACGGAAGGCCTCGGACTGGACTGGACTGCTACGACGACGGACGACGAACTTCGGACTTTAGTTACGGGTGGACCTCCGGATACCTCGGACCTTGGACTCTCGGCTTGGGCTCTGGTCGGGACTCGCCGCGTTCCTCCACCGTCTCGTTTGGATGCTGGACCGCCTCCTCCGTCTCCTCCGTGGGCCTGAGGGATACTTGAAGCAGAAATATCTGCATGTGCACGGTATGGTTCCGTCACGGCTGCAGAGGGTCAGGGGGTCGGCGTGGCTTCACCGACGCGTGGGGAAAGGGCAAGCGCCTATTCGGGCGCCATTATGTGGTAAATAAATAAATAATACCCTATTTTTGAATGAATAAATGAATAACAGATAGCTCAATAAATAATAGTCAAGATTCGAGGTAGTAGGAGTTTTGCAGGTTTATTACAACATAAAGGACAGGAACAGGACAACCTGCATAGGAATAGGATGGCAGGGCCCAGCAGCGCTGCTGGTGTCAGGGTCGGGACAAGGAAAAGGATAACTTTTTTAATAACAGTGCATTAGCATATATACATAACGCAAACACATAGTATTACATTGCAGTAGGCGTAGCAGTGGGTGGAGCAGAAGGCGTGACGCGTAGCAGTCGCGAGAGATAAGGGTGAAAAAGAGGTGTAACAGGGCGTATACATAGACATGTGATGCAAACGTAACAGAATGTGTCATGAATGGGGCGGAAACCATGGAGGGGGCTACCTGAGGAGCCGGGACCTCTAACCTGGTGGTGCGCGCAAACTAGCAGTGACGTGTTACTAAGAGAAGCTGGGGCTATGAACTCTGTGCTAGGAGCAGAGACTGAAGTCTGGAGAGTCAGGGCGACATGTACCTAAACAGTATCTAGTATCTGATGTTTAGAGAACATGTTGATATAAACTAGAAGTCAGGAGGGGAAAGGCTAACTTGATTCTAAGACTGGACCATGCATTATTCTACATGTAGTGCGTGTTGAAGAATATTAAATGACCATTAAATGCAGTATTTCTCTAACGTGGAGACGTGAAGGCTAGACAATGACGGAAACTATTGATGCGATTCAGTAGTTTAGGAATGCAGAGAAGGAGGACTGAACTGATAACTGGAACTATAACATATTCTTGGCAGACTCAGAGGCTGAGCCAGGCTGGACCGGGCACTGCGAGGCAGGAAGTAAGTGAAGGGTCGAGGATACAGGTGGGGGCTGTATCGCTCCTCAGCGAGGCTTCAGGAGACAGGAGCTGAATCTGGTGTCCAGGCCCTTTTGAGGCCTAGAAACGGGGACTTTATAATAGAATAACGTGCACACTGAGAAACGTGGCAACGTAGCTTTACATAGGCCTGATATTCGTAGTATTCACGAGAACTGGAAACTGGCATACTAGAGGTGGACACAACTGTAATTGCGTCATTAATCGGACATGGGGAATGCATATGCATATTTAATCATGCACACATAACATATGATGGATGACACGTAGGGACACAGAACATGGCAAAATTTACTTTTCCACAAAAGCCATACAGAAATTTTGCGTTCAGTACAAACAGACATGTTCGCAAAAACACAGTTAGAAACACGTGATAATGCGCTCCATCTTGTTATACGAATCATCCCAGGGAGATGCGGATTCACATACCTGACCTTTAATGAAGGTGAAAAGGTACCAATAGCATACAAATCACACTTGTACACACAAGCTGAAATAAAATTCACTTCTACAGAAAGAATTCTGACAGCGTTTCAAGCTGCAGTAGCAAAAGAGAGAGCTCTCGCACAGAGTAAACGCATAATGATCGTTACACCTGTACCTGCCTTAGAGGCAGTGACGAAAGCGAGCATTCCCAATGCTAAAGCTTTACATCCGAGATAGATACAATGGGTTAATTCTCTTGCTGTAGCAGACGTTGAATACGTCTTTGACCCCTACTTGAAGACACAAGAATTCCTACAATACGAATACGAATGTCCTCTGCCAACCGAGATTCTGCCTCTAGAACATTACGGATGTATAATCTATACAGACGGATCAGCACAGCCCGCAATTGGAGGTAAACAAGCCTATAGTGCTGCGTGCGCGATTGTTAAAGTTCGCAGGTCACAAAAACGTAATCACTCGGAGACAGTACAGCTCAGCGAGCTTAACTTCAGGCTGTCAAGATGGCGCTTGAAAATACCGATTGCGAATTCCCACACTCATAGTGTGCGATTCGTATTACTGCGTTCAGTCTTACAATGAATATATGCAGAACTGGGTTCAGAACGGTTTCAAAGACGCAAAAGGTGGCACAATTAAGCATAAAATGCTTTGGGAACAAGTAGCGCTATTACAGAAAGAACTACAAAAGACTCACGTGATACAAACACTGAGTCATCAGCGTGATGGCGTTCACGTTGCAGGGAATTCATAGGGTGATGAAGCCGCGAAAGCAGCTGTGCAAACGGCTTTCGTAGCTGCAATCACTCGGTCAAAAACAAAAATAGACAGCGAAATAATGCAAGCTGTCACTGCTTCAGTTAAAGACAGTGGTAAGACACTCCCTAAAGGCTTTCCAGTAAAGTACTCATATATAACTTGTTGGAACCGGAGGTCTCTGGTTGGCACAGGTATGTACTTGTGACAAGCAGGGACCCTCACTTCCAGTCAGGGCAAGGGAACTACTCCTTCGAATAACCCCTGCTCACCCTCTAGGTAGTGTGGCGCGAGCAGACAAGGCTAATCCTCAGGGCTATAGTAAGTGAAGCATTTATGATCACACACAGCAAACCCACTGACCCACCACAAATGGACACCAGTCGCATGGTTGTATCAAAAATACGTATACTTTATATAAAAGATATATTCAAGCAGGATTATCACAAGACCAAATAACGTTTAGCGATTGGAGGCCACCAGATTACGATAGGCAAGATTAGTCCTTGAATTTTCGTTGTTCAGCAAGGTACGATGACAGGGAAATAAGAACGTTGTGGACCCTGGATCCGATATGAACTCGAGACGGAGTTCAGGTGTACCTTGCTTGTGGAAGTCTGAGGCGTTTCGGGCGCGGCTACTGGTGAGGGCAGACTCAGGACAAAGCCAACGGTTCTCCAGAGGATCTCTCCGGCTCGGGGCCCGCTCGAGGTGCGAGGCGTGGGAGCAGGACTGTGGAGGGTTGTGGCGATCCGGGGTCGATGCAGTTCACGGGGCGAGGCGCCGTTCAAACCTGCGGGGCGTACTACTTCTTAGCACGCCGGGTCGTACTCGTGGATCTGTGAGGGGCGTCACGTTTTATGGCAGACGGGTGCAACACCAGGCTTCCGGTACCATGGTACGGGGAGGCCTTTCTTGAGGTGCGGCACGGGTCTTAGTATGCAGGAGGGCAAAGCGAGACAGTCGAGTACGTTACGACGTACGGACCGTCCGAGGCTATGGAATGCGCACCGTGCAGAGTCCGGCGGGAGAAGATGAGAGGTGCACAACGCGCTCCGTTAGCAGCGAGGTGACAGGAGAGCGGGCGGCCCGGCACTGAAGCAGGGAGCGACTCAGGGATGAGCGGGGCTCTTTGCAGCGGGGCGACCAGGCTCCGAGCTGTCACGACCTGGGAGGGGGCGAAGGCACCCGAGTCACAACTCTGGCGAGGGAATAAGAACTAAGGCCCAACAGCAGACGGGCACAAGCAGATAGAACCCAATGTTCCTGGTGTTCCGTTCAGGGGGCAAGCTCTCGATCAAGTCAGGCAGAGGTTCATCGTGGTCAAAACTGGATCTGATTTGTAAGGAGCGGCGCTCCTATATATATACTGCGTTTCTTTTGTCTTTGCAGGCCAGGGGGCCTGAGCCTGGTTCAACCCGGTTTTGGAGTACTCTGTTTACAGGAAGCTGCCGTCTTCTTTCAGGGTGCAGGGCAGGGACATCAGACGCTCCGCAGGAGGTGGAGCCAGCATTATGGTGGTGGAGCACAACCCTACTGAGAGTCAAGGACTACTCCGCCCACCCATCCTGGTGTAAGCACCCTATTCACCACCTGGGGGCCCAGACTGTCCCCGGGAATTCCCCAGCCCTGTCACTCATACAAATGTTATGTTATGTTATGTTATGTTTAGGTCTCTTTTATAGCACACGGTTCCCCGGGGGGTGTCCCGGCGCTTTGGCAAAGAGAACTGTAGCGAAGAACACAACACAGCAGCTCACGGAGGTCTAAAGAGAAAATCATACTGAAAAGAGCCAGGTTTTCAGCTCCTTTCTGAAAGAGAGGAGGCTTTTTGACTTTCTTAAGGAGACAGGTAGCTCATTCCAGCAGCGCGGGACCAAGTATCGGAAGGAACGCCCTCCGATCCGGGCAAGTTTAACCGCGGGACCCATGGCTTTGGCCAATGGGGCCGACCGTAGAGTCCTCCTCGGGACATAAAAAGCCAGGCGCTTCCCCATATACTTGGGACCAATTGCATGGAGGGCCTTAAAAGCCAGGGTCAAAACCTTAAAGGTGATTCTTTTAGCAATAGGCAACCAATGCAGTCTCTTTAGTAATTCCAAGGCTTTTGCCCTGCGTGGGAGACCAAAAATGGCTCTTGCAGCCGAGTTCTGCACAATCTGCAAGTGGGCCAACAGATATTTAGGCAGCCCGAGATACAGGGCATTCGCGTAGTCTAGTCGCAAGCCAATTAGAGACTGCATGATGATTTTTTTGTGTTGCAGAGACAGCAAAGGAAGAAATTTCCGGAGCATTTTCAAAATGCCAAAGCATTTCCCGGACAGACCGATGATTTGGGGTCCGAAAGAGAGGCCGTCATCATATTGCACACCAAGGTTTTTGGCCTTCACAGAGGCCGCATCCGGCGGAAACATGTCCTGGGGCCACCAGGTCTTCCAGCTGGGATCCGGGGGACATCCGAAAAAAAGCAACTCCGACTTGTCGGAGTTGCACTTCAGACTGTGCCGCCAAAACCAGTCGAAGACCGCACCCAGGCATTCCCTGATCAGACCACCATCAAAAGCCTCTCCCTTCTTAGATGTAAAAAGGAGCTGGGTGTCATCAGCATGGGATATGATCCGGGCACCAAAGGACTCCGCTACCGCCGCCAGAGGGGCCATATAGATATTGAAAAGGGTGGGGCTCAGGATAGACCCCTGAGGGACCCCCACCTCTAGTGGCGGCATTTCCGCGGAGAACGGTGGTGCCCAGACCACTTGTCGATGGCCGGTCAAGAAGGATTTAAACCAGTTCCACAACGTCCCAAGAACGCCGATCTCCCAGAGTCTAGAAAGGAGACCGACATGGGGGACGGTGTCAAACGCCGCCGACAAGTCCAGCATAACCAAAATGGCCTTCCCCCCCAGATCAAGCGTCTCTCTGATGGCATTGGTGATCTCGAGCAAAGCTGTCTCCGTGCTATAATTAGCACGGAAGCCCGATTGAGAATCATGTAAGATGTTATTGCTCTCTATAAAGTTGGAAATAGAGAGCTGTACATGTTTCTCGATCACCTTTGCCAGAGCAGGGAGAAGGGAGATCAGCCTGTAGTTAGCGTGGACAAGAGGATCCAAAGTGGGCTTTTTGAGTAGTGGCAGGATCAGAGCATGTTTCCAGGCCGAAGGAACTTCGCCCGTAGTCAGGGAGAGATTGAGCAGCGGATTAAGCAAGCTGTTAATTACAGGCGCTACTTTTCCTAGACATTTCGCTGGGCAAGGCTCCAACGGCGAGCCAGATTGAAGCCGGGAGAGAAGGTCCAGGGAGGAAGTGACGGAAAGGGAAGGGAAGTCCGAAAGGACTATACTCCTCTCATCAGATGGCGAGTGGAGGATGGCCTGTTGACTAGCAGATAAATCGGGGCCGGCGCCAGGAAAGGTGTCCTGAATGGACTTAATTTTATTTATAAAAAAGTCCCCAAGCTGGCTGATCCAGACTTCGGAATGAGAGTGGGAGGGCGAACTTGAGGAGGGGGAAATGAACTCCTTTACTATCCTAAAGAGTTCTTTGCTCCTATTTTCCGCCTCGTCGATTCTGCGCTCCAAGTAAACTTTTTTTCCCTCGGAGATATACTTATGATAGCTCCTAATCGCATCCCGATATTTAGATTTGTCATCCGGGTCATACTTGCGCCGCCACGTTCTCTCTGCTTTCTTGCAATCCTGGTGCATTTTCCCAAGAGAAGGAGTAAACCACGGGGCCGAGACATGTCTGGCCACAGATTTAACTGGTTTCCCCGGGGCAAGCTCATCAAATCTAGCTGCCAGCCACTTCTGGACAGAGTCTAAATTTTCCTCCAAATTGCCCGAGAGCCGACAGGGATGACAGCGAAGCGCCTCGGACAACATTTCCACAGTAACTTGATGAAATGGCCGCCCCATCCGATTCACCTCTTTCCGCAATCTAGAACCAGTCAAGGCAGAAGAAAGAATGCAAAAGTCGATTAAGAAATGGTCTGTCCATAGCACAGGACGCGGCAAGGACACTTCAATCATCCTGGTCGAGAAAATCTGATCGATGGTATGGCCTTTGATATGAGTAGGGCAAATCAGACAACAGATACACATCCTGGCAGAGGCGGGCTAAATAGTTAGGCGAGCAAAGGCTAACTTTCTAAAAGTAGCGTTTGCAAACACAGGATATTAAAATAAACCTTACTAAAGGAAGTATTTTATTATTCTGAGCTCAGGCATACAAAACTCGACGTGCTACCGTGCTCCCTGAGTCTGCCGGGACTATAGCGTGTAATAGTTCCGTCAGCTCATCTTGGCCTAAGAGAACCGGTAGCCCTTCCATAGTGAAGAACGAAAAGGGCGGTAATTCACTACGAGGACATGCCACACTCTAGGCTTGTCCTACCTTACGCTTCAATACACCCTGCCCGTAGGCCTACCATAGGGGTGACTGATATGAGGCCTAGGGAAGGTTCAGGGACTGGCAAGTGTGGGCACTTGCGCAGTCAGCGTGACAGTACGGGACTGTACGCGGGGTCTGCAATGGCGGACCCGAGACATATCTTACGAAGCCGCTTCTGAGGGTGGCGCAACCAGCGCTGCAGGTCCACTAGCAGCATTTGTATCTACAAGCCCCGGCACTCCTCGTGCACTTTACTGGGGACTGATAGTAAACCAAATAAGCCAATCGTGGAAATCAATTACATATACACTTTACATTGGGAGCACTTGCACTGCGGCATGGGTCGGCCATGGCGCAGTGCCCTGAGCATCGAACACCAGCAAAACATCTGAGGCACATCAGCAAAAAGTGGAAGGGAGACTCACGCCAAGGTGCCAGGTCTAACACGTGTCCCCTCCAGCTGAAATGTGGGGAGAACTACCCTTGCCCAGGGAGTTCCTCATCACTAAGGCGGAAAAACCTTGACAGACCGTCAGCATTGGCGTGGTCTATGCCAGGGCGGTGTTCCACCGTGAAGTCCATACTCTGTAGAGAAATGGACCACCTCAACAGTTTCGGGTTCTCACCCCTCATTTGCATCAACCATCTGAGAGGTATGTGGTCTGTCTGAACTCGGAAGTGAGACCCAAACAAGTAGGGTCTTAGCTTCTTCAGGGCCCAGACCACAGCAAAAGCTTCTCGTTCAATCGCACTCTACTTCTGTTCCCATGGAAGTAACCTCCGACTGATGAAGGCCACAGGGTGATCCCAGCCCTCCTCAGTCATCTGTGAAAGGACAGCCCCTATCCCATGCTCTGAAGCGTCTGTCTGCACTAGGAACTCTTTGGAGAAATCAGGAGCACGGGCGCCGTGCACATGGCCGTCTTCAGGGTGTTGAATGCTACCTGACAGGCGTCAGCTGGGTCAAGGCGGCAACGATGGTGCCGTATCCCTTGACGAACCTCCTGTAGTACCCGGTGAGTCCGAGGAAGGCCCTCACCTCCATTTGGGTCTTGGGGGCTTCCCAAGCCAGGATGGTCTGAATTTTGGGTTGAAGGGGCGCCACCTGGCCGCTCCCAACTTGGTGTCCCAAATACACCACCGAACCCTGCCCGATCTGGCACTTGCTTGCCTTGATCGTGAGGCCTGCCCTGCGCAGAGCCGCCAACACTTTCCACAGGTGTCGCAAGTGTTCTTCCCACGTACCGCTGAACACTGCGATGTCGTCCAGGTAGGCGGCACTGACGCGTCCAGCCCAACCAACACCTGGTTGACCAACCTCTGGAAGGTGGCAGGGGCGTTTTTCATCCCGAAGGGCATGACGCGGAATTGGTAGTGCCCATCTGGGTTTGAAAACACAGACCTCTCTTTGGCTCCATCAGTTAAGGCGATCTGCCAGTACCCAGACGTTAAGTCATACGTACTGAGGTACCGGGCAGCCCCCAACCGATCGATGAGCTCATCAGCTCTGGGGATGGGGTGCGCGTCAGTCTTCGTGACCGAATTGAGTCCTCGATAGACCACACAGAACCGTAGTTCGGGTGTGGCTCCCGGCGTCGCAGCCTTCGGAACCAAGACTACTGGGCTGGCCCAAGGACTGCTGGAGGACTCAATCACCTCAAGAGCAAACATCTTCGAGACTTCCTCTTTAATGCAGGCTCGTACCCTGTCAGTCACACGGTAGGCCATGTGCTTTACCGGCAAACTGTCTCCCGTGTCCACATCATGGACGCACCAATCTGTGACACCCGGAACCAGGGAGAACAAGTCAGAGAATTGCCCCAGCAGCTGGCGGCAATCACTCTGCTGCTCAGGGGTCAGGGAGGGTGAGAGGTTAACCCCATCCACTGACCCGTCTCGCTCGGAGGCCACCGAGAGGTCCGGAAGAGGCTCGGTCTCCTCCTCCATTCCATCATCGGTTGCCAACAGCATGCCCACTTCGGACCTCTCCAAGTGGGGCTTAAGGCGGTTAACAAGTAGGGCCCTCAAAGGGTTCCTGGGAGTTTGCAAGTTCACCAGGTAGGTGACAGGACTCTTGGACACCACAACCTCGAATGGACCCGTCCACTTATCCTGAAGTGCACAGGGCTCCACTGGGGCCAAGACCCACACCTTTTGTCCAGGTTGAAGCTCCACCAGAGTGGCATTCTGGTCGTACCACCGCTTCATCTCTTCCTGGCTGGCTCCCAGGTTTGCCTCAGCAAGTTGCCTGAATCGCCTGGTCTGGTTTCGGAAGGCCAGCATGTAGCTGTATACATTCTGGGAAGGTTTCCTGGGAGATTGCTCCCAGCCTTCCCTAACCAGACTCAGAGGTCCTCGGACCGGGTGACCGTACAGAAGCTCGAAGGGAATAAACCCGAGCGACTTCTGCGGCACCTGTCGGTACGCAAACAGTAGGCATGGCAAGAGGACGTCCCACTTACGCCTCATTGGTCCTTCTAGGCCCATGATCATGCCTTTCAAGGTTCGGTTGAATCTCTCAACCAACCCGTTTCCTTGGGGGTGGTAAGGGGTGGTGAACTTGTACGTTACACCACACTCTTGCCAAAGGGACTTCATATATTTCGATATGAAATTGGTGCCCCTGTCAGACACCACCTCTAGAGGGAATCCTACTCGTGAGAAAATTCCCATCAGTGCTCGTCCCACCACGGGGGCCGTCACTGTCCTCAGAGGGATGGCTTCAGGGTACCGGGTGGCATGGTCCACCAAGACCAGGATGAACCTGTTGCCCATGGCTGTCTTGGGGTCCAGAGGCCCCACAATGTCAATTCCCACTCGCTGGAATGGGGTACTGACGACGGGGAATGGTTGGAGGGGAGCCTTGTTCTTCCCTCCGCACTTACCACTTGCCTGGCAAGTTTGGCAGGTCCTACAGTGAGCGTCTGAGCTCCTGTGCATCTGGGGCCAGTAAAAGTGGGTGACAAGCCTGTCATAGGTCTTGTCCATTCCCAGATGTCCGGCTAACGGCACATCGTGAGCCAAACCCAGTAGGAAGGCTCTGAACTTCTGTGGTACCACCAGCACACGGGCTGACCCAGGTTCAGCAGCCTTAGGCTCTGAATACAGGAGATCATTCTCCCAGTAGACCAAGTGTTTTATGGACTGAACACCATTGGCCTGGTCTGCAGCCTGCTGCCGCATACCCACGAGAGAAGGGCACTCTCTCTGCTCCTTGCAGAATTCCTCCCTGGAGGGACCCCCTTCCTGCTGCCAATGGGTCAGCTCAGGCAGGTCTCCCAGTTCGGCGATCTGTTTCCCGGTAGGCTCCAGGGCATCCCTCTCGAGGTCTGCTGCCTCCTGGGCCGTGGGAACTTCGGGAGCCGGCTGTCCACACCCCCTGCGCCTTCTCTCTAAGGCCGGTTCTTGGGCCTCTCCTTCAGGCTCCAGGACTTCTTCAACACCCCTACTGGCTGCCATGGACCGCGTGGTCACGCACGCCCAGTCGGGTAGACCCACCATCCGCAGATGAGTCGTTTTCTCCACCCTTTCCCAAGGGGAGTTCTCCAAATCGTTCCCTAGCAGACAATCTACCGGCATGGAGGTCCTCACAGCGACTTGCAGAGTACCTGAGACCCCCCCCACTTAAAGGGAACCTGAGCCATCAGACACTGGCTCTCAGAATTGTCAGCATTGACAACCCTACAGTTGGCGTGCGGTACTACCTGCTCCTGAGACACCAGGTGCTGCCTCACTGCAGTCACACTGGCTCCAGTATCTCGCAGAGCCTCCACCTTCTTACCGTTGATGGTCACTACCTGCCCATATTTTTTAGTGTTATTGGGTAGGTAGTTCTCGGGACCATCTCACTGTCTCCTAGCGAGACTAGGGTCCTCTGTACGGGATCCCCACCCATTTGGACGGCAACTTCCTCCCCAAAATTAACATTAGCTAGTTGCCGGGGCGGAGCACCAGTGGGTGCGGGTTTTGCAAACAAGCGACACTTAGGGTCAGAGGCAACGTGACCCAGGTCGCCACACCTAAAACAGGTGATGGGCCCTCTTTGAACAGGTTTACCTGTCGGGGCCCCGGTTGATTTCGGGGGTGGAGGAGGCTGAGAACCTTTCCCTTGGTTCCCTGGGGGATTACTTTGGGGGCCTTTGTGGAACCCTTTCTGTTTTCCCCTGTCCACCCCACTCTTCTGCTGGGGACCCTGCCCACCTTTGGCTGAGTCTCCCACTGGACCTTTGTGGACCCTGGTGCTGAGCCAGAGGTCCGCTTCCTCAGCAAGCTTCCTCGGGTTGGACAGCTTGCTATCGATCAGGTGCTGGCGTAACTCAGGAAAACAATTATCAGACAAGTGCTCCCATGCCATTAAATCAAGCAGCCCTTGAAAATCAGTTACTTTACTGCCCTTCACCCAACCATCCAGCGCTCTGCAGAAAAAGGTCACATACTCCACATACGTACCCCCCTGAATCTTTACACACTTCCTAAACCGCTGTCGGTACATTTCAGGAGTTAACCCAAATCGATTCATTAGGGCATCTTTCATGTGCGGGTAGGAGTTGGACTCTTCAGAAGGAAGATCTAGCAGGGTATCCCGCCCCTCGGTCAGGAACCGTCCCCACAACCCCGCTCCCCAATCTCTCTCAGGGACCCGGTGGGAGGACATGGCTACCTCGTAGGCCCGGAACCACTGCCCTACGTCATCCCCCTTAAAATACTCCTTCACCACATCCTTCAGTACAGGAGCTGCGTCCAAGCTCTTTGCTTTCAGCTCCAATTCTTTCAGGCGTATCTCATGCTCCAGCTGGAGCCTCCTTTCCTCCATTGCCATCTATCCTTTCAATCTGGCCATCTCCACTTCATGCACTCTGGTTGCGGCCCTGTCTGCCAGCTCTTCTGACGACGGACCTCCCTGCACTTCGATAAGGCTATCTGGTGGATCCACTACCACCCAATTTTCAGGCTCTCTCGACTTTTTCCAGGCTCTTAGTGCCTTGAGGTGCTGGGCTTTGGTTTTGCACCCGGAGTGGGCGACTCGGAACTTCTCGCATAGGGCTCTCAATTGATCTATTTTCCATTTATCAAGCCCTTCCCAGTCAACTTCGTCGATTCCAGAGATTACAGAGGGTGCTCTCACGGGGAGTGAACCAGGCATGGTTTGGAAATTGGAGATCTCTCGGCAAGAACGTAATCTGTGGCTCGTTATTGGTCTGCTCTCACTACGTGGTGATCAGTAATTTACTGTACATAAATCATAAATGCAAATCCGAAATGCTCACCGCTGGTACCAATGTTGGAACCGGAGGTCTCTGGTTGGCACAGGTATGTACTTGTGACAAGCAGGGACCCTCACTTCCAGTCAGGGCAAGGGAACTACTCCTTCGAATAACCCCTGCTCACCCTCTAGGTAGTGTGGCGTGAGCAGACAAGGCTAATCCTCAGGGCGATAGTAAATTAAGCATTTATGATCACACACAGCAAACCCACTGACCCACCACAAATGGACACCAGTCGTATGGTTGTATCAGTCATAAAAGTTTTATGCGGTTAAAAAAACTTTGAAACCATAAAAAGTGCAAAAACAGAACATATAAAACATCTCAATATAATTAATTTAAAAAAATGACAAAGACAGAAAAAATAAAACGACTGATTAAAATTAACATTTCCATGGTTAGTGCGTTTAGATGACAGGTCAGTTGGAAAATAGAAATAATATAATATGGTTAATCAATCAAAATTAGAACGATATTTTAAACAGGATTTTAAAAAACATGCTACACATTTTGCGACATATTTTGAGTTCAAACATTTCAAAGCCCAATAGGCCGGACGACAGGATCTCATACCTAGTGTGCATAGGAGCGGCACAATCCAGCGCTTACGGGCAAAGACATAATATCTGCAAAAAAGAGTGACATGCATTGTTGATTGTGGGGATATTCCGTCACACGGACACTTTATAATAGTGGGAGACCAGTCCTGTTTTTTAGGAAATGTAACGATACGAAAAAAAGAATCAAAACGGAACCTCGTTAGTAAGTACTTTTCATATGAGGTGAGATGGTAGGTTAGGTATGCTTGGATACCCGGGACGATCTGTACTCTCAAAATTTGAACGTTGGAGGGCTTATTAATTTCCTGAGATAGACGCAGTTCTCTCAGGTGAGTTAAACATAACTTTTTTAGATCTTTCCTACTGATATCGACTAAACAGGAGGGATCTTGAAAGTAGGAAGAACGGTCCAAATCCCTGAAGAAATTGCTAACATATGTTAGCCAGGGTATTTTATTCCATCTATCTAAGCCCAAGCAGTCTATAATTAGTGAGCGAGTCAAGTGAGATTGGGTCTTTGTCCAAATACGGTGCCATAGAAGGATGGGTTGAGACCTAATGATATCTATAAGATAGTCTACATCCAATTCTATGTGGCATGCGTAATTTGGGGCGCTTTGTGGTACCGCCAGCAGATATTTTAAAAACCCATTCTCTATGCTCTGGAGGGAGTCAATGTTTGAGTATCCCCAGACCCCAGCTCCATAGACGGCTACAGAATGGCATTTTGCATAATAGATCTTTAACAATTCTGGTGGGGCCGGTTTACCCAACTTTCTCGAAAAAGAGACTAAAGCCGAAGTTGCTCGTTGAAAAAGAAGTTTTTTGCTGTTCATAGCCGGTCTCCAACTTAAGTTATCGTCCACTAAGATTCCCAAGTAGGGATATTCCTTGGTACGTTCCAGCCTCACTTTGTCATTATAAATACTCTTTGGATTATGTACCCTGGGACCAAGGTGCATAACGAAGGTCTTTTTCGCATTTACTTTTAAGCCTAATGTACCCATAAATAGGCAGTATTTGTTAAGTTGGTTTTGTAATTGGTTCAGTGTTCTGGCTAAAATTACTGAATCATCAGCGTATAATAGCGCCGGAATTGGGCGATGGGCTATCATTGGGAGGTCCTGGCTCCCTTCTAGCATGGCCACCTCAAGGCCGTTGGTGTATAAGTTAAACAGGAAGCGAGCCAGCACACAACCCTGTCTAACCCCTTTTGTGGTGGTAAATGCAGGGGATAGTTCTCCGTTTACTCCATACCTGACGCGAGCAGTGGCATCTGAATAGAGTTCGCGGAGAAAAATAATGAGCGAGGGGTCTACCCCCAGATCCCCAAGTATGGTCCAAAGTCTAGAATGCTGGACGCAGTCAAATGCTGCACTGAGGTCTACGTACACCATGAACAGATTTGACTTTTTGGCTCCGGTGTATTTCTCTAACAGAAGGGAAAGATTCAAAGCCTGCTCCACTGTGCCGAGTCCCTCCTGGAACCCATATTGCAGGTCGGTCACGATGTTATTTGCGGTCGCCCAATCTTGAAGGCGCTCCAATATCAACCGGCCTGCAACTTTTCCCAGGGAGTCCAGAAGGGAGATAGGCCTGTAACAGGCGGGGTCGTTGCGGTCGCCCTTCTTAAAGATTGGGAGCAATATAGATGTAGACCAGGAATCAATTAGGCCGGCAGATGTAACTGCCGCTAAAACCTGGGCAATCAGGGGGGACCAAAGTTCAGGAATGTGGACATAAATATCTACCGGTACCCCGTCAGGGCCTGGGGCCTTCCCAGTTTTAGAGGCTGTCAGGGCTTTAACAACCTCTTTGTGGTCAAAAAGAAGATTTATCGAGTAGATTTTGTCCAAAGGTTGACCACCCGTGACTGCGCCCTCCTTAGTAGTCTCAATTGGCTTACCGTCAAATATTTTAGAAAAGTGAGAGACCCACTCATCAGCCCTTACCGCGACATCTAAAGGTCTTGCGGCAGATGAGTCAGCCAGAAATGGAGATTTAACTACTCGCCAAAACATGGCACTATCTTTACTTAGACAACTCTCATGGAGTTGGGCCCATAGATTAGTCTTAATTTCTTTCCTGCGGTTTAGTAAGGCAAGGTTATACTGCTTTCTTAAATTGGCTATTTCGATTTTATTTCTCACTGTTTTTCGAAGGGCCGCCCTTTAAGTTAGAATGGGCTTTACGGCAGTGAGAATTAAACCAACCGTTGGATGTTGGCTTTTTAGATGTCTGTTTACGAAAAAGCTCCTCTCTAATGATTCTAGTAATTTCTTGGAAGCTAGTAATAACCAGCAGTGGGGGAGAGTCTATCACCAAACATTTTTGTACCCAGGGGAAAGCTTTAATTAAAATGTTTCTGGTCATTTCTGTCGGGTCCATCTTAGCCCATTTGACAGAAAAGCCATTCGTTTTGTCCATAGTCACGGTTTGTTGGGTTAAAAAACTATTAGTTACAGGATTGAGGGGTACATTTTTTGGTAGCACCACTAAACTATTTGGGAAGTGGTCACTTACAGTGTTCGAGCCTGTTTTGAAATTTACCATTTCACCTTTCATGCTCTGGGAGGACAATATAAAGTCTATAGTACTCGACAGCCCTCTCCCATGGAAGGTTGGCAAGAAATCGGTCGGGGGATCAATCAATTCATTAGCGAAGTCCAACTCTAAGGAAAAGAGACATTCATTTAGACAATTGCCGGTCAGTGTATGGACAAAATGAGACAGAGGAAGACCACATTCATCTAATAACCCGCAATTACCATTTTTACAGTTTTTACACAGTGGAATGTTAAAATCCCCGCCCCAGATGACATAGACAGAAGAAGACAGATTCTTAATCTGCTGGGCGGTCAGAAAGGCTGTAATTTCATTTAAAATCCTCACACAATTAGCGGAGTCCAAACTATTATAAAAATTAACCAAGAGCTACGTTATAAACTTATTAAAAGTCACTTCAAGGATTTGATAACTCTCTTCACCCTTCAATTCCACAATATGAGAGGGAAAGAGATTATTGGTTACATAAATTACTAAACCTCCCTTGGGTCTACCAAACACCCCTGGGGACGCTGGGACAAAAAAAGTTTTAAAGCCCAAGAGATGAATCGGGTCAGTTGACCATGTTTCCTGCAAACATACTACTTGATGTGCGTTTATCGTATCCAACCATGGTTGCAGGTTGGATTTTGGGCGTAAACCCACTACATTCCAAAATAGTATGGAAAAGATGTATGGATTAATGTGGGAAGATCTAGATTCATGGGGTTTCAAATCCTGAGGTTGAGTGGGGTCATAGGCTATCAAGGGTTTGGAAGGCATAAGATTGATCCTATCATTGGGATCTGGAGATACATTACTGTAACCCATATTCTGTTGGGTAACCTCTGTGCTAGCTGCAACTACTGCGTGAACGGGAACCAAGATTTGGTTATCGGGGTTAGGTTCTCTTTAGTGTCATTGATCATGTTCGACGGGAATACGGTATCTTCAAACCCCAACCGTCATTCGCAGCCGTCAAAGCCCGAGAAGGCTTCAAATCTGTTAGTAACTTCCAATGGGGTAAATGGAAGCAGGTGATCCATATCCCTCACACCATGTGGGTGATCCCTCCCCCTAAAACTGTTACCAAAGCCCCTGTAAGGCACGGTATCCCACCCAAAGACGTTTTTTGTGGCCATAGGTTTGGGCACCTGCGGCGGGTACTGATTACTGAAATTCATAGGTTGATTAATCAGAGGACCAGAGGTGACCCAGGGACACATTATGGGGGCTACCAGAGCTCTCGGGTAGAAGTACGTCAGATCACGGGGCACAATTGTCTTACTGGTGTTCCCTGGCATCCAGTTTAGGATGTAACTGCCCGCACTCGGATCCCTAAAGTTTATGACTATTAGGTCGCCCTTGATGTCTTTCTCTCGACTCCCCAACCAAGGGAGGCGACGCACATGCACAATTTCACCGTTGATGTAGCCAGGAAGTGGTCTGTTCTGGGTGAGCCAATGCATGGTTTTGTTTTTTAACTGATTGGGACCCTCTCTCCTGTCGTCCTCTAATATGGGGACACCCGTGAGCACAACTACGTAGGGGACTGCTTCTGGAGGTAGTTCTACTTGACGGGCTCTACGATGTTCTACTCTATTTGGAAACGCCCTCCCTCTTGCCTCCGGCTTGTTTCTTGTAGCAGTTGTGTTCCCCCCCTTCGAGGTTACCTTGGGAACATGTGGGGCGGATTGATGGACAAATACATCTCGATCAACCCCCTGATGATTTCGGCTCACAGAATTACTGGATGGATGTAGGTTCTTTTGAATAACAGGATTAGAAGCAGGCACTACGACTGTGTGGGGTAAAGCTGAATTAGCTGTATCCTTAGGAAGTCCGACTTTGTTGGTGATAGCCGATTCTAAATGCTCCATCCATTGCTCTATCCTCTTCAGTCTTTCAAGGATGGGTACCGTAAATGACCTAAACAGGAGTCGATGGAAGCTAAAGAGGGGACAGATGACTGATCGTTAGATGTGCAATCCTCAACAAATTCTGGGCCAGATATCAAAGCAGTTAGTGTAGGGGACGATGATATTGCTTGAGGGATCGTTTGGATTAAATTGGATATTAAGGTGTCTTTTGGAGTTGGTGCAAGTATAACTCTTGCCTTAGGTCCTTTTCCAAAGTCAGTATGACTGATCTTGCCTTTTTGTTGAACACCTCCCCTCCTTCGTCTTTTGTTCGGTGGTGGACCATGGACTTTGGGTGCCTCCGGTTTTTTGGGTTTGGTTTTTGTAGTCACCGTCACTGCTTGCGGGGTATCGGATATAACTTCTGACCCCATACTTAAGTTACTGGATAGTAAAGTAACGGTTGTATCCATATTATTGGAGACAGCTTGCGTAGGGGATGTATCTCGGAGGAGTGCTGGAATACCCTGAGTAGAGAGGGGGTCCTCTTTTTCTAAGACCAAACCTATACTAGGAGAGTTAGTCTGAGATAGTGGGGTTGAGGGAGGTTTGCTCTTAATACATTCGATGGAGCGTCGTCGCTCCGCCCTACGTTCAGCCAGTAAGTTCTCCTTGTCTTTATCGGGGATGGGTTTTTTAAAATAATTTTCTAAAGTACCTTTACTGTTTCCCCCTTCTGGTGGGAATGCGGCTATTTCAGCAGTAGTAGCCATAAAGAATGACCCACCGAGTGTTGTTAGCTACAGAAGAACTCCAAGGCACTGGAAAGAGAGGACGCAAGAGGGTGGGCCCAGCCCAGCCTCCTTCAGCCACCGAACGGCCACAAAACGGCCCGCCCTTTGCCCGGGCTTAGCCCGGGCGCACCCGTGCGCTCCCGCGATGCGGTGAGAGACGCTGATTTTTATGCGCCTCCTGGCGCCCTGTCCGTGTGCGCGGCTTCCGGCCGCAGTGACCACAGGGACCTGTAGTCCGAGGCTCACCCCCGCTCGGCGGCCGCTCTGCAGGTGGAAAAGGCGGCAGCGAGGGGTGAGCAGGAGCACCAGGGGAAAGAAGCGGGTCTGCAGCAAGGAAGACCAGGCTCGTGGGTCGATTGCCTCCCAGTCCGCAGCAGGTAGAATCACCAGTGCCTCCTCAATAATTTTACAAAAGCGTCTCGCTCTGCCGTGGGAGACGTTGATTTTTATGCGCCTCCTGGCGCCCTGTCCGTGTGCGCAGCTTTCGGCTGCAGTGACCACAGGGACCTGTAGTTCGAGGCTCACCCCCGCTCGGCGGCCGCTCTGCAGGTGGAAAAGGCGGCAGCGGGGGTGAGCAGGAGCACCAGGGGAAAGAAGCGGGTCCGCAGCAAGAAAGACCAGGCTCGTGGGTCGATTGCCTCCCAGTCCGCAGCAGGTAGAATCACCAGTGCCTCCTCAATAATTTTACAAAAGCGTCTCCGGTATACTTTATATAAAAGATATATTCAAGCAGGATTATCACAAGACCAAATAACGTTTAGCGATTGGAGGCCACCAGATTACAATAGGCAAGATTAGTCTTTGAATGTTCGTTGTTCAGCAAGGTACGATGACAGGGAAATAAGAACGTTGTGGACCCTGGATCCGATATGAACTCGAGACGGAGTTCAGGTGTACCTTGCTTGTGGAAGTCCGAGGCGTTTCGGGCGCGGCTACTGGTGAGGGCGGACTCAGGACGAGGCCAACGGTTCTCCAGAGGATCTCTCCGGCTCGGGCCCCCTCGAGGTGCGAAGCGTGGGAGCAGGACTGTGGAGGGTTGTGGCGATCCGGGATCGATGCAGCTCACGGGGCGAGGCGCCGTTCAGGCCTGCGGGGCGTACTACTTCTTAGCACGCCTGGTCATACTCGTGGATCTGTGAGGGGCATCACGTTCTATGGCAGACGGGTGCAACACCAGGCTTCCGGTACCACGGTACAGGGAGGCCTTTCTTGAGGTGCGGCACGGGTCTTAGTATGCAGGAGGGCAAAGCGAGACAGTTGGGTACGTTACAACGTACGGACCATCCGAGGCTATGGAATGCGCTCCGTGGAGATTCCGGCGGGAGAAGATGAGAGCTGCACAACGCGCTCCGTTAGCGGCGAGGTGACAGGAGAGCGGGCGGCCCGGCACTGAAGCAGAGAGCAACTCAGGAATGAGCGGGGCTCTCTGCGGCGGGGCGACCAGGCTCCGAGCTGTCACGACCTGGGAGTGGGCGAAGGCACCCGAGTCACAACTCTGGCGAGGGAATAAGAACTAAGGCCCAACAGCAGACGGGCACAAGCAGATAGAACCCAATGTTCCTGGGGTTCCGTTCAGGGGGCAAGCTCTCGATCAAGCCCTTGGAGATCATTTCAGGCACAAGTCTACAAAGTCCTCTCTGGTCTTTTCCTCTCCGTTCTCAGCAAGGCACCACTGCAGGCCAGTCTTACAGGATACAGCTTCTCTTGGTCCTTCTAGTCAGAGGTTCGTCGTGGTCAAAACTGGATCTGATTTGTAAGGAGCGGAGCTCCTATATTTATACTGCGTTTCTTTTGTCTTTGCAGGCCAGGGGGCCTGAGCCTGGTTCAACCCGGTTTTGGAGTACTCTGTTTACAGGAAGCTGCCGTCTTCTTTCAGGGTGCAGGCCAGGGACATCAGAGGCTCCGCAGGAGGTGGAGCCAGCATTGTGGTGGTGGAGCACAACCCTACTCAGAGTCTAGGACTACTCCGCCCGCCCATCCTGGTGTAAGCACCCTATTCACCACCTGGGCGCCCAGACTGTCCCCGGGAATTCCCCAGCCCTGTCACTCATACAAACCAGACAACAGATACAGATCCTGGCAGAGGCGGGCTAAATAGTTAGGCGAGCAAAGGCTAACTTGCTAAAAGTAGCGTTTGCAAACACAGGATATTAAAATAAACCTTACTAAAGGAAGTATTTTATTATTCTGAGCTCAGGCATACTAAACTCGACGTGCTACTGTGCTCCCTGAGTCTGCCAGGACTATAGCGTGTAATAGTTCCGACAGCTCATCTTGGCCTAAGAGAACCGGTAGCCCTTCCATAGTGAAGAATGAAAAGGGCGGTAATTCACTACGAGGACATGCCACACTCTAGGCTTGTCCTACCTTACGCTTCAATGTTGTACCCTGCCTGTAGGCCTACCATAGGGGTGACTGATATGAGGGCTAGGTAAGGTTCAGGGACTGGCAAGTGTGGGAACTTGCGCAGTCAGCTTGACAGTACGGGACTGTACGCGGGATCTGCAATGGCAGACCCGAGACATATCTTACGAAGCTGCTTCTGTGGGTGGCGCAACCAGCGCTGCAGGTCCACTAGCAGCATTTGTATCTACAAGCCCCGGCACTCCTCGTGCACTTTACTGGGGACTGATAGTAAACCAAATAAGCCAATCGTGGAAATCAATTACATATACACTTTACATTGGGAGCACTTGCACTGCGGCACGGGTCGGCCGTGGCGCAGTGCCCTGAGCATCGAACACCAGCAAAACATCTGAGGCACATCAGCAAAAAGTGGAAGGGAGACTCACGCCAAGGTGCCAGGTCTAACATAACTGATGCAAATAATGTTCCTTTTGCTAGAATCCCTGGAGTGTGGGATAGGGCAATTCCAAACATGGAACATGGGTTAGGACTGATCTTAGCAGCACACGAAGGACTGGCATCTGCACACAGAGGAATTTCCGCCACAGTATCATTATTAAAACAAAGATATTGGTGGCCGCGCATAAGGAAACAAACTAGAAATTAAGTTCTAGAATGTGAAATCTGCCAAAAAATAAAAGTTTCAACAGTGAAACGACCTGCACAGACGCCACTTCTGATTTCAGATAAACCTCTAGCGTGTGTTTACCTGGACTACTGTGGTCCCCTACAAAGGGATGGTAACTATAAATATATCATGGTCGCCGTGGATTCCTGCAAAAGATTTATTTGGATGTGATCCCAGCACTCGGCTGACGCCAGAACTGTTATAAAGGATTTGCGAGTCTTTATCGGCACATACGCAATCGGCACGCTACATTCTGACCAGAGTCCTGCGTTTAGCTCTCGAGCTTACAAGGAGGCCATGGCTAGCATGGGCGTTGCATTGCGGTATTCTAGTCCCTTCCATCCTGAGGGTAATGCGGTAGTGGAAAGAAAAAAACGTGACATAAAGCAATACATAACAGCTAAGGTATTAGGTTCGGGTGATGGGTGGGTCAAACATCTAATAAGTGTCCAATGTAGTCTTAACAATGTGCCAAGAAATTCTCTGGGTGGAATCACTCCATATGAATTACTGTTTGGTACTAGAATGATAATCGAAGACCTCGATTGTCAAACTTCACTGGTGGAACAAAAACCCTTTGATGTCGAAGATCGTTTGGCTGTTTTACAGGACTTACATGAAACAAGAAGAAGTCTGAGTAACACAATACAGAAGCAAATGACCACTGAAGAAAAACCACCTGTCCCAGCAAGACCTGTCTGGATTCCAAAGATTGGGGATCTAGTCAGGGAAAAGATCGCGGTAAAGTAGGAATTTGGGCAATCTTACAGAAAAGCAGTACCTGTCTTAGCTATCCAAGGAACAAGATCAGTGTTACTACCGCCCCTTGCTGGTAAAAGGGAGAACAGAGTTGTGTCTATCGACCTGGTCAAACCACATCATGTGGCCGATAATAAGTAGTAGGCCCAGTGGACTCCGAAGATGAAGCAGATGACCAAATCTTGCTACAATCCTAGAGGTTCAAACTGAAAGACTTATAACCTTTGATGAACCTGCAGTAAGAAAAGAAGGACTAGGCAACAAAGCCATGAAACTTGTTCCTCTGGATACCCAAATAACAGTTCGTCAAGAAACACCTGTCTACAATGATATTGCATCTGACTATACCAACATGGCAAAAGAAGATACAGCTCCAGCGATTTCAAGTAATCCGGATGCAATTCCAACAATTGACAGAACTGCCTCTGGCTATTTCATTAACTTTGATACCTTCTCTGAGGATCCCAGTGAATCTGAAGCAACGCCAGCAAATAAAACTTTCAAATAAAAAATAACAGAACTCTTTCATCAACTTGAGAAAACATATCTGGTTTCACCATGGATTGAGTTTTGAATTATGTTAGGTGTACTTTTTCTCCTGCTTTGGCTCATACTTGTACATACATACATACATATGTATTGTTTTAATCATTATGGTCACCGGTAGTTGCATAAATCTGCAGCCCTAGAAATGTTTTTACTTACAATGAATGGGAACATTGTCCAACGCCGCCAAAGGGCAACTCAAAAACATTTTATGAAAAGTTTCCGTACTTCTCAGGGTTTAATGTTACAAATCCAGAAATGTTTTATTTTAAAACTGAAAATAAGACAGGAATGAAAACAATGCTGACCAATACCAAACAGATTTATTCTGCAAACTTTTATGCTCAGCTGTCTACATTAGGGTTTGACTTTTGGAAAGACAACATTGAGACAAAAACTGTCTGGGGCACAAAAGATTGGCAGGTGCAAGGTTTAGAAGCTTTGTTCAGAGCCTGCATTATACCAGAACAAATAATGTTTTTAAATGACACTGTTCAACAAACTTCTTGTCTTGGCCTGGCTAAGATAAAAGATTTAAACAAACTGTCCATACCAAAGCCCTCACCTGACAGCAATACCTCTGCGGATAAGGAGGTAGACATAAAACATATTTTTATTCAAAACAGAACTAATCCTGATTGGAAAAAATGGTTAATCTGGCCCACAGACACGAATAACTGTCAAGATAGATTCCTGAACAAAATACAAGGGTTCACAGTGAATATGCCAGATCCAAGATACTCCACGAGACAACATCCAGGGATAGTAACTAATTACAGTGTAGGAAAGCTATGCCTTGAGTGGCTACAGAAATCTACACTTCCAGAAATCAAGCAACACTTATCTTTAATTAAAGAAGGCAATGATTTGCGAGATTTCTTAATGGGGCCTCTCAAACCACGTCAAAAACGTTTCATATACGCCGGTATATACGCTGCTTACAACGAAGCATGAAAAATAAAAAAATTGAAACTACAGAAAGAATACGCGAAATTGATCAAAGTCATTTAGAGAAAAGCCTCTCTGTAGTGGACAACGGGTTAACAACTCTGTCCTCCAGAATATATTCTTTGGATAGCATTGTATCCTCTGCAATTGACATAATAGAGCAAGACTTGCTAATGTGACAACATGGCCAGTCTCAATTACGTTCTATAATGCTGCTAGGCTGGACGTTACAAAATCTCCTTTCAGGCTACGCGCCATAGCGCTTAATCAATACCACGTCATTGTTTACTGTGCTTAACCTTACAGATAAACAAATCTCTTTGGCACAAAAAGGAGCAGACTATACGGTGCTGAGCATTGAGAAACTGGAAAGATTACCATTGACAGTTTCTTAGAAGCCTGTCATTGAATGGATAATACATGGCACCATCACGATACCAGTGACGATTTTCCAATTTCAGTATTGTCTACAGCATATACCATCAGGCCTGTATGAAAGGTTGGGTAAAGAATACATTAAGTCGACCTCGACTTTACCTTACACACAAAAATGTTGGAATGGGGGAAAGGAGGTATTCCTTAGTGGTAAAAATTGTAAGAACTCACTAAGCGGTACACTTTTGTGCCAAGGTATTAATTCCCCTTGCATACTGGGGGTCCTTGGGGGCCAACTAGCCGACCAGGAACCTCCAGTATGCGCCAGGGGGCTGCATTGCAGAGAGGTGTAATGAGGCCACGCCCCTTTTTACACCTCTCTGTACCACAGCCCCCTGGTGCGTTTGCAGAGGGGGAACCAATTCCCCTTACACGCCAGGGGGCGCGTTTGCAGAGAGGTGCAGGGAGGGGGGCATGGCCTCCTTCCGATCCTGTTTTTTTTTTTCTTTACTTTTAAAAACAGGGGCTGTGTAGCTCCCCTCTTTTTCTTTTTTTTTTGGCCCTGGAGACCCCATCCCTCAGGGCCTGCCCCCAATATGTATTAAAAAAAATCGGGAAGGGTGCTGCGTGGCCCCCCTCCCAAGGCCATACCCTGCCCCAGGGACCCCATCCCCAGGGCATGGGCCTTTTTTCATTTTATTTTTGTAATCAGGAGGGGGCTTCTTTTCCCCCTCCTGTGGCCACTTTTGGCCCCGAGAATCCATCCCCCGGGGCCTGGCCTCCTCGTTGGGTGCCGCGGGGGGTTCCCCAAACCTCCACGGTCCTTGCCGACTCCCAACGTCCTGCGGGAGCCGGCATTGATTTTCTGCTTAGGGAGCAGCTAACATGCTGATCCCCATACAGCAAAGCAATCCACTTTGGTATTTGAAAAATCAAAGCAGTTTGCTATGGTAGGGCGGGAGACGCGAGGCTCCCGCCCCACCATAGCAAACAGCAGTGTCCCGGGGTAGGCACCCCGGGACACTGCAGGAGCCGGCCCTGGGGGGTGGCGGTCCCCAGGCTCCAGGAGGGGGGGGCCGCGCGGCCCCCCTTCCACCAGTTAAAAGCCCCAGGGATGCTAGGGGGTCCATCACGGACCCCCCTTTTTAAAATATTAGTGCCCCAGGGAGGTTGAGGTCCCCGGGGCATGTGGGGGGCTTGAGCCCCCCACACAGGTTTTTGCTTTTTATTTTTTTTAAAAGAAGCCCCAGGGGGTGGTGGTCCCTGGGGATGTGGGGGAGGCCGTGATCCCCCACATACATAATATCGAAGCCCCGGGGGTGGCAGTCCCTGGGGCGCCCCTCTGGGCTCCCCTTTTATTATAAAAAAAAAGAAGCCCGGGGGGTGGCGGTCCCCGGGGCTGGGGGGCCTCAGAGCCCCCCCCACCCTATTAAAATAAGCCCCGGGAGGGTTGCGGTCCCCAGGGCTGGGAGGCCCCTCTGGGCCCCCCTTTAGCAAGAGTAAATTGCCCCCAGGATTTTGCCCCCCCCGGTAACCCGCAATTTAAAAAAAAAACATTTTTGGGGGGGCCTTGGGGGTCCTTGTGGGCTCACTTTGCCACTGGAGTCAAGCAAGCCCGGCTGAGGACGGCTGTAATGCCAGAAACCGGTCCTGGGAAGCTTGATTCCGGTCCAGGGAAGACATGGCTTGGCAGTTCGGGCTGGACTGTTCCCATGAGGCACAGGGTCAGACTGATTTGCATATGGCCATGTCTGAACTGGGGTGGCGGAGTGAGCTAAAGAACGGTGATGGATTAAACCCAGATCAGTTGACTGGGGGTGAGTGTTTGTATTGTCAATGCTCCGTCCATCACCACCTTTGGTTTTTCTACCATGTTTGTAGACCACTAGAACATTTTGAACAAAATATTGAATGGTGATGGCCTCTTTCCCAACTGCGTGTGATGTATATCTGCTTTGAGGAGGTATGAGACAACTATTTAAACAAGGCACTGGGCAGTTTGTTTCATTACATGTATATAATATTTTGTTTGCAATGAGAATTCTTATGTTATGTATTTATTATATTTACTGAATCGTGAATTGTAATTTAGAGTAACCCCGGATTTGGAATGTGTTTTTTAAATGATAATTTCTAACTATAACATCCCTGAAACCTATGTTTTTTCAGTAAATATATATATATATATGTACATTAGAAGTATGTGTGTATATATGTACATTAGAAGTAGATACACAAGGCACGTAAATCCTAGTGACAGCCATTCCATCCTTCCTCTGATGGTAGCAGTTTTTATTAATGTATGTGTGCTGCTAGATACTCAGAAAGCACCACACCCCCCCCTAGCCTGTACTGGTCGGGGGGGTTACAGTTCTTCAGCGGAGAGGGACAAAGGATGGTATCAAGTGCTGCTATCTTTGTTAATAATAATAATAATAATAATAATAAATGTTGCTGTTAATATTGTATTAATATTCTTGTGAAAAGTTCTTAATAATGGTGTTTTCATGGTTTTGTAATTCATAGTTTTATATATCTTGTCGTAGCTCAGACTTTTCCGGCTGTATAAAGAGAGAGTAGAGGGGCTGGTGGTGGTGGGAGAAAGAAGGGACCACCAGGTGAAGGCTGATGGGTACTAGAGGGAGACACGAGCAGAGAGGAGAGGGGAGTCTGGTGATGGTGTGGGACCGACGGGTGGGTGATGGGAGGCAACTCCTGGAGTCCAGCACCCAAGCGGGGTGCAGGGTAGAGGGGAGGGGGTGAAGATCCAGAGGAGGAGGGTCGACATTGGAAGTCAAGGGACAGTGGCTGAACAAAGAGAGAGGGAGCGAAGTATGGGGGTGACCTGGGGGGGACAGCCTAGAGTACTGGAAAAGCAGCACAGAAAAGAGAGGGCGCCCAGCAATAAGAGAGCTAGGTGGACACAAGACCTCTAGAGTGGCCCCAAATACAAGCACATACTGAGAGATTCATGTCCACAGTCAAAATTGCCTTTGCAAAGTACCCCTTGCCTCACATACATATGTCACCTGCAGGCACACAAACATACACGGATGTATGACATTACAACGCATGCTTTCACCACGCATGCTGTTACAACGCAGTTTTTACAACGCATGCTGTTACAACACATAGCGCTTAGGGGTGCTGGATAGTGAATAGTTTAATTTACTATTCCAACTCCAGTCCCCGTGGATAGTAGGGAAGGTGTTGGATAGTAAATTAAATCCATTCCCTATCCTAGAGCGCCCCCTAGCGCAATGCGTTGTAATGACATGCATTGTAATAGTTGCGCCGTAAAGGCACTGCGTGGTAAAAGTTGCGTTGTAAAGGATGTTTCCCACATACACACGTTGTTTCCAGGCACCTCCCCGGCCCCTCAAATGCACCCGTCTGCAGACACCCTCGCCCCATGTACAATCCTAACATTCCCAACCCCGTATATGCACACACTGCATACGCAAACACAGGCCATTTCCAACCCCGTGTAGGCACAGAGGGCACACACACACACACAAACCACTGCACGCATACACACACATCATTCCCAACCCCATGTAGGCATACATGAAGGCACACACAGGTTATTTCCAAGCTCACATGGGGTCTGACTACACGCATAGACACAGACCATTCCCAGCCCCAAAGGTGCTCACTTGGCGCAGCACACAGACCATTGTCCCAAAGGCACATACTGTACACAGGCACACAAACCATTCCCAACCCCATAGAGGAAACACACTGCAAGAGCACACTCACAGACCATTCCCAACCACATAAAGGCACACACTGCATGCACAAACACACAGACCATTCCCGAACTTATATAGGCACACACTGCATGCGCATACAGACACCTAATATTTCAAATTCATATAAACACACGCTGCTCGCTCACATTTATTCTGTTCGTTCCTAACTGCAAAGACACATATTTAGACAATATAGCCACTGCTCATTCCCAAAGCAATACAGAAACACAGGCGTACACACAAACACACGCCTCCACAAACACACAGACATTCCACACAGTCATTCCTTAAAACACTGCACCCTCCCGCACACAAAGACAAAGGCACAAAACCCACGTACTATATCCACAATGTACAAACAGATAATTTCCAACCCGCACTGCACACACTCATACATGCATGCGCACCCATGTGCACTGTACACACTCGTGCTGCACACACCGACTGAGGCAGAAACACACACACACTCTCACAGGCTCAAGGTCTCTGCCCACTGCGATCACCCTGAAGGCTCCAGAGGTGTTCACTTTACCCGGTGGGCTTTTCCCTCTGCAGGGTGGGGTCTGGGTGTGGGAGCCAGCGCTGGGAAGCCAACCCACATCCTAAGCATAGCCATGCTGCTATTGGTACCCCCATCCTCCTCCCCAGCTCTCGCAGGAGCGCGGTCCCCCTCTCCTCCCACAGAGCTGGCTGTACCAGCTCCTGCGCAGCAGGGGAGGCAGCAGCCACCGCCACAGCGCTGTGCACATTCCTCTGTCTGGCAAGTGACTGGAGCCTCCCCTCGCAGACACCGCTGCCCATCCGAGGCTAGAGGGGCCACACAGGGAGTCTGGGGAGTCCGGAGACCCTGGGACTGGAGGGGAAAAGGGGTGTGATTTGTGATAAACTCAACTGAAATAGTCACAATCCATGAGATGGGTGAAATGTGTGTCACGAGGGGCATATTTTCCGAGATGGACGCATTTATTAGATATTAATTACAGAGCCCCAGGGAGGTGGCGGTCCACGGGGCTTCGGGGGCCGTGCACCCCCACGGTTTATTTTGAAAGCCCTGGGGAGGTGGCGGTCCCCGGGGCAGCGTGGGGGGGATTGAAAGACCCCCATGCATTTGTTTTTCAGTCCCGAGGAGGTGGCGCTCCCCGGGGGCTTGCTGGAGACCGCATAGCCCTACGCATACACTAATATAGGCCCCGGGGAGGTGGCAATCCCCGGGGCTGCAGGGTCCCCTGTAGGCCCTGCAAATGAATTTGCAAGTGCCCCCGGGACCTGGCCCACCCCGGGGCTTTGTCAAAACGAAGCGCAGGAGTCCAAACCTCATTTTTAAAAATATTTTCAGCGGAATTCGCGACCCCATCGTGCTTTCCGCCGAAATTATTTAAAAAAATGCTCTTTTGGGCCCTGGGGGTCCGTGTGGAAACCCCTGAGCAGGCCTAGGGGGTCAGGGTGTTTCTACTCTGCCCCCTTTTCTTCTGCTTTAACCTTTTTTCCACTGTTTTCTTGTGACTCGGTTCTACTGAGTCACAAGATAGCTGCCAACACTTCCTGGTTTGAAGTGTTGGCAGCCAATATGAATGAAGCTCGTGGTCGGGAGGGTTCGCGAACCCACCGCTTCCCCAGATATCAAAACTTTTTCTTTTTCAAATTTCTCAGCAACTACTGAACGGATTTACACCATTTAACAAACAGGGCGCTTTCCTAACCAAGGGCTACCTTTTTGACAACTTTGGTGTAATTCCGTTCAGCAGTTCCGGCTGCAGCTTTGTTTACAGTTTCCTATGGAAAATTACATGGGGAAAACATGTTTTAGGACCCCCCTTTTATCTCGGCCCCGCTCGACTAATCACACCGAAACTTTCAAGACAGGAGCTGACCCCAAGGACCTCAAGAACTTCTGGCCCATCTCCCTGCTCCCGTTCCCGGCGAAGATCATCGAGAAGACGGTCAACAAACAACTGACCCGCTACCTCGAGGAGAACAGCATCCTGGACCCGTCCCAGTCAGGGTTCCATAGCAACCACAGCACCGAAACCGCCCTGATCACCGCCACCGATGACATCAGGGCACTGCTAGACAATGGAGAATCCACGGCCCTCATCCTCCTGGACCTGTCAGCTGCCTTCGACACGGTCTGCCACCGCACACTATGATCACACCTCCACAATGCCGGGATCCAAGAGAAGGCCCTGGACTGTACCACCTCCTTCCTATCTGGCAGAACACAGAGTGTCCGCCTCCCCCTTCCGCTCCAAAACCACTGAGATCATCTGCGGCGAACCCCAGGGCTCATTCCTCAGCCCAACGCTGTTTAACATCTACATGATACCTCTCCCCCACATCACCCAACTGCACGACCTCAAAATCATCTTCTACGCCGATGACACCCAGCTGATCCTCTCCCTCACCAACAACCCACACACCACCAAAACCAACCTCCACGAAGGAATGAAGGCTGTCAACGAATGGATGAGGAAAAGCTGACTGACGCTGAACTCGGACAAGACGGAGGTGTCAGGGCTAGGGTGGCTTGCGGTCTAGGGCCCGCCCCACTCTGTAGCGTGCCCTTGTGTGGCAAGATGCATCTGGCAACATTGGGTGGGCGTTGGTGGCTGATGTGTGCAAAACCTGCTGCAAAACACTGTTAGCCCCCTTTGTAGAACTGTCATTCAGTGTTTAAGTGTTCCTGTGTGTTTAAACCTGTGTTTTCTCCCTCTCCGCCTAATGCGTGAGGTTTTGCACCCTGAAAGCGTCCGCGTAATGCGTGAGCTTTCCCTGTCAGGTCGCATGCGTGAGCTCGCGCTTGGGCGTTGTCACGTTATCTTACGCGACCGCGCCCAAGCTGCCGTGCTCACTATTCCTAGCGTTTCAGAGAGGAAGCAGGGGGTTCTTGTTTCTCCGCTGCGTTGTTATCTTTTGGCCTTCCAGGAGCTGATTTCTATCGGAGGCTTCAGAGAGGTTCCAGGGGGCGTGGCAGCATGCAGTTTCTTCGGCGATCGTTCTGCTGAATTGAAGAGAACGCCGAGGGTATTCAGAAGCTTGCCTGATCTCCATTTCAGTAGAGTAGGTCGTACTCTACAGGTAGGGGAGAGAACTTGAAGCTAATTAGCCATATTACTGTGGATTTACAAATAAGGAAGTAATTAATCTAAACCCAATTTGCATATTGAATGTCACAAGTCTCTGATTCATTTTGTGTATTATCTTTGCGCAATACTACGCTCCCCATCTGAAAACTGAGTAAAATCTTTTGAACTGTTTATTCTTTGATCATTACAACGCGCTAATGTATTGCTAATTTATGGAACAGTTTTGGCGCAATTCATAAGAATCTTCATCAAGTGATTTCTCATGTGAATGTGTGAATACTTTGTTTTGATTGTGTTCTGAGTAGGAAACTCAGCAAATTGTCAGCACCAATCTATGCCCATGGTAAAGAAATCTATTTACTGGAAAGGCGTATTATTTCGTTTCATTGAAGAGGAATTTCTGTCGCTATTTACAACAAAAAGTCGCAATTTACAAACTATAAGGAAAAGGCTTGTACTAGTGATTGTGAACTAGTGGCAATGGCCCAGAATACAGTTAGTCTCTGTTAATTGCAGGGATTTTGGAATCCTTTTTGTTGCTGAGGCTTGAGTTAGGAAAACTCTCAGTTTTGATTTAAAGGTTCATAGTCTGGTATTAGGCTTGAAAGTATTTGTTGTTTAACTTTTCCTTTTCAGATCTCCTTCCCTGCTGTTCCCTTCCTAATTCCCTTTTCCCCCCCGCTTGATCACTCCAAGATTCTGTGTAATTATTACATTCGGAATTGGAGGTATCGAGAGGTGGGTCCTTATAACTTCACGACAGACCCCGAGGAAGACTTCGTCTGACAGAATAGTGAGCCCACGAATTATTTTCCTCCCGGTCTGATCGTGAAGTCATAATGGCTACAATCAATGATTTAATGTCGGCCATTGTGCGTATGCAAGCAGATTTAAAAGAGACTATGAATGCAACCACTGTATTAGCTGCTAAAGTAGATAATATTCAACTGCAAAGAACCCCTCTTCCAGAAGATGTTCAAGATACTGGTGCTGGTAGGGCAGCTACAAACATTGCCGTTACTGTTCCACCCCAGATCCCTTTAGCAGCTCCCGAGCGTTTTTCTGGGGATTCTTCCAAGGTACAGATCTTCTTGACTCAAATAGAACTACACTTTGCTTGCAGACCAGCTGCGTTTCCAACCCCTCAGTCCAGAATAGCATTTCTAATTTCTTATTTAACTGGAGATGCAGCAAACTGGGCAGTTCCTTTGGTTAGACAAGATGATACCTTGTTATATAATTGGAAACGCTTTGTTGAAGAATTTGAAAAAGTTTTTGATCGACGTACTGTGACCTCATCTGCTGATCGAGAACTACTCCAATTAAAACAAGGAAACAGGGATCTGGTTGCTTACTTGTCACATTTTAACAGATTAATAGCCGAAACTTCTTGGCCAGAAGAAAAGAGAGCGGCTCTTTTCTATCAAGGGTTAAAAGACGATCTAAAAGATGTTCTGGCGCAAATTGACCCACAACCAACAGTGTGTTCTGAATTGATCAATCTAACCCTACGTTTAGATCATAGACTCTCTGAACGAAGATCAGATAGGAAAAGAGTTGATAAACCTACTTGGAGAACGGAAACTAAATCCAGACCTCAATTTGCGCATTCTGAATCTAGTTCTGAGCCAATGGAAATCGGGACCCTTAGACAACCTTTATCTAAAGAAGAAAAAGACAATAGGCGCAAGAATGGACAATGCCTTTATTGTGGTCGCAAGGGTCATTTTGTGAAGGATTGTTTGACGAAACCAAAAGGCAAGTTTTCAAATTTCAGTAAGACAGCAGCAATAGAAAAAACCGATCAGAAGTCGGAAAACTAACTTGCCCAAGATGTTTTAAGGGAGATCTCTTGGGAACCATTGCCTTCCCTTCAGTCAATTCATGTGTGTCCAACTACAAAGCACATTTCAGATTAGCTGTCCAAATTCGGTTAACTCATGAAACGTGCCAAATGGAGGTTCTAATTGATTCTGGAGCAACAGGTAATTTTGTAGATTTAGAAACTGCTCAACGCCTGCGAATAATCTGTGAACAAAAGGAAACTCCGGAGATTGTTCAAGCAGTTGATGGGAAAATACTTGCTGGAGGTCCAGTAACCATGCAAACTACTAAAGTGACTATGTACTGTGAAGATGTTAAGCAACAGTTGCATAAGGAAAAGATACAGTTTGATGTTATTCAAGCACCTCAATATGGCTTTATCCTCGGGATGCCTTGGCTTTGTTTACATAATCCGTTTATTGATTGGCAAAAGAGAGAACTGAACTTCCTGTCTGAATACTGCCATTCTACTTGTTTAAAAACTTCTAAACCAACCATAAGTCAATTGGCCACTGCTGAAGAAAAAGAGACAGTCCTACCTAAAATTTATAAGGAGTATGCAGAGGTTTTTAGTGAAGAAAAGGCAGCCCTCCTTCCACCGCATCGTAGCTACGACTGTCAAATTGATCTCGTGCCTGGTTCTAGTGTCTCAAATTGTCGAATTTATGCTTTGTCAGAAAAAGAGAATCAACATTTAAGAAAATATCTTGACCAGTATTTAGAAAATGGTTTCATCCGCCCTTCCAAGTCCCCGGCAGCATCTCCGTTATTCTTCATTCCTAAGGCAAACGGAGAATTAAGAACTTGCATTGACTTTAGGGCCTTGAATAAAATCACAATCAAAAATAAATATCCTTTGCCGCTCATTCCCGTTCTATTGGACCAAGTCAAGAGGGCAGTGATCTACACGAAACTGGACCTAAGGGGAGCCTACCATTTGGTGCGCATTAGAAACGGTGATGAGTGGAAGACTGCATTTAAGACTCGTTATGGTTTATTCGAGTATTTGGTAATGCCATTTGGTCTGTGCAATGCACCAGCAGCTTTTCAGTTTTTCTTAAATGATGCCTTAAAGGAATTTTTAGACCTTTTCGTTATCGTCTATATAGACGATATCTTGATTTACTCCGATTCAGTAGCAGAACATGAAGAGCACGTCAAAAAGGTGTTGAGCACTCTCCAGTCGCACAACTTATATTGCAAGCTATCTAAATGCGATTTCCACGTTAGAGAAGTAGAATTTCTTGGGGTTCTCCTTACACCAACTGGCATGAAAATGACTGACAGAAAAATTAAGGCGGTTGCTGAATGGCCTACTCCAAGATCAGTCCGAGACATACAATGTTTCCTGGGATTTGCAAACTTTTATCGTCGCTTTATTGATAATTTCTCCTCTGTGGTAGCTCCCATCACACGGTTATTGAGGAAAAAGGTGAAATTCGATTGGACTCCTGAAGCTGAAAAAGCCTTCCAGACCCTGAAGAAAGCTTTTACGGAAGCACCAATTCTAATGCATCCCAATGTCGAGGAACCTTTCATTGTAGAAGCTGATGCCTCTGATGTAGCCATTGCAGCCATCTTATCTCAAAGGCACCGCACTACCGGACAAATGCACCCAGTCGCCTATATGTCTCGAAAATTAAATCCAGCTGAACAAAATTACATTATAGCTGAAAAAGAACTATTAGCTATTCTTGAAGCTTTTAAAGAATGGAGACATTATGTAATGAGTGCAAGATTTACCGTGACGGTGTATACAGATCATAGAAATTTGCAGTTCACGAGTTCTGCCAGAATGTTAACTCCTCGACAACTGAGATGGATGATGTTTTTTGCTGAATATGATTTTATCGTGACTTATCGTCCTGGTCAAGACAATAAAAAAGCTGATGCTTTATCCAGAAAAGACTCTTCTTTGCATAGATTTGAAGGAACACCGCAATCAATAATTGACCCTGACAAAGTAATCTGTGTACTATCTGCAGATCAATTTTTGGAGAATATTCACGAAAGTTTTCCTCCTTCTCAGTGGAAACAATGGTTGAACCCAAGTTGTAATCAGACAATCAAAGAAGGGATACCTTTTCATGGAAAACAGGTTTATTTGCCTTCCAAAGAATTGCAAGAAACTGTGTTCAATTGGTTACATTCGCACCCCATGGCTGGGCATCCTGGTTCCAAAAAATCTGTGGAAAAGATACAAAAATTATTTTGGTGGCCAACTCTACAAAAAGATGTGCTTAAGATGTCTCAAGACTGTGAAACCTGTGCTAGATTCAAAACCGATCACACTAAACCAAAAGGTTTGTTACAAGCACTGCCAACGCCATCTGAACCATGGAAACACATTTCTTTGGACTTCATTACCGATCTGCCCTCTGTCAATCAACATTCAGTGATTCTAGTGGTCGTTGATAGTTTAACGAAGTATGCACATTTTATTGCTTGTAAACGACTGCCCACTGCTGGTCAATTGGCTCAACTGTTTCTGCAAAATGTGGTACGATTACATGGCTTGCCTTCAGTTTTACTTTCGGACCGTGGTTCACAGTTCTCCTCAAAGTTTTGGCAACAATGGTGTCGAAGTTTGCAGATTACCTCTAACATGTCCACCAGTTATCACCCACAAACTGATGGGCAAACCGAAAGACTGAATCAGACATTAAAACAGTACTTAAGATGTTATGTTGCGGATTCCAAGAGATCTTGGTTGGATTTACTTTGGATTGCAGAAATTGCATACAATACTTCACCCCATTCTTCCACGGGATCTTCTCCTTTTGAGGCTCTTTATGGATATGTACCTAATACTATTCCTTTGACTCTGCCTAAAGATATGAGTGATACACCAGCAGTAAGAGACGCTGTGCAACTCATGCAGACAATACATCAACAGATTCACAAACGCTTATTGCACAGCAAAGAGAAGTATAAAGAACAGTATGATAAAAGACATCGTCCAGGTCCGACGTACGTTCCTGGGGATAAGGTCTGGCTGTCCACAAAAAACTTGCACTTTAAGCATAAAAGTATGTTTCAACCCAAATTCATTGGTCCATATCCAGTGCTTCGTCAGGTCAACCCTGTGACTTTTAAGTTGTTGCTACCTAGATCTTTGCGGATCCATCCTGTGTTTCATACTTCCCTTCTGAAACCTGCTGGTCAAAACTTGGCTCCTCGGCCAGCTCCGGTTTTGGTTCATGGTGCGTGGGAGTTTGAAGTGCAAAACATACTGGATTCCAAGCGTAGGGGCTCCAAGTTATGGTATCTTGTTTCATGGAAAGGATATGGTTCTGAGAACGATTCTTGGGAGCCTGCTGAGAATATACATGCCTCTCGCCTGTTGCGCCGTTTCCACCTCCTTCATCCTTCGAAGCCGGGCCCTAGACCGCTCCTGGGAGGGGGGAATACTGTCAGGGCTAGGGTGGCTTGCGGTCTAGGGCCCGCCCCACTCTGTAGCGTGCCCTTGTGTGGCAAGATGCATCTGGCAACATTGGGTGGGCGTTGGTGGCTGATGTGTGCAAAACCTGCTGCAAAACACTGTTAGCCCCCTTTGTAGAACTGTCATTCAGTGTTTAAGTGTTCCTGTGTGTTTAAACCTGTGTTTTCTCCCTCTCCGCCTAATGCGTGAGGTTTTGCACCCTGAAAGCGTCCGCGTAATGCGTGAGCTTTCCCTGTCAGGTCGCATGCGTGAGCTCGCGCTTGGGCGTTGTCACGTTATCTTACGCGACCGCGCCCAAGCTGCCGTGCTCACTATTCCTAGCGTTTCAGAGAGGAAGCAGGGGGTTCTTGTTTCTCCGCTGCGTTGTTATCTTTTGGCCTTCCAGGAGCTGATTTCTATCGGAGGCTTCAGAGAGGTTCCAGGGGGCGTGGCAGCATGCAGTTTCTTCGGCGATCGTTCTGCTGAATTGAAGAGAACGCCGAGGGTATTCAGAAGCTTGCCTGATCTCCATTTCAGTAGAGTAGGTCGTACTCTACAGGTAGGGGAGAGAACTTGAAGCTAATTAGCCATATTACTGTGGATTTACAAATAAGGAAGTAATTAATCTAAACCCAATTTGCATATTGAATGTCACAAGTCTCTGATTCATTTTGTGTATTATCTTTGCGCAATACTACGCTCCCCATCTGAAAACTGAGTAAAATCTTTTGAACTGTTTATTCTTTGATCATTACAACGCGCTAATGTATTGCTAATTTATGGAACAGTTTTGGCGCAATTCATAAGAATCTTCATCAAGTGATTTCTCATGTGAATGTGTGAATACTTTGTTTTGATTGTGTTCTGAGTAGGAAACTCAGCAAATTGTCAGCACCAATCTATGCCCATGGTAAAGAAATCTATTTACTGGAAAGGCGTATTATTTCGTTTCATTGAAGAGGAATTTCTGTCGCTATTTACAACAAAAAGTCGCAATTTACAAACTATAAGGAAAAGGCTTGTACTAGTGATTGTGAACTAGTGGCAATGGCCCAGAATACAGTTAGTCTCTGTTAATTGCAGGGATTTTGGAATCCTTTTTGTTGCTGAGGCTTGAGTTAGGAAAACTCTCAGTTTTGATTTAAAGGTTCATAGTCTGGTATTAGGCTTGAAAGTATTTGTTGTTTAACTTTTCCTTTTCAGATCTCCTTCCCTGCTGTTCCCTTCCTAATTCCCTTTTCCCCCCCGCTTGATCACTCCAAGATTCTGTGTAATTATTACATTCGGAATTGGAGGTATCAAGAGGTGGGTCCTTATAACTTCACGACAGACCCCGAGGAAGACTTCGTCTGACAGGAGGTCCTCATCCTTGGATCCACCGACTTGGCCTGGGACGACTCCTGGTAGATAACCGCACTGGGAACAGCTCCAACACCCACCAACCACGCACGCAACCTAGGGGTCATCCTCGACTCCACCCTCTCCATGACTATGCAACGCCAACGCTGTCTCTTCCTCCTGCTTCTACACCCTCTGCATGCTCTGCAAGATCTACCAGTGGATCCCCACCGAAACAAGAAAAACGTCACCCAGGCCCTCTTCAGCAGCAGATTGGACTACGGAAACGCCCTCTACGCAGGAGCCTCGGCCACACCCCTGAAACGGCTTCAACACATCCAGAAAGCCACATCACACCCCACCTGAGAGACCTGCACTGGCTCCCCGTCAACAAGAGGATAACCTTCAAGCTCCTCACCCACGCACACAAGGCACTCCACAACACCGGACCAGCATACCTCAACAGATGACTCTGCTTCTACACCCCCACCCGCAAGGTACGCTTTACCCATATAATCCCGCAACCCACAGCTAAAATTAAACTGTTAAAAAATATTCTGCAACTAATTTGTATTTTCAATAAAAAAACTAATAGTATTTAACAAACAATTATAAAGTAAGTAAAATGAATTTACTCCCTACCCTTTACCCCTATCAAAGTAAAACCCACACACACAAAATAAATAAGTTCCCTAATTAAATATCAATTAACAAAGATTAATGACCAACAAATTATTAATCAATTAAACATAAATCACTTCCCACCCTTTACACCGATAAACCCCACAGCCTGCACCTGAAATGAATTACGCAATTACCATCATTAATTGTCACTTAATTAATTTATGTTAATTAACAACTAATTAGTAATTAATTCAACATAAATTACTTCCTACCCTTTACCCTTATTGGAATTGGAATGATGCCGATCCCTCTTCCTTGGAGGGACAATTTCTGGAAGTAAAAGCTTCCCCCTTCCTTGAGACCTACTGGGACATTATAACCAAACCCCAGGACAGGAAGCTATACTTCCAGCTTAGAGTGGGGTCTCTCCCAATTAGATCACTAACCGGTAGATGGGCAGAGGGCAATTCCCATGATTGCCCAGTCTGTAAAATCAAGACTGAGACTATTCCCCACATACTTTTTGTGTGCGGGGCTTACTCAGTCCCTCGATGTGTCTGGTTGAGGGCTATGTGCAAACAGCGTGGCACGAGAGAGAGTGACGTGGCCCTCAGGATCATCGGCACCAGTTCTTTACCAATCATTGCTGTGGCAGTTGCTAAATTCTTGGGTTGGGCATGGGCTATCAGAAGGAAATCTCTTGCTCAATAGTAGGCCATTTTTTGCTCTCCCAGCTAATGAGAACCCGGTCTCTTTGTGCTTATACTGGCTAAATAATTGTATGAATTTTAGGTTCTACTGATGAATTTTAATATTATTGATGTCACGATGCTTTATCATTTTTAAATCTTTTTAGAGGTTGTAAATATGTTTTAAACTTGTTACTGTGGATGTAATGGTTTTAAATGTTTCATGCTTTTATGAGTTTTTTTACCTCGAATAAAGCAAATTTGACTGACTGACAAAACCCACACACACAAAATAAACAAGTTCCCTAATTAAATATCAATTAATTAAGATTAATGACCAACAAATTATTAATTAATTAAACATAAATCACTTCCCACCCTTTACACCGATAAACCTCACAGCCTGCACCTGAAATGAATTACGCAATTACCATAATTAATTGTCACTTAATTAATTTATGTTAATTAACAACTAATTAGTAATTAATTCAACATAAATTACTTCCTACCCTTTACCCTTATAAACCCAACAAAGTATTAAAAACATATGATAAAACGTGTTTCATGCATTACAATACTACTAATTCATAAACAGTGAAGGAGCTCAAACAAATTCTGTGGTATATGATAAGTAGGATTGGCCATGCCCCATGTTGAATATTAAATTCTATTAAATATATGTTATTTAGTCACCTACCAAGACTGAAATTGGAGTTTACAAATTACAGTATTTGCCCAGAGTAAATGGACATTCCTCACTCCTGAAAGGAGAGGATTGTTCAGGCTAAACAACTTATTCCATAAAGCTTACTTCCTGTCACTCAGTAAGCTTTGGTGCACCTAAGATCTTTCCAACAGCCCTATCAGACCCTGCCAATAGAAGCCTGTGGTGTGTAAAAGCTGAAAAGGTCATAGTTAAAACCAATAACTTACTATTAACTTACTCCTCTCACACCCACAATTCGTCTTCACTTTTCAACCTCAACTCAGGCAATCTAAACTATCTAGAAAACTTACTCAGAGATCTCTCTCCATCATGCAGGCCAGAAACATGTTATCAAAATTAAATCATCTATTAGCTTTATTTCTCGTATTCAGATTTACAGAATTAGGAGTAGGGCGTTGTAGTGGATGCTTAGTCCATATACAACACATCATGATCCAAATATAAGGTTGAAAGAATTCTTCATAAATCCTTAACAGATAATGATAAATTGTAATTGAAGTACTTGAATGTGCATCTTTAGAATTGTCTGCATTGCAAGGAAAATAGCAGAGTTTGCTAATCTTTCCTACTGTGTGTTGGGCTAGGAAGGTAGCAGGTATCATTTCAGTTTCCTTACTGTCATTTCGAACAAGTGTGATAAATATTGTTCATCAAAGTGTATTCAAATTTTATAAATGAATATTTCTTGATATAGGTTCATAAACAGCTTAATCATACGTACCTCATTGAATGAAGCCAGTAGTCCAGACATCTGACTTGAAAATCCAAAACGCTTCTCTATTGTTGAAATCGAGCTTTTGAGATATCCGGAAACTAGGAGCTGGGAGAGCTGGAGAAGTCCATGACAGCAAACAAAAAACTGGAAGGTACAAAAATTAAAGGTTGTATGAACATTAGGTGATGAAATGCAAACCTCCATGAAAATGAGATTTTTTCAGAATTAAATCTTAATAGTGTTTTTGAATTTATTTTCTGTAGTGTTCTTTTTATACCCCCAAAACATTGTTTCAGAATTAGCAGATCAATTTTATGACTAAATATAAAACACCTAATTTCGGAAGATTATGCGTATTTCATTAAGGGAACATCCCTGTAAATAAACAGAACACACGATAAATGCTCAAGGTTGACATTACATTGGTTAAAATAAGCTAGATATATTTTCAAGCAACAAGCAATATGAAGAATGAGCTTCAAAGCTGTCATCTGGGCCAATTTTAAGAATGTAGTGGACTGTGCCACCTGACAAAGTGCAAGCTGTATTATTAAAAGGGGATGCAGAAGCATCTTTGGCCCCTTCTGTAATACCAAAGTGCGGAAAGGAGCAGAAAGTGGGTGCACACACACACACACACACACACGCACCCACACATACACACACACCTGTTGTGCTACAGGACCCTTTTTATAATACCGGTCCTAGTATTCCAGCATTAGAAATGGATTATTTTTTTGGGGAAGAAATCTATTCACATCCCCTTTCAGTTAGCCGCTACATATGAAATTTAAAGACTGGAAAATGTCTCTGTCATAAATTAGGTTATTGGTTAAGGGGGGAGTGAGCCCTTCTCAAGCAAGTCACCATCATTGTCAGGGTGAACTAACAAAGAGTCACCAAATTAACCTGCACTTAACTCTCCGGTAGCTAGGCGCAAATGCAATCAGGCTTTACTTAGAGGCAATGTGTTAAGTGTTTATGCAGTACTCAAACAGTAGTGAAGTGAAAATACAACACAAGAAAAATCCCACACCATATAGAAAAATTTAGTAAAATTTCAAATATTAATTGACACCATAAATAAGCCTTCTACCTGTTCTCAAACACAAGTTATTACTTATTCAATGTAATAAATTAACCCACTGTTATCTTATGAGAGAGGTAGGCCTTACAGGATTGAAAAATGAATTTAGGAGTTTTTCACTACCAGGACATGTAAATTGTAAAAATACATGTCCACCTTTTTAAATACATTGCACACTGCCCTAAGGGCTTTCTAAGGCGTACCTATTGGGTGACTTATATGTATTGAAAAAGAAAGGTTTAGTCTTTGCTAAGGGGTTATTCTGCCAATTTGAATTGGCAGTTTTAAAATGCCCACAGGCTGCCTGAGAAATGTTTAGGGGGCTAGTGTAAGTGGGTGGCAGGCTAACTAGTACCATTTAGTTTACCAGTCCTGAGTTTATGGTGTCCCACTGTACTAGGGACTTATACGTAAAAAAATATGCTGATCAGGAGCAAGCCATTTTTTTTACTTTATGGAGTCAACACAAGCACTTTGTCAATTGTTAACAGTGGTAAAGTGCACAGAATCCTAAGGCCAACAAAAATTTATTTCAGCAAAACAGGAGTGGTAAAGACAAACTGTTTGGGGGAAGACCACTCTAATGTATCCCTTTGAGAAAAAAGATGGTTGAGAAATGTATGCTTATTGCAAGGGAATTGATCCATATAGGTCTGATAGACTATTCAAATGTAATATCAAACAATGAGCTGAGGTCATAATCGGGACATGAAGTGATGGCAAGAGTTTTTCTTTCCAATCTGGAGAATGGGTTAATACATTTGAATCAATGTTGGCTTTCTTTCCTTTTGAATCTTCGTGCAATACTAATGCCTAATAGTATTTTGAAGAATACAATTACAGGTGCTCTTTATGGATTGCAGGTTGTTACATACTTTATACTGTAGATGGCGATATGGATATTGAGATGTTCCAGTAGTATGGATAATCCCTTTTTATTTTGTTTGTTCTTTTGTGCACTTCATGGTAGTTTTGATTTTTTTTCTAACTTATTCAAAGTTAAGCATTTTAAAAGGTGAACTCATTTTAAGTTAATTAAAAAACAGTACAATAGCAAATCTGCATCGTGTTTACTGTGACTAAATTGATTGAACTTTGAGCTACTTTCACCCTCAGGGCTCATCTTGTCTTGCTCATATAGTCAGCATATCTATTTGGCTCTTTCTGTTAACCTCCAGTGTAGAATCAATGCTACAGGAAGAGCAGGCTTAGCATGCTTCCAGATTGAACTGTATGATGATACAGTTTCTTGACACAGTACTTAACAGAGGTGTACCACCAGTATCTAGGAACTATTCAATTTTACCAAAATATATGAAGTTGTGATTAGAACTCAGGCCTCTTAATTTCAGGGTTAAATCTGTACACATTCAGTGGCCAGATTTGCCCTGACACGCCTGCTGACGTAACACATGATTGTATCAAGCTCAGTCTTGATTTTAGTGCGATCACGAAAATCGTACCATCTCTCAGAGGACTCGGAGGGTGGAAAACCTTTGTGAGGTTTACCTTTCTGTTGCTGTTTAGATTTATCCCTTGGTTTTTTAGCAAACTCACAGGGTGGTCTGGCATACATTTCAGTGTAGGTTTGCCATGAGCTTTTACTGGACATCTGATTCTCAAAATATTGTGTTCTAGGGATGTATATACATTAGCTATGATGATTGGTAACTCACGTTTGCGGTCAGCTACTGCCACTGTGGTAAGTCATTGCCATTTAGCCAGGAATGCTATTTCACCTTTAAAATTAGAGAGAATCATTTCGGAGACTAGAGGAACATTACCCATTTGTGTCATCCCCAAATTCAGGGGAGGATCTGCCCTATATTAATTTTGTATCTGTTTGAGGACGTTTAGTAGAATGGCCATTAAGGGAGTGCGATGACAGAGAGTATAGACTGTGGCAAAAATAGACTCTCAGGTGTTGCAGTTTCCAAGAGTGGGAACCAGTCCAATGGGTAAGCACATAGTTAAAATTCTCTGCTTGTCTTGTGGTCCCATAAGGGGAAACCCAGCTTCAAGTTGATCAATTGTTTGGGCAATCCAAAATGGATTTTCCTCACAATTAGTGGGTTGTTTGCCCATTAACAAAATTAACAATTATAGGACTAATAACAGGCACAGCAGGCAACTGGTGTTGTGCTTGCAAGCCAAGAATAGGTGGAGCTAATAATGTATACAAAATAAACTGAGTTAGGCGTCTGTACAAGACGCAAAAGAACATTCTAAAAACCCCAGGTTTGCATTAGATTTAGGGTAGGGGGTTTATCCAGCTAATGTCTACCAAGCATCACCCTCATTACTGAGAGGACCCATTCGAACTGGCCCAGGCACATGTGGAAGGGGTCATTAAGCCAAGTCTAGTGTTTTCAGACTCCAAGAGGTATTTCAACAAGAGCATGTGGTCTCTATGCAGCAGGTGCCTCTGTGGCAGTATATTCATGAAAAGTGCTTGTGTTAGCATCCACAGTTGGAAATATGACTAAAAAAACCTTCAAAGTGGTATGCATCGTCCGCTTCAATTACAAAGATTACAGGAGCTCCCACAATAGGGGACTCCATGTTGCACTAAATGTGCATAGACCGCTGGCAGTTGGCCACAATAGCAATAGGTTGTGCCATAAGTAATTACAAATGGATTCAAAGCATAACACAAGCTGGGTGGTAACCTTTTAATATCCAAGCTTGAAAAACCAACAGAACTAAGTGATCCCTAAAACCTGTGGAGGATTAATCCCTAGCACCACGGATGTCTCTGGTAAATGGTGCGAGGGTATTGTGGACAAGCACTACTCAGGTTCCCGCAAATAAGTACCTGCCCAAAACGTTGGTGGCGCCATGTTGCTGGGATTCTGCTCAGGAACAGAACTATACTTGGGACCATAGAACATCAGCAAGTAGGGACTGAGTCACCGTACCATGTCAGTATCTATGAGCCTCAGTCTGACTGGCTATAGTGCTTCAATTGCCCTCCTAGCCTTTCCAGAGAAACAAGTGAGTTGCCACCCCAAAACACAACACTCTTGATCCTCCCAGGTTTCGTGGTAACAGGACACACCCTTTCACACACTCACTCATACTTGTCCACAATAGGATAAACAAGAAACATGAAGGAAGTTTGCAATGTTTATTCAAATTATCGTGCTCTACAATGCAGTATTTCTGCTACAATTAGAAACCAAATGCATACCACAAATATCATTAGCATGGTTAACAAACCATTGACAATAAAAAGACCTTTCATATTATAAGACACAATAGCCTAAATGCCGCTGCCCCTTCTACTGAAGGGAAATAATTATATAATATAGATCTCTGGGATGAGTGTTCTACATCCAGCTGATGCAGCACTCCTGCTTCAGGACCTTCTCGTAGTGTGTTTTTTTTTCAGAACTCTTGTCCTTGGTTATATGACAAGACATGTGTGTCCACAAACAGCAGCTGCACTTTCTTGTGATGTTTAGGTGCTAGTTTGTGACCAAAGAAAATAACAAGGGGCATTGTTGTTTGACCTTGTCTACTGTGTTCAGACCAAATCCCGGGAACATTATAAAATATGAAAACATGTGAAGGTTCTGCGTGAAAATACTATGCGGCACAAAAACAAGCATGTCTTGTAGTAACGTGTGCAAAATAAAAGTGGCCTACAATGTGCATAGCAGCAGTGGCTCCTCCGCTATGGCGGAGAAGCGTCACGCAACTGCTTCAACTGAAAACTCAATGCAAAAAATTAAATTGGTAATGACGTTCTGTTATCATTTTTTTTTTGTATTGAGCTTGCTGTTGAAGACAGGTTAGGTTAAGGTGGGGTGGGTGCGGGTTCCCTGACATCGAGGGAGGAGGAGTGGTGGCTGCACCTTAAGTGCACATGATGGTTTGGCCAACCGTCCTGGGCCAGCCAAACCATCATGCGCACTTTGCAGGTTCTCCATAGGCTGTATTGTACAGCCTGGGTGGAGAACATGCACAGCCTTCCAGTCCCTCTCTGAGCACCGAACCACGGTGCTCAGACCAATCACAACGCCGCTGTAAGGCAGTGTTGTGATTTGCTAGGGGATTCTGGGAGGCTGTGTGTTTTCTGCTGGGAAGAAGAAGACGGAGGAGAGGTCGTGGCTGGTGGTATATCAGGTAAGTGCTTTTATGATTTTTTTAATTCCCCCATATACTGCCCCTCCACCCCTATTCGGTAGCAGCCGCTACTGGTACATAGTTAAGCTAACATAGGGGAAAAGACAACGGCCCGTGCAAGAAACACACAACAATTCCTGACAAATTTGTTGTAATTTAGTTCAGGAGTTTTTGTGTTAGCCCATTCCAAAAACATCTATGAAGAATACATTGAGATTTGATTTGGGACACCCCTTTCTTTTTCTTGGTCTTGCTTGACCCATTACCCTGAAACTTTCCAGGAATTAGCTATTTTTGGAAGGTTTGTGAGGATTCTTGAAATAGTGCCAAAGTTTTACCTCAAAAGGCTTTCCTATGGAAAAGCAGACCTAACCATAACTACCAGTGGGTAAAACATAGATAGGTAAATAGATAGATAGGTAGATAGCTGGGTAGATAGAAAGATAGATAGACAGACAGACAGACAGACAGACAGATAGATAGATAGATAGATAGATAGATAGATAGATAGATAGATAGATAGATAGATAGATAGATAGATAGATAGATAGATAGATAGATAGATAGATAGATAGATAGATATCACAGTTATCAACATCAAGATTTTTTAGAAGCCTTGTAATATTAGTGAACAGATACTCCAGGCCAGCCCCCCATTCTGAAAGTGAAAGTGCCAGTTCAATTTACCATCTGTCACTTTTATGGGCAGATCAATATCTTGGCCACAGTATGATAAAGACATATGGCAGGGCATGATCACGGTTGTGACATTTTCAAACAATTTCCGCTCGAGAGGAACGCAAACAAGTGTAGAGTATGTTATGTTGGGAGTTCAACATTTTGAAAGCATATCTACTACTACATTAAGAAATTATCCCCATCAAATGTCCGGTAAAGCTAGGTGGACCGTAAATGTCTGTTGCTATTAAAAAGATTGAGGTTCTAAAATGTTTGGGACGCACCGATCTAGAACATACTAAATAAAATGCTTGCTCAGTTGGTGTATAATTTATTAATTCATTTCTGTGATCCTGTAGTAAGCGTTTTCAAGATCTGGGCAGAGTTTGGCCAACATGTTTTTTCACCAAATATGGCTGGTTAGCCTTCATCATTTTCAGAGCTAAAATATAAATTCATTACTCTCTGTTCTCGGTCTCTTAAAACAACTATTGATCCAGAGCTCCCAACTTTGGGTCTTGGGAATCAGGTTTGAGTTTCGGCGTCAGATCAACATTCTGTGATTCTTTTCACATCAATTACTCTCCCCATGCCTAAACAAATGAAAAAAGTATGAATGTGTCCTTGAGAAAGGAGGGTCCCGGGGAAAGTGAAAGGCGCAGACTAGTCTTCCCCCAGGAAACTTTGTGAAGGGCTTGTGAGGCCTAGAGAGGTGGGTTTAAGGGGGGTGCAGGAGTTCCCGGAGATAATATGATGGAGTCAGGAGAGGTAGGAACAGCCTCTTCATGACTCCTTTCACACTACTCGGGGACTGAAAGTTTGCGGAGAGACATTTGTTACTTTTCAGGGCTCCGCGGCAGCAGGAGCAGTTCGGAGAAGTCGGAAGCTGTGCGTATCACCTTGTGCACCCTGGGTGCAGCGGTCGTGCTGACATGCTCAGGACTGGCGTTCTTGACCATGCCTGCTTCGGCACGTGCTGCCTGACTCGCATGGCGCCAGGTGTTGTGGCGGCCATGATTGCAGCTTATTCCCCATCTCGGGGAAAGCATAAAAGGCAAGTGGGGAGGGCGAGGCTGCAGCGTGTTGCTTGAGGCACCAGCTAAGAAAGCTCCAGGGAGGCGGCAGAGTCTCCCCGCATGGCTTCGGCAGGTTGCATCAGCAAACGGATTGCCCCTCTTATCTTTTCTCTTCAACAAATGGAGGTCGCCGTATTTAATTATGCGGATGACCTCCAGCTGGTCTTTAACCTCTCCTCTTCTCCCTCTTCTGTCCTTAATTTTCAATCTGCCATGCTCCACATCCGGGACTGGATGAACCACAATCACCTTAAACTCAACCCCGATAAGACCGAGCTGGTGTTGACGGGTGGTTCATCCAGCCCCTGGTCCCCTCTCTTCTGGCCCCCTTCTCTTGGCCCCTCTCCGGAACCCTCTACCTCTGTTAAAACCCTCGGCATAAAGCTCAACTCTCAACTCACTCTTCACTCCCAGGTCAGCTCTGTGGTATCTTCCTCTTTCCTTTCACTGCGTACTATACGCAGGGTGTCCCGTTTCTTCACCTTCTCTGCTCTCAAACTTATCACCTTAGCCATGGTGGTGTCCCGCCTGGACTACGGCAACGCCCTATATGCAGGTATCCCGGCATATAGTTTACGGCGCTTGCAGCAGATACAAAACCAGGCGGCCCGCCTGGTTTTCAATCTTCCCAAATTTCACCGTTCTTCCCCTCTCTTGAAATCCCTGCACTGGCTCCCTGTGCGAGCCCGAATTCAATTCAAGCTCGCCTCCATTACCTTCTTGGCCCGACTGGACCTGGCTCCAGCTTTTATCTCCTCAGAGATCACCCCCTATGTACCCACCAGGGAACTCCGCTCGTCCTCCCAGTCCCTCCTCACTATCCCACGCTACCGGACAAAGAAATGGGGAGGCTCGAAATTTGCTACCCTTGCCCCGATCCTCTGGAATTCCCTTCCCTTGGATCTGCGATCCATCGCCCTGTGCCCGCAATTTCGCAAACATCTCAAAGCTCATTTGTTCACAAAATCCTTTGATTAAATCCCCAGCAGTCTTCCCCGTCTTTTAGCCCTGGATCTGGTTAGCAGTAGCGCCAAGAAACCGCAGGTGTACGAGCGCTTTACAAGTATTTTAAAACTCAAACTCAAACTCAAACTCAGAGGCACAGTGCGGTGGGGGTAGGTTCGAAGTAGGAAGCTGCGTGTGTGCGCATGATGAGTCTGCGGAGGCTCAGAGTGGAGTCGGGCCTGCGCTTCTGGATATGCAACTAGACTTAACAGCTAAGGCAGCCCGATGGGCCAAATGATGACATCAGAGCATACTAATGCCATGCCAGTAAACAAAAAGAAAGAAAGAGGAGTCAGTGCAAGGGCCCATGGAAGACACTGGGACAGGGGGTTCAGAGATGGCTATAATGTAGGCTGAGGATGCATGGAGTGTAGAGCGGCTGGTGGGGTTAGGACTGGCTCCTTCCACAACTTGTCAAGGCGTTGCACACAGGCCGGAAGGGCTGAGGTGGGGACACACTAACAGGTGGCGGGGGTTTGACCTGGAGGCCAGCATAAGGGAACAGCACAGGATCATAGAGGAAACTTAAGAACAATGGGAGCAGCTTTACAGGGCCAGGAGGTGGCAGTGGGGCAGGGACACGGGGTGAATTTGGTGAGAGGCAAGGCAGGGACCAGGGAGTCAGGGGCATGGGCAACGCTGGGAAGCCATAGTGGGGGGTGATGGTCGTGGGTGCCAGATTAGGACCAGAAGGGGTTACAGACCGGAGGAGCTCATGTAGTTCGAGGGCCGGTTACTGCAGGGCACCCACTGGTTGGTGTAGCCGGACTGTACCTGGAATGATGATGCCAGCAGGTGAGGCTGGCCAACAGTTGGTGGTACCAACGAGGTGCATGATGGTCCCCGGATGTAGGTTGGAAGACATAGTGGGTTTACGGCGGCCTTCCGCACACAGCAGGCTCGTTCACAAAATACCCATGCTGATGGACAGGACTGTGCCTGGTTTAAAGAGTAGTGATGTGTCAGGACAAACCATGACTGAAGTGAACACGGGTGTGAATGAGTTGAGGTTAGATTATGAAGAGGGCAGGGATGAGTGGGAGAAAGGTGAATTGGTTGAGGAAGTTGACATCCTATTTGTGGTGTTAAAGGAGCTGTTAGATTCATTTCTTCTTGCAATCAAGGGGTTGTTTTTTTTGGTGTCAGTCAGTTAAGTTCAGTAAAACTTTATTCGGTCTATTACAACCATCAAAGTAACCAAATAAATTACACACCTCACAATAATAGCCAGGATATACAGCTTCTAAACATCACACATGGTGTCGGTCAAATCGGCAGAACAAACAAGGGTGCTGCTCCCCCTTTCTTTGTCCATTCTTAATTTTATAGTCTAGTGTGAGTCAGCGCGCTAGCGCTGCTCTGCAAAGAGCTGTGGTAGTTGAATACGGAAGCTTTGCCCACTCCCCCACCCTTATTTTCCATTGGCTTGTGTGCTTGTCGTTTGTAAATGCTGTCTTCTGATTCATTGTAAGGCTTGTTAGTCCCTCCTTAGTATGGCCATGTCGTCATTCGTATCCATGGCTGGCTTCAGCAAACTTGTTCTTTGGGGAAAGGGAGCACAGTTGAATTTGACAGTGATTTGTGGATTAAATAGTAACATGGGGTGTAGATCTGGAAAGAAGGGGGGGCGGACAGGCTGAGTGTCACAACGTACCCTGGGGTGTCTGTATGAATGACATTAGTGCGAGAATGTTGGTACACTAGGGGCGGATGTCCTTTCTCACTTTTCATTTTCTAACTTATACTCCTCCTCTAGCAGCAGTCCGGTGCTTGTCACCTGACCCTAGGAGTAAGCTGTGTTTGTTTGCAGCTCTTGCAGCGCCTTGAAAACGACGGATTACCTTCGTTTTTAGTTTCCTGTTGGTTCGCCATTCGTGAACTTTTGAAGCCGGTAAGCCTGAGTTCTGATTTCCGCCTAGCCTAGATCGCGCACTGAATGCGCTGGAATCTGAGGCAGGCGCTGTTATCTATTGAACAGAGAACAGACGCTTACACCCAAACTGAATTGGCCTCACGGTAAGGCGCCTTTGTTTCTTTCAGCAGCGCGTTTTCAATCACGCTAAATCCCAGAAGAAGAGCGGATGCTCTAATGGTGATTGGAAATGAAAAACGAACATTTTTAAAATAAACCTTGACTTTAGGGGAATTTATTTCTTGTTTTTGAACTTGCCAAAGACACTGGATTTTCGTTATGATTTTTGAATCAACGTTTGGATATTTACATGTTCCTAAGGAGTAAGACTGTGTAAATCCAATTCTTGCTGGTCATTGAATCCTTTTGTGAAGTAACAGAAGATTCTGCAACGTATATGAACTGTTAACTTGCAAGACTAAGAAGTATATTGTTCAAGTTGCAAAAGGATCTAATGGAACTACGCTCACAGTATTTTGAGTGTCTTGCTACCTACACAACCTTTTTCTTTACTTTTATGCGTTATTTTTCATGTTTTTGAATGATTAATAGGAGATTCTTGCGGCTATCTAAACTCTAAGTTATATTCCACTCACATAGTGCATTGATCTATTCATAGGTCTGGAATGTATGAATGATACCTTGTCTCTCCCTCTGCAGGGTCTACCACCAGAGATCAGAGAGTTATACTTCGCACAGATATCCGAAGTTATCTGCTACTTTATTTTGAACAGCTGCACTTTATTGTTTCTTTTGTCCCTTTTTCCCCTTCCCTGGCGGTGTTACGCTCAGTGGTGTTTCTTCATTACACCCGGGGTGTGCCATTGCAGGGGATAGGGAGATCTAGCTTTGGACATCGCTCCTGCTGCACCTTGCTACAGGTTAGTGCATCTGTATGGTTTCTGACAGAGTGACAAGCCCAAGGTTACGTGCAGCCGGAGCGATGGACACCAACACTGTTTTAACGTCAGTGTTGGAAACTATGACTGCCCTGAGGATGGAGGTGGACGCCTTTAGGGGGGAGAATTTAGAAATGCGGAATGAGCTAGGCACACTTCGTAGAGAGGTAGCTGGTATCTCTCGAGCTAGTCCGACAAGTACACGAGGTACTCCTTATATAAAGAGTTGGACTCTTCCTCCTCCCCAATCACATGACGCCACTCAGGTACATCCAGGGGGGTCTGGGTCATCCACCATTCAAGTAATTCAACCCTTGCAGCTTCCATTGGCTCCTCCAGAAAGATATTTTGGAGACCCAAAGAAATTTGGCACATTTTTGGGGCAATGTAAACTGCACTTCATGTGCAAACCTGCGGTCTTCCCGGATGATCAAGCCAAGACGGCGTTTGTAATGTCTTATCTGGGGGGCAATGCTGCTAGTTGGTCCTTTCCATTAATGGAAAGGAATGACCCAGTGTTACGCAATTTTAATGACTTTTGCGAAGAAATGCGTAAGCTCTTTGATAGGAAGGCACATCAATTGACCTTAGATAGAGAGCTCATAACACTGAAACAGGGTGCACAGGATCTTATCACATATATCACCTCATTTAATAGGTTGGTAGTAGAAACTGAGTGGCCAGTTGAGAAAAGGACTTCACTATTCTACCAGGGCCTGAGAGGTGAACTGAAGGATGTGTTAGCACAGGTAGTGAACATGCCGTCAACTTGTGATGAGTTGATAGACTTGACAGTTCAACTAGATCATCGCCTTCAGGAGAGGAAGGGAGATAAACAGAGGTCTGATTCCAGGTTTTTGTTTACACGAACGAAACCCAGTGCTGAAGAACGTCCTCCGTCTGTGGAAGGAGTGGAACCCATGCAGGTGGGTGGAATCAGAGGTCTCCTTAATTCCAAAGAGAGACAGAGAAGACGGACCTTAAAGCTCTGCATGTATTGTGGAAAGCCAGGTCATTTTATTAAGGAGTGTAAGTCTAGAACCAGAACTTCATACAAAGATTTTCATGGAGAAAAAAAGGCTTCTGCTGTGGAAATTCAGTCTGAGACGTCGGAAAACTAAGGAGCGCAAATAAGCAGGAGACCCCTTGTTTGCAGCTAGAGAATTCCAAGGTCTTCCCTACTCTGGCTAACACTGTACAGACTTCTGTTGCTCATATGAATATATGTGTAGTATTGGAGATGCAGAGTTCTGGATCCATTCAAGTACATGCCCTTTTGGATTCCGGGGCTACTGGAAATTTCATGGACCAAAGATAGGCATATGAGTTGGGTATTTCATGTATAAAAAAATTGAAGCCTTAGCCTGTTAAAGCAGTGGACGGAACTGCTTTGACCTCTGGACCTGTATGTTACCATACTCAGATGCTGTCTATGCAGGTTGGGTCCACCCATTTCGAGACAATACAGTTCGATCTGATTGATGCCCCTCATTTTAAGCTCATTTTGGGGATGCCTTGGCTCACTTTACATGATCCATTGGTGAAGTATAGACCTCAATTCTGCCTACTGTATGGAACATTGCACTCGAGAGTTGAGTAATTGTCCTTCTAAACAAGAAACACCTGCATCCTTATTGGCTTCTAGTTGTACCACTCCTTCGGTGTGTTTCCTTGGATCCATTCCAGAAGAATATAGGTTGTACAAGGATGGTTGGATGGAGCTCCTCTACACAGAACGAGGTCACATGGCTTGTTATTCCATAACAAAAAATTGTACATTCCTCTGGCGCCATTACAACAAAAAGTGTTAGCATGGACTCATGATTCCCCTCTAGCTGGTCATCTGGGGTTACAAAAGACGTTTCATGTGTTGTCTAGATACTTTTGGTGGAACACTATGCGCAAAGATACAGAGGCTTACATCAAACATTGTTCTATATGTGCTCAATCTAAGTCTAGCGATACAAAAGGGGATGATGGACGGAGCGCTTGTATAAATCAAACACTCACCCCCAGTCAACTGATCTGGGTTTAATCCATCACCATTCTTTAGTTCACTCAGCCACCCCAGTTCAGACATGGCTATATGCAAATCAGTCTGACCCTGTGCCTTATGTGTGTCACGTCTGAGCATACCCTGCCTCACTTAGGGCGAACAAAGCGATACAAAAGGTCTGAGTGGCTGAGTGAACTAAAGAATGGGGATGGATTAAACCCAGATCAGTTGACTGGGGGTGAGTGTTTGATTTGTTCAAACGCTCCGTCCATCATCCCCTTTTGTATCGCTTTGTTCGCCCTAACTGTGGCAGGGTATGCTCAGACGTGAGTCCCTTGTTCACTTGGCCACTGGATTCAAGATAGCCTGGCTGATGAGGATTATGAATCCGAAACCGGTCCCAGGATGCTTGTTTCTGGTCCAGGGAAGACATGGCTTGGCAGTTCGGGCTGGACTGTTTTTATTGAAGTTCTTCGTGGAACTCCCAGTAGCGCACGGGCAGCACAGTTTTGAATGCGCTGGAGTTTTTTAGGGTATAGTCGGGGGCTCCAAGATAGAGGGCATTATTAAAGTCCAGGCGGGATTGGACAAGGCCCTGTATGATTATTTGTCTGGCCTCAAATGGAAGAAGGGGGAGAATTTTTTTGATCACCCTGTGGAGGCCAAAACAGGTGGCTGACACCTTGGTGGCCTGTGTATTGAGGCTCAGCGACTTGTCTAGCCATACCCCCAGACTTTTGATGTTATGTCTGGGGGCAGGAGCCGTCCCCATGCTCGCGGGCCATAACAGATCCATAGTAGAGGGGGCCGCCGGGCCCAGGAGCATGAGCTCGGTCTTGTCATCAGAGAGCTTCAGACATGAGCTCATCATGCAACTCCTTACTTCCTCCAGGCACGCCGCTAAATTGGGCGGTGATTGGAGGCCACTCTTCTGCGCAAGGGAGACCACCAGCTGGGTGTCGTCCGCATAGGAAATGATGTTGATGCCATGCGGACGAACAATCCCAGCCAGCGGCCTCATGTATGCGTTGAAGAGCGTAGGGCTCAAGGATGAACCCTGCGGGACTCCACACCCCGGAGGCCTGCTTGATGACATGGATGTGCCGTCAAAGACCTGGAAGGTTCTGTCCGATGGAAAAGACTCGAACCAAACCAGGGCTTCTCCGGACCCTCCCAGGTCGGCGAGACGGTTCATCAGAATTTTGTGATGTACCGTGTCAAACGCGGCACTTAGATCGAGGGTACCTCAAAAACGATCATCCTGTCCTCCCCGTACTTTACTTGCTGCCCAAACTCCACAAAAATCAGGAGAATCCACCCGGACGGCCCATTGTGTCCTCCAAAGCCAGTGTGTCCAAATATGTTTCCAAATATGTGGACCACTACCTCCGTGAATGGGTGAGTGGGCTACCCAGCTACATTAAGGACACCAAAGACTTCCTTACTAAGATACTGGGCATACAGTGGGATGATGACTGTCTTCTCATTACACTGGATGTACAGTCACTGTACACCATAATTGACAACAGCTAGGGTCTAGCAGCCTGTGAACATTTTCTCAATTCCCGTCCACTCAGATTTAGGTAACACAATAGAGTGCTGTTAGAAATTATGGAGTTCTGTCTCATGAACAATATATTTTTGTTTGACGGGGTCCTGTACAAGCAGGTCGTCGGTACCGCGATGGGTTCATGCTTTGCTCCCAGCTTTGCGAACCTCTTCATGGGGTGCGGGGAGCAGAAGATCTTTGCCGACCCCGCCTATGCAGGTCACTTTGCCCAGGTCACCACATGGTGGCGGTACATTGACGATCTCTTCATCATTTGGAAGGGCACTGAGTGTGATGCCAATCAGTTCATTGAGACACTGAACATTAACACCAACAACAGCAAACTGACTAGCCACATCAGTAAAACAACAGCGGAATATCTTGATGTCAAGCTTGACATAAAAGATAACCAATTACACACCACTCTGTTTAGGAAGACCACTGCGGTCAACAGCATTCTTCATGCCCTCAGCAGCCATCCAGAAACTCTCAAATGGAGTATTCCTTTTGGAGAGCTGGCAAAGGCAACGAGAAACTGCAAAACAGAGGAGGCTTACCAACAAGAATGCACTGAAATGTTAGATCGTTTCAAAATCAGAGGTTATCCCACTTGGGTACTCAATAGGGTCAAGAAAAGAGCAGATGGCATTCCTAGATCCCAAACCTTGGAGGATAAGACATCTGAGGGTGCCCTTGATACTGAGGAGAGTACCCGCCTCATTCTGACATACAATGCCGAGTCCAAACACATTCAAAAGATCTTATCCAAGAATTGGAATATTTTGAAATGTGAAAACATCGTTGGTGATTGCATCTCCGATAGACCCAGTATAACGTACAGGAAGGGGAAATTTATGGTGATGTCATGAATGATGTCGCTGACCATGTCATGAGTGATGTAATATTGTAATATGTGACATCATCAGCAGTGCATTGCGGGCGCGTGAGTTATAGTTAGCTGAAATAACTATAACGGGGGAATTTCTATGGTTTTATACGAGTGAAATGTCCAGCTAATTATAACATCCCTGAAAAACTAAACTGAACCCATAATATGAGGTTCTCTAGTAGGGCTTCGGTAGATTTATGCCGGAGCTTAGGAAGATTCCCATCTGACTGATGATAGATTTCATAAATTTAAAGGGGTCAATACAGTTGGGGATTCTCCCAATTGGTGTAGGATCACTTCCAAAATCCAGTTGGGGATGAGTGGTCCACCTGTGATGCCCCCCTGTTCATCCCTGCACTGTGTGGCAGGCATCTCAAGGTGCCTGCCACACAGTGCAGGGATGAACAGATTCTTCAATTTCTCTACGGGAGTTCATGCTATGGCTGGTTTGCAGGCACAGTACAAGCACCCGTAGGGAAACGGAAGTATGCAACCTCACCATGTGCAATCGCGTTGTAATGCTGCGGTTGGGACCGCTGACCGGAGGGCGGTCTGTTCCAATCCACAATGGTGTGGGGGCGGACGTAAGCCTGCCCGACAGCATAATAAGGCCCTTTGTGTTATTAATGTTTATACCCAGTCTCTTGTGGGAATATTGAGTCACCCTAGTGTGTTGTGCTTAATTTAGCGCTGACAGTTTGTCTACAATGGGCTTTTCATTTAATCAATTGTTTATATAGCATTTTATGGCATGTGATGCAAATGGAATTTTTCAAGTAAGAAAGTCAAACCTTGCTTAAAAAAACTATCATGCAGCATTTTGTTATATCACCATTCCCCTGGCGTGCGACCCAAAACAGGCCTTTCATTAACTGTCTTACCTTTATACTAGAAAAGGGATTCTTGGAGCATGTTTTTCTTTTTTGGTCTGCACAGTTTTTTGGTGTTGTGGCTTCCATATTGCTGGCTGTATACTTTAATTAACCGGATAGTCTGAAAAAATAAAACATCATTAAACCAGAGAGTCCTACAAACATGCTAGGTTGGTCTTTTCAATACTGTTCAACAATGAAACATTTGGAAATAAACACTTGGGGCCAGATGTAGGTAATTTCGATTTACCGACTCTTAAATACCGACCCATACCGAATCGGTATTTAAGAGTCGGTATATTTGAAGGAGGCAGATGTAGGTAAAAAATCGGCCGTTACTGACCGGTATTTGGCTACCTACATCAGGCCCTTGTTGCTTAGTAGGTACAAACTTTTATAATTAGGCCCAGGAGCACACTACCTGGCGTTTTCCAGGGGGGGCTCACAAGGTAGAGACCAGTTTTGTTGCGGGGGATTGGGGCAATCCGGCCACATTTCCTGCCTGCAGCACTTGGTGCTTTAAAAAAAAAATGTTGCAAATGATTTCAAAGTGATTCAAAATGATTTGTGTTTGCATTTTGGGTTGTTCCTGTCTCCTGCAGAGTCACTCCAAGCAGTGCTGACCTTCATGGTTCTCGGAGGTGGACAGGGCTGAGGAGTCCGCTGTTGACTGGCTCAGAGAGTTGAGTACATGTTTAATAAAGTCTCTTCAAAATGCGAAAAAGTGTGCTTATTTATAATGTGGTCTTTGCGACACATTCAAATTATAACATCGGATTGAGTGGCAATGTTAGAAGTGATAGATTCTAATCATGAACTTAGAAACATTTATGCTTCTATCAAGGCGGCTCTGACTATGAAGCTATTGGTGAACCAAGAGGAAAGTCACCTGTATTTTGCCCCTATATGTAGCCTAGGTTAATAAGATGGACATAGCAACAATATAGTATTTTTTTATACAGTGCCCATCCCAAAGTGATGTAGTTCAAGGTGCTTTTGTGTAATGATAGGCAAAGAAGGCACTGTGAAGTAATTGCCGAGGATCCCCCAATGTTGTCAAGTGCAATCCAGGATTGATGTAATGTTTCCTGGTTTCATGTTGTGCAATTCAAACAATTCCTGGTTATCTCATACTCTCCTATTTTAGATCAAAGCTTAATGTTTTGTGTTTAATAATTTGAGGTGTTAAATCAGTGCACTGCGCTAAATACATCCAAGCTCTGAATGTTTCATAAGGATCGGTGGAAGTAGTGTTTGGGTAGGGTGACATTTTAATGCAGAAGATAAAATGAAAACCACAGCCATTTGCTCCACAAAGACACAAGTTGATATTCATTGTCATTTATTCCTGAAATGCCCACCACGACCAAGATCTGCTTTTCTTGTTAATATTGGTCATCTGTTTGAGAATAAGGTCAATTTTGCTGATTTCACTGTTATTGGATGTTTATATTTCCATTTCGAAAACCTGAAGGTTAGCGACTCAGCTAGCTTGATTGACCTTATAATTAGACTTGAATTACATCAGTTGGTTACTCTCTCTTCTTATTCTGCAGGTCACACACTCGATGGCATCTTTTCTGACAATAGCACTCTTGTCTTCTCTGAGACATTGCCCTTACCTGGTCTGATTATGCAGCAGAATTGTTTCATCTTAATCCCATAGCCAAGCTGTCCAAGAAAGCTATTCCCAGCTCTGTTAAAACTTTTAGACCTTAGCACAAAATAGAGGCTGAACAGTTTGATCACAAACTGTTATCCTCTTTTCCTAAGGCCTCTATAATACTTGAAAAGGATATCTCAGAATACAATTCTTGCCTTAGTTTAGCCATCGATCAATTAGCCCCATGTAGCCCATCCCTTACAAAGAGGCTAACCCCCTCTCAACCTTGGTTTTCACAGAATCTTAGATACTTAAAGCAGCTCAGCAGACTTCAAGGGCCCGATTCACAGAACTAACTTAAGACAAAATCCTAAAGTTACTACCTTTTTGGTATTCACAGAAGGCACTTATTCATTTCGGTATTCGCAGAAGTTAGGAGTCTTAACTTTAGGACTCCTGAATGCCTTCTGTGAATACCGAAAGTCTTAAAGGCAGGATTTTTCTCAGTTTAGGAGTAGGAAAGTTAGGACTCCTAACTTTACTACTCTAAACTGAGAAAAATCCTAACTTTACTACTCCTAAACTGAGAAAAATCCTGACTTTAAGACTTTCGGTATTCACAGAAGGCATTTAGGAGTCCTAAAGTTAGGACTCCTAACTTCTGTGAATACCGAAATGAGTAAGTGCCTTCTGTGAAAACCAAAATGAGAATGTGCCTTATGTGAATACCAAAATGGTAGTAAATTTAGGATTTTGTCTTAAAGTTAGTTCTGTGAATTGGGCCCCAAGAGCGTAGTTGGGGACTCAACAACAATCCCACATAAACAACTCTTGATAAACAGTAAATCTCATTATATAAGGCCAAGATTATTGTGGAGAAATCTGATTACTTTTCACAAAAAATAATCTTAGCTAAAGACTCTAATAAAGAACGTTTTGCCACAATTAAAAAACTTGCCAATTTTAGCGATCAGGATACCAAAAAAAGCAGTTGGACCATTTCTGATAATATGGCATCTGCCTTCCTGGAGAAGGTGTTGTATATATTACATTCTCCAGTTGCAAGGGCCCAGCCCAAGCATCATCGCTGATGGCATATGTTCCAGCTTCTGGCAATGTTTCTTCTCAGATTCCCACAACATTACCATCAGCTCACCGTCTCTATCTTTCTTTTCGCTTTTGACGGTGAACCAAGCTCAGGATTTAATCCTCACATCCGTTCTGGCTCTCCATTGGACCCTTGTCCACCGGTGACCCTCCGGTTGGTCTCCGCCATCATAGCTGACTATCTTACCACGATTTTTTATTTTTATTTATTTATTTATTTCTTTTTATTTGGAAACCTCAGAAATAACACTTAAAACCAATACAGGCATGGGCCTACAACCATTCAGGCCGGTCGCAATTTAGGATCAAAAAACAATACAGAATAAAAGAACACAAGTCAGCATCGCTAGCGCCGAAATCATAGCAAATCGAAAGAACAGGAGTTACATGTAAGCGTGGCCACTAAATATCAGGATATGAGAGGCTTCCATTTTATAATATAGGAAGGAGGATCCGAGGACATACAGTCAAGCAAAGTCATAAAATAGGGTATTCGCCGTCTATACCAATGTGAAAAGAGAGTTACCTGAAATTCGTGCAAATCAGAATACGTCAGTGTACAATAGCTACGCGCCAACCCTATGCCCCACCCATCAGGGTCAACAGATGTTATAAGACAAACGCAAGCGCATCTCGCCGAATTCCAACCCAAAAGGAACAAGACAGGACCCCCACACCCAAGCGAAATATTGAAAAGACATAGAAGAAATACGAGAAGAAAGAGAAAAAGAAGGGCCATAGAAACAAAAAAGGAACGAAAACAAATCCCATCCCCCACCCTGCATACCAGCACAAGGCTACGGCCCACCCCCCCCTATAGGCATGCCTGTCGCCCCAAGCACTAAAACCCCGTTACGAGAAAATGGAGGAGGACCCCTGCACCCGCCCCCTGTCCCCCCCCCCACCGCCTCCCAGAAGAGAGTGTAAGCTCCCCAAGAGGGGAGGTAGCAATCATCAGGTGTCCATTACACCCCCCCCCACAATCACAATAGCGAGCCAAGTTCTGCGTCATCACCAAAGGCATCGAATCGGTAAAACAATCATGCGATGCTCATCCCTGACCAGTCCGAGTAAAAGTAGACGAACACTCCGACCCAGCAGTTCCATAGACAGGCAATCCCGGTGACCAAATTTGCTTCTCACGAGCCAGCCAGGCGCTCAGCAAAGGCAGCTGTACAGTAGCAAATCCCCTTCGCCAATAGTCACTGTCCGATAGTGAAAGGGCCCGGCGATACTGTTTGATGGCGAGTACATATGTCGGAAATCCAGAAGGAAAGTCGGTCGCGCAAAGCAAGCCGGCAGGCTCACTGTAGTTGAAATCCAGGATCTCACGCCCCAAGGAATCCACGGTGGCAAACGACTGAGCAGTAACAGGCCATCGTATTCCCATCAGCGCTCCTAGGTCCCATGTCAGGAACAATAGACGCCAGTGAGTCATGGAGGGCCAACAATATACAGTTCAGGGAGGAATGAAAGTCATTAACAGCCAAAAGGACATCTCTCAGTGTGTACTCCCTTTCTCCACTGTCAGCGGTGGCAACGCTCCTCGCCCCCGGGAACCCCCCAGGCAGGATAGTAAACATCGTAGCAGGCGTCCGGAGTCTCATTATCACCCAGTAGAACGTGTTGGGGCCGGAGCGGAGTGAAGTAGGACCCTCATAAGTGGAGCTTCACCAGCCTCTCACCCACCGGGGAAGAGCCATAATCCAGCGCCTACCGCGACCGGCAGGCGATCTCACTGAGGGCCATATCACCCTGGGCAGCACAGCACAAGATTCAATGTGGGCGGCTGAAATAACATCTGGTCTCGGGAGCTCTGACGCAGAGAAAGTCAGCCAGAAGCGTGCCAAGTGATCCCAAGCACTAGCATCGCACTCCGCTGGCGTCCGTCAACAAAGCCACAAACAGCGACCTCCGCGGGGGTCAACCGGTCCTTTACGCTGGCCGCATCCGCTGTTGATCGATTCCACCCCGGCCACGTCACAGCTCAAGGTCCGGGCTCACGACTGGCGCAGGCCGCTTTGTTCGCGGCGACGCTACGCAGCCATCCGAGGTGATCGCGAACCCGGAGTTGCACGGGAGGGCATCGCGCTACCTCCGCCGTGCGGGGGTATGGTGCAGACTCAGGATAAATTACAGGATGCTAGGGAGGGAGAGGGCGAGCGGCGGAGCTGGGCTTCTAAGCTGCTATTTTGGATGCTGTCTTGGCTCCTCCTCCACCACGATTTTTAATGAAATGTTTCAGCAAGAATACTTTCCAACAAATTCGAAGGTTTGAGGAAAATTATATTTTGCCTTGTTCTATGTCCCTACGTGTTCCCCATCCTATGTTATATGTGCATGATTAATATGCATATGTATCCCCCTATGATCGATTAAAGACGCAATTATAGTTGTGTCCAACTCTAGTATGCCAGTTTCCAGTTCTCGTGAAAGCAACGAGTACTAGGCCTATGTTACCACGATTTACAGTGTACACGTTAATTCATTGAATTGTCCCCGTTTCTAGGCCTCAAAAGGGCCCGGACGCCAGATTCAAGCTCCAGTCTTCTGAACCCGCTCCGAGGAGCGATACAGCCCCCACCTGCATTCCTGACCCTTCACTTACTTCCGCGCAGCGCGGTGCCCAGCTCTGCCTGCCTGTATGCCAAGAGTATGTTATGCTTCTAGTTATCAGTTCAGCTCCTCGTCTTTGCATTCCTTAGCTACTGAACCGTATAAACAGCTTCAGCTATGGTCTAGTCTTTCTGTCTCCATGTAAGAGAAATACTGTATTAATACTCATAGAATATTCCTAGCACACGCATTACACGAAGAATAAATGCATGCACCAGCCTTAGAGTCAAGTAGCCTCTGCCCTGATAGCTTTTAGTTTCTATCAACATGTACTCCAAACACAAGATACCAGATATGCCATAGGTACATGTCGTCCTGACACCGTAGACTTTAGTCTCCTCTTCTAGTGCAGAAGTCATAGCCCCCAGTTCTTCCTAGTCACACGTCATAGCCCGTTTGCGCGCACCACTAGGTTAAAGGTCCCAGCTGCTCAGGTAGCCCCCTCCATGTTTCCGCCTATCTTATGACACTTCTGTGACGTCTACATCACATGTCCATGTATACGCCTTGAACACGCCTACTGTATTGAATGTAATTGTAATGTATATATACCTTGTACTGTTACTTAGACGTTGCAGCTGCCATCCATTCTATTTCCGTGCAGGCTATCCCGTTCCTGTCCCTTCCCTTATGCCTGATTAAAGCCTGTTAGACTCAGATACCTCGAATCCTGTCTCTTATTTATTGAGCTATCTGTTTTATTCAATGTATTCAAAAATAGTACCGGTAATTAATTATTTATTTACCACAGGTTGCTTAAATTTAACCAAATTAATCAAATTGATTATGGCAATTCCTTGTATGTTAATCTTCAGAAACGTTTACTTAATAAGCTGCAGATCCTGCAGAAACAATACTGCTGCACAGCGGCAGCCTGTACAGGTAAGAGCGGTGGGACAGTGGGGCCGGGTGAGGAGGGATTTCGACAGACGATGACCAGGGCAAATGAATCATTTATTTAATTGTCCCTGGTCATCGTCCATCGAAATCCCCCCTCACCCGGCCCCACCGCCCCACTGATCTTACCTGTATGGCTGACGGCTGCTGCTTGGAATACCAAGTATCAGTCTGCATCTAAAGCATTGGACCATTTTCACTGGTTGCCACTTCACAAGTGTATAGACTCCAAAGCTTTGTGTATTGCTTACAAGGCTGTGCATAATGTAGGACCAGACTATTTAAAAAGGAAATTCATTAGGAATGTTCCTCCTCAGTCATTTTGTTCCTCATTAGCTTTCAATCTGATCGACCCCAAAGTCAAAAGAGCCTGTTTGAGCAGTAGAGGCTTTATTTATGGGACAACCAGACATTGGAATGCATTGCCATTCCACTTAAAAAATATGTCCCTCCTTGCAATCCTTCAGAAAAAACTTTAACACCTGTCTGCTTAATTTGTACACTCTTATCTAGGCTCCTATCTTCTTCATTCTTCTGTTGCTAGACCAGCACCAAGACACCTATGGGCAATCAAGCGCTTTATAAAATTTATTTTGATTTCATTTCAATTTGCCCACCTCCTCCTCACCATCTAACTATTCATTAATTAAACCATGCAGCCCGTCTTCACAGTTCATCTACCCCTTCAATTACAGGACAAGGTTCTCTAATGAAAGATGTGTTGTAAAACACACCATGTTTGCCCGTTTATCAAACATTTCTTGGGGGGACCTCCTCTGCCCCCAAATCCCCTTTTCAGTGCGTAAGCTCACACACTGTGCTCTCATGATACATAAAGTATGTGGGCTGGCTTGACAAAATTTGCCTGGACTGCTTTTGATTTTGAGTCCGGCAAAGAAGCGGTCCAATTTCAATGCAAGTTTTTGTGACTTACTAATGAACAAAAGTGTAATGTTCTAAAGGGTCTGGTTGCCTGAAGCAGGCCTAGCAACACTGTTTAATAACAAAACATAAGATGAAGGACTGTCATTCATGAAAACGGAAAGTATTTGTTTGGGTCCTATGGTTGCATTGCAGCCTGGCTATAAGGATTAGGAAGTTTGGGGGGAGTTCATTCAGCCACCACTTTGTCTTCCCTGTTCAGTGAATGTTGGTGACCACAAATATTTCAAATGTTTGGGAAAAAGAAAAAAGGATAAATGATTGAAATCTTGTACTTGTGGAGTCATCTTCATTTTACCCAGCCCTCAAGAAGGTACAAAGTGTGGCCAATACCAGGTCCCCCCGCCCCAGGCCCTTGGCTGTTGTTTTGTTACTTTTTTGTACTTGGAAAAATGTTATGGAGATTTGGAGGTGCCTGAACTTTGTGATTTGCATTATTAAGGTGCACAGTGAGAAGTGTAATGGCTACATTTCCACTCAATCTTAATGAAAATGTGTTGAACTCCCTAATATTTTTTGCCTTCATTTTAGAAGTTGTTCATTTAAACAAATGCGCTTTGAAAAGATTAGGCGGCGTCTGTGATTTCATGTGCTGTTTCATCCAGTTTCACAAACAATTATCTCACCTAAGGACTCTAATAAAGAACGTTTTGCCACAATTAAAAAACTTGCCAATTTTAGCGATCAGGATACCAAAAAAAGCAGTTGGACCATACCTGATAATATGGCATCTGCCTTCCAGGAGAAGGTGTTGTATATATTACATTCTCCAGTGGCAAGGGCCCAGCCCACGCATCATCGCCGATGGCATATGTTCCAGCTTCTGGCAATGTTTCTTCTCAGATTCCCACAACATTACCATCACCTCACCATCCCTTTCTTTCTTTTCCCTTTTGACGGTGAACCAAGCTCAGGATTTAATCCTCACATCCGTTCTGGCTCTCCATTGTACCCTTGTCCACCGGTGACCCTCCGGTTGGTCTCCGCCATCATAGCTGACTATCTTACCACGATTTTTAATGAAATGTTTCAGCAAGAATACTTTCCAACAAATTCGAAGGTTGCTTAAATTTAACCTTTATTAAAAAATGTGCACATTAATCAATTGGTCCCGAGTAATTATCGTCCCATCACGCTTCTTGTTTTCCCGTCGAAGATCGCGGAAAAGGCTATTAACAGGGAATTGACTTACTTCTTGGAATCCAGTAAACTGTTGGATTATTCTCAATTTGGTTTTCATGGCCAGCATAGCACTGAGTCTGTTCTGATTACTGCTTTGAAGGAATTGAGAGCAATTTTGGACAACGGAAACGCTTCAGCGCTGAATTTACTGGATCTTTCAGCCCCTTTTGACACGGAAAATCACATGGTTTTGATTGACCGTGTCAAAACCTTGGGCATAAGTGGTACTGCCTTGGCATTGCTCACATTCTTTCTTTCAGAGAGAGAACAATTTGTTACAACTGACAGATGTTAAATGTTAGCTCATTCTCTCTTCTCTGCGGGGTATACCAGGGTTCATCTTTGAGCTCTACCCTTTTTAACTTATACGTTACTCCTTTAGCTACCTTACTAAATAAATTATTTTTTTCTGTTGCCTGCAATGCAGTTAATACCCAAATTGGTGTTTCAGTATCTGGCTAATTGAATGAATCACCGCAAATGTTCTTAGTTGTATGCAACATGTTATTATTTGGTTGCAAAATATTTACCTAGAACTAAATTCTGACAAAACTGAAGTTTCATTGTTAAGCAACTGAGCTAGGCGATATTCTTTTCCCAACATCAAAAGTGAAAAATGTGGAACTTGTCTTTGACAACCACCTCTCATTTGACAAGGAGGTGAATACAGTTAGCCTCCCTGCTTTTCTTACTTAAACTTTTTTGAGAAAGATCTTTACTTTTATTCCAAAAGAACAGAGAAAACTAGTTGTAACCTTTCTTGTCCTCTCTAAAATTGATTATGGCAATTCCTTGTATGTTAATCTTCAGAAACGTTTACTTAATAAGCTGCAGATCCTGCAGCAAGAATACTGCTTCCCAGCGGCAGCCTGTACAGGTAAGAGCGGTGGGACAGTGGGGCCTGGTGAGGAGGGATTTCGAGGGACGATGACCAGGGCAAATTAATGATTTATATAATTGTCCCTAGTCATCATCTATCGAAATCCCCCCTCACCCGGCCCCACCGCCCCACAGATCTTACCTGTAAGGCTCACGGCTGCTGCTTGGAATACCAAGTATCAGTCTGCGTCTAAGGCATTGGACCATTTTCACTGGTTGCCAGTTCACTAGTGTATAGACTTCAAAGCTTTGTGTATTGCTTACAAGGCTGTTCATAATGTAGGACCAGGCTATTTAAAAAAGAAATTCATTAGGAATGTTCCTCCTCAGTCATTTTGTTCCTCATTAGCTTTCAATCTGATTGACCCCAAAGTCAAAAGAGCCTGTTTGAGTGAAAGAGGCTTTATTTATGACATCCCGGCCTCCCAACTGCTCTGCGATTCTCTGGCAAAGGCTTTTGAGGACAAGATCACTTCCATCTTGAGCAATCTTGGCACTCCGGTCACCTCTGCTCCCCAAGCTATGTCTAACTCTGCATCGGGGACTACCCTTAAGATCTTGGAGTTGGATGCTAGGCAAGCCCGGCTGAACAGCTTCCCCCTCCCGTCCTTTGAGGATTTTTGTTCCGTGGCAGACGGGATTACATCGGGCTCTCCCCTCGACCCGTTGCCATATAAATATTGGAAACTGTTCCATGAGGAGCTTTACCCCCCTCTTCATGCCATCTGCTGTCAGTCCTTTAGTACTGCTCGGGTTCCGGACTGTTTGAAGCTGGCCGTGGTATCACCGCTTCTGAAAAAGGACACACTGGATCCTACTTGCTTAGCAAACTATAGGCCTATCTCACTGCTTCCTTTCCCAATCAAGATCTTGGAGAAATTGGTGACAAAACATCTGTCCAACTTTTTAGAAACTAACATCTGCTTGGACGAGGCTCAGTTTGGTTTCAGGCCAGCCCACGGCACTGAGTCCGCATTGGTGACCGCCTTGGATGACCTTCGTTCGCGTGTTGACCTTGGTCGAGCAGCCATTTTAGTGCTGCTCGACGTGTCGGCCGTGTTCGATACGGTCAGCCATGCCATCCTGATCAGGAGACTAGAGGAGATTGGGGTAGCTGGCCTGGCCCTGGACTGGTTGGTCTCTTACCTTGGTAATAGACACCAGGTGGTAGCCTTGCCGCCCTACTGGTCGGACATCAGGAAAGTGGGGCAGGGCGTACCTCAAGGGTCGGCCATTAGCCCTATTCTATTCAATCTATACCTCCATCCCCTGGTCAGCTTAATCAAGTCCTTTGGCATTGCGGTCATCAATTATGCTGATGACACGCAACTTATCTTCTCGTTTGAGGGTAGAGATGCCGTGTCACAGGAGGCTTATCAGCGCTGTATGACAGCTACCGCAGAATGGCTGAGTCTGAATTCGTTGCAATTTAACAGCTCAAAAACTGAGGTACTGTACTGCTCATCGGACTGCATCCCTCGGCCTTTGCCACCGGATTTTTGGCCTGCCTCCTTCCAGGGCACGGGGGCAGCGGCGGTGTCAACTCGGAACTTGGGGGTGTTGTTCGAATCTAATCTATAGCTAGACGCGTTTGTCAATAAAACCGTGGCAACGTGCATGTTGCTGCTCCGAACATTGCGGAAGATTCTCTCTTTCCTCCCGGCCCATGCCCGCCCAGAGGTAGTGCGTAGTATCATCTTAAGCAGGCTTGATTACTGCAACGCGCTACTTCTGGGCGCGCCAGCCACCCTAGTGGGTAAACTGCAGCGAGTGCAGAATATGGCTGCTAAGTTGGCTCTTTCCAGACGGCGTCTTGATTCCTCTTCTTTGGCGCTCATGGATCTCCACTGGCTGCCAATTGCGCAGCGCATTGATTTTAAAGCACTATGTCTTGTTTTTAGGGCCCTCCATGGCCAGGGGCCGTCCTCGGTGCAGACAATGTTTTCCTGGTATATTCCCACTAGACCCCTTCGTTCCTCATCAGCCTGCCTGATGGTAATCCCTAAAATTATGAGGATTCCGATGGGCGGATGCTCCTTCAGGTTCGCTGCAGCTAAGCTGTGGAATGCTCTACCCTTGTCCTTGAGAAGTAAGTAGGATCTTTCCTCCTTTAAAAAGGGATTAAAAACACACCTTTTCCCCAGGATAGCGTAAAGTTTAAGGCAGCATAAATTTGCGTATGGCTGATCAAGTCAAGCGCCAGGATACCCTTTGGGTGACAGTTTTTGCGCTATACAAATATGCCATACAATACAATACAATACAATTTATGGGACAACCAGACATTGGAATGCATTGCCATTCCAGTTAAAAATATGTCCCTCCTTGCCATCCTTCAAAAATAACTTTAACACCTGTCTGCTTAATTTGTAGACTTTAATCTAGGCTGCTATCTTCTTCATTCTTCTGTTGCTAGACCAGCACCAAGACACCTATGGGCAATCAAGCGCTTTATAACATTTATTTTGATTTCATTTCAATTTGCCCCCCTCCTCCTCACCATCTAACTATTCATTAATTAAGCCATGCAGCCCCGTCTTCACACTTCATTTACCCCTTTAATTACATGACAAGGTTTTCTAATGAATGATGTGTTGTAAAACACACCATGTTTGCACTTTTATCAAACATTTGTTGGGGGGGACCTCCTCTGCCCCCAAATCCACCTTTCAGTGCGTAAGCTCACACACTATGCTCTCATGCTACATAAAGGGGGAACATCCTTTACGACGCGGATGTTACCCCGCGCTACCATTACGTCGCGTCTCTTACAACGCAAGTCGTAACCACGACTTGCGCTGGAGGGCGCTCAAGGACAAGGAATAGTTAATTTACTATTCCAACACCTTCCCTACTATCCACGGGGACTGGTGTAGGAATAGTAAATTAAACTATTCTTAAGTCCGCACCCTACAGTGCAAGTCGTGGTAACAACTTGCGTTGTAAAACACGCGTTGTAACGGTACGCGTGGTAATAGCCCGCGTCGTACCGTCATACATCCTACATAAAGTATGTGGGCTGGCTTGACAAAATTTGCTAGGACTGCTTTTGATTCCAAGTCTGGCAAAGAAGCGGTCAAATGTCAATGCAAGTTTTTGTGACTTACTAATGAACAACTGAGTAATGTTCTAAAGGGCGAGGTTGCCTGAAGCAGGCCTAGCAACACTGTTTAATAAGAAAACATAAGATGAAGAACTGTCATTCATGAAAACGGAAAGTGTTTGTTTGGTTCGTATTGTTGCATTGCAGCCTGGCTATAAGGATTAGGAAGTTTGGGGGGAGTTCATTCAGCCACCACTTTGTCTTCTCTGTTCAGTGAATGTTGGTGACCACAAATATTTCAAGTTTTTGGGAAAAATAAAAAAGGATAAATGATTGAAATCTTGTATGTGTGGAGTCATCTATATTTTACCCAGCCCTCAAGGGGGTACAAAGTGTGGCCAATACCAGCCCCCCCCACCCCAGGCCCTTGGCTGTTGTGTTGTTATTTGTTTGTGCTTGGAAAAATGTTATGGAGATTTGGGGGTGCCTGAACTGTGTGGTGTGCATTATTGAGGTCCTCAGTGAGAAGTGTAACTGGCTAAATTCCCACTCAATCTTAATGAAAATGTGTTGAACTCCTTAATATTTTTTGCCTCCATTTTAAAAGTTGTTCATTTAAACAAATTTGCTTTGAAAAGATTAGGTGGTGTCTGTGATTTCACGTGCTGTTTCATTCAGTTTCTCACCTCACCATCTCACCGTTCATCGATGTGCTACACTGTGATGTCTAAGTTCCAGGTATTACAAAAAAAATGCAAAGGGCTAAGCCTAGTGGGGCATACAGGTCAATAGTTTTACCTTGTCAGTCCAATGCACATCCAAATCTCTCAGTAGGGCAAGGTAAAACGATATTTTATACATTGTCACTGCAGGGACAAACTAATCTATGTGTCAGCCATGGCTCAATTTTGCACATTTTTACCAACACCCTGCAACACTGCTTACATGTGATTTAGTTATTGTAAAAAACTGTTTACTTTGACAGGAGTTTTCTGCAACTTTGCTGACAGCAGATCAGGGCTGCAAAGGGAGGACTGAAGGCACACATTTACAAATACTCACAGGGCAGTGTAATTCCACTCTGCCTCATTTAGAATGACATGGATACACTTCCAGCACCATATTACAAAAGCCTTACTTAAAAATTATATATCCAATTGAGGTTGATAAACTTTCACTATGTATAGGGGTCAGACTCCATGTACTAGGACCTGTGTATTCGTTTGCTAGCTCCAAGAATCAATTCCTGTTGAACTCTTTGCAGGGTCACCCCCAAACATTTGGCCCCAAACCTCCTCTTTTCTGAACCTGTTTTTGTTGACTGTTACCCAGTGCTAAAGTGCTTATACCCTCTTCCTAAAACATGGTAGCATTGGCCTACACTTGATTTGCGCATTTAGAATACTTATATGTCCCCAGTACATTGGCAATGCATGTAACTAGGGCTTTAAATTAAATGTTACTAGTGTGCCTGTAGCACTTATTATGTCAGCCACTTAAGTAGCCTTTTGTGCAGTTTTAAACTGGGAGTTCGACATGGCAAAATAACAATTTTTGCTAAGCCAAAACCTTCCTTCTTAATATATATAAGTCACTTCTAAGGTAGGCACCTAACAGCCCATAGGACAGGGTGCATTGTTTTTAAACTTTGGACATGTATCTTTAAGTTTTACACGTTCTGGCAGTGAAAAACCCTTAAATGTGTATGTCATTTCTGCAAGGCTTTCCTCTCCCATAGTGTATCACTGTGTTACCTTATTACATTTAATATGTGCTAACATTTGATTGGGAACGGGTAGAAAAGTCATGCTTGGGTCTCAAATGTAATTTAAAAAACTTCATAATGGTAAAGTTGGAGTTTAAGTCTTAAAAAGCCTGTTTTAGAAAGTTGTCATTTTCTTGTCCTAACCATTTGGTGCCTGCATTCTGTGTCTTGGGTCACATGACTGGCAGTAGCAGGCAGTTGGCCTTTTTGTATCCCTTACAGACAGTGAGACAAAGGGGATAAGGTGTTGTGTTGGCAGGAATGGCCATCCTGCCAGAATGGGAACGGCGGTGCTGTTCCTTGCTCCACTTACTTTTGAAAGGGGCATCCTTATGCATACACACAAAGAACTTAACACCAGCCTATTGTCTCCCCAGGCCACTTGGAGCCTCAGCAGGGGAAAAACGGAAATTCACAGAACCAGATGTGTGGATGGGAGTCTTGAGGTTCCTTCAACTTCAAAGGCTGGCACCAGGAATAAATATTGTATCTACCAGGCCTACCTTTCAGTACATTCCTTGACGTGTGGAAGACACGAGAAGGATTGCCTTGTGCACAGAGCACTGCCCTGCCGCTTGAGGCCTGCCTTGTTTCTCAGAGGAATGCCCTACTGCTACCTCAGAAATGCCCTGCTAAGGGGTGAAGCTTAAGGGAGGTGTTTGGTGTGTACCACCCATAAAAATACTTTCTTGGCCTGAGAGTTGGGTCTGCGGACCCTGAGTCAGATCTCCTATGCTTTTGTTGGTTTTTCTCTCTGACCTTATTAGAATAAAAGATCTTAACTTGTGACTTTTTTAAATAATGTATCCCAACCTTAGTCATCTCCTCCCTCCACCCTTCAGCATACAGTTTTTTAGTTGGGAAATTGCAAATCACACCCTTCGTCTCACTGTCTAAGCTATGTGCCTTGCCTGCTGCCTGGGGCCTGCCTTGTTCTTCAGAAGACTGTTGTTCTGCTTGAGACCGGCCTTGCTACTTCAAAGAGAGAGGACCATCTCCTTGTTCCTGGGCTACTTGAGTGACTCCAAGGGTCATCTGTCCAACCTCCTTTTCTGAACTACAGGAAAACAACAAGCTGCAGATGCCTCACTGCAACTGTTCAGCTGACCTGCTGCATCTGGACTTTCAAAATGGACCCACCTGAGACCTGCTGGCCTCTGCTCAAGTGAGTTCCTGATGTCCAAGAGGTGCCTCTCCCAGTCCTGGACCATTGGCTGGCATCGGAGAGAGCTCCTACTTGACTAACTGAAGGTTCCATCAAATCCAGCACAAAGCATTGTGAAGCCTTGCAAAGCCTTGCCACACAGCTACGAGTTTCATCAGAACCAACCCTGAGGGATTTAAAGCTTAATTGAATCTCGCTGCACAGCTGTAAACACTATCAGAACCAATAAGTCCTGAGATGCGTGGTATTTATTTTAGGGATTTTGGCGCCACTTGGTGGATTTGCACAAATTGTTAATACAGAAAATATATCAACGGTGCTAAAAGGTGTGAAGAACCAATAAACTCCACAAAACAAAGCATAAGCTTTATACAAATCTGTTTCACTCCCAAGCACACGTTACGTGTAGAGAAGGTTTCCCCGTTCACATAAAGACACAATAATTTCAAAACAAAGTATAGACAATTTCTTTTGGGCCTTTCTTTTCAGGCTTTTATTCTTTTGATTTCTTTAGAATTAAAGAGCACGGCATCCCATACTTTGTCAGGGAGTCCACCGAGTACGATAAAAGGTTGTCTATCGTACTCGAACACTACGTGACTGGCAAAGGATACTTGGATCTAGAGGTTTTATTAGGAATAACACGATATTACTTGGAACCCCAATGTGGGTTGGAAATATCACCACATTTAAAATCTCCAGACTTTGAAAGATATAGCCTTGATGAAGTCGCGGGATCACGCCTCAAATGCGACAAAACACGTGTTGGCTGTGGCTGAAATCAAAAGAATAAAAGCGTGAAAAGAAAGGACCAAAATAAATTGTCTATACTTTGTTTTGAAATTATTGTGTCTTTATGCATCAGAACCAATGCCAACTCTCGCCACCGAGCCTCATTGGAACCAATGATGCGAAGTCTCACAAAGCAACACTGTGCAGACACGCACCAAGCACATATGGTTCAGCTCTCAACAGGCCAAACTTGGCCCTGTGGTCGTTCTGCGCTACATTGTGGTTGGCCTGAACTTGTGACTTTGTCCTGGTCTAGCATCAACAGATACTCACAGTTGGAACTCTGTGCCTTTTGGCTCTACTTTCATCTAAACCTTTAAAATTAAATATCTCCATTTGTATTAACTGCCTTTTTGTCATTTTGGTCCCATTTTATTTCTTACATTTTACTCTGTTTTTTAAAGAGGTGTAGGATATCCCTTGTATAGTGTTTATCACATTATTACTGTTTATGTGCTGCACAAATACTTTACTCAGTGCCTCTAAGTAAAGCATGACTGTTTTTGTGTCAAGGTACCTGAGGGTTAAGCATAGGTTCATTCAGTGACGTTTGTGGTTCATCCTGACAAGGATTGTGGCTGTTGATTGAGAAGGATTTCATCCCCTCACCCCCAATTAATAAGCCGATCTCTTACAATTCCATAAACACAAAAAGAAAAATCTGGAAGACCGCAGAAAAAAGAAACTTCCTTGCATCTAACATGCAATGGGGCAGATTTACAAGCCCCGTAAATTACATTTGCGCCGCTGTTGCGTCACATTTGTGACGCAACGGCAGCGGCACCCAAATCTACTTGGAAACCTCCTCCTTTAACGACATCTGAAGACTCAACAATACTCTCAGAGAAGTCCAAGAATGGCTAGCAACGAACCACCGCAAACTCAATCAGGGAAATACAGAGATCCTCCTCATCTCCAACAAGGAAGAAAGCCCGCAAATAGTTGAATGGTTGAAAGCTATTGATGCCCTCAATGGAAATCTCACCCTAGCAACCTCGGTCAAATCACTGGGAATCACCCTTGATCACAAACTATCCATGACCAATCACATCAAGCACTCCGCCAAGAGCGCCTTCCTCAATCTGAAACTCCTCAACAAAATCAAACCTCAACATCCCTCCTACCGACCTCAAACTAGCCACCCAATCTCTGGTGTTGTCCAGACTGGACTATGGGAACAGAGTCCTCTCCGGTACAGCTATCCCCACTCAAAACCACCCCCAATGCAGCAGCCAGAATGGTCACCGGAATCAGAAATTTGATCATATATCTCCCGCACTCAGAGATCTATAATGGCTCCCAGTGGAAATGCGGGCCAGCTTCAGAACTGCCTGCCTCACACACAAAGCCCTACACACAGGGAATCCAGAATACCTAGCCTCCAAACTAAAGCAAGCCAGGCAATCAAGAAGCCTCAGGAGTTCCAACTCCTTCCTACTCATTCCCCTGAAAACGCGTAAACAAAAGACTGCAGCCCGCTCTTTTGCAGGAAACACTCAGAGAATCTGGAACGCCATCCCAGTCGACATCCGAACCACACCCTCTTTTCTAACATTCAAAAGCCTCCTAAAAGCCCTGTACCTCAACTGCGCCTTCCCGAACGCAATTACGTGCCTCACACGCCTCCACCAGGCAGTCACCTGACATCGCGCCCCCACCGGGCAGCCATCAGACATCGCACAACCACTTCCTACCTACCTCATGCCCTCTCCCCGAACTCTCAGCCCCTGGGTCGGCACCTCTAAGAGAAATTTACAGCATAAGACTTGCTTTCCCTAGGCTTTGAGACTACCTCTTGACCCATCTACCTCATGGCTACTCCTCGGATCCCTCGACCTCTCTACCTCAACGACACACCTCTGACGCTCAGAAGAACTGTAAAGTTTGAACTCTTCTGTATTTGGCTACCTTGCCACTGTCCTGTATTTTTTCTCCTCTTCATCATGTTGTAAAGTGCTCCGATACCCTCAGGTCTGACTAGCGCTATAGAAAACCTCTAAATAAAAAAAAAACAGTAAAATGGTACTCAGAGATTACTCTCATGGCGAGGGGAGCATTACATTTTTTTTCCAAAAAGAAAATCCTGTTTTGGAATTTTCTTTTTGAAAATAAAAAAATAAAACTGTTTGGGGCAGGGCTGCGCCAGTTTGATACAGCCCTGCAACAAACAGCAATGTGCAGTGACAGGAACTGGCGTCATCATGGTTTCTATCAATGCATTATTTATTAATTTATAAAATTTTATATAGCACGAACAAGATCGGAGCGCTTTACAATAGGATGGGAGGAAGGACATAGATGCAAAATAGACCTCAAGTAGAAGTAGAAAACAGGAATGGTTGCATATTATGGGACAGTTGCACAAAAAAAAGAACCAAAGCAAATGATAGTCCAATGGAAGTAAGAACAATGTCTTCGAGCAGATGCGCCCAATTAGGGTAAGAATTTATTCATAAAGAATTTTTGGCTTCGAATTTGAACGCCTTCGTTGATGAGATTTGGCGTACTTCTGGTGGAAGAGAGTTCCATAGCTTTGGGGCAGCGCCGGAAAAGGCTGCGACAAGTTCTTTTTTCCTACAGCTGTGTGGTTTTAAGAGGAAAGTCTTGCTGCTTCTTGAGGCTCTTACACTACAAGAAAGCTCCAGTTTTTGCGCCAGGTAACTGGGAGTATTGAAGTGAAGGGCATTGTGCACCAGAACAACGATCTTTAACTGAATATGTGATTGATAAGGCAACCATTTGAGAGATTTTAGGACTGGGGATATGTGCTTGTTTCGCTTAGTGCCTGTAACCAGTCTAGCAGCTGTAATCAGTGATGCTCTTAGTGAAGCCAGGGAGTATTTGGGAAAGCCTCAGAGGGTCCGCTGCCGTAGTCCAGCCTAGGCAGGACAAGTGCTTGCACCACCTGCTTGAAATCGTTTTGTGGAAGGAAAGGTTTGATATTTCTGAATGTCCTCATCAAGTGGTTTGCTCCCTTGCATACCTTACTGATGTGATTTTTCATATTCAGGTGCTTATCCAAGGTGACTCCAAGCGATTTGGCTGAGTCTATGATGAGAGGAGTGCAGTTGAAGGCAGGAAGGTGATTCAACCAGAGGTAAAAATTGGTTTTGGAGGGTAGATGGCCAGGAATTCTGTTTTGGAGGTGTTGAGTAGAAGATGGTTCTCAGTTAACCAGTTTTGAGTAGACGTTAGGGTCGAGTTGAGAGAGACGATGTTTTCGGCGGAAGAGATTTTCAAATAGAGTTGCGTGTTGTCCACATACATATGGAACAGAGTGTTTGAGGAGTTTAAAGAGTTAGCTAATGGTTCAAAGAACAGGTTGAAGAGGATTGCAGATAGGGCAGATCCTTGGGGAACCCCCATGAGAACTGGAGAGGGCTGGGAGAGCTAGTGGTTTGCCTTGACTTTTTGAGATCTGTGGTGGAGGAAAGATGAGAACCATTGTAGCACCTGCCCAGAAAAAACCCATCCTATTTTTCAGAGTGGCGAGGAGGTTGTCCTGATTAACCGCGTCGAATGCGAAAGAAAGGTCAAGGAGGATCAGGAGGCAGGATTCATTTTGGTCAAGCATTTTTAACAAGTCATCCATGACATGAGTGAGTGCCGACTCGGTGCTGTGCTCCTTCCGAAAGCCTGATTGATGATGGTCAAGGAGTTGGAAATTCTCTATATGCGCTGTTGGGACTGTACGCATTTTTCTATGAGTTTTGCTAGGGTGGGGATGTTGGAGATAGGCCGGAAGTTATTGAGATCCGCTTTGTCAGCGTTAGCTTTTCTTAGTATAGGTGATACCTGAGCTGCTTTTAGGCTGTCGGGGATCGTACCTTATGAAAGCAAGGTGTTTACAATCAGTGTCCAGGAGGGGATGAGTACATTCTGTATATCTTTGAAGATGGCCGGGGGTAACAGGTCACTGAAGTGGTTGGATGGGTTGATATTCAGAAGGATCTTGTAGATGTCTTTTTCACTAAGTGGAGTAAAAGTGCACCATGACGCATTGTTCTTGGTGATCAGGCTGGTAGATCTGTGCTTTCCTGATAAGTCATGGGATGGTATGTCACCTGGAGGAAGACTATAGAGGCTTCTTAGAGGCGAGGTCAAATGAGATGAGTCTTGCTTTCTCCGTGAAGAAAGCAGCAAGTTTGTCGCAAAAGGGCGGGTTGCCACTAGGGTCAGAGTGGTTGAGACCTACTATTGATTGCTGTTTGACCAATTCGAAGAGTTTCTTGGAGCCATTTGCTGCTTGGTCCAGTTGTTGTCTGAAGTAGTCAGACTAAGTGCTCTTGATTTGTTTGTTGTAGAGACTCCTAGCTTTTCTAAGGAGTTTTAGTTGTTCGGAAGAGGGATTGGATCGCCGGGAACGTTCGAGTGCTCTAAGGTTGCAGCGTTCCGTGTTCAATTTGTCATTAAAGCAGGGTTTGGATATTTTCTTTTGAGGCTTTTTAGTTGGATTGGAGCAATGTCATCCATGATGTTAAAGATGGTCGAATTGTAGGAGTCGGTGAGTGACTGCACCTCAACCAGGTCGGCTTGGGAGGCGAGGGCCAAATTACAGTGGGCCGCTATTTCAACGGAGTCTATTGATCTGAGGTCCCTTTTCCATATCTTTAATTTCGTTGGTTGAGCCAACCTCATCAATATCTCCGTTGATATAAAAGAGGATGCAATGGTGGTCGAACCATTCACACGGGGTAATGGATTTCAAGGTGATGGTCTGCTCTTTGGAGATAATGAGGTCTAAAGTGTCTCCTTTAGTATGAGTTGGTTGGTTGCAGTGCTGAGTCATATCTTGATAATTTAAGGAAGACTTAAGGCAGGATACAGCGAGATCGTTGGGCTTAGACCAGTGAAGGTTAAAATCACTGAGGAAGATTTGGGCCATGGTTGAATCAACATTAGCAGAGATGATTTCCATTAGTTGCTCGATGGAGGGGATCTTGTCTCCCGGGGATGGTAAAAGGAGTGAAGTTTATAGACCGGTAGGTTCTTGCTTGGGATTCTGAGACAAAGGTATTCAGAGGAGGAAGGAGTAGAGGACTCTACTTGAGAGATCGAGAGTGTGTTTCTGTGAATACAAGCTAGGCCACTGCCCAACTTCCAGGTTCTGTCGAGCCTAATTATGTCATGAGTGGGTGGAACTAGGAGGTCTAAGATAGGAGTAGAAGAGGGGTTTAACCAAGTTTCAGTGAGGATGATAATGTCTAAGTCCTTGTGCTGGATGAGGTCGAAGATATCGGAGGCATGTTTACTTGCTGATCTTCAATTGAGTAATGCACATTTAAGACGTAATGGATTTGGGGAGGAAGGCGTCTGGGTAACTTTCACATGAGTGAGGGTGTCAATATTACTGCCTCTAAGAATGCGTGGAGGTTCTCTGTATGGGTTTGAATGGATGGTTTGTATTTGTCTTGGCGAGGTAATGTTGGGCTTTGACCAGGTACGTTAAGAGTTATGAGGGTCCTGGAACTTAATGGACGTCAGGTGGGTCACACCTCTTCTGGGCCAGGAGGGATTGTTAGGTAGGGGAATGGATTTCATGATGGAGGGGGCTAGAGGCTGGTTCCTGTGATCAATAGCGCTTGAGGAAGCGCTGGGCAAATTCGTAGATGTGAGGAGAGAGCTGATCATGAGAAAAAATCATTATATAGGGCTTTCAGGTCATGTAGCTCAGAGGTGAGAAGGTGCAACTGGAGAGATATGTCATCTAGGCGCGCTGCCAAGTCAGGGTGTTGGACTGGCAGGAAAGCGATTGGGGAAGGGGGGTCTTGGTGTAGGACTGTGGGTTCCGCAGTGGTGGTGAATGGAAGTTGATCATTTGGGACTGGCTGAGTTCCATGTCCTTTTACTTGTGAGGTTGGAGCATTAGCAAGGGGGGATGTGAATGATGAGCTGGGGGTTAGGTACAGACCAAGCCCGAGAGGGTGGTGAGGAACGAGCATGAATGAATGAGCATCTGCTTGACAGTCATTTATAAATTCGGCAGGTGATTCCTGTTCCATGGATACAGAGTATATTACTCCATTGCCCTGGTGGAATGACGGGTCGTCTGGCAAATTATAAATTAGGCCTTTAGTTTTCTTCAGATGACCGTGCATTAGTCTACAGACAGTGCATTCAGGCAATTACAGTCTGCATCTACTGGCGTTTCTACCTGTTCTTGCCATTTCGCGCTTGGCAATAATGACATTAACGCCTTACCCGCGGCGGTTTTTCCGCCGCGGTGCGGGCGTTCTATTGAGTTGGCCGACGGCAGCACTGGGGAGGGAGTGCTCCCGTCACGGAAGGGGTTAAATGGGATTAGTGGTCATGCTGGTTAGTTGATTGGATTAGCGAGCCAAAATCGAAGAACCTATACAATTATGAGCCTCATTATCAAAAGATCTATGCAATGCATGAACAAGCTTGAGAAGCAGACACAGGGAAGATAAGTTCCCCAAATGTTCCCTGTCTTTCTTGAGCTTAGCACAAACCACTAATGTGAAGCCTGGAGCATCATGAGGGGTGGTGTCAGTCCAACACAGTACATAATATCTTTGGCACCATCAGGCCCCATTAATGACCGAGTTGAGGAGCGCACATGGTAGGTTCCTGCAATATCAACCTGCAGTACTGACATTATGTGCATTCTTGATCCCTGTTAGCTGATCGTCAGTTTTCCTCCAGAGTGGGTGCAGTGTGGAACTGGAGTATTCCTATGAACATCTGTGTTTCATCCTAACATGTGTACTGCTAGAAGGCACATGCTGAATAGGCGCCACATTCCAGAGCGCCACACACTTACTCTGCTCCAACATCTTCTTGGATGCAAAAGAAAAGCCTATCTGTGGTGACCGGTCATTACTTGTTCAATGGTCACAAACACACATCTTCTACCAGTAGTACAGGATTGAAACTGCTCACTTCATTATGATGTCAACACAACATTGTTTTCCATTTTGATTAACTCCCTTGAAACAAGCTTGAATTTTCATTTTTTTGCTCTATTCCCACGCCCTCATGAAATATATGTATGTGTGTTTTGTTTAACCAGGGGTTCCTTTAACACTCCTACTATGTAAAAACAGTTTATTCACACCTTTTTTCGCATTCATTTTATTTTGTACATTTATTCATCAGCAGTTTTTTATTAGTAATTTTATATCACTATGATTAGAACCAGAGAGTAACAGAGTACTTTACACCAGCACAATGAAGCCGAAGCAGGGTCTAAGGAGTATAGATTCCTATTTTGAACCTTTCCTATTTTGAACCTATTTTGAACCATTCCTGTAGGAACTCCCTCCCCATCCGCCTACGGCTGACCCAGGTCCACCTCTCCTTCAGGAAACAACTCAAGACCTGGCTTTTCGAGCAGTAACGAACCCCTCCCCCCAGCGCCTTGAGACCCACTGGGTGAGTAGCGCGCTATACAAATTGTGCTGATTGATTGATTGATTGATCGAGGAGGGGACTTTATGCACTATATATCCCAGGATTAAATGAAGGATATAATTGGTAATATAAAGAATATTATAAGGCATTGTAAATGAATACATACTTGCCAACTTCTCAGCCAAGCCAAGGTGCATCAAGGAATGGTAGAGATTTACTTTGCTGACCTTATAGAAGACCACCCCCTTTATTGAGAGACCTCTGATAGGCAGGCAGACATCACTCTGTCTTCAGCAACAGTACTGTTACAGGCACAAAAAGTTTGCTGAGTGGCCATAATGTTTGTAGGAAACGGGGTTATTGTTCCAGTACTCTCTATTTTTTGCCTGGTATTTGATGCAAATTTGACTAAAGTGCACTGGGTTCCTGCTAAATAGGTTCCCAGTGCTAGTGTTCTTTTCCCAAAACAAAACAACTGGTCACTTGATTCCAAAGTGATCAGGTCTTTAGCACCCCAAGAACTCCCTAGTAAGAGCTGCAGCATATCTTGTGCCATTCTAAGGGACCCAGCACCAAACTCTCACAGACTGCCACTGCAGGCTGTGTGACAAGGTGCTCTAACCAGTGAAAGTACTAAATGACACACACTTGTGTGCTATGCCCCCTAAACACTGCATGAAATATTTGTAAATCACCCCCATAGCAGGCCTTAAAGCCCTAAGGTAGTGTGCTGAGTATTACATGTGAGGGCATACCTTCATGAGCAGATAGGCCCCTGTGTTGGTCAGTACTACTTCTGTCAGTACAAGTGACCAGGAAAGCCATTTTCAAACATGTGCAGAACACTGGTGAAAATGAGTTCCCCAGCTACATGATGGCCTCACTAAATTTAGGAATGCTTGGTATCAAGCATCTCATATGGACAGACCCACACTGCTGCCAGTGTTAGATTTTCCAATAGATGCAAACAGAGGACAGCTTACAGGTGGCCCCTGAAAACCTACCAGCCTTTGGTGGGCTCACTGACTGGTTACTGCCATCCTGTCACCACAAGACACTGTTCTGATCCCCTAGGGTGAAAGATTTTTGCTCTCAGAAGACCCAATACAAAAGCCTTTCCAGGAAGAGGGTGTCACACCACCTCCCACAGGACGACCTGCTGATTAGCCTTCCTAGGCCAGCAAGCTTCAAAAGGCTGCTGCCTTTGAAATAGGAATCTGGCTCCCCGTCACAAGAGAGAAAGCTAATACCCCCTGTCCAGAACCCCCTCTGGCACCTGGACAAGTGGAACAATTAGCTAATCAGGTAGACCTGCACCCTCAGGCTTGTACCACCCCTAAGGTGGGCTACACTGAAGTGGACACAACTTTTCAGAAGTAGCCATTATTGTGATGGCATACTTTGGAATTCTGGGATAGGGTTATGACCACTTCCAATAGAAAGTGATTATAAAGGGGGCATAGTGACCCTAGGTGTCAGGAGCCAATTGGCTACTACCTTAAACTCCCCTAAAACCTCTAAATCTTCATATTTAGGGGAGCCCCTTGCCCGAGAGATCAGATCCAGACAGCCTACAAAGAAGTAGGACACTTAAGAGCCGCGAAAGCAGAAGACTGAAGAAGAGTGACTGACTATGCAAAAGCCCTGACGACCTGTCTGCAGCTCCCTGTCAAAACTGCACCAAAGATGTCTTGTCCTGCAGCTGCTGTACCTGCAAAGCCTGGGAACACTGCCTACCTTCAGTAAAGACTCAAGAACTGCAGTGGAGCAGCAGCGCTGCTTTCCTGCATCCTGATGGCACCCGAAGAGACCTGAGAGGACTCCAAGTTTGCAAAAACCCGACACCGGCAGGCATCACTGCACATGTCGTTCCAAGGTTGAGTTGAAGAGGTCCAACGGTTCCAGCATAGTCCCCCAACCCTCCAGAGAAGAAGCCCCACTTGTGTTTGTCAGGAGGGGACCCCACAATGCCTGGTGGCAAAAACACAATGCCTAAGGACACCTCTGCACCCGTTGCCCCTGGCTCATGGAGAAGAGGATCAAAGGGGTCCCCACATCCCCTAGCAGCATTAAAGCTGGGCCCACTTGCTGGTTCAACCCAACTTGTTTCCCAGTCCGAGCCTGCAGCCTCTTTTAAACTTGACCAATTACCATAGGACAACACTGGGCACCCGATGAGGAATTGCACCTCTGCACCTGGACATCCCAGTGCAGACCAGCATGACTTCTTGGAGCTGCCTTGGACCAAGCCCTATACTTACCTTAAGTCCAGTAGGTTGGTCCCGTAAGTTGCTTAGCTAATTTCCCTTGAATGGAACATCTGAAGGATGGAATGAATCAAACCTGTAAAGCATGAGCTGATACCATTTAGGGAGTCTTGGCATGAAAAAGACCAGACACAAAACAGAACTAATGAAACTGGACTAACCATGTTTTTGAGGCGGTTTCTGAAGGACATGTCATTGTCAATGTTACAGAGCTTAGAGTGCAAAGAGTTGCAATGTTTGTCCATAAAGAAGGAAAAATTGCCCAATGTTAGATTCAAATAGCTTTAAAAATTGAGTGTTTAGCAACAGGTACCCATTTGAGAAGTTTGGGGGGATTAGAAATGGTGGCATACGGAGGGTTCAGAAGATAGATAAAATGGGCATCTGCTTTCTGAGTGATGTGAACACATTGGCATAGGTAAGTAGGATAGTCAAGGTAAGTAAGTTCTCATAGCTGGAATAGATTGAGAGTTTGGACAACAGTTTTCCTTAAAGACATTAAATGGAGAGAAATGCTTTTCTAAAGCACACAGAAATAGAAAAAAGCATTAGAAAACTAAAGGGCCAAATTGATTGCTGAAGGATAGAGAGGAATGAAAGAAAATGCCCACATTGTTGGCAGTGGTAACAGTACGGGCATGGGGCTAAATTCTGAGGACCACCGAAAAGATGAACAGCTGGTAGTCTGCGCGTCCATGATGAGAATCTGAGTTGTGTCACCTTTTAGCTAATGGCAGTTGTTGTTTCAACAGGTGACAGCCGTCCTACTTGGGCAGTACCTTTCTTGATTATGGATGATGTTATCTCTGATAGCAACAGTGAATTTAGTATTGTCTGCATTAGACTTGAGACTGAATCCAAACCAAAAGACCAAACCAAAGGAGCAAGATAATTAATACAGATGTAGAAGTGGGTATAACTGAAGGAAGAACCTTGAGGGACCTCACAAATGGTGGGGAAAGAGGAGGAGTGGAAGGGTGGGAGATGGACTTTTTGAGTTCTATTGGTGAGAAGATAGTGGAGCCAAGCCAAGGCTGGAAGCTGGAATTATGTAGCTTTGCATATGTGTTGTTTGTATGTCTTGCCCTCCATCATCTTAAAGGAGAGGAACATTTACACCAAATGCGTTCTGTAGTTCTGAGGGCCTGCCCTTCTACATTCTGCTCTTGGAGTACTAGTGTGGTGATATTTTGGTCTTACTCTTTTAAGCATTCAATGCAGAAGTTGTATTCATGATCTGTCCTGGGATTTGAGCATTGGTAATAGACTGTTGAATTCTTTGTTTGTGGGTATGCCATTTGAATAGAAAGCTATATTAGTAGCCTAGTTTCCCCAGTCAATAGTCTTAATGTCACTAACCCACTATTAGGGTCTTGATGGATGCTCTAATGGTTGGGTGTATATAGGCAGGATGGCAAAGGGGATAAGTAAATGGTTAGACAATTGGATTGACTTCTCAAATTAGATTATACATTCTTTGACAACAAGGAAGTATAGGGTTGAACGTGCAACATGTGAGGGATAATCATAGACTCACACACAGTTGTTATTTACTAAGGACGGGGCATGCAGTGACACTGATATTTCATTTGGATCTTCTCATTAGAGTTGAAGACATTTATACCTGATAAAGTAGAGTAATTTGTTATGAGATTAATGTTTTATCTACAAAAGATATGTTGTTACCCCGTGGGTTACAGATGTGATTAATTTTAGCAGGTTCTAAGTCGATGGACTGGACTTCGATTGAAAGACATTCAGTGAGATGAATTTGACATTTTATATCCTTGTTTTTAAAGGAATCTTTGTCAACAATTTCACCATCCCCAGGTTTTCCTAATCAATCCTGACGGATAAAAAAGTATCCTGTTGGAAAAAGAAGTTCTTGTATAGGCTGTAATGAATCATTCAGCTAAGTTTCTATGGTGAATTGTATATGCCGATTATTGAAGATGACCAGATCACCAATCTCACTGTAATGTGTCATGGCCAAAATGCAACTATGTAGCAGGCAGTTGAAGCAGGATTTATTATCTAGATTATGAAAGGGGTGGAGTTGTAACGTCTAATAGGTTATTGTGATTGATATCTTTTTTTTCTATCTGTTGTAGTACTTTTTACTCAGTGTGGAGAATGCATGAGTAACTGTGAGTTCAGAAGGTCTGCATCTTTGTCAGTCTCAAATCAAGGTCTTAACATAACTGTTTTTTTAGGGAGGTTGTGGATCGGCAAGTGTCAGGATCTTTTTTATATTGTGGCCTCAAGGGCCAGGAATGGGAGGATTTAACTTCAGCTTCACCATGGTCTTGAGAACATTTACAGTAGCAAAGTCATTTTAAATATATTTGCAACAGATTTTGCATTCTATAAAAAGTCTCCTATTTTGGCTTCTAGGGTGCTGAGTGTAGGACATTTGGCTGTTTTACAAATGTGCATGTCTAGTTGTGCCTGTTAGTCGCTGATGTCAAATGGTTTGAGGTTCTGTTTCTTTTTGTTAGGTGTTTCATCAGAATTTGAACATGTTCACTTGATATACTAATGAGGCCAGAGTTGCGGGAAACCCTATTGAGGAAGGGTATATTGAGTGAGAATGAGCTGGACCAGGAATAGATTTCTGTTGTAAGGGGTTGTTGGTGTGGAGTGGGAGGAGGAAGGATAGTGGCAGAGTATGGTAGTTTGAGTGCTGGGTTATTCTCTAAAGCGATCTTGGCAGGTGAACGATTGGTTTTCTGCTGGGGCTATTTATGAACAGGTGGGAATTAAGATCCTTTGATGGTAGAGTTTGGCTGGCTCATTGTTTATGGCATATGATGACAGCATTAAAGGGTGAAGAGATTACTGACATGAGAGGCAAACATATTGCTCAAGGAAAATATTTGAAATTAGAATTCAAATTCCATGTTTTTTTCTGTGGATTGTACCTCTATTTAGGGTCCTGGCTGACAGAGCTAGTACTGGGGGGGAAAACCTCTACCTTCTTTTCAGTGAAGCAGGCACATGGGTATCTGGCAGACCACCTACTCCGAGGGCACCTCGATACCAGGAGTAGTGAGGCTTTTTACATTTAGGACAGATAGCCAGAGCTATTGGCCCACAGTGAGTAGAAAACTGGAAGGTCTCAATATTCCCAGATTACACAACGGATGTACGAAGACCACAAGAGTCTCCTTACACAATGAAACAGCAACTTCGGCCTTCTATATGGTAAGTACACTATATACACACCAAAACTGAAACTAATGGATGGACATAAAGCTTTGTTTTTTGCTCCACTAAAGGCCGTGTGGACCTGACTGGAACTGAAAAGAGAGACTCAATCCTTCATAAATACCAAGTAGGGGTGGTAGGGGTGGTGGTTCCCCAAAAACTGGATTGCTTGTATCAAACCTACAAGGGAACAAGCTTCCATTGAGAGAGCCCATGTGTTAGCTGTGATCAAAAAGGCTGACGCATCAGGGACCAATACCTGAGACACCCACTTGGACACATTGTTGTTGCATATCTGTGCTAAAATGGAGGAGATCCCAGAGGATTTGAGGGGAGGGCCACACATTACTCCCATGATGGCAGATCTATTGATCTGCCCATAACATATGTTGTAACATGTTATATTGTCTGATTCTGGAGAGAAATGCTGATAGTGGTTCTCCTGCACCTAGGGTTGGATCCGCTAGATGTAACATCCTACAACCCCTTATTGTTACTAAATCTTGATGACAAAATGGTAGGGAAGGTGCTAGCTAAAAGTTTAACCCCCCTATAACTGACAGCGGTGCACCAAGATCAAAACAGAATCCTATACAAAAAGGAAGTGGTAAAAAGAGTACAAAGAAGCTCTTGTGAATATTCAAAACCTTAATGAAGTCCCATTCTGGGGACAAAACACATTGACTGAACTTATTTTGGATGATTACTGAAAGAATAAATAAAAGAAAACTTTGGATTGATTGAAACACAATTTCAAGGCTCCTGCATTTTTGGACATCTAAGAAGGACTGTATATTTGTACATGGGATAAAGAGAACTCTTCAAAAACAGTCTTTTTTTAATATTCACAAGAACCATTTCGGACTCTTTTTAGCACTACCTTTTTGCATAGGATTTTGTTATCGGGTATGGTCTTGGAGCAGTCAGGCCATAGAGTGGTTGAGTGCTGTATCTGTACACTAAGAACAATAACACCTTTCCCGCATTCTGCTCTTTCTTGAGATCAAAACAGCACTATCCTCAGCAGAAATATATTCCAGAATCTATGATGGTTGTACTGGACTATGGATTGGGCAAACAGGATGGACACATAGTCCTGGGTGGCCTCTTTAGATATTGAGAATGCCTTTAATACCCTGGGGTGGATATACTTACAAGAAGTACCGGGCATAGGGCCAAAGTTTCAATTTTGTACAAATGCCCATTGGCGAGGGTCCACACAGGTGGGATCTTTTCAGATCGGATATTAATAGAGAGGGACACCAGGCAGGGTTACCCTCTCCCCATTGCTATTTGCATTAGCCGTGGAGCCACTGGCTTATCTGCTGCAAACACAAGGACCACCATGGGCAATCATGTAGAAGGGCAGCTTCAAATACTATACATGGATGATGCATTATTATATCTCAGAGAGGACCATGGCGTGCTGCCAGATGTAATGCACTTTTGGATGAGTTAGGCTGGCTATCTGGGCTATGGGTCAATAAGGACAAGTTTCACCTTTTCTTGTTTCTCTGATCACCCAAACTACAGCAACCAGAGATATTTGGAGAGCAACTGCAAAGGAAACTGGATACTATTAAAGCACAATCTTATGGATGGCAACCTGCGGCGTGCACTGACATCAACCAGACAATCTCTGCTTTCTTGTCTTCAGTTACCTTTATCCCCACTGGGTAGGATTTCCATTGCAAAAATGTTAGTCCTTACCAGACTCTTTTATTACTTTGCAGTGCTAACAGTTATACTTAAGACGGCATTCTCCACTGACCTAAAGCAACTACTCATGTCGAATATATTGAGCACTGGGAGATATAGGGTGGAAATTCATGCACTCTGCGCCCCGCTACAAGAGAGAGGATTAGGGCCCCCCAACGATGAGAGCTGCTAGGCATCATCACAACTCTAGTGGTCAATGTGCTGAATGGGAGGGCTACCGAACCCCAAACGTGCTTCAGTACAAGCTGAAATAGGTGGACAACTGCTACGGGACTTGTCCCTGGGTATCCTATCCTAGAGAGGCATTAATAAGGTGGGAAGGCAATACCCTATGTCCGAACCTTCCACTATGAACAACACCACAAAGTAGGCAATTTGTGTTCCGGTTGGGCCTGCAAGGATTGTCTCATTCACCATTGAGTTGCTCCAATAAAATTGCTGGACAAAGGACAGATTTGTATATATTTTATCGGACAACAGAAGACACAGGTTAGATAATTTACACTACGGATGCAAGATGAAAGGTTCTTCACTGACTTTCTTCTTTTATTTTTTGTAATGGATGGACCTTCAAAGGAACTGTACTCGGATCCATGAGACTACTATTGGCTACATATAAATCCTTTACTTGGGATGATGACTTGGCTTTGAGACTTTTATTGCTCTGAAGAAGTCCAACTGCTTGTGGATGAAATGCATTGGCTGGTTTTCCTTGGCACATATTCATGAAGAAACAATAAAGAGAAGATTGTTTCTTAAACGTTTAGAAATTTGGGGATGCACTTTGTATTAATATATAGATTGCTAAAGTTGTGCACCACTATTTCTATACTTATAAGGGTTTCCTAATCTAGATTGGAATTCTTTGGGCAGAGGGTGTCTATAGAGGGAGCACACATTTCTAAATAGACCCTTATTTTCATAAAAATGTTTTGGGGAGATAACAGTGGGGGTGCAGCATCTAGTTGTGATGTAGTGCCCATTTTATTATCTTATTTCCTGTCATGTTACCTGTTCCCAAACCCGAGTTCTCACTTATTTGGAATAGTAAAATAACCCAATGTTATCCAACAGGAGAGGTTGATCTCACAGTAGTGAAAACATAATTTGTGAGTTTTTCACTACCAGGACAAACACATGTCTAACTTACATAGCACCCTGCCTGGGCTGTGACTATTGTTACTGTTCACTCTTCCAAACATAGGACCAAATAATGTATAAATACGGAACCTATGTTTGAGATTGTTTTTGGAACCCTTAGATCTGTATATAGGCTGTAAAGGCTTTTTCATTCTTCACTGTGATTTTAACTCAGTCACATCACCTTTACCCGGTCCCCACCTTCACCCCCACTTACCCATCCCTTCTAAATACCCTTTCTCTATGCACCTTGAGCGCATTGACACACTTTTGAATTTACTTATTATATAGAAATGTGTTGTCGCTGATATTGTCAATGCATTAATTGCAATATTATCCTACCATTGAGGATCAAATTTATGCAGTTCACAACTATAAAATGTGCTAAATAAATATGCACCGAACATATTGACCTGTTTTTTCATCTGTTGAGCTACATTGATGCCTTTGATAGAATGTTAATTTTTCATCTAGAAGAATAAGTGCTATTTTGAGATTATTCCTATTTTACATATTAGACTCCGACCACCTATACATGTACCTATTTAATTGACCTAGGTCAAGGAGTTCTTAGGGTCTACCCCGTTGTAACTCACTACTGGGCTGTTTAGGCGGGCCTGCAATAGGGGTACTTAAATGCATTACAAAGGGAGTTTTAGGCGTGGCAAAGGTGTTCTTTTTACCAAATCAACTTGCATTTTAAACTTCACTACAGGCTAAAAATGGAGGCCTGAGACATCTTTAAGGTGCAAATTAAGGTGGTGGCTTAATTAGTGTTGTAGATCCACTAGTAACATTTAATTTACTGACCCTGGGTAATTGGCACCCCACTTTTCTATGGACTAATAAGGAATGGCAATAAGGTTTACGCCAATTTTACCATGTTTTTGGGACTGAGCATTAGTACTTTAGCACTGGGTGCACAGAGTTCTAAGGCCCACAAAAATTAATTTCATCAAAACAGGAGGGGATTAGGAAAAAGTTGTGGGAGAAGACCACCCTAAGCCTGACCGGTCTAATAACAGACAAGGGTTTTGTTATTAGTTGACCACCAAGGGTCCAGGACTGAGGTGGCACCACTTAGGGGACATGATACACAGCAGACTGAGTCCAGATGCTGATTTCAAGATGGTTGAAGCCTGATCTGCCCCTGAGGTTTCAGATAAAGGGGCCAGCCAACTAGCCCTTGGAGTCACTCTGGTGGTCCTGGTTTTAAGATGCAGGTGCAGTCATTAACTCAGGCAGCAGGACAGCAGGCAGCAGGGATCAGGGTAACAAAGCAGCAGTCCTTTTGGCAGAGCAGCACAGCAGTCCTTCTGAGTCTCCCACAGTTCAAGAGGTATACTGAAGAGTTGGGTCTAGGGGTCCAATATTTATACCTGGTGCCAGCTTTGAAGTAGGGGAAGGTTCTGGAGGCTTCAACCCCAGAGGTGTTTGAAGAAATGCGTTACTTACCTGTAACTGCAGTTATCCAGTATTGGTATCTTTCATAGATTCACATGCCTGAATCATTCCCCGTCGTCGGGGTGGGAGTCCCCGGTATATAATAACAGTAATGTCATAAAGACATATACATACTAATAGGCCAGAGGCCTCAGATTAGTAACCTATCCAAGTCCTTTTGTGAAAAGGACCAAACTTTGTCCAAGAGCCAATCAGCTACCACCACCTTCTAGAACCTTCCTGGAAGGAGCCCTAGTCCCTCAGATTTTCGTAAGCACAGTGCTAAGTAGTACCTACTGAGAGAACTAAGGTGAGCTCTTCCAGGGGAGGCGGGTGGGTTGCATGTGAATCTATGAAAGATACCAATACTGGATAACTGCAGTTACAGGTAAGTAACGCATTTCTTATCCAGTATTATGGGTATCTTTCATAGATTCACATGCCTGAATCAGAGTAGCAAGCAATAGGCAGCACATTTCGCATAATATAGCATGTAAGACACCTGATAATAACTTATCAATAATGCAACACAATAAACTGCAAACATAAGCAGGGTAAGAAATGTGCAATTAGGTAATAGGAAATGTGGGATGAGAGGAAGAAGGCTCACCTCTAATGAAATAGATGACGGAGCACTGCCTGTCCCACTGCTGCATCCTTCATAAGTTCCGAATCCAAGCAGTAGTGCTTGGTGAACGTATGTGGCGTCTTCCATGTCGCCGCTCTGCAAATGTCGACAATGGGCACCCCAGAAAAGAGCGCCATGGAGGTGGAGACCGCTCTAGTGGAATGAGCCTGATTCTTGGAGGGCAGAGGACGTCCCGCCAGCTGATGGCAGAAGGCGATGGCCGCAGAGATCCATCTTGAAATGATCTGCTTTGACAATGGTAGGCCCTTCCTGGGCTTGCTGAAGGCAATAAATAATTGGTTAGACTTGCGAAATTGTCCTGTTCTATGGATGTAGAATTTCAGACATCTTTTCAGGTCTAAGGAATGTAGAGATCTCTCCGCTGCTGAAGATGGATTCGGGAAGAAAGATCTCAGGACAATAGGTTCGTTGTGATGAAAAGTAGATGGAACCTTTGGTATGAATTTGGGATTAGTCCGTAGAATGACCCTGTCCTGTTTGAATTGAAGGAACGGGTCTTGAATAGAGAAAGCCTGCAATTCACTCACTCTCCTTGCTGACGTGAGAGCCAGCAAAAGAGCTGTTTTCTATGACAAGTATTTGAGATCTGCTTTATGCATTGGCTCAAAGGGGTGTTTCATAAACTGAGCCAGGACAACATTGAGTTGCCATGTAGGTGGTAAAGGTTTCACTGGAGGATAAGTCCTGAATAAGCCCTTCAGAAACTGCTTGACCAGTCTATTGGACCATAAGGAAATACCAGACGAAGAGCGTCTGAACCGAGATATGGCTGCCAGGTGGACTTTGATTGAGGCGTGGGCCAATCCCGAGTTGGCCAGGTGAAGCAGGTAAGGCAGAAGTTGTGCCGGAGATGACGAGAACGGGTGCAGTTTATTAGCTTTACACCACAAACAGAATCTCTTCCACTTAAGGGAATACGTCTTGTTGGTACTGTCAGCCCGGGCCCGGGCTAAGACGACTCTGCAGTCCTGAGGAATATTTAAGTCCTGGAACTCTCTGAACTCAGGAGCCAAGCCGATAATCTGAGAGATGTCGGATCTGGATGCTGGACTTGCCCCTGGTTCATAGTGAGGAGATGCGGGTAAGGCCTGAACGGAATCGGAGGCTGCAGCGACAGAATGTGGAGTTCTGTAAACCAGTGTTGGCGAGGCCACGCTGGGGCTACCAGGATCAGGGTGCAATGCTCTGCTTTCAGTTTCCGGAGGACCCTGGGGATCAGGGGAAATGGAAGAAAAGCGTAAGCAAAGACGTTGCACAATGCGATCGAAAATGCATCCCCGAGAGATCCGTTCTCGGGAAGCCAGCTTGCATAATGTTGCCATTTTGCGTTGATCTCCGTCGCAAATAGACCAGGTGAGGTCTGCCCCATCGGGAGAATACTGCATCGAGAGCATGTTGGTCGAGCTCCCACTCGTGACAATGGAGCGTTGCCTGCTTAGTGAGTCTGCCAGGGTGTTGTCTGCTCCTGGGACATACTCCGCTCTCAGCGAAATGTTGTGTTGGAGTAGCCACTTCCAAATTCGCTGTGATTCTTGAGACAACGTCATGGATCGGGTTCCCCCTTGCTTGTTTAGATAGTGCATTGTGGTGGTGTTGTCCGTCCTCACAAGCACTGGGGAGTTCCTGATTCGGGGCAGGAATGCTCGAAGTGCCAGGTATACTGCCCTCAGCTCTAGCAGGTTGATGTGGAGCTGTTTTTCTGCCAGCGACCACCGACCGTGTATCTGAAGTTCCTGCAGGAACGCACCCCATCCTTCCAATGATGCATCTGTTGTAATCACGTGATCCTGAGAAGATCGTCGAAGGATCCAGTACACTGCATACACTGGGATGATAACGCCTCCTGTAAGGGACGCAAACGGAGGTGGCAGTGTGGTATTAGGAGGATATTGGAGGACATTATTCCTAGCAATGACTTGAAGAGTCGCACCTTGATGGTCTTTTTGACCTGAATGTGGGCTGCCAGAGACCTCAGTTTGACCTGACGATCCTGTGATGGGAAGGCCTTCTCCTGACGCGTGTCCAGAGTTGCTCCCAGGAAAGTGAGGCGTTGAGAGGGCTGCAATACTGACTTTTCCTGGTTGAGCGTAAGTCCCAGGCTCTCGAAGAGCTGAAAACAGGCGTTAGAAGACCTGCTCACGCCTTGTAGAGTAGGAGACTTGATGAGCCAATCGTCCAAGTAAGGGAATACCTGGTGATGGTGCTGGCGAAGGTACGCTGCCACTGGAGATAGGCATTTTGTAAAAATGCGTGGTGCCGACTTCAGGCCGAATGGCAACACTCTGAACTGGTAATGTCTGCCCGCCACTACAAACCTCAGGTATTGGCGGTGACTTTTGTGGATGAGTATATGAAAATAGGCGTCCTGGAGGTCTAGGGACACCATGAAATCTTTGGAATTGAGTAGCTGTAACACTTCCTGAATGGATACCATACGGAACGATTGTTTTTTGAGGTATCTGTTGAGGTTCCTTAGATCCAATATAGGTCTCCATTTCTTCTCTTTTTTTCATATTAGGAAGAACCGGGAATAGAATCCTTTCCCCCTCTGACCTCTGGGAACTCTTTCTACTGCTCTTTTCTGGAGCATTAGTGAGAGTTTCGCTTGAAGGAGATACAGATTCTTGTGCTGCATGGGAACTGGGGGGTTCAAAGGAGGAGTTTTCACAAACTCCAGAGTATGACCAAACCGAACCAGCTGGAGAACCCAACGATCCGTCGTTATTCTTTGCCAATTGTGGAAGAAGTTGGACATTTTCCCTCCAACTACGTAATGTGGAGAAGAAGTGGAGGCCTGTTAGAGAAAGAAGTCATTCTCTTGAATGGCTCTTTAAAGTCATATAGGAAGCAATCGTGAGGTTGCCTGGTCATCTCTATTTTGAACCTTGCTGCTGCCCTCTCTACAACATTATGAAACCCCCCGATATCTTCTGGGGTGAATCCGCCTGTGCCTGGTCTGGGGATGCCGGATGTTCAATGACATAGTTATCCCACTCGTCATCCTGTATTTCTCCCTCCTCCTGTTGAACTTCTTCATCTTCTCCTACTTCTTCCTTTTCTTCTTCATCAGAAGACGGTATAGGAGGTAAAGTCACAGGATCTGGACGAATGATGAGCGGTGGTGGTCTAGGGCGAGGAGGAGGAGCGGCCGGTGTCCCAAGTTGTGGAGGCACTACCGAAGGAGGCGGAGTAGGCGGAAACCGCTGCTTGTAATCCGCTATGAGGAATTGGAGGTCCGTGACTATTGAGGCCGGGAGGCACACCATAGGTTGTGAAGGAGGAGGCGGTTGATATTCCTCCTGGTATGGCACTTCTGCCTGACCCTGGTCTTCGCAATCCGAACTGTCATGGACCTTGGCATTGAGCTGTGATGGACTTGTTGCAGTGTGGAACATGGCACCATCATCAGAATCCTCAGTCTCCAGGATGTGGTCCGGTGGCAGTGGCTGGACCTTACTAGGAGACGTAGTCTCTGGCGTCAGCATACGCGTTGGCATCCTGAAGTGTGTATAAGTATACTTCAGCTTAGGAGATTTTTCCGTCGACGGGCCCGTCGACGGGGTGGACGTCGGCGGTGGGATGCTGACAGCCACAGCAGACATCTCTGTCATCTTCGTCGACGACGGCGTCGTCGACGATGGCTTCTTCGTCGACGACGGCGTTGACGACGGTAGCGTCGTCGACGATGGTTTCTACGTCGACGGTGGCGTCGACGCTGGCGCTGTCGTCGATGGCTTCGTCGACGATCTCGTTGTCGATGGCCTCGTCGACGCTGGTGTCGACGTCGATGGCTTCGTCGACAATGGCATCGTCGACGAGGTTGTCGCCGACGTCGATGGGACCTTCGTCGACGACGATGTCTTCGACTTCGTCGATGTGGAAACTATCGTCGACGGAGGCGTCGTCGACGCTTTTTTGACAGGAATTATAGATGAAAGAGACCTACCCGTCGACGACGATGCTGAGGTAGTTGTCGACAAGGTAGTGAAGGCTGATGCTGTCGACGGAGAGATGGTTACTGTCGAGGCTGTCACAGGCATGGCAGAAGACACCAGCACAGGCTTCTTGAAGGTGGCTTCCTGAAGAGAAGTCTAAACTGCCATGGCTTTTGGACGACCCTCTGAAGACTTCGGCGTCTTCTTTTGAGGTGGCATATCAGACGGACCTGGAGATGTCTGTCTTGGCCTTTTGGCAGAGGAGTGTGAGCTCCTGAAGGAACACTCGCTCTCCCCTGAAGAGACTGTTTGATCCTTGTCCTTTAGTCTCTGAAGCCACAGAAGCAGGCGCCCCTCTCTGTCTTTTAAAGTCTTGACAGAGAAAGTGCAGCAGACCTTACAATCCTTGGTAGAATGGTCAGGGTAGAGACAGTAGAGGCAGTCTTCATGTTTGTCATCTACATGCAGTCTCAGCTTATTACACGAAGCACAGGGTCTAAAGAGACCATTTTTAGGAGTGGTAGACATGGTTGCTCTAGCACTCCTCCACAAGAGTAGAACTGAAGACAAAAAAAATATGGAATAAATCCAGAAGTACCAGAAAGCTGAGCAGAGCTCAGTGGAGACTCCCTTAGCACGACGTGCGGTAGAAAATCTGAGGGACTAGGGCTCCTTCCAGGAAGGTTCTAGAAGGTGGTGGTAGCTGATTGGCTCTTGGCCAAAGTTTGGTCCTTTTTACAAAAGGACTTGGATAGGTTACTAATGTGAGGCCTCTGGCCTATTAGTATGTATATGTCTTTATGACATTACTGTTATTATATACCGGGGACTCCCACCCCGACGACGGGGAATGATTCAGGCATGTGAATCTATGAAAGATACCCATAATACTGGATAAACATCTTGCCTCCCTGCCCTGTCCCCAAATTGTCTGGAGTCACAATAGGCAGGTGTCAAACCCTTTGTGAGTGTGCTCAGCAAATGCATTGTGATGTGCAAGTGTGGTAGGCGCAAGTGTGATGTTCAAGTCAGAGATGGCCTTTCCTGCCAACACCTATCACCCTTTGTTTCACTGTCTGGAAGCAATACACAAAGACCAGCTGCCGGCTGTACCTAGTCATTTGAATCAGGATACAGACAGCATACACCAAATGGGTAGAAACAGAAAGTGGCAACTTTCTAAAAGCTGCACTTTCGGAAATTAAAATCCTTAAAATCCAACTTTACCATTAAAAGTTGCACTTTCGGAAATTAAAATACTTAAAATCCAACTTTACCATTAATGGGGGCTTTAAATTGCAATTCTTTAGATACCAAACTCAATATTCCACCCTGCGCCCAATTGAAAGTTACAGCTTATTAAGTGTAATAAGGAAACCAAATGTTGCCCTACGGGAGAGGTAGCCCATGCAGTAGTGAAAAACCAACGTAAGAGTTTTTCACTACCAGGACTTCTAAAACTTAATGTACATGTCCAACTTTTTCAATGCACTGTACCTTGCTCTTTGGGCTATTTAGGGCGTACATTAAGAGTAACTCATATGTATTAAAAAGGAAGGTTTTAGCCTGGCAAGAGGTTTATCCTGCCAGGTCAAATGTGCAGTTTGAAATTGCACACACAAGTTGCAATTGCAGCCCTGAGACATGCTTAGAGAGCTACTGAAGTGGGTGGCACAATAAGAGCTACAGGCCCACTAGTATCATTTAATTTCTAGGCCCTGGGCACGTGCTGTACAACCTTACTAGAGACTTACAGTAAATGAAATGTGCAAATTGGGTGTACGCCAATTATACCATGTTTAAAGGAGAAGGTACAAGCACTTAGCACTGGGTAGTTGTGGTAATGTTCACCAAGTTCTACGGCCAACAAAAATTAGATCAGCAAAAAAATGGAGGAGGAAGAGAAAATATTTGGGGAGAAGACCACTCTACGGCTGTCAGGTCTAACTAGATTATTACTGCATCATTATGCAGTTTTCTTTAAGAGACGTGTCTTATGTAATTTCCTACATTTGAGCAGTATTGGGGGAAATCAGATGGATATGGTAATTTAGTTCCAAATCTTAGGTTCATAGATGTAGAAGGCCAGTTGAGTAGAAGTTTTCTTTTTTGCACTTCTGACTATATTCTGGCTGTGGGTGTGAAAGTCAGGAAGGCAGAGTTGCCTGTTGTGATAACTTTGTAGATAAAGCAGCTGCCTTTGAAGATGGTGTGATCAGGTAAGTGGAGACAGGGAAGATCCATCAGGTGTGCTCACTGGGTGATACATCCTCAGGCCCTTGATGAGCTGCATGTAAGATACATTTAAAGGAGGCCAGTCTGTAGTCTAGAAGTATGTAGAGCAGGGCATTGCCACAATCCAGATGCGCAAGAACAAGACCATGAACAGCACTTCTGAAGTCACATTCTGAGAGGAATGGTTAATTTTCTTTAGCCAAGTAAGCTGGTGCCAGGCCTTTTTGGAAGGTGTTGTATAGGCTCAATCAGGGGCACTTGGCATTGTGTGAAAATTCTGGTTCAACTCTGTCTTGGTTTAAGTTCTTGAGTCAAATTTGAAGTAATTGTTGCTTATTGTTCTTGGCAAATAGAGTAATCCTGTTTTGGTGGGGTTGTGCTTCAGGAAGGTGCTGGATACTCTGGTCTGGGTGAGGTGTAAGCAGTGTTTGAATAATGGATGTCTGGAGCAGAAAGTACATTTATATATATATTGTGGCTCCATGTAGATGCTGAAGATTACAGAGACAAGATTTGAACATTAAGAGACGTTGCAGATGATTGAGATTTTCTGGCACCTAGAGATGCCTATATGAAAAAACAGTTGTTGATTGGATTGGTGGAAGGAACTCCAGTAAAGGGCAATGCCATTGAATACTAGAAAAGGCTTTAGATAGTGGATGGAAGAAGGTATGTTTAACAACACTGAAGGCAACAAAAAGGTCTACAGAATATCAAAAGGAAAGGGCAATCTTTATCTTTGATCAGAAGGGCACCGCCTAGGATGTGTACATTAGCCGTGTCTGTAATATCTGAATCCAAATTTGTAATTGTGGAGCATATGGTTTGCACAAATGTGATTTTAGAGTTGTGCAAATGCTGCTTTTTTGGTGCGCCTACTGATAAATGATAGGTGCATGATAACCCAGTAGTTTGTGAGGTCATGAGGGTTGGTATGGGCTTTTCAGGAGTAGGAGGATATAGCCTGTTGTCAGACCTTTGGAGAAGAATCCTTAAGTGAGTGAGGCCTTGATGATGGCAAGTAGGAGGATGGATCTTATCCAGAGAGAGCTTTTAGGAAGGATAAGAATAAAATATCATCTTCATAGTTGGAAGATTACATCATGAATGTATTGGACTATTTGAGTAGCACCCCTTCAATATTCACAATTTAAAATTGTACTGTAAATTCTTTTGTTTGGATTTTTCGTTCCGAAATTATCTCTCAAAAGAATTGCAAAACTCCTTAGAGGCAGGTATTTACACCACACTATATTATCAGAAGTCCCTCAAATGATGGATTCATTCTACCCTCTGCATGAAAAATAAGCAATGGTTGAAGAGAAAAAGTTAGTTTTTTCAATCTATCAAAAAGAATAGGCAATACCAGATTTCTATTTTCATCCTTCAAGAATAACAGCAAAGGTATTTCTCTAGTTTTATTTACAAATTATAAATCATTATTCAGTATAAAAATCTTATCCTCAATAAAAAAGGTATTTCAACATGAAACGAGAAGAGGTAATATTTGGCATCTGCGAATCTGGCCCTTTGCGAGCGCTTTTTTTGCATTTGGGATTCATCATCCCCAATGCAAAAATCGCTAATTTTGAAATCGCTAAATTGCGAGGATTTGCATTTAAGGAATCTCTATTTGAGATTCCTTAAATGCAATTCATGAACCATTTTAGATTTGCAAATTCGCAATTCTGGGACGCTATTTACCGCGAAGTCTGACTTCGTGGTAAATAGCGAAAACTTAGAAAAATGCACTTTAGTGCATTTTTCTAAGTTTGATGTTACACACACACATGTCCTTTGGACATGTGTGTGCGCAACACCAGTGTAAATCACCATTTTAGGGGTGCTACAGGGTGTCCTTTGGACACCCTGGCACCCTTGAAATCACATCCTTATTTGCGATTCGCTAATTGCTAATCGCAAATAAAGAATGACTCCCCATTCATTCCTATGGGCTGAGGCCCATAAGAATGAATGGGGAGTCATTTCTTATTTGCGATTAGCAATTAGCGAATCGCAAATAAGAAAGCTGTAGAAATCACTATAAATTTTGCGATTTCTACATGCATCCCGTTTTGCGAGTCTTTAATAGCGAGTCCTTAATAGCGATTTCCTTAATAATCGCTATTAAGGACTCGCAAAAGAGGAGCATGATGAATCTGGGGGTTATACATTTGAATAGTTTGAAAGCACTCATTTGAATAAAATGAATTGCAGAATAATGTAATGAAATTGATAGAATAAAAAAGATGTAAATCACCCTCCTGATAAACCCCATGTCCTTTAGGAGTCTCCATAAATATACAAAAAGTCTCACTGTCGCAACTGAACCAATGGGCAAACTGCACTAAGCCCTCACGTGCCCAGCATGAAACCATAGCAGAAAGGTTGGATAAGCAATGCTCTCCAACAAAGAGAACCTCTCCTCAAACAACCATCTTTAATAGAACCAACAATACATGCTAGACCAACCTTTCTGCGTGCTACACATTCAACAAAGCGCCAAAACCACATATTTGGATTCAAAATCCTCTATAAAAACAGCTCTTTAAATGGGCTGGTACTGGCCAGTACTGAATTCCTGCACTGCTTCAGTTTCAAAGAGGGAGTAGCTTCACTTCTCAGCACTGATACAATTCTTTTAATGGGAGAGCTATGGCACCTTTCAGATGCACATAAATCAACCACACCCGCCCACAAGGTAAAGAGTATATGTATAACGTTTGTAGAACACTTATCGTTGTTTATCATACGGGGTGTATCTATCACACAAATTTAAATAGTTTTTGCAAAAATAAGGAGGATGAGACGTTGCGCTCCTTGATGTAGACCGATTGATACTACGATCCTAAAGAAAGGCTCACAGACGGAGTTCGGAACGATGACATATGCGTTCCCTCATAGGCTGGTACGAGCGAGAGTAGCCAAATGAGGTCTTTTCTGAGGAGAATGTGTCCAACTTGAGGTGCTGTTACGATCAGTATAGCCCTGAAGAATTTGCCGCAAAATTACAGGCATTGAAACATGTTGGCATGTGAATTGGGTGTGCATAAATAGCTACCTATACACATTTTTAATTTGACAGTTCACCCCTACTAAACAATAAAGTATCGAGTGAAAGGTGTGCCTGTCAATTTTAATTATATCTTGTTCACTAACAGAGAGTATATTTCGTCTTCACTCCCTGTGCACCTACACTACCTATGTTTTTTGTTTGTTGAACACTAATTTCTGTTATAGACAAAGTGACCACCGATTATGAGAACAGTGGGTTGACCTGGTGAGTACCTGCCAGCTCTTCCCTGGGTGGTTCGCCCGTGAGGGGTCACTCCGTCTTTCTCACATTTTTTTCACGAACTCATTAAATCTTTGGTGTCAATTGTCTATTTAGACGTATTTCTGCTTGACTGTAATTAATCGGTTAGCAAGTGTTGTCCCCTCTTGAGAGACTGTCAGTGGAATGGAAGCAATTTTAGATAAAGAAATCTGTTAAGGCATTTGATGTATAGCAGTTAACCATTAGTACAAAACAGTTTATTTTTGCAGAAACGATTTATGTTTGTGTGATAGATACACCCCGTATGATAAACAACGATAAGTGTTCTATATATTCTTTACCTTGTGGGCGGGTATTGTTGATTTATGTGATTTATGAGTGGAGGGCTACCCGTATCCCACAAAATAAACCCTCTGGGCTCCTTATTGAGAGACCTTTCAGATGCAAACAGGTACCATGAATAGTGTGCACCAGCAATACAACATTTCCATTTAAAGCACTGTCAAACAGTACAAATCAATTGTTACTCCTATCAGTGTCACACACAGAACAAAACGGTGGAGACAGCCCAAGTTGGATAATTGGCAACAGGATGATCATCAAATTCTCAAATACTCCTTTGTTACCATTAGAATACAACCAGTCCACATGTGCCCTCAAGACCACACCACAGTATCAAGTAGCACATATGCCCCATATGAAGCAACAAAATCCCAGAACACAAAGGACAACCATAGACCCTCAAGAAACAAGAACAATTGGAAAGCTTTATGGCTCCCCATTTTGACCCTGACCCAAAAACACAGATCTCAAACAATTTGTGAAAAATAAACACATTAATATAAATCCATCAGTAAACACTGCAAACAACAGACACATCATAAAATAAAACAGACACAATACCTACACATTATAACTTTAATCATTGTGGAAGGAGAGATTCATGCTGAAAGGCAAAAGTCCAAGTATGCATTAGTGTGAATTATTTTCTAATTAAAGGCACGTTTGATATCAGTGAGAATCAAAAAAAATATTGGTAGTTATTGGTAATAAATAATACACATGTATTCCACTGTCATCACCATCCTCTACAACCTCACCTGCGAGAATAAGGAAGAGGTACAATGAGGTAACATAACATGCTTTGTAAGGCCTCAGAAAGCTTCGGTTAGTGGAGCCACAGACTTATTCTGAAGGACTAGGGGCAGCCGCGGCCGGTAGTGGGAGTACCGGCCTGGCGGTGACATGGGGAGGGGGAGGGGCAGGGTGGGGGGTAGTAATGTATGCATTACGGACTTTAACAGGTAAGTAAACATGAAAATAAATAAAACCAATTTCGTTGAGCGCACTGCATCACATTTTGTGATGCCGTGCAAGCAGCAGAGAAGGGATTTGCCCCAATGTATTTAATCAGGGACATATGAGAAGTTTGTGTCCGATGAGGAGTGGGCAGGCAAAGAACAGATAGTGATTTTCCGCCTCGATCAACCAGATGTTTACTCTAAAATATACTAATTAAAAATACCAGTTCTATTTATCTAAAAGATAAATTTGGTGAGATTCCAACTACATGTGACCACGAAGTTGAAGCCAATTGTGTCTCATGATAATTTAATTGGTTTTTAATACTTGAGACTGATATTTGTTATTTCTTTGCATCTTATGGTGACAACTTGTGATAATGTCTGTTTGTCTTTGCATAATATGTTATCTTTTAGCTCTCTGATTATGGAGACTAGAAGAAACTGCTTTATAAAATACTAGATCATTGTATTAAGGCGATATTGTTTATTGATATAATGATGAAATAAATATGAACAATGTTTTTATAGAACTTTCATTATTTTTCAGATATTGTATTATATAAAGGTACTACTCAATACAGTGGGGCTTATTTACGAGCACCTTGCACCGACAGTGCAGCACTTTTTGTGACTGACCTACGCTGCAACCTGCTGCTCCATATTTACAAGAATAAGTACAGCCATTGTGCATGGCTTTCTGTTTCCTTGTAAATATGGCCACTTTACACGCAACACTTTGCGTGAAAGGGGCGTACCATGAGTGTTGTTGTGGGTGGTCCCATCAAACACCCATGACTTCTGCCACATTTCCAGATTCAGGAGAATTTGTAAACCTGGAAATTCGTTGGAATGCTATGCCTCCCTAGGGGAGGTGTGGGGAGGCACTAAGAAGAGAAATGTTTTAATTTCTCCTCATTTTTTCTCTTTCTATGCGTGCTGCGTGTGTAGGAAAGTGCCCCTCCCTGCACATAAACCATCATTAAAAAAAAGAACGTTTTTCTACTTCTATGTGTGCTGCATTAAGCAGCACACATAGAAGTTTAAACAATCTGTTTCAGATTGATTATGTGCAGGAAGGGACCCTTTCCTGCACATTCACAATCATATCCCTCAACACAGGGATCCTTGCACTATGGTTGATCTACTGGAACATGAATAATCGGAGCACATGGAAGATGTTTAGCATGCAATACTGACTCAAAGCTAGCGGTGGCTGGGGATTTTAAAGAAAACACATGGTACAACTTGTATGCAGGAGGGGTTTCTTGTTGTTTTGTTCAATATTCAATTGGCCTGGGCATGCTGGTTTTTTTCTCTCCATCATCCTGGGATGAAACAAATGCTTCAATAGGTTCTTTGTTGCTGTATTGGTCATGTGAATCCACTTGTTCTCTGATCACTACTAGTTCTGGTGAAACCAACATGGATTTCAGTAGTAATGTTGCCGGAATTGACAAATTATTCACTGTGGTAAAAGTTGTCTTTACTGCTATGGACTGCTCCTCAGTCATCAATGGTGAATGGTATTGTGGGGAAAAGAAGAAAACAGTTTGCTCCATCAACAATGGTGGTTCTGCTGCTCTCAATGCAGCAAAGGCTTCTGTGAAAATTTCTTCTGTGGTGTTGAAGGACTGTTTCCATGATATCCCTTTTCCTTGAATCTATACTTAGCAGCTTGTCTGTGAATGAGGCCCTCAATTGTAGCATTATCAATGATTGCCTTGACTTAGTATTAAACCCTTTGAGGGCTTGCTTATTCATCAACACTTGGACAGTCCATGAAGATGTATTCAGTGAATGAATGTCCCATCTTTTGTCTTGTTGTGGAGTCTAATGAGTTTTAATTTGTTGATTTTTTTTTTATGTTGCGTCCTCCTTACCTGAAGGAAATATTTCTACCTCAGCTTTATTCTGAATTTATAGTATCCGGCTGACAATGAGACTATGACTTGAGGCCGGCTCAAAGCATTGCTTCTTATTTTTTTCTTTAGGTCTACTTTTGAGTAAAGAAGATGGTCTCCAACCTTCCTTTCTTGACATCAACAGGAGTTGCTTGAGCAGACATATCTTCATCCAACAAAGTGATGGCTAACCCCTGTCACAACCATTTAAGGGGCATATTCTCAAGAACGTGTGATAATCATCGCAAAATTAGCTTAACGCAACTCTTCACATCACAGTCTATTGCGGGAAAATAACGCAGTGTTAACGTTGTATTCTCAACACAGCGGTACCATGCGATAGGCTCACCATAACGGGTCAAAAGACTGCATTAAAAGCAATGCGACGCCGCAAGAATGCAAAACACGAACGCAAAAAAGTTCTAATGAGGCAATTCGCGATACAAAAATCTGCGATAACCAGCGACAGGTCTGCAATTCCCACGCGTTATGCGGGGAAATGCACCATAGAAGCAGAACAAAAACAAATGGAAAAAAATAAACTGCGTTGCACCATGAATGTACCGGACCGAGTGCAGAGGCCAACGCGAACCCCACAAGCCCCACAGACCACCAGAAAGGAGCCTTGGGGTCGGGGAAGACCAAGGAGAAGGGGAAGACGGGGTTCAGTCCGCATGAAAACCGGATCAGCATCACAGAGGTGACAGAACATTACCAACAAGTGTTCATCACCTCCACCATGTCATTGGCAACACAAAAGGAAATGTGGTGGTCACAGTCATCAGTGTGGAGACGGTGCAAGGAGTTGGGAGTTCAGACACAGCTCGATAGGACCTGACACAACATCAACAGGGTGAGTAACAATCAGGGACCGGGGGACGGGGGCAGATGGGCACAATGGCACACATGCACAATGATGTGTAGCACACTGCACATTCACAGTGATCCTGGATGATGTCCCTGATCCCCGTGGCACACAGCAGCACACATACAAACACCAAGTAGGCCCCCATCCACCATGTGCCCAAAGAGGTCACACCCCACACATCAACAATCCCACAACCAACACATGCACACGTGTGAAAGCCTGCAAAGATGTGCATTTGTGAGCCACACTGACAATGCAAGTGAAACTACATGACAATCAGCATGGCTAAGTACAATCATCATGACATTGTGCATGCCAAGACACTGAGGTGGCTGAGTGTGGAAAACATCTGGAAAGGAGCAGGAAACACTCTGACACATCCACGTGCACAAATAAACCCCTGACGTCAATAATACATCTGCAGACAAACAATGCACAAGAGTACAAAAACCGTCCAAGAGCCCAAATGACCCATGTCGTCAACATATCAGCACTGTTAAAGCACAAAAGTCATAGGCACACTGCCTCAAAGGGATAAGGGGCAGCAAAATCACAGATGTATGGGCGACTCTCCCACAATGCAGCACACACGCATAGCAATAAAGCACATCCACATTGACAACAATGCGCTACAAAGTGCAACACTTACACTGCAGAACAGAGGACACAACTGAGTCCGCTTGTGCGTAGAAACTAGCCAATCACATCTGACATAGCAGGGAAATGTGAGATGAAAATGTACATGTACAACCTCACATCCTTAATGTAGTCCAAATGTCTACAGTCCCGCATCAAATAGTCAGCTCCTCCCAAACAGTCACAATCTACATTGTCATACCATCTGCGTGTAAACTTGAACAATGCACTAACATACATGTCAACACAATGTCAAAATACATCTCCCCTTCACATTGCAGGGGGACAAACAACACCTCCAGCAGAGCAGATCAGACAACTCATCAGGAATGCTGAAGAGGACCTCCACACCATTGACACCGACGCCCTATGACATGACAGCTCATGGACATCTTAGGCAACCCACCTCCAGGAGCAGGGCAACCCAGCTTCATCGAGGAGACCTAACCCCCTGCACAGACCACACAGCAGGAAGCACCCGCCACCACGGCTGGCTGCCAGCACCTCACCGAACCACACATCGCATTTCAAGACCAGTTGTTAGACTGCCAGAAGGAAGTGGCCGAACAGGTGCGGTGGGGTTTGACATCATGGAAGCTGAACTAGATCACAAATGTGGGTGCCTAAGTCCCATCAGGGACCACCTACACTCCCCAACAGACAACTCATCAATGATGCTGAAGAGGACCTCACACCTTCGACACCGACGCCCTATGACTGCTCAAGAACATTTTAGGCAACCCACCTCCAGGAGCAAGGCAGCCCAGCTTCATTGAGGAGACCCCACCCCCTGCACAGACCACACAGCAGGAAGCACCCACCACCACGGCTGGCTGCCAGCACCTCACCGAACCACACATCGCATTCCAAGGCCTGGTGTTAGAATGCCAGAAGGAGGTGGCCGAACAGGTGCGGTGGGTTTTGATCTCCTGGAAGCTGAACTAGATCACATAAGTGGGTGCCTAAGTCCCATCAGGGACCACCTATACTCCCCAACAGAGACCCAGGCATTTGCACATTTCCTGTACTGAACCACGCCCAGAACTCGGGATAATCATTCACACACCCGCGTTGGACCTTCGTATGCCGGCCCAGTCCCCACCACTTACGTATGGAGTGGGGGACGACAAAGCTACATGCCCAAGGTCTTACCCACTGCCTGCTGTGACATGGTTGCGTCCGCTACACAGCACAATGTAATGTTGTAGGACCCGGGACCCTCATGCATACATTATGTCCCCACGGACACACTCAGATAGTTTGTGGAACAGGCTACGGGCACCTGCGCCCAGCACCTTTATTACCAGGGTCACATGCACAGTGACGCCTGTGCTGGATGTGTGTGGGGTGAGAGTAAGCCAGCCCCAAGGAGTTGTCAGTGCTGGCAACAACTTGAACAGTGATCACTAATAAAACAGAAACAGAATACACCAGCATTATGGAAACAACTGCGAAGCATCATGGTGGTAGCCGGAGCAAGTACAGAGGTCACCCAATATGCAATCAGAAGTGTCCATGAGTTGCAGTGCACTGAGGTAGGGCCACGCAAGCTGAGCGGGTCCTCTTCTATGTCGAAAGTGAATGTCGCGGAGGGTTGCGAGGGAGAGTGGAAGGTGTCTTTACAGGGCATGATGCAGAGGGCAGAAGCCAGCCGAAACAGGAAAATGGAGGAGTGGAATGCTACAGCTTCACTTTTTACCACTAAGTCAGTATCACCAACATGATGCTGAAGACAACCCCCAGGCCATAGACTCAGACGCCACCTAAGTTCAACCAGAGAGTGTCCATGAATGTCGGGGCCCAGAATTAGTGGCACCGGAGCTGAAAGGGGATGCAGTCTGCGATGAGGCCTGTACAAAGATATAAACTCTGACAAAAATAAATAAAGACTGCAGTGTAGGCCGGAGGCAGCGGCCAGCAGGGGAGCCCAGCCACGTGTTGTTGGCTTGCGATGCACAGAGTTAGTGACACCAGAGCAGTTGTTGGTAGTGTTCGATCACCTCTGTAACGATGATTATTTTTTCCTCCGGACTGAAACGCGTCTTCCTCTTACGCCTTTCCTTCCTTGCAGTGATAGGAACTCTGCCATTGAGATTTCAAGACTCAGTTCCAAATGTATGACCTACTGGACCGCAGTGTGAGCCAATGACAGTAGTCAGCAAGGGACCACAGACACGTGTGGTTGGAATGCTATGCAAAGAGTTGGTGGCACCACATCAAAGGGAGTACCGTGATATCAAACGTCCCATTAACATATGAACTTGGTCATCAGGATATCAAGACTCAGTTCAACATGTGTGACCTACTTGACCGTAGTGTAGGCCGGAGGCAGCGGTGGAGCACTCAACGAGAAATCCAGGCCTGTGTCGCGGAGGCAGTGATGGTCTGAGGAGGCTGCCAAGTTCACGGGTCTCGGATTTGGAGCTTGCACCGGCATGTGGTGGGCCCTCTTTGACACATGCCAGTGTTGGCAGGTGAGCAGTGAGGCCTGGGTGCAGAGGGACGGGCATTATGGGGCCGAGGACCAGCGGCTAGAGGTGCAGCAGGCGCACAGGATTGCAGCAACACCACTCAAGGTGACGGTCTTGTGGCGGGGTGGGAGACACCGCCCTGGCAGACCCGTTGGGCATTCCGGAAGAGAACCACACCCAGGGCTATGTGCTTTTTATTCACACCCCTACACTGGCCTGGCATACGCCAAGCCAACCCACACCGCTCACGCTTACAGGGGGGGGACATAATAAGCTACATTTCTGCGATCTTCCCCACTGGCTGGGGTGACATGGTTGCATCCACTGTCCACTACACTCCAAACACCTGCAGTGTATGTCGACATGGATATGTCTGTGGTCTGCATACTGCAGTCTGGCCAGCACATCCACACCACACTTGGCATTGTGTACATTCTCATTCATGGGTCACTTGCCTCCTTCGCACATACCTGGTTCCTGCCTCTTCCAACAATCTGCTGTTGTGTAGCTGAAGTGCCATGCTGTTGATGGCTCATGTACATGGCTAGCCCAGGTTACCACCGTAAGTTGTACTGTCATGTCTGTTGGGTGGGCATGTTGTTTGGCATGTTTTACGTAAGTTTATAACATGTGCATTCCCAGAGTTCTGATTTGCATGATTGTGGAGTTGGGGTGTGTGGTGTGTTCATTTGGTTCTTGCCAACGAGCAAAGCATTTCTCTAGGTGCCATCCTGGAAGCGCCGGTTGATGATGGACAGTCGGAAGATGTAGGAATCATGCACACAGCCTAGGTAGTTGGTGACAACATTGGTGAAGAGTCCCTGGTGGTCCACTATTGCCTTCACACTGATGGAATGCGTGTGCTTTCTGTTGCAGTAATTGTGTGCAGTGTCTGCAGGGGGCACAAGTAGGACATGTGTGCAGTCAACTGCCCCCAACACGTGCGGGAAGCCAGCTATGGCGTATAAGCCTTGCTTGGTCTCCAGCTGTTCTTGCACAGTGTGGGGGTAGTGAAGGTGCCTGGGTACCAAGCTGATAGGCTAGCTGTGAGACTCTTCCGACTCAGGCAGTTGTTGGTTGGAAGGTACCAGAGGCCAACAGATGCAGCACAGCCAGCAGCATTGTCTGAGTTGGGATGTTGGTTATCCGCTGTGTTGGTACCATCAGCCTGTGGGCTATGATGTTCAGGATGCAGAGGATGGTTGTCCTTTTGAGCCTGTTGTGGGCAATGACATCCTCTGGTGTTAGGTCTGTGAGACTGATGCATATTCTGAAGGTCAGTTGTCTTTGTCTGCGCTGCCTCTGTGGTAGTTTGGGAGGGGGGCAGGCCTGGGTGTGGTGGAGGTGGTGTGTTTTGGCCCTCTTGAGTGTCCGAGCTGTATGATCAGTAGCTCCATGGCATCTGTTGTTCTTTCGGTGTGGCTCTGGCCTGGGCTCCCTTTTATGGTGCAGGTTGTCATCTGACTTTACACCAGGTCAGAGCAGGTGTTAAATTCCTGCTGCTTTCGCGCCTTATCACCTGTTTTGGAATCTTAGCACCGATCTGGCTGGTCGTTGAGAATGTTGCGGAGTGGTGTTGTTGCTGCTTTTTGCACGGGAATGCTGCGATAAAGTGCTGATAACTCGGTGATAAGTCCTTGAGAATATGCCCCTGAATCTCTTCAGATCGAGTGCCACAAATCACGTTTTTTAGGATCCTGGACAAACCGAAGGCACGTTTTACACAACCTATAAACATGCTTTTAGCAATAGTTGCTTTTTAAAAAAACAGTGATTGCTTTTTCCTTTTCCTTTTCTCTTCTAATTTCCCCCATAGCGATGCAGTAGGCAAACATCAAATGAAATAGCAGAGCTAAAATAAATAGATAAGTGTTAAAGCAAGTCACTTCCAAAATTAAATTGTAGCGTTTTGCTGTAAAAAAACACAACAAATGTGGCGCTGTTCTCTCACAAAATAACAGTGGCAAAATGTGTCAGCTAGAGGCTCAGGGAAGGGGGTCTCTGTCATTCCACCTCACGGGCTAAAACTTGGGTGACATAATGACAAATATCAATCTTCTTTACCAAGGGTTCCCATCCTGATTAGCATGAGAATGGCAGAGAGCCATGCCTCTGAAATATTGTGGTTTGAAATAATTCATTTTCAAATAAGAATAATTATTGTATTTGCTCATTTTTTATTGATCAGCCATTAGGAATGTGTGTCTGCCATCTACTATAACGATTACAGATGCACTTGTAGCAAGGAAAGCTGTGGCTATGATAACCAGGTATTTCATCATTGTATTTTTTATTTTTTACTAACACTGTAAAACACAAAACCAGTTAAGAACATATATTTGTATCCAGTGAAGCTAATCATGCCCCACAATTAAATACAAAAATAAAATAATCTTTAAATGAGGCTTGACGTTTCCCAGGAGAATGTATTCACATATGTAACCACGCAGACCACATATAGTATACAGTTGAAACAAAAAGATGCTCACCTTTCACATGTTGAGTAGTGGTCATGACATCTTGAATACATGTGTTTTTTTTTTTAGTGGGAGCTGCTGCTCTGATGCAGACTCAATGTGCTCAAAGACTGGATGAAAACTTTTCTTTTATAGAAATAGAGAGAAAAGAGTCTATATACAAAACATCGAAAGGGACTTACTGGATCTCAATGGAGAATTAAAAAAGGCCACGAATGTTCAAGAAAGTGAAGAACTAAGAGAAAGAGTAAGAAAGTAAGAATAAAGAAATTGGAAATGTCTGAGTATCTGGAAACAATAGTAAAAGAAAGATGGGAGGTCAGCAAACTTTCTAATTACGAATACGGTGAAGGATGTGGGAAAATTCTCACCTGGAAAGCAAGAACAGAGCGAACTAGCAATCACATTAATAAAATACATAGAGAGGGTCAAAATGGATGTGTGAAAACAGGGAAATAAGAAAGGAATTTGCAGATTTTTTCTCAGAGCTATACACGGAAGAAAGTACTTGTGATGGAGATCAGATACAAAGCTTGCTCGAAAATATAGAGATTCCTGAAGCATCCCCGGAACAAAGAAGGCAATTGAATCTAAGAATAAGTGAGAAGGAAGTTGGGGAAGCAATAAAATGACTAAAAAGAGGGAAGGCGGCAGGCCCAGATTCTTTACCTAATGAACTATATCAAGTACTCCAAGAGAATGTCCTGACCCCTTTTACAAACCTTCAAAACATTTTTTGATTATTGGAGAGCTTCCTAAATCATGGAATGAAGCGATAGTAAGTACACTATTAAAACCAGGAAAGGACCCCACTAAATGTGAGTCCTATAGACCCATATCCCTTCTAAACAGCGACTACAAAATATATACGCAAATATTAGCAGAAAGGCTAGGGACAGTGGCAGGGTCCCTAATCCATCCAAATCAAAAGGGTTTTATTAAGGGTAGACAGATCACCGAGCTGTCTCATGAACTTATCGCCACCATAGATATTGAAACTCATAACCATGTACCTTTGGCAGTTATAACATTCGACGCTACCAAACCGTTTGATCGGGTCAGCTGGCCCTTTCTAAGCGCTATATTAGCAAAATTTAACCTGGGAAATAATTTTGAGACAGCTGTAAAGAACATCTACAAGAGTCCAACGGCTAAAATATTGGTCAACGAGACACTTACTGATAGTGTGCACATAGAGAGAGGAACTAGGCAGGGATGCTCCCTGTCCCCATTATTATTTAATTTTTACATAGAACCTCTAGCCTGCCTCCTAAGACGGGAAGAAGAGATTATACCATTTAAATTTCAGGGATGGGACAAGAAAGTTGCATTGTTTGCTGATGACCTAATGCTATTCACCGGGAACTTAAACAACTCCCTTCCAAAAATAGAGAAGATTATAAGTGACTTTGGAGCAGTTTCAGGGTACCAAGTAAATAAATCTAAATCAGAAATAATGGAATGGAACATCGCGTCTGGAAATCCTTTAGTGAAGACCAAATTAAAGTATCTCGGAGTTGAGTATAGTAAGAATATTGAAGAAATAGCAAGCTTAAACTTCCAAAGAGTGCACAAGGAAATTAGCAGACTTCTAAAGGCTTGGTTAGGCCTACGCTTATCTTTTCTAGGTAAATTAAACCTAGTAAAAATTAGAGTATTACCGAAGTGCACATATTTATTCAATTCTCTTCCATTGGAGTTTAAAAAGGCGGAGATCAAAAAACTACAAGGGGAAGTATCCAGTTTCATATGGGGGTCAAAAGGAGTAAGGATCAGTTGGAAAAAGCTGAGAAGATACAAGCTACAAGGAGGTATAGCCAGCCCGGATCTACTGGAATATAATAAAGCGTTCCAATTTAAAAATATAAGATTTCTACTAGGCAAAAGTGAAGAATGGCCTGAGTCTTGGAAAGCAATAATTGGATCAGGAAACGATCAATATCTATACAAATTTGGTCATCCCAAATTTAAATAAAAAATCAAGTTGAAGACGATAAGATCTGCAGTAAGAATATGGTATGCCATAAGAACTACTCCAGGAATACCGTACTATAGCAAATACTCCCCAATTTGGGATTCTCCAGGAACACCAGAGTGTTTAAAAGATAGCTTAATCAACCCACTAAAAGAAGCCAACATAATTTATTGGGGCCAGTTCATAAAAGGAAACAAGATTACAGAGTGGGAGACCCTTGACAGAGAGACCCAGGAGACGTTATCAAGATTCAAATATTATCAATTAACAAGTTGGCTTAAAGGAGTAAAAGAAAACTTTCAAAGGGATGATAATATTGAACAAAAGATCCAAAACACTGTACCTTTTAAGAAGGAGATATCATTTTGGTACTGGGCCTTGATAAGATCTGGGGAAGAAGAATATAAAGTCATGCAAAACATCTGGGGTAATTCTATGCTAACCCATCCAATTGGGAACCTTTGGGAAGCCTCGAACACTATTGCAGCTAGAGTGATAAAATCTGCTCCGTCAAAGAAGAATCATTTGTTCACAATACATAGAGCATATTGGACCCCCAAAAAACTGTCAAAATTCAAAAACAGCACAGTAAAGAAATGTCCAAAATGTAGTATGGAAAGAGCGGATGATCTACACATGTTTCGAGAATGTCCACTGCTGGCAGAATACTGGGACCTGATTGGTAAGACACTCTCCGAGGTCATAGAACAGCCCATAGAGGTAAGCGTTGAACTAATTATTTTTGGGACTTGTAAATACGCACACAATAACATACTGTCTAAGGTGCAAGAAAATATCCTATTTTTACTAATCCTTTTAGCCAGGAGGGAAATATGTATAAAATGGATAATAAACTCACCACCAAGATACTCTGATTGGTTAAACTCCATCCTAAGGGTATATAAAGTGGATAAATGGGGAAGGCAGAGTAAGAAAAACAGGTTCTGGGATATTTGGGAAAAGTATAAATTGGGAACTGATAGGTGGTCCAATGATTAAAGCAAAGGCACCACTGATTTCAAGCTGAGTCTTGAATTGAGTAGTCAAAATGAGTAGCTCCCCTACTTCCGAAAATCATGTGCTAAGTGATGGACAAAAGGAGGCCCCGAAGGATAAGGTAAACGGAACACCTCAAATAACCAAGGGCCGAATTAAGGAAATGGGGCCCCTGACTCCTCCATACTCTAATCTTTTTTGCTTGATGAGGACTTAAAAAAAAAAGAAAACTTTCCTCTTTCTTGCTGGTAACAACCAAATCTTGGGACACTTGTCTCTCTTTTGTGCTGCCAGAACTAAGCCTGCACTTCTCCATTTTCTTTTTTTTGTGGACAGTGGATTATATTTTAACACAAATGTTTGCATATCGCAGCAGTGCGCAATGGGGACCATAGTTTCTGAGGACAGCTAGCATTCCTATTCTGTTAACAATGGCCCATGGACAGAGGGTTCACCAGTAATGCATAAAGAAATATAGAAGATTTTCATTAAGTTAGTTGATTTAATATCAATTAAGGGGTGCTTCGGGGAACTCCAAATCACAATTTAATACCTTCGCACTAGGTAATTTGTTATGGTATTGTGTGAGGGTGAGCATAATTCACGTGATTTGTTGTAGTGTAATTCTTTGAAATTACAGAAAAATTACACTAGATTACTTGAAGAGTGTAATTTAGCATGTACTGCAATTTTCGTAGTGAAAAATGCACACTTGTGTCCAAAATGGACTCCAGGATGCATTTTGTGCTAAGAAAAAAGCTCTAAATGCAGAAAAACACTAGCACCTGCAGTCAGAAGCCATTTGTACTCTCTAATTCCATCATTCCTGTGTAAGGTTTCTATTTCAAATCACTCATACTAAATCAAGCTGGTGTAATCTTGAATTTTCTGTGATTTTATGTCAATGGAGTAATGCAAAACTACCAAAATTACTCCGATTGCTGGAGGTGATCTTGGAATTGTAATAAAATGATAAACTATGAACAATGCTATTTCAAGATGACCACCAGGTTTAGAATGTGTTGGACACATTGGGTGCTGTTCACTGCCAATTAAATGAGTGGTGTGCGAAATTGGGTAGCTGGTTTAGGGTAGTGTGAGCCCATCTCAAGCAACAGCAACAATCTTTGTCAGGGTGAACCACAAAAGTCACTAGATTAACCTGTGCTTAACCCTCTGTTAGCTTGGCACACAAGGCAGTCAGGCTTAACTCAGAGGCAATGTGTAAAGCATTTATGCAGCACACAAATACTCATAAAATACAAATACAACACAAGAAAAATCCCACATCAATTTACAAAAATATAATAAAATATAATAAATAAAATGACACCAAAACAAATTAAATCCAATTAGTACTACCAGAGTTATGATTTGTTCAAAATGTTTGTGAAATCTAGTGCCTAAGAGATCAACGTGCCAATGCTGACACCCAGTCATATGCAACCGCGCCACATTCAAAAGTTACAGCTGACTGCGATGGAGCGCGGTTTGGATACACAAAGTTGAATTGTGCCTGGTCTTGGCTTACCTTCAGACTTTTGAAGAAGTTTTCAAAAGAAATATCTGAGAAGGTGAAGTTCAATGGGTCAAGGCAGCCGGCAGCAGAGGAGGTAGAGCTTGCAGAGGTCGTAGTGAAGATTTCTACATTTGGACTTTGTCACTCTTTTGGAATTTGAAAATCTCCTGGAGGATGAGGCTTCAGCCTGTAGCCAAAGAGAGTTCCAGGAGTTAGGATACCCCTTCTGTGAGGAGCTGCTGAGCAGAATTAGCTGCTGTAGAGAAGAACATGGAGGAGCTACTGTGAAGTCAGGCTGACTGGTAATGCACCTTGGGCAGTTTGGTGAGCAGGTAAGTCACGGTCTCCTGTTGGTTCTCAGAGCACTTTTTGGCTGAATTGTTTTAAGTCCCAAGTTTTGGATTTGGGCTATTTGGGCACTTTTAGCACCTCTTCCTAGGGTCCAGAATTGGATGGGTGCCACTTGGAGGGTAAGGACTCACTCAGGCTGGGCCCGTGGCAGGTTCAAGATGGTTGGACCTTTTTCTGTCCCTGCTCTGAAAGGGAGGGTAGTCAACTATCCTTGGAGTCACTTTGATAGCTCTGGTTTCAAGCAGCAAAGCTGGTCTCAAGCAGCACGGCAGTCTTCTGAAGTACACACCAGGCCTCAGACAGGACCAGAAAGAAACTGAAGAGTTGGTCTGAGGTTCCTATTTTTAATCCTGGTGCCAGCTTTGAAGTGGAAGAAACTTTTGGAGTTCTCCTCCCACAGTTGGTTCTGGCATTCCCTGCTTCCCTACCCTGGCTGCCATTTGCCTGGAGTCACAATAGGCTTTGTGTGTGCTGAGGCAACCCTTGGACATTTAATTGGGACTGTGAAAAAGTCTGCCACTCCCATCCTGGGCTGATGGCCCATCCCGCCAACAACAAGCCCTCCTTGTCTCTCTGGGAGGAATACACATAGGCCAACTGCCAGCTACACCTAGTCATGTGACCCAGGATACAAGCTGCAGACACCAAATGTGCAAGACAAGAAAATGTACAATTTTTAAAAGTCAAAAGCAAATCTCTTGCAATGGTCCCAAAATGAAATTATTCTACTTCCCGGGTAGTTCTTTGATGTCCTCTGACGTGTCCGAAAGTCTGAAAATGCTGTATCTTTTGTCAGGGCAAAACTAATTGCCACCATGACAAACTGAGGCCTTCTATATTGAGCACAAACTTTCCCACAAGCCAACTATCAGGCATATAGTAATACAATTAGAATTATATACATACGTCCAGTTGGCCAAATCATATATATTTCCTCCTGAAAGAGGTCAACAAGCATTTTCACTGTGAACATCTTATAAGCCTAGAGTTTCAGAAAACCTAACCAATAACGAATTCTTCAACTACTACAGTAATATATGATATTCCATGTTAAAAGAACTCCTGTCAACAGCCTTTAACACAATGCAATTACAACAGTTTCTAAAAGGCATGTTGATTTTAACAAATGATTTTCACAATAAGTATGTTGGACCTTTTGCCTTTGCCATGACTTTTCATAAGACACAGATGAGACCTAGAGCATTCAACATAACTTTTCACAGTGAACTGATCAGGGCTATTGCGTTTACCACTGCTGTTCCTCCCTAAACAATTAAGGCCTACAGTACTGAGAATAAGCTTTCTCAAAAAGCAATCACCAAGTACACAAACAAATATTCACAAATAATAAAAAATATATACAAAAGTACAGGGAGCAAAACAACGTACAGATGATAGTATGATCACCTACCAAGGAGTATCACAGGTTAAATCACCTAACACCCAGTGCTTGTCAGAGGAGGCAACTAACACAAGAATCCAATTCACCTTTAATCCATTTAGTGCTCACGACTAATCATTGACATCCTCAGCACTACCTCTGTAGTGCTAAGGTCCTCAAAAGGTCATCATTGGTACTGAAAAAGAAATTTTTCTGCTTTGAAAATCAGAAGCATTTTCTTTTTCAAAATCAAAGTCAGGATGTGGGAAAACAGCTTCCACACTGAGGTAACAGAAAAATAAAAGAGAAAAGCAGACTGCGCTAATGACGTATAACTATGGCCCTAGCACGTATCACCATGGGAGAGGCAGCATTGAAAAGAATACAATGTTACACTCCCAGCGCTGCCTTTCCCTGGTGGATCCCTGCTTGGGGATCACGCTGGGCAAGTGATCCCCAAGGAGGTTCTTTCACACCACTAAACCAGCAGGAATAGTGATTGCGGGAGGAGTGGGGGGGGTCAGAAATCCCACTAGACTCCATGGCTTTAGTAGAGGCACTTTTTTTCTTGGGGAGGTAAGGGACCTCCATGCCTCCCCAACCCAGCCATGTCAGTCTTTCTGCCCCCCTACGGAGTGGATATGGAATGTTTACCCCCTGTCTGCCCTCCTGGGCAGAAAGCTCAGTAGAAGCCAGAGAATAGTAGCTGTAGTTATTTTTTGGGGGGGTCGGGTGTGGCCACCTTATGAGCATGGCTTGTGTTCTTATCCACTGTGGGTCAGACAGTCCTCCTGCCCCCCGAGGTAGATTTGATTAGTTCATCCCCAATCTGCTCTCTAGGGGCAGAAAGTCCAATTTATCATCAGGGAAGAAATTTGCCCAAAACAATGAAGTGGTTGTGTGGCTGCCCAGGCATTGGGCTGTGCCCTCACCGTAGAAGGAATAAAGGTTTTTTTTGCCCCTGGGGTACATTAGGGGAGTACACCTCCATGTTGCCCCTTAAGTGGCAGAAAGCCCACTACACCACCAGGAAAAAAGCTGATCTCCAAAAAAGAAGGGGTTTGGCCATCTGCCCATACCTTGGGCTGTGCTCTCACCCCAGAACAGGTCCAGTAGTCCTCCCACGGGGCAGATTGAGAGAGTGTACCTCCAGTCTGACCCTTGGAAGGCATAAAGCCAACTAGACATCCAATTTTTGTTTTGGAAACACAAGCATGGAGTGTGGGCGATAAGGCTCACGTTCCGCCTATCCCATGGGCTTGAGACCCACCCAAGGAAACCTACCAAACCTGGCAGATTTGCCATCATCATAACAAACTCAGGCCTACTGCCGTGATCAATTGAGTACAGATGCTTCCACAATGCAACTGTCCGGCATACAGTCATAAAATTACAAAAATACACTAAATGACTGTAGTCTGCGATTCCATGTGAAGAAATCCTCAAATCCTCTCTGAAAGCTTTCAACGGTGTAATAGCAATCCATTTGTAAATGTCTTTTAGTTTTAGCATATGCCTTACACAATAAATATGTTAGGCCTATTGACTTTGTCATAACTCCTCACAATAAGCAAGCCAAACCTATTCCAATGATCATTGGCTTTACACCATAACCAACTCAGTCCTCCTGTACTGAGCATAACCTTTCACTCACAGAAAAGAGAGCAACAAAAACTCGTATTCAGTGGAATCACACACCTTCTGCCCAAATAAATGGTGTGCTCAAATTAATCAACATGTGGGTGAAGCCAAAGGCACTCCATCAGTTGTACTTCTTATAGCTCTTTTCTGTTTCTCATGTAAGGTCTGGCAACGGCTGCACTGTCAAGCCAGACCTAAAAATGAGGGTCTAGTGTCACTCCAGCATGCAGACCCAGATCTTGTCTAGTCACTGACCACAATCAATTAGATATGTGAAAACAAATTATTTTAGTGATGGTGAAGTGTGGTGATCATGGATAGGTTAGTAACAGTATTTTCAGTTGTTGATTGGGTGAGGTGAAGCAAGCCCCTCCTCCTCTCTCTTCACTTTTCCAACCCCCAAGTTCCTGCCTACTCCCCATGTTGGCTAAGCCTTTCAGTGACTCAGCCAATGAGAGTGGAGGCAAGACGGACCTGGCTTGGACTAAGGCCATGAAACATCTATTGTGTCCACATATTGCATCAGCTGACCTTTAGTGAGGGAGTGTAATGGACTTTGGCTGGAGCCACATGGGGCTATAACCCTTCTGCTTCATGACCTTTCCTGAAGGTCTGCTTGCTTTGGAGGGTTGGAGGCTAGGTATGCTGTGAAACCAGCATTTTTCTATCACTATGCCAGAGTTCCTTTGTCAACACCCTACAGAGCTGCTTTCCAACTTTGATCTGCACGTTGCAGTGAATATTATCTGACCATCGATTGCAAGTGACTAACTTAGTGAGGCAGGTTGCGCTCCTCCCTTTCACAGTGGTATTAGCTCAAGCCTTTGGTCTTTGCAGCTTCCTCATGTTTATTGATATGTTGGCGACTCCAGCGTCATATTCTTGCTAACCTGATGCTTTGGTTTACTGATTTAAACATAGTTTCCCGTGGCTCATTTATTGCTTCTGCTAATATAGGTTACACATTATCTTCTTGCAGAATCTTTCTTTTGTGCCCTTCTACAAATGAGTACAATTTTGTTCTGCATCACCTATGCAGCATTCACCTACAAACCCTCCTAATGTCTTCACATACATTCAAGTGGAAACTTGCTGGTAGAAGTCTGTTTAGAATCTCTTTACAGGACTTGTGTATTGGCACAGATGGAAATATGCCCTTAAGCATCTGCCATTTCTGAACTTTACATCCAATTTATTTCCACATTAAATGAATTTCACAAACATATGCCATTGTATTGCAGAGGGGTCCTCAAAGGGATACGTTAAGTCCTCTGCATGGCATGGTCTCCTATTCAGTGATTCAGGGGACCATGTAATTCAAAAGAGAAATCTGATTTAAATTAGCAGGCAGAGAGAATGAGAGATCAGGTCAGAGCAAGGGAATGTGCAATAGGTGAGCTGTGCTTTGACTGTACATTTAAAGATAATGATTTGGGACTCCTCCATACAATAGTGAATTTGAAGTACTTTCCCCAAACAACAGTAGTAGCACAGAACCAGTAATCCTTCTTGACCAAGGAAGAGAGAACATGCCTGGGCCCGTATTATGCAGAAGGCACATTTTCATTGTTTGCGCCTAAGGTGCACCCAAGGCAAACAATGAAAATGCGCTGCATTATGGTAAATGCTCTGCCCCCAGGGCAGCTGCAAACTTGCTCTGCCCTGGGACCAGTGCATTCCTGTGAAAAACGGAGCGTCTGGTTTGAAGCCACCCAGTGTTTTCAAAGTGCAGGCAGGAACACACCTTCACTTTGAAGGAGGACTTGAGATCCCCTTGCAAGCCGGTGCAGTGAGTGACCACACCCGCCTGAAAGGGGATGTCTGGGGGGTCCATGGGATTGCCATTTCCCCATGCAAATGAGGGAATGCCCTCTGAAGATAATGCTGGTTCTTCATGTGTGCCAGCTGTATCGCAAATGTCAACTGCGCCCCCGGGGCACTTGAACTCTGGTGGTCATGGCATTGCAGGGGAACAAGAGCACTATTGATAAAGACACACCATGTGGGGCCCTGTCCTTCCAAAGCCGGGCCACATTCCATCAACCAGGCGTGAGCCCCATGTGCTGCTGCAGGGGAGACCTTAGACATCTGTGCATTCTAATAGGCAAACAATGAATGAACACTACATTTCACATTGAAATAGGCCAAATCTTCTGCCAAAGCAGTTATAGTAAACTTTTTTCCATGAAAGGCAGCTGTCTATTGAGAGGCACACACATTTATACACAGAAACCACCTCTATTTTGTTGAAATGTAAAAATTAGTTGCTCTTCAGCTTTCCTTGGCCAAAATACAGCATTTCGCTTTGAGTGCATATTCAGCTGTGGGCCTCTACACTTCACAAAGTATTAAGGATGGAGCTATAGCTCAAGTTAGTTTGGGAATTGTCAATGAAGGATTTGCTGACCTGGCAGAATCAGGCTGCAAATATTGGGAAGCCTAACTACATTTTTGTATATATGGATTTAAAGGATGTATTCGCCGAGATAGAATATACAAAGATCATACTTAAAGTAAATAAGTCAACATGTATTGGATATCTTATCCAAAGCTATGTTGGTCTTTCTGAAGCGAGGAATTTAAGTGCTGACCTGTTTGAGAACTTCCCAGGATGACTACTGTCATTTCTGCTGAATTGGGTTAACTGTTGAGGGGGGTGAAGCCCTACTCAAGCAGCAACCTCAATCCTTGTCAGGGTGAGGCACAAGCAAACCCCAAATTAGCTTGTGCTCAACCCTCTGGTAGCTTGGCACAGAGCAGTCAGGCATAACATAGAGACAATGTGTAAAGCTTTCATGCAGCACTTCAAACAGTAATAATGTGAAAACCCAACACAAGAAAAATCACATATCAATTTAGACTAATAGAGCATAATGAAATAAATAAAAAAAAGACCAAATGGATGTAAATGCAAGCAGTAGAAGCGGATATGTGTAATTTCAAAGATTTAAGTGGAAATAGTGTCAAAAGGCCCAAAGCACCTCTTGTGGCCCTCAGTGGTGTGAAACCGGGAGAAAACCTGGAAGTTCAGGCCGACCACGATGAAGATGGGTCGAACACAGGGACCAGGTTAGTCCCACTTAAAAGTCACCTTCAGTTCTGTTGACTGTGAAGGAAACCGCAAAGAAATTAGAAGCGTTGTGGATGGTCATAATTGTAGCATTAAGAGCAAGCCAGGAATCATGGACGGTTGTCACTGTACTGTTCAGGTCCTGTTGCCATCGCGAGCAGGCGGGCGGAGATGCGTGGGGGCACTTCATGTGAGCGGTCAATGCTGTAGAGTGAAGAGATGGGTTGATGGAGCTTTACGTAGGAGGGCTGGGCAAGTGAGAAGGTTCCAGTGCCAATGGGACCATTTGTGAATCTGAAGAGCCCAAATTCAGCCTCTCTGAGCCACACCTAAGGGTTCAGGATCTGAGGGGCATCACCTGGTAGTCGGCGTGCTGTCTCCAGCTGGATTTAGGCACTGTTTCAGGTAGTTGTGACATTGTTATTTATCTGTGGCTCTGAACAGGAGGGCAGCAGACTAGCATTTAGAGTCACGTTGGGAGTCCTGGGTTCAGATGTAGTTCCAATCCTGCTGACTCAGCAGGAGAGCAGCAGGGCAGCAATCCAACAAGGCAGCAGTACAGCATGCCAATAGACCAGCCAGGCAGCAGTCCAGGGTAGTTGAAGTCCTTTCAGCAGCACAGGAGTCCTTCTTGGTGAAGTCTCCACAGGTCCAGAATCATACTGAAGAGTTGGTGGCTGAGATCCAATATTTATACCATGTGGCTCCTTTGAAGTGGAAGAAGCTTCTGGAGGTTTCTTTTTGATTTGCACAGGTTTCCTGCGTCCCTTGCCCTGGCTCTAGACTAACTACTGGGGGATATGCAGCCCTTTTTGTGGAGTCTGGGCACAGGCTATTCAAGTGTAAGTAGACTGTGCCCAGCTCTCCCTCTTATCCTGCCAGTGATGGCCCATTCAGCTTACCTAAGCCCTGTATTGTGTGAGGCTGTCGAGGAGGAATACAGAAAGCCCAACTGTCAGCTCCACTCAGTCATGTGGCCGAGAGACAGGCTATAGGCACTAAATGGCTAAGACAGGAAAATACCAAATTTCTAAAAGTTGCATTTTGAAATTGTAATTTAAAATAAGGCTTTACCTTAAAAGAGGGTTTTTAATTACAGCTCCACAGATACCAAACAAAAACTGGGTACCTGTTCCCATTTGGAAGTTACAGCTTATTACATGTAATAATACAACTCCAATTTTGTCCTATGTGAGAGGTAGGCCTTGCAGTAGTTGAAAACTGAGTTAAGAGTTTTTCACTACCAGGACATGTAAAGCTTTAAAGTGCATGTCCAACTTTTTAAATGCACTGCACCCTTCCCTCTTGGATGACAGTGCCTAAGTAGGGGTGGCATGTATGTATTAAAAAGGAAGGTTTGGGCCTAGCAAAGGGTTTAATTTGCCAGGTTGAAATGGTAGTTTAAAACTGCACACACAGGCTGCAATTGCAGGCGTGAGACATGTTTGAAGGGAATGCTTAAGTGGGTGGTATAATATGTACTGCTGACCCATGATAGCATTTAATTTACAGGCCCTTGGTACTTTTAGTACCACTTTACTAGGGACTTATAAGTAAATCAAATATGCCAATTGGAGATAAGCCAATGTTACCATGTTAAGTCGTGAGGACAGGCCCTTTAGCACTTGTTAGCAGTGGTAAACTGCACAAAGTCCTATGGCCAACAAAAATGAGATCAGCAAAAATAGAAAAGGTGAGGACAATATGTTTGGGGGAAGGCTACCCTTAGACTAACAGATCTAACATGTGTCCCCCGTTGAAAATGGGGAGAACTACCCAATCTCCTGGGACTTTTCATCACTAAGGTGGAAAAACATGGACAGATCATCAATAATTGTATGATCTGATCCTCAACAATTTGAAATTCTCTACATTAACCATCTGAGAGGCCTATGATCTGTCTGAACCTGGAAGTGAGCCCCAAACAGGTACCGCCTCAGCTTCTTCTGCGCCCAGACCACAGCAAAGGCTACTCTCTCTATAGGACTCCATCTCTGTCCCGGGGAAGTAACCGTCCACTAATAAAAGCTACTTTTTGGTCTTGGCCCTCTTCATTTAACAGTGACAATACTGCCCTTATGCTGCATATTGAGGCATCAGCTTGCACAACAAATCCCTTGGAAAAGTCAGGGGCCCTGAGTACAGGGGCTATACACATTACCTGTTTTAGGGAGTCGAAGGTTTTCTGGCAGGTCTCAGTCCAGATCAACTTTCTTGGCTGATTTTTTGAAGTCAGCTCAGTCAAGTGGGCAACAATGGTGCCATACCCTTTGTAGTAACGAGTGGGGCCCAGGAAGGACCTCACTTCTGCCTTCGTTTTGAGGGGCTCCCAGGCTGTGAGGGTTTTTTATCTTGGCCTGGAGTGGCTTCAACTTACCTATGCCCTCCAGGTGTCCCAAGTATAACACAGACACCTGCCCTTTTCGGCACTTTCTGGCCTTGATAGTCAGGGCTGTCTGTTGCAGAGCCTGGGGTAATTCCTGGGGTGAAGCGGGTAGTTCTCCTGGTTGCTTTTGAAGACAGATATGTCATCCAGATAATCTGCACTGCAGGCGTTAATTTCCTCCAAAACCTGGTTCACCGGCCTCTGGAGAGTAACAGGGGAATTCTTCGGGCCAAAGGGCATTACCTTGAATTGGAAATGGACCTCTTGTGTGGAAAATACAGATCTGTTTTTAGCCCCCTCAGTTAGGGCAATCTTCCAGTACCCTGAGGTCAAGTCAAAAGTACTCAAGGACTTGCAGCCCCTAATCGATCAAGAAGGAGCTCATCATCTCAGGGAATGGGGAGAGAGCATCAATCGTTGTGACTGATTTGAGGACCAGTAGTCCTCACATACATTGAGCTCTGGTGTGGTTCCCGGCGGGGTAGCCTTTGGAAGCAGCACCACTGGGCTGGCCCATGGAACTGGGAGCTCACTCATTCCCAACTCCAGCACCTTGCAGACCTCCTCCCAGATGTTGGCCCTCACCTTGTCTGACAGTCTGTGAGTTTTGTTTTTTACAGGGGTACTGCCACCAGTTTCAATATTGTGGATACATATGTGTGAACGCCCAAGGGGAGAGGGAAAAAAAAGCAAACTGTCCTCTGCTGCCCTTGGGTCAGAGGAGTAGGGGAGAGGTGGACATCCTCAACCTACCCATCTTTCTTCTTGGATGAAAGGGGATCAAGGAGAGGTTCATACTTTTCCTCTACTCCATCAAATGGCACCAACAACATGGTGATCTCAGACCTCTCATAGTTGGGCTTCAGGGTATTGAGATGGAGATCTTGAGGTCCACCAGGTAGGTAGGTAGATGGCCTGCCCCTTCCGCTGAATCATCTCATAGGGCCCTGTTAAATGATCTTGGAAGGCTATGGGTTCAACTGGCTTCATGATCCACCATTTCTGGCCAGGCTAAAAGGCTCAAATAAAGTGGCCTTCTGGTCATGTGATTGCTTCATAACCTCCTAGCTAGCTGTTAGGTTCTCTGGAAGCCTTTTTCCAGAAATTCTGCATTTGGTTGCGGAAGGCCAGCATGTAGCTAACCATGTCCTGGAGGGGTTTCTTGGGGACTTGCTCCTACCCCTCCATCTACACGCTGAGAGCACTCCTTAGAGGGAGACCATAGAGTAGTTCAAAAGGACTGAACCCTGCTCTTTTTTGTGGTACTTTCCTATATGAAAAGAGTAGGCAGGGCAAAAGGATGTCCCACTTCTGCTTCATCAGCTGTGGTAGGCCCATAATCATGCCTTTGAGGGCCTTGTTGAACCTCTCAACCAGTCCATTAGTCTGGAGGTGGTAAGGTGTTGAGCATGTGTAGGTTATTCAACATTCCTCCCACATTGACATCCTGTATGCAGACATGATGTTGGTATCCCTGTTTGACTTTCTTGTAGGAACCCACTTAGATATGATTCCCCTCAGGGCCATACCCACTGCAGGTGCAATGATGACCCTCAGAGGGATGGCCTCTGGGTACTGTGTAACACACAAGATGATGAACGGAATGTTGCACAATGGCAAAACATTCACCCCCAGTCACAGAACTGGGTTTAATCCATCGTTATTTTGCTCACCAAGCCACCCCAGTTCAGACATGGCCATATGCAAATCAGCCTTGACCTGATAGCCAGAAACCGGTCCTAGGATGATTGATTCCGGTCCAGGGAAGACATGGCTTGGCAGTTCCGGCTGGACTGTTCCCATGAGGTACAGGGTCAAGGCTGATTTGCATATGGCCATGTCTGAACTGCGGTGGCTTGGTGAGCAAAATAACGATGTATTAAACCCAGATCTGTGACTGGGGGTGAATGTTTTGCCATTGTGCAACATTCCGTCCATCATCTTGTGTGTTTTGCTGTTCACCCTATGTGGGAAGGGTATGCCCAGACATGGGTCCCGTGCTCACTACACCACTGGTCAAGCTATCCTGGATGAAGACGGCTGATAGCCAGAAACCAGTCCTAGGATGCTTTATTCCGGTCCAGGGAAGACATGGCTTGGCAGTTCGGGCTGGACTGTTCCCATGAGGTACAGGGTCAAGGCTGATTTGCATATGGCCATGTCTGAACTGCGGTGGCTTGGTGAGCAAAATAATGATGGATTAAACCCAGATCTGTGACTGGGGGTGACTGTTTTGCCATTGTGCAACATTCCGTCCATCATCTTGTGTGTTTTGCTGTTAACCCTATCTGGGTACTGTGTGGCATGGTCCACCTACACCAGGACAAACTTGTTGACCAAGGCAGTTTTGGGGTCCCAGGGTCCACCAATATCTATGACAACCCTTTCAAAGGGGAAGCCAATGACAGGCATGGGAGTCAAGGGAGCCTTGAGCTTCTTCCCTGTCATCCTACTTTCTTTGTAGGTGAGACAAGTCCTACAGAAAGCATCTGAGGTTGTCTCATCCAGGGCACGTAAAAGTGGGTAACAAGCCTGTCAATGGTCGTGTCCTGCCAAGGTTATCTCATGAGACAGACCCAGTAGGCAGGCCCTGCAACACTCGGGGCCCATCATCCTACTTGCTGTCACATGCACAAGAACCTTAGGCGGACTGCGAAATAGTTTGTTCTCCCAGTAAATACCATGATCTCCAGAGGTGTTTACTGCTGCTTAGGCTTCGTCCTGCCACCTCAGCCCCTCTAGGGTTAGGCATACTCTTGTGATTTGCAGAATTCCTCAGTGGTGGACCAACCCTTAAATTGCCACCAAGCAAGCTCAGGAAGGTCACCTAGAGAGGCAATGTCCTCTCCGGTCAGCTCCGGTCAGCTCCGGGGCCACGTCCTCTGCCCCACCATCCACCAGTATGTTGGGGGAGTCTAAGTGGCTGGTTTCCCATGTCCCCTGTCTTCCCTTTCCCTGCCGCTGCCTGGGCTAGGTTTCCATGCGCTCCTAATTCTCCTTTCAGGCAGCAATGGACCGAGTGGTTGCTCAAACCCACTCAGGCAACCCCAATACTTCCAGGATCAACCAGAGTTCCACTTCCTTCCAGGCAGTGTGCTTCATGTAATTCCCTAGCAAATACTCCACAGGCATAGCAGGGCTCACAGCTACCCAAAGATAACCTAAAACTTCCCCTAACTAGAAGGGAAAGAGAGATACTGGGTAGTTGCTCTTGGTTTTCTGCTACTACAATCTGGTGCAATGTATTGGGTATCACCTTGTCTGAGGACACCGGATGACACTTGGCAGTAGTCATTCTGACTCCTGTGTCTTTCAGAGCCTCCACTCTCTGCCCATTGACTTTGACCCAGTGTCTATACTTGGATGCATAGGCAGGCCTTTGGGCTTTAGGTACCATCACGCAGGGGCACTAAAGTAACCTCAGCTGCCCCCCCCCACTTACTGGGGCCATTTCCTCACAAAATGAAACACTAGCCAACCCCTGGGACTGCCCACCACTGGCTGGCCTGTGCTCTCTTGGACTAATTAGTATCTCCCTTGATGTACCCATAATAGTAGCACTCGTAGCACTTAGGAACTGGGAAAGGTACCCTTTCTCCTGCAACCAATTTTTAGGCCCTTGTGAGAACTCATTTTTGCTTTTATCTCCCCCTCCTTCTCTGTTGGGAACCCTGACCACCCCTTTGAGAGTCTCACCTCCGATGCCTTCTTGGATACCCTAATACCAACCCAGAGCTCGGCATCCTCAGCAAGCTTCCTGGGACCAGCAAGCTTGCTATCTATCAGGTTGTGGCGCAGCTCTGTAAAACAAATATTAAGTAGTTGATACCTCAGAATCAGGTTGTACAGCCCATTATAATCGATTTGGGAGTTTTTGACTGTACCTGAACCTCTGGTGGTATTTCCAGGGCTTAGCCCAGAATTGGTGACAAGGATGGTTTTCATGGGGGCACACTTGGTCTAGTCATTTACTGTTAGTGTGAGTAGTGAATCCCTCCACACTGTAGGCATATGCTTCCACAAGCAACCCCCCCATACTCCTCTGGAAAGTTGTGCACCCTTGGGGCTACCTCAAATGTACAAGCCATTTATTAGTATTATCTCTGGCCACATAGTTGGGCACCAGGTCTTTGACTTTAGGACCTTCTTATCACATTCAGACACTACAGGTAAGCTGCCACCATTCTCGGCCTTCTTTTCTTCTGCCTCTAATCTCATTTTAGCCAACTGCAGCTTCACCTTCCTTTCTGACTGCCCGTCCTCCAGGCCCTCTGGTGACAGCCCCTTTAAAGACACACTGCTTTCAATGCTCACTCAGGGATTTCTTTCGCTGGACAGATGGTCGCCCTCTTCTGGGAGCTTCTGCTCAGGGCATACAGCCAGGTCACCTAACATTCCCAAATCAAGTTACCCCCTCATCAGGATACACATTGTAAGGGTCCTGATTCTCAGAATCATCAAGTTGGGAATGTATCCTAGTGACTTCCTCATAGAGCTGAGGAGAAGGGTCATCTTTGTGGCTGTCTTTCCTGTATGTAGCTCCCTCTCCTTTCAGAGTTTCTGCAACTCAGCCTAGATGAGGTTATCTACATTTATACTCTCCACTTCCATGGCATAGGTCAAAGGGCATTTAAATTTAGAAAAAAGGAAAAGCAGCTAATTTGAAACCTAAGGAGAATTTTAAAACACTTGAATTGGTCTCAGATAACTTATTTGTGATTTTAGTGTAACACAAAATCACTGTCATAAGCCACCTACCTGGATTCCGAATTATTACAATGGGGTGACAACGCTAGTTCCCGAATGCTCCTGAGAATTATCCTCGGTTTACAGGAGGAGCCACTGCTGTGGTGACAAATACAAGGGGGAAGGGGGTCGGGATGGAGAGAGTGGGTAGAGTCAAAGATGCTGTGGCTCATCTACTTAACAGCAACACCAGCAGGCATTCACACCAGTCTGATGAATGGTACTGGCAGATATGATACCAATAAACAAACAAATAAGAAGGCTTTAGTCTAGCATTAACTCTATCTCTTAAGGTATCACCTCACAAAAGTTTTTCAAACATCAACCAACCTTTAGTTTTGTTGTTATTTTTTCATTTAGATTGTCAATAGAGGCTCCTTTCTCAAATGTATTGAAACTGTAGTGAGTATGGTTTCAGCATTAAACCCACTATCAAACTTGGACTGGGTTAGCTTCACCCAAGTGATCTCTGGCAGACCCCTTCCAACAGTTTGCGCAAGTTGAACAAAAACACTGGTTATCTTTGTTTGCAGCACGATGTTGTAACTGAGTTCAGCGCATAGTAAAATCAAGTCTGTTATTGCGTCTCTCCTTTTCTTCTTGTTCTTTTTTCCATCTGGGTTCTAGACTAATGGAGGACTTTCTTTGAAGTGAGATCCAAGCAGGAGGATCAAGGGAGAGGGCAAGACAGAGCCTTTGAAGACAGGAAACATGTAAGTGGCAGGCGAGAGGTAAGCGAAGGGGAGGAGTGTGTTCAATCTTTAAATAAGACTGCTTTAGAACATTCATAAAGGTTACATTTTAATTGTGTGTAACAAGGAAAAGGTGCAGATAATTAACTAACTGTCTTCCGGAAGGTTCATGTTGAGGTTACCTATGCCAGTTGCTTGATGCTTGTTCTGGTGAATTTTCTGGATGTTTCTGTGGCGCCTGAAACCTGACCTTGCATATGCAAGGTAAAACATTTGTAAAAGCTGTTAAGCCTTTTCAAACAAACTGGGGAACACCAGCAGAAGCTAGGTATTGCCAACAGCATGTAATATGGACAAACATCAGAGTACAACACGCTTGTTCATTCATAAGTGTTGGGAGCAATGGTATGAGTCATGCCGGTGATGGAGCAAGGATTCGTTCCTCTTTCTTGCTGGTAACAACTAAATCTTGGGACACTTGTCTCTCTTTTGTGCTGCCAGAACTAAGCCTGTACTTCTCCATTTTCTTTTTTTGTGAACAGTGGATTATATTTTAACACAAATGTTTGCATATCGCAGCAGTGCGCCCTGGGGACCATAGTTTCTGAGGACAGCTAGCATTCCTATTCTGTTAACAATGGCCCATAGACAGAGGGTTCACCAGAAATGCACAAATAAATATAGATTTCCAATAAATTAGTTGATTTAATATCAATTAGGGGTGCTTCAGGGAACTACAAATCAAAATTTAATACCTTCACACTAGGTAATTTGTTATGGTATTGTGTGAGGGTGAGCATAATTCACGTAATTTGTGGTGGTGTAATTCTATGAAATTACAGAAAAATTACACTAGATTACTTGAAGAGAGTAATTTAGCATGTACTGCTATTTTCGTAGTGAAAAATGCACCCGTGTGTCCAAAATGGACTCCAGGATGCATTTTGTGCTAAGAAAATAGCTCTAAATGCAGAAAAACACTAGCACCTGCAGTCAGAAGCCATTTGTACTCTCTAATTCCATCATTCCTGTGTACGGTTTCTATTCCAAATTACTCATACTAAATCAAGCTGGTGTAATCTTGAATTTTCTGTGATTTTATGTGAATGGAGTAATGCAAAACTACCAAAATTACTCCGATTACTGGAGGTGATCTTGGAATTGTAATAAAATGATAAACCATGAACAATGCTATTTCAAGATGAACACCAGGTTTAGAATGATTTGGACACATTGGGTGCTGTTCACTGCCAATGAAATGAGTGGTGTGCGAAATTGGGTAGCTGGTTGAGGGTAGTGTGAGCCCTTCTCAAGCAACAGCAACAATCCTTGTCAGGGTGCACCACAAAAGTCACTAAATTAACCTGTGCTTAACCCTCTGTTAGCTTGGCACACAAGGCAGTCAGGCTTAACTTAGAGGCAATGTGTAAAGCATTTATGCAGCACACAAATACTCATAGAAAAAAAATACAACGCAAGAAAAATCCCACATCAATTTAGAAAAATATAATAAAATATAATAAATACACTTACGCCAAAACAAATTACATCCAATTAGTACTACCAGAGTTATGATTTGTTAAAAATGTTTGTTAAATCTAGTGCCTAAGAGATCAACGTGCCAATGCTGACACCCAGTCATATGCAACCACGCCACTTTCAAAAGTTATGGCTGACCGCGGTGGAGCGCGGTTTGGATACACGAAGTTAAATTGTGCATGGTCTTGGCTTACCTTCAGACTTTTGTAGAAGTTTTCAAAAGAAATATCTGAGAAGGTGAAGTTCAATGGGTCAAGGCAGCTGGCAGCAGAGAGGTCGTAGTGAAGATTTCTACGTTTGGACTTTGTCACTCTTTTGGAATTTGAAAATCTCCCGGAGGATGAGACTTCAGCCTGTAGCCAAAGAGAGTTCCAGGAGTTAGGATACCCCTTCTGTGAGGAGCTGCTGAGCAGAATTAGCCGCTGTAGAGAAGAACATGGAGGAGCTACTGTGAGGTCAGGCTGACTGGTAATGCACCTTGGGCAGTTTGGTGAGCAGGTAAGTCCCGGTCTCCTGTTGGTTCTCAGAGCACTTTTTGGTTGAATTGTTTTAAGTCCCAAGTTTTGGATTTGGGTTATTTGGGCACTTTTAGCACCTCTTCCTAGGGTCCAGAAATGGATGGGTGCCACTTGGAGGTTAAGGACTCACTCAGGCTGGGCTCATGGCAGGTTCAAGATGGTTGGACCTTTTTCTGTCCCTGATGCCCTGAAAATGGAGGGTAGTCAACTATCCTTGGAGTCACTTTGATAGCTCAGGGTTCAAGCAGCAAAGCTGGTCTCAAGCAGCACAGCAGTCTTCTGAAGTACACGCCAGGCCTCAGACAGGACCAGAAAGAAAATGAAGAGTTGGTCTGAGGTTCCTATTTTTAATCCTGGTGCCAGCTTTGAAGTGGAAGCAACTTTTCGAGTTCTCCTCCCACAGTTGGTTCTGGCATTCCCTGCTTCCCTACCCTGGCTGCCGTTTGCCTGGAGTGACAGTAGGCGTTGTGTGTGCTGAGGCAACCCTTGGACATTTAATTGGGACTGTGAAAAGTCTGCCACTCCCATCCTGGGCTGATGGCCCATCCTGCCAACAAAAAGCCCTCCTTGTCTGTCTAGGAGGAATACACATAGGCCAACTGCCAGCTACACCTAGTGATGTGACCCAGGATACAAGCTGCAGACACCAAATGTGCAAGACAAGAAAATTTACAATTTTTAAAAGTCAAAAGCAAATCTCTTGCAATGTTCCCTAAATGAAATTATTCTACTTCCCGGGTAGTTCTTTGATGCCCTCTGGCGTGTCCGAAAGGCTGAAAATGCTGTATCGTTTGTCAGGGCAAAACCAATTGCCACCATAACTAACTGAGGCCTTCTATATTGAGCACAAAGTTTCCCACATGCCAACTATCAGGCATATAGTAATACAAATAGAATTATATACATGCATCCAGTTGACCAAATAATATACATTTCCTCCTGAAAGAGGTCAACAAGCATTTTCACTGTGAACATCTTATAAGCCTAGAGTTTTAGAAAACCTAACCAATAACGAATTATTCAACTACTACAGCAATATAGGATATTCCATGTTAAAAGAACTCCTGTCTACAGCCTTTAACACAATGCAATAACAGCAGTCTCTTAAAGGCATGATGATTTTAACAAATGGTTTTCACAAATTTTATGTTGGACCTTTTGCCTTTGTCATGACTTTTCATAAGACACAGATGAGACCTAGAGCATTCAACATAACTTTTCACAGTGAACTGATCAGGGCTATAGCGTTTACCACTGCTGTTCCTCCCTAAACAATTAAGGCCTACAGTACTGAGAATAAGCTTTCTCAAAAAGCAATCACCAAGTACACAAACAAATATTCACAAATAATCACAAATATATACAAAAGTACAGGGAGCCAAACAACGTACAGATGATAGTATGATCACCTACCAAGGAGTATCACGTGTTAAATCACCTAACACCCAGGGCTTGTCAGAGGAGGCAACTAACACAAGAATCCCAGCCTATTACAGTAATCTGTGAGATTCCATGTAATAAAACGCTGCAATTTTCAACCCTACCTAATAACAATTCACCTTTAATCCATTTACTGCTCACGACGAATCATTGACATCCTCAGCACTACCTCTGTAGTGCTAAGGTCATCAACAGGTCATCATTGGTACTGAAATAGAAAATGCTTTGAATATCAGAAGCATTTTCTACTTCAAAATCTAAGTCAGGATGTGGGGAAACAGCTTCCACACTAAGGTAACAAAATAATTAAAGAGAAAAGCAGACTGGGCTAATGACGAATAACTGTGGCCCTAGCCATATCAGTCTTTCTGCCCCCCTAAGGAGTGGATAAGGGATGTTTACCCCCTGACTGCCTCCCAGGGCAGAAAGCTCAGTAGAAGCCAGGGAATGGTAGCTGTAGTTATTTTTTTTTGGGGGGGGGGGGGCAGGAGTGGCCACCTTATGAGCATGGCTTGTGTTCGTATCCACTGTAGGTCAGACAGTCCTCCTGCCCCCGAGGCAGATTTGATTAGTTCATCCCCAATCTGCTCTCTAGGGGCGGAAAGTCCAATTTACCATCAGGGAAGAAATTCGCCCAAAGCAATGAAGTGGTTGTGTGGCTGCCCAGGCATTGGGCTGTGTCCTCGCCCCTGAATGAATAAAGGCATTTTTGCCTCTGGGGTACATTAGGGGAGTACACCTCCATTTTGCCCCTTAAGTGGCAGAAATCCCACTACACCATCAGGAAAAAAGCTGATCTCCAAAAAAGAGGGGGTATGGCCATCTCTCTCTCTGAAAGCTTTCAACAGTGTAATAGCAATCCATTTGTAAATGTCTTTTAGTTTTAATATATACCGTACACAATAAATATGTTAGGCCTATGACTTTGTCATAACTCCTCATAATAAGCAAGCCAACCCTGTTCCAATGATTATTGGCTTTACACCACAACCAACGCAGTCCTGCTGTACTGAGCATAACCTTTCACTCACAGAAAAGAGAGCAACAAAAACTCTTATTCAGTGGAATCACACACCTTCTGCCCAAATAAATGGTGTGCTCAAATTAATCAACATGTGGGTGAAGCCAAAGGCACTCCATCAGTTGTACTTCTTATAGCTCTTTTCTGTTTCTCATGTAAGGTCTGGCAACGGCTGCACTGTCAAGCCAGACCTAAAAATGAGGGTCTAGTGTCACTCCAGCATGCAGACCCAGATCTTGTCTAGTCACTGACCACAATCAATTAGATATGTGAAAACAAATTATTTTAGTGATGGTGAAGTGTGGTGATCATGGATAGGTTAGTAACAGTATTTTCAGTTGTTGATTGGGTGAGGTGAAGCAAGCCCCCCCTCCTCTCTCTTCACTTGTCCAACCCCCAAGTTCCTGCCTACTCCCCATGTTGGCTAAGCCTTTCAGTGACTCAGCCAATGAGAGTGGAGGCAAGACGGACCTGGCTTGGACTAAGGCCATGTAACATCTATTGTGTCCACATATTGCATCAGCTGACCTTTAGTGAGGGAGTGTATTGGACTTTGGCTGGAGCCACATGGGGCTATAACCCTTCTGCTTCATGACCTTTCCTGAAGGTCTGCTTGCTTTGGAGGGTTGGAGGCTAGGTATGCTGTGAAACCAGCATTTGTCTATCACTATGCCAGAGTTCCTTTGTCAACACCCTACAGAGCTGCTTTCCAACTTTGATCTGCAAGTTGCAGTGAATATTATATGACTATCGATTGCAAGTGACTAACTTAGTGCGGCAGGTTGCGCTCCTCCCTTTCACAGTGGTATTAGCTCAAGCCTTTGGTCTTTGCAGCTTACTCATGTTTATTGATATGTTGGCGACTCCAGCGTCATATTCTTGCTAACCTGATGCTTTGGTTTACTGATTTAAACATAGTTTCCCGTGGCTCATTTATTGCTTCTGCTAATATAGGTTACACATTATCTTCTTGCAGAATCTTTCTTTTGTGCCCTTCTGCAAATGAGTACAATTTTGTTCTGCATCACCTATGCAGCATTCACCTACAAACCCTCCTAATGTCTTCACATACATTCAAGTGGAAACTTGCTGGTAGAAGTCTGTTTAGAATCTCTTTACAGGACTTGTGTATTGGCACAGATGGAAATGTGCCCTTAAGCATCTGCCATTTCTGAACTTTGCATCCAATTTATTTCCACATTAAATGAATTTCACAAACATATGCCATCAGCCATTGTATTGCAGAGGGGTCCTCAAGGGGATACGTTAAGTCCTCTGCATGGCATGGTCTCCTATTCAGTGATTCAGGGGACCATGTAATTCAAAAGAGAAATCTGATTTAAATTAGCAGGCAGAGAGAATGAGAGATCAGGTCAGAGCAAGGGAATGTGCAATAGGTGAGCTGTGCTTTGACTGTACATTTAAAGATAATGATTTGGGACTCCTCCGTACAATAGTGAATTTGAAGTACTTTCCCCAAACAACAGTAGTAGCACAGAACCAGTAACCCTTCTTGACCAAGGAAGAGAGAACATGCCTGGGCCCATATTATGCACAAGGCACATTTTCATTGTTTGCGCCTAAGGTGCGCCCAAGGCAAACAATGAAAATGCACTGCATTATGGTAAATGCTCTGCCCCCAGGGCAGCTGCAAACTTGCTCTCCCCTGGGACCAGTGCATTCCTGTGAAAAACGGAGCGTCTGGTTTGAAGCCACCCAGTGTTTTCAAAGTGCAGGCAGGAACACACCTTCACTTTGAAGGAGGACTTGAGATCCCCTTGCAAGCCGGTGCAGTGAGTGACCACACCCGCCTGAAAGGGGATGTCTGGGGGGTCCATGGGATTGCCATGTCCCCATGCAAATGAGGGAATGCCCTCTGAAGATAATGCTGGTTCTTCATGTGTTCCAGCTGTATCGCAAATGTCAACTGCGCCCCCGGGGCACTTGAACTCTGGTGGTCATGGCATTGTAGGGGAACAAGAGCACTATTGATAAAGACACACCATGTGGGGCCCTTCTGTCCTTCCAAAGCCGGGCCACATTCCATCAACCAGGCGTGAGCCCCATGTGCTGCTGCAGGGGAGACCTTAGACATGTGTGCATTCTAATAGGCAAACAATGAATGACTACTACATTTCACATTGAAATAGGCCAAATCTTCTGCCAAAGCAGTTATAGTATCCTTTTTTCCATGAAAGGCAGCTGTCTATTGAGAGGCACACACATTTATACACAGAAACCACCTCTTTTTTGTTGAAATGTAAAAATTAGTTGCTCTTCAGCTTTCCTTGGCCAAAATACAGCATTTCGCTTTGAGTGCATATTCAGCTTTGGGCCTCGACACTTCACAAAGAATTAAGGATGGAGCTATAGCTCAAGTTAGTTTGGGAATTGTCAATGAAGGATTTGCTGACCTGGCAAAATCAGGCTGCAAATATTGGGAAGCCTAAGTACATTTTTGAATATATGGATTTAAAGGATGTATTCGCCGAGATAGAATATACAAAGATCATACTTAAAGTAAATAAGTCAACATGTATTGGATATCTTATCCAAAGCTATGTTGGTCTTTCTGAAGCGTGGAATTTAAGTGCTGACCTGTTTGAGAACTTTCCAGGATGACTACTGTCATTTCTGCTGAAATGGGTTAACTGTTGAGGGGGGTGAAGCCCTACTCAAGCAGCAACCTCAATCCCTGTCAGGGTGAGGCACAAGCAAACCCCAAATTAGTTGTGCTCAACCCTCTGGTAGCTTAACAGAGCATTCAGGCATAACGTAGAGACAATGTGTAAAGCTTTCATGCAGCACTTCAAACAGTAATAATGTGAAAACCCAACACAAGAAAAATCACATATCAATTTAGACAAATAGAGCATAATGGAATCAATAAAACAAGAACAAATGGATGGAAATGCAATCAGTAGAACCAGAGATGTGTAATTTCAAAGATTTAAGTGTAAATAGTGCCAAAAGGCCCAAAGCACCTCTTGTGGCCATCAGTGGTGTGAAAACGGAAGAAAACCTGGAAGTTCAGGCCGACCACGATGGAGGTGAGTCGGACACAGGGACCAGGTTAGTCCCAATTAAAAGTCACCTTCAGTTCTGTTGATTGTGAAGGAAACCGCAAAGAAATTAGAAGCGTTGTGGATGGTCATAGATGTAGCATGAAGAGCAAGCCAGGAATCATGGACAGTTGTCACTTTACTGTTCAGGTCCTGTTGCCATCGCGAGCAGGCGGACGAAGATGCATGGGGGCACTTCATGTGAGCGGTCAATGCTGTAGAGTGAAGAGTTGGGTTGATGGAACTTTGCATAGGCGGGCTGGGCAAGTGAGAAGGTTCCAGTGCCAATGGGACCATTTGTGATCCTGAAGAGCCCAAAAACTTTAATTTAGCCTCTCTGAGCCACACCAAAGGGTTCAGGATCTCAGGGGCATCACCTGGGAGTCAGCGTGCTGGCTCCAGCTGGATTTAGGCACTGTTTCAGGTAGTTGTGACATTGTTATTTATCTGGGGCTCTGAACAGGAGGCCAGCAGACCAGCATTTGGAGTCACTTTGGGTGTCCTGGGTTCAGATGCAGTTCCAATCCCGCTGACTCAGCAGGAGACCAGCAGGGCAGCAATCCAACAAGGCAACAGTACAGCATGCCAATAGTCCAGCCAGGCAGCAGTCCAGGGTAGTTGAAGTCCTTTCAGCAGCACAGGAGTCCTTCTTGGTGAAGTCTCCACAGGTCCAGAATCATGCTGAAGAGTTGGTGGCTGAGATCCAATATTTATACCTTGTGGCTCCTTTGAAGTGGAAGAAGCTTCTAGAGGTTTCTTTTTGATTTGCACAGGTTTCCTGCTTCCCTCGCCCTGGCTCTAGACTAACTACTGGGGATATGCAGCCCTTTTTGTGGAGTCTGGACACAGACTATTCAAGTGTAAGTAGACTGTGCCCAGCTCTGCCCACTCATCCTGCCAGTGATGGCCCATTCAGCTTACCTAAGCCCTGTATTGTGTGAGGCTGTCGAGGAGGAATACATAAAGCCCAACTGTCAGCTTCACCCAGTCATGTCGCTGAGAGACAGGCTATAGGCACTAAATGGCTAAGGCAGGAAAAGACCACATTTCTAAAAGTTGCATTTTCGAAATTGTAATTTAAAATACGACTTTACCATAAAAGAGGGTTTTTAATTACAGCTACACAGATACCAAACAAAAACTGAGTACCTGTTCCCATTTGGAAGTTACAGCTTATTACATGTAATAAGACAACTCCAATTTTGTAGTATGTGAGAGGTAGGCCTAGCAGTAGTTGAAAACTGGGTTAAGAGTTTTTCACTACCAGGACATGTAAAGCTTTAAAGTACATGCCCAACTTTTTAAATGCACTGCACCCTTCCCTCTGGGATGACATTGCCTAAGTAGGGGTAGCATGTATGTATTAAAAAGGAAGGTTTGGGCCTAGCAAAATGTTTAATTTGCCAGGTTGAAATGGTAGTTTAAAACTGCACACACAGGCTGCAATTGCAGGTGTGAGACATGTTTGAAGGGACTGCTTAAGTGGGCGGTATAATATGTATTGCAGACCCATAATACCATTTAATTTACAGGCCCTGGGTACTTCTAGTACCACTTTACTAGGGACTTCTAAGTAAATTAAATATGCCAATTGGAGATAAGCCAATTTTACCATGTTAATTAGTGAGGACAGGCCTTTTAGCACTTGTTAGCAGTGGTAAACTGCAGAGTCCTATGGCCAACAAACATGAGATCAGCAAAAATAGAAAAGGTGAGGACAATATGTTTGGGGGAAGGCTACCCTTGGACTAACAGATCTAACATGTGCCCCCCCCATTGAAAATGGGGAGAACTACCCAATCTCCTGGGACTTTTCATCACTAAGGTGGAAAAACATGGACAAAACATCAATAATGGTATGATCTGATCCTCAACATTTTGGAATTCTCTACATTAACCATCTGAGAGGCCTATGATCTGTCTGAACCTGGAAGTGAACCCCAAACAGGTACGGCCTCAGCTTCCTATGCACCCAGACCACAGCAAAGGCTACTCTCTCTATAGGACTCCATCTCTGTCCCGGGGAAGTAACCTCCCATTAATAAAAGCTACTTTTTGGTCTTGACCCTCTTCATTTAACAGTGACAATACTGCCCTTATGCTGCATATTGAAGTATCAGCTTGCACAACAAATCCCTTGGAAAAGTCAGGGGCCCTGAGTACAGGGGCTATACACATTGCCTGTTTGAGGGAGTCAAAGGCTTTCTGGCACACCTCAGTCCAGATCAACTTTCTTGGCTGATTTTTTGAAGTCAGCTCAGTCAAGTGGGCAACAATGGTGCCATACCCTTTGTAGTAATGAGTGGGGCCCAGGAAGGACCTCACTTCTGCCTTTGTTTTGAGGGGCTCCCAGGCTGTGATGCTTTTTTATGTTGGCCTGGAGGGGCTTCAACTTACCTATGCCCTCCCTGTGTCCCAAGTATAACAAAGACACCTGCCCTTTCCGGCACCTTCTGGCCTTGATAATCAGAGCTGTCTGTTGCAGAGCCTGGAGCAATTCCTGGGGTGAAGCGGGTAGTTCTCCTGGCTGCTTTTGAAGACAGATATGTCATCCAGATAATCTTCACTGAAGGCCTTAACTTCATCCAAAACCTGGTTCACCTGCTTCTGGAAAGTAACAGGGGAATTCTTCAGGCCAAAGGGCATTACCTTCAATTGGAAATGGACCTCTTGTGTGGAAAATACAGATCTGTTTTAGCCCCCTCAGTTAGGGTAATCTTCCAGTACCCTGACGTCAAGTCAAAAGTACTCAAGGAATTTCAGCCCTTAATCGATCAAGGAGCTCATCATCTTAGGGAATTGGAAGAGCATCAGTCATTGTGACTGATTTGAGGCCCAGTAGTCCGCACATAACTGGAGCTCTGGTGTGGTTCCCGGCGGGTAGCCTTTGGAAGCAGCACCACTGGGCTGGCCCATGGAACTGGGAGCTCACTCACTCCCAACTCCAGCACCTTGCAGACCTCCTCCCAGATGTTGGCCCTCACCTTGTCTGACAGTCTGTGAGTTTTGTTTTTTTACAGGGGGCCTGCCACCAGTGTCAATATTGTGGGTACATATGTGTGAACGCCCAAGGGGGAGAGGGAAATAAAATCAAACTGTCCTCATCTGCCCTCGGGTCACAGGAGTAGGGGAGAGGTTGACATCCTCAACTGACCCATCTTTCTCCTTGGATGAAAGGGGATCAAGGAGAGATTCACGCTTCTCCTCTACTCCATCATATGGCACCAACAACATGGTGATCTCAGACCTCTCATAGTTGGGCTTCAGGGGATTGAGGTGGAGATCTTGAGGTCCACTAGGTTGGTAAGTAGATGGCCTGCCCCTTCCGCTGAATCATTTAGTTTGATTCCTGAGGCGGAAAGCCGGGAATCTAGACGTTTGTTTTTAAAAGCCACTGCTACTTCATATTTCATGCAGGATCCAATGCGAAATAGGGGAGGTCTTCCCTGGTACCCAGCAGAAGATATTTCATGAAGGACCAGGGTATATTTTATGTAATATCCGCTCGCTGTCAAAACATGCAATCCAAATCTGGGACATGTTATCTACACTTTCCCCAGATATATGTTTCCTGGTGGAAACTTGGCTAACTCCCCATAGTGCTCCGTAATCAACATCGCGATCCCGGATGTGTACAAGTTTATCCACCTGGACAGAGTGGGGAAAGTGGGAGGGGATGATTGCAATAGCATTTAAAGAGAACTTAAAGGTTCAATGGTTAGACACACTTAGGAATGAGATGCTAGAGATAGGCCTCTTCAGGGTCTTCATGTCACCCACCAAGACCTGGGAGGGCGCACTTTTGTACTGTCCACTTGGTCCTAAGCTGAACTTTGTCAATTTTTTGACAGAGTTCATAGCCGCACAGGTTGTGGCCTCTAGTAGTTTCATACTGCTGGGGGATTTCAACTATCACGGTGAAGCCCTTCATGATCCGGAAGTTGTTCACTTGCTTTCAGAATTATCAGACATGGGACAGGTACGGCATGTCCTTGGCCCGACGCATACGGCAGGCCACACATTGGATATGCTATTCGCGAATATAGAAAGCCTACAGTTTCTAGATGCTCAGCTTCTGACCTGGACAGATCATTATTTGATCTCCTTTGTCTGTCCTGAGGCAATTAAACGTGGACATGAACAACAGCCCACAGTGATAAAACCTCAGAAAGCCAGATCCTGGCAGAAGCTTACTGCAGAAGCATTTGAGGGAAAGTTTCAGATCCCTGAGAAGTAGGCCAAGGAATCAAGTGATCAGGACACAGAGGTCTTATTGGCCAATTTCAATCGGGCTCCGACGCAGACCTTGGACATTGTTATCCCGGAAAAGAACACGAAGCAAGGGCTTCGCCGGGACTCAGCACCTTGGTATTCAGGGGCTCTAAAAATTGAAAAATCCTCCTGTAAAACTCTGGAGAGACAATGGAGACGATCCAAAAAAGAGGGGGATAAAAGGACCTACAAAAAGGCCTTAGCAGGTTACCACCACAATATCAAAAATGCCAGATGTGTCTACATCCAGAGGCAAATAGAACAGGCAGGTAATTCTTCAAAGATATTGTTTGACATTGTGAAGGGTTTTTCTTCCCCGCAGGCCTGCAAACAATTGCCGGTGGAAACACAGGAGCTTTGTGAAGCACTAGCCACCTACTTTCAAGATAAGATCTCCATGATTTACAAGAACTTTCCTAAAAATAAAACTACCAGCTTAGCTGAACCTTGCACTAATAAGATGGCGCCTGAGAATAGTCTCAATCGGTTCGATCCCATCACGCAGCGGGATGTTATTCGTCATCTTTAAGCATCTAAATCGGGATCCCCGAGGGATATTTGCCTGCCCTATGTTATGGCCTTGATTGCAACGAGCTGTGCGCCGACCATCCAGGAGATTTTTAATTCCTCAATTGCCAGTGGCTATATTCCCATGGCATGGAAGGAAGCCCAGGTGCGCTCTATTCTTAAGAAACCATCTGCAGACCCCGCAGTTCTAGGCAATTACAGGCCAATATCACTACTCCCTCTCCTAGCGAAGATACTGGAGGCTCATATTAACACACAATTGAGCCAGTATCTTTAATCCAATAACATCCTGGACATATTGCAGTTCGGCTTTTATCCGGGATTTAGCACAGAGACAGCCATTTTAGCAGTCACTGACTCCATCAGGCGGACATTGGATGTAGGGGTATCGGTGATGCTTATCCTTCTGGACCTCTCCGCAGCATTCGATACTGTTTCACATCGACTGCTTTCGGAGAGATTACAGGACTGTGGGATCAGTGACCTGGCCCTGAAGTGGTTGATTCATTTTTTGACTGATAGGACACAACAGGTCATGATGGGCCCTTTGAGGTCAAACAAGTCTTTGTTGGAGAGGGGGGGGGGTCCCACAGGGCTCATGCCTAAGGCCTACCCTCTTCAATGTTTATATGGCCCCGCTAGCCAGAATAGTACGGCATTATGGGTTTGAGGTCGTCTCACATGCAGACGACACTCAACTGATTTTCCCTATTGGGAGGAATTTGGCGGAGGAAAAAGTTCGCTTTTCACAAGGAATGCTGGCTATTGCAAAGTGGATGGCAGATTCCTGCCTCCAATTGAAACCAGGAAAGACAGAACTAATGTTCCTGGGGAAAAGACAGGATCTGATATTGGACGACTGGTGGTCGGTTGAGCTGGGCAGTGCGCCAGCTCCCTCGGATTCAGTAAAAAGCCTAGGAATACAGTTGGATCAGAATCTGTCGATAAAGAAAAATGTCAGTAACATAATGAGTTCCTGTTATTATAGCCTCCGGCTGTTGCGGAAAATTATTCCATACCTTCCCATGAGCCACCGTAGGACGGTGGTCCAGGCTTTAGTAAACAGACGGATGGACTATGGTAATGCTTTGCTGGCAGAAATAGGGGACATGCAGTTAGCAAAGCTCCAAGTTATCCAAAACACTGCCGCCCGGATGGTCTTAAATCGTCCCCCTGGCACACCGTCTCTCCCTCTACTGAGGGAACTTCATAGGCTTTCAGTCAAAAAGAGATCCTTTTTTAAGACATGTTGCCTAGTTTTTAAAGCTATAAGGGGAACCGGCCCAAAGTACCTAAAAAAAAAACTCTGCAAATTAACCTCTTGCTGTAACTTGCGATCTAATGGAAAGGCTCTTCTAGCGATTCCACGCATCCAACGGACTCGTCAGGGAGGTAAAGCTTTTTCTTTTGTAGGCCCCAAATATTGGAATTCACTACCAGAAGTTTTGCGTAAGTCACCATCTTATTTGGCTTTCTGGAAACACCTGAAAGCCTTTTTATATTGATGTCTCTCTCCGGCTTTGTTGTTCTCGGCAATTGGTCTAGGTAACGCGGAGATGCCCCCGGGTGATTCATGCGCTTTATAAAACACCAATAACATAACATAACATCTCATAGGGCCCTGTTAAATGATCTTGGAAGGCTATGGGCTCAACTGGCTCCATCATCCACAATGTCTGGCCAGGCTGAAAGGCTCAAATAAAGCGGCCTTCTGGTTGGCATCCCTGTTTGACTTTCCTGTTGGAACCCACTTAGATATGAATACCCATCAGGGCCTTAGCCACTGCAGGTGCAATGATGACCCCGAGAGGGATGGCCTCTGGGTACTGTGTGGCATGGTCCAACTACACCAGGACAAACTTGTTGACCAAGGCAGTTTTGGGGTCCAAGGGCCCACCAATATCTATGACAGCCCTTTCAAAGGGGAAGCCAATGACAGGCACGGGAGTCAAGGAATCATCAACTCACTTGGAGTCTTAGGGGGAAGAGAGGTATAGGCCGCCCCCCACTCAAACAATATCAAACCAAATTATGGCCTATCCCTCAAGACACTCTTATTCTACAACTGAAATACAGGATCCGAGTGGGTGTGTGCACAATAGTATCACTAACCCGTCCTTATCATATAGAGGCTCCAAGTTCCTGCATAAGTGTCAAATCTTTGTCAAAGTACACAAAGGGTAAATAAAAACATTGTCAATCAACCATCACCCAAACCACAAACAAAATATGTGGAAAAAGAGAATGAGCCCCTCACGGTAGAACCGCCAATGGGGTTGTCTGGTTAATAATTGCCAGTATACCCACTTATCATCATAGGTAGCTCATTCTCATAAAAGTGGAAAGGAAAGAAACACACACAACAAAGAAATGGACAGACACCATAAAATAGTCCTTTTACTTCACAGCGTTCAACCAATGTATTGTGTGTTCGTGAGACAGCGACTGACAAATACCTATCGCTGTTAAGTGTGCACATTCACCATAAACCCCAGTGAGAAAACAAGAAAAAGTGAATCTCACAACATAAAATTGCAGAACTCACTGGCCACTCATACTTTTATTCTGGGCTGTGAGAACTCCAAATTAAAACAGACTAACGTTAGACCACGTTCAATGTGAGTCTAGGTCGCCAACATGTTTCGTTGCTAAATTTTACGCAACTTCGTCAGGGCAAACAGGGGTATTCCACTTCACAATTCCACTTTATTTATTCTAATGACCTGGGGATAGCGTCTCTACTGCATACCTGCTACCACACTCAGGTGGACTAGCGTGTCAAGGCGATCACGTGTCCTATTGGGAACCCGCCTTGGTTCAGGTTTCCATGCCGCACTGTGGACGCTCGTTGACTCCGCCGCGGATCAGTCAACGAGCGTCCACAGACGGCTGAGTCAACGAGCGGTAGGGCGTTCCAGAGTTTTGCAGCCAGATAGCGGAAGGAACGTCCTCCCGTCAGGGCTAGCTTTACTTGAGGAACTACAGCCAAACATATGCAGTAAGCAGGAACTTGGAGCCTCTATATGATAAGGACGGGGTAGTGATACTATTGTGCACACACCCACTCGGATCCTGTATTTCAGTTGTAGAATAAGAGTGTCTTGAGGGATAGGCCATAATTCGGTTTGATATGGGAGTCAAGGGAGCCTTGAGCTTCTTCCCTATCTTCCTACCTCCTTAGCAGGTGTGACAAGTCCTACAGAAAGTATCTGAGGTTGTCTCATCCAGGGCACATAAAAGTGGGTAACAAGCCTGTCAATGGTCGTGTCCCGTCCCAGATGTCCTGCCAAGGTTATCTCATGAGAGAGACCCAGTAGGCAGGCCCTGCAACACTTGGTGCCCATCATCATACTTGCTGTCACATGCACAAGCACCTTAGGCTGACTGTGAAATAGTATGTTCTCCCAGTAAATAAGATGATCTCTGGAGGTGTTTACTGCTGCTTAGGCTTCGTTCTGCCACCTCAGCCCCTCTAGGGTTGGGCATACTCTTGTACTTTGCAGAATTCCTTTGTGGTGGTCCAACCCTTAACTTGCCGCCAAGCAAGATCAGGAAGGTCACCTAGAGAGGCAATGTCCTCTCCGGTCAGCTCCGGGGCCACGTCCTCTGGCCCCCCATCCACCTGTATGTTGGAGGAGTGTCAGTGGCTGGTTTCCCATGCCCCCTGTCTTCCCTTTCCCTGCCGCTGCCTGGGCTATGTTTCCATGCACTCCTAATTCTCCTTTCAGGCAGCAATGGACCGAGTGGTTGCTCAAACCCACTCAGTAACCACCAATGCTTCCAGGATCAACCAGAGTTCCACTTCCTCCCAGGCAGTGTGCTTCATGTAATTCCCTAGAAAATACTCCACAGGCATAGCAGGGCTCACAGCTACCCAAAGATAACCTAAAACTTCCCCTAACTAGAAGGGAACGAGAGACACTGGGTAGTTGCTCTTGGTTTTCTGCTACTACAATATGGTGCAATGTATTGGGTATCACCTTGTCTGAGGACACCGGATGACACCTGGCAGTAGTCATTCTGATTCCTGTGACTTTCAGATCCTCCACTCTCTGCCCATTGACTTTGACCCAGTGACTATACTTGGATGCATTGGCAGGCCTTTGGGCTTTAGGTGCCATCACGCAGGGACATGAAAGTAACCTCAGCAGCCCCCCCCCCACTTACTGGGGCCATTTCCTCACCAAATGAAACATTAGCCAACCCCTGGGACTGCCCACCACTGGCTGGCTCGTGCTCTCTTAGACTACTTAGTACCTCCCTTGATGTACCCATAATAGTAGCACTCGTTGCACTTAGGAACTGGGAAGGGTACCCTTTCCCCTGCAACCAATTTTTAGGCCCTTGTGAGGAACTAATTTTTGCTTTTATCTCCCCCTCCTTCTCTGTTGGGAACCCTGACCACCCCTTTGAGAGTCTCACCTCCGATGCCTTCTTGGATACCCTAATACCAACCCAGAGCTCTGCATCCTCAGCAAGCTTCCTGGGACCAGTAAGCTTGCTATCTATCAGGTTGTGGCACAGCTCTGTAAAACAAATATTAAGTAGTTGATCCCTCAGAATCAGGTTGTACAGCCCATCATATTCAGTTTGGGAGTTTTTGACTGTACCTGAACCTCTGGTGGTATTTCCAGGGCTTAGCCCAGAATTGGTGACAAGGATGGTTTTCATGGGTGCACACTTGGTCTAGTCATTTACTGTTAGTGTGAGTAGTGAATCCCTCCACACTGTAGGCATTTGCTCCCACAAGCAACCCCCCTCCCATGCTCCTCTGGAAACGCGTGCACCCTTGGGGCTACCTCAAATGTACAAGCCATTTATTAGTATTATCTCTGACCACATAGTTGGGCACAAGGTCTTTGACTTTAGGACCTTATTATCACATTAAGACACTACAGGTAAGCTGCCACCATTATTCTGTTCTGTCTAGCTTAAGTCTCCAGTTCTTTCAGGCTTCTTTCATGCTGTAGCAGCATTTTCTTTTCTGCAAAGGCTCTCTCAGCCTTCTTTTCTTCTGCCTCTAATCTCATTTTAGCCAACTGCAGCTTGAGCTCCCTTTCTGACTGCCCGTCCTCCAGGCCCTCTGGTGACAGCCCCTTTAAAGACACACTGCTTTCAATGCTCACTCTGGGATTTCTTTCGCTGGACAGATGGTCGCCCTCTTCTGGGAGGTTCTGCTCAGGGCATACAGCCAGGTCACCTTACATTCCCAAATCAAGTTACCCCCTCATCAGGATACACATTGTAAGGGTCCTGATTCTCAGAATCATCAAGTTGGGAATGCATCCTAGTGACTTCCTCATAGAGCTGAGGAGAAGGGTCATCTTTGTGGCTTTCTTTCCTGTATGTAGCTCCCTCTCCTTTCAGAGTTTCTGCAACTCAGCCTAGATGAGGTTATCTACATTTATACTCTCCACTTCCATGGCATAGGTCAAAGGGCATTTAAATTTAGAAAAAAGGAAAAGCAGCTAATTTGAAACCTAAGGAGAATTTGAATTGGTCTCAGATAACTTATTTTGGATTTTAGTGTAATACAAAATCACTGTCATAAGCCACCTACCTGAATTCCAGATGATTACAATAGAGTGACGACGCTAGTTCCCGAATCCTCCTGAGAATTATCCTCGGTTTACAGGAGGAGCCACTGTTCTGGTGACAAATCCAAGGGGGAAGGGGGTCAGGATGGAGAGAGTGGATAGAGTCAAAGATGCTGTGGCTCATCTACTTAACAGAAACACCAGCAGGCATTCACACCAGTCTGATGAATGGTACTGGCAGATATGATACCAATAAACAAACAAATAAGACGGCTTTAGTCTAGCATTAACTCTATCTCTTAAGGTATCACCTCACAAAAGCTTTTCATATCTCAAACCAACCTTTAGTTTTTTTGTTATTTTTTCATTTAGATTGTCAATAGAGGCTCCCTTCGCAAATGTTTTGAAACTGTAGTGAGTATGGTTTCAGCATTAAACCCACAATCAAACTTGGACTGGGTTAGCTTCACTCAAGTGATCTCTGGCAGAGCCTTCCAACAGTTTGCACAAGTTGAACAAAAACACAGGTTATCTTTGTTTGCAGTACGATGTTGTGACTGAGTTCAGCGCATAGTAAAATCAAGTCTGTTATTGCGTCTCTCCTTTTCTTCTTGTTCTTTTTCCCATCTGGGTTCGAGACTAATGGAGGACTTTCTTTGAAGTGAGATCCAAGCAGGAGGATCAAGGGAGAGGGCAAAACAGAGCCCTTGAAGGCAGGAAACATGTAAGTGGCAGGCGAAGAGGTAAGCGGAAGGAAGGAGTGTGGACGATCTTTAAATAAGACTGCTTTAGAACATACATAAAGGTCACATTTTAATTGTGTGTAGCAAGGAAAAGGTGCAGATAATTAACTTGATGAGGGCTGTCTTCCGGAAGGTTCATGTTGAGGTTATCTATGCCAGTTGCTTGATGCTTGTTCTGGTGAATATTCTGGATGTTTCTGTGGCGCCTGAAACCTGACCTGCCATATGCAAGGTAAAACATTTGTAAAAGCTTTTAAGCCTTTTCAACCAAACTGGGGAACACCAGCAGGAGCTAGCTATTGCCAACAGCATGTAATATGGTCAAACATCAGGGTACAAGACGCTTGTTCATTCATAAGTGTTGGGAGCAATGATATGAGTCATGCCAGTGATGGAGCAAGGATTCAAAAAACAAACTTGCTTGGAGCAATCCTTCATTAACTTTTACTAACCGCTAAAACTGTGGACGAGAGGAGACTAATACGCACCAAACACCGACACATGGGGAGAAAGCTTTACGCATGCTTAATTAATGTGGAATAAAATGCAAAGCGACGAAAATTCGTTTTAAATCAGAAAAACGTTTTGCGCAAGTGCAAACTGGAATTATGGAGAGATACCGGGCCCGATTCACAGAACTAACTTAAGACAAAATCCTAAACTTACTACCATTTTCGTATTCACAGAAGGCACTTACTCATTTTGGTATTCACAGAAGACACGTACTCATTTCGGTATTCACAAAAGTTAGGAGTCCTAACTTTAGGACTCCTAAATGCCTTCTGTGAATACCGAAAGTCTTAAAATTAGGATTTTTCTCAATTTAGTAGTAGTAAAGTTAGGAGTCCTAACTTTAGGACTCCTAAATGCCTTTTGTGAATACCGAAAGTCTTAAAATTAGGCTTTTTCCCAATTTAGTGGTAGTAAATTAGGACTCCTAACTTTAAGACTCCTAAACTGAGAAAAATCCTAATTTTAAGACTTTCGGAATTCACAGAAGGCATTTAGGAGTACTAAAGTTAGGAGTCCTAACTTTACTACTACTAAACTGAGAAAAATCCTAATTGTAAGACTTTCGGTATTCACAGAAGGCATTTAGGAGTCCTAAAGTTAGGACTCCTAACTTCACTACTACTAAATTGAGAAAAATCTGAATTTTAAGACTTTCGGTATTCACAGAAGGCATTTAGGAGTCCTAAAGTTAGGACTCCTAACTTCTGTGAATACCGAAATGAGTAAGTGCCTTCTGTGAATACCAAAATGAGTAAGTGCCTTCTGTGAATACCAAAATGGTAGTACGTTTAGGATTTTGTCTTAAGTTAGTTCTGTGAATCGGGCCCACCATGACTAACCCGCTTTGAGAGGGAAAAACTCTCACACGTGCACAAGAAGGACTAACGTGGTCGTGAGGCACTACATGCCCGGCATATGCTTGCTTGAACTAAGCTGCTGTTGTTAATGCTTTTGCTAAGAGAAATAATACTAACATGGAGTAGAAGTGGGTGGTGAACATTGAGAATTACATGATTGAGAAAATAACATTTATTTATGTTTCTTTTAGAAATAGAGTGCATTTGGACCTATTAAGCCAATAACAGAAGTAGAATATGGCGACGGGGGAAACGATTTGCGCATGCTCAGTGAATACGTGAATTGACCCAATACCAAAAAGATTGCAGAAGAACATCAGGGAGGGAGAGAGTGTAAGAGTAAGTGTAAGGGATGCGCACTGATGCAACTGGTTTTGTAGAGAAAACTTGTAAGTATCTGCCCTGTCCGTATCCTATCCTATAGTCTTTGCCTTCTGATTCTAATTCAGGGGACCCACACCAGTCCTTTGGCCAGAGGGTTGGTTTTCGCTATTTCTAATAGGTAAATAGTATTCTATCTCAAAAGTTTGCATATTCTTTGCAAATGTATTTTTGATTTGTATCTTGTGTTTCTTCATCTATCCTCTCTTATGCTTTGATTTGTTGAATGAATTAGTGTCAATGAATGTATTTGCTAAATGAATTTTTCTCTCCTTTATGAAGAATGATGGAGTTTGCACTGTGAAACTGTATTAATGAGCGTTCAATTTATGACTGAAATCTTAGATAAAACTTATAAATATTACCCAGAGTCTATGGTTATTTCCCTGAGATGTGAGTTAGTTAGTTAACCCTTACTACCACCATCAACTAACTCAACTAATGGCCCATCGACTAGATAAAGAATGTTGATTTGTGAAAGATGAGTTAAGCATTTAACTCCAAATTGTTTGTGGTTACAGGGAATTAACTAATCAAAACTTAAGCAAATGATAAAACTTGACCCCCAAGCGTATTTGTCCAGGGAGTGTGTATGAACATTTGAGTAAATATGTATGGGCCCTATTGAGATATATGGTTTGTGAATTGTTCATCCCGGGCTTTCAGCTGGATCACCGGTATATTGTGATAGTCAAGATAGGTGAGCTTTGGCAGGAATCCTGACAATCACTGCATGGCAATGCACATACACACGTCCAGATCCTCACTGCTGATCACCAATGTAAGACATTAGGTTACTGGTTGAGAGGGGTGAAACCCTACTCAAGCAACAGCCATAATCCTTGTCAGGGTGAGGAAGAGGCAAATCCCAAATTAACCTGGGCATAACCCTCTGGTAGTGTGGCAGAAAGGAGTCAAGCTTAACATAGGGGCAATGTGTAAAGTATTTATGCAGCACTTTAAACAGTCATTGTTCTAAATTAATGTGGAATGTCTCTTGTGTTGTGTTTTCATTGTTTGAAGTGCTGCATAAATACTTTTGCACATTGCCTCTAAGTTTAGTTTGCCTGCTTTGTGCAAAGCTCTCAGAGGAGTATGCACAGGTTAATTTGGGGTTGCTTGTAGCTTCACCCTGACAAGGACTGTGATTGCAGCTTCAGTATGGTTTCACTCCTCTCAAACAAGAACCAATTTTCTAACATAACAAAACCCTGAAAACAAATACTGAGTGACGCCCACGGGGAAAACCACCAATACAAACTTTACATGTACAGTTTTCAAGTGCAAGCACTAGTTGCATCTAAACATAAAACAATATACATCATGGGAAGTGCCCAAAGAGGTCCCAGTTAGTGGACTGGAGTCCATAGTGTCAGCTGGGCCCTAAATGAAAATACTGAAAGCAGCCATGGGCAAATATGCCAAAACCAGCTTGTACCATCTTATTCCTGAGTGCATATACTGGAGGTACGCACTGGGCATGATGCTGCTGAAATGAGGGTTCCTGGGATTTCACCAGGGTCTTGCATGCTAATTCCGTAGGCACCCAAAGGAGAAATGCAATGTTCATTGGTGCTCGAGTAGGCCAAGTTCTTGGATAATGCTCAGCAGCCCTACCAGTAAATACCAAGGGGCAGATTTATAAGAACTGGTGCATGCTTGCATATTAGCAGAGATGCGTCAATTCATTTGCGTCCCGTAAATAAAAAAACATTGCGCCACCATGGTGCATCGCATTTACAATGAGGCGCTCTGTGGCACTAGGATTGACAGATGTGTGATGCATCTTTTGGGGTACAGGCAGCGCATTGGTGGAGTCGTTTAGCAAGCACAGCACAACTCCAGAAATGGCTAGGAATGCCTATTCCTAACATACTGTGTCACTCCTTATGCCTGCTTCAAGCAGGCATAAGCTTTTGACTCAGTGGCGTCGTAAAAGTGACTCAGTGAAATCTTGTAGATTTCACTGCATCATTTTTTACAAGGCTTTCCCGCGTCGGAACGCCAACCCTGCATACATTATACCTGACGCAGGAATAATGTAGCGCAGGGCTTTACATGTTGTAAATATGTCGCAATGTGGCTCATTGTTTACGATGCCGCTGCGTCACAGAAGTTGCACTGGGTGCTTCCAGTGTTAAAGCCGACTCTGGTCCCCAAGCATACTAAAGGCGAGGGATGAAACTGGGATCATTCTAGGTATCTACTAAAACAATAGTAGAAGAAAGTATAGGACAGAAGAAAGTACAGAAGAAGCCCAGCTTTAGTCCCAATAATAGAGTACAACACAGAGAATGTCAAACACTACTTGACCATCGAAATATTGTTATGGAGGTAGAGGAACTTAATTATGAATTCCATGTGTCCAGAGACTGTGATGTGAGAGGCAGGATAGCATGTTGTGACAATATGTGGCAGGGGAAGTAGAACTTTAGCTCGCACCAGAAAGAGTGCTCAGTGGTTTGTCCATAAGAACAACAATATCTAAACCTGTATTATTTACAAGACTGGTAAATCGGCATGTACAAGACATTGCAAGAAAAAAAAATAGGGAGACTCATTATTTTGTTAAATGTGCCAATGGCATCATGCATTGAGAAAACACAAGGGAAAACATAATTTTGTGAAAACGGACAAATTGGGAACAGTTGTAACAGCACTGTATGCAATAAATATGTAAATAACCCGAGGAACTTTGTGCACACAAGTGCTCATGACACTCAAGATGGACAGCGCAGGTGACAAGTGGAACAGCGATAGGCCGCGCAAGGTAAGAATGTGACAATGAGACAGAAGTACTTATGGTTCACAGGTAAGTATTTACATAAACTGGTATACAATTAGGCATTTTAGTGTTTTCTCCCCATTTAGTTTGAGTCAGGAATATGCCACCCATCTTCTAGATCTCTCCAGATTGGGTGGTAAGAACATTCAGTCCTTGGTTTAGAGAGATTGCCAGTTGGGTGCCATCAACATACGACACCCATGATATTTTGCATGGCAAGACAATGTCTGCTAGTGGATGCATTCATATTTTAAAAAGAGCGGGACTCAGTGATGAGGAGGTTTTTAGCATGAAGAACAAGTTGAGCATCACAGAGGGTCCCCACTATATCACGAAGATCCATGGCTAGCTGGAGCTTCATGTTGGTAGTCATCTCAGGCTGTTGTTGCTGTAGTGCATAGTGCAGGTCTCTAATTGCTGGGAGCTCTGCATTGGCAGTCGTCGTGGACAGCGGAGTTTTGGCACACACTGGTCCGTTCACAATTGCAAGCAGCTCATACTTCAAGATTTTCAACTTTTCTTTAGGAGCAGTACACTTTAAGGCCAGTCAAGGGTCTAGGTCCTGGGGACACCCAATGGGAGCAATACTCATTCCAGCAGGGGCCCACGGAAGGGCTCAGACAGTTCCATTGACTGCAGGCCAGCTGGGCAGTTGCAGGGAGGCTTCAGAAGCTTGTTGTGTGAATGCAACACACACAAGAGGTCATAAACTGACAAGAGGTGTGGCTACAGGGGCTAAGATGGTGGACGTGCCTTGTTAGAGCTCCACAATCCATCACCCGTAATCCATAGTTTTGTCTTGCCTAAAGTAGAACCTGAGGCACAGAAGCGGCCACAAGGAGGTATGGAGCACCCCGTGACTGAGGAGGATCGATAACCCACCTGCGACTGACAAAAGCGACCCAGATTGGACCGAGGCAGGCCGTGAGGTTGAGAGGGGAGGCCTGAATGGTTTCGCAAGTCCAAAGCTTTGCACAAAGCACAGCGGGCCACCTGTGAAGATGAGGAGTAGCAGAAGGTAGGACATCAGTGGGGAGCCGTTGCATGTTGCGCAGCACACCCCCACTTATAGTGAAGGACTGAGTCCACCTTTAAACAGCGAGGCTATGTGAGATCGAAGGCGGGCCTGGATGGATCACGCAAGTACAAGCCCTTGCATGAGGCACAGCAGGCCGCACTAGAGGTTGACTAGCAATCAAGCTGGCAAACCTCTGATGTGCCTGCAAGAAACGGCAGTAAGGTGAAAATACCTGGGCAGGCAAGGAACAACCGGTGCTGGGACAGCAAAGGGAGACTGTTTCATGCTGCGTGGCAGGCCTCCGTTAATTGTAGGGGATCGGGCACATTTTGGCATATGTCAGTGGAAAGCTGGAGCAGATGAGCCGGGGCTGCACGGGATCTATATCGACAGCCTGCAGGGAGTCCACATGCTGGAGCCGTGCCACGCTATTGGTGCGGGTTAGACTCACAGGACCTAGCCACATGAAGCAGCCTGCTGTGAGGGTCCGCCACAGAGAGATGAAAAGGGGGGAAACAGAAGGTTATAGCAAACACTCCATAACACGATGTTAGGACCTGGACCAACCCAGCAGACCATGAGGTTCGTAACCCCAAGATAGGTTTATACGCTACATCTAGCAGAGACCAAAGATACAATTCCTGAGCAGCGTGGCCCTCACAAGGGAGAAAAGTTAGTTCCCCCCTATATGCAGGGAGGGGGGGTGGAAGAGTCACAGTTAACTACCTGGCAAGTACATCTACGCTGTAACACCGGTGCTTGCCCAGGCACCCCAGTCACACACGAGCCATGATGGGAGCATAGAGCACATACTGCAGGCGGGCGTGAGACCCATTCATCCTGCTTCCAAATAGAGGCCCAAACAGTTACTGCGCCACGAAGTAGGGCGCCCCCTGGACACATTCACAAACCTATAGAGCAGAGGGATATATCTGGAGGGGCCTCAGATAATAACCTGAAGATCGGATAGGCCCTGGAACTATATTCTTCTAAGCAAACCTCTGGGATCCAAGACTAACAAGAGTGAACAATGCCATTGAACTGGCAATATAAGGCCATGAGCCACAGGAGCTCTCGCGGGGCTGTGGTGCATTCATTTATCATCATATATTCAGGCGTCCCATGTCCGACATGGGCCGACTTCATTCCGATGCTGAGAGCCCTGCTAGCCACCCGCTTCCAACCCGATCCCAGATGGATAAAACATCTGGGGAATCATCTACAGACCCCATGTTGAGCAAACTCGACGCAGTATTGGATGCAGTATAGAAGCTGGTGAACACAATGGAACAAACATGCACCTCCCTCGAGAACAAGAAAGATCGATAAAGTAGTCAGTGCCCTGAACCTTTTGCACGCTGACCACCAAAAGCTGGCAGACAAAACCTACACGCTAGAGATGGCCGTAGCCGAGCTATCTCCCAAGCCTCAGGAAGCGAAAAGCACCTGAAAGAGCTGTCGACCCGAGTGAAAGTCCTTCAACACAGGGCAGAGAACTCCGAAGGGCGATCCAGATGAAACAATGTGCGAGTGATAGGCCTGCCAGAAGGCGAGGAAGGTGAGGATTCTGCCACATATGTAGAAAATTGTATACAAGGACTGCTAACTGAAGGTATTCTAACGAAGCACTTTCCATAGAAAGAGCGCACAGCGTCCCGAAAAGCCCCCCACCCGGAGCCAGCTCCAGATCCCCACTGTTCTGTGTACTAACACTACAATGACAGAGATACGATCCTGCAAGAGACACTGAAGCTGCAAACAATACAGGAGGCAAACAGCCATGAAATGCTCTTCTCAGATTACATAGCAGCAGTACAGAAACAACAACACTATTTTCTGGAAGTGAAACAACGTCTCCGTAGTATTGACCTTAAATACTCACTGTTGTTCCCTGCATGCATGCGAGTAGTGGCGAAAGGCAAGTCATATTTCTTTGATACTCCCATTGCTGCATGGGACTGGCTAGACTCTACCAACATAAGGGGTACCACCCCTGATAGGAACGCACAGAGGAGCTTGCATCTAGGTGCCGATTTGGCACCTCGCAAGGGGAAACATTGTAAGCAGCAATAATCATCCATGTGCCCCAGATCTAACTTGGAACAAATGATCCAGGATTGGCAAAGTACGCTGCAAGCAGCAGCTGAAATTAGGAGTCACCACAGTGACTCGATGTCAGAGGAAAGCTTGCCGGACTGAGTGAGTGATATGGAGTCAGTTGATGCTGACTCCTACTCGCAGGACTCAAGTGCTCTCCCGGAGGTCACACCAACAACGGCAGATGACATCATATAGCTGAACACTGAATCCTCTATTCCTCTAATCACATAAAGAACTGCTAAGTCCATGCAAGTATAACAGGACACAATATATTTTTGACTGCTTATCTGTCTTATTTGTGTAATCAATGTATAAGCTCACCTTTGACACTACTAGGGTGCACACAAGGGAAGGTAGCCTAAGTTAGCTCATAGCCTTCAGAAGTGTGAACACTGACCCTATCCAGAGCCTAGATCCCGCAAACGGCCTTAACACTGGAGGTGATACACTTTTACATTTTATTGACACCTGGTAAACATATTGCCTGACCCTAGCAGTCAACACTGGCATGACACCCTGTTTGAATTTTTGGGCGGATGCATGTTGCACTTTCGCCCTACCGGTATTTCACATGTTAGTTTATGTAAGTTTAGTTAACTATGACACATCGACCCGACTATACACTCGCAGGGTCAGACTTCCACCGCAGTGGTCCCTCCCACAAAAGCTAGCTACTCTCCTGCTGCCAGTCAACTCTATGATTCTACTCTCTCCTCCACCATGACAGACACTAAGGTATGCACCTTGAATGTCCGGGGAATACATGAACTTTCCCGGATGTACTTAATATATTCTTATCTCAAGAGACATCAGGCCCAAATAGTTTTCCTTCAAGAGATGCATTTTGCAACTCCTGAAAGAGTGTTCTTACAGAGAAGGTGGAGAGGACAGATATATGCCACAGGATATTCTGCTTCTGCCAGGGGCGCCTTGCTATGGGTTAGACCAGGCACTCTCTTTAAGGCAGACAAATCAGTGATAGATGCTATGGGGCGATATGTCCTTGTAAATAGCTGCCTAGACAGTTGGCACATCGTACTGGTCTCAATATATGCACCCAGCACAGATCAGGCAGCATTTTTAGACACACTGTCTGGCAAACTTTCCGACCGGCATGGTATACCCTGGCTGCTAGGTGGGGATTTTAAGTGTGTGGTAGTTGTGTCTCTTGACCACGCCTTTCATCCCCTTCCTGGCACACCCACAACAATTGCCATGAGGGCATTAAATGCCTGGATGGCACAGTGGCACCTTGTAGATGTCTGGAGACAAAGAAATCTCACAGATAAGGTGCGCTTCTACTATTCAGGACCCTACAGCTTACAGGTTTGGTTGGATAGTCTGCTTGGCACAAAAGATGTCTTAAAAGCAGTGACTACAACTGAATATCTGAAGAGAACCCATTCTGACCATAATCCGCGCACACTGCAAATGACATGGGATAACGCCACTGCAACAATCCCCAGGTGGCGCTTACAGCCTGAGACACTGGAAGACAGACCATTTCGAGAGGCACTCAGCACAACAATTATAAGCTATTTCAATGAAAATACAGGCACTACAACATCACCTCTAATCGAGTGGGATGCTTTTCAAAGTGATAATTCGAGGCCACTGCTTAGGTGCGCAAATAGGACTTTTTAGAGTAATGAGACAGACCTTAAGAAGGTAAAGGAAGGGCTTATCCGCCTCGAAACACAAGTAGTTGAAGATCCACTAATTAGAAAAAAACTTCAGGCGAACAGAGCAGAACACCTTAGATTGCTAGAACGATTACGATGTCTCAATTATACATCACACTCAGTGCATGCCCACAGTACTGCAGACAAAGTAGGGCACTTGCTTGCATTGCTTATCAGACAGGAGGAAATCAGGCCCTCATAAGATCAATCTGATCCCCACTTCTGTATACAGAACAGGAAGTTACACAACACTATACAAAACTGTGTCAAATCCACCACCACCTGAGGAGATTCAACAATTCCTTACAGAAATCGCCCTTCCCGGCATAACCCCGGAGCAAAGAATAGAACTTGACGCACAGGTTGCCCCGGAGGAAATCTTGGCTGGCATAGGTGTTCTGGCCACACGGAAGTCCCCAGTCTTTGCCGGCCCTTCAAATGAATTATACAAGACATACACCACGCTACTAGTACCCCAATTAAAAACAGTGTATGATGCTGCACTGCCAGGCTACACGCTTCTGGATAGCAACGTGAAGCATAGTTAATTTCTCTCCAAAGCAGAGACCCAACTCAGGAAGGCTCCTACAGACTGCTGGTGCTACTTAACACCAATTAGAAAATCTTTGCCTTTGTAATCTCGGCGAGATTGGCACAGCTGGTACAGTCAATGGTACACCCTGATCAAAATGGCTTTGTGCCAACTCTTAATTCCTCGGAGATTCTTCCGGCTTCAAAAATATGCCACACACTCCTTGTCTAGCTCGGGGTGTTTAGTCCTCAGTTTAGAGATGGCCTTTGGCTCTCTTAAATGGCCCTACCTGTTTGCAGTACTCCAACACTATGGTTTCAGAGTCACATTCCTTTGTCTGGTCAAGCTACTGTATACACAATCTCTCCTTCGGTTCCGCACAGGTCGAACAATATCAGAGAGAGCCTGGCCATAGACAGAGGCACCAGACAAGGGTGCCCCCTGTTCCCAATTATTATTTTCATTGGCCATTGAGTCCCTAGCTGAGCAACTCCATCGGAAAGAAGGTGACTGAGGCATCCCCTTGGGAGATTGACTCCATGTTTATCCTTGTATGCTGATGATGTATGAGATGAATAATGTGCCAGACACTATAGCAGAGATCCTACACAGATTCACTGGGCCTTCGGGCTAGAAAGCGGACTGGAATAAGTTGTACCTTTATCCCTTTAAGACCAAGACCAAGACCCAGGATCCTAGACCTTTGGTCAACGAAGTACCCACTAGAGGGCAGCCAACTTCCTTCTGTTGCCTGGACATCTATGTGTGCCATAGTTAAACAGACATATTAGAAGGCAACCTGGTCAGAGCCATTTCCTATATCCCATTCCAAATAGGGTTTTGGAAAACACTGCTGTTAAATGTGATGGGCAGAATAGCCTTGACTAAAATGGTGACTTTACAAAGATATTGTGCTATTTCATAAACCTAACTGTTTATGTCCAGACAAAAAAATTCAAAGAGCTGGAACATATGCTCCGAGATTTCATCAGAAATAAGGGGCACCACATTGTAGCACTTTGGAAGCAGTACGCACCCACCCGGACCCTTAAATAAGAGCGCCGGCCCGCCATGGAGGGGGCAAGGAGAGGATATGCAGTGCATCTGCTGCAGCATGAGCAGCAATTTACCAATAGGCATGGGATAAGGAAATTACAACATACTCCTTTTCACCTCTGATGACATCACAGGTTGATCCCTTGTCTCACCTTTTGCTCATCAAAAGCATTGTGTTTACTGCTGCTGGGCTGCGGTGGGACAAGCTGCTGCCTTCAATGTCAGTGCCAGGAGAGCCAATAGGCAAGCCTGGGGTAAGTGCTACTACCCCTAGTTGGCATCCTTGAGTTGCCGGGGCATTTGTATGCCCCTGGTGTGATACTTTCTCATAGTTTAGTAAAGCAGATGGAATCTGCCAGTCAGCAGAATTAATCATTCAAATGAAATATAAAAAAGAAAATAGGCTTCCCGTTCATTAAAAGAACCTGTACAGACACACTTAGAAATTCAAGTCATGGAATGCACCTTACAAATCTTTCTTGAAAATTCACAGCTAACACTGATAGTGTTTTCTAAACAAATTAACAAATTAAGGCTAACTCTAACGGAAAAATAAATTGTTATTAATCAAAGTGAACCTCAGGGAAAGTGATGTTTTCTCCTTGCAGTATAATTACAAAGTTTTGGACTGTTTCCAAAAATGGAAATTATTTAAAACTGCACTGAGCTCAAAAGCTAGTGTAATCATAAATCACTGGCATGAAAAAGAGACAGTGAGCATGTGGTTGTGTGAAGGAAATCCCCCACATTTCCAAGGAGGTTTATTCTTTTATCTGTATCTTACTCTACAAATGTTTAACTTCTCTCCTTGGTGCAAAATGTTTAACTTGTACGTCACAGGGTGAAGTGGGTTGATGCATCCACATTTCTCTACTTAGATTCAGCTAATGGGGTTGATTTTTAATTCCGCCCACAGTCATATAGGTATATAAGTGATATAGATATAATTAGCACTTTGTTAAAACAAGGCTAAGTGTTCCTTATTTGCCAAGGGAACCTGCAGTGGTTTGTGTTTCCCAGTGTCACCTAAGTAGCAGTGGGAAACCACAATAGGTACCACTTCTCGGATCATCTTCTTTCCCTTCTCCCAGCGGAACCACCCAGGGTAGCTGTTAGACCTGTCCGACTTAAGGTGTTCTTCCCCCAAACATTTTGCCTGTTTACCTCCTCTTCATGCTGATTCTTTTTGTTGGCCTGATGACTCTGAGCACGTTACCACTGCTGGCCAGTGCTACAAGGCATGTGCTTCTCCCCTAAACATGGTTACATTTGGTATATCCACAATTGAGATATGTAATTTATCTGTTAGTCCAGAGTAGAGTGCACTACATGTGCACAGGGCCTGTAAATAAAATGCTACTAGTGGGCTTGCAGCACTGATTGCGCCACCGACACATCAAGCCCTTTAATCCCAGGCCTGCCACTGCCGAGCTTATGTGTGCATTTTAGTGCCATGTCGAATTGGTATTTAAAATCCTTTGCTAAGCCTTAAACTCCCTTTCTTTTACACATAAGTCACCCCTAAGAAAGGCCCTAGGTAACCCATAGGGCGGGGTGCCTTGTAAGTCAAAAGTAGGATATGTACTTTTAAGTTTTGCATGTCCTGGTAATGAGAAACATCTACATTTGTTTTTCACTATTGTGAGGCCTACTCCTCTCATAGGCTAGCATTAGAAATTCCTTATTCCATTTTTAAGCGGCAATTTCTGATTGAGAAGGAATCATGTTTCATATCTTTGGAATCGTAATGATAAATCCTCTTAGGGCATTTTGGCCTGCCTCGTGTTTTTGAGACTCAGGAATATCAAAGTCTCAGCATCTGCTCCTGTGCCTGGCCCATTGGAATTGGACCAGGTGCTCACTCCAATGAAGCCAACACATCTCCTGTCTGCCTGCAGCAGAACCGATGCATCGTCACTGTTACTGGAGCAGAATTGGTTCATTGCATTAGTTACCAGCACATCGCCTTGAAGAACTGACGCATCAGAACCAATGAATTGCCGCTGCTGCAGTGTGGGAAGATTGACTTATTCCCTCAACTGCGCAGAGAAACCTGGTGCATCTACGAAACAAATGCCTCTCAGCTCAGCCCATCATTGTCAGAACCAGCACATTGCCACAAATGTGTGAAGAAAATCAACAAATCCCCTCGACTGATCAATACCGACGCATTGCTCTGCTGGACCCTGGATCACACTGTAATGACCAGGACAAATGCACTTTTGTCAGCAGGTCTTGCGTGGCTCTAGTATCTGGCCTGCGCTCCATCGCAGTCAGACTGAACTCTTGACTTTGCTCCGGTCCAGATCAACCAGATAACTACCCATTGGCACTTGTGGATTCTAAGCATTACAGATATTTTCATTCTTTAAAAATTCCTATCTCTACTTCTACTGTTTGGATTTTTGTCATTTTGTACTTGTTTTATCAATAGAAGTCATATCTATTATTCTAACCTGTTGTAAAGTATTTTTGTGGTGTATTCATTGTGTTACTCTGTGTTGTGTTGCACAACTACTTTACACATTGCCCCTTAAGTTAAGCCTGCCTGCTCTGTGCCAAGCTGCCAGAGGCTGAGCCCAGATTAATTTATGGATTCTATCTGACCTACCTTGACTAGGATTGTGGTTACTGCTTGAGCAGGGTGCATACCTCTGCCAACCAGAAACCCAATTTCTAACAGTAGCTATGAAAGGATACTGCTACTAAATGAAGAGGGGCACGCAAGCCATTGGGCCCTGGGAAACAGCAGGAAAGAGTTTGGCTTTATCCATATGGGAATTAGTGCCAAAGTCTTTAAACTTGTTTACTGATGCCTGTTGAAAGGGAGCACTGTGTACTTACCATTACTGCTTTCTGGCTCCTAAGGACCTCCTCACAAGGGACATGTGCTCTTGCTTTTCTAACTATGTCCTATGCTGTGGCATCATGGAGAATGACATGAATTCTGAACGTTCTGATTCATCTCATTCATTCTTTTTCTGTGAATAATGCGGCTCTGGGCACCTAGTACGGAAAACAGGACTAACACCTCTGCCCATATGGAACCAGAGTAAATAATAGAGGTGGGCGAGCCACTGAAATATCAAGCCAGACTCGTCTGATGCCTGCCGTTGGATCTGGCTCAGCTCAAGGTCTTGTTCGAGCAGAGCTTTCATGGGGCTCCTGCCTCTCTCTCCCAACCTGGATGTGGTGTTAGGGTCAGAACTGGCATCTTTGGACCTAGGGAACCGGGTTTGAGTTGTGGTGTCAACGGAACATTCTGTGATTTTGGGCAAGTAATTTCCCCATTCCTATAAACAATGAACAAGGTGCTGCTGTAAAGCTCTCAATTACCTTCACTTCCAATTTGGCTATATTAAAAGTGTTGAAAAGTGCACAAAGAGGTAAAAACAAGGCCTTAACATAAGGAATGTTACTCTTTAATAGTCTGAGCCAGTACAGGGTTTACATGACAGTTGTCTTGCCTCATAGATAACTAAAGGTTCCTGTTTAAAAATTATTACTTTTAATAAAGTACTTCTCATTATAGTGCTATATTGTGACGTATTAATTTCACAGCTACCAGATACTAAAGAAATAAACATTTTTGTATTTTGAAGAGACTTTATCATATTTTACGTCATGGATTTACATAGCCAATATTGTCAGGGCTCGGCTTGTGCATGTACTCTAAGATCCAAGCGAAACCCCTAGCTTCTCTCTGCTTCGGCTCTCCTTGTTAATTTGTTGACTCGCCCATCTCTAGTAAATAATAGTAACATGGTGCAATGGTGCCGTGGGACTGATTAGAAATGTTTTTGCAAACATCTCAAACCTATAGGAATTAATCAACACATTTAAATATAACACCAAAAAATGCATTAAAAAAAATGCTCTTTGTGGGAAAATAAGAAGTTGTGAAATCAAACAGCAACGTGAAAAAACAATTGCTAGCGCGGACGGTGCTGTTATCAAGCAAGCTGAGCATATAAATTCAACATGGAGTCCAACAAAACACTCAAGGTTGTTATATATTATGACATAAAGAATCCTTCAACATTTGTCTGGTCTACACTGAAAACAATCAAAATACAACACAAGGGTGCCGATTCCGATTTGGCAGAAAAATCCGTCCTACGATTCGTATTCCTAGCCGTTTCCGTACGATTTAGAAAAGACCGTCCGAATAGCGAAGTACGATCCGATTTCCGAAAATACGTACGAAAATCAGCGAACCATACAAATCACAAGCGAAGACCCGTACGAAATGTCGTTGGAACTCCAACCGTATGATTTGTAAACATGCCGTATGAACTAACAAGTACGATCCTGACTAGGGAGGAAGTATGCGATTTGTACGGGCAAACGTTGTCCGCGCATGAATTACGATTCGTACGGAAAACATCGCGTATGAGCGAGCCGCACCAACAAATACGAGGCGCACACCCCACAATCAAGCGTATACGTACCCCGGACACGATAAACGACCCTAACTGCCAGACGCATTAACAAATATGAGGCGCACACCCCACAATCAACCGAACACGTACCCCCGGACACGATAAACGACCCTAACTGCCAGACGCACTAACAAATACGAGGCGCACACCCCACAATCAAGCATACCAGTACCCTGGACACGATAAACAACCCTAACTGCCAGACGCATTAACAAACACGAGGCGCACACCCCACAATCAAGCGTACAAGTACCCCCGGACACGATAAATGACCCTAACTGCCAGACGCACTAACAAATACGAGGCGCACACCCCACAATCAAGCGTACACATACCCCGGACACGATAAACAACCCTAACTGCCAGACGCACTTACAAATACGAGGCGCACACCCCACAATCAAGTGTACACGTACCCCGGACACGATAAACAACCCTAACTGCCAGACGCACTAACAAATACGAGGCGCACACCCCACAATAAAGCGTACACGTACCCCGGACACGATAAACGACCCTAACTGCCAGACGCACTAACAAATATGAGGCGCACACCCCACAATCAAGCATACACGTACCCCGGTCACGATAAACGACCCTAACTGCCAGACGCATTAACAAATACGAGGCGCACACCCCACAATCAAGCGTACACGTACCCCCGGACACAATAAATGATCCTAACTGCCAGACGCACTAACAAATACGAGGCGCACACCCCACAATCAAGCGTACACGTACCCCGGACACGATAAACGACCCTAACTGCCAGACGCATTAACAAATACGAGGCGCACACACCACAATCAAGCGAACACGTACCCCCCTGGACACGATAAACGACCCTAACTGCCAGACGCACTAACAAATACGAGGCGCACACCCCACAATCAAGCGTACACGTACCCCGGACACGATAAACGACCCTAACTGCCAGACGCATTAACAAATACGAGGCGCACACCCCACAATCAAGCGTACACGTACCCCGGACATGATAAACGACCCTAACTGCCAGACGCACTAACAAATACGAGGCGCACACCCCACAATCAAGCGTACACATACCCCGGACACGATAAACGACCCTAACTGCCAGACACACTAACAAATACGAGGCGCACACCCCACAATCACGCGTACACGTACCGCCGACACGATAAACGACCCTAACTGCCAGACGTATTAACAAATACGAGGCGCACACCCCACAATCAAGCGTACAAGTACCCCCGGACACGATAAATGACCCTAACTGCCAGACGCACTAACAAATACGAGGCGCACACCCCACAATCAAGCGTACACATACCCCGGACACGATAAACAACCCTAACTGCCAGACGCACTTACAAATACGAGGCGCACTCCCCATAATCAAGCGTACACGTACCCCGGACACGATAAACGACCCTAACTGCCAGACGCATTAACAAATACGAGGCGCACACACCACAATCAAGCGAACACGTACCCCCCTGGAGACGATAAACGACCCTAACTGCCAGACGCACTAACAAATACGAGGCGCACACCGCACAATCAAGCGTACACGTACCCCGGACACGATAAACAACCCTAACTGCCAGACGCATTAACAAATACGAGGCGCACACCCCACAATCAAGCGTACACGTACCCCGGACATGATAAACGACCCTAACTGCCAGACGCACTAACAAATACGAGGCGCACACCCCACAATCAAGCGTACACATACCCCGGACACGATAAACGACCCTAACTGCCCGACACACTAACAAATACGAGGCGCACACCCCACAATCACGCGTACACGTACCGCCGACACGATAAACGACCCTAACTGCCAGACGTATTAACAAATACGAGGCGCACAACCCACAATCAAGCGAACACGTACCCCCGGACACGATAAACGACCCTATCTGCCAGACGCACTAACAAATACGAGGCGCACAGCCCAAAATCAAGCGTACACGTACCCCGGACACGATAAAGGACCCTAACTGCCAGACGCATTAACAAATACGATGCGCACACCCCACAATCAAGCGTACACGTACCCCCGGACACGATAAACGACCCTAACTGCCAGACGCACTAACAAGTAGGAGGCGCACACCACACAATCAAGCGCACACGTACCCCGGACACGATAAATGACCCTAACTGCCAGACGCACTAACAAATACGAGGCGCACACCCCACAATCAAGCGTACACGTACCCCGGACACGATAAACGACCCTAACTGCCAGACACATTAACAAATATGAGGCGCACACCCCACAATCAAGCGAACACGTACCCCCCGGACACGATAAACGACCCTAACTGCCAGACGCACTAACAAATACGAGGCGCACACCCCACAATCAAGCGTACACGTACCCCGGTCACGATAACGACCCTAACTGCCAGACGCACTAACAAATACGAGGCGCACACCCCACAATCAAGCGTACACGTACCCCGGTCACGATAAATGACCCTAACTGCCAGACTCATTAACAAATACGAGGCGCACACCCCACAATCAAGCGAACAAGTACCCCCCCAGGCACGATAAATGACCCTAACTGCCAGACGCACTAACAAATACGAGGCACACACCCGACAATCAAGCGTACACGTACCCCGGACACGATAAACGACCCTAACTGCCAGACGCATTAACAAATACGAGGCACACACCCCACAATAAACCGAACACGTACCCCCCCAGACACGATAAACAACCCTAACTGCCAGAAGCACTAACAAATATGAGGCGCACACCCCACAATCAAGCGAACACGTACCCCCCCGGACACGATAAACGACCCTAACTGCCAGACGCACTAACAAATACGAGGCGCACAGGCCAATAAACAAGGCTACAGTCTACACAGCATATGAAAACAATTTCCTTGGCACATACAAGCAAACAAACAGAGGGCCCAAGTCACAACCACCCCTTATGACACACCCCCAAAAATTTCAGAATAAGCCACACCCAGAAATGGACCAATAAATGGGCCCACACATACAACCCATCATCCTTTGCAACATACCTAATCTTGCTAAGACACTGACATCACACCAACAACTGCAGCCACACACCTTCACACATACACCCTATCTCATTCACACACACCACCCCCTTCACAATCAGACCCACACACCCTCATCCATACATACCATCACCCCCCCAATCACATACACCCCACACCACGACCACTCCAAAGGGTCCAAAGTTCACTAACCCAGAGATGGAGATCCTTACAGATGAAGTCATCAGAGTCTATCCACATCTGTTTGGTGCATTGGTCAGACAGACCAGCATAGCTCAAAAGACACGCTTGTGGGAGAGGATAGTCGAGAAGGTGAATGCTGTATCACCCATCAGGCGCACTAGGGCGGTTTGCCAGAACAGGTGGTACGATCTGCGGAGGATGGTCAAGCGCAAGATGGATGAGGACTACGCAAACGCTGATCACACTGGAGGTGGACCTCCCCGCAGACCTGCTCAATACCAGCCCCGGTAGGAGAAAGTCATGGCCATGCTACCACCGGTGGGAGTTCACAGAATCGAAGGAGCTGTGGAGCCTGGTGAGTATACAAACAACTCATGTAACATGGGGTGACTCCCAGCAGTGCCCAACAGCAGGAGATGTGGGGGTGTGTGTTGTGGGGTGTGGGGGGTGGCCATGACTCCCAGCAGTGCCCAACTGTAGGGGAGGTGTGGGGGTGTGTGTTGGAGTGTGGGGGGTGGCCATGACTCCCAGCAGTGCCCAACAGTAGGGGGTGTGGGGGTGTGTGTTGGGGGGTGTGGGGGGGTGGCCATGACCCCCAGCAGTGCCCAACAGTAGGGGGGTGTGGGTGTGTGTGTTGGGGGTGTGGGGGGGGTGGCCATGACTCCCAGCAGTGCCCAACAGTAGAGGGGTTGTGGGGGGGTGTTGTGGCGTGTGGGGTATGTGGCCATGACTCCCAGCAGTGCCCAACAGTAGGGGGGTGTGGGGGTGTGTGTTGGGGTGTGGGGGGGTATGGCCATAACTCCCAGCAGTGCCCAACAGTAGGGGGGTGTGGGGGTGTGTGTTGGGGGTGTGGGGGGGGTGGCCATGACTCCCAGCAGTGCCCAACAGTAGGGGAGGTGTGGGGGGTGTTGTGGGGTGTGGGGGGGCATGGCCATGACTTCTAGCAGTGCCCAACAGTAGGGGCATTGTGGGGGGGTGTTGTGGGGTGTGGGGGGTGTGGCCATGATTCCCTGCAGTGCCCAACAGTATGGGGGGTGCAAGGGGATTTGCAGAAGGCTGCAAGGGGGAGGGTGAGAGGGTGCAAGGTATATGGTGGGGGGAAGCACTCAACCCATATGGGCCAGGGACACACCCATGCACCATGCTCAATGCACAGGGAGTGTGAAAGTACTGACAAGATAGCTGACACTGGGCCCTGGTGTAGGCAGCACATGGGCCTCCTGTGACCAGTGCAAACACTAACACCAGGACAAGTGCAGATATCTTGCACAGGAACTCACAACCACTATCATGGCAGCATGCTCTATGGGTGACAGACACACCACGAGGGACGCCCACTTGCCAATCAAACTCAAACTACTACCATGGCCCGTCACACACACCCCTTACAGAAACTGAGCCCCTGGGACAGACAATGGAGTGCACCACTGTCACAATCGTCATGTAACAAAACCTCTCAAATACTGATCTGAAGACGTATGCTAACAAATAAAGCACAGTGCAGAATCACAAGTCCATAATGCCTCTCACACAGTGCTGTTGCCACAGCTTGGTGATGCTGTGGATGCACTCAATTAGCACCATGGACATGGGTATTGACAAGGTAATGCATCTTAGAGATGTGCCATGTCCTAAAGCCCTGTGCCTGAAGAGGGTGTACTGCTCCTGGAGGGTTGGCAGTGCGTGGCTGTCTTGGCCCAGCAAACCCACTCTAAAGTAGCTGGATGAAAACAGCTATATTCCACTGAGTCGCAATCAGAAACATGCAGCATGAAAAGCCTGTGCATACTTGAACCAGCAATAATTGTTCAGACTGCATTGTGCAGATTGGGCCACAGAGACCACATCTGGAACTGTGTTTTGCTGGCCACACAAGCCACAGCAATGGCTGTGACATCCATCGAAAACAGTACCCAACATGTCAAGCACCCCTGATCACATGTCAATCTCATCCCACAACATACACATACACAAGTGAACAATTTCTAAAATACAAAGCCGGGGGAACATTTATAACGACTATGTATATTACATTTGGATGTTGCATGATAGTGCTTTACTAGTGTTTTTCTCTCACACCCACAGGGGAACGTGTGGAAACTACCCCCAACCAGAGGGGAGAAGGATCCGAGTCCCCGGCTCAGCACGGCAGTGACCCCACCGTAACCAAAGCCTCTCAACACACTGTGGATGACCCCAACCAACCAGGCCCCTCTGGATCCCAAATCCCTGCAGCAGCTGGACCAAATACATCTGTGCCAACCACCACACCCATTCCAGCCACATCCCAGCAGACAGCTCGGAGCCCTGCCCATAATACACAACAGAGCCTGTCTGACAATGAGGGACATCGTTCACCATGAGGTGGCAGACAACACCTCCACTGCCAGCACTCATGTGTCCCGTCGACATGATGTGCCCACAAACGTCGACTCGGCTCGTGTGGGCAGGGGTGGTGGGCGTGGCGAGAACCTGACCAGCCAGCTGCAGGGCCCGGTATGTCCGAACTCCGAGACATCATGGATGAATACCGGCGGGACACCAGGGAGTTCAGCCTGGTAGTGGAGGCCCTCAACAAAATGACAGATCAGATGGCCCAGCTACATTCCAGTCAAGAACGACACCAGGGACGGATGGAGGCAAGACTTGATGAGCTCATGACGGTGCATCGGGAAATTAACCAATCGCTCTGTCTGATCGCTGTCAACATGCAGCACCCTCCCTGTGTCACGAGGCCAGAAACATCTAGGCAAAGACCAACAACAGGCACAGGGAGGGAGGAGGAGGCGGAATTGTCAGACGGAGAATCCCATGCATCGTCAAGGCCTGCACGTGAGGGTCCCCCAAGGAAGGTGGGTCGTCCACGGTCAAGACGTTGAGAGGCGTAGGGCCATGAACAACTCCCAGGTCACCTGGTCTGGCATCTTGCCTTCGTGGGCAAAAGCATCACCCTATTGACTTTCAGACTCTCCCACATGGACTTGCTGGTCGCAGTGTGCCCAATGATGCCAAGCACTGTGGCCTGGACTCTGTTGACTCATACTGTACGGCATCACATCTCCCTCTTTGAACTTTGGATTCCCCCCTTCTTGTACAGCACCTATTCACGTTACACGCACAACAGTAAAAAATAAATCTAACTTGCACTAAAAGCATTGATGTATTAGTATGTACCCAGATTCTAATACATTTGTGAGGTGAAATGTCTTCAAATGCCACCGTCTCCTGCAAACTCTAGCCATCTACACGCAGGGATTGTAGTCCGGCAGTGGAAACACATAGGTCACAAGATAGCCTAAATTAAATACATGGCTAGCAATACTAACCCGTGATGGTTACTAACTGCATAAGATGGGGTTTGCTTAAAATACTGCAATGACAGACAGTCATACAAGAGTGAGTGAGGTGTCAAGAGCATGACAAATATGCTTGTTGTCCACGGAGGGAGCACCAGGATCTGTGTCATGAGGTATGAGAACTAGCAGCCACATGCTGTTGACCTGTGGATGTGAAGATTGATGGCCTGGACGAGGGTGCCAACAGGGACTGTGGCCAATGGGGTGTTAGATGTTAGATGTCCAGATCATATATTTAGCCTGGGTCTGTGGAGTGCCGACTGAGTGTGGCTGATGAGTGTGAAGGTGAACCTGCATTTGACTGTGGGACCATTGTAGGTATCTCAGGCGGATGGTCATGTGGCAGCAGCAGGGGATGTTGAGGATGAGGTGTGTGCATGCACCCTCGATTTCCACAAGTACTCCGTAAGTCACGTTCTTGTTCCTGTGTAGAGGTAGTTGCTGTAGTAGGGCTGGCTGGTGTTGTGGCCGGTAACCAGGCTGAACACCACCTTGCCAACAGACATCACCATAGACATACCTGAAGGAAATTACAAATCCCGCTAACACCACACTGACAGAGTGGTAGGAGGAATTGCCATCATCCACATTAACACTCCCAGAGTCACTACCAACAACAACGACACCCTCCACATCACCTGAAACATGCATTTACTGATCCACACAAACACCACCCTCTGAGGAACACTCATCTACAGACCACCTGGAGTCCCAACACTATTCACCAACTCCATCAATTACCTCATCAGCACGCATGCCCTCGCCTACATGCACTACATCCTGCTTGGGGAAATTTACTTTCACCGTAATTACAACTATGACGTAAACTCCACCACCATGATGGACAACCTTGCCAACCTTGGATTACAACAACAAGTGACAACCCACACCCACAATGCTAGACACACACAGGACCCCATGTTTGCAGAAACACCACACATCTCATCCAACACCAACACCTCACAACACTGGGGAGACCACAGAAGCCTACACTTCACCTTCAGGAAAACAAACACAATCCCCCGACACACAGACCATGCCACGCAGCTGCTGGTGCAGGCTCAACAAGGACTAACTGACAGCCACCCTTACCCCGGGCCCACAAGCCTACACCACCAACCCCCACAACACTGCCATCTTCCTCAAACAGTGGATCACCGACTGCGCAGACGCCTTCATCCCAATCAAGTCCTCCGCCACCTAACACAACAACCACATTGCCACATGGTTCACCAAAGATCCCCGGACCTCCAAGTCCACCTCTTGTAAGCTGTAGAGGAGCACGCACTGCAAACAATCACCAGAAAGCTACAACGTACACCAGAGTGCCCCATGCATACACCACCAACACTTCATGACCGACAACAGGACACCCATCAAGGACTGGCTAGACAGCAATGCACACACCAGCAAATAGCACATCAACATCGCTTATCAACTCTGTAAAGCAAAATATAGCACCAAACACATTCCAACATCACAAGACCTGTGTGACTCACTGACCAACTCCGCTCACGGTAAGATCAACGACATCCACAAAAGCTTCCACTCCACTAGCCCCACATCCAAAACCGACACCACCCCCCCTGCGACAAACACCCACAAAATTCACCTTATTGCCTGCTACAACGTCCGCACTGAATACACTATAATGAGCAAGGACTACATTCACTCTGGATCCCCATCTGACCCATGGCATACCCACATTTCCTAACAAGCCAGATAAGGCATCTCACCCCTTCTCCGTAAAAATATCCTACTTCTCCTTTAAGACAACAACCTTCACAGGGAGTTTTTTCAATGGTGTGTACACTGCCTTACTGAATTAACCTAAGGTGGACCACAAATACATCTTGAAATTCCTGCACATCTCCCTGCTCCCCTTCCCAGAACAAGTCATGTTGAAGATCACCAACAGACAGCTGACCCACAACCTCAAAGACAAAAACATCATAGAACCAACACAGTCTGGATCCTACATCACCCACAGCACGGACCACGCCCTCATAGCCAACATCTGCATCCGCATGGACAAAGGATAAACAGACGCCCACATCCATCAGGACCTATCAGCAGACTTCCACACGGTCACCCACGGCACACTAACAGTGCACATCCATGATGCAGGAAGCAAAGCGAGTGCCCTGGCTGGCCCACATCCTTTCCCACCGACACAACCTCTAGCATCTGCCTCACACAGTACTGTTCCAATACCACTGACACCATGCACAGCGTCACACAGGGATCATCCCTCAGCCCAACTGACTTAAATATCCACATAGCACAACTCACCCATGTGCCACAACAACAGAGCCTCAATATCATCTACTATGCCAATTACACCCATTTGATCATATCCCTCACCAAGGACCCACACACTGGCAACTTCTACCTCCACAGAGGAAACACGGCTGTAGCAAAATGGAGTAAGGAAAGCAGGTTGATGCAGAATCAAACAAAATCTGAGGAACACATCCTCGGCCCAAACAGCTCAGCCTGTGACGACTCCTGTTGGCCAACATCACTAGGAACAGCACCATAACCCACTACCCGTGTGACATCCTGGACCACTCACTCCCCATGACCAAGCACGACAACGCCATCTCTGATTCCAGCTTCAACAGCCTCTGAATGGCTCGCAGGGTCTTAATATGGATCAGCTCAAATATAGAAAATACAGTCACTAACTAAACTAAACTCCTGAGCCTGCTGCAACACATCTGGAACACATTGGCACGTCTGATCCTTATTTGCCACTACCGGCCACATCACACAACGCCCAAGAGGCCTGCACTGGCTCCCTGTCAACAACAGAATAGGATCCAAAATCCACATCCACGCACACAAATCTCTACATCACGCAGGACCAGCATACCACAACCACACACTCACTTTCTACACACCCACCCGCAGCCTCTGCTCTACCAACCATGCTCTCTCCACTGTCCCTCACATCTGGAATAACACGGACAGTGACAGATCATTCTCCTACCTCGACTCCAAGACCTGGAACACCCTCCCTACAAGTCAACTACAGACCCAGGACCTGCTGCCCTACACAATACTTCTCAAGGACAGTGTGTTTAGATCAGTACCAGCACCCCCCAGCGCATTGAGACCGTCACGGGTAGGTAGTGCGTCAAACTGATGAATCAACTGATTGTAGATGGCTTAGGCAGGATCTGTGTGTAGTGTAGGAGAGCTGTAGATGATAGTTACAATTATGCTGGTCAGGATGCTGGTGTGAAACAGGCTGTGCAGATGTTTGACAATGCAGAGTGTGTCCATGGTGTTGGATGTGACTCAGAGGGTGTAGGCCGTTAAGTCAGACCAATCATAATCCTGGATTGGGTGTGTGATCGCTGTGGGATTTGGACAATCCATCTGTGATGTCCCGGCATAAGTGGTGTTCTCAGGTTGCGTACTACCACGTTACAGCATTTGAGGCGATGTGTGGTGGTGGTGTGTCAACGAGGTAATACAGCACAATGTGCTGCTGCTGGAAGTAGTGTGTGTGCAGTACCAGACACATGACCTGGTTGTACGTACACGCACTGTTAAGTGTGGCTGCGTCGAGTTGTCAGTATGACTTGCACACACAGCCTGAGAGGTTGTCATGGGCGTGTTCGTGGTAGCGTGTTACCAGGTGGATGATTGTCAGCTGTTCACTATGTGGAGGTTGTCTGGGGCATGAGTCTGTTGTGTCACATCTGTAATTCAATCCAAAGGAGTCTAAGTGGATACCAAGGGAAAATTCTGCACCCCATTCAGACACTGTTCAACAACAAAAAGGCCCAACCCAACTCAAAACACATTCCTTTCAACCAATGGCAGAGTTACTTGGCCAATCAAAAATACAGCCTCAGAGGTGTACCTTTACATTAATCCATAGGGTCATGTTGTGTTTTACGTTTACATGAGATTGACACCAAGGTCTGATCCCACTAATAAAATTCATAATGAAGAGAGCTAAGAGAGAGTGCCTCACGGTAGCAACACACGAGGGGATTCCTGACAGACAATTGACAGTTTAACCACTTCTCATCATCGGCCACTCTGTCTTCGTCTGAGTAAAGATCAAAGAGGTAAATACAAACAGTGAATCCCTAACTAATAATAATATGGGGATAACATAATCAACCACTATGTCCCCTCCTGTTAATTATTGTGAAATTAATGTGTGTGTGCACATGGTACCCCTATGAGAGCCACAGACAATCGTCCACCACCATTATAAAGGGGAGGGACTTGCTAGCTAAACAACCTCCTACTGATGCGGTAACATGTGTCATCAAATGAGCAGAGTGTCTAGCAGTGTGCATGTTGCAGGTGGTGACGGACCTGCCTTTGTCATGGCTGTTGTGCAACAGTGGCTGGATTGGATTGGGGCATGTGTAGCAGCGTTATGGCTGGGGATGCTGCAGCCGGGAGGAGTGAACACATGACGGCAGAAAGAGCAATAGAACATGCCAAACAGCCACACAACCCAAGGATTCTTGCTAAGCAAATATTGACATGTGTATGTGAGCCTGGAGTGGCTGGTTAACCATGGGTCAGTCCCAGCAAATGTGTGAACATTGAATAAACATCACGGCCACAGGACCAGTCACCATAATGCCAAGCGGGGCACAGGGCACACTGTGTCAGCAGCTGTAGCCTGCACGTTGTGTGTAGCAAGCAACAGAACACATACACAACCATGTACATCATGCACAATATGGTCCATTAGCCATTACGAACAGCATGCTTGTTATCGGTGTACACATAATCACATATGATCAATCATTGTAAATAATGCCATATTGAAAGCATGCTGTCTGGAAAGATACTGGCGGTGACAGCAATGAGGCACAATGTACGTTGTGAAACACAGTTCCAACACAATAGTATGAACTTAGTTGCAAGGCCATGCAGCATCAGCCAATTTACATGGCCAGTGGCATTGCTCAGACGACTATTACACTCATGCAATGATGTTAGCTGTAATGCTGGTGATACACTCTCCACACAACTGCCAAGGACTGTCCGTACCTGTGACCATCAGAGTGGTGTGATGCTGGAAGGGTTCCATCTCCCAATATCCCCTTGGTCTGACTACTAATGACAGACACATTAGGGCGATCAGGCGAGGGAAGGTGAGGATGGGAACTGCAGGGAGGGAGACTTGAAAAAATAAAAACAAGCATGAGGATTCCATACTTTCAGTTACAGATTCACAGATTAGCTTGGCACCTACACAGTACCACTCACACCTGTGTAGTGTAACCACTGCCACTGTGTCTTATTAGTGATCACAGATCTTGCAATGACACAAGATCAGATCCTTCAACACAGACACATGAGAATTGGTAGGGGTTGTCACCAAAATGGAGCATGTATGATGCTCACTAGGCTGCTACAATGCAATGAGACCCATGCAGTCATGAACGACGTCACAGTGTATGATTGATGCTCCCCATCTCATTAATTGTGAGGTATAGCAGTGCAAATGACACAAAGCCAACTATACGTACTCAGCCCTGTGAATCAGTAAGGGTCATGAAGGGAATGTTTTCATCACCCGCAAGAGCCGTAAGCGGCTCCTCAAATGAGGAAGGAAATAACCTAAACAACATGAAGCACCTTAAGGGCCACTCATTGCCTCTTGCAACTGTGCCTTTACTATGCTAGACCAGACAAGCATGTGTAAACAAACTCAACTGCGAGTACATAGGAAAAATGCTTAAAGAAACAACCCTACCGTGACCAGGATATGCTGCATGACAGAAGTGATTTCAGACATTTACCTCAACGGAATGTTGCCACGTAAGTGTGAACATTAGCTACAGGCCAACGTTTTGATGTAATCAGCGCAACATACCTGGCATCATGAGAAAGAAAAGTTAACATCAACTTATTGATAAGGCTAGCGGAGCAGTGTTGTCCACCGGCACTGAGGTAACGATGTGACAGTGACATGACATACTGCCACAAGATGCAATGCATCCATGCAAACAGACTCACAGGACAATTGACAGAACATGTGGGACATACACTGGCCCACACCGGCACAACATGGTTCACAGGAAATCAAACTGTACTGGCCCACAAGGTTGAGTGGATGATTCGGACACATCCTGCTGCACGCAGTGAGGCAGCAATTCTCCACAGTGCCTGTGTTTGTGATGTCACACACAATGGCAACCCGTGCCATCCGCATTGTGTCAGGGTCAATGTTAACACACATTGATGCATTCACCAAATTCAAAACTCAACTACAGATGACTGTCAAGTAAGGTGACTGTCTTGTCATGGGAGTGGCGCAACATGCAATTTGATACATGGCAATGTGACATGTATGTATGGGCCTACAACATGCGCACACACAGTTTCCACACAATAACAAACCATTCCAATAATTAACTGCCTGTTTGTAATCCTTACCCAAACTGACAATTCCACATGTCTGTGCAGGGTTCGCTGATTCACCCGACGTTGCGATCATCAAGAGGAATAGCAGGAGGACCAAGATGACACAAACAGACAACAGGCAGGGCGACCTGGAAAGGACAGGCACACAAGGGGTCACGTACTGTATAGATTCCATTAGACATGGTCACGTACAATACACTAACAACGTAGTACACTTGTACATTCGAACTTCAATCATTGTGCTCATGTGTGTGGTATTACATTGTCACTTGTGTGACACAGCGACACAAACATCAAAGTGATATTGTGTACAGTATGCTGGACACACATTATGCTACACATGTCACTCTATGGTGGTATGGTGGTAGATTGCACACTATTACACAGGTACTCACCGTTATGAGAAGAAGTTGCGTATGAGTTGACTCCTGATATCACCCTCCTCCTCCTCATCGCTAGCATCCTGTCCAAGGCCTTCGTCCTCAACGGGTGGATGGCCCTCTTCATCAGGATCCAGGATGAGTGGCACCTCCCCCTCCACTGCCATGTTGTGCAGCATGCAGCACACGGTGAAGAGGTCACACACCTTGAGCGGGGAGTATGGTAGTGATCCGCCTGTCTTGTCGAGACACCTGAACTGGCTCTTCAGGAGTCCAAACGTACGCTCGATCACACGGCGTGTCTGGCCATGTGCATTATTGTAACGCTGGTCTGCGGCAGTTCTGGGGTTGCGTAGTGGAGTCATGAGCCACGGCATGTTCGGATATCCAGAGTCTCCTACAACAATACATCATGTCAATGAGTGTGCAATGAGTAGCCATGAGAGAGATAATGTACATTGAGACATACATGAGTAACAGTGTATACCCACCAACAAGACATGCCCGATGGTTGCGCAGCTGCAGCATCATCTGTGGTACCCTGCTCCGCCTCATGATGAATGCATCATGGCATGATCCTGGAAAAGGTGCACAAACATGGGAAATCATCATGTTAGCAAGACACACCACCAGGGCATTTATGGAGTGGTAATGTTTCCGGTTGCGGAAGGCCTGCTCCTGAGCCTGTGGTGGCACCAGTCCAACATGTGTCCCATCAATGGACCCAATTACATGTGGCATGTGTCCCAGTGCATAGAATGCACCCTTGACATTGTTCAACTCTTGTGGAGTGGGGAACTTAATGAATTCATCAATGTGCTGCAACATAGCAGCTAAGACATCACGGAGGACACGGCTGAACATTGTCTGGGACATCCCCCCCACATCACCTATGGTGAATTGGAATGTACCTGTGGCAAAGAAATGTAGGGCTGCCATCACCTTTACCTTGTGTGTCAGCGCAGTTGGATACCTGTGTCGTGGTTGTAGATGTGGTTCCAGCCTGTCCGTCAAATTCTGAATCAACTCCTGTGGAAATCTGTAGCGGCGGATGCAATCCCGTTCCCTCATGGCATCCAAGTCAGGCAACGGCCTTGGCAGATGGGGTGCCCTGCGTGACATGTGTGGGTAAAAATGTGTACAACTATCAGCCAAAACATTTTACAATGTACATAGCACAATCAACACTGATTACACACATGAAATCACTTATGAACCTGCAGTGGCCTATACATCATGGACAGTTATGCAAGATACTTACCACAACACTGATTCCCCTGTTGTCTGTAAAATGTACATGACAACACACAAAAGATAATCTGGTCATGTCTGAGTTGGCAGACTAATGTATAGCGTCAGTGACACATGTCACGTGATATTGTGCATGATTTTTGCATTGACAATACTACACCACAGCCATCCTCTGAATGCAGATCTGTATGTCTGTGGCCAAATGCTCTATGATGCCATCACACACATGAGCTGCTGACATGCCCCTGTGGCATGGTGTGCGTACATGTGAGACACCTGCTATCACGACACCGACCCATCAGAGATGCACCTATGGAGGATGACTTTTACCCAATACAAACAGCATGTCCAATCTATTACATGGCACACACATTACATTGTCACACATGGTCATGCATATCCTAAATTGGTACAGTGAGACAGTGCCCCTGTCCCTGGCATCATGTGACCAATGTCCGTAATGAAGAGTGTGCCATCACAGTGTTCATGTGAATGACTTCATGTCCATTATGTTACTCATGTGAGATGTGTGAAGGTAATGTAAACCACATAGTTGCCCGTCACAAATGTCATGTCTCCACAGCCCATCACACATCAACAGTGCCACTAGTTCACATGCCCTCTGCTATATGACTGTGTGCCACACCGGGGGCCTGCTAATGTATGTGTGCCATGCAAATACATACATGGACATCCTCATGATGAACTCAGACCCACATCCCTGCCATGTGTTTTCATGTTGTCACTATAGTAATGGTCCCATGCGTGAGCTTGTGGAACGCACTGTACACATGCATTCACTGGAGCATGCGATACGCACAGTACCCCAGTGGTGCGTGCAGGTGTACGGGTCGTCTCACCAATGCATTATGCCCATACGCGTGTGGAGCGTACCCAAGTGGTGCGTGCGGTTGTATGGGTCGTCTCACCAATGCATTGTGCCCATACGCGATACAAGTCAGGAGTGTACCCCAGTGGTGCGTGCGGGTGTACGGGTCGTCTCACCAATGCATTGTGCCCGTACGCGTGTGGAGCATACCCCAGTGGTGCGTGCGGGTGTACGGGTTGTCTCACCAATGCATTGTACCCATACGCGATACAAGTCTGGAGCGTACCCCAGTGGTGCGTGCGGGTGTACGGGTCATCTCACCAATGCATTGTGCCCATACGCGATACAAGTCTGGAGCGTTCCCCACTGGTGCGTGTGGGTGTACGGGTTGTCCCACCAATGCATTGTGCCCATACATGTGTGGAACGTACCCCAGTGGTGCGTGCGGGTGTACGGGTCGTCTCACCAATGCATTGGGCCCATACGCGATACAAGTCTGGAGCGTACCCCACTGGTGCGTGCGGGTGTACGGGTCATCTCACCAATGCATTGTGCCCATACGCATGTGGAGCGTACCCCAGTGGTGCGTGCGGGTGTACGTGTCGTCTCACCAATGCATTGTGCCCATACGCGATACAAGTCTGGAGCGTACCCCAGTGGTGCATGCGGGTGTACTGGTCGTATCACTAACGAAACATGGCGTTTGCAACGATTCACGCACCGTACTTGTGTGTGGATGCCAGAAAATACATAGGGAACACCTAGGGGACGAGTTGGATGCAGTGAATGCAGGCTGGTTGTCAAGGAAACAGAGATTTGAGTGTGCTACAGGTGTCCTGCAAAATTCAGTTGGCCAAAACTATACAATGTTGCAATCTTTGTTGTGTAGCTAGAGCTAAAATTTCAAACCATGCAAATGTGTGTCAGGGCCTCATGTGGAATGGGATTGGATGAAACATAGGATGCAAAGTAATGTGCCCTATCACACTGTCTTCCTGAGAATGACTGCCCCTCAGCAGCACAGATTTAAGGCTGCATGTGGCTATAAGAGGGCACTTGCCTGCACAACATAGGAGTAGACAACACAGCTGCTGTCTCTGCATTCCCTGGACCCACTTTTTGCTGACCATGGAGAGGGCACCTGCATTCACTGAGGATGAGAACTAGGCCCTGCTGGATGCCCTCTTACCCAACTACAGCAAGCTGTATGGGCCACCAGGGGATCAGGTGAGTGATGAATGTGTGAGTGTCACTGCAGTCTTTGTGTTTCATGGGGCAGAGAGATGCAATGTAGTAATAATACAGTGCCTGGTGTGTACATTAAAATATCTACCAAGCAGTGAATGATGTATCTAAATTGTGTTTACTGCTTACCGGCATTGTGCTAAGTACATTCACTTGAGAATGTGTGGTCTGCTTAGAGTTCTTAGGTGTAGTGGGATGTGTGACAGCATGTCACGTGCTGTACACCACCCTGCTAAAGCATACCTTGTTCAGTGTTAGCCATGCTCAGTGAGTGGCTTTAAAGCCCTAGGGCATCTGTAGCCTCGCACAGGCATGTAGTGCATTGTTGTTTGCTCACAGGCCACATTCACATGTAAAACAATACTACTCCTGTCTGCATCCTCTGCTCTGTCGTTATCATCAATGTTTGGCAAGTGTGTGTCTTTGGGACATGGAGCTGGTGTACTGATGTACTTTCACTTTTTTTTCATAACAGGTATCTGCCCATGAGAAGGCCGATATCTGGCTGGACATTGCCAGGGCTGGCCGGGATGTCGGGTATGAGAGGGACCTTACCGCAGGGTCAGGAACATCCGGAAGAGGTGGCAGGACATCCGGTGCTGGACCCGCCGCATCGCCCGGGTGCAGCTCAAGCTTGAGGCTCCACGCCGGCATGGAGGCACACACCACCTCACCCCCAACCTGCTCCGGGTCCTGGCCGTCGTTTTCCCTGACCTCCATCGGCAGATGCAGGAGGGACAGCAGCAAGTAGGGGGTAGGTACATGTCTGTTTGCTGTCATGTGTGTCACATGCGAGCTGCAGTGTTTGGAAGCCTGGTAACGTTCCCACAGTTGGGGTGGTGTGGTCAGACAGGCACTTTATGCATTGTCATCTAAATGGCCCTTTTTAAGCTAATGCTCTTTTGCATCCCTTTCCCTCCTCCACATTTGGCCCATGCTTTGTATATTTCATATTAGTGCATGTCCTCCTAGGGAAGAAAGGTATTGGTATGCAGATTGATTAGCACATCATCATGTTGGAGGGGGGTCTGTGACACTTGTTAGTACCTTGACTGTCCAACAACCTGTGCACTGTGGTTGCCCTTCATGATAGCTTGGCACTGACCATGAGTCTCAACAAGGAGTTCTTCACGGGTCTGCATCAGTGGCCTTTGTCCTTGGTATGCTTTGTATTTCTCATGTGTTAGCTACATGTGCACACTGTCCATGTATCCTAATTTTGCATTGTGCATACTCACATAGGGAAGTGTGTGTGTGCATATTCACTACAAATGTAGCAGGTTCTTTGGGACTAATATTGATGTGCAGCTAAACAATGTGACCTTGGCTTACTTAATATAGGTTTCCAGTTATTGAGAGCCAGAATGATATTTTCTACTACTTGGGCAGTATTACTCACATTGACGGAGTGCTTGGGATGTTGTGCATGGGAGGTGTGATGGGACCTACTGTTTTGCCTTGTCAGGGGTGTGCTGAGGATGTCATATCTGATGTGGACTTGTCACTATGCACTTAGGCAGTGCTGCTGGAGAATGTAGTCTTTGTATGATTTACAGGAAATGGTATTGGCTCCCAGAGTTGATTGCTTAACACCTCTCCTGTTGACAGGCAGTGGCTCATCATTGTGACTGTAATCCAAGTTGTGGCCTGGTCTGTGACTTTGATCTGTGTATACAATGAGCGTTGTGTCTCTTACAATTGCGCATTACTAGACTTATATATGTGCTGAGTTATGTGGCATGTGACTCATGATGCATGCCATGATTAGAAATGGCCCCACAATTTTCTTGCTGATATGTATGATGTGGACAGGTTACTGATTGTCAGGAATTTCAGGACTACTCTAGTGAGGCCTGTTATGCGTTATTATATCTTCAACTTATGAAACGTCTAATTACCTTTATAATCTAAAAACCATGTATTATGTAAGCCATGATGTAACCAAGGGCCAATTATCATACAAGTTTCCACCTTTTGAGACGCTTGATATTATGCTCAGGCATTGTTCCCCCCACAAAAAGTCCATGTACTCTCTTAATTAAGGTCAAGCCCTAGTTGTTGTAGTTTTCATGATGTTTATTTCATGTATTTCAGTAAGCCACAGAGTTGTTATGCTGTTGTTTTGTCAGGCACTATAGAAATAACATTTATTTTGTCCCGTAGTCCAATTTAGTTGAAATGCGGTACACACTCTGGTCTTGTGTACAACCACGGCTTCCGTACAGCGCTGTCAGTGCCTATAAATAGAGCCACACCCATCCGCTCGGTGCGGATTTTTCTGGGCTCGCGTCTGGGGATGTTCGTTTCCTGTTCTCTCTGAGATTCGGCAGAGAGAGAGAATCCTGATTCCCTGCACCTCCGATTTTGCGGAGGACTTCAAAGGAGTGCAGGTACGGTTGTTTTATTCTGTAAAGTCGAGTGATTTCTTCTTGAAAGGCCCGTTTTTTTACTTCACTCGTTTCTTGATAGAAGCATGATCGCTGGTTTAATGAGAGTCTACCAAGGTGCAAATGGATACTAAATGAATATTACGGACTGTCAGTGTTTAATTGTAGTTTTAAGGCTCATTTTTGCTTAGATATGTTGTAATTAGAAACTGCCGTTTTTTGAAGTAGGAAATTCACAATTGTGTCAGTTACAGGATTGTTTAAAACAAGTTTAAGTTAAACCTAATAGCAAGACTCAATCGCCAAGGATTTCGACCTTCTTAATACTTCTCTTTAACCCTGAAAAGACTTTAATTGCTTAAATGACTCTGGTGAAGTAAAACCAAGACTTGGAAGCTAAAGTATTCAAGACTGTCAATAATAGAAGTATGATATAAAGGAAGGCCCCAGGTCCATTTATATGGTGATTTCTACGAAGCCATCAAAGACAAATAATTTACAGCAACAAGTTTATTTTCCACAGGTAATTATTGTTATTGACTGGATTCATGTGTTAACAGTATTCTTTTGTAATAGACAAAGTATGTGAATTCGCTGTACCCAGGTGTGTCATTTCAGATCTCCCTCCCCGCAGTACCCTCCCTACCCCTCCCCTCATCTGGCCATCCTGAACCTCTGGAGATACAAATACTCAGAGTCGGGGCTGCCAGAAGGTGGGCCATTTGAGGGTACTGCTCCCTAGGAACTCAGATCTTGACAGAATAATCCACCCACGAATTGTCGTTCCTCCTGAGCAGTATCGCCAAATGGCGTCACTGGACAATATATGTAAGATGTAGCTCAATTATAATCCCAACGGGTTATAGGTCAAACCGTTTCCACTGTCCAGCAACCCTCAGTTAGCGTTTCTCCTACGCATGCAGTCTTAGTAACAGTTCCCCAAGTTGTGCCTTTAGCTTCGCCGGAGTGGTATGCTGGAGAACCTAATAAATTCCAAACCTTCCTGGCTCATGTTCAATTGCACTTTATGGTTAGGCCAGCTGCCTTCCCAAATGCTCAATCTCGCATCGCCTTTTTGATCTCTTACCTGAGTGGGGATGCAGCGATGTGGGCAGTTCCGCTTGTTAATTCTGATGATCCTCTCCTTTATGATTGGCGTAATTTTATAAGGGAATTCGAAAAGGTCTTTGATAGAAGAACCATTACTGGATCAGCTGTTGGTGAACTCCTAGAGCTACGCCAGGGTAGTAAGGACTTAGTGCATTATCTAACTAAGTTTAATCGGCTCACAGCGGAAACAAATTGGCCCGAAGATAAGAAGGCTGCCCTGTTCTACCAAGGCTTGAGGGATGAGTTAAAAGACCTAATTGCTCCAATTGTCCCTCAACCTTCCACATGTGATGACCTAATAGCTTTAACCTTACGATTGGATCATCGTATGGCCAGTCGAAAAGGTGAAAGAAGGAGGCCGGAGTTTCGAACCTTTACTAGAACCAAAGAAAGGAATACCATCACCAACCCAGTCACTGTTGAACCAATGGAAATAGGTGGGGTTAGAAAGCCCCTGACCCAAGAAGAAAAAGATCAACGACGAAAGGCGGGTCAATGCCTATATTATGGAAAAAAAAGGACATTTTGTGCGTGAATGTCCAAATAAACCTAAGGGACTTGCGAGCACGCTTTCAGGAAAAGACACAGAAGGACCTCAGGGAAACGAATGAGCTCGAGAAAGAGGCAGGAGTATTTCTCGAGACACAAACCTCCAGCTCCTGAACAGTCCTTAGCAAATACCCTTCAGAGTACTGTTCCTCATTTTTCTTTAAACGCTCTGTTTGAAGTTGAAACCATTTATGAAACTCTAACAGTAATGGTGGACTCTGGGGCAACTGGCAATTTTATTGATTCAACCTTATGTCAGAAGTTACTTATCCCTACTGAAATCAAACATCGGCCAGAGAATGTGCAAGCTGCTGATGGTACTTTGTTAACATCAGGTCCCATTACAAGGTCCACAGTGGTCATAACTATGACTTGTCTTATTCCTACTTATCAACACAGAGAGTGCATCCGTTTTGATCTAATAGATGCCCCGCAATTTGGAGTGATTTTGGGGATGCCTTGGCTGATGCTCCACAACCCGGCTATTGATTGGGCTAAAAGAACCATAGATTTCCCCTCAGATTGGTGCAAACACGAATGTTTAGCTAAAGGACAAGAACTAGTCATGATGGATAAAACCTTAGCTATAGCAGCCGAACAAGACACTCATCTAGCAGTAGAGTATGAATCCTTCAAAGATGTTTTTAGTGAAAGCCAAGCAGAAATCCTACTTCCTATCTGCACTTACGACTGCGAAATCCATTTAATACCAGGGGCAAAGGTTCCGTGTAGCCGTATTTATGCCTTGACTGAACAAGAAAACAACCATTTAAGAGAATACCTTGATAAGTGTCTATCAAACGGTTTTATACGACCATCCAAGTCCCCGGCAGCTTCTTCTCTTTTTTTTATCCCAAAGAGTAATGGTGAGTTGCGTGCTTGTGTGGACTATCGCGCACTGAATAATATCACAGTGAAGAACCGTTATCCCCTACCCTTGATTTCGGTTTTTCTAGATCAAGTACGCTCGGCAACCATCTACACTAAGTTAGATCTGCGAGGGGCGTATCACTTAGTATGTATAAGATCCGGGGACGAATGGAAAACAGCTTTTCGTACTCGCTATGGTCTTTTTGAGTACTGTATGATGCCATTCGGACTTTGCAATGCCCTGTTGTATTTCTATCTAGGACCCTAATTCGATATTCCTGATTTATGCCCTTATATGACTATAATAAATAATATCCTTATAAAGGCATAAGAACCATATCCATATTTAGTCGTAGCCCATGCAGTCCAAATTAAGCAAGGCTACTTCCCCAGACTCCTAGAGAGTACAACGCGTTCTTTAAACAAAGCAAACCTCCCGCAACCTGGAAAATCCCCATGCTTCTGTTTTGATTTGTCCAAGAACTCCTGCGAACACTGAAAGAACGGCCGGTTCTTAGTGACATCTTTATTGACGTCTTATGTCCAACCTTACGTCAAACCCGGCACCTTTCAGGTATAAATATACCAACGTTGCCTTGAGCAAACACACGGTGGTTTGGAGCAGAGCGGCTATCTACTTGCCCAAGAGCCCAGCTGATGCGAGAGCCCGCGGACGCCGCCCCTCCCTTTTGACGCACTGAGAAAGACGCTGTCTTTTTTTCCAGCCGAGAAAATCTAGTTCCGGTGTTTTCAGCTGCCCTATCGAGTCCTGAGAAAGAGATACCAGACCTCCTGCTTTCTATTACCCAGGTACGGAGCTGACTAAACCCCTAAGAGAATTCTTGATTCAGATTCTTGGCAAAACCAACTTAACTCAAACTGCTACTTACTTACTCCTTCCCACGTATTAGGCTTAGGTCAGGTACACCGGGGTAGGCGTATTTAGAAGCACCAGTTGAGTACGTTAGTCAATGTATATATGTATGTATATATTTTATCCATTTTAAAGTATCATATGGCTAAGAAACCATATCAATGCTTTTACAGTATTATTTCATAATACTCCTTTTACTGTACGCACTTTACTTTACATTAAGTATTGCAATTATGGCAATTCATTTCTCTTGCATGAGAAAGAGGCCTGCTCAATAAATAACACCTTTTATTGAAAACGCCCGTCTCTCTTTTCTCTGCACTCTGGTTAAACTAAGTATGCACGATTGCCTGAGTAAAATAGCTGTCTAATGTTTTCACACGACTCTAGAGATACACTCTTATTCTGAGGGAGCAAAGTTGTCATGTTTATGGTTGTCAGAAGCTAATCCCTTCTTGTCTATCCAGGGAAGTTAAACTCCTCCTTGTTTATTCGAGAAAGTTTCCAGTGACCTCTGATCTAGCTGGCAAAACTAATTAATTCTAATATAGTCAGTAGAGACCTAGTCGACCTCAGTCCTACGTCTACACTGCTGTTTATATTATTCCAATGCGCAGAGCCTATTGGGAATATAGGAACTACACTACATGGCGCCCAACATTTTTGGTAAGGCGATAATCTAACGCAAGACACTAGAGTAACTCAGTCGTGCTTTTTCACACAGAACCCTTTTTCCCTTAAATACTCCAAAAGACATCTGGAGTGGGTAAAAGGTTAAAATCCGCCGGACCTTAGTAGGAAGATATTCCTATGTATAGTTTTGGTTTAGTCAACGTTGAAGGATACAGTGTTCCAAAATATTGTGCACCTAATCTTTGTTTCCCTTGAAACTTGATCTGCAACAAAACTTCTTTCAGTAAAATGGGGGAAAGTGAAGACGAAAGGGAGGCAGCTAGAATAGCAGCTCTACTCCTAGCGGATGACACAAGTCTCCAAGAAAATGACCCGAATGTTATACTCATTCCGGCAAATATAAGAAGAACTATAACTATTAAACTTATAGAAAATGGACTGACATCACGAGGTGGTACAGTCATATTCGTGGTAGAGGCCCACGAATATCGGCAGACAGAGGTATTCTATTCATGGATACACTTTCCAGCAGCAAACACTGTAACAAGAGAATTCCACTATTACAAAATAGAGGAACCTCCGGATGAATACACTCCTTTCGAGGAGGTTGAAATCCCATTAAAATACCAAGAGCACCTGCTCTGGTTTAAAGGCGCCCTAAAACATAAAAATCACATCACCAGGCTCGGTCCACTAGGTAGACCAGGAGCAACGTGGCCGCTTCTAGCCAGCTACACACCACATCCGGACATTGATAAAATGTCAGACCAGGAACTTTTAGCTCAGCTAAAAATACTAATTAAGATACATAGACAATTGTTCCAATAAGTAATGCGGACTTCAACAGTCCAACCAGCAATTAACATTCCACAGCTGACCCCTCATCAGGGGAATACAAAAAAAATTACACCACAGAACAAACAATCATGTCTTGGTAAAACACCCGCAAAACGGGAACAAATTCCATTCTGGTTAGCACAAAAAATCACTCAAATAGAGGCAGTATTTCCTGATACTACAGCTAATGAGAAACACAGAATTCTGACTATCTGTCTTCCAATGGGGATCGCACCACATGTGGAGGACTGTGACACTTGGGGCACAGTCTTTGCTTCCATCTACACAAAAACACATGGTGTTCCGTCCATGGCGGTTATACCATATGTGTTAAGACAGATTCAAAATGAATACGGTCCAGAACCTGCTTTAACTCTGGGTATGAAATTACTGAAAGACTTCAAGCAGGTTTCGGCTATATTACTAGCCAACATAAAAGGAGAAGCAGCATCTGTGGCGATCCGCCAGAAACTGAAAGAAACAGATATAGCAGAACAACCTTTTGAACTTGCCGGAATCATAGAAAAATCCTATGAAGAACTAGGTAGAGATAGTTTGGGTGGGAAACCAGTAAAACCCCAACTAACTGAAAATCCAGAAAAAACTTTTATTAAAAATAATCTAAACACTCCAAAAAAGAGTTGGGATGGTAATAAACAATCCACTCCCAAAGAAAAACGATTCCAGTCCAGAGGAAGGTCTCCTCAACGGAGAGAAAGATCTCCGGAGCGAGGAAACAAGTCTCCCCAGAGGGAGCCCTCTGAGAAAAGATACAATCTTAGAGATAGGGATAAATTGAGAAAACCTGATAGATATCAAGATATTGATACATGTCCCTCTCAATCTTTTCAGACTTTCTCACATAAATCGGAAAGAAGAGGACGGTCAGAACACAAGGAAGAGCACGTCAAGTCCAAAGACAAAGAACCTGCTCATCAAAGTAAAAAATTACCATTTCCAAGAAAGAAGGTAGCCAGTATTAAAATAATTAAACATGCCGAGGATACTGAGGACACAACTGAAAAACGGAGAGTGGGCTCAGACAATGCTAGACAGCGCAGCAGAAGTGACCATAGCTCGCAAGATCCTGATGAATCTTCTGGAGACAGTGGACACGAATGAATACATTCAAGTGGAAACTGCAGATACCAGAGTTAGCAAACCTCATAAAATATACGAAATAACACTGCATATAGAGGGGGACAAGACTAGGAAAGTAAGGGGTCTCTTTTGGGATAACCTTTCGAAAGGCTATGACATTCTTTTAGCTGAAAAAGACTGGCCACCAGAGTTTGTCAGGGAGTGCCCTCATGGCGAAGAAATGATTATGCCTGCCTTCTCAAATCATATTTCAATTCATAAAAAATCCATATATGCAAGAAAATGGGCAGTGGCCCAAGCTCCTGCATTATATAAAAATCATGTAGGATGGGATAAGGACTCTCCTCCTCACAAAATCCAGTTAAAATATCAACCCACTGCACAAAGGCAGTATCCTGTTAAGCAAGAAGCGAGAAAAAAAAAGGGAGATTTTAGATCAATTTGAATACCAGGGGGTGATTGAAACATGCACCCCACAAATGAACAATCCCTTGTTTCCTGTCTCCAAGCCAGACGATTCATATCGTCTAGTTTTGGACTACAGACACTTAAACTCATGTTGCAAAACATTTGCAGTACAAAACTCACACAGTGCAGCACTAATGAATAACATTGTGCGCAAACAATATAAAACGACATTAGACATCTCTAATGGATTCTTTTGTCAGAACATTGCACCTGAGAGCAGGTATTTGACCGCGTTCTCAATAATGGGTCGCAAAAACACTTCTGTCGACTCCCACAGGGATTCAAGAATAGCCCAGGATTATTCTCAGCAAGAGTAACAGAGTTACTACAAATATATGATGATGAAGCATTATCTTATGTCGATGACATCTATCTCACAGATGATGACCAGGAGACTCACTTGAAAAGAGTGAACACCATAATACTTGGTTTCGCAGCAGAGGATTACAAATTCAACTTTAAAAAGTCACGAATTGCCCATCTAACTGTCCTGTTGTTAGGATACGAATTATCAAGTGAAGGCAAAAGCCTAGCAGACAACTTCTTAGAGAAGTGTGCTGTACTCCAAGCACCAAGAACGCTGAAGAATTTACAATCAATACTAGGTTTCCTGAATTTCGGAAGAACATACATTATAAAATATGCAGAGAGGGTTAAACCTCTCTATGAATTTATAAAACCTGATTTCAAACTAATTAATTGGACTCAGAAACACAAAGAAATTTTAAGATCATTGCAAACAGACATGTTAGCTAAAACAAAATTGCAAACACGCGAAAACGTACGTAACCTTGTAATCAGAGTCATCCCAGGAAGATGCGGATTCACGTACCTAACCTCTAATGAGGGAGAAACGGTACCAATAGCTTACAAATCACACTTGTACACACAAGCTGAAATAAAATTCAGTTCTACTGAAAAGATTATAATAGCGGTTCAAACTGCTGTAGCAAAAGAAAGAGCCCAAGCCCAAGGCAGAAGGATAACTGTTTTAACAGCAGAATCAGCCCTTGAGGCATTAACAAGCCCAAGCAATTTGACTGCTGTGGCATTAAATCCAAAATGGATACAATGGGAAAATTATCTTGCTGCAGAAGAAGTGAAATACTATTTTGACCCGAAAATGAAAAAAACTAGAAAATCTAGAATACGAAGAAGAATATCCCCTGCCAATCGAAATCTGCCTCTCAAACAATACACATGTGTAATCTACATGGACAGATTTGCATAACACTATGATGTAGAGGAAAAATCCTACAATGCAGCATGCGCGATTGTTAAAGGTCGCTGGCGCTTTGGTAAATTCAGACCATTAATTACCAAAACTGAATCACTCAGAAACCGCTCAACTCAGCGAGCTGAAATAAGATCTTTAAAGATGGCGCTTGAAAATGCCGATCGCGAATTCCCCACACTAATAGTGTGCGATTCGCAATACTGCGTCACGTCTTACAATAATGACATGCAGAACTGGGTTCAAAACGATTACAAATATGACACAGGTGCCACAATAAAGCATAAAAAGCTTTGGGACCAAGTAGTTCATTTACAGAAAGAACTACAAAAGACTCACGTGATACATACACTGAGTCATCAACGTGATGGCGTTCACATTGCAGGGAATTCATTGGCTCAAAGAGCCACAGCGGAAGCAGCTCAACCGGCTTCCGTAGCCACAAAAAAGCGTTCAGAAAAATACATAGACGGAGAGATTATGCTGGCGGTAAAAGCGTCTTTAAAAGGCGACTATGCAGCATTACCTCTGAACTATCCACTCAGTAATACATACATAATTGATGCAAACTCCGTTCCTTTTGCTCAAATCCCTGGAGTGGGGGAGAGAGTAATTCCAAACACGAACAGGAGAGTCTTTTTAATATCAGATGCACACATGGGCACCAAGAGATCAAGGAATCTCAGAAAGAATTACAATCAGAATACTGGTGGCCGGGGATGAGTCTGCAACATTACAAATTTGCAATGGGCTGTCCAAACTGCAACAGAGATCACAGTCGTGAACCGACCAGAGTATTGCCAGAACCCTTCTATTAGAAAGCATAAGGCTATCTATACGCAAATATCCAGCAGGAGAAATGCGTCCCATTAATGTTTAAGACTAGATTCACTTAAAATGTAGACCCCAGCGCTCGGCTGACGCCAGAACTGTTATAAAAGATTGGCGAGTCTTTATCGGCACATACGCAATAGGCATGCTACATTCTGCCCAGGGTCCTGCGTTTAGCTCTAGGGCTTACAAGGAGGCCATGGCCAGCATGGGCATTGCATTGCGGTACTCTTGTCCCTTCCATCCTGAGGGAAATGAGGTAGTGGAAAGAAAAATCCGGGACATAAAGCAATCTATAACGGCGAGGGTATTAGGTTCGGGTGATGGGTGGGTCCAACATTTAACAAGTGTCCAACGTAGTCTTAATAATCTGCCAAGAAATTCTCTAAAAGGGCTCAGTCCGTACGAACTATTGTTCGGTACTAGAATGCATATTCAGGACCTTGATAGTCACACTTCAGTGGTAGAAGAAAAATGCTTTGATATCAAAGACCGTTTGGCTGTTTTGCAGGACTTAAATGAAACAAGACGAAACCTGAGCAACATAAAGTTAAAACAACAGCCAACAGCCACTGAAGAAAAACCACCTGTCCCAGCAAGACCTGTCTGGATTCCAAAGATTGGGGATCTGGTCAGAGAGAAGATCGCGGTGAAGAAGGAATTTGGGCCTTCTTACAGAAAAGCAGTACCTGTCTTAGCTGTTAGCGGAACAAGATCAGTTGTACTACCGCCCCTTGCTGGTAAAAAGGAGAACCGAGTTGTATCCATTGACCTGGTAAAACCACTATCATGTGGCCAATATTAAGTAGTAGGCCCAGTGGACTCCCAAGAAATAGCAGAGTACCAAAATTTGCTACAATACAAGAGGTTCATACTGAGAGACTAATCACATTCGATAAACCTGCAGTGAATACAAAAGGACTATGCAACAAAGCCATGGAACTTGTGCCTCTCGAAACCCAAATTGCAACAGTTCGTCAAGAAACACCAGTCTACAACGATGTAGCCTCAGACTATGCTAATGAAACAAAGAAAAATCCAAAAGCAACTGAAAATCCAGAAGCAATTCCAACAATTGACAGAACTGCATCTGGCTACTTCATTAATTTCGATGACTTTTCTGAAGATCCAAGCGAGCCAGAAGAAAAGCCAGCAACGAAAACTTTCAAAGACATCAACTCAAAGAAACCCATCTGATTTCTCCATGGATTGAATTTTGGATTGTGTTAGGTGTACTTTTCCTCCTGCTTTGGCTCATCATGGTTCTTTGTTTGGGAAAATTCATTGAAGGAAAATACAGTACAATGGACACAGCAAGTCAGAACATCAACTTGATCCTAAAGCCTCACAAGTCATCTCACATCGAGAAAAGAGAACTATCATCAGTAAACGTCACAGCCAATCCAATACCCGGTGGGGTAGCATGGGACAAAACGGATTATGAAATCTATGGCCTGATTGAGCTCTTGAAATATCCACACCCGTTTAAGGTTTCATTAAGTGACTTTGTTAAACCAAGTACTTTCTCTGATGATTGGGACTTTGAAAATATTAATAATATGATGTCAGATTTAGTAATGTCAGCAAAATTTACAGAACATGATTATTTACAAGGTTCATCAAATTATGAAGAAATGTATTGCTACAATCATTTTGGTCATCACTATTTGCATAAATCTGCTCAACCTAGAAATATTTTTAATTATAATCAATGGGAACATTGAGCAACTCCACCTAAAAGCAGCTCTAAAACATTCTATGAGAAATTCCCATACTTCTCAGGGTTTAACACAAGTGATGCAGAAGCGTTTTATTTTAAAATGATAAATAAGACAGGAATGAAAACAATGTTGACAAATACTAAATTGATTTATTCTGAAGCATTTTATGAAAAAATGATTACATTTGGTTTTGAATTCTGGAACAAAAACATTGAAACAAAAACTATCTGGGGAACAAAAGAATGGCAGGTCCAAGGTTTAGAAGCATTGTTTAGAGCCTGCATGATCCCAGAACAAGTAATATTCCTGAATGACACCATTCAACAGACTACCTGTCTTGGCCTAGCCAAAATTAAGGACCTTAACAAACCGTCTATTCCGCAGCCCATACCTGATAGTAATAGCACTACAGAAGTGGAGATAGACGTATCCCATATTTTACACCAAAACAGAACACATCCTGATTGGAAAAAATGTTTGATCTGGCCCACAAACACAAATAACTGTCAAGATAGATTCCTGAACAAAATACAGGGGTTAAAAATAAACAGGCCAGACCCAAGATACTCCCAGAGACAACATCCAGGGATAGTTACAACATAAAGGGTAGGGAAACTATGCCTCGAATGGCTCCAAAAATCCACATTGGCTGAAATTAAGCAACACTTGACTTTACTTAAAGACGGTGCTGACTTGCGTGATTTCATACTGGGACCACGCAAACAGCGTCAAAAACGTTTCATAGCGGCCGGTATATACGCTGCGTACAACAAAGCTTGGAAAGTAATGCAAATTGAAACAGCAGAAAAAATACGAGAAATTGATCGTATTAATTTGGAAAAATCACTTTCTGTTGTGGACAATGGGTTAACGACTCTGTCCTCCAGAATATATTCACTGGACAGTATCGTATCATCTGCTATTGATATAATAGAGCAGGACTTACTAATGTTACAACATGGTCAGTCCCAATTACGTTCTATTGTACAGCTTGGCTGGACGTTGCAAAATCTGCGTTCAGGCTATGTGCCATGGCGTTTAATCAATGTAACGTCATTATTTTCTATCTTTAACCTTACTGATAAACAAATCAGTTTGGCACAAAAAGGAGCAGACTATACGATTCTGAGCATTGAAAAACTTCGGAGATTACCATTGACAATGTCAGAAAGACCTGTCATTGAATGGATAATACACGGAATAATTACAATTCCAAAACAACTTTCCAATTTAAATATTGCCAAGAATATATACCAGCGGGCCAGTATGAAAGTTTGGGTAAAGGGTACATCAAGTCAACATGGAAACTACCTTATACACACACATGTTACAGTGAAAAGAAAAATAATGTATTTCTTAGTGGTAAAAATTGTAAACAATCACTAAGCGGCACACTTCTGTGTCAAGGTATTAACTTGCATGGGGCCTGCGAAGGGTCTTCGAATAACCTTTCATGTCACCTGCACGGCACTCCTACAACACAGATAGAGCCATTCTTTAGACAACTTTATAACGGGAGCTATGTTCTTGAGTTCAAAATATTTTATTGAAATTTTTATCATATGTAACAATAAACAAGACATACAGAAAAATATAATAAATTCATGGTTCCAAATATAAATACAAGTAATGCAATGAAACAACTAAAAGAAGGGGAAGGGAGGGGAAGGGAAGGAGACTTATAATATCAAATAAATAATATGCAATACATAGAGCTACTATATACAATAATTAAATATGAGCGAAATTCATAACCTACGTTACTTAAGAGGAATTCGATAAGTAAATATCTATAGGAACCCAAAATAAATGAAAAGAAGGTGAGTTTTGACACACTCCAGATAAAGATTATTGTGCTCCTCTTCTCGTAAAAATAACCCAAGACCATCATGCATGAACTGACAACTTTGTAACATCTTTCCAACAATAGGTAATGGATTTTAACGCAGCGGAAATTAGGAAATTAAAGAGTTTGCATTCAAGTGTATTTAAATCATGAGACAAGAGTATTGATTTGCAAATCAACAGATTATATGTTAAATCCCCTTGAATATGAAGAATCTTCTTAATAATGTCCCAAACATCTATCCAGAATTTAGAAACTAATGGACAAGAAAAAAGCATATGTTGTAATGAACCAGAATGCAAATTACAATGCCAACATGTATCAGATTGAAGTAATTTGGCTTTGAATAATCGTACAGGTGTCCACATACAATTAAATAGAATATAATAATTAGTTTGAAACAAAGAAACAGGTAACCAACCAGTTATATTGATAATCCAAATAGTTTCCCAGAGAAAGAGAAAGTTCATTGTTCCAAAATTGTGCAATCTCAATAATATTAGAACCTAAATTATTAGACAATTTTTTATATAAAATAGAAACACAATGAGGATTTGACGACACAGTTTGAATATATGTGAGTAAATCAGCATGAACTACAGAGGGAATGGTGTGTGAAAATGAGTCCAAAATAGAATTAATTAAACATTCATATTTACTAAAATCTGAATTCGCCAAGTTGAATGTAATTTGTAACAATTGAAATGATATGAACGTATTATCATTATAAATATCCTTAAGATAGAAAATTCCAGCTTTAATCCATGAGGACCAAAAACTAATATGTCTATTCAATTTAATAACAGAACTATACCATAGTGACAAATCACTAGTTGCAGACATGGGGCGTTCAAAAATAGCATCAAGATCATTAAAAATAAGTTTACTGGATTTAATGATATGAGATTTATGAATATAGGAAGATTTAATTGACATGATTAATAAAGTGGAGAGTGGAAAGGGATGTAGAATGGATTTTTCAATAAGGAACCAAGTAGGAGGGTTAGGTATAGAGGAGTGGTTAAACCAAATAGCACTTTGTTTCATAATAAAAGCTTTATGATAGAGAAGAAAATCTGGAATGCCGAAACCAGCATTATTTTTCAGGATTATTAATTTTTTATAATTAATGCGTTTAGCTTTTTTATTCCAGAGAAAGTTGGAGAGAAGTTTATCAATATCTTTATAAAATTTTAATGGGAATTGAATGGGGATCATAGTTAATGTGTAAAATATTTTAAGGGCAATATTCATTTTAATGCATTCCATTCGCCCCCACCATGAAAGATGTAACAAAGACAATTTAGATGATTTATCCTTAATATAATTTAAAACAAAATCACTATTTAAATTCAATGTTGATTTAATAGAAGAGGAAAATAGGGTACCCAAATACTTCAACCTTTTCTTTTGCCAAATAATGTCCCTCATGGGTACCATATCAGGAGTACAATATACATTTAAGGGAAAAAACTCAGTTTTATTGGAGTTTAATTTATAACCTGAAACTAAAGAATATTTAGAAATGATGTCTAATAAAGAAGGAAAAGAGGACAAGGGATCACTGATAAACAAAAGCACATCATCTGCATATGCCAGAGTTTTAACCACTATATCTTTAACTTTAATCCCATTAATAGCGTCACATTGTCGGATGGAAGCAAGAAAGGGTTCAATACCCAGTAAAAATAATAGAGGAGAAAGAGGGCATCCCTGACGGGTACCTCTGTAAAGAGAAAATTGAGTAGAGACTTGACCATTAATAAATAATCTAGCAGTAGGGGCAGAGTATGAGGCTGACACCATATGAATATAATTATCACCAAAATTAAACGAGCGTAGGGTACGAAATAAAAAGTGCCAATGGAGCTTATCAAAGGCTTTTTCCGCATCTAAAGCCATAACACCGGATGGCGTATGTGATGTTTGTGCTTGATCAATGACATGTAATAACGTTCTTGTGTTGTTAGCTGAATATCTATTTTTCATAAACCCAGATTGATCAGAATGTATGATAGAATCTAATATGGGAGATAAACGTGAGGCTAATATTTTGGCATATAATTTACAATCTTGATTTGTTAAAGAAATGGGACGGTAATTAGAAACAAGGGTGGTGTCTTTATCTGGTTTGGAAAGAACAATAATTAAGGCTTCTGAGAAGGACCCAGACATTTTTCCAGAAGAGCTAAAAAGATTAAAGAGCTGGAGTAAAATGGGTGAAAGTTGTGAATGAAATTCTTTATAAAATTCAGCTGGTAAGCCATCAGGACCTGGGGATTTATTTTGTTTGAGAGATTTTATAGCGGATAAAATTCCTTCTATTGTAATGGGTAAATCTAGTCCTAGTTTATCTGTTTGAGAAAGTTTGGGTAAGTTACAGGTAGAAAGGAAAGAGTAAACTATAGAATCCTCGTTAAACTCCGGTTTATTATATAGTGTAGAGTAAAATTCCAAACATTCATTAACAATATCTATATGTGAGATCGCAACTTTACCGGTAGGATTACGAATGGAAGCTATCTGAGTTTTGTCTTTTTTAATATGAAGATAATTAGCTAAAAGCCTACCAGATTTATTTCCATTAAAACTAAATTTAGCCTCGGCTCTGGAAAGTTGTACCCCAGCTCTTTTACTAAGAATAGTATTGAATTCGTAACGTAGTTTTTGCAATATATCTCTATATTTTGAATCATTGGGGGTAATAAAAAGTCTCTCATATTGTGCTATTTGTTTCTGCAGACGAACAATGTTAGCATTAAAAGTTTTGTTTTCATGAGCAATAACAGAAATCGTAGTCCCTCTAATATAAGCTTTAAACGCATCCCATCGATTAATCAAAGAAGTTGAGCCTTCAGGGTTCATTTGAAAGTAATCTGATATAGCTGATAGAAGTCTTGGTCTATTCCGTTCATTGAGAGCAATGATAGAATTCATTCGCCATCTAGAGTGATTAGGGAGTATTGACTGGATATTTAAAATACAGGAAATCATGGCATGATCAGAGATATCAATATTGCCAATGATGGGGTTCGTGATAGATGGAATGAGTTGTCGTGAAACTAAAATATAATCAATTCTAGAATGCGAATTGTGTGGATTAGAAAAGGAGGTAAAATGTTTGTCTGTAGGAAAATGGAGACGCCAAATATCGATTAACTTTGTGGTTTGGAGAAATTGTTTAAAGGCAAAATAAACTTTAGTGGTATGAAATTTGGTATGTGACAATCTATCCAATAAGGGGTCAGCTACTACATTGGATATATGACGTTACCACGCGTTCTTTTACCACGCAGACCATTACCACGCATTTTTTACAACGCAGGACCCTTTACCACGCATACCATTACAACGCTGGTATTTACAACGCAGGTACTATTACAACGCATACCATTACAACGTAAGTATAGGTAAGTAAATAATATGGTAAAATAATTTAATTATTAATAATATTTTTTTAAATTAATAAATTATTATTTTAATATTTAATATTTTAATTATTTATATTAATATTTATTTATTAATTTTTAAATATAAATGTTAAAAATACCCCTGTACCCCAAAACCCAAACCCAGCCCTAAAACCTAAAAATACCCCTGAACCCCAAAACCCAAACCCAGCCCTGAACCCTAAAAATACCCCTGTACCCCAAAAACTGAAAACTGACCCTGAACCCTAAAAATTCCCCTGTACCCCAAAAACTGAAAACTGACCCTGAACCCTAAAAATACCCCTGTACCCCAAAAACTGAAAACTGACCCTGAACCCTAAAAATACCCCTGTACCCTAAAAACTGAAAACTGACCCTGAACCCTAAAAATACCCCTGTACCCAAAAACTGAAAACTGACCCTGAACCCTAAAAATACCCCTTTACCCAAAAACTGAAAACTGACCCTAAACCCTAAAAATACCCATTTACCCAAAAACTGAAAACTGACCCTGAACCCTAAAAATACCCATTTACCCAAAAACTGAAAACTGACCCTGAACCCTAAAAATACCCATTTACCCAAAACCCAAACCTAAAATATTTTAAATAAAATTATATACTTACCAATACTTACGTTGTAATGGTATGCGTTGTAAAGGTACCTGCGTTGTAAATACCAGCGTTGTAATGGTATGCGTGGTAAAGGGTCCTGCGTTGTAAAAGTTGCGTGGTAAAGGTAGGTCGTGGTAAAAGTTGCGTGGTAAAGGTTGTATACCACTACATTAAAATCACCTGCAACAATCAAAGGAACATTTCCAATTTTAAGAACCTCAGTAGTGAGAGTAGACCAAAACATAGGTTCATCTGCAGTAGGACCATAAACATTTATCAAGGAGATAATATTGTCATGAATCTTAACTGATATAATTAAATACCTCCCTTCAGCATCAGCAACTTTGTTCAAAATTTGGCAATGAGACTTTTTAGCAATAAGTATTGCTACACCATTTTTTTTACCAATAGCAGGAGATGAAACTATACAGTCAACCCATTTCTTTTTCATATAATTCAATATTTTATCATGAACATGAGTCTCTTGAAGAAAACAAAAATCAGCCTTAGAACGACCTAAGTAATCTAAAATCTTAGTACGTTTAACTGGATGTCGTAAACCTTTGACATTTAATGAAATGACTTTAACATTAGCCATAGTGAAGAATTAAAGAAGAAAAGAAGAGGAAAAGGATGAAAGAGAAAAGAAGAGGAAATGAAAGAGTATAAGTAGCTCGCAGAATTATGAAATGGGAATGATAGGAGAAAACATAAAAGAAAAAGACAAAACAGAGACAAAACAGAAAACAGAAATAAGAGCAGTGAAACGCACACACGATCTACAAGCATGACCTTAACCGTTGGAGCCCCAAGGTAAAATAAGAATTCAAAAACCTGTCAGCAGACAATGAACAACAAGAATTCAAGAGTCAGGATGGGGATCATGTGTATCCATTGGACGTTGAAATTGCTGGTCAAGAAAATGGCGAAGATCTTCAGGTCTCTGGAAAGATTTAGAGAATGAGTCCTTCCAAATGCGCATCGTCGATGGATCAAAGAGACCATATTTATAACCAAGACTTCTTAGTTGAGGGCGAAGAGCAGCGAATTCCTTACGGATTGCAACAGTGTATTTTGCAAAATCTTGATGAATGAAGATTTTGTGACCGTTAACCATCAATGAAGGAATGTCTCTTGCTGCCTTTCGGATCATAACCAAATGATGATGACGAGATACCTTAAAGATCATTTGTCGAGGTTTGGTATGGTGTGGATTACGATGTGAAGGAATTCGATGGGCCTTATCAATTTCGAATTTTTCAGGAAATTTAAGGTTTAAAAGACCAGGAAGTAGGGACTCCAAATATAATCGACAATTATTTCCTTCAACTTCTTCTGGTAAATTAAAAATTCGTAAATTATATTGTCTATTTCGATTTTCCATATCCAGCAGGTGGGAGCTCATCGGAGATATTTTCGTCACAAGTGGAGTGAAGGCATCTATTTTGGTTTTATTATCTTGGATTTTGATGGAGTTATCTGAGGTTTTCATTGATAAACAAGCCATTTCCTTGCACACATTTTTAATTTCAGTCGCAATAGTGTCAGTATTTGCCTTTAGAGCTTGAGTCTCCTGTAAAATGAGAGATAAGGAAGGCACTGAAGACTCCACCAATTTCGATTTTAAAGGAGGCGGTGAAACTTGTTGTTTTCTTTTGTTAGGAGCTTTAATGTCCATTTTATCAGAATAGTACTCAAAATTACAAAATTCTGAAAAAATATTAGGCAAAGAGTATGAAAATGAGGAAAACAGCTCCAAAGTAGTGGTGCAGCAGCTAAACTGTATCGTGGGAGTGGCTAGGCCAAAGCCAGGCCCTCTCCTAAAGGACACTCCACCCCCCTGACAGAGATTGCAGGCTGTGACTGGAAGCACTACTGGGAGCAGGGACCAAGAGGCTGCAAAACTCACTTGTAGTGCAGAAAAGCGGCTGAAATTGCTGCCAGCATCAGGTAATGGTTGTGTGAGCACACCGACCTCCTAAAAACGAAGCCACTGACAGTTTTTCGTCGTTTGTTACGAAAAACAGGCTTGAAACGCGCCGGAGCTCCTCAGGCGGCGGCCATCTTGGTCGCGCGCTCGCGGGTCTCCCGGGAGCTATGTTCTAATAAATGACCACAGCTGTTGTGGCATGGTGCAAGGGAAATCCTATCTCGTCAGCGTTAGTTCCATGGTCACTTGCTGTATGCAAGTATTGTATCCAAACAGCACTCCAGACATGGAGGCGGCATGGCCTTATTTGAATATCTCTTCTATTCGAATTGATACTTTAAGCAGAATGAAATCCATTCTTTTACAGACAACTGTGCCTTTGACCTCGTCCAGTGAAACGTATGATCTGCAAGTTGCAAGGACAACGGCAGAGATACATTCACTTTTATCAACAAATTGCCCCGTGCATTTCGTAGAAATGCTAAGCCAAATCCTAAACATGTCAGATACCAGTGGCATCGCACATGTATTTAAGACAATTTTTTCGGGACTGTTAACACCCTTCGAAACAGTTCTGGGCATTTTTCCCAATTTTGTCCATTCTGTCTTTGGCGGCCTACCTCTACTTTTGGGACTCGTGGCAGGAATCTTATTTTTGATCCTTCTGCTCCGATATGGCAAGCCAAGTCGCAGACAATACTCCAGCAACGATGGAAGAAACGATCCTAGCTATATGCTATCGGGACCGCATAACTAAAGTCCTCGGATTAGCCCGGCTAAGAGATCTGAATATGACCTGGTTTCTTTCATTCAGACCTATCTGGCAAAATTGCATCTTACCTGTGCTTCGATGTATGCTATGTGGAGAAGAATGTGTGTTGGACATCTGTCTTACACTACCATCAGCAGTACCATTGGATACAGATACTTTGCTAGGTCCTGTAACGGCTCATGCATAGTGTTGTCCCCAGCGGCTACCCATTCTGATGACGGCATTCGTTGAGACTTCACCACTACGAGTATGTGGCAGTGGAGTACGAGATGAGAGCAGCATCACCCAGGTACAACCATCTGTGAGCATTGCTGATCCTGACATTGATGATAGCAATCATTCTCACGACTGCACTGTTGCAGCATTTTCGAACTTGGTCGAACTTTCACCTGAGGCTGTAGACCAATTTTTTGCAAGTCTGTCTGAAATGATGTTCTCCCCTGAACAACGGGAATAACTTTTTAAGCTACAAGCACACAGCGTTCCCTGAACTCTGAATTCGGCCTTCAGCTTTGAAAAACAAAAGCTACTGAAATCATTTGGAACTATTTTTTCCTGAAAACGAAATTAATTTTTTTCACTTCCAAAATATTTACCTTTTTGTGGCACAGAGTACTCTGCTTAAAGTAGAACTATTCTTAGAGAACAGAGCTTCTATTTTGGGAACTCTAGAGACAATATTTTACCTCAGTCTCTAGCACATGTACAGCATTTGTATTAATATGTGATAGAATGGTCTCGACCTTCTCTTCTGTATTAAGAGCCATTTCATGTGTAATTTTCGCAATTCATTCAGCTGATATATATATGCATTTTTAACTGAATTATACCACTGCTTGAAAAGCGTACAGTACCAATACTCCTTTTCGTGTATTTACCATATACCATTTCAAATTGTGTTTTGGGGTGGGTTGGAAAACACAGGCACCATTATATGTTTACTATTGCTTAGTTTTAAGTAATATGGGACATTAGATCGCGGAGTGGGTGTTGTATTTCTATCTAGGACCCAAATTCGATATTCCTGATTTATGCCCTTATATGGCTATAATAAATAATATCCTTATAAAGGCATAAGAACCATATCCATATTTAGTCGTAGCCCATGCAGTCCAAATTAAGCAAGGCTTCTTCCCCAGACTCCTAGAGAGTACAATGCGTTCTTTAAACAAAGCAAACCTCCAGCAACCTGGGAAATCCCCATGCTTCTGTTTTGATTTGTCCTAGAACTCCTGCGAACACTGAAAGAACGGCCAGTTCTTAGTGACATCTTTATTGACGTCTTATGTCCAACCTTATGTCAAACCCGGCACCTTTCAGGTATAAATATACCAACGTTGCCTTAAGCAAACACACGGTGGTTTGGAGCAGAGCGGCCATCTACTTGCCCAAGAGCCCAGCTGATGCGAGAGCCCACTGACGCCGCCCCTCCCTTTTGACGCACTTAGAAAGACGCTGTCTTTTTCTCCAGCCGAGAAAATCCAGCTCCGGTGTTTTCAGCCGCCCTTGCGGGTTGCTGGGATATCGAGTCCTGAGAAAGAGATACCAGACCTCCTGCTTTCTATTACCCAGGTACGGAGCTGACTAAACCCTTAAGAGAATTCTTGATTCAGATTCTTGGCAAAACCAACTTAACTTAAACTGCTACTTACATACTCCTTCCCACGTATTAGGCTTAGGCCAGGTACACCGGGGTAGGCGTATTTAGAAGCACCAGTTGAGTACGTTAGTCAATGTATATATGTATGTATATATTTTATCCATTTTAAAGTATCATATGGCTAAGAAACCATATCAATGCTTTTACAGTATTATTTCATAATGCTCCTTTTACTGTACACACTTTACTTTACATTAAGTATTGCAATTATGGAAATTCATTTCTCTTGCATGAGAAAGAAGACTGCTCAATAAATAACACCTTTTATTGAAAACGCCCGTCTCTCTTTTCTCTGCACTCTGGTGAAACTAAGTATGCACGATTAACTTAGTAAAATAGCTGTCTATTGTTTTCACACGACTCTAGAGATACACTCTTATTCTGAGGGAGCAAAGTTGTCTTGTTTATGGTTGTCAGAAGCTAATCCCTTCAGGGAAGTTAAACTCCTCCTTGTTTATTCAATAAAGTTTCTAGTGACCTCTGAGCTAGCTGGCAAAACTAATTAGGTCTAATATAGTCAGTGGAGACCTAGTCGACCTCAGTCCTACATCTACACTGCTGTTTATATTATTCCAATGCACAGAGCCTATTGGGAATATAGGAACTACACTACAGCCCCCGGGGCGTTTAAATTTTTCTTAAACGATGTGCTGAAGGATTTTTTAGATCGCTTCGTCATCGTATACATTGACGATATCCTAATTTATTCTTCTTCACAATCTGAACATCAAGGACACGTCAAGACTATCCTACAAACCTTACATAATAATGGTTTGTTTTGCAAGCTATCAAAATGTGAATTTCACACATCTAAGGTGGAATTTCTAGGTTTTATTTTTACTCCAGGAGGCCTTACTATGGCTGATCAAAAGATACAAGCCATTCAGGAATGGCCTCATCCTACATGCATAAAAGATATTCAGCGATTCCTAGGATTTGCTAATTTTTATCGTCGTTTTATTTATCATTTTTCCACCATGGCAAGTCCCTTAACTAAACTTTTACAGAAAAAGGTGGAATTCCACTGGAACCCAGACTCTCAACAGGCTTTTGAGGATCTAAAAAGGGCTTTTACATCTGCCCCAGTGTTACAACATCCGGATCCAAATCAACCCTCCACAGTAGAAGCGTATGCTTCAGAAACAGCTACAGGGGCCATTCTTTCACAACGAGATCATGATTCCCACGAATTACATCCTGTGGCATTTTTATCAAAAAAATTCCTCCCTGCAGAACGCAACTATACCGTTGCCAAAAAAGAATTATTGGCCATTCGTTTGGCCTTTAAAGAATGGCGCACTATCTCCTGGGAGCTAAGTTTCGGATCACTGTGTTTACGGACCATCGTAATTTGCAATTCTTACGATGTGCAAAGGCTCTGACCCCGAGACAACTACGATGGACTCTCTTTTTTGCAGAATTCAACTTTCTTATTACTTTTCGCCCAGAAACTCAAATACTAAAGCAGACACCTTGTCTCGTTACAACGAAAATGATCAAACCAAGAGTAACACAAAGAACTCAATACCTATGATTGACCCAAGTCACGTAATCAGAGCAACTAAGTCTCTGCAATTTTTGGAGGAAATACAAAATCATATGCCATTAAAGAAATTACTTGTTTGGCAGAAGCAAGACGCTGGACGAACAATTAAAGACAATTTGCCTTTCCAAGACAAAAAGCTGTATTTACCCACCGTACGACTACAAAAACAGGTTCTGGAATGGTGTCATGATAACCCCTTGGTTGGTCATCCGGGTCAAAAGAAGACAATGGAAATTGTTCAACGTAATTTCTGGTGGCCACATTGGAAAAGAGGCACCATAGACTATGTTAAAAACTGTGATGTTTGTGTGCGAGCCAAATCTGATCACTCAAAGAAAGCAGGATATTTGTTACCTCTCCCTACTTCGCATCAGTTATGGGAAGACATCTCGATGGATTTTATAACAGATCTTCCAAAAGATCAAGGAAATTCCACCATCTTAGTCGTTGTGGATAGGTTGTCAAAAATAGCTAATTTCAAAGCCTGTTCAGGCTTACCAATGGCATCAGAATTAGTCTCTCTTTTACTACAACATGTAGTACGATTGCATGGACTGCAAGATCCATCACCTCGGATAGAGAGACTCAATTCACTTCACGCCTGTGGAAGGCTTGGTGTTCAGCTCTTCACATCCAAAGAAATGTATCCACCAGTTTCCATCCAGAATCAGATGGCCAGACTGAACGAATAAATCAAGTCCTTAAACAATATTTGCGGTGTTATTTATCAGAGACACAAGACTCTTGGGTGAATTTACTATGGGAAGCCGAATTCGCTTATAATAACCTTAGTCATTCATCAACTAGCATGTCCCCGTTTTTTGCCAATCATGGATATCACCCTCGGTTCCTGCCCTGTTTAACACCAGATCCTGAAGACGGTATGCCTGCAGTAACTTCCAAGATAAAGGACATGACTCAGTTAATAAAACAATTAAGGATAAATATCATAAAAGCAAAGGCAGTTTACAAAAGAAACGCTTGCATTTCTACCTGGAGATAGAACTTGGTTGAGCACAAAAAATCTAAACTTCAGAAACAAATACAAATTCCATCCTCGTTTTATCGGACCATTTGAAATTCTGACACAAATTAATCCTGTGGCCTACAAGTTGAAGCTACCAAAAACTATGTCCATACACCCAGTTTTTCATACTTCCTTGTTAAAAAAGGCCTCCATGATAACTCCATACCGTCCACCACCCATCATAGTAAATGACCAGGAAGAATATGAGGTACAGAGAATTTTGAGTAGCAGTAGGAGGGGAGTTGTTTTTGGTGGGAAGGACTGTCAGGAATTTCAGGACTACTCCAGTAAGGCCTGTTATGCGTCATAATATCTTCAACTAATGTAACGTCTAATCACCTTTATAATCTAAAAACCATGTATTATGTAAGCCATGATGTAACCAAGGGCCAATTATCCTACAAGTTTCCACCTTTTGAGACACTTGATATTATGCTCAGGCATTGTTCCCCCCACAAAAATTCCATGTACTATCTTAATTAAGGTCAAGCCCTAGTTGTTGTAGTTTTCACAATGTTTATTTCATGTATTTCAGTAAGCCACAGAGTTGTTATGCTGTTGTTTTGTCAGGCACTATAGAAATAACATTTATTTTGTCCCGTAGTCCAATTTAGTTGAAATGCGGTAAAGTACACACTCTGGTCTTGTGTACAACCACGGTTTCCGTACAGCGCTGTCAGTGCCTATAAATAGAGCCACACCCATCCGCTCGGTGCGGATTATTCTGGGCTTGCGTCTGGGGATGTTCGTTTCCTGTTCTCTCTGAGATTCGGCAGAGAGAGAGATTCCTGATTCCCTGCACCTCCGATTTTGCTGAGGACTTCAAAGGAGTGCAGGTAAGGTTGTTTTATTCTGTAAAGTCGAGTGATTTCTTCTTGAAAGGCCCGGTTTTTTAAATCACTCGTTTCTTGGTAGAAGCGTGATGGTTTAATGACAGTCTACCAAGGTGCAAATGGATACTAAATGAATATGACAGACTGTCAGTGTTCAATTGTAGTTTTAAGGCTCATTTTTGCTTATATCTGTTGTTATTAGAAACTGCCGTTTTTTGAAGTAGGAAATTCACAATTGTGTCAGTTACAGGATTGTTTAAAACAAGTTTAAGTTAAACCTAATAGCAAGACTCAATCACCAAGGATTTCGACCTTCTTAATACTTCTCTTTAACCCTGAAAAGACTTTAATTGGTTAAATGACTCTGGTGAAGTAAAACCAAGACTTGGAAGCTAAAGTATTCAAGACTGTCAATAATAGAAGTATGATATAAAGGAAGGCCCCAGGTCCATTTATATGGTGATTTCTACGAAGCCATCAAAGACAAATAATTTACTGCAACAAGTTTATTTTCCACAGGTAATTATTGTTATTGACTGGATTCATGTGTTAACAGTATTCTTTTGTAATAGACAAAGTATGTGAATTCGCTGTATCCAGGTGTGTCATTTCAGATCTCCCTCCCCGCAGTACCCTCCCTACCCCTCCCCTCATCTGGCCATCCTGAACCTCTGGAGATACAAAAACTCAGAGTCGCCGCTGCCAGAAGGTGGGCCATTTGAGGGTACTGCTCCCCAGGGACTCTGATCTTGACACTGATATATTGTTCTTCTTCTCGTTGCCAACAGCATCATCACCACAACCAGGAGGAGACACTGACACAGAACGGACAGAGCGACCCAGCAACAGTGCCACCATCTTCGAGGAGTCGGAGGGTAGCAGTGGCACAGAGGGTGAGGGGAGTCAGGCGGCCAGGGCTCATGAGCACGACACCTCCTACCATGCAGACGGCTCAGATTCTGACTTCCAGGAGGAGGGGGAATATGCAGCAATGCCATCAACTGCAACTATGTCTGTCCCCTCCTCCTCCAGACCCATCTCCACCCTCCCAGTTGTTAGGGGCCCTAGAGTCCGTTCTACACCCTGTGTCTCCTTTGTCCCCGGCAACGCAGCCCCTGCCCCTGTCTCCCCTGCTGCCCTCAGTGCTGAGTCTGTTGACCTACTCCGGCTGATTCAAGTCGGTCAGGCGTCAATACTGACTGTCCTCCATGGACAAACAAAAATAATGACACAGTTGTTGTCATTCATGGAGGGCATGTCAGCTGACATGTCTGATCAACGTCGGAGTTTGGCGTCCATGGACTCCACACTGATGGCAGCACTTGACACCATTCAGCGTCAATCCGCCCACCCTCCTTCTGACCCATCTACATCCCCCTCTCCCATCCCTGTCCACCATACACGCAGACGCACAAGATCGCACATCCCAACAGAGACACCCAGCACACCCACACGTAAGTCTAAGCGCAGACCTACATTCACCCAATCTCAGGGGGATGTTTGCACACTCACAGGGACAGGGGACACACATCACCCACCCACCCACAGCCACCATACACCTGACTCACAGCCCTCTACCTCGACTCCCATTGTGTCCCCGGGTTCAGGTGGTAGCCTGTCTGAACCGGCAGCAGTGTGCAGTGCTGAATTTGTTGCAACCTTTGACGCTGACCCTGACACTGTGGAGGAATCCTCCCCACCTGCGCCCACTTCACATACCCTTCCCTCTCCTGTTCCTGCGGTGCCGGACCCAGACTCAGATGATGCCCCCCATGGGTCCACGGACCTCTGAGACCAACATGTGCAGGCAAGTTTTTGGGTGACAGGCTCCACATAGTCACCACTGTAATGGACTTGATTTTGGACTGGCCATTGGCCTTCTGTGAGCCTGGACTCATTTAAAAATTATTTTCACAGATTGGCGCTGAATAAAGCATTTCATTTTTTTTGTCTGAACTATTGCATTTCAGGGAATTTCTTTAGGTGCTGTGTGCCTGCAAGTTTGTGTGATGTTAATGTTTTGGTATTGTGAAAGATGTCTATTTTTCAAATGGGAATGAGGTGGAACATGGTATCTCTGTGCTATCCCAATGTTTCTGATAATTATATAGATTTGTGTGTGTGCACTTTGCATACAGACATTGTTCAAAAGAGTGTCCCTTCCTCTGTGACACATGAGATATTCACTGCAGACAGTTGCACAATTGTTGTGGTGACTTCAGTATAGTTTCCCATTGATTAGTGCTTTCACTTGCGCAATGGCCATGCCTGCTCACAGATGCTATCTGACAATTGGTCATTGCCATCCATGCTACTCACTGTGCTGGGGTTTGTGTTGTGTGTTAATCCCTTCAGGGAGTCCGTCATAACTTTCCACACTATGCATGACCATGTTATACGCCTTGACCTCATGATGCTGATTTAAGATATGTGTTGAAAATACACATTTGGGTGCTTAGTATCTCAGGCTTTCCTACCCTGCTCCTTCCATGAGGGAGTACATGTTTCACCACATGGACAGTTAGATCATGTCCGGGATGTACATGAGTCTTACGAATTCCATTTGTGCTTAATTTGTTGAGTGGTGTGTTGCATGACTACACACTATTGAGTCATGCCGGAGGGTGGGATGTGCAAGCAAACTACATGGGTGGATCTGGCTGTGGGATCTTCAAAAAAACCACATGTGGTGTGTCACTCAGTGTGTGACAGGAGACCATTCTCAGTGGAGTAGGTCACTGATGTGAGTGATGTGTTGATATGCAACTCTCATGAGTGTCACAAGTTAGGGATCTACACATACAGGAAGGTAGTTGTTGTATGATGTAGGAAATGCACACCCCTATGTCTGGGCACTTCTGGGGGTCCTCTGCACGCACCCCCTCTACTGTTGGGCACTGCTGGGCACTGCTGGGGTTCCACTGCACCCACCCCCTCTACTGTTGGGCACTGTTGGGTACTGCTGGGGGTCCTCTGCACCCACCCCCTCTACTGTTGGGCACTGCTGGGCACTACTGGGGGTCCTCTGCACCCACCCCCTCTACTGTTGGGCACTGTTGGGCACTGCTGGGGGGCCTCTGCACCCACCCTCTACTGTTGGGCACTGTTGGGCACTGCTGGGGGGCCTCTGCACCCACCCCCTCCACTGTTGGGCACAGTTGGGCACTGCTGGGAGTCCTTTGCATCCACCCCCTATACTATTGGGCACTGCTAGGGGGCCTTGGGCATCCACCCCCTCTACTGTTGGGCACTGCTGGGGGGCCTCTGCACCACCCCTTCTACTGTTGGGCACTGTTGGGCACTGCTGCGGGTCCTCTGCATCCACACCCTATACTGTTGGGCACTGCTGGGGGTCCTCTGCACCCACCCCCTATACTGTTGGGCACTGTTGGGGGTCCTCTGCACCCACCCCCTCTACTGTTGGGCACTGTTAGGCACTGCTGGGGGGCCTCTGCACCCACCCCCTCTACTGTTGGGCACTGCTGGGCACTGCTGGGGGTCCTCTGCACCCACCCCCTCAACTGTTGGGCACTGTTGGACACTGCTTGGGGGCCTCTGCACCCACCCCCTCTACTGTTGGGCACTGTTAGGCACTGCTGGGCGGCCTCTGCACCCACCCCCTCTACTGTTGGGCACTGCTGGGGGTCTTTTCCAAACACTACTCAGATGTGACGAACCGTACCCCCATATTTCGGTGTGTGTGCGGCGCGTATCACTTTTGCAATGGTGATATGCGCTGGCGTGTGACGCACCGTACCCCGGGATTTATGACGTGTGTGCGGCGCTTATCACTATTGCAATGGTGATATGCGCTAGCGTGTGACGCACCGTACCCCAGGGTTTATGACGTGTGTGCGGCGCGTATCACTATTGCAATGGTGATATGCGCTAGCGTGTGACGCACCGTACCCCGGGATTTATGACGTGTGTGCGGCACGTATCACTATTGCAATGGTGATATGCGCTAGCGTGTGACGCACCGTACCCCGGGATTTATGACGTGTGTGCGGCGCTTAACATAGAGTTTGGGACCCCCTCTGTGGTTAATTCTATGACCAGGGAAAAGAGAGGATTACACTACACATACAATATCAACAAGTTTCCCCCATGGTCAAATCATAGTTTCATTTGTGGCATTGCTCCTCAAATTTTGGCAAGTAACTTTACATTCAGTACAGTAATGACAATGTTTTTTATTTTTTTCTTAATTATTTTTTATTTTTTTCTTCTTTTTTCATAAGTTGTATCCAAATTATTTAAAACAATTTATTTCATTTTCAGTCTTTTTCATAATTAATATGTATTCATTACCAATGGTATTACTCTAAACAATAAAAGTGAAGGGTAAATGACCCTGTGAAATACAATTTCTTCAAAGTGTATACTTTATTCCACAACCATTCCCTTATTGCACACACTGACTAGCATACATATCATTCATACCATACCACAATCATACAAACTCTAAAACAATCTCTAAGTTTGAGGTATATGTTGTTTAACGCCAGGTCTACGCGCGTTTCGGTGGCTTTAAACCACCTTCCTCAGGACCAGCTTAGAAATGGTTTTATTCTTCCCTCCTCACGTGTGTGCAGGGTATCTGAAATCAAAGAATACATTGTGATATAGCTGTACCTGAACCTGTATATGAGGATATACCTCTTAACTTGCAGTATTTAATGATTTTAGTTAAAGTCAATCTGACATTGGCTTGGGGACCTCAATTTACACTCAGGGCAAGTTGGCACCACGTAGTTTGTTGATATGACCATCTCAGATTTGTCACCTATTCATTCACGGTCAACACATATTACCTTAGTAATCTCTAGGGGCGGATATGATCATAAATACAGCTGTATTCTTATTCTATTTCAGAGAAGACCACAACGTGCTGCCAGTTGTACATATTAATGCACATTTGTGAAAACTAACCTGACATATTGAATATTCAGTTTGTGTTCTCACCTTTAACTGAGTAGTAGAAGATCCATATAAGCGTTACTTCCACTATCTTTGATGGCAGTCCTACTTTGTGTTAATGGACATTGCACCTAGACAAAGAGTGTAAATGTGTCAAGGTCCTCCATTTGTTTCCTCATGTATAATCATTGCTGATATATATCCAAAGAAGATCTCTCTTACCACTAGCCTTATGCAATGAGATTTGGTAGTGCCTCTTCTTTTCGCTTTCTGGTATCTCGGATTCTTCTTGTAGTTATTCTAAATAAAATTAATTATCTGTTTGTATCCCTTGTTTTCTAGTAATGTTGATCATACAGAGCACTCTAAAATAATTCTTACCAATGTTTTCTTTGTTCAAGGTGTGAGTTTTGGGACCTATTCTTTTCTCGGTATAGGGGAGCCGCAGATAAAATTATTTTCGTGTTGCAGGGTCAATTTCTATTTGTCCTGAAAAAATGATAATAGATGTTTCACATATACTACCCTTAGCATAATCAATGCTCATACACAAGATAAAAACACGCAACCCACCTTCGTTAGTCTTGTGGTGGGGGTGATCGTCAGTACTTCTCTTTTATTTCTACCATCCGTCCCGACTCACTTCTATAGATTTCACGCCCATGTTTATTGCAACTTCTAAATTAAAGTTTTAGAAACAAAAACGTTTTTTAGTCTTCCTGTCTGATTTGTATCCACATTGGTACATAACTCATACTATTCCAATTATAGTCAGTATTATGTGAAGTCGGAAATGTCCACCGTAATTGTGAAGCCTCTGACGGGTAGTGTTTGTCAACCTTTGATTTGGGATGGTAACTGTATCATGCACGCTATTATTTTTGTGTTAACGTTCGCAACAGCCCATCTCATCTCCCCCACCGCTCGCATCTCTCACTCCTCGGTGCATGTATAGAACAAGGACTGATGCGGTGCCTAAAACGCCTCCAAAATACCTCTGTCTATATTACTCGCAATTCTTATATCTAGCGCCCAACTCGTACGTCCATACCTGTTAGCGTTGTAATGTCCCGTTGCTGGGCTCCTCCTGCCTGCTCTCCTTTTCAGTGTCCCACGCGTTGCTGGTGATCGTGGTCTTATCTTTATATAATGACCACCACTATTATCCGCCACCGGTGTTAGCGTGCTACATTGAACCGGAACCAGTTCTCTTAGTTTCCGGTCAGATCATCAGCGCCATATTGGAAAGGGGTCGACTTTATTTTTATTTCGAAGTAATAACGATCTTTTACATACCTATGACGGTCCCTATATTTCTGATTTTCAGATAGAAATCTTTGCATAATGTCGTAATATTTTGTATTATATTTATGTCTCTTACTCATAATGTTGTATATGCCTACTTTGTATGGCAAAATTTTCACCTCGGCTCACTTCCATTTTAGGCGCCATCTTTTAGTGGTGAATTGCGGTTCAGTTATTATCTCTTAGGTCTATTTTTTGGGAATGATAGCGAAACGACCTAGTATCTTATTAACTGATTCAAAGGGTTTTCATATTTAAAGGTGGCACGACAAAATAGTCGTATCATGTTGGGATATGCTCTGTTTCTTCCACACTATCATTTATATTGAGTTTATGAAGTAATGAAGGTGAGTGAACTAATCCTTACTAGGTTTTTGCCTTGTTGTATGGAGGTTCTGCTATATCAAATGTATGTCTTCAGGTTACGTAAGAACTCTCTTAAGTACCTGTGGGTCAAGCTGTGCTACCATGATTTTTCGCTAATTTGAAGACAGCTACCTCACAGAGTCAGAATATTAGTTGGTTATGGGATGAATAGACAGTGCCTACCCAAACAAGATCTGGGCATCGGTGGTCTTGTGACTTAACATGTCAGGTTACATATTCTTGGTGACAAACCAAGAAATGTTTCCATTTAATCCTCTGCGGATGCTGTCCATCTGGAAGATCCAAAAACTTTCGCGTTTCTTGCGAACGTGTTCCATAGTCTGACCTAGTCTGGATTGGACTTTCTCCAGGATGCACCAACGGAGTTCACTTTCCTTGTGGTTCTGGTCTATGCAGTGTTGTACTAGTGGTGCTACTATTTTCTTCATTCTAATAACAGATTTATGTTTGCTGAATCTTATGCGAAATTCTCTGCCTGTTTCTCCAATGTAGGCGAGACCACATGGGCACAGGATTGTATACACCACATTACTGCTTCTGCAGTTAGTTAATGATCTCAAGGTTGCTTCATAATTATTGTAGTTAATTGATTCAGTTATGATCGCTGCATCACAAGCATGGCAGGACCCACATCTGTGGTTGCCTAGTACTGGGTTGTGTCCTGTCAATGCTGTTTGAATATTCCCTGTTTTTTGTTTGTTCCTAGTATGGACCAGCCGGTCTCTTAAGTTTCTGTTTCTCCTGTACGCTACTAGAGGTTTCAATCCAAAGGTCTCACTCTCTTCTGTTTCTAGTATGTTCCAGTTTTTATAGATTATATTTTGAATTTTGTAGTTTAATGGAGAGTGATTAATGACACAAGTGATACGGTCTGTGGCTTTCCTTTTCATGCCACTTAATAGAGAGTCCCGATCATAATATTTGGCCCTTTTAAAGGCTTGCCGTATCAAACGGTGGGGATATCCTCTTTCTAGTAGTCTGATTTTTAGTTCCTCTCCATGGCGTTGATATTCTGTCAAGTTAGTACAATTACGGCGTATCCGGAGGAATTCGCCAAAGGGTATGGAGTCCTTTTGGCAATGCGGGTGAAAACTTGTAAATTGCAGGATGGTATTTTTTGCTGTGGGTTTCCTGTATAAGCTTACTTCTAAGGTTCCACTACTGCCATCTATCTCTATATCTAAGAACTCCACTTTATTGGTGTTATAATTGGAGGTAAATCTCAGATTAGGGTCACTCAGGTTTAGCCAGGCTATATAGTCCTTCAATAACGCTTCTGTACCATGCCAAACAAAAAAAATGTCGTCTATGAAACGACGCCACAAAAAAACATTTTCCAAAAAAGGAGCCATTTCGTTATATACATGTCGCAGTTCCCATTCGCCCATGTAGGCGTTGGCTACACTCGGCGCACAAGATGCCCCCATGCTGGTGCCCTTTGCACCAGGTTAGGGGCACCGCATAAGTAGAGACTTCTTGTCATAAACGTAGCAGATCCACTAACCTACATAATTAATAAATAATTTGGTAACATCATGGACAAACTGGAAACCTTTGGGTTTTCAGATGCGGAATTCAGTTCCCTATTGGGACTAGTAACGGAAGAAAGTAATCCTGTACCAACAACATTAGGAGAAAACAGCGAGTGGCAAAACCTTCTAAATCTGAAAAAGAAAAGGAAGCGAATAGAATCACATGCATTTTACATGCTTGCATATTTGAAAGAGGGGGTAATTCCATCTGGCCTGAGGGTCCGCAATGCCCCGGCATTATTTATTGAAGTCCGCAAATTTCTGGAGCGGTGGTCCCTGATTTCAAACCGCTGCTCCAGAGATTGGATGATGTTAATCATCGAAACTGTGAGAGACCTTTTGGAAGCTCTGAGTAAAGAGATTGAAGAACTCGAGGAGAAATTAAAGGCCTCTGGCGCAGTTGAAGATGCGAAAAAAAAACTTGAAAAGATTCAGTCAGAGATGAAGGATTTTGACACGTATTTAACTAATAAAAAAACTGAGAAACTAAAGAAGGATGTGCGTTGGTTTACCAAAGAAAAGATCTATCCATATCTAAACCCAAACTATTACCAGGGAAGCCATCAAGCCAGTTACAACCCAAACTATGATAATACCCAGAGGCGAAATTATACCAACTTCTCAGACACAGGCTCCTCTGATTCTGATCCAGACAACTATCAGGATTCGGGGAGAGGTCGTGGCTACTCTAGACCCCCCAACAGAGGAAGACAAGGATATCATAACACTCAAGCTAGGGGTTTTTTATCGAGAGGCAATTACTGGGGGAGGAATGTGCATTGGCAACAGGACAGGGGGGGCCAACAAATGATGAGCCCTCAACCTCAGCAAAGATATGTGAAGACGAGAAACCAACAATATTGGTGGTAGATAAAAAGGAAAATAAAAACACAGACATAATGCCAATTTACAACTTATCAACTTCCCAGTTGAATAGTGATGAAATGGCTGTCTTAAGTCGAGGTTTATCATTCGTCCCGAGTGTTCCTTTGAACAAATTTAAACTTCATGAGGATTTGTTCTCCTTCTTTAGGAAGGTAAGACTAAAAAAATTCTTCGAAGGGAGAACGCGAGAGGAAGATAATCTTAACCTTTCGGGATGCAAACCACCATCGAGTTTTACACCGACCCTAGATGCAGTTGGGCCAGAGGTTCAAATTTTTGAACGTAGGGTTCTGAAAGACGTTACACGTCTCTTGGCCAGAACGAGTAGACCTAACTTTAACCTTACAAAACAAGAAAACTCTGCTCTCCAAAACATAGAAAAAAACACTGCATTAGTAATAAAACCTTGTGAGAAAGGTGGGGGCATCACTGTTTTTGATAAAAACGAATACAATAAAAAGATGCTGGAAATGCTGAGTGTAAGAGAACACTATAGGCCAGCACATCTAAGAGAACTGTCAAGGCTTAATACAACCATAAAGGAACTTACTAACAACGCATTTGCAGAAGGTTTCATCTGTGAAGATGAACTAATTTTCCTGAATAGAAAATGCCCGATAACCCCGGCCCTTTATGGCCTGCCCAAAACGCACAAAAATGAAAATAACCCACCCATGCGACCAATCATTTCAACTATTGGGTCAAGTACAGAACCCCTCTCAAAATATATAGACACATTTCTTTGCCCTTTGACGCAGAAATACGAATCATTCGTCCGAGACACGGGAGACATGATCAGTAAAGTAGAGGGTTTTGCATTCGACACTAGAACAGACATACTGGTAACGCTTGACATTGAGGCGTTGTACACCAACATTCCTCAATGTCAGGCGTTACAAGCAGTATCATCCCTACTACAAAGATATCCTGATAACCGGCCGGACAGGTTTATCTTACAGTGTCTTGAGATTGTCCTGATGAATAACTACTTTGACTACGATGGTGCCCTCCACAAACAAGTGAAGGGCACCAGCATGGGGGCATCTTGTGCGCCGAGTGTAGCCAACGCCTACATGGGCGAATGGGAACTGCGACATGTATATAACGAAATGGCTCCTTTTTTTGAAAATGTTTTTTTGTGGCGTCGTTTCATAGACGACATTTTTTTTGTTTGGCATGGTACAGAAGCGTTATTGAAGGACTATATAGCCTGGCTAAACCTGAGTGACCCTAATCTGAGATTTACCTCCAATTATAACACCAATAAAGTGGAGTTCTTAGATATAGAGATAGATGGCAGTAGTGGAACCTTAGAAGTAAGCTTATACAGGAAACCCACAGCAAAAAATACCATCCTGCAATTTACAAGTTTTCACCCGCATTGCCAAAAGGACTCCATACCCTTTGGCGAATTCCTCCGGATACGCCGTAATTGTACTAACTTGACAGAATATCAACGCCATGGAGAGGAACTAAAAATCAGACTACTAAAAAGAGGATATCCCCACCGTTTGATACGGCAAGCCTTTAAAAGGGCCAAATATTATGATCGGGACTCTCTATTAAGTGGCACGAAAAGGAAAGCCAGAGACCGTATCACTTGTGTCATTAATCACTCTCCATTAAACTACAAAATTCAAAATATAATCTATAAAAACTGGAACATACTAGAAACAGAAGAGAGTAAAACCTTTGGATTGAAACCTCTAGTAGCGTACAGGAGAAACAGAAACTTAAGAGACCGGCTGGTCCATACTAGGAACAAACAAAAAACAGGGAATATTCAAACAGCATTGACAGGACACAACCCAGTACTAGGCAACCACAGATGTGGGTCCTGCCATGCTTGTGATGCAGCGATCATAACTGAATCAATTAACTACAATAATTATGAAGCAACCTTGAGATCATTAACTAAATGCAGAAGCAGTAATGTGGTGTATACAATCCTGTGCCCATGTGGTCTCGCCTACATTGGAGAAACAGGCAGAGAATTTCGCATAAGATTCAGCGAACATAAATCTGCTATTAGAATGAAGAAAATAGTAGCACCACTAGTACAACACTGCATAGACCAGAACCACAAGGAAAGTGAACTCCGTTGGTGCATCCTGGAGAAAGTCCAATCCAGACTAGGTCAGACTATGGAACACGTTCGCAAGAAACGCCAAAGTTTTTGGATCTTCCAGATGGACAGCATCCGCAGAGGACATACCTTTGATATAGCAGAACCGCCATACAACAAGGCAAAAACCTAGTAAGGATTAGTTCACTCACCTTCATTACTTCATAAACTCAATATAAATGATAGTGTGGAAGAAACAGAGCATATCCCAACATGATACGACTATTTTGTCGTGCCACCTTTAAATATGAAAACCCTTTGAATCAGTTAATAAGATACTAGGTCGTTTCGCTATCATTCCCAAAAAATAGACCTAAGAGATAATAACTGAACCGCAATTCACCACTAAAAGATGGCGCCTAAAATGGAAGTGAGCCGAGGTGAAAATGTTGCCATACAATGTAGGCATATACAACATTATGAGTAAGAGACATAAATATAATACAAAATATTATGACATTATGCAAAGATTTCTATCTGAAAATCAGAAATATAGGGACCGTCATAGGTATGTAAAAGATCGTTATTACTTCGAAATAAAAATAAAGCTGATGATCTGACCGGAAACTAAGAGAACTGGTTCCGGTTCAATGTAGCACGCTAACACCGGTGGCGGATAATAGTGGTGGTCATTATATAAAGATAAGACCACGATCACCAGCAACGCGTGGGACACTGAAAAGGAGAGCAGGCAGGAGGAGCCCAGCAACGGGACATTACAACGCTAACAGGTATGGACGTACGAGTTGGGCGCTAGATATAAGAATTGCGAGTAATATAGACAGAGGTATTTTGGAGGTGTTTTAGGCACCGCATCAGTCCTTGTTCTATACATGCACCGAGGAGTGAGAGATGCGAGCGGTGGGGGAGATGAGATGGGCTGTTGCGAACGTTAACACAAAAATAATAGCATGCATGATACAGTTACCATCCCAAATCAAAGGTTGACAAACACTACCCGTCAGAGGCTTCACAATTACGGTGGACATTTCCGACTTCACATAATACTGACTATAATTGGAATAGTATGAGTTATGTACCAATGTGGATACAAATCAGACAGGAAGACTAAAAAACGTTTTTGTTTCTAAAACTTTAATTTAGAAGTTGCAATAAACATGGGCGTGAAATCTATAGAAGTGAGGCAGGACGGATGGTAGAAATAAAAGAGAAGTACTGACGATCACCCCCACCACAAGACTAACGAAGGTGGGTTGCGTGTTTTTATCTTGTGTATGAGCATTGATTATGCTAGGGGTAGTATATGTGAAACATCTATTATCATTTTTTCAGGACAAATAGAAATTGACCCTGCAACACGAAAATAATTTTATCTGCGGCTCCCCTATACCGAGAAAAGAATAGGTCCCAAAACTCACACCTTGAACAACGAAAACATTGGTAAGAATTATTTTAGAGTGCTCTGTATGATCAACATTACTAGAAAACAAGGGATACAAACAGATAATTAATTTTATTTAGAATAACTACAAGAAGAATCCGAGATACCAGAAAGCGAAAAGAAGAGGCACTACCAAATCTCATTGCATAAGGCTAGTGGTAAGAGAGATCTTCTTTGGATATATATCAGCAATGATTATACATGAGGAAACAAATGGAGGACCTTGACACATTTACACTCTTTGTCTAGGTGCAATGTCCATTAACACAAAGTAGGACTGCCATCAAAGATAGTGGAAGTAACGCTTATATGGATCTTCTACTACTCAGTTAAAGGTGAGAACACAAACTGAATATTCAATATGTCAGGTTAGTTTTCACAAACGTGCACTAATATGTACAACTGGCAGCACGTTGTGGTCTTCTCTGAAATAGAATAAGAATACAGCTGTATTTATGATCATATCCGCCCCTAGAGATTACTAAGGTAATATGTGTTGACCGTGAATGAATAGGTGACAAATCTGAGATGGTCATATTAACAAACTACGTGGTGCCAACTTGCCCTGAGTGTAAATTGAGGTCCCCAAGCCAATGTCAGATTGACTTTAACTAAAATCATTAAATACTGCAAGTTAAGAGGTATATCCTCATATACAGGTTCAGGTACAGCTATATCACAATGTGTTCTTTGATTTCAGATACCCTGCACACACGTGAGGAGGGAAGAATAAAACCATTTCTAAGCTGGTCCTGAGGAAGGTGGTTTAAAGCCGCCGAAACGCGCGTAGACCTGGCGTTAAACAACATATACCTCAAACTTAGAGATTGTTTTAGAGTTTGTATGATTGTGGTATGGTATGAATGATATGTATGCTAGTCAGTGTGTGCAATAAGGGAATGGTTGTGGAATAAAGTATACACTTTGAAGAAATTGTATTTCACAGGGTCATTTACCCTTCACTTTTATTGTTTAGAGTAATACCATTGGTAATGAATACATATTAATTATGAAAAAGACTGAAAATGAAATAAATTGTTTTAAATAATTTGGATACAACTTATGAAAAAAGAAGAAAAAAAGAAAAAATAATTAAGAAAAAAAGAAAAAACATTGTCATTACTGTACTGAATGTAAAGTTACTTGCCAAAATTTGAGGAGCAATGCCATAAATGAAACTATGATTTGACCATGGGGGAAACTTGTTGATATTGTGTGTGTGCGGCGCTTATCACTATTGCAATGGTGATATGCGCTAGCGTGTGACGCACCGTACCCCGAGATTCATGACGTGTGTGCGGCGCGTATCCCTATTGAAATGGTGAGATGCTCTGGCGTGTGGCGCACCGTACAGGTATACTTCCATTGTTGCGGTGGGTTGTACTTACCGTCTGCGCCGTCGTCGGTTTCTATGTACGAGGTCGTAGACGTACAGGGCTCGGATGACACGGTTGATGGGGTTCATGTCGTGTATATCGCGTACCGGGGTACAGTTCGTGGCGGACTCTGGTTTTACGGCAGGTTACAGCTGTCGTAGGAAAAGGGCCGTACGGAGTGTCGTCAACACGGATCGTACTTCCTGGTTCGGAAATGGCTGCTTATTTACGTACGGACGTGGCGTACAGCGTCGGCCGGAGTGAATCCGTATGTACTTTGTTGTTGTACGGTGTTTGGTACGAGTCATACGGAGGGGAGCTTTGGGTTAGGATCGGACTTGCTCGTTCGTACGGGGACGTTGTAGGTGTACGATTCGTACGGGAAAAAGGCTCCGTACAGCTAATCGGAGTGCTTTTTACCAGATCGGAATCGACCCCAAGGTGTTTCAGGGAGAAAGTCTCAATCTGCTGCTCTCATCAGGGCATATTTCATATGTCTATGAAACTGTCTATGAACCTGTTTGAAAGAGGGTATCAATATCAACTATTACCATATATGTTGCAAAAATCTTTACATACCTCTATTTATAGACTAAAGCAGACTAAAACAGTAAACTTTTGGGGACAATGCAGAATGAAAGTCTGAGTTTTTGCCTGGAACACTAAAATCCAGGTCTGTGTCTGCTACTGATATCAGCACAAATATTCAGTAGCAATATATTCCACATTTCTAAAACTGAAAAATTGACCCTATATTATCTTTTTTAAAAATCCTAAATTAGAGTGCAATGTTTTGGTTCAATATGGAACATTCCAGCCACAACACAATGATCATACAACAACTCCACTGGCTCCCATTGTTAACAACTGATCACATTTACCATTGTATTAAACAATGACAAGCCATTTTGTGGAACTGGCCCACAATACCTATGAAAAATAGTTGTATCCTACATCTGAAGGCAAACTCAGAGAAAATGATAAGTGCGAGGAGCAGTTGGACAAGGTGTGTGCTAAACAAACAAAAGAAATTCACACAAGAAAAGCACAGCCACAATGCAGTTATGCTTACAAAACGAAAACCTAAAAACAATTATTCATTATAACTAAATAAAATAACCATACCTCGTGCCCACCATGCACTGCGTAGGGCCTTACAAATGTTATCACTTAGGGCATCTTAAATGACATATTAATGACATCACCAATGACATGTTAAATGACATAATTGATAATATCACACATGATACTTCTTTTGTCATTAGTCTGTGAACCTAAAGCAATTACAAATAATTGGGGCCTATGGTTAATGGCTTCAGGGATTTAGTACCCAGAAAGGTTTAAGCATATGGCCTCGCCCTTGGCCAAGCCCTGCAGCTAACCCACACTATTGGGCTGAGGGCCATGTGCAGCAGAGGGTTGGCTGTTCGCAAATGTTTCAGCACAGTTCCTGCCAAAAATCGAGGCCTCACGGCCTACCCCCATTGTGCATCACTGAAGGCCAAGAGCAGCGGCCATTGGCTGACCATTGTGGCTTAGTCCCAGAGTCTTGCAATAGGCCAGGCCCTGCCACCAACTTAACTTGCTGCTAATCAGTGAACCGTGCCACGCACAGGGCCTGGCCAACCCCTCCTGCACATAGTCCAAAGGCTGTGGGCAGCAGGGATTGGCCACCTCTGGAGAGTTGGCCATGCCCCTTGCTGACCAACAATGGATAGAGCTGAAAACTGAGTACAGAGTAAATTGTCCAACCACGCTGCACACTGACAAAGTCCATGCACAGTATGGACTTATGGACTGGTCACTTTCAGAAGGTTGGGGACAGGGCTTGGTCCTCGGCTAACCACTGCTGTGCATGAACAAAGTACCACTGCAGGACACTGCCAGTGATGTCATACGTGATGTCCTTTGAAATAATATCAGTGATGTCATCAAAGATATGATTTAACATGTCATGAGTAATGTCATATGTAATGTTATAAGAAGTGCACAAAAGGGGTGCAAATTATGGTTAGATTACCAAACCATAACTCACAAATGTCAGTTTTGCAACCTCAACTATATTCTGCGTATTTTTAAGTGAATTTCTGAGGTAGTTTGAAAAGTATGTCAAAATCATATAAACAAAAAAGCCATGGCTACCAGTCACTTCCTTCATTTTAACCTTTGTGTTTTTTTTGTGTATAGAACACATATTATTCGTTATGTAATTGTTATACTGCCTATTTTCTTGGGGGTAGTTAACTTAAAAAGAAACGTTAAGCTGGCCGCAATTTGTAACATATGCATAGTTCACAGCAAAGGAACAAATCATAAACCATAAAAATAGGAAGAACATGGGAACATTTAGGAAATAGTCATATACAATTAGTAGTAATAGAAAGGAATGCACCCGATTAGAACTATTCCTGACAGGGATTTGGACGTTTCAGGGTAAAATCACCAAAGCGTGTAATAGTACTGAAAAGAGTACTCCTATTGTGGTACTTTCTATACTTACAAATGCTATGTATAATTTAGTGAACAAATGAGTTTCCTGTATTGTAATAATGTGTCTGTTTTTAATTGTTAGGTAATTATTTTACATTCAACAAAAAATACGGGGACTCTTTGGGAGAGCAGCACTTCCCATGGACTGCACACAACTTAACAACTGTCATATAATTGCTGTGATCCTCTACGCACAAAAATACAACTGCAAAAAAAGAACATTTTAAACCATATAAAAAGTTCCATTCTACAAAGTCATCATTACCATGACACAATGCTGCAAATATACAGTACACTATGTTCCCTGCCTTAAAATAAACCAAAACAACTAAACGCCAGATTGTTAATAGTACTTGAATTCTCTTTTGGAGAGGAAAGAACAGCAGTAGTTAATTTGTTGCTACCATGCCTCCCTCCTACCCCCTTGCAAAGTGAGTCAGCTCTGCCCTGGGGCTAGAATTCATCCCCTCTTTATGGCGCATGGCATAACTGAAACAGCAGGACAGTGCTTTGCTGGAATTATATGGTTTTTTTTAAGGGTCAGATGAAATTGCTACCAGCATGTTGTAAATGTTTACATAATCATCATTAGCTGGCTTGAACATTTGCAAGCAGGAACAGAACTGATAAATGGCTGTTTACTCTTCCAATCTCCACTAACGCGTTAGCATCTGAACAAATATTAAACTATCACCTAGATCCTCTACCATCTCTGCCCTCCCCTATCCCCAGAGTACTGGAAATCTAATCATTGCAGTGGTCATTTATACTTTCTTTAATCTTTTTTTTTGAGAATTTGACATAGACTGCAATCTAAAGCTATTTCAGGCGCTTCTTGACTGAGGAAGTGGTTTGTAGGATAGAAAAGGGGAGGTTTTCCTTCTTTTTGAAGAGCACTTGGATATCAAAGAGCCATAGTTTAGGCTTCTGACGTGTGAAACCAAGTTGGGCGATACAGCATGTTGTGGGTAAGTGGATCAGATGTGGGTGGTTTGTTCTTGATTATTTCTATGAACCATTCATCCATGGAGGGGACAGAGAGTTGTCTCCAGGGATTAAGGATACATTTCTTAGCAGCCACCTGACATGTCGCAACCTACCTGTGGGTCAAGCATGAGATGTCAGTATTGTGAACAATCGCATGTAAGCTGTAGAGGGAATGTAGAAAGTCTCAGTGTGGGATATTTCAATCCACAAGGATGCCCAATACGAAAGTAGGCTCAAGAAACCCTCACCCCTGCAGCATGTGTGATAGATCACATCCTATTTGGTTGCAGGCACACCTCAGCACTAAAACCGGACAGAGCAATATTACTGCCTAAACGTGTAATGGTTAAAAACTGCTAAATTAACGAATTACTCACTAAATCTTGCATTTGAACGTGACAGATTAACTGATTTGAACTGATTTTTACTAAATCCTTTTTTTATCTTTCTCTTAAAGTGCAATTTATTTTTTAAGTTCAGGAAAGTTTTTATTGATAACAATAAAGGTGTCTATACATAGTACATATTATTAAACTCATGTCATTACATTATAAATCTGCTACATTAAAGTTATATGAATCGGATTTATTAATAAAAATAGAAAGAACAAAACAATATAAGTGAAACATGAATAACATTAGAATAAGAAGTTTCTAGGAACATTTGGGGGAGTCAAGGAAGTTTAAGAACTTCTTGCTGAGATGGCTGTAGCTGGGAACAACGTTTGGCACTTGCGTCGAGATATATTGTAACGGGTGACCACAAGTTGAAACGTTTTGTTGCCATATGTAGAGGATACACAAAGGAGGTGTCCAACCTATGATTGTGGCAAACGGCATACCACTAGGCCTTATAACAAATTTTTGTCGAGTCTTTCCAATTTATTTACTGAAGAGCAACCGCTAATTACAAATCAATAATTTTGACATTAAGCGGAACATTTTCACAAACAGATGAGAGAAAGTATATACATATGGACAAGAGAATATCATATGAAATAAATCAGCATTTGAGGATGAAAACGTCCAATAGGTATCTGGCACAGTCGTAAACCTTTTGCTTAAAGCATTCGGTGTTTGTAAGAGTCTATTGTATACAAAAAACAATGTTTGCGTTGTGTTAGATGCTCTGGAAGACTAACGTATCTTGGTCCATATGTTCTTCCATAATGACATTGGCCAAGATGTCATAAAAATCACGTTCCCACGCCTCTTCTATTTTTGACTTCTGCCTGACAGTATCATTACCTTGTAAGTAGATGTATATAGTGGATGCTTTGGGTATGATTTTTAACAAAGTGTGAAGTCGTGAAGAGGTGTTCGAAATAATAAAAGTAGCATATGCAGTAGGCAGTTGGATGTATGTGTCCATCACAGATTTCTTGAGTAGGTTATATTTATGATTAAATGAGGCAGGCAAATTGAATAATTGGCTAAGTGAAAAAAAGAGTAAAAAGTCTGATTGTGAGAATAACTTATGGACCCATAGTAATCCATTTTGTCTCCAGGTCTTCCAGTAGAAGGGTTTATTTCGAATAAGCCAAATTGTTGAATTAAGGAAGGAGTCTATAGTACTTTGAGTTGAAGGAGAAATTGACTCAAGGAGTTTGGGTGTCAGTTTAATTATGAGAGTAGAGAGGGACAGTGGTCAACGTGAGAAGGAAAGATACCCATGAAAGGAAAAGGGAGATAAAAAAGACGCTCAATTGAGGTCCATAGAGGGCAATCTTCTGTGGAATCAAGCAACCAGAGAGAAGCTTGGCGTAAGAGGAATGCTTTCTGATATGCTTGAAAGTCGGGAAAATTAACTCCACCTCCTGTCTTAGGGCGTGTTAATTTTAGTATAGATATTCGGGATTTCTTGTTGTTCCACAGGAAGGAAGAAAGGATGGAGTTAACTTTCTTGAACAATTTAGCGGGAATAGAGACTGAGATATTGGAAATAGTATATAAAACTATGGGCGACAGTATCATCTTCATAGTGTCTAAACGACCCCACCAGGATAAGTAGAGGGGATGCCATTTAGTGGTTAGGTCTGAGATCTTTTGAATGCATTTATTCATTCATAATGCTACTGTGTCAGAAATTGAAGAGGTAATATGTAATCCTAGATATTTAATGTTATTGGGACTCCATGTGAAATTGTAAGCGCAAAATTCTGATTTAAAAGTGTTTTTGGTTAAGGACAACATGTCACATTTATCATTATTCAGTTTGTAGCCAGAAATAAGGGAGTATGACTTTACTTCTGCTAAAAAGGCAGGAATTGAGTCATCTGGTCATGACTTAAAAATCAAAATATCATCAGCTTTAGCTGCAAGTTTAATGTTGGAATTTAATGTATGGAAACCATGCAAATTTGGATTTTGACGTAATTTAGAAAGAAAAGGTTCCAAAGCCAAATTGAATAGGAAGGGATAGAGGGGCAACCTTGGCGCACTCCTCTGCCTAAATCAAAGAATGAGGAAATCAAACCATTAGTGTAGACTACAGCATGGGGGTATGGAAGAGATATTAAGGATATAGATTTAGGACCAAAACCATACCATCTAAGGGTATAAAACAAGTAAGTCCACTCAACTCTATCAAATGCTTTTTCCGCATCTAATGCTATTGCCGCAAGGGGTTGTTTTCGGTGGGAAGATTTAGATAAAACGTTTAAAAAAAGTTGTGTGTTATCTGTTATGAATCGTCCCTTAACAAAGCCAGATTGTTATGTTCCCAGCAGATTTGGTAAATAGGAGTCTAAGCGTATAGCTAACGATTTGGAAAAGACTTTGTAGTCCGATTTAACCAGGGATATAGGCCTGTAATTTTTACAATATTTAGAATCTTTACATTCTTTGAGAATGAGGCAAATATGTGCTTCTGAAAAAGAGCCAGAAGAACTATTTAAGGAGCCAAAGGAGTTTATCGGAGAGTATAATTCGGGCAATAGGAGTTTGAAGAAATTGAGATAACATTTGACTGTAAAACCATCCGGGCCTGGTGCTTTATCTATTTTAAGGTGTTGTAGAGCCTTTAAGAGTTCTTGCTGTGTTAGGTCTAACTCCAAGGAAGACAAGTCTGGAAGAGTATGTTGGGGTTTTTGGATGTTAGAAAAGAAATGTGACGGAGTGGTCTGTGGGTTGTGTTTCGGATGTATATAATGATTTAGAAAGGAGAGAACATTCATTCAAAATTTCAACATCTTTAAATTTTAAAGCAGAATGTTCATCTTAGATAGATTCGATGTTTCATTTGTTGTGCTGAACTTTTAAGTAATTCGTCAATATTTTTACGGCTTTTATTTTTACCTCCATAGACTTTTGCACTAGATTTTAACAAGTATAATGAGGCATCATCTGTCGACTTCTTATTGAGTTGCAATTTGGCATTTATAAGAGCTGTTAAACAATATTTTGAGTGGGAGGTATAATAAGAGTGTTCCAGACTCTTAGTGTCATGAAGGAGATCATTAGCAAGTTTATGTGCATTTTTTCGTTTCATGGCAACAAAGCCAATAATGAAGTTTCTTTCTGAAGCTTTTAAAGTATCCCATATAGTTGAGAATGGCATGGACTCGGTTTGAATTATCTCAAAATACTCATCAAAAAAGGTGGTGAAGGAAGCGGTAAACTCTGGTTTTAAAAGGAGAGCATTATTAAAACGCCACCTTCTAGGAACAGTAACTTTAGGCAGGATGTCAAAGGCCAATTGAGACAGGGGCATGGTCTTATAGTAAAATGGGATCAACTTCTGCATTCGTGAGGGTTTGCAAAATGTTATGAGAGACAAATATATAATCAGTTCTTGACTGAGTTTGGTGGGCTGGGGAAGGAAAAGTGTATTTTCTAGTGGTCGGATTACATAGATGCCAAGCATCGAGGAGTTTGTGCTGAGTGATAGTATGAAGAAAATATTTATGAGGCCTTTTGGGGACAAAAGAAATTCTGGAGTTTCTGTCAATAAACGGGTCAAAAATCTGATCACAGTCACCTGCTAATATGAAATTATCTTCAATCTAATGGGTTATTTGCTTGGTCAATGTGGGCCAAAAAGAGGAGTCACCACACGTAGGGGCATAGACATTAAGGAAAGAAACTGGAACACCCTTTAGTGACAGTTTAACATTCAGCCATCTACCATCAACATCTGACTTTTGCGATGGAAGTGTAAGTGGAAGTGATTTACGGCAAAGTATCATTACTCCATTGTGTTTACCATCTCCCTGAGAAAAGAAACCTTCCCCTACCCAACCTTTTTTTAATTTTAATGATTCGACATCCGTGAGATATGTTTCTTGCAAACATACTATATCAGCATCTAATTTAGCCAGATGAGTTAAGAATTTTACCCCCTAACATTCCATGAATCAGTTGTAATGACATAAATTGTCAAAAGCAAATTGACCTAGGAATATGAAGCAAAAGTCCAATTCATTAAAACGACAATAGGGAATGTCAAAGGAGAAAAGAAGGAAATAACTGGTTAATTCAATCCCAGGACAGAGAAAAATAGAAGTCAGATAGCCGGAGCCAGGAAAGAAAATCAGGTAGAGCAGTACAGAGAAAGATATGTGTAATAGATAGGTGGGAAAGGCTAGAGAGATAGAAAGATTTACATTTGTAATGACAAGTATAACTATAAATATGAGAAAATAGGAAGAAATGGAAATGTAGGAGACACCAAAATAGTAAGAGTAAGAAAATGCAAGGCAGAACAAAAAATGAAAGACAAAACGAATAACATACCTACAAAAAGGGAACATGGATGTGGGGGCGGGTGGAACCACATGGAAGAGACAAAACGTCTAGTGAGTACTGGACCGAACCGGGGAAGGAGCACGCCAAAATGTAAGCATAACTGTGGAAGCAAAAAAATTTAATATTTAACAATAGTTTATAAGTTTAACGATGAACATGAAAATAATGAAACCAAGTAACATTAACTAGGATTTTCAAAGGTAGTACTGAACTGTAAATCTATTGAAGGTAAATAACAGCATAAAACCTGCAGTCAAATAAAAGGTGGCATCTTATATATACATTTTAGGAAAGTCATGTATTATGTGAGGAAGAAGATCTTGAAGAGTCTATATGGTCCGTCTTGTGCAAGTTGATGAAACTTTGCAGACATACTGGATCTTGGTATGTTGTTGTTCTGTTGTTATAAGTGACTTTAAATAGACATGGGTGAAAAAGACCATATCTAGCTCCCATGGAGCGAAGGTCTGGTCTCATGTCGAGGAAGGCTTTACGACTGGCTGCTGTGACCTTAGAATAATCTTGAGCAAAGAATAGTGTGGAACCAGACCAAGAAATCTGTTGAATGGCTTTAGCAACTGTCAGTAGTTTCAACAAATCTGTAAACTCTAGATAGTAAAGGATGACTCCTCTTGGTCGCTGTGAAGATGAAGAGTTGGTGGAGACACGCCCTAATCTGTGGGGGCGCTGTATGTTTAGGGCAGTATCTTCTGGTAAATGAAGGATTTTAGGGAGGAGGGATTTAAAGAAAGCAATATAATTCGTACCTTTGGCCCCTTCTGCCAGACCATATATATGTATGTTGTTTCTCCTATTACGATTTTCAAGGTCTCCGACCTTCTTTTGGAGTGTTGAAACTTGAGAGTGTAGGAAAGTAACACTCTTGGTAGTATCACTAGAGAAGGAAACATTTTTCTCTACTGCTGTGAGTCTGGTATCAAGCTGTGACCAATTATCTGAAAGGATTTACTGTTTGGAATTGGTTTCCTCAACAAAAGTTTTGAGGGCTCTTATTTCCTGTAGTAACAACTCCATTGAAACTGGGGTAGCGGTTTGGGTGGCGAAGGGGATTTTTTTTCAGGCATTTCACGTTTGACTTTCCTTGTGTTGCTTGTTTGGGATCCATTATTGTATTGCTGCGCTCTGTCACAGGAAATCCTGAGTTTTCCAGTTTAGAAAGCTCTGAAAAGAGTGTTGAATTTTTTAATAAAACGCGTTTTGCCTTTGATGCGGTGAAGAGAGATCCTTTCGTTATGCCCATCGACTGATAAGGTAAGAAATAGAGAATCTTGAAGGCGGATTCAAAACTTAGTGGTGAGGGAATTCGCAGATGAAGGGGCAGAGTCAGCCTAAAAGGAGACACAGCTCGACAAAACAATGCTGCCAAGATGAATATTGAGGTATATTACAATCCAGGAGGTAATTGGAGACTTTTTACATCGAGGACCACTATAGCCACTATTGCAAAATGGACCTTTATACTTCTTGGTGTGTCTTCTCCCTCATATTCAATATATGTTGCATAAATTATGACAAAAAGGCAGAGAAGTAATAGATGTAGGAAAGGTTCCTTATTAAAACATTATGCAGAGAGAAAAGCAAATAAAGCAGGTCCGCTCCTTACAAATACAGAAATGTTCATCATATTAAGCGCATAGATGTCCTCAAAATGGTGGCCACAACCACATCTCCTCAGAATTTGTGGAAAGGTGAGGTGAAATTGGGTTGCTGCACGGCTACGAATTTCTACTGGAGGAAAGTATTGAAAGCATTCTATGCAGGAAAGACTGGGGTGTTTTTAGAGGGAATCCATTTTCACCGTTTATGAGGAAGAATAAACGCTTGCGGCGCGATCCACGTAAACAAAATGGCGGCCATGATAACGCGACCTCGTATTCAAGCGTTTACCTTGAAATACGGCAGTCTATTATCGCGGATAGCAGCGGGAAAGCTCACATCTTTGTGAGCAGCTTCTCATGAAGGAATTCCTCTGGGCAGCTTTGCGCTAAATGCTCTCCAACCATGTCGCGCCGTTCCTGGGAGCCTCACGGAAACGCCTCCATGCTCGCTGGGCGCCTGGCCACGCCACCCTTAAATTGCAATTTATAATGAAAGTTTTTATGACACATTTTGTAGCAATGAGTAACTACGGTGATAAAATAAACTTGAAACTATTTGGTTGCATCGCAAATATTTGACATGAGCTTGGAGGCATGCTCTGTGCAATTTTAATGGGACCAGTACCAGCCATGCAGAATTTTTAAAATATCGGAAGTTAACCTCACTTCTTTTATTGCCTTCATGAGAAATTGGGTTGTTGGTTGAAGGGGATGAAACCCTACTCAAGCAACAATCATAATCCTTGTCAGGGTAAACCACACAAGCTCAATAAAGTAACCTGTTCTTAACCCACTGGTAGCTTGACACAAGAGCAGTCAGGCTTCACCTAAAAGCAATGTGTAAAGTATTTATGCAGCACACAAACAGTAATTAAGGGCAAATACAACACATGATAAATCCAACACCAATTTAGGAATAAAAGAGCACAATTTACTAAATTATTTGAAAATGAAGAAAATCCAATAAGTAGATTTGGAGATGTGCAATTTCAAAGATTTGAGGCACCTAAAAGCACAAAGTGGCACTCAAGGTCATCTGGTCATGCTAATCTGGGGGAAAGTCAGAAGTGCAGGCCGACACGCTGAAGCATGGTCTGGATGCAGGGACCAAGTTAGTCCAGGTAAAAAATTTACCTTCTAAAGTCCAGCACCAAGAGTTCCGTTCGTGGTGGAGGAGGGCACGGCAACGGGAAGCAAGGAGAATGTCATGGATGGTCGTCTCTGCCAAGCATCACAGATGTTCGTTACTAGAGCTTTGCATTGGCAGTTACCACGGGGCTGTCGAAGCAGTTGTGCAAAAGTGCAGAACTCTCATTGCTGGTTGTCATTGATAGTCAATGTTGCGTGAAGAGTTGGGTTCACCGGAAATGCCTGTTAATGGCGGGTGTGGGTGAAAAAGATCCTGTTGCAAACTGGCCTGTTCGCAGTCATGTAGACTAGAGCCCATATCTTCAGGATTTCTCCTTCTGGGGCAGAGGAGTACACTCTGATGCCAACCAAGGGCCCAGGACCTAGAAAGATCCCTCTTGGGGATCAGGGTACCACTCTTGCAGAGTCCAGCACAGCTCAGGCAGGTCCAGGCAGGTGCAGTGCAGCGGACCAGCTGGACAGTTGCAGGGAGGCCTCTGAGGCTTGTTATGTCCCATTAGTTCTGAAAAGGAGGTTAGCCAGCTGACTTTTTGGAGTCAATTCAGGAAGCCTGGTAGGAAGGGAGCTGGTCCAGTCTTCATTCTCAGACAAGAAGGCAGACCTCCAGCCTCAGGGCAGTCCTCGGGCGGTAGGGCAGGCCTTCTTCTGTGGTATCCACAAGTCCAGAAGTGTACTGAAGAGTTGGTCTAATGGTCCAATATATATACCTGGTGCCAGCTTTGAAGTGAGAGAAACTTTTAAACTTTCTCCCAAATCTGGTTCTAGAATCTCCTTTGGCCTGGGGATACAATTGACATGGGTAAGTCCTTTGTGAGTGTGCTGAGCAGCGCCTTTGAAGTGCAATTGTGGTTTGTGACAGTTCCACACCTCCCATTCGGTCAGGATGGCCCATCCTGACACCACCCAGTCTCTCTTTGTGATACCATCAGGCGAGAAACACACACAGGCCAACTTCACTTAGCCTTGTGACCAAGGATACAAGCACCAAAAGGTTAGGAAAAGAAAATGTCAACTTTCTAAAAGTGTGATTTTCAGTATTGTGACTTAAAATGCACCTTTCCAGTTAAAGAGGGTTTCCAATTACAATTCATTAGAGATCAAATGTGATATTCCACCCTGCCCACAATCAAAACGTATCACTTGCTAAATGCAAAAAGGTAACTCAATGTTATCCTATGGGAAAGATAAGCCTCATAGTAGTGAAAAACTATTTAAAGAGTTGGGTGCTATCAGGAGATGTAAAACATAAACGGACATGCCCAACTTTTTAAATACACTGCACCCTGCCCTAGGGTTGTCTGTTGTTTGCCTTAAGGGTGACTTATATATTTCAAAAATGAATGTTGAGGCCAGGCAAAGGGGTTATTTTGCCTGATCGAAATGGCAGTTTGAACTGCACACAGGCTGTAAATGGCAGGCCTGAGACATGTTTAATATGGCTATTAAGTGGGTGGTACACTGAGTGCTGGAGGCCACTAGCAGGATATAACTTACAAGTCCTGGGCACATGTAGTACCACTTTGCTAGGGACTACTAAGTAAATTAAATGTGCCAATTGGGTGTAAACCAAGGTTACCATATTTATTGGAGAAGTAATGAGCACTGGTTAGAGGTGGTGCAGTATACATAGTCCTAAAGCCAACAAAAAAGAATTCAGCAAAACAGATGGGTGAAGGCAAAATGTTAGGGGGGTGATGTTGTAGAGAGGGCTAGTTCCAACAGTCTTGTAATAAGATAGCTTTAGTGGTGAAAAATTCTCCGCGGAGTGTTCCCTACCAAAGGTTTGTTGCTATCTTTATTTTGTTGAGTATCTAATGGATTTGGAGAATAGTTATGTAGTGAGAACTCAGAATAATCCACAACCCACACCCCAATAGCGGCCCCAATGTCATCAGTTAGTTCAAAATCATGGTTTCAGATAGGCCGGTCAACAATGATTATAACGGCCATCTCACACAATATATTGACTGTGTATAATGCTAATGGCATTCACTATTCAGGATTGGAAGTCCCTTGGCATTACATTAAGGAATAGATGGTTCAGAAGAGAAACTATTTGCCATGCAATTTCCTCCACACAAGGGAGTCACTGGATGCTTGGAGGCCTGAATTACGCACTAGGGTCTGAGTTGTGGAGCAGGGCATCATCTCCTGCCTTCTCATGCATACTTTTACATTCAGAGAACAGGCACTGAAACAGAATTATTTATAGATGGTGATAGGTATTTTCTAAAATAGTTTTTGAACATGTCTTAATAATAGTTATAGTTGACGTTCAATGCCAACCAATATTTCACATTGTAGTGCCCGAGGAATGGTGGATTGCAGGGGAGAAAGAGAATGGGCTTGGTAATGCAATGCCATGAGGATTAGTCGCAGACCTCTGGATGTGGCATGCACTCTAAAGTGTCATGGATTTTAATTATGATCTCATTTCTCCCTAGGCATAGGTTTTTATATCAGAAGCTTCAGTGTGTGTATCATTATATTCAGTGTTGCTAGAAAATGTTTGTACCTGGAAGCTGTAGCCATTTTAATGGTTGTATTGACTATAATGCACACTAGTAGCCTTTCATTTACAGGCCCTGGGCACCTGTAGTGTACTTTACTTGGGACTTATAAGTAAATTAAATGTTTTAGGGAAAGAGCACAAGCACGTTAGCACTGGGTAGAAGTAGTAAAGTGGGCAGAATCCTAAGGCCAGAAAAAACAATATCAGCAAAAACAGGAGGTCTGAAGGCAAAAAGAAGTTAGGGGAAACCATGCCAAGGATGCCTGGTCTAACACTCTTGAAAAAAGAGAGTAGAAATGTTACCTTCTAGCTATCCAGCCCAACTACCACACAATTATTAGTGGCCATATACCTTATTAAATCTTGCTTAGCTAAAGATTGAGGTTTTTGCAACAGCTTCTGGGTAAAAATAACAAACTATAAGAGACATCCAAAACACACCGCCATGGATTTGCTTGGATATCTAGTTCCTGTAAATATCTGGGTTTGGTAGATTTCGCTCGGTGCTGGATGAGCTAGGGCCCAAAACTCACAAAAACCGAAACTGACAAAAATGCCAGGATTTGATTTTTCCATGTTACATTTTGGATTCTTTCCTAGTGCAACTGCTAGGTTCAGTTACACAAGTAAGGTACCATTTGTGTTAGGATTATGTGAGAATGCTTGGTAATAGTAAATTAGTGGATCCCCACAAAGTTAGTACCTGTAATGTGTATTTTTAGCCAATCTTGGAAATTTGCATAGGCGGCTGAGTAAAAAACATTGTGAGATCCACGCAAATCACACCAGCCTGAACATCCCCTGGTTTCTAGTTTTCAGAAATGTCTGCATTTGGTAGGTTACACTGGGTGCCATCTGAGCTAGGTCCTGAACTCCACAGCTACCCAAATTGTAAAAAAATATCTGTTTTGAGTGGTAAATTTAGATATATGTTGCATTTTAGGCCTTTTTCTGTCGCGGGCGCTAGACCCTCTTACACAAGTGGGGTATAGGTTTTATCAGGTGATGAGTGAGGATGCTGGATGACAGGAATTTTGTGGATCTCCACAGATTCAGGATTTTTACTTCACAGAAATATGAGGAAAATGTGTGTTTTAGACAAAGTGTGAGGTTGGCAAGGGCTTGTGAACAAAAATAACTTGTGAGATCCACGTAATTCCCACCATCCTTGGCTTCCCCTAGTGTCTAGTTTTCATAAATATCTGGGTTTTGTTAGTTTCGTTATGCGCCGGCTGAATTAGGGTCTAAATCCACAGCTATCCGGATTGTAAAAAGAGCAGTGATCTTGCTGGGGGAGATGTGATGACTCCAGATCGTGATTCCTGCTGTAGGCGCTAGACACAGCCACACAAGTGTGCTACTGTTTTTGTCAGGAGATGTGTGAAAACAAAGGATAGTAGAACATTGGGTATTAAAAATTGGATTTCTCTGCATTTGTGCCTTCCAAATGTAAACCAGTGTGCAAGAATGAAGATATTTTTTAAAGTAGCCTCTGAATCATACGATAGTATGGCTAATCACAAATTCAAAGGTGTACACATAGCTACTATTCCTTATACATAGGTTTCATGCATGCCCATTTTTTGATATTTATATTTTTTAATTTAGATTGCTATCTAGGTATTATTCAATAAAAAAAATATTGTGATGTGCAACTCATTGGTTGGCTCTGGGTATAGCAAGAGTCTGTCAGGTTTAATGGTACACTGCTATTGTGAATTGGTAGCTTGACAAGAAGTTACAGATGAGAACATTTTCCCAAATGGCTGTTTTTTACCTACTCATTTTCAGTGTTTTTTTTCTGTGGGAAAACCTTGAGGGATCGACACAAACGACTCTTTGCTAACATTAGAATATTGTCTACCTTCAGAAATGTTTTAGTTTTCTGGACTCACCTATAGATTTCACACCTGTTTCTACCACAAACTACTAAGTAGGCTGAGAACACAAAAATTAGGGAAAGCAGACTACATGTTTGAAAAATAAAAATACCGTGGGAAAGAAAATTTTTGATAAAACTTTGCTAGTTTCTGAGAACTAGGAAGATGGTGATCACAGTAAATTTTTTGTTAATGACAGGTTTAGAAACAAAATATGTTTTCTTTCACATCATTTTTTTCACAATAAACAAAAAGTATCTATATTTTGGCAATTTCTTCCAGGGTAATCCACAAAACCGTGGTCCTTTTAGGGTTCCCTGGATTTTGGAATTTTGGAAAAAAATATGCAACTTATGAGAGGATAGCTTTTGTGGAAAAAAAAGTTAGTACGGTGTAAACTACCCCTTTTTAGAGGTCTCAATTTGTCCTTACACGCGGACCTATTTTCCTTAAAAGTACAGACAACACTGCAAGCAATACTAAATAGAGTTGGCTTTAGGTCAGCCTCTTTCTCATGAATTGATGACTTTTTTGTCTATTTCGTTTCACAGTCCTTTACTGGAAGGCTTTCCTCTCGTTATACTAGTGTGTGCTTGTCCTTGTGCAATTCGACTTTACCTTCACCTTTGATTGGCTAATTTGTATCCTTCCACTGCTAATGTAATGGAACTATTTTTTCATTTTGGTTCTGTGTATTTTTATGTCTTTCCTTTTGCTTTCTTGCATGCTCTCTCACTCTTCGCTGATGTCTCCATAATCTTAGCAGCACCCACTCCACTGGCTCATCCATTGGTACTCCTTTGGCCTTCCACACTGCTTTGGTCTTCTGTTTTATTCAATAGAGGAAGGCCTACTAGCTTCACACTGCTACCAGGTTGCTTGCTTTCCCACCAGCTGTCCTCTGCTCCTCCCCTTCCTATTTGCTTAAGTTGTATTATTGCCCAGATGGCCAAGCAGTAGAAATATGCATCTGAGCACTTGTTATGCTAAGTTAAAGATAATATGCCAACATTGCAGCTGATGCATTGTAATGCATCCACATGTACTGTGGATAACTTGGAAGGTGTTATTTTTGCAAAACAACATGCAAAGATGGCTGCTGTAGCATAGGCATGCATTATGATTATTAGGCAAGACCATCAACACAGGCCCAGAGGTGGAGTCACCATTATAATTAAAGATGCCATCAGTGGCACCACCTATACAGACACCACCACCAGCTATATGGAACATCTCACATTGAAGATACACATCACTACCAACTTCTACCTGGGTGGAATCATCCTATACAGACCTCCAGGACCTCACACCAATTTCACCAGTGACTTTACAGAATTTGTTGTTCCCCTCATTATCGATGCCGGTACCTTTATCATTCTCACAGACTTTAACTTTCATCCTGAACACTGCACTCAAACTCTTCAGCCCTTCTAGAAAACCTTGGAAACCTTGGCCTCGCCCAGCACATTACTGTACCCACCCACACCTCTGGACACCTATTGGGCCCAATGTTCTCCACAATCATAAACATCACAGTCAATAAGCCAGCAACTATGACCTGGACAGACTATGCCCTTATCAGTGTTTGCATATTCCTCCCTTACTATCGTAGACCTACCACCTCTGGAACTACCATTCGCAGCTGGAAAAGCATCTGAAAAGAGGAGTGGACTTCCGTCTCCACAAACCAGAAACTACGACCTGGAATGACAATGCTCTAATCAGTTTCTGCATCTTCATCTCACACTATCACAGACCTACCACCACTAGAATGGCCCCCACTCATCCGGAAAAGCATCTCAAAAGAGAAGTGGACGTACGCTCTTTATGGGTATGCCAGCGACTTGCTGAAATCCACCGGAAATATCAACAGTTGAATCATTGCATGCGCTGACACTTTGGCTCCCCTCAAGTGCAACCGAACAGCAGAAGCCCCACCACAGGCCAGATGGTGCACAGAGCAACTCGGGGTGATGAAATGCTGCTGAAAGCAACTGTAGCTCAAATGGAGAACAACTTGACACATCGCGTGCGCCCCCCAATCCTGCACCATGCTCTGGACTCGGAAACTTCATCCCCTTGGTCTGAGTTTGTGATGGTGCCCTGAGGACTCAAGAATGGCGGCTTAATAAGTTTGTAGCTGCCAGGATGCCTGTAGTAATGTCCGATGGTGAGTTTGGGATTAGCCATGATTTCGTGAGAAAGAGCAGGTCCAGAGCATAGTCGTGCAGTAGGTCCCATATCTCTATGGTGTGTTTTGTGAGAGAATGGAAGTTGAGGAGCATGCATGCGAGTGTGGAGTGGTGTTTGGGTGGTGTTTGGTCTGTGTGAGCATGAGTGGGTTGCTTGTTTGTGTGAGTGAGTGAGGTGCTGGGTACTCTTGCTGTGGGAGTGGTGGGTGTAGGGTGTTGAGAGTGCATGAGAAGTTTCAGGAGCGCATGTGAATGTTCCTTCTGTATTGTGTGGTGTGTATGTGACAGCAAGTGGCAAGCGTCAGCCAGGATTAAGATCATGGAGGAGCACAGCAGCATATTGGTGGGTGGGATCAGAACCTGGGGTACTCCTGCTGGGCCCAGACCGGGCTTGTCTTTAGCGTGTCTTTGGTGTGCCTGTGCTATAACTCGCACCATATAGATCTTGGAAGAGAGCAGGGTACTGTGGGTGGGAAACTATTGAAGTCACTTTCTGTGCAGATGGATGATGTTAAATCCAGTGATGTCACTTCCTGTGTAGATGGATGTTAGGAAATCCAGTGATGTCCGATCCTGTGCAGATGGTCAATGATAAATAAAGTCCTCTTCCTTGGCTTCCTCTTTTAATGATGGTTTGGCAAGAAACCAGTGAAGTCACTTCCTGTCCAGAGGGATGATGGAAAATATAGTGATGTCACTTCCTGTGAGGATGGATGATATGATATTCAGTTATATCACGTACTGTGCAGATGGTCAATGGGGAAAGTAGTCTTCTTGTTTGGCTTCTTCTTTTGAAGGCAGTTTTGGTGGGATAAGTGGCATCACTTGCCCCAATCCCAAACCCTAAAATTACCCTTATCTCTGTTTATACGCACCTTTGCCCCTTTTTAAAATGCATATCAGAATTTATTTATGTTTAAATACTTACCTACATGGTAAAGGTCCTCCATGGTAAATGTTCGGTGTTGTAAAGTCTGCATGATAATGGTCCTGCGAGGTATAAACAGTGCGTAAAGGCTGTTTCCCATCAGAAAGTAGATCTGCATTTGACTTTCTCCGATTCTAGTTCATAGGGCGGGGGTTGTTTTCGGATTTTGTTAAAATGCATCTGTGAGCCATTTTTACAAACCTCTATCACTAAAAGAGCTTTCACAATCTCCTGTGTCCATTTTGTAAAAGGACAATTATGAAATTGGCCCATCTAATGACCTCATTATATGTATCACTCAATCATGCACATATACTATTCAATAAGTGTCCTAGTGCTTTTAGGTAGCTCAGCCTTGAAGGTCCAGGAATGAAAGCTCCTCGTAAATCAGGCAGCTCTCTTTGTCAAAATGACTGACATCTTCAAGTGGGACAGCAGAAAGATGGCAGGAGTTAATGGACTGTACTTATAATTGTGCTCACGTGTCCCTCAGTAAGCCCTGAAACAAGAGAGCGGCTCAGAGGTGCCCTGCTTTACAGCAGGATACAGTAATCGTGATGGAAGAATATGTATCACCTTCATTACATATGGGAATGGAGTGATGGCAGGCAGAGGAAATGCCAAATGAATGGATGGCCCCGAATTGCACAGCACTACATGAACTTTTACAGGAATTTTGGAAAGTCGATCTGAAAGATGACCTACATGAAACATATAGCAAAGCAGTGTTTGGATTTGTTTTCAAAGCAGAATTCGATATTTTAAGGTTAAGTGTCATGAGTCCATTTTTATTTGTACAGTTTTCATTTGCAGGAATTCATGTTTTCACTACTTAACCATATGCACACTGCTGTACGCCCTCACCTGCAAGGCTATCACAAGGATGGCTTTCAGTTATAAAACAGCACTAACCGTCCGCCTACTAGTAGATTCACTCTTCCTTTGGAAAGATGGCCGTAAATGGTCCTGTTTGGTAAGCGTGATTGGCTCAAAAACAAGAACTGGTTATATTTTAAGAACAAAGAACTGGTCTAGTGTCCCACTATTTAAAACAAGTTGGATTACTCTTGCTAGTTTGGTATGAGCAGCAAAGCCTTCCTGAGAGGAAGGATGCATATAAACAGCAAGACCTTCACAGAATTCTAAAAATAAATTATTAGCATTTCCAAACCAATTTAGTTAATAGCAATAAATATAATAATTAAAATGACAAAAAACGGATAATTTAGGATGAAGGGGTCAAGAGTTATACAGATCTTTAGAAAACAATACAACCCAGGATCCAATGTGATCCAATGAGTATTTTGACTGGGTCTTGGATATCCTGGTGATGAAGAGTGGTTGGACAACAGTTAGCAGTTTATTCCTGTCAAGAGTTTTAATTTCTGATTTAAGGAGTTTATTTAGTGTTCGCAGATTCGGGACCTCCACCCGACTCTAAATCACCCCATTGGACTTTTTTCTGGAAGATAATGGGCCATATTATTAAGAAAGGGCGATACATTATCGCCGTTTTTATTGGCAGGAAACTGCCGATAAAGCGGCAAGAATGGGCTTGATAATATGCCCTTGTGAATTCCCATTGAAGCCCAGGTTAACACCAGAACCAGGGCTTCTATGGGATTTCACAAGGACATATTATCAAACCCATTATCGCCGCTTTATCGGCAGTTTCCTGCCGATAAAAGCAGCGATAATGTATCGCCCTTTCTTGATAATATGGCCCAAAATCCTTCAGCATGACAGGGCAAGGCAAAGCACTAAAGGGCATATTTATCAAAAACTCCTGCAGCAAGTCACCTTGCTGCGCGGTGGGATAGGGAACGGGCAGGAATGCGCCATGCTTAACATGATACAGAACATTCCCGTCTTTTCCCTGCACTGGGGCCCAATGTGCTGCCTAGGGCCAACGCAGGCCCCCTGGAACCATGGTGCAAAGGTGCTTGCATTGGAAGCAAGATTGTTTTTGTACAGGAAGGGATTCCTTCCTCCACAAAAAACAATCCTCTGCAGCATTTGCATGGAAAGAGGAAGTAACAAGGAGATATAAAGACATTTCTCCTCGTTACGCCTCACCTGGAGAGGCGTATTTTTTCGACTCAATCCCAGGTCTAACAGTAATGGTAAATCAGTGAATGCCTCAAAATCCATGGGTGAATGCATGGGAACACACATGCTCCACCCATGGAACGCCTCCCTGGAGTAACACAAGGCAGCGATTTGCACTGCATTGAAATACTCCAGATGTATCAAGCCATGCGAGGTGGCCTTGAGTGGCTTGATGAATCTAACTTAGTAGTTGCGTCACCCGTGCTCCCCTTTGCAGGGTGCAAGGGCCATGCAACTGCGTAATAAATATGCCCCTAAGTATTTGCAGAGGTCCAAATGGCTACATACGTTGAATTCAAGGTCTTTCTGGGGCTTTTGGCATCACTGCATAAGCTCCATGCAAGAGGCACCTATAGCTTAAGGTTGAGGCTTCTTGGGGCACACCTTTGGCATTTTCAGGCATGGTTCTGTTGCGGGATAAATGTAATTTGTATGCACTTGATGTTATTTTACTCTAAATAACCTAGCACAAAATACATATTTAAGATGTATATATTAGTGTGCTGCAGATAATGCACAAGGGTTCACAGGAAGGACATTTGAGTAGTTTTGGATTAATAACTACAGTGGAGATCTGAGGAAGTGTCACTGGGATGAATGACAATGGCGAATGAAACAGTGGTCAAAGATGTACAGCACACACCCATTGACAGACTGAAATGCAAAGGGCGGGATTCACACTAAATAACATAGACTGTGCTCTAGGTCACAAGACTCAAAATTAGAGAGTGACATTATGCACCAAGAAGTAAAACTAAGGCAACAAATATATAACGATGCTTCAAGTTATGAAAATTATAACCAATAAAAGAAACTGGGCAGCCATGTGCGACCGTCACACCAAATGAGTGATGTTGTATTCCAAGAAGGGAGAACTGAAAATAATAAGTGAAGTTATTTTCCTAGATTATGAAACATACCCAGTGAGTTAAGAGAGTGCTTGAGAAGATTTACACCACTTTTGTGAGGCTATAATTATGTTTTTGCTGGTGTTTCTCTTTACTTTGTGCGTCCACTCCTATGTGTTGCCTTCTGTTCCATGCTGTGTAGCTCAGTACTCCCTTGCCATCTGGCTGTGCTGTCACCTTCCACAGAGACATCTTAAAGATTTTGGGGGCTCTGGGCCAAAAGTATTTTGGGGGCCCTGTTTGGAACAGCTTTTAATGTATGATCTAATTTCAGTTCATTTATTCCCTCTTTGGCAAGGTCACTGGCAGTGCTCAGGCACACTCTTCTACATTTTTTATGTGTTGACATCTAATATTCAGGGATAGTGAGGTGCGTTTCCAATATTGTAACACAGCAGCAGTAATATTACTGCAAATGATCACTGTGATACCGTCGCATATCTCATGTGTGAGGTCCAGTTTTGATCTAAAAGTAACATAATTCTTTTTTAGAGTTCTCAGTGCTCAAGAGCATCCTGAATTGAACCACCTTGGGGGCACATTGTGTTGCCACAGTACTGGTGCCTTCAATATTGTGAGATGGTGTTAACAATGACAGAGAAAGCCTCTAAAATGATAAATGAATCGGTCTGTTGGGCTGAGCAGATATCAAACTCCTTCTGACATTGAGAGAACAAAGAGTTATAAAAGAAGTTTGGGACGGGTGCTTGCCTTGAGTTATCCTCTTCAGGATTGCTCGTTAATTGTGGTTTCACAGGTCAAGTTATCTCTACCCAGCAAAGCATAAGTTCCTTTGATAAACTTAGTTAGTTCTCACTCCTGTTGTGCAGGAGTGACTTCCCTCAGGCGTTGGCATATAGCCACCGCTGCTGCCTCCCCTTTTATGTTTCCTAACATAATTGTTGATACCTGGGCTAAATTGCCTATCAATTTCATGCCAAGGCATGTTCTGCCCTATACTCATTCTGTATTTGTTTCAATACTTCTCGTATGACTGCTTTTAAAGGGGTACCATGAGTTCTGGTGTAAACAGCAGTGAAAACTGTACGCCATGTGGTACAGTCCTCTATCGGGGAAGTTATTCACATTGGCAACCAAATTGTTAGTATTCTGTGTGTTTCCTGCTGGCCTGTGGGAGGAAACACTGCCTCAAGCTGTGCTATTTTCTGTGCTATCCAGAAACGCATCTGTACATGACTAGTGGGCATTCGTCCCATAACCGCATTCAGCGTTTGTGGGCTTATTTGTGTCGAAGTCCCTTGCAGTTGACCAGCTTGAGTGACCCTTGTAGGTTGAATTGTAAGTGTTGGCATTATGAACGTAAGGTTTCTGTATAGTTTTACTATTTATTTGTAAAGTGTACATAAGTCTGCTGCCAACAATGTATCAACCTCTGGATAGGGTGCATAAGCAGCTAGGACCAACAAGGTTGCTCCTTCTCTGCTGAGCGTACCGAGTCTCACATTTCCTGTGGTGTGGGGAAGGCGGCCTTTAAACCAAATAAAATGTTCTTAGTAAGTTAATCAGACTTCTATGCCCTCATATGGAGAGTATTCTTCAGGAGTCTCATCTTCAATGTAAGCGTGAAACAATTTTGTGCTTTCATCTGCAGGTAGAAATTTGATCCTAGAATGAATACCCCTGTCCTGAATGCCTTGTGTGCCTCAATCACGAAGGTAACATGCCCACCCATTGCTGGGAGGCCCTACTCTAATAATTTCATTGTAATTGCATGTCTGCAATTTTCTGAAATGTTACGAGCACCTTCCTGTTCAACTTCCTCTGCACTAGCACCACTCGTACCAGCGTCCCCATTGTTAGACATTATGGAAGGAAGTATTAAGAAAAAGAGATAAGGTTTTGCAGAATGTGGGGAGCTATAATCCTTGAAGCCAGGACAAACCTACAGCCAATACATAGGAAATACCTACTCAGCTGCAGCGGATTTTCCCTTTCCACTCCAGATGTCTCTTGTTAGATATGAGTGGGGGTCTTCTGAGGAAGCATGACTGAAAAAATTAGATTTGACAATTATACTAAGAACCAAAGCAACGTTGGCGGCGCCATGTTGTGTAGTTCCTAAAATACATAGGATCTGCATGATTAGACAACATAAACTAAGGGATTGGTGTCCAAACTGATTCCATACACCCCCAAAGGATATGCTAGCCTTTAGATCAGCAAGCTCACAGTGCCCCCTTAAGACCCCTAACCTTACCAAGGAGCGAATCGTTTATGGCAACTATCGAACTTGACAACCCTTGATCCTTCAGGTATCGTGGAAACAGTAAAGTACTTTTCACTCACTCAATCGTACTCACTTAGTCTCAGAGAGAAACGCAGAATAAACGATGGGGACATTTTCAATAAGCATTTATTGAACGAGCATCATTCTATTCCAAAACATATGTGCTGTGGCAATCATTAGACAGAAGCAAATGTATAGTGTGACATGCACCAACAGAGTAAATAAAAGGAAAAATTCGACCATGGTTCTATAAAAGTAAATATATGCTGGTATATAGATAAATGACAGTAATTAAGCATATTACTACGATGCAAACCCTACCTAAGTCTACCTTAGTGTACCTAGCATGTTTGTGGGTGTAAAGCCAAGAGTCCCCTAGGAAAGAGCCAACCCCATTAACTGATGTCAGAGAATGAAAGACCCCGTCTTGGTCTCGAGTTGGACACCCTGCAAAGGATGTCAGACCGCTGTGTGTTGTAGCTTCTGCAGGCCGATACCTCAGCGTCTATTATCAGAATGGAAGCTTCTCCTCTGTCTATAAAGTGTTGGTATGGTTCTTTTATACCATAAAGATAGGCTTGGGGTTCTTTACACAATCGATATGTTGTGAGTACCATTATGTAAATGAGCCAAAATCAATACCTGCAATGATGCAAAGTAGTTCTTTTGCCCTAGGATGAAGATGACCATGACTTTTATACAGAGTATGTTAATCCTGTTATGTTATGGTATGTTATGTTATCATGAGCTTGTAGAGCGCGATATCACCCGGGGGTATCTAAGCGCGTTATGTGCGTCATGTGCAGGGACTTTTCTAAGAATCCTCATGCATAATAATTGAGGCTAGTTTCAAGGAAACTGATTGACATTTATTCAGCACATAACTACGTAAAAGGACAGTGTTAGAACCATTATGCAGAGCAAGGTAGGACAAATGTATGTAAAAGGTCGCGTAGCTGCTTAGGCTTAGATTGGGATACATTGGGGTACATAAAAGTTCAGGTGGGTTCCACATATACAGGTCCCCTCACAGACCAGAGCCCCTTCTCGCCTCATGCTGCAGTTACTGGACACACCTAAGTGTCACCCTTTTATTTAGTGGCAAGTAGGCTTGTGACCATACCTATCCTTAAACGTGCTGCCTCTTAAACAGTGAGTCAGATATTTATGATAACCTTTGATATGCAGGTGTCATACATGATTAGAATGTCTACTGGGTTCTTTTCAGAAAACTCCATGAAAGAAAGTATGTGATTATCTTTTCTTTTTTCCAGATGTACTCACACTTATCTCAGTCCCACACCCCTCCTCCGTAGTGCATGAACTCACGGTGATTCATGTACAGCAGTGAGCTGGATGACTGGCCGATAGACTGCATCAGCAATGCAGTAAGATTTGTGTCCTAATTGCTTTTAATTGTGTCTGACCTAAGTCCCCATCTAAAAACTCTGTTGCTGCTCTAAGCAAGTTTTAGGGCGGTGTTCTTTTTGGAGTAATAGAATAAACAACAGTGCTTGTCGCACTGACCTTTCACACTGGAAAAAAAGAAATAGCTTTGGGGTAACAAACATGTATGTGCACACCTCTTATATCTTAAGACTGCAAGTGAGGGGCTGATTAGGATAGCGGGCGGACTTTAGTCTGCCCGTCATCCTCGCGGTGGTGGGACATGCCCCCATACGTGTGGCGGTCCCGTACCTTTAATTAGGATGCAACCGCCACCCTTGCCGTCGCATTCCGCACATTTGACATTGTGGTGGGTATTGCTGTAAGCAGCACCTGCCACAATGCCAAAGTGCCTTGTTGTGCATTGCCATGCACAACGTGGCAGGCACTGCGCAGTGCCTGCCAACTTGTGCATGGCAATGTACGGGGTACCATAGGTACCCACCAAGGGCAGCCCCCACCCCCCAGGGGGACTGCAACGGGCCTCCAAAGCAATTCCCCGCGAGCCTATCCATAGCGGCAAAGCAGCCATGGAAATGCCTGTGACACCCTGCAACCTAATATGGATGGCGGTGACTGCTAGGCACCACCAGCATATTGAGGCCCAAATCCACCCGGACCGGCAGAAAAGCAGTGGATGTACTTTGCATCGGCCGCGTTACCCCCACCATCATAATATGGCGGGAGGATATCGGGTTGGGATGGCGGGTGGATCGCCACTGCCGGGCCAGCTGTGGCGATCCGCCCGCCATCCTAATGACCTCCTAAGTGTTTTATAACAAGGATAATAAATAGACAAACTGCTGGGATTTTATATATGCGCTAAGGAGAATCTGTTGTGAAGTAATCTTAGTTCTTTGTGACTCTATGTTGAGTGATTAGAGCACTGCTTTAGCCTGTATATCATAGGTACATGAAAATGTCATGATTTTGTCACACTGATGTGCATAAGACTGGGACAGGGTATGTATAAAGGCATGAAACCCTGACCCATGGCATTAGGAAATATTACTTTAACATGAAATACAATTTGATTGCTAAAAAAAATAATAAAATCCCTCTATGGTGAGTGATTAGAGCACTGCTTTAGCCTGTATATCATAGTGATTTAGGTACATGAAAATGTCATGATTTTGTCACACTGATGTGAATGAGATTGGGACAGGGTATGTATAAAGGCTTGAAACCCTGACCCATGGCATTAAAAAATATTACTTTAACATGAAATGCAATTTGATTTCTTGAATAAAATGTATCAAACAGGTGCTGAAGTAGTTCAGCAACTCCAGGTAAACACTCATAGCTAGAGATTGAAGTGCAGTATAATAGAGTCCTCTGGTCAGGCAGTGAGGAGGATTGCATCATGAGCGAGCACACGCAATGTTCATGGTTTGTATTCTCCATTCACTCAGATGCCCCTTTGCCATTATCCACCACGGTCGTGAGTGTGAGGGTTTCTGGACTGCACTTCTTCAAAGCTCTTTTTTCTTGATTTCGTAGAAGGAGGAAGACTATGAAGAAACAAATGAACGATGCCACCTCAAAGACTAACTGAAGGCCCAGATACCTGTGAGGATAAAAAGATTTAAAAAGTGGTTAAAAGTTGTTATGGTGAGAAAAATAAGTAAGCAAGATTTTGAAAATCCAGGAGGTCTAGTAGTTTATAATTAAAGTGCCTCTCCAGTGTTTGCCAAGTTTTCACGCATAATTATGGAAATGTGACTTAGAATGAGTCAAGCATTGGATGAGCGACTATATGGATGAATGAAGAGTGACAGAGCATGGATTGAAGGATACATCCATGGGTGAATGGATGAGCAGGTGAATGCATGTATGAATAGATGAATGCATGATTTTTTAGGTGATTGTGTGAGTAAGTTCATGGTTGGGTGCAGACATGTTCTAGCCTCCTTGAAGGCTGAGGCCTTGGACAGCAGTAGTGCTAGTGTTAGTGTTATTAGAAGCAGTGACAGATTGGGGCTGGCCCATTGCCTCTTGACATAAAGAAGGTGGGGTGGGGGTTCAGGCTCTTTTCAGGAACACTGATTACTTTTCTGATATGTGTATATTTCTATAGTCCTCATTGCAAAATAAAGTTTAATGAAGAGCAAATGTGTTCTCAAGCCATAGGGAAGGAAAGCCCCACACATAGTCAACCGCTGTCAGCCCTGTGATGAGAAAGGCAGCCAATGCGGTCATGAGCAGTCATGGGGTTAGGTAATTCATTCAATTTTAATAAAAAGTTAGAGTAAAAGGTGTAACACTGTGAGGCATGCTGTAATTATACGCTGTAATACTATACACAAAGTAGTATGCTATGCCCAAATAAACATGACTTCATGTCAAAATGTTTTACTAATTACATACAGTATTTTTACAATAATGTAAGGAACAAAATGTTATCTGACAATTATCACCCATCTAGCACAAGGCATCCAGTGAATGGGACTGGATAATAAAGACTGGGATTCCCCTATACGAATACTTCAATGCAGTTACAGCAAACATTGGCAAAGCCAATATGTCTAACTTTAATACTTTGCCAGTACTTTTGATTTTACTGTAAGAGTTGCAGTTGACAGCAGCCAATATATTGGATTACACTGCAGCATGTGAACTGAACACATGTCCATCTCTGTGACTGTCATAGAATTCGGAAAAATAGGTGATCTGAGACGAAATAAGCTTTCTCTTCCAAAACCATTTTTGTTAGAAATCACCCCAATAGTCTGTCTTTCATTAGATAGGTCTGCCCCAGAACTGTCTTGGCAACTGGATTTTGAAAATGTTTATTTCTGAAACACTGTCTTGTTAGAACAGATATAGACCTGTTTATTTCACTATCACATCTACACATACAAAATCCATTGTTCAAACCCAACAGTAAAATGGAAAATAAACATTTTAAAGAAATTATGATTTTGTTCCATTGATATCTCTCTTTTTATACATCACTGGAGTGCTGTGGTAGATGTCGTCTCTTTCTGTTTGCCTGGGTTTATCAGCTTGTAGTTGTGTGCTGGTTAGTTTACAAAGAGCTTTTACTGTAAATTTTAATCTCTGCATGAGCAAAAGGTATGGGGCTCATGTCCCCACTGTTCTAGCTCTGCCCAGCCATCCCTTGCTCCCTTGTTTCCGACTCACCCTAATTTTTTTTAACGTTCTACTTCCAATCAGGAAAGGTGAAGAGGTGGGTGTGTGTGCACATCTGTGGTCCCCGTTTCACCAAAGGATGGGGAGGGCCACATACTGGGAAGGGAGCAGGTATTTAAGCTGTAGCTACTCATCAGCCTGCACGGTACTCATCTGGATGCCTGCCTTTTACAAATGGTACTGAGGGCCAGATACCTGGTGGACAATTACAGCTAGTAAAGATTTCTAAGAACTCCCCTATATATCAATAGGTTGAATCTTAAAACTCCAAATCCTGGTGGGTCCCAATCCAACCTAATTTATGATTATGAATGAGGTAGGTCGAAAATTGTGACTTATTACAATTAGACTCCACCACGGGGATGGTGGCTTGCTGGGGCAGCAGACCGACAAACTTGCGAATGCTTTAAAAAAAATAATAATAATTTTTAAATGCAGACCGATTTAGTTTCTAGTGCACCACTGCTTACTCTTTTTTAACATTTATTTAGGGATTGGGTCGCAAGACAACTTTTTCACTTTTGCAAATGCATTACCAGCTCCTTTGAGGTGTCGGTAAAATATCAAAGCTTTGTGACTGGATTTCTATCATAAAACATTGATACCTTAGATATAAATTCAGTTTTTGGAAGAGTTGCCTACATTACACCCCTTCCAGATACCGAAACAGTATCCATTCCCAATCCCATTGCAGGAGTCAGAAAAACTTTTCGGGCTCCTAAAAGAGAATTAGAACACAAGAAAACACATTTTGATGCTAAATTGGAGTGTTTGCAACTGAGACAATATTTAGTACATCTGACCCTTACATTGACGATATTGAAGCAGCTTCTCTTTGGTTCAATAATTAACATTGATCATTGCTTTTGCCTGAAGTTGTGCATCTTCTTTGATTTTACCATGTTATTGCAGTTACATCAGTTGTTTTAAGATTGCCTTTAATAATAATGAAGTATAAGATGTCGCAGGAGGCTAGGGACACACAGGTTTGAACAGAGGTGACTGGATGAGTCAAAGGAGCCAGAAGTGCATCCACCCTGATGAAGGGAAACTCCAAGGGCTCAGCACTAAGGGGCCTCTCATCATGGCAAAACTACAGTGGTTCCGTTGGGTGCGAAGATGATTTCTTCACATAAGCATAGGCAGTTTAGATAGTATCATTCAATTTGGATACCAAAGGAACACAAACCAAACCAAGAATACAAACGAAAATTACTTCGTAAATGTCAGTTACTCTTTTTACTGAAGATACTATCAGAAAGCTTATTTTAGTTTCTAAGGCTGTCAAGACAAACACTGACATATAGTACAGTGAAGTAAGTGCTCAGTGACTGTGGTGATGTGAACGCATTATATACAGGTGAGGGTAAATATTTACAAACAATCAGACTAGATTTACAATTGAAGGAAAAAAAGGTCAGAACAAATTAAATTAATGTCTCCGGTAGAAGGCAAAAGTGCTCATTATTCTAAACCATGAGACTTGGTTTAGTTGAGCCAACTTGTAACGCCGACGTTTCGTTTCGACTCTGACAACAGCCTGATTCATTGATGTCATGGCGGGTCTTCTTCAAAACTAGGGGGTAGTAGACAGCCCAAATTGATTTCTGAATTCCCTCAGGGTAACCTCTTACAATCGAGGCTAGCGGGTGCCTGATGAGAATCAGGGACGAACGTTGTCCTGCCAGTCGTGGTTATGGCAATGTAACTAAAGTCTTGTGTAACAGTCTCGGACAATCTCTTCCAATCAAGGCTAATGATTGCCTGATGAAAATCAGGGACCGACGTTGTCCTGAAAGCCGTGATTTTAAAGTTATAGCTGAATTCTTTGTTTTCAGCCACGGGAACAAAGTAATTTGTCCTCCCTGGAAGGCGTTCAATTTCTAATGGTACGTCTTCCGGCAACAGTAGTCTTGGTGGGCCGATCGCCACTGCCCGACCAGCGGTGGAAATCCGCCCGCCAAAACTCACCTCCCGACTGCCATTTACCCCCGCCACATTAGCATGGCGGGGGTAGTGTGGCAGATGGAAAGTCCGCCTACCGCTTTTCGACCCGTAGGCAATCATCACGATTGCCTGCGGGGCGGAAAAGGCCCATAATATGCTGGCAGTGCCTTGCAGGCACTGCCAGTCATATTATGATGGGTGCGGTAAAATACCTTTCCATGGCGGAGAATTTGGCTTGGGTTGCCCATTGCGGGCCCCTGGGTGTTTGGGGGTGGGGGGTGCACATGGGGGGATACCCATGGTACCCCCCCCCCCTTCATTGGCATGTACAAGGTGGCAGGCACCGTGAGAGGCCAATGCACAACATACCTTTTTAACATTGTGACGTATGCTGCTTACACGATGTTAAATATGCACCTCTGGCGGTCCGTCCCGTTTACCGTTACGGTGCCGCCATCGTAGTATGGGCTTGCAGACATGCCCACAAAAACCAGTGGCCCTTGCATGCGGGGATGGTAAGCCCCAGCAGCTGTGTTAAGGTCAGCCTCGGTCACTTCTCCCACTCCAAGATTGCCAGGCCTCGAAGGAATGTCTGAACGACGGGGAAGTGTGTGGGAACACTGAGCAGGGAGCAGCTGCAGGAATTATTAAATGGAATAATCTGTGTGGAGCGAGAGTCAGCATCGCACAGCACTAGACATTCAGCTGCATTTAAGATGAATTAGCAGGCTAACACAAGGTATATTCAGATAGCACACTTGTTGGGGTAAAATGTCGGTGCTTCATATAATGGTCACAAATGCTGATGAACCTGTCGAGTGGGCAGCAAGTTATTAGTGGCACAACAGATTGGTGTCGGAGGCACTTAATTGCGTGTCGAGCTCAAGCTCGTGGACTCGCCCACCATCCCAGGTTGGGCCTTCAGCACTTATTTAACGTGGGCGGGCAAGAACAACACTCTCAAGTTCCGTCTCCTTGCCTATGGGTCGAGCACATCACTTGGTGCCATAGGCTATGTAGGCCACCGGATGGCAGTGCTGCACGGTTTTACTGTTCTATAAATGAAGGAGGTGGAGCATTGTGGGCATATTATCTACGAATGCCTTCACAAGTGCTTCACTGGGTATTTCTAATATTATGCCAGTCAAGAACTGAAAAGAACTATGCCGTCCACTGGCTCTGCTGTACAGTCACTTACTAATTATAAACACCAAAGGGCAGGCATGCTCACTCCTTTGGAGGCAGTACCAAAGAAGCCCGGCTTTACCCGGGTCGGAAACATGGTCATTTACTATTGCTTTCTACAAATTAAGCATTTGTGTGTAATTTGCACGGTCCTTGGGTACAGCTGGGTCTCCATCACATCAGGATATCAGGGTGTGTTGTGTGTCTTTTCCTGCTTGGGCATCCATTTACGTGGACAGACCTGGCCAGTGCACCATGTTGCATTCTGAACGGGTGTCTAGAGTGGGTTGTGTTAATTACTGTTTGCCTCAAATGCAAGTTTAATGTGTGCAGTGTGTGAGAAGACAACAGATATCTTGCAGAGAAATATGATGTTGGTTTCATGCAACATCCATGAATAGTGTAGTTTGGATCAAAACAGAACATCCAAATGAGTGTGAGTGGGGGTGTCACAGATATGTACAGGAATATCAGTGAGCTGCTGCTGTTTTTCATAGGTTGAAAACACAAGTCACTACTGAATATTGAGGCAAACACAATTTGAACTTGGCCAGAGTGCTCGTGCAGTACCAGCAACCTGGCAATAGAGGGCAATTGGATAGCAGCGCAAGATAATGACTCCTGAAGGTACACATAGGCCAGTATTCGCTTGCAGGGAGAAACGCCTTTCTTGCCCGCGTGTCCTAGGCTCCAAGCAGTGGCAGATTAGGCGCCTACCAAGTTCCGATTGGAAATACCGGTACACTGCAGTTGGCACTAATGGTTTAATAGTACGCATAGTGGACGGAGCACTCAGTGCATTGTGATGTGGGCAATTCTATACAGCCCAACGTACCATAGAGTGGGGCCCCCCTGCAGTGTGGGAAGCGCCAGGATGCCCGCAGGGTTGCAGCGCGCTATACAAATGGTATAAATAAATAAATAAAGAGTAAGCACGATTTTCCTGGGCCTGATAGGTGGCGCAGCCAAAACAAGTTTTCATTAGCGCTGCAAGCACAGTGGCATTGGGGCCTCAGGAGAGCAACTAGCCCCCTGCACCCCAAGTAGGTACAGGGCGATCCACCTTGATGGGAAGCGGATTTCACTTGTGCATTAGCGGCCATGTAGACAAGTATACATCCGGGCTCTGCCCACACTAAAGTGATGGTAAAATAATTTTTCACTTCAGGCAGGAAAGGTTAACACCCATACTCACCAAGCGATTGAAAGGTCATCCTGGGCCGCAGATGCCCAGCCCAGTATCCGGCCCCTGTTGTGGTCAGTTTCTCCCTCGTTGGAGTGAGAGTAAGGGGTGACTAGCCAGCGTTTCGGGGTGTGATCTCGGGCCACCCTCATTTGTGTTGTCATGGCCGTGGAATGCAGTTTTGTGCGGTTGTGGGGGGCGAGGCAGCCTGAGGGGGTAGAAGCTGCACCCTAGTCCCGGCGTGAAGCCAATTGTGCACAGCACTATGGGATATGTGATGCCTCAATTGGGCATGAGGTACTTAGGATATGCACCCTGCTGCAAGTGTTAGTAGGGTACACTGCTGATTGGGTGGATGCATAAGGTGTTATGCTAAGTACAGTTCCTACCAGAAGCTACGGGGTTGTGCTAACTGGAGCTGTAGGACTGTGGCCCGATTGACCTAGTGAGTTATGTAATCCAGGGTAATTAAAATAACCTAGTATGGAGTCTCTCTAGTGTACCTAGTGTGCCACTGTGAGAATGCGGTTGGCACTTTACAGTTACACTGCCTCTGGGCTAAGCCAAAATCTCTGCCTAGCCACCTAGGGGGTGGGCTGGTGTCAGCTTAAGTGTGTACTCCCTTCTCCTGACTAGACAGGGCGAATGTTTTAGGCCACAAAGTTTGTGGAGGGCTCTTGTGTGGGAGTATGTTGAAGAGCTAAGGTCAGGCTAGGATGTTTCGCACTTTCGCCGCACGGTTGAGTCCCAGCCACGAGCGGATTGTATTGAGCTGGCTGTGGGTGAGGAAGTGCAGAGGCATCAGTAGCACTGAGTGGCTTTCATCCAGATGCATTATCCGATGCAAGTGCCATCTGTTAGAATAGAGCCCTACTCTGAGGTACCACCTTAAGTGCTTAGTGGTCTGTGGGCACCGTCTTTCAATGGAAGCCATTGTCTAGCGGGCTACTCTGAGCAGAGCGTTTGCAGGCATCTTTCAATAATTTACTCAGATAAATGGGACAGGAATGAAAGGTGGGCTAGATAACTTTCTTCTACCGGCATTGGCACATCTGGTCAGGAGTGATTGTCAAAAGGGATTGCACTTCAGCCAGGTAATGTAAGCATCCATCCACACAAAGCCAATTGTTTAAGGTCACCCTGGGCCGCATTTACACAACCCAGTATTAGGCCTTTGTGGTTGTCAGTGCCATGAATTACTAAATTGAACTGAATAGAAGGCGTGACCGTGGGTTACAACAGCAGAAGTTTGGGGAGAGCTAGTCTCCACACATGGTGAAGGTGTAGGTTTAATTAGTTGGAGTTGACACTCTTATTTGACCAGAGATTCGATGCTACATGAGGGCATCACCGAGCTTCGACAAGAGCACAGGCATTGTGTTTCCCAGGGGGTAAGCAAGTGAAGGCAAGGCTCTTTATAAATCTGGCACCAGAACACAAGGTAGTCAGGGCCAACTTGTCTGTTGGGTGACCTGTGTAGGCACCTGGGTAGCTGTTGCTCCACGATGGGGTGAGTTGTCTCCATTAGAGGGCACAATGCATGTATTTTTCAAACCAGATTCAACACCAATTAATGTGTTCACCAGGGTCTAGCTATCAAAGAGGTCTGTGAAATTGTCAGGTCAACGGCGCAGATTAAGTGCACTCTAGAACCAAGGTTAGGTGACACAGGAGGGTGATTCAAGATACACAGGTGGTGTAACGTCAACACGAGACTGTCAGCTTATGCTTGGTAAGAGGTTCCGTATCACCAACCAGAAGGGTGCCACGTGGCAAAACCAGTAAATGTGTTTAAGAATGACAGATACTAGTCAGGAGAGGTTTGTCAAAGGTATTACACTCATTGCCAGGCATTAACAACCCATCCACACCAAGCCTATTGCTTAGGTTCCTGGGCCGCATACACACATCCCTGTATTGGGCACCTGCGGTTGTCAGCACCATGAGTACTAAATTACAACTGTACAGTAGGTGCACTTGCTGGCCGGGCAGTACTGCTACGGCCTCCAAGGTACGATCAGTCAGACACCAATAGCAGTGAGTGTGGCTGGCCCTCTGTGCAGTTATTAGGGGAATTTTTAAATTCCATGTACTTGCTACTAACGGGTCTCATGTGTGAGCGGGTTAACTGCTTTAAAAAAGTAATAAAAAGGAGTATGGCATAACACATTGACTATTAGAAATGTAATCAGGGACCAGCTACCTTTACGCATGGATTTCGGTGGAGGGCATTTAAGTCCAAGTGTACCGGGTGTAGTGCATTGCATCTTGGATCAAAGCGGTTTGGCACACAGGGGGTGTCTAGGATCATCCAGGCACACTCTGCAGTGTAGAATGTAAAGAACTGAACGTTGCCACTATTTTGCCCCCCAAACCAAACCAAGGTTCTTATGGTCAGATGCACAACATACAACTGTTCATTCCAGCTTCACTGAAGATAGTCTGTTAGCAGAGGTATAGAATGGGACGTCCTGCGCCAAGGTGCGGTCATTGCACGGGCGACACAGCAGATAGTGTGCTGACAGACGAGGGTGCTTGCGGGCTAGGAGGTCATTCAAGATAGCAGAACCAATTCTAAGGACCTCTCTCCCCCTCCGGACTGCCTGAGAATGAGAGTGCAGTGGGTTTCGCAATGATACAGGTATTTGCCATCTATACAGGGGCAGAAGGTTACATTTCAGGTATCGGCATAAACAGAGTTGGGGAAAGACCTATAGACAATGTGCACCAGTAACCGCAGGAGGGTGGTGTTAAGATAAAAAATCTCACAGCGGCAAGTTAGCCATGTGGCATGCGTCAGTTGGTTAAGCCAGAATGTGTGCCATGACTCCAAGAGCGACTGGAAATGTGTTTGGAGCACCATCGCTAACAATTCTAGAGCACACACTGCACCTCGGCCCAGTAGTTAAGGCCATATGCTCACGTGCGGCTTATTTTGTGGGAGGCAATATTCCCTGGAATAACCAAGTACTAGGTCATTAGCTGGGTTGAGCATCAAGGGTCGCAGCTGGATAGCAGGTATGTGTGTATCTGTGAGCAAGCTCTAGTTAAGCAAGCCTGGTAGTTGGCGTAAGTTGTCACTACAATTGTTTGCTGTGACTGCAAAAGCGTGTGCTATGCGAATAGTCTTGTTCGCCAGGGTTTATTAATCGCAAAGAGCTGTGCACATTTCTGGTCAACTTCAACAAAAGTAGGTGCGCTCTGCTCCCAGGGCGGGTTACGGATCACTTCGGTGAGGCACAAAAGGCTCCGTCCGCATAGCCAAAGTATATAGGCTGGTTGTGGAAGCGGTCTTCTAAGCAAGTGTGCTGCTGTTCCATATATGGGAAAACAGGTGTTAGGAAGCACAAAATGCTCCAAGGACTGCAACTACAGATTGCAGGACGTGGGAGCCACATCAGCTTGAAAGAATATAGCGATGTTTAAGAGGAGAGCTCCCTCCTAGGATGCCATCACATTCCTTGCAGGTCATGCGAGGCACTGGTACATTCAGAGAAGGATAATCCGCTCCATGCGCAAGTTCGCAGAGCAAGGGGCTTTGGCTTCATCAGGCATGAGCTATGCCGGGCGAACACCAAATGTTATTTTGACAAAGTTGGGGTGTACTTGGCACAAGTAGGCTTGGATCTGTTCCTACTGGACAGGAAGGAGGCCTGGAAAATTGCAGGTTGCAGTGAGAAAGGAACTGTTTTGGTGGGGGGATCTTTAGGCAACGGTGGCCGCCTCTAGAGCTGTGGCGGAGTTACAGGGCGATCTGGAAGCATATGGGTACAGAGGGGTACCTCTGCAAGACCGCAATAGGGGTGAATACTCTGTTGTGGTGTGGGTGGGGTGTGGTGCCATAATGGGACTAAGATCTAGGAAACCAAGTTAACTCCTGAACTGCTGAGTTCATGTGTTTGTGTGTGTTTTTAAACATTTTTTTGCAAAATGTAGTACTCGGTCACCTTTGAATACAGTCAAGGCTAAGAATTCATAAAGGATAACTTTGACAGAGAATACAGAAGTAGCTCAGCTGCTATTAAACAAAGATGAAAGTTACTTTCAACACTTTAAAACAAAGGCATAAGAGAAGACCCAGCAGCCCCCGCACTGCATGTAGGCCCTAGACTTTACATTTCAGACGGGGGATTGTGGGGTCCTGTCTGACCTGCGATGAAATTAAATTAATAAAAACAATGGCTTAAGAGCTTAAGTTGCTGTTGCTTCACCATTTCTGCCACCAGACCAGATTCAGAAGGGACACTGTTGTGAATTGAAAGGAGGCTACTTGGCTCATGCTTCTAACTCTCCATGGAACTTTGCAATGTTGGTGAGGATTCCATGGAGAGTGAAAGGGAACGGGATGAGGGATGAAGATGCATAGCTGCCAAGGTTTCAGACTGCCTATGTGAGGCAATTTTATGATTTCAGTGTAATTATGAGTGACATTCAATGACTCAGGGACACTTTCTCGCATGCTAAACCAAGCAATGAAGAAAAGGAAAACCTATAAGTATCAGAAATTACGCCTATTTGAGCAACGGAGATCTTAAAACTGCTGCAAAGCACCGGAAATGGAAGGGCACTGTGGGACCCGACTGTACCAAACAGGATGTGAGAGGCCCCAGCACGAATGACACATAGCTGGCAATTTTTCAGCATGCGTATGAGTGACAGTTCTATTGTTTCTCTGTGCCTATCAGTGACAATTAGGTTTATCATATGTTAAACTTTGATTATAATTTTATCAAGAGCAGTTAGCAACAAAATGTGTATGAGACAACACAAAAAGTCTTGTGTGTATTGCAGTACTTAGAATAGATTACCAAATCATACTTCACATAGGACAGTTGTGAGTATGTGTGCTTATTTCAAATTGTGTAATTGTATTCCTTCAAAATGCAAACTCACTCACAATCACATAGACTTAAAACTTTGGGGCATAATAGCAAGGGCTTTAGCGGGACTTTTTCCCGCGAAAGCTGTGATATTTTGTTCGCCCTATTAACAAGCTGTCACTCACAGCAGTTAGCGACAGCATGTAGGCGATAGCTACAGATTTGGGGCCCGCTTTGCATGTCAGCGATATTTATCGCTAATGACATGCAAAGTGGGCGTACCCAAACTGTTAGCGACTGAAAGCAGTCGCTAACACAGCTATGCCTATTAGCAAGGCAGGCGAAGCGATAAAAAAACTCACGCTAAGCGTGATTATCGCCAAAACCTAACGCCTGCTCCGACCACTTCTTAACCTGTATATCCAATGGGACGTGGATATTGAGATTAAGTCCCCATAAGCGATAATGCCTGAATATCACTGGATTTCTAGCGATTTTCACGCATTGAGCCGCTATCGCCGGATATTTTATCGCTTTGGAGATAAACGTTGCTAATAGCACGCTATCTCTGCGATAATATCCGGCGATAGGTGGCGATAAAAAAAATGCGCTAAGCACATTTAGCTGTAATTATCACTGCTCCTTGCTAATATGCCCCTTTGTCTTTTAGAGTGCTTTCCTTGTTTTCAAGGAGGAAACAAGGAAGATCATCTACAATGTAAATTGCTTACATTTCCTACGAACCACAAAGTCCCTACGGCAAGAACCCTTATATAAACTTCTTTTAATAAGCATTTACATACATATTATACATGTACCAAGATGTAATTGGTTATGTCTTTAGGCCTCAATAATTCCAAAAATAAAAATGAATAAATGAATGAATGACTACGCACTTATATAGCGCATGGCTACCCGGAGGCATCTCAGCGCATAAGCTGACCCAGTCAATTCCCCAGAATTCAGGAAAACAAATAGGTCTTTAGCATCTTTCTGAACCTGAGATGGTTGACTTTGCAGCCTGGAGGGAAAAACGTCTGCCGCCCATGCGAGTTCTCTTGATCCTAGGGATTGTCAGTAGATTCTTACTGCTGGACCTTAAGGTCCGTGAGGTCTGGTACGGAAGGAACATGGGTTGAATTAAGGCAGGACCGCCCTGAACCATCGCTTTATGCACGATCGTCATGGCCTTGAACTGGATCCTCTGTTGAACTGGTAGCCAGTGTAGTTGGCGTACTGCTGATTTGGCTGAGCTCCGTTGGGGAATGTCCAGTAACAAGCGGGCCGCAAAATTTTGTACGGTCTGCAAGATTTTAACTGTTCCCTGGGGCGCCCCCAGGTAGACGGCATTCGCGTAATCCAAACGCGATAGGATTAGGGCCTGAACTAGTAGCCGCCTAGCTTCGAACGGGAGGAGCTTAAGGATTTTTCTGATTGATCTTATTAGGGAGTAGCAGGTTGCTGCTACCTTCCGAGTTTGCACTATAAAATTAAGAGGCGGGTCGAGCCAGACCCCTAAACTCTTGATTTGCTCCTTGGGAAAATGAGGCTGGCCAAGACTACTAGGCCACCACGCCTCCACTGATGAAGGGGCATTGTGTCCAAGCAACATGACCTCCGTTTTCGTGCCATTGAGCTTCAGGAAGGAATCATCCATCCACTCAAGGACTTCGTTCAGACAAGAAGAGAGATTATTAAGGGCTGAGTCCTGCCCAGAAAGAGAAAGCACCATCTCAGCCAGAGGCCTCATGGAGATGTTAAACATGGTGGGGCTGAGGGATGATCCCTGGGGGACGCCGCACTGTAGGGACATCTGGGTGGAAGTAACGTCGTCCTCGTAAACAGTAAACGTCCTGTCAGTGAGGAAAGAATGAAACCATTTAAGTGCAGTACCGGACACCCCTATATCACTCAGTCTTTGGATCATGATGGAGTGATTGACAGTGTCGAAGGCCACGCTGAGGTCCAATAGTATAATGGCTGTGCAGCTTCCAAAATCGACAATCTTTCTGGCTTCTTCGACCACTGCGATAAGTGCGGTTTCTGTGCCCTGTTTGCACCTGAAGCCCGTCTGAGTGGGGTGTAGGGAATTATTATTTTCAAGGAACTCAGAGAGCAGGGAGTTCACGTGTTTTTCCGCCAACTTACTGATGGTTGGAAGCAGGAAGATAGGGCGGTAGTTTGCCCAGTCCTCCGGATTTAAGTTAGGCTTTTTTAGTAACGCCTTAACTCTTGCCTGCTTCCATGATGGTGGCACTATCCCAGCTGCCATGGAGGAATTAATCACCTCCTGGATAACTGGAGAGACCGTCTCTGAAACCCTCTTGAGAATGGTAGGAGGAGCAGCGTCAACCGGAGACCCAGATTTGAGGTTCCCGAGGAGAAGCTGCGCCCTCGGGCAGTCAAGCGGAGTAAATTCCTCAAGCCTGGTAATGCCAAGAGGGGGGGGGGCGAAGTGGTCCCGGGGCCATCTGGTGAAACAGGGAGTAAATATTAGCCACCTTAGAGGCGAAAAAAGTTTGCTAGTTCCTCACAGCGTATATGGGCAAGGAGTGGATCGCTAATGGGACATGTAGGGGTAACCAGGGATTTGAAAATTTTAAACATTTCCCGAGGGGAGTCAGAGGCTAGGGCAATCTTAGCTTGGTAGTAATTAGACTGGGTGGTTTTAATTTTTTGTTTATAATTCCGCAGTGCAGTTCTATACCTATTTTTACTGGACTCGGAATAGTCTTTCCTCCATTTTCTCTCCTGTTGCTTACAGATTAATTTGAGGGATTTGAGTTCGGGAGTGTACCATGCCTTTTTATTAGTGCCACTCCGGTGGCAGAATTCTGTTTTTGGTAGGGTGGCATCCAAAGAGGACTCCAGCCACTGGTTAAAAGAAGCGTTGGCCACTAAGGGGTCAGTACTGCCCCTAGGCATGGTTTCCCTCAAATTTATGGTCCAATCTTCTGCCGAAAGTTTGGACCAGATTCGGCACACTTTCTTAGTTGTATTGGCCGGGGGTGCCTGCTCATTAGGGGACCAGGAAAAGGATACGAGTGCATGGTCCGACCACGGAACCCTCAGAGATTTGTCAAAACTCAGATTATTCAAATTGGTAAAACAATGATCAAGTGTGTGTACCGCTTTATGCGTGGGGCCTTTAACAATCTGTTTCAGGTGAAGCACCTCTAGGCCCGCCATTAAGTTCTGAGAGGCCGGGGTGTCAGGCGCATCTAGATGAATATTGTAGTCCCTCAAGATTGTAAAATTGGGAGAGCGACTGGAGTAATTTATTACGGTGCTGGGGAGGTCGTCGCAAAAACGCGCATGCGCCCCTGGTGGGTGATAAACAATATCCCATTGAGGGTACAGGTTGATGAAAATGTGATGGCAAACATCATACTCTCTGAATCTTGGATAGCGACAGTAGAGCTCCTACAGCCAAAACATTTTTTATAAATGATTGCGATTTCTCCCCCACGTCCATCTACCCGATCTTGTCTGAGTATGGCATAGTTCGGGGGGAGGGCCCGGACAATATCAGGGTCAGAGCCAGCATTGGTCCATGTTTCGGTCAGGAAGAGCACATCCAAGTTTTCTTCCTCAACTAGCATGGCGATCTCAGTTGCATGCTTGGGTAGGGATCGACAGTTAAGCAGTGATCGAGAAAATTAAAAACATTGGAGAAATATGCGATACCAGACAAGGACAGTAAGTAGAAACACAGATCCCAACTTGAACAGGCACCTCAAGTGTTAAGCTGCTGGCAGCTGAAAGGCAAGCTTCCGGACTAGTGTACTCTCCAGTGGACTCTCCTCATTGCTAGTACTCACAGTGTGATTTTGTCACAACATTCTTTGGTGTGTGGGCGAAATATCCACCGGGTGTAGCCTGTGGCACACTCTTAAGGTTGAGGCCACAGATCATGAACAGCACCTTGTCTCTGTGTGCTCATATAGCTTTTTGCTCTTTGAAGCAGGTACAGGGTAGGGACAAATATTTTAATGGTGCACTATGCCTGGTTCTTTTGTTCCTGTAACCTAATATGCACGCCTTTTGACCTTAAAAAATGGGCATGTTCACAGGCTTGGGTTTTGGCCACATTGTTATGTTTTTCCATGCTAGCTGAATCGCATGTGCAGCCTTCATCAGGGGGCACTCAACACAGAGTATAAAGTGTAGTGAAATGTTTTTCCCACATTGACTGTTATATAAACAGAAGAGAGTACAGGCGGGAGACAGCCAAAAGGAAGTAATTTTTGGCTTAAAAAAGGGGAGTCTCCCGCCTGAATGTGATCTGTTGGCATACATGCACAGGGTAATGAAGTGCATGCAGTCACAAGCTCAGAGCCTGCTGTGTGAAGCCTTTGTGAGCTCTTAGCTAAGGGCTGGGTGGATAACATATTCTGGGGTCACTAGCCGTTGCAGGCTATTCTTGACCTTTTGCTATGTGCCAGGAACTTTTTTGACAGAGATGGAGTGCCCACTGAGTGCAGCACAGTGGGTACAGTCTATAGCCCTGCGCAGCAGTCACTGGGCAGACGTGTGGCATTTAGCAACACCTGCACCAAGTGCTACAGATCTCATTGCTATGACTGTGCTAATGTTGTTTTTTTAAGTTCAAAACCTGTGTTCATCTTTTTCGGACTGCACAATACAATTTACTATTTAAAAATATATATGATACAGACATTTTCCACCTTTTATGGGTTTCTGCAATGCAGCACGCCTGTCGTTATCTGCTCCGTATGGGCAGCAGCCTCACAAGTCCTCATCATCTACCTTTCCAGGCCTAGGCTGGTGTGGTGCAGCTCCTCGGTGGGCTGAGACCAGGGTGTAGAGTTCCGCTGGTTCATTGTGGCACACTGCCGGCCTGTGCTGTCAGGGTGCTGGGGAGGAGGCGCTGAGTGTTCTGCCGTGCCTTGGGAACTCGCTTTAGGCGACTGGTCCAAAACGCCATATATCACATAATAAGCACTTTCCCTGCAGGATGTTAGTGCTTTTGTTGTGGTGTTGGGATGAGTGAATACGACGTAAATGAATGTCATGATATGTGCATGTCCGATAGCGACAATACCTGCACTAAATGCAATGTGAACGCATGCTATTCCTTGTGCCTGCACAATGCCCGTCATTGCAATCTCAATGTATATCATAACTTGTGCTAGCACAGGAGCACCGACATCAGCAACAGTGATACTATTGTATGTAGCAATCCATGCTCGTACAATAATTTTGTTGTTGCTAGAAAGACCAATGTAAATGTATGTTCTAACCAGAGCATACATATTCTCATTAAGGCCAGTATTTATTTATTTATTTATTTTGAAGCTTATAAAGCGCTCGGCTACCCCCAACGGGAGTGTCCCGGCGCTGCAGACAGCAGGCTAAAGAGGGAAGATAGCGGCTTGAGACTGGAAAACAACCAGGTTTTCAATTTACTCCGGAACAGCGATTCTGATGGAGAAAACCTAAGATCTAAAGGGAGGCTGTTCCAGAGTTTAGCAGTCCCTACAGAAAACGCTCTGCCCCCCATTCTGGACCGGCGAAAACGCGGAGTGACAAGGAGGCAAAGGTTGTTAGACCTGAGAGATCTGGTCGAGCGGACAGGTTTAAGCCTGTTTCTCAGATAAACTGGACCAAGGCTCTTGAGGGCCCTAAAAGCAAGAACCAGTGCTTTAAATTGAATACGCCGAGTCACTGGCAGCCAGTGCAGCTTCCTCAGGTATGGAGTGATCGAATGGCGGTAAGGGATGTTGCCAATCAGCCTAGCAGCCGCATTCTGTCGATCTGCAGCCGATTGATCATGTAGGCTGGGGCACCGACATACAAACTATTTGAATAATCGAGATGCGAGGTGATTAAGGCATGAATGACGGTCCTGCGTGACTCAAGAGGAAGATAAGGAAAAATGTTCCTGATCATGCGGAGTTTGCCGAAGCATGCTGCAGAAACTTTGTTAATATGGGTTTTATACGATAAAGTATTGTCAAATTGAAAACCCAAGTTGCGAGCAGCTTGAACTGGAGCCGGGGGAGGATTTAACTCCGAGGGCCACCATAATGTAGAAATAATATCAATGTAAAAAATGACAACCTTTTGTGTAATGATGATAATGTCTATAAACATTATACCAATGGCTGCTGTATTATTTTTAGGAGTTCCTATGAACTCACACCATTGCTTTCAGATTCACGTAAGTTGAACTCCCTATCAACCCTGAGCCAGAGATACATGGTCAGGCAGGTCCTGCGATCTATGCCCATGCTTGTGAAGTAACAAGTTACAGGCTGGGTCCCCCATAAATAACCGGCAAAGAAACACACACAGAAAACTCTAATAAATTCCACAGATGGATAGTTACACCACAAAGAAATCTGAGATAATTGGCCCCAGTAAAACCCATTTGGCCAAAGGCTTGCGTTCCCCAGAAATACCACAAAGCAAGACACCACATGTACATTAGTACACTCAATCAATCAGGACCAGACATGCCCATCACACATAGCGTTCACGCGTCCCTCACACCGCACATCAGGACACATAGACACTGGCACACATTAAGCTCGCCCCGAGGGCGAGAGCCACTTGTGTCCTTATCAGATGCACACATGTGATTGATTTATGACTAAGATGCTCTTTTGAAATTCAGAGAACATTTTATTGTACCTCATGAACTGTATAAGTTGATGGCAAAAACCGTGTACTGAGCAGACACATTCTGTCCAGCCTCTCCTGGTCTCAGGGTTTAAGTAAACCACCTTGTTCCTGCTTTTCCAAACACCTGTTATATTTTCATTTATTTAAGGTAAATTCATATCCAAGCAACAGTGTGAAAAACTAAAGGATGCTTCAGAACTACTAACACTCCAGCCTCTCTTGTTAGACAACGCACACTGCCCATGGTACCATCCCATACGTGTGTCTCCCGAAGATGCGGACCTGCGGAGCACAATTAGTTTTTACCTGCGTGCGGCTGGAAAAATATATAGCCAACTCTGAGAATGCCCTGGGTTACCATAACAATGGCTTATGAGTGAGTCCCAGGCTGGCAGCAGAGAATTAGCTGTAAATTATTGCATAAGCATGCAGTGTGCAGAAGCTGCTTTTAACATTCAGCACAGCACCCCATGGTTCCCAAGGGGCTACAAATGCATAATGAATGCATTTATATGAGGTGATGCAGACACCAGCACTAACATGTGTTAGTCTAATCACTGATGCGTGGTATTTGGCAAAGGTGAAGGTGGTTGGGGTATTGAGAAGTTGTGTGGCCAGCTGCCTGCATATCCATAAGGACTTAAGCAAATAAACTCCTTTTATTCAGAAACTACCACGTTCAACTGATAGAGCGCGCGAGGTCACCCAACCAATAATTTCGCCGCTTCCGGCTTCGGGCCCATATATTTCAATTCACCATATACATTGACCGGGTGACTTCACGGGCTGCTACCAATTTGTGTGAATTCCCTACTGTTATTACTCAGCGTACCCGACTTACCATCCACCGACACGGGTACCTATGACCACAATGGATCAGGGAGCTAGCTGTAAAGGAAAGGCAGCAAAATACAAACTCAAATGACATTCAATACTGTTGTAAAATGACTACGGACAACTGGAAGTTTTAAAGTCTTTATCTAAAGTTCGTTCTCAGTAAGCATTAGATTGACAAGAATAAGACAATCGATAATCAAGATAATGAAAAGTACATAACTATAGAGAAATAAAGTCAGGGTAATCATGGAAATGCTAATATGGGATGCAACAGGAAAAGCTATGCATTTAAGGCAAAAGTTCTTTGGACAGTTTAAGTAAGGACGCTCTAGACCATATCAGAAAATGACAAACTGCAATGCAAAATACGATTTCTAACAGGTAGGGTAACATGGGAACACGTTATGAAATATGCAAATGACTTTACGATTCAATGGTTGCGGCAAAAGCATGGAAAATTAACATATGCAAAGGTGTGTCTTTATTGAAGCAAAAGACAGAAAAATAGAAAGGTGCAAGATTTCAAGATTTTAGAGCAATATTTACCTAGACTGGTGTGGAAACCAAACCCTGGCCAAGGGTCAGTTAAGGACAGGAAACCCTAAGGAAGGATACCCCTCAATGGACAGCAGGTGCAGAATGGACACCCAGGACAGGACAGGAAACCCTCAGATTTGGAATCAGGACAGGACCTCAGGACAGGACCGCACCCGCAGTTTGGAAGCAACGCCTGCGCTCCACCCTCTCTGCAGCTATCGATCAAAACCCCGATTGGGTCAGCGAACTCCCAGCAAAGTGCTTCGCCAGCACTTTAAGGTTCAGTAAAACCTTAGTCTATGGTCAATTTCGGACAGAGTACTCCGCAGTGCTCTGTATCTTCAGTCACCTATTGAGTGCGTCGGGTCAGTGACAGGTCAGCTAAACCAGACAAGTCGGACAATTTCCCTAGGTGAACCCAGGGTAGTTATACTGTTTTGGGGCAGTGTACCACCCCCCAATGTTGCAAAGTGTCAGAATCCCTCAATTTGGATTGGTCCTAAGGTAGGATTTGGGTAACACACCAATCAGAACACACTATTTGGATGCCTACTTTGCATCTCTGGGTACCGCCTAGCGAGATTGGGGTTCTCATGAGAAAGTCCAGGGAAATACAATGACAATTTAACATTGTTTCAGAATAGGGACACATGACTCCGTCCTGCTGAGTTCGCAGGTCAGTTTCTCAGGAGCATCTTGCCCATCCCTGCCAGCTGGCTGAGTTCCACCAGCCAAGGTTGACTTCTCCCCAGGCGGACGGTCCTGCGCAGAAAGGACCTCCAAGATGGCTTTCGGCTCAGTCAGACCCCCATTTCCCGCGGTACATGAAAAGTAAGCGAGAACAAATTAATACATAGAAATAACTATATGAAAACACATCATTGATTTTGTACTTTCAACTTATCACTATAAAAATATACTATGCAGTCTAAATGTTAGCTACATATACACAGGCACAAGAGCAATGGCACGAGCAGTACCACGTTATTGCCAAAGCTATGTATTACGCATGCGCAACTATTTCCCTCCAAACCTGCAAACACGTCAGGACACGTGAGTGTGACTGACGCATGCGCAGAAGCTATTTCAAAGCAGCGGCCATTTTATGGACTCGAATTAATCGTATTAGAAATACACATATGCAAGCTTCATTTACCTCGTTTCAAACATGAAATAAAGGTTAGTAAGACGTACAAATTATTACTTGGTTACACATGAGCGAGGTTCATGACAAAAGCAAGTCGCAAATGCGAAGCTTTGCTTCATCAATCCCCTCTTTGATGATATTTACTATCATCACATAATAAATGGAACCAGATGCCAACTTCTCACACTTTATACAGCTCTATCTCTTCCAACAAGCGGTTCAGCTTTTCTTTCTCATTTTTGGTAGGGTGAGAATTTTTCACCCTTTTGTATATCTGATTATTTATTTCCTCCAGTTCAAGCTCATCCACACTTCGTTTCACTCCTCTCGCATTCACTTGATGCTTTCTGGTGTGCTTACGGCATTTGCAACAGACAAATATGAAGAATAGGATAAGACCTATAATTCCAATTGGCATCAGTACCTTGAACAATAAGCTTTTACCTAAGCTAGCAAGCCAATGACCTACATTTGAGAGACCATCTACCAGTCTCTTCCAGGCACTGTCAACCTCGAGTGGTTTGAGTTCCCTTTCCAAATTAGTAATGTTTTTCATGTATCTTTTGAGCTGTACACTTTTGTCCGGAATATAAGTGCAACAATGTTGCGCCTTCAACATCCGACCGCCCTCTTTTGCTAATAAGGTGTCAAGAGCAAGTCTGTTCTGCAAAACCATTGATCTGATCGCAACCATTTCGGTATTGACCAGCAGAAATCCATGAGCTGTGTCAGTAGACAACACATCCACTATAGTGGACAATTTGCAAATTCTGTGAGTGTTCAGAACCACTCCCACTCCAGGTATCAGTGCACTGAAAATACTACCCATTATTTCACCTACGCTTTCTCTTTTACTACGCACTAAGCCATTAGTATTTTCACTGCTTCCAGCAACTCCATTCACATGGTATATTTTCGGGAAGACAATGCCAAAATAGCAGCTTCCATACCAGTGATCCGGCAATTTGAAATAAGCCTTGTCCCCACAAATATAATAAATTCCAGGAAACACAGGCTCTGACCCATTTTTGAAACCCCAACCTCCAATTACCTTGTAATTATGTTCGCATTCACTGGAACCAATGAAAATGTTATTATAATAGCTAGTCTTCTCGCGGTGAAGACATAGCTTGCCTTTCTTTTCAAAATCCAGCAACAGAGCAACAGAGCAGGACCCGCCCCACCAGTTGAGGTGCCTTCCATGTTCTCTGCCCATCTCGGCCTTTTCTGTTTTTCGTCATCTGCCTTTCTTTGTATTTTTATTCTCCTTTTCTCTGCCATGTTCAGGAACATCTTTTCCTGCTCACGCAAAGAACAAGTCAAGTTATCTCTGTGTGCGTCACCTATGTCGATATTACCTATAGTCAGAAAGTATTCGCCCATATAGCGAGTAACGTCACTTTTGGTATGTACAGGATTCAAGTTCCCACGTATAGGAAGTTCAGAAAAGATCACGTCATTGTTAGAGTAATAGTACTGTAACGGTCCTCTTTTGTAAAATAAGCTTGCTAAAATGCTACAGGAGATTCCATATGTCAGGGGCAGGTGATGGTATGTCACGCCTTCAGCTACAGAGGTAGGTAGCTTCATGCAGACATAGCAATCTTCAATTTCCATAGTCTCTACATAGTGTACTAACAAGTTTGCGAAAACATTTAAACGTGTCCTGTTCTTAACTCCATGATAATGTAGTCCTCCCTCATCTGATGCTTCTAAGTCTCGTTTTGTTTGTTTCAGTGCTCTCTCATGTCTTGCTACAGTCTGTGTTGTCAGCTCCTCACTGTCAGTATTTACAATTTCAGTAGGGTAAATATTAGTATTTTTGCTCACTGCAAAGGGAATGAACACTGTTAGTCCTATCCAAACTAATATCAGTATAACTATACTACATACACATACCTTGCAGCATGTTTTGCAACAACTGCGACTAGGTCTACCATTCACGCTTGAATCAGACATTTTGGCTCAGAAGAAGTTTCTCGACCCCTCTTTGTGTCTTTACACAAGTAGCTTACTTTGTGCAAATTCACGGTGGCTCGTCTTCTTCTTTGGCAGAGTACTCAGGGACGGGTTCTCCGTCGCTTTCGTCAGTTATATCAAGATCTTCAAATTCTTCCAAAACGAGCGTCCATTCAGGAGACTTGTACTTTTTGTTATGTCTCTTTATTCGATCACTCCTTCTTTTGGAGGTACCTTCTTGTTGCTCAGCTATGCGAGCACTTCTCCTTTCTTCTGCACGTTTTTCTTCCACCGTTTTTATCCTTAGCCTCAATTTCTTGACAAATCCAGGCTCAATGTGCTTTCTTTTCTTAAGTCTTTTAGTTGGCACTTGGACTTCGTTTTCTTCTCTTGCCCTCTTGTTTTCATTAGTTTGTGGCAATTCTGTTTCAGTTTCTTCCTCTTCTATCTGACTAGTTCCAGGGCTAGCATCTATTTCTTCTGCCTGGTTACTAATCTGGCCTTGTTCAGGACAGTTTTGTGTTTGTTTTTCAAATGTCTCTGTTTCTGTTTCCTGAACACGTTCTTCTAATCCTATCTGATCCTGTTCAAGCACTTCGATCTCTGGATTTTCTTCTGCTCGAACTATTACGCTATGTCTAGTCTGTCCCTTCTCGACATCAGGAGTCAGTGGAGGAGTATCAATCACTTGTTCTGTCCCTGTCTGACCTTCTCCTTCCTCAGTTTTGATGTGAATCTCAAGATCCTGAGGTTCTTCGCCTGTGCCTTGCTTTTCCTCTCTAGTCCACTCTCTACCTTCCCAAAGTCGCTCACTTGTTCTGATGGGGTCTTCGGTGAGATCAATCAATGGTATCCACTCCTCTGGCCATATGCTCGGCAGCTCGTCTTCAGCTACTTCTGGCTCAGCTTCTTGGACCCCTTCAGCAGGCTGGACTCTTGGTAGTTCGTCATCAACTATTCCTGGGCCAACATCTGCTGATCCCGCAGCTTGACTGGTACTGGGCTGTACGTTGTCAGCTACTTCTGGTCTGGCTCCTGCAGAGTCCTCTGCTGGACGCCCTTCTTCTTCAGGCTCTTCGTCTGATAATACCTTCTGGGTGTGGCTGGCGTGTATCCAACGTGGAACCCCTGCACACTTTACTGCTGTGGTTGTTACCAGGATCACCTGACGCTTCTCTCCCCACCTTGGCTCCAGGCAGCTCTTCCGAGTATGCTTCTTTATCTTGACCCAGTCCCCTGGGACCAGTTTGTGGAGAGGAGTCGTTGGATTGAGGATGGCGTCTTCTCCGATCTGGCGAGAGATAGAACGCACTTGGTCACCTAATCTCTTGCAGTATTCAAGCACCAAATCATCAGTAATACTCAACAGTTTGCTTCCTGGTACCCATGCTTGTCTCATCACTCTTCCCATCAGGATTTCATGGGGGCTCAGGCCTGTCTTGCGGTCAGGAACACTTCGGAGTCCCATCAGGACCAAGGGCAGGGCCTTCACCCAGGTCATGCCAGATGCATCACACAGTTTTGCTAATCTGTTTTTGATAGTTCCGTTTACTTGTTCCACTACTCCAGAAGCCTCTGGATGATACGCACAATGAAGCTTCTGTTTGATTCCAAAGGCTTTACAGAGTTCGTCGATTACATCATTCTGAAAATATCCGCCTCTATCTGATTCAATAGTGACTGGAACCCCGAACCTAGGTATCGGTTCTTTCAGTAAACACTTGGCTACTGTCAGCGCGTCATTTTGGGGAGTAGGGAAAGCTTCCACTCATTTTGAAAATAGGCAGACAATGACAAGGACATATCGCTTCCCTTCACAACGGGGCATGGTGATGAAATCAACCTGCATTCTGACAAATGGACCCGCTGACCTCCCAATTTTCCCCAGTTCTACCATCGTTCTTTTGCCTGCGTTCATCCTTTGACATGGCAGGCACCTCTGGCAGAGGGACTCTGCTACTTTCCTGAATTTTTTACTGTACCAAGTCTGTTGGAACACTAGAATCATGGCGTCCCTACCAATGTGTGATCCTTCATGTATCAATCTCGCCATTGTGCCAAGTAAGTGTCTAGGTAACACAGGCATACCACTTGGGCCCAAGATGACACCATCCACACGTCTTGGTCTACACCCGTCTTCCTTCCACTTCTCTCTCTCTTGCCAAGGTGCCGCCTGCTGCCACTCTTTCACTTCATCCCATGTAGGCACTTCTTCAAACACTTGAAGTTGGCAGCTGGTTCCGGGCCCCCCTCGTTTTGGATTTATGATATATCGATCTCTGGCGCACCATTGGGCCACTCGATCAGCAAAATCCTTTCCCAGTGATACAGTGTCCATGCCCTTCTTATGAGCAACACATTTTACCACTGCCAGTTCCTTTGGTAACCTGATCGCCTCTAAAAGGTCTTGAACAACTTTTCCATTTCGAATAGGGGTACCTGATGAAGTCAGGAACTCCCTCTGTAGCCACAACTGGCCAAAGTCATGCACAACTCCATAACAGTACTGACTGTCAGTATACACTGTTATGCGTATGTTTTTCCCAATTTTGCAAGCTTTTATCATAGCGATCAATTCGGCTACTTGTGCAGACTTTACGTCAAATAGATAACCTGCTTCTTCAATTTTTGTTAAGGAGACTACCGCATAGGCAGCACTCAGGCCTCCTTGTTCATGTCTTAGACATGAACCATCCACAAACAATTCCTTGTCATGTATAGGCAATGGTGTTTCTTTAATGTCTGGGCGTGGTTTTGTGCTAAATTCTGTTAAATCAATGCAGTTATGCTCATCATCCACCCCATCTTTCATATCCATTGGATCGGGGAGCAAAGTGGCAGGGTTCAGAATACTGCACCTGACAATGTTTACATTTGCAGCACCCACAAGAATCCTTTCGTATTTAGTCAGCCGACTAGGGGTGAGGTTCTGAGTTTTCGTTCTGGTCAGTAAAATTACCACTCCATGTGGAACATACACAGTTACAGGATGTCCCATGACAATGGACTCACTCTGCTCTAAACTTGCGCAGGTAGCAGCTACTGCTTTCAGACATCCTGGTAATCCAGCAGCCACTGGATCCAGGGTGGCAGAGAAATATGCCACAGGCCTTCTGGTGGTGCCATGTTCTTGTGTTAGGACTGACAATGCACAATTATCGCGAGTGTCACAGAACAGGGCAAATTCCTTGGTATAGTCTGGCATTCCCAACGCAGGGGCTGTACACAGACAATCTCGTAGTTTGGTGAAGGCTGTTAAGCTTTCATCATCCCATTGTACAATATCCGGTGTTCCTCTCTTGGTCATTTTTATCAAGGGCCTAGCTAGGACTGCAAATCCCAGAATCCATTGCCTGCAGTATCCTATCGCTCCCAGGAACATTCTGATCTCTTTCTGAGTACGGGGTAACTGCATCTTTTGAATTATTCTCACCCTTTCTGATGTTACTTTCCTGACACCTTTCTCTATCTGGTGCCCCAGATATTTCACTGATTTTGCACAGAACTGTAATTTGTCAGGGGCCACTTTATGTCCCTTCTCACTCAGGTGATTCAGTAGGGCAATGGTGTCAATCACACAATCCCTATGACTTTTAGACGCCACCAAGAGGTCGTCAATGTATTGCACTAGGACAGAGTTTCCAGGTAAGACCAAAGTTTCCAAACATTTTTTCAAGATCTGATTAAAGATAGAGGGGCTCTCTGTGTACCCTTGGGGGACCCTGTTCCAGACATACACGTGACCATTGAAGGCAAATGAGAAAAGAAATTTGCTGTCTGGATGCAAGGGAATGGAAAAGAATGCATGACAGAGGTCTATCACAGTGAATCACTCAGCATCCCAGGGAATCTGATACAGAATCACTGCTGGGTTCGGGACAATAGGGCAGCAGGGTACCACTATCTTGTTTACTTTTCTTAGGTCCTGCACTACTCTGTACTTGCCACTAGGCTTCTTGATGCCCATAATCGGTGAGTTACATGGGCTACTCATTACTTCCTGTATGATGTTTCCTTCTAGTAATTTCTGTATTTCCAGAGTAACACCTGCTCTCACTTCTGCATTCATTCTGTAGGGTTTAGTATTGGGGTATACTGCATTGTCCTTGATTGCTATCTTTATGGGGTCCACGTTTTTCATTAACCCTACATCTTTCCCAGTAAAGTCCCATACTTCTGGCTTTACTGCTTCTTGGAGTTCTTTGGGCAAATCCTGCATAGTCATTAGTTTAATCTCTGAGTCAGGTCTTATTAACATTAATTTATAAATGCCATCTTCATCTGGGGTCTGAATTTCAACACCTTTTGGTGTGCAAAAGATGGTACAGTTCATTTTGCACAGCAAATCACGTCCCAGTAAGTTCACCGGACTGGTGTCACAAACGGCAAATCTATGCATTTCCTTAAAGTTTCCAATTGAGATCTCCATGGGCTCGGTAACAGGAGTACTAATCAATTGATTAGATACACCCACTACTTGGATGGCTTCTCCCGAGAGGGGTAGGTTTGGAACGTCCACTGTTCTCACAGTAGAATGGGTAGCGCCAGTGTCCAACAGAAAAGTGACATCATTTCCGTCAACCTTTCCTTCAATGTATGGTCCGGACTGGTCTACCGGCAAGGAGGCGCCAAGTACGCACTCCTCGTCCTCCCCTCTCAGGCCCCGTCAGTACTGATCATCACAAAGGAAGGTATCTTTTAACAAATACTGCGAAGTTGCTGCAATTCTGTTCTCATTGCTTTCCCAGACTTCTATCTCATCACCCTCTGTAGATTTTCCCTTATATACTTGCTATGGAGCTCGGGGCACCTGAATCGTTTTTACCTGTGGTTGAGTCTTTCTTGGTCTTTCTTTCTGCGTCTGTGGAGTTAAATCAGGTGTTTTGGGGTTATCATCGGGCAAATAAGGACACTCATTTCGCCAGTGTCCAATTTCTCCGCACTGGTGACAGGGAAATTTCTTCATAGCCTCTTCTCTGCTCATTTTGGGCCGGGGCTTACCTCCTCCCCCACCCCCAGGACCTTGGTTCTGAGTGTTTTTGGCCATATTACTCAACTGTTTTTCCTGCTGTTCTGCGAGCTTCACTTGAGCCCACATAACCTTCTCTTTGAGAGCCTTTTTCTTTTCTGCCATCTCGTCCTCACAGTATTTTGCATACCGTAGGACCTCGTCTATCTTTTTGGACTGCCAACAAATTTTGTTATCTTTTATCCACTGACAAATTTCAGGCCTTAAACCATTTACAAACCTGTAAATAAAATGCGTCATATCCTTCATCTCGATGTTATCTATACCACTGTATGTTTTAAACACCTGCAACAGCCTTTCATAATAGGAGTGCACTGTCTCGTCTCTTTCCTGCGTGGTTCTATCTATCCTGGTCCAATCAGTTTCCTTTGCAGGCACCTTATTTTTCAAATGCTGAATTACTTGTTCATATTTCTTCATCACTTCAATCGATGGTTCTCCTGTGTTAGAGTCCCTCGGGTACTCCTCACTAGGCCAGGCTATGGCTATTTTACATTCGGTCCATAGATCTACCGGGACCACGATATCGAAAAATCCATCTAGGTCTTTCCACAGGCATTTTTGCACCTTTACGAACCTTTCCACTTGCCGGTACCAGTCAACTGGCTTTTCGCCCAATTTCGGGAAATCGTAAAGGACACAATATCCTGTCTGGACCATGGAACGTGCACATACCTCCTACCTGGTACTTCACGCATGGGGCATAACGTTTCAGGCTTGTCTACTTCTCTCAAAGCGAACTCAGGGGTCGCTTGTCTGGATCGAGCCTCATCTTTCTTTCGTGCCCACCTGTTTTTCCATTTTTCCACATCTCCCCATTTTTGCGGAATTGCTAGCAACTCTTTAATCTGCAACTTTTTCCCTGACACATTCAGGTTCTCTATATCTTTGTCTGAGAAATCAGCTCTGTAAGGTTTTTGCAAGGGCTTGGACTTTGAAATATCTACCCCCATACTAGCTGCAGTGTCTGTCAACTTTTCGTGGAGCACTCTGGTACTTCTGGTAAGGCTTTTACACATAAACAGCAACTCTTCTTCAGAGTAGGTATTTAATCTGTCTAATCCCACATTTCCTGCCATTAATTCCTCTATTTCTATCCTCAGTTTGTAGAGGTCTAAAGGTTTAGTTTGCGGAGTCTGTTTTTCTAATTCACGACTCCAATTTTCAATTTCTTCCGGAGTTACCAGAGAGACACTCCTAGTACCTGACGTTGATTCTAATTTAATTTCTTTCGCATTAAAAGGATTATGCCTCTTCTGCACTCCCTTTCCGGTCTGTTTGTTTGGCAGGTCCAAGAACGCAACTTCAGACTCACACTCACTGGACTGATCATCTATGATTATGGGTTCCTGTCTTGGTGGTGCCATGATCGGGGTAATAACTGGAGGGTTTGGACTTCCCTGATTATTCCCATATAACGGAACCACTGGTCCAATTGTTACCGGGATGGTCAAAGCCTCAGGACTGTTATTTAACTGGGAGATTTTCTGAATTATTTCTGCTCTCTGTTTAGCTAGGGCCTCTTGCTCCCTTTCATCTAGTACCCTTCCTAATGTTCTGTCAGGTATTATCTGTGGGGTCAGGTGAGGGGTAAAACTCGGGGCAGTAGGATGCGTTTCACTTGGTCCTCCACCATAATTTGGTTTTGGGAACAAAGTTCCCGTGCCAAATGACCTGCGCTCTTCCTCATATGGAGGCTGTAAAAAGGGCATTCCTGAACTTAATGGTTTTTCTTCGTTTTCATAAAGAGGTCTGGGGAAAAAGACTCTTGCTGGAATATTTTTCCTCCGGGCTCACGGGCACTCCAGGATATATATCTCTTACCTCCGCGGGTCCGGGATTCTCAAAATAGGGCGGTATCTGACAACTTCCCCCCCTACTTAGGGATCTGTCCTCCTCCTTAATAGATGGATGCTGGGGATTTTCTCCTGCACTGGAAGGTCGGGCTCCCTCATTATAAGGGGGCGGACTTCTCGTAAAGATGTCATCTAACAATTCATCGTCTGACTCCCCAAGGGCCCCCCAATGTTTACACTTTTCTGTCTTTTTCTCTCCCGCAGAAGGGTTACATGCTGGCATCATGGGAAACAGACCCTCAACAATCATGCTCTGTCTCCACTGTTTCATCCTTTTATCCCTGGTCTCTTGTTTCAGCCTTGGGTACCACTTGGTCAGACCTTTGTCCATTCGGGGTTTCTCTCTTTCGAAAGCCTCAATCTCCCATTCTTCTAATGCCTCATACTGCGTTAGTCTCGGTCTGGGATGCAATTCATTCATTCGGGTTCTCAAATTAAATAAAATCCTACCATTGAAAGTACCGTCTAACGGAAAAGCCAATATTCCGTCATCTTTTGTGTACTTTACCCAATTTTCCAACCACACACAGGTATTGTACCCTCGGTCAAACATCATGAAAGAGGCGGGAGTATTGGGTGGTGGAACAATAACACCCTCTCGGCTCTTAATCGGTTTGTCCGTTTTGAAGTAATTCTTCACCTTATTTACAAGGGACATTTTTCTCTTAGTTCCGTACATAATATCGTATCTATTGGCTTTCCACTGATCCCTTTCAAACCCTTGGTTTCTTGGATCGGGTCTAGTCTCTGGACAATACGAGTGCCACATACGATTTCTACGCTTAACTTTGTTTACAAAGTTACCTCCAATCAGAACGCGTCTTGCAATTCCGTGCGACCAATGGGGTGCACGCGTTCAAATAGTTTCGACCAATGGGTGCGTGGCCCCTTCGTGAGACAGCTCTCACGCTTCGGCGCTCACCCCTCCTTCACAATTCCAGCCCCGCTACCCGCCCGCTGTTTCTACCAATCCCAGCGCGGCACGGAGTGACGTCAGAGACGCTTCGCGACTGACTCCCTCCCTTCACAAGGTAACGGAAACTTTCTTTCTTTCTAAAGTGCTAGTGCTTGGTTATTTTACAACAAATACACATTCGCCACAGTGCTCAAGTGTCTAGACAGAGAAAGAGTTATTTTACTGCAAGTAAACTACTTCCATTTACTTTTCACGCGCTTCGGGTAGATCTCTTCCGCCTACCCTTCACTCTAGCGTCAGTGAACCTGTTACTCCCCTAGACCCATCCACTTTTCCGGGATATATCCGAGTCTAAGGTTTCCCAGCGGACCCCTCTGCTTTCACCCAAGCTCCGATGAACCTGCTACTCTTCCGATGTGACCCTTACTAGGTTACGCCACTATTGGAATTTTGCCAATGAACCTCGTTACTGACATTTATTCATACACGTATTCAGAAAACCCTAGTTAGTGCTTCCCGGTCGTACCTAACCTGCACCTAACTTTCCTTGAGCCTGCGACCTCAAGGCAAATGGATTCTATTCACCACTTTGCCATTCAATTCCCCGGGGAGTTCGGACAACATTGAACGAGACGGTTTACAAATGCATGGATTAATACAAATAACAATATAAGAACAAGAATAACAATTTCCAAACAATTCATAAATTTCAAAAAGCAGCGTATTCTCAAGAGAATGATCAGGTCCCTCGGAACGGCCACTCTTATAGCAGCATCAATATACTAGCAGCTACCGACTTGACTAGACTAACTAGTCCTACCTAACCTTTAACTAGTCCCTAACCATACCTCTGCTACCAGAAAAACTGATAGAGCGCGCGAGGTCACCCAACCAATAATTTCGCCGCTTCCGGCTTCGGGCCCATATATTTCAATTCACCATATACATTGACCGGGTGACTTCACGGGCTGCTACCAATTTGTGTGAATTTCCTACTGTTATTACTCAGCGTACCCGACTTACCATCCACCGACACGGGTACCTATGACCACAATGGATCAGGGAGCTAGCTGTAAAGGAAAGGCAGCAAAATACAAACTCAAATGACATTCAATACTGTTGTAAAATGACCACGGACAACTGGAAGTTTTAAAGTCTTTATCTAAAGTTCGTTCTCAGTAAGCATTAGATTGACAAGAATAAGACAATCGATAATCAAGATAATGAAAAGTACATAACTATAGAGAAATAAAGTCAGGGTAATCATGGAAATGCTAATATGGGATGCAACAGGAAAAGCTATGCATTTAAGGCAAAAGTTCTTTGGACAGTTTAAGTAAGGACGCTCTAGACCATATCAGAAAATGACAAACTGCAATGCAAAATACGATTTCTAACAGGTAGGGTAACATGGGAACACGTTATGAAATATGCAAATGACTTTACGATTCAATGGTTGCGGCAAAAGCATGGAAAATTAACATATGCAAATGTGTGTCTTTATTGAAGCAAAAGACAGAAAAATAGAAAGGTGCAAGATTTCAAGATTTTAGAGCAATATTTACCTAGACTGGTGTGGAAACCAAACCCTGGCCACGGGTCAGTTAAGGACAGGAAACCCTCAAGGAAGGATACCCCTCAATGGACAGCAGGTGCAGAATGGACACCCAGGACAGGACAGGAAACCCTCAGATTAGGAATCAGGACAGGACCTCAGGACAGGAACCCCTCAGGACAGGACCGCACCCGCAGTTTGGAAGCAACGCCTGCGCTCCACCCTCTCTGCAGCTATCGATCAAAACCCCGATTGGGTCAGCGAACTCCCAGCAAAGTGCTTCGCCAGCACTTTAAGGTTCAGTAAAACCTTAGTCTATGGTCAATTTCGGACAGAGTACTCCGCAGTGCTCTGTATCTTCAGTCACCTATTGAGTGCGTTGGGTCAGTGACAGGTCAGCTAAACCAGACAAGTCGGACAATTTCCCTAGGTGAACCCAGGGTAGTTATACTGTTTTGGGGCAGTGTACCACCCCCCAATGTTGCAAAGTGTCAGAATCCCTCAATTTGGATTGGTCCTAAGGTAGGATTTGGGTAACACACCAATCAGAACACACTATTTGGATGCCTACTTTGCATCTCTGGGTACCGCCTAGCGAGATTGGGGTTCTCATGAGAAAGTCCAGGGAAATATAATGACAATTTAACATTGTTTCAGAATAGGGACACATGACTCCGTCCTGCTGAGTTCGCAGGTCAGTTTCTCAGGAGCATCTTGCCCATCCCTGCCAGCTGGCTGAGTTCCACCAGCCAAGGTTGACTTCTCCCCAGGCGGACGGTCCTGCGCAGAAAGGACCTCCAAGATGGCTTTCGGCTCAGTCAGACCCCCATTTCCCGCAATACATGAAAAGTAAGCGAGAACAAATTAATACATAGAAATAACGATATGAAAACACATCATTGATTTTGTACTTTCAACTTATCACTATAAAAATATTCTATGCAGTCTAAATGTTAGCTACATATACACAGGCACAAGAGCAATGGCACGAGCAGTACCACGTTATTGCCAAAGCTATGTATTACGCATGCGCAACTATTTCCCTCCAAACCTGCAAACACGTCAGGACACGTGAGTGTGACTGACGCATGCGCAGAAGCTATTTCAAAGCAGCGGCCATTTTATGGACTCGAATTAATCGTATTAGAAATACACATATGCAAGCTTCATTTACCTCGTTTCAAACATGAAATAAAGGTTAGTAAGACGTACAAATTATTACTTGGTTACACATGAGCGAGGTTCATGACAAAAGCAAGTCGCAAATGCGAAGCTTTGCTTCATCACAACAACTTTTCATTTAACTGTGACAATGAACCATATGAGCACACCTTTTCTTAGGCATCCTTTTCTCTCCATGGCATGTTCCATTTATTGCTCAGCACTCTACCTTCTTCAATCAGTGCCCAGCGACTTATCGTCTTGAGAATTATGGCACTCAAAAGCAGAGAGGCACCTTTTTTGCGTTTCCTCAGCAGTGCCTCGAAACTTTCTTTTGGCAACATTCCAAGGCACCATGCTCTGTTCCCCAGTCACACTTATGCACATGTTCACCAGCCATTTTTAATATGTCCCGAAACTGGGTCAGACTTTTTTTCTTTTCAATAGTCGTTTGTGAGCGGCCATCTTGGGAGTGCCTCTTTTGACTGGAAATTGTGTCAGGGACCCGGATACTAGCCATATGAAACTTGGTTACTGAACATAAGTCAGACTTTCATGCGTCAGCAAGATACATATATTTATAAAATCAACAGGATGGTATTAATTGCTGCATTTGTTTGGCACACATTTTTTTTACAGCCGGCTTGTTTGTGGTTATTTTTTTTTTTTTTTTTTTTAAGTTTGATTTTTATTGAAGATTAAATAAGAAAAGGAGGAGGGTAGAAAAGAAGAAACAGTAAGAAGGGTATGTCAATAATTACAATTGAGGGAAAATACATTAGCTAATTACAATAAAATCTCAAATAAGGCAGGTAAATGAGCATGAAAATATCAATAGCAAAAAAAAAAGGGTACGAACATCAAATACACTTTATGATAATATTGGGATTACAGATAACAAAAGGAAAGGGAAATTCATGGTGGTTTACGGACCTCAACAGCCTCAGGGTCCATGAAGGAGCTTGTCGGGGCATTGGAGGATAGGTAATTTACCAAAGGAAGCCATATAAGATCTCGCTTAATTGCCAGTGAAATGGGGGAAACAAAATTAGTATCTAATCTGTGATGAAAACACACAGCGTTCCACCAAGAACGATAGGACACGTTTGCAGCTTGTTTCCAGTTAGATGTGATAGAATGCAGGGCGACCGCTATTAAGAGGTCAAGGAGTTGGTAGTGATTGGAGGACTGAGGAAAGTCAGGTGAGACAGAGCCAAGAAAAATAAGGGCAGGGGAGAAGGGAACCTGAAAATGAAAAATCTTTTGGATTTGGGCCCACACAGAGTGCCAGAACCTGGAAATATGCGGACAATCAAAGAGCATGTGTTTTAAATCTGCTGAGGGATAAGGGCAAGACCAACAGGTAGAGGGTGTCTCTGGTGAAAAACGGGAAAGGGAGAGAGGAGTGAATAAAATTCTATTATAAATAAAGTATAAAGTTTGGGTATTATTAGCAGCTCTAGAGGTACCATGAAATTTGGACCAGATTTTCTCCCAGAGAAGAACCGACCATTGTTGAGATAGATCGGATTCCCAAGCAAGCTCAATTTTAGATTTCTCTCGAGTAGCCGTGTAGCGAAAAGAATTATAAAGGGAAGAAGCAGAGGGGGTAGAATCAATTAAGGAGGAAGTGGTTTTGAGCTCTAAGGGAATATTGTTGGAAAGTGGCAATGACTAAAGATAAGAGGTAAGAACAGGGAGAAGTGAATCGTATTGTGAACGGGTACTGGAGGGTAATGAGAAAGAAGACTTAAGATTAGAGAAGGATAAGGGGATATTATGAGACAGTAATTGAGAGATCCAACACAATCCTCGAGAATGCCAGACCTTCCAATAAATAGTACGATTACGAATTTTAAGATGAGGATTAAACCAGATAGGTTGTTCATGAAGAGAGGCGTGGGAGGGATATGAAGAAGATAGAAAGGGAAGAAGAAGAGCACGACAATGAGATATAATAGGAGATTGAAGGCGAGCAGGAAAGGACTTGAAGGATAAAAGTTCTCGGAAGTTGAAAGGAAAAATGAAGGAAGATTCCAAGGGTAACCATAACGAATACCGGACTGAGCTTTATCTTTCCGCAAAGAAGCAATGGCTATCCTAGAGCGCTTGCCCTGCCACAAAAATTTTAAAAGCAGAGAGTCAATTTTTTTGAAATAAGAAACCGGAATATGAATTGGAAGCATAGATAGGGTATAAAGAAGAAGAGGAGAAAGCATCATCTTTATGGAGTTAAGGCGACCCCACCATGATAGAAAGAGCAGGTGCCAACGAGTAATTGCCGAGTCCAGTTTCTGAGAAATATAAGTAAAATTCAATTTAAGAGTGTCGGATAGATGTGGCGCGAATAAAACACCCAGATATTTGATTTTAGATGGTTGCCAGGAAAAACCCGAGTGAGCGAAATGATGTCGTTGACATAGAGGATTCAAAGGAAGTACTTCACATTTATCGACGTTTAGTCGATAGCCAGAAACCTCAGAAAAAGAGGATACTTGTTGTAAGAAAGGAGGTAAAGAGGATAGGGGGTCAGAGCAATAAAAGAGGATATCATCCGCATAAACCGAAAGTTTAACTTGAGTGGAACCGAAGGGAAACCCAGAAATCCTGTCGTCTTGACGAATCTTGGTAAGAAAGGGTTCTAGAGCTAAAACAAATAGTAAAGGGGAAAGTGGGCATCCTTGACGCACACCTCTATGTAAAGAAAAATAGTCAGAGGTCATCCCATTGACTAAAATGGAAGCTTGAGGATTAGAATAGAGTAAGGAGATAATAGAAATAAATTTAGAAGGAATGCCAAACCATTGAAGAGCCTGAAACAGGAAATCCCACCCAATCCTATCAAAAGCTTTCTCCGCGTCCAAGGAGATAGCTGCGAGAGGAAGATCTAACTTGGAGGCCCTGCTAATAATATTAAGAAAGACTCGTGAATTGTCTGAAGAAAGACGTCCCTTTACAAAACCGGATTGTTCGGGGCCTATTAAATCTGGCAAGAGGGGATCCAAACGTAGAGCTAGAATTTTTGCTAGTATTTTATAGTCCGTGTTGACCAGAGAAATCGGGCGATAGTTCTTGCAAAGAGAGTGATCTTTATCTTCTTTGGGAATTAAACAAATTAAAGCTTGTTGAAAGGATCCGGTCGAAGTCCCTGAATCAAGGAAGGATTGAAATAGGAGTAGGAGTTTAGGGAGAAGGAGGGAGGCAAAATGACTATAGAATTCGATGGTGAAGCCGTCAGGGCCAGGGGCTTTCCCATGTCGTAGTTTAGATACAGCAAGAGATATCTCAGAAAGAGATAAGTCAAGGTCCAAAGAGTCGAAATTAACATGAGATATAGAAGGAGAAGGAAGGTGATGGAAATAGGAAAGAAGATCTACAGGTGTGGGAACCAGTTCAGGAGTATAAAGATTATCATAAAACTTGACGAATTCAGAGAGAATATCCTTGTCTTTGAAACAAGATTCACCGAGGAAGTTTTTATAGATTCAATTTTTGTACGTTCCTTCCTTATTTTTAAATAATTAGCTAGAAGCTTCCCCATCTTATTTTTGCCACCATAGTACCGGGAATTGCATTTTAATAGAAGATTAGAGGCAGCTTCCGTTGTAAATCTATTGAAGGAGATTTTTGCCTCGAGAAGTTTTTTAAGAGAGGACTCCGAGTTAGTGGAGAGGTAAACGAGTTCTAGTTGTTTAATTTCGTTTAGGATTTGAGCTGACTTAGCTTCTCTGAGTTTTTTCCGTCTAGCAACAAAATTGATAATGAAACCCCTAGAATCTGCTTTGAATGAGTCCCAAACCATGACAAAAGAAGATTCAGGAGTGTGATTAAAAAGGAAAAATTCATTGGCAAAAGTAGAGAACTCAGAGCAAAAAGTGGGATCCTGGAGTAAAGCATTGTTGAATCTCCATCTGCCTGAGTGAGGCGAGAATGGGAGGAGGTCAAAGTCCACAAGGACCGGGGCATGGTCAGAGAGAAGAATGGAGCCTATTTCAGAATGGATGGCATGCTGGGCTAGGGGTTTACTAAGGAAAATATGATCGATACGAGATTGGGATTGGTGTGGGGGTGAGAAGAAACTATACTCTCGGAGGTCAGGGTTGCATAATCTCCAGATATCTACCAAAGCATTATGCTGAGAAGTTTTGACAAATTGGGAATGCATCTTGGAGGGAATAAATCTGAACTTGGAATGACGGTCGAGGAAGGGGTCCATAATTTGATTACAGTCCCCCCCAAACAAAATGTAATCTGCAGATATAGAAGCTAATTTGACAGAAATAGAGGGCCAAAAGGATTTATCAGTTCCAGTAGGGGCATACACAATAAAAAGAACAAGGGGGACATTATCAATAAGCAAGTTAACAATGACCCAACGGCCATTAACATCACATTCATGAGAAACTGAAGCAATATGTAATTTCTTGTGTAACAAAATCACAACACCATTTTTCTTATCAACAGTGGGGGAACAGAAAACATGACCCACCCAACATCTTTTAAGTTTTAAAGCTTCAGCCTCCGAAAGATGAGATTCCTGGAGGAGGGCAACATCAGATTTACGTCTTGCCAGGTGAGAAAAAAACCCTCTGTCTTTTAATGGGATTATTTAATCCCTTAACATTCCATGTTGTAACTCTGAATGAAGCAATATATAAAAGCAACTAGCGATAACATGCTCGTTGCATGCAAGAATAATGGAGTGGTTGATAGAATGGAAAAAAGGAGAAGTGTAGAAGGAGTAGAATAGGAAAAGTATAAAGAAGGCAGGAGAAATAGATAGTGAAATGAGAAGGAACATTGATGCAGAAATAGAAGGAAAGGAAAGAAAGATGACAGAGAAGAGTGAAGAAAAAGAGAGAAACAAAAAGAGCAAGAAGACAGTACAAGTCCAAAACGGACGACTGAGAGACATACTTACAAAACGGAAAAAACGCAAACGAGGACAGGGTGGTGGCGCCAAGAGGAAGACGACGGCGGGAAACATCAGGAGCGGGCACCATAGCTCTATTACACAAGTCCAGTAGGCAGTACACAGAGACATTGGGAAATGTCAGGGATGGGAAAAAGAGGAAGCCATCTGTAAATAAGAGAAATGGGGTAAAAGCATGTGACGTACAAAAGAGAAGAAAAGGAATAAGTTAAAAAATGGCAAAGAAGCAAGGGAAAAAAGACAACACTAAGAGAAGAGTACAACTAGAGAACAAATTCAACAACATTGAAGGATCTTCAGAATATTCCGCATCTGCAAAGAGAGTCAAATCAGTCTGGAGACATCCATAACTTCAGGACTATGTTGACGGATGAACGCTTGCAGGACAGCAGGATCCTCATAAGTGGTAGTTTTGTCTTTGTAGGTAACCTTGAAAAGGCATGGGTGAAGAAGGCCAAAACGAGCATTGAGTGCTCTAAGTTGCGGACGCAAGTCCAAGAACCTTTTCCACCTATCAGCAGTGGCCTTGGAGACATCCTGAGATAAATACAGCCGATGACCTTCCCAGAAGATTTGTTTCTTTAGCTTAGCGGCTGAAAGAACTTGCAAAAGGTCAGTGTATTGAAGGAACAACATGATGACTCCTCTGGGTTTAGCAGAAACTTTAGGACCAAGACGGTGGGCTCTCTGAATGATGATGGATGCTAAAGCAGGAGCGTCTAGAATCTTTGAGAGAAAGGACTGAAAGAACACTGTAGGGTTGGACCCTTCTGTAAGTTCAGGAAGACCATACAAACGAAGGTTGTTCCTACGATTTCTGTTCTCCAAGTCCTCTGTCTGTCTTTTAAGAAGAAGTATTTCCGCTTCCAAAGCAGGGAGACGTGAACAGGAGGATTGAAGAGACTCCGTAGATTGCTCTAGGATGAGGACACGAGAGTCCATGGATGACCATTTTTCTTGCATGGCTTGCATATTTTTAGTGGTGGCTTCCATGAAGGGTTTGAGGGCTCACAATTCTTCCAAAATAAGGTCCATGGATGAAGAGGTGGAGGCATTACCTGGAGAAGGCGGGTCTTTTTTGAGACGTTTGGTGGAAGCTAAGGTGGAAGATATTTTGCCGCCATTTTGGGATTTGGGAATAGCACCATGCGAAGTGTCAGACTTGGACTTTTTGTCCTCCTCCATGTCCTGAAATGTGGAGTCAGAATCCGAGCCAGCAGGTAGTTTATTGACCTTAGACAGTTTTAAGTTGCGGAGCTTCCCCATAAAGGGTCAAGGAAAGCGTGAAAAAATGAAGTGATAGAACACAATTGAAAAGTACAGCTGTAGGCAAGGAGGAGAAACCTGAAAAACGCTCTTGATGAGGAGTGCGAATACGTAGTTAATTCTCCTATATATGCAGGAACAAGCTCATAAAATCCCACTTCTGAGGAAATACAGGATATATAAAAGAGCATGCAACCCTGAGTAACCAAATCCAGTGCTAGAAAAACAGAGCCAGTTTAAGTATTAGAGGCCATAAAGTCAGAAAGCTGAGGAGGCATATTGAAGAAAGCAGTATGCAGGAGCATGGAGACAGGCGTTATATTCCAAAGACAACCTGGCTGCTAATGAGATGCGAGAAGTGAAGGAGCAGCGGTGGAGAATAAGAGCCAGTATAGACGACATCCCTCCTCTTTAACATTCTTCAGGAACGTAGAAAACACAGTTTGCATCATAAGAGCACATTGCGGCGTGAGAAGTGTGTGAGGCACTCAGGCATTCAAAATGGCGGCTGAGAAGAGTAAATCCAAATTGCGCCAGAAATATAAAAGGCAGTCTGGGCATTTGTTCAGTTAAACTGTGTGCTGAACAACACAACAGCTTAATTTCATAGGGCAGCCATCCCAGTAACACATAAACTTCATAAAACCTTATTTTAATTTAGTTAAGGCTTAAGAGGATATTTTCCAAAATTAGCACAGGAACTGCTCCAATGTCAATTATATTTCAGCTAGGATTTTTCACCACCGTCTCCACATACCAGGCACTTCACAGTGAAAAATGTAAGCCTTGGTATACCATGTTGCAGACTGTGCGCAGAATACTCAGATTTTCCTCACAAAAGAGTAAAGCCTTTGTTAATTATAATTAGATAATTCAGCACCACAAAACAGCCACGTTTAATTCCTCAGAGGAAGGTAGACTTCACACCAGTGATTACAGCTGAAGCCCCTCCCCACTTCTTGAAGTAATTATTTAAAAGAGCAAGCATATGAACTCCAAATGAACTTTACAGACCTTGACTGAAGTCAGCTGAAGTCATGACTCATAATGAAAGGCTCCGTGCTTTTCTCTCTCAGCTTCTGTATTTCAAGATTCATGAATCCAGTCAGCTTATTTTACTTCAGAATCTCGAGCAGGGACAGCTGGTTCCTGTCAGAGGCTGAAAAAGTGGCGCTGAAAGGAAAACAGCCACATATCCTCTGAAGGGATTTATGCAGTGTCCTGTAATTCTCACCTCAGCGAGCACAGTTATTTAAGCTGTGCTGTGGATAGAAATACGTTTCATTAAATGAAAAGAAAGGCTGCCAGTGACGTCAGGACTTCCTCTCAGCACGGAGCTCCGGTGTCGTAGTTTCCATTCCTCAGGAACAGAGTCACCCACGCTGAAAAAAACCAGCACACCTGTTCCTCGTTGACTTCATGACCTTCTTAATGCTGAAATGATGTCAAAAGGCTGGCATTTAATGGGTGCCAACTCCTTTTGAAGCCCCTCTCGTGACGGAGCTCATAGATTAGGCGGCCATCTTCAGCAGTGGCCAGACCACGCCCCTGTGGTTACTTTTTTGAAATATACAAGCTATTGATCAGCCACCAAACCAGAGTGTTTTTGAAGAAAAATGATACATTTGTGTGGGATGGAAGGCAAAAGTGAACTTTCAAAAGCACCATTGCTCTGTCCATATGCCCGTGAAGAATATCTGACTGTTACTATTGATGTCAGTGGTGTTTAAAGTTGGGGCTACTTTGTCTCAGGGCAGTGGAGCGAATGAGCACACCATTGCATTTACCTCACATACCCTCAAGACACACACAAGCATTTCACGATCAATAACAGAATACTGCTGCTTCTGTGTTTGTGCTGTGGAGCGTTTTTAAGCATATGAGGGTTTGTCTTACGGTCTGATATAAAACCTTTATACCCATTTTGAGTGGATCCAGTATGCCTTCCTTGAAAGCTACAGCTAGGCCACTAGATTGAGTGTTAAGCTACTTGAAATAAAACATGGTGGAAAATATACCAGGTGGAAGGAATAAATAAGCTGATTGCCTTTCTCACCTACTGACATGAGGAGAGGAAGATGAAGAAGATTTGAATGAACAAGAAGTTGAATACCTGGTTGCTGGTGTGTTTTGGATAGATATTAAATGTGTTTAGAACAAAGGAGAGAGCAAGGAAGGAAAATAGTATGTCTGCTTCCCCACACGTTAAATGAATATAACAACTTGGATGAACTTGTAGGTTATTCCATAAGGAATGTCTTACTGGCTACTGGATACTAGAGTGCAGGAAACCATTAAGATTGTTAAAAGAACCCTCACCCACCAACCTAGTTGGTGGCATGATTCATCAATGGGTTCCCAGCTGGGTTGCAAAGGACAACCCAGCTGTGCTACAACACCGGATTACAGTGGAGCGTTTTTTTTAGTGAAGATGTGAGTGTGAAGAAGTATCTTAGTTAAAAATGCTTTTAAAGTGCCCAGACAAGTGGCGCTTTATTTAAAGGGCCTTTGGGCATATTACAATCAAAGTGCCATATTATGAAGAAAAAATGATCTTCTATATCTCTGTCTAAAAAAAGGTTGACATGTTTCTGCCTCGCTGTAGAAATATGTTGTACCAATAATTGTGAATTCATAAGGCCTTACATCAGACCGCATCCAATATATAAACACCACGGAATCATATTGCATGGTTGTTAGAACAAAGGGGGAACTTAAGCCTTGAATACATAATCTTTAAGACCAATGACTAACTGAGGGTCCACTAAATATGCAGAGTGTTAATGTGATAAAGGGATGCAACCTTGGCGCAAGCAGGTATTTCCCACAGAGTCTTGGTTCTCCTTGTCATCTTTACACCTCTATAGATGGTGTCTTAAGAGGGAGGATGGGGATGTATCACAAATCCTTTATTTCTCATTAGATGGTTGTGTAGGTCACCTGTCTGTTAGAGATTGGAAAAATACAAGGGAATAGATCTACGGTGGTCTATTTAGCACACTCCAGGGAATATTATCATTGAGGCCTTCATTGTGTGTATTAAGGCGATATACCCAACGCTGTTCTTTATCATGTAGGCAATGTTGGAGGTTGCTTAGACCAGTGTCAAGTTGTTCAATGACCACCCATCTCATATCATTAGTGATGTGGCCCATTTCCCAAAAATTATTTGTCATTTTCGTGGTGTTTTTCTTGCAACGAATGTTGCGTCGATGCTCGATTATTCGTACCTTTATTGTCATTGCCTCATATCTGACATTTCAGGGGCAGGTATTGAGGTAGATTACATTACTGGAGTTAGGTACGTAGATCTTGACTGTACGAACGGTTGTAGATAGAAGTTGCAAAAACGTGAGAGCGGTTCCAAAAGTGAACCTGTCCCCGAGACTATCGGACAACCTGGTGGTGGGTGCCTGTTTTTGTGAATTATGGAGATGGTTTAAAATATGGGATCTTGGCCCCTTTTGCAATCAGGAAATCAGACGCATGTCTGCTGATGTGGCCTTTAGGTTCTGCCACATTCACTAGGATTTGAATCCTGTATTTCAGTTCTTCACTAGGATCAGACTCCAGTTTCTGGTAGTTTTTTTGTGTCATCAAGTAGTTTTTTGCACTCTGTTTGGTAGTCCTTCTTGTTTTGTACAACACCGCCTCCTTTGTCTGCCAGTTTAATTATGATTGTGTCATTGGATGTGAGTGCCTGTAATGTTCAAATTCTGCACGGCTCGTATTCTTGAATGTGCTACACTTGTTTGCATCATTCATCAACCCAGCCACCTCGGGAGAGAGGAGTAGACCGTCTGGGGGCTTATGTATCTGGGTAGGGGAACACCTTAGTTGTACAGCCAAATAGTTGGAGTCCTTGTCCTAGGATATCCAATGTGTAGTACTTAGCTTCCCCACCAAGCTGAAATTGGCTCTTATCAACACTTACTCCTGCCCTGTTAGTGTGCGCAAGGAATCTCCAACTTTTGACCAACCGAGTTCTTCTATTTCCTCTGTCCCCCCAAATACATGAGTGATAGTGAGGGGAGACTTTAATTGCCAATATAAGCCTCTACCAGATATGAGTGACACAATCCCTACTGAGGAGGATGCATACTGGTTAGTTCCTGAGCCACAAATCCCTCCATTAAAGAATAAAGGCTTGGTCCCTGCTGGCAACCCAGATTAATGCATTCACACTGACTCACTCCTTGAGAGCATGTAATGGTTGCACAGTCTCGGACACACCAGGGAACCTAACATTTAACAAAGTAGGCCAAGCCTCCCTCCTTGATTAAATTCTAGTGGAGATGAGGTTATAGCATAGAGTTCTCGACTTTGTTGTCCTTTGAAGCCATGACAGCCATCACAATGCTTTATCTCTGGTATTGGAATTGCCGACTTAGGAAGTGCTTTGACCATCAGTACCCCTGTAGACAACAGATTAACGCTCTCCAATAACAGGAAAAGAATAAAACAGGGGGCAATACAGCAGTCACCAGGAACGCTGCCCGCATTATATGCAGCACTAGTCCCGGCTCTAATAGAATTAAGAGAAGTGGCTGTCTTGGCGGGGCCCCGCCGTTCCCATTAATAAAATTGCAGATTTACATGCAGGGTTGATAACCAAGCTGGCTGATGTATTTTATGCAGAGATGCGCACCAAGGCGAAAAAATGGCTACCCAATCATGGTTTAATGATTGTTGCCGCAAGGCCAAACAGGTTCTATTGGAGGCTATTAAAGCCAAAGACAAGCGACTCATCAAACAAATGAGGGCGCTGTATAAAGAGACCACACGCCTAGCGAAAGAGACGTGGGAAATGAACAGATGGGATGCCCTAAAAACTGCCCTATCCACCATAGATTTAAAGGAGTTCTGGTCCATAGTTAGCACGGGCAGTAGTGAGGGTAAGCCAGCAGTAGAACGCAATATAGCTATATATGTTGTTTTTTTTCTCTGTATCTGTAATTCTCTCTTTTTAATGTGTTATGTTAGTTTTACTGCAGCCTTCGTTAATTAAAAGCGCCGGGACACTCTTTTTGAGTAGCCGTGCGCTCTACAAAAGCCATTGTAACATAACATAACATAACAAGCGTGGGAAGTGCACTTCCAGGCCTAGTACACGACAAAGAAAATTCCCGGCCCCCATGTTGATCCACCTGTAATTCTGCTCAGGGATAATCATGCTACAGAGTTTACAGTGCTAGAAGTGGTAAATGCGATAAATAAGCTCTCCCCCCTGGTAAAGCACTGGGATTGGACAAGATTCCGGGGGATCTCTTCCGGCATGAACCGAAAAGCTGAGGATGCTATCTACAGGTTCTATTCAATGCCTGAAGGGTATGCTGAGCCCCGAAACTTGGGCAGGGGCAGAAATAGTTCCAATTTTTAACAAGCATTTGCAATGCAATAGGTCTCGCATTTACGCGAGTTTGAGCTATTGACATTGCAAATACCAATGCATTTTAATTTTGTTTTTAAAACATAAATAAAAGGCATTGTCATTTACAATGCCAATAGCTTAAACTGGCGTAAATGCGTAATGCATTGGCAAATGCTTTTTTAAAATTCTTTGTTTACTGATACTTTACAGGATAGTCAAAAAGCATTGACATAGTAAATAGGTCCCAAAGGCTAGACCGGCTTGCTTTGCCAATAATTGTTTGTTATAAATATCTTTCTGTGCTAAAAATGCATGGGTATAGCAGCAGAAGGGAGACATGTTTCTACAGAGAGAACAATCAATCGTTCACCTAACCCCCGAATAAAAGTATAATTTTTTTATTACTAATAAGCTTGCACCACCAGCCATCCAAACTATAGAAAAAGTTGCACAGTGACTTTCACTTTATTGTATGTTTCTCTCCATATGCAATCAAGCAAACGAAGAATTCACTGAATCGGTCTATTTATTAGTTGAAGATGTGAGTACTTACGAGGTGTGGAGGTGCGAGAACTCTGCTCGTACAATCAAAATATGATTTCAGTATTCTGTGAAAGAAAACTAGAACATATTTCGCAAATACAAAACAAAAGACTCCTCTTCCTGCTATCAGGTAACGTAAAATAGATTAAACTAGTGGAAGCAGTGGCATCCTTATAACCCATCTAGATGGATGCGCTAAAAATTATCAACAACCCTTTGTGATTCAATTTGTAGTGGGCACTCTAAGTGTACTTCAGTACCCACTCTCATGCGGATTCTTCCAGTTTCAGGGGAGATGCGCAATGTGGTTTGATGCTGACACCAGAGTTGTCTGCAGCCTCATGGGGAAATACATACTCAAGCAAGCATTAGTAGACCCAGTAGGTCTGGCTGTGGCCTTTTTTTTATTTATTTACCAACTGTGTGCAAGATGCAAACATATGGCCAACATAGAAAAAATGTAAAAATAAACAAGTAGCCCGGGTACACAAGGTGTTGCACCGAAGGGCACTCCTTTTCAGATGGCTTCTATTACTCAGTCCAAGATAGACAATGGACAGGTGGGTTGACTCATCCCCACATTTGTAAAGCGCACAATCACCCGTAAGGGTCTCTAGGCGCTGGGGGCCGTCGGGAAGATTAAGCGAGCTATTGCCCAGAGTCACATGGTGCTGGGCTAACCTGCCACCGGAGCCGGGGATCGAACCGTGGTCCCCAGATTCCAGCGTCAGTCGCCCTGGCCGCGGCGCCACACCTCTCCCACTGGCTCTTGAATATAACAATTTATGAAGAGGGTTGACCAAAAAAAACATTATGTGTGTATGTATGTGGGGTGTGTGTGGGGATTTTCCAAGCATGCATGGCCAGATCTAAAAAATTTAATTAAAAAACTACAGCCACGCTATCAGTAGTGCAGCAGGTGTAGTGTGAGTGGCTACGTGTTCCCTCAGCGCGTGGCAAACACCGTAGCCGGGCTGTTCGTATTGTGTAGTTGAGGTGAGTGGAACTACTGTTTATGGTCCTAGAATAATCTGGGCAAAAGTACAATCTGTAGAAGCAATATGGCTAAATTAAGTGCGCAATGTTTGACCAGTCTAACCATAACCTAGTCCACATTTGTTCACCTATAAAACTCACGCTCGTGCCCGCGTGTTTTCGCTAGGAAAAGTTCACACAGACACACGGACATAAAAATGTCCCTCAAAGCTGCATACTCTGTGTGTACCATTCTGGTGCAACATACAAGGGAAGCATGGCTGAGTCCCAAAGACTGTTTGAAAAACACAAATAGGGGGGCCAAAGCATCACCCGGGTGACTGCGTTACTACATTAGTCAGAACTGGAAAAACATTTCGCAAATGCAAAAGAAGTATTTCTTCTGTGTAATACAAGTCACTTGCCGGACGCAAATTAGCGAAGAAACAATTTCTTGCACAAGGTCATTTGTCAGCTGCAACTAAGCGTTTGTTTCTTTGCTGTTTTTTTTTGCACTTTTAAATAGTGCGAACTCGACCCGAAGGTATTGGATGATTTACATGAGCACTAATTACATTGCACAAAAACACATTCACTTTTTGGAAGCAGGGCAAGAGTAGTAATTTGCACCCAGAAATTCAAGGTTGTTGAACAGACGCTGAGACTCGAATCCCTTCCCCAGGTCCAAAGTCGACAGCTCTGGTTGTTACGCCACATCCGCTGGGGTTTGTGTACATAATTGAGCATTAGGCATCGACTTGCATGGAGAGAAAGAGTGGTCCCTGCTCTTCACAGGGTGTCTGGGGATTTGGAGGGATTCAGATTGAGTATTGTGGTGGGGAGACAGAGTGCACTCTGCTACTTGTGGGGTGTGTGAGGGTGAAAAGGGGCAGTGGGGGATCGGGCTCGCTGTCGAGTGTGAGGGGAGACATGGAGGATATGGAGCTTTATTCAGACCTAGGAGTGTATTGGGGGATAGAGGTGCCCTTGCCCCCAGAGTGGCGTGTAGGGATGGCGCGGAGAGGGATCCTGCTCGTGAAGATCTGACATGGCGGATGGGAGAACGATTTTAGTGGAAGAATGGATTGGGGAGACAGTGATGGTGGTAGCTTTGGGATGTTTGAGGACACTATGGTAATAGGGGTCCACCCGTGCTCTCAGGATGAGCGCGCCCTTCCTCAGGCTGGGAGCATGGCCCAGATGGAGTGTCGGGCAGGGCGTCATCCAGCTGACCTGCTGCTTTTGCAAAGCATTCTTTGATTGTCATGGTAGTCTCTGCCCCAAATCCCTGTCAGTATTAGCAGTGTCCAAAGAAAACAGAAATCGTGGGGGAAGCAGTGGCTGGGGAAACAATTGGGTCGGGAGCGGCGGGGTAAAGGGGTTCTGGGGCCCAGAGCCGGAACAGCTGGATGGGACTCTTGTTTTGTGTAAAGGAGGTAAAACATTTATTAACGAGGCAAAGTGGTAGGCCCCATTTTGCCAAAAAATTGGAACATTTGCTACCGAAAGTATTAGGTCTAGTCTGAGGGATTTTCTCCTTTGGTTCAAACGGTCAAGTAAAAAGACATACGTCAATAAATATATTATTTTGTAAAAAAAATCTGTTATTTTAGAATATAATATATTATGTTATTGCAGCTATGTGCGCACATTCATCATATACTCGCCAGTAACTTATTGTTGCTGTCCATTAATAATAGTTGTTTCAAGAGTAAACAATTCGTATTACAAATATGTCTGCACGAAATCTAAACGGCAGCAGGGGGTATTTGCATTGGTTGCAAGTAAAATCAAAGGGATTACAGCAAAACCGGACAAGAAACAAAAAAAATGAAACTTTCTGGGAATGTTAAACTAATTTAACAAAATGTACATTTTGCAATTTATAAAAGCAGGAAAAAATTTCATTGAAACAAATTGATTAACTCTATTAGACAAGGGGACAGGCACAGAATTGGGACAAGAATGAAATGAGCTGCATTCCGGAGGGGTGTGGGACGCTGCTCCTGGGAAGGGGTCCCTGGGTTTTTCACTCCTCGGCGCCCAGCAGCCGGCCTGATTCCTCCTCTGTGCAGATGCCTCGCTCCGACCCCGGACTCAGCCTCCCCGCACCCGCTGCAGCTCCACAGGCAAAGGAACATCACCGCGCTGTCGAGGATCACACAATCACGCACAACCTGCTTTTCCAGACAAAGAGAGAACCAACCGGCCTGCTGGCTACCACGAAGCCCGTGACGTGCCAGGTCAGGCGCGAGACCTAAAAAAGGTTGACGTCACACAAACTCTTTGCACGAGTAATTCTTGATCACCTTCAGGGGTGGATGGATGATCATGAGATATTAGGCCCATGTTAGGCCTGATTCAGGAAGAACACTTCCACCGTTGACCAAATATACAGACTTCAACTTATATTTTGGAAAACTGTGAGAATGGAGAGTGGCAGCCTCTATCCGATTTTCATGAATCTTAAGACAGCCTTTAATATGGTGCCCAGGGCAAAGTTATGGGAGGTACTCAGAGAAATGGGGATCCCCCACCTGCGGAGCATTCTCATAAGACTGCATGAAGGCAATTTTGCCCAGGTAAGGTGTGGGAAAAGAGGTGACCTCACCTCACGATTCCCAGTTGACAGAGGAGTAAGGCAGGGTTGTGTGCTCACACCAACCCTGTTTTGCCTCTTTGTCAATGCACTGATTGCCTAACTCACTGCACACTTTAGAGATATTTATAACTAAGACACTTCTTCACACTCACACCTTCACAAAACAACCTGCTCCACTGTAATCAGGTGTTGTAGCACAGCTGGGTTGTACTCAGCAACCCTGCTGGGAACCCAATGATGAAGCATGCCACCAACTAGATTGGTTGGTGAGGTTTTTTTTAACAACCTTAATGGTTTCCTGCACTCTAGTATCCAGTATCTAGCAGGACATTCCTTATGGAATAACCTACGAGCTCGTCCAAGTTGGTATATTCTTTTAGATATTAAATGTGTCAATGAAAATGAGTGTAGCTGTGCCCTTAGTAAGGATACCTTGCTGAGTAAGATCACTGAATATGTGAGGAAAGTTTGTCCAAGAGAAGAAAATCTTCCACTGGGGTTTCAAGCATATAGTAATTTACAATCAGAATTTTCAGTTGAGACAGGTTTGTTATGTAGAACTTACAAATTGATTCCTCACACTGTGATTTGTGCATGACATGTGGGCATGGCTATCATTAAGAGATGGTTGAAAGACACTCATTGGTGGGAGGGAATGGACTAAGAGGTAGAGATGGGTTGAGAAATGTGTGTTTTGTGCAGGGCTGTGCAGAACTCACTGAGTTTCACTCTGCAGAATTCTGCGGAGTTACATAAAAACTTAGCGAGTTTCCGCAGAGTACTGGAGGGGGCGGAATTCAGCAAGTCATGCTGCTTACACTGATATTTGGTGTTGGGAGCTTGTTCCACTCTATGGCACCACACGGTGTGCCAGAGGTCGCTGCTTTTCCATGCTGTTCGAGTAGATTTTCTAGTCGAGCAGCAGCATTATCAACAAGAACTGTTGCGCCCTGACGTAACCGCCCACATTAAAAATATTTGGGGGCATTCTAGTGACCAAAATTCACGCCAGGGGATGCAAATTCTCACTTGCACTCGTCAACTTAACATTGGTGAGCAGCGAGTAAGGAAAAACTCCACCTTGTGGCCGTTTGCGGAGTTTTGCCGGAACTCCGTGCTCCAAGCTGAAAGTAGAGTGGGCAAAACTCCACTGGCAGAGTGGAATTGTTTTCCCATCCCTATTCTTGGGCAAATAATGACAAGGGTCTTAAATGTGCTACACCACCTATGAGTACTTCAGAGAGTCCAGTGAGGTTGCGAGAAAGAGTGAACATATCATTTTTGGGTCCTTTTTTCATGCATTCCCCAGTATTCAACATTTTGCAATTGTTTTGATTGATCATTTGTCGAAGTGGATAGAATCTACATTTGTTCGGGAGACCAAAAAAGTCATCATGTTTCTTATGAATGACTTGGCTGAGGAAGGATTTCCCTCTGAATTAATCTCAGACAATGGTGTACAATTTGTTGAATCTGAGATGAAAGAGTTTTTGTGTGGAGCAAAGATTAAGCGTAAATTTAATTCCCAGGGCAATGGCCAAGTTGAGAGAGACAACAGGATGGTGGGTGAGTTCATCTGGGGGCGTCCTTCGATGGTGTAGACATGGTGGATGCCGTCCGTGCCATGTTATGGTCGTACCGGAATTCTCATTTGTCGCTTTGAAAGGAGAGTCACGCAGGATCATTTGACACCAGCCTGGTTAAATAATTTACTCAGATTCCCATCTACTTGTGTGGCTTATGTTCGTGAAATGCAGAAAAAATGTCTGTAAGTCAAGGTGAAATTAAAGAGAGATATGATGCATTCAAAGGCACTAAAGCATTGTCTTTTTAAAGAGGTGATTGGGTTCATGTGAAACTACCATCATCCACGGTGGTGAAAGAAAGAGATTTGGTGCATCTTGTCAGGTAGCAGACGGTATTAAGGATATTTAAGCTGTGAAATTGGTATATGGGCATTGCTGAAATGGTGCACGTGCAATGAAGGTAAAGTTGTCAGAAGCTACACTTTATTGCTAAAGAGGATAGTTTCCCCCCAACCAGTGAAAGAGTTTTATTAAAATGTGAAAATAATATGGTTAAAATCATATAAGCAATGTTGCCATGCAATTTATATTGAACGGACACAACTTTTAAAATGTGCAAACATACAGTAAGTAGCTATCAATGGTGTAACAAAACTAGAGGGGGCCCTCTTGCAAAGTACAAGGCGCCCCCCCCCCCCCGCCCAGGCCTTGTCAGGAGCTCCTAGGTTGGGGGCCTTCAGCCTGCGTACAGTGCTGGAAGGGGACTCCCGGAGCTCAGGGACCCCCTCGCACCGCAGGGTCAGTGTGGGGCAATGCCACCCCACTAATGCATGCCCCCAACCTCACCCCTTTTCTTTAATTGCTTATGAGAGAAGCTCAGGCTAGATGATAAATGAATGTTAAAAAACCATAAACATATTTATATTTATAATCCCTATTTGGCCAGTCGATATTTTTGCTACGATATCTAGATAGAACCATATCCAATACTGAATACACTGCTCCAGTATCATCAATTGCTTACTCAACCACAACAAACGTTACTTTATTTGGATGAGTGTATAAACTAGTTTGGAACTTACCAAATGTGTTCATCAACAAGTGCTCCAACATCAAGATGTGTTTGTCATTTAGAGCTCAAAAACATGTAAGTCTATTATTTGAGAAAAAGCAGTCTGTTAGCCTTGACATAATATTATTCTAATAATGCTCACTGCTTTAAAAGACTTAGCCTAATCTCGTGTAGGTCCTTAAACACGGATATGGCAGTGGAATGGAATGGAATGGAATATATACTTGTATAGCGCAAACTGTCACCCTGCGGGTATCCTGGCGCTTCGATCAAGAGGTCAACCAATCGATAGCTAACTTCCGGCATTTAAAGAGAAGAAGAAGAATCAAACCCTAGGGAAGAGCCATGTTTTAATGTTCTTCCTAAACTCAGGTAAAGAGTCCATTTGTCTGATATTCTGAGGAAGCTTGTTCTAGTGGAGAGCGGCGGTCACACTAAATGACCTTCCTCCCATCCTGGATCGTTTAAACCTGGGAGTAACCAGCAGGCTAGTGCCTGAAGAGTGGAGTTGTCTTTTGGGCTGGTACCAAGAGAATTTTTCTTGCAAGGGGATGGGGCCCGTGTCATGTACTGCTCTGTGAACCAGGCATTGCGCCTTAAACTGGACCCTTTCCTTGACAGGGAGCCAGTGTGGTTCTCTCAAGGCTTGGGTAGATGAGGCGCTGCGCTGCCTATTCAGTGCTATTTTTGCTGCTGCAGACTGGACTCTCTGCAACCCCTGAAAGATATATTGTGGGGCTCCCAAATATAGGGAGTTGCAGTAGTTTAGTCTGCTAAGCACCGTGCTTCTCACCACCCCTGGACGCAGTTCCTCTGGTAGTATGGAAGCAGCTGACCCAGCCCACGCAGCACCGAAATGTCATTATCAATGTACCCAGATAGGCATAAAATTATACCTACAGGCCTCATAAACAATGGAGTGCTTCCGAGAAAGGAAATCAGTGTGTACAGCTGTGAAAGAGGCCATTAGGAAATGCATTATCATCCTGTCCTACTATTATTTTGTTTGCCCCTCTACTCTTGTCAAATCTGTCATTGGCTGTCATGGACCCCAATGGTGCACTAACCTTGGGAGCGAAATCAAGAGGGAGCGATGACTAGTTCTCAAAGCCCACCCCCCAACACTGTCCCACCGGAGGAGAAGGAGACTCCTTACAGCGGAGCAGAGCCGGAGGGGCTGGGGAACTTAATCCGGGATTGTAGGTAAAACAAGGAAAAACTGCCGTCACCTTCCTGGTACTTCTCAGGAACGCGTCTCTGGTAGTTTCTGCAGGTGGGGAGAAGCAACACAGGAGACAGGTAAGTGTCCGCTAACTCTGCGCCAGAGAGGACCCTCCCAATAACCCCCTCCTGCCTACCCACAGTGGAACTCACTTGCAAACAACGAGGCTCTTTTCCTGAGAGCGTGCTCTGTAGAACTGCCAATCCGAAATAACAAAGCAGCGAAAGGACGTAGAGGCAACGGGTCCTACCGTTAATCAGCCCTCGGTCGGTAGTGTCCGTGGTAGTCTACAAAATAATAGCCAAATACCCTTGAAAGTTTGGGCGCAGAAGGAGAGCGGGACCTCGGGAGCTGGGCATCCGTGAGCTTCCCCCAGTTCCTACCGCGTTAGTACCAAGGCAGGGGGCCCCTCTTAGTTAGCAAAGTAAAGAGAAAACCAAAGAATGGAAAATAAAATACAATGCGCCCTTCTGGCACTGGTAATGGTACCTCGAGGCGCTTCCTTCAGCGGCCTGGGTTCCGTCCGTAGTCTCGCGGGAACAAGCAGCAGCAGCGTCGCTTCTCTTCCTCAGCAACGATGGTGCCGGCAGGCACAGGAGGCGCGTAGGCGCCGTTTCTTCGAGTGGCGTCAATGAAGGCAGGTAAGGTTGGAAGTACGGGAATCCGTACGCGAGGATCCGCCTTCAGCTCAGACTGGCGGAGTCAGTGACAAGCACCGGATCCCCCTGGTGGCCGGCACTACATACCGCCCCACCTCCAGGCAGCATCCAGTGCTTGTCCGAGTGTTTGCTGGGAGACGTAGTTCTCACAGCCTCATGAAGCACGTCGGACCGTGACATTGGCCTCAATTAAGGGCCACTGGTATTATGCGGCAGGAGAGGGACACATTATGCATCAGTGTTGATTAAATTATGTGGCATTATGTGGCACATTTTGCGGCCTTCCACTGGGCAACAATACATGTTGTTGCATTTTAGTAACTTTTAAACTGTTTGAGCTGGAAACACCCTTTGTTTTGTTAAATTATGCAGAGTATGCAGCAGAATGGATTAGGTGACAAATGTAACAAAGCTATAACTGCAAAAATCGACATGGGTGCACAATTCCAGTGGCTCTGATTATGCTCCACAAAACTGGCTCAAATAATGCCCCTTAATTAAAAATGAGTAGAGGGTTCAAACAGGTAGTGGTTCAGGGGATGAGATACTAGAAGAAATGTTAGTCATGTGTCCACTACCTTATGTGCCCCCACAACTAGTACTGATAATAGTGTGTAGTAATTAACTCCAACACGGTCAAGTTGAAGTAAAGATTTAATGTAGGGTAGTACAAATCCCATAACACCATCTCCATCATTAAACAAAGAGATTGATCTTGCCTTGACAACTGTGGAAAGATGCCACCAATGGACTCCATCCACTTGAACTGCATTGTTTCCAATCTTTATGACTTTAATTGGTTCACATTATTTCATTTTAACTTTCTTGACATGCACAGGAATCTTGATATGAACAAAATCACCCACACCCAGAGGAACCATGAAGATGTCTGGGAGAAACCCCCAAAAGGGTGATTCAGGTTCCCCCATCAGAGTGAGGTGGAGGTTAAAGATGACCCAGACAAGTCCCAGAGTAAGGGGGGGGGAGGGGTCCTATAACCCATCAAAGAAACAAAGGGTTGGTTCTGGTGAGTGGTGGCAAAGACCTCCCGATCTCAAACACTGTGGTTTTCAGTGTTCACAATTAGGGCACAAGCAGGGGGACTTGGTCTGTTTAAAGAAACCACTCACAGGTAGGACCTCTACAGGAGTGGCCAACATGGACTTATGGGTTAGTAGTCCCCTAGCGTAGGTCATTGACCATGTCATGATCTCCCTTAGCTGGTGGATAGACTCAGAGGGTGAACTTGTGATCCCTGAGGGTGTGAGTTGTCACTTCCACCAGGTGAAAGTGAATGGAGTCCCTGTTACTGCTCTGGGGGACACCTGGGCTAGCAAGACTATGATAATTGAAAGGTTAGTTTATCTAGAGCAGTACACCAGCCAGGTGTGTAGAGTGACAAATGCAAAAGAAACAATTGATGGGGGGAATGCTAGGCAATGCAAACATTCTCCCGCAGACAAAAAGATCTGGGTTTAATCCATCGTTCTTTTGCTCACAACACCACCCCAGTTTGTACCGGGCCATATGCAACTCGGACTTGACCCTGTTCCTTGTGGGAACAGTTCAGCCCAAACTGCCATGCCAGGTCCTCCCTGGACCGGAAACAAGCATCCTGGGACCGGTTTCGGGGCATCACCTTTCATCAGCCAGGCTAGTTTGAATCCAGTGGTGTAGTGAACACGGGACCCACGTATGGCATACCCTTTCCACTTAGGGCGACAAATGCAAAAGATACAATTGATGGACGGAATGCTGGGCAATGCAAACATTCACCCCCAGGCACAAAGATCTGGGTTTAATCCATCATTCTTTTGCTCACCACACAACCCCAGATTGGACCCAGCCATATGCAAATCAGCCATGACCCTGTTCCTTGTGGGAACAGTCCAGCAAGAACTGCCAAGCCAGGACCTCCCTGGACCGGAAACAAGCATCCTAGGACCGGTTTCAGGGCATCACACTTCATCAGCCAGGCTAGCTTGAATCCAGTTGTGTAGTGAGCACAGGATCCACGTCTGGGCATACCCTTCCTACTTAGGGCGACAAATGCAAAAGAAACAATTGATGGACGGAATTCTGGGCAATGCAAACATTCACCCCAGTCACAAAGATCTGGGTTTAATCCATCATTCTTTTGCTTAACACCCCAGGTTAGACCCAGCCGTATGCCAATCAGTCTTGACTCAGTTACTTGTGGGAGCAGTCCAGTCCGAACTGCCAACTTACACCCATGGGCAGGACTGTCTGCTTTGGTATCCTTGGTGTGGGGTGGGGAGGTGACCCAAAGGAGGGTCATTGTTAGTCTCCAAATGCCCATAGACTGCATTCCGGTAAATAAGTTGCCCTTGGTGCTAGGAGAACTGAGAAGGGTGTCTTCCCAGTGCGCCCGACAGTTCTGTGTCCTGGGGATACAACTTCCAAACGGAGGCTATGGGAGCCCAGATGGAACGGCATGATGAGGGAAGATTCATCAATGCCCTCTGTTCAGCCTCAGGGTGCAGATCCCGGGCTGAAGAGATTCAGGATACCATCCCTGAACTGGTGGTAAGTATAGTGGAAGTAGGGCGCAAAACACCCAGGGCTACTGCCCCCACTCTGAGAAACCTCAGAGGTCGGAAAACTCTGGATGGTCTGGGGACTGGCTTCTGACACTGATAGCTGGAAAATGTGCCTCTGTTGGTTGCTGTCCTTATGGGCAGAGTTTTCACTGGGTTGGGGACAGACGTTTGATCCAAGGGGTGGTGTGGGCCACAACACACTCTTGGCCATGGTGGTACTGTCTGCATCTAACTGACAAGTGCCCCTGTAGAACAAGGCCTTCATCCATGTTCTATTGCCTAAGCAGGGATACCCATCAAGTTATTTGCTTTTGGCTGGAGTGGGGTTGTGTTGGAATTGGCCCTTTATGTAGGGTAATTCCCAAACATTTTGCTATCACTGCTCCTAGCATTGTTGAATTTGTTTTTGTTAGCTTAGGACTCTGTGCTCTTTACCACTGCTAACCAGCTTGTGCTCCCTGTTCCAAGCATGTTAACATTGGCTCATCCCTAATTGGCATATTTAATTTACTTATAAGTCTCAAGTAAAGTCCCCAGGGCCTTTAAATTAAATGTTACCAGTGGGCCTGCAGCACTGACTGTGCCACCTACTTAAGTATCCCTTGAACATTTCTCAAGCCTGCCATTGTGCACTGTGTGTGCAATTTAAACTGTCATTTCAACCTGGCAAATGAACCCTATTGCCAGGCCCAAACCTTCCTATTTAATACACACACATCACCCCTAGGGTAGGCCCTAAATACCCTAAATGGTAGGGTGCAGTGTACTTAAAAAGTAAGACATGCGCTTTTAAGGTTTACATTTTCTGGTAGTGAATAATGCTTACATTCATTTTTCATTACAGCAAGGCCGACCTCTCTCATAGGATAACATTGGAGTTACCGTATTACATTTTATGAGTGTAATTTCCAAATGGGAATATGTAAGCAGTTTATGTTTGGTGTCTCTGGAATTCTAACTTAAAAAATCCTCTCTTATGGTGAAGTTGAATTTTAATTTAACATTTTGAAAATGGCACCTTTAGAAAGTTGTCACTTTCCTACCTCAGCCATATGGTGTCTGCAGCCTGTCTCTGAGTTACATGACTGAGTGTAACTGACAGTTGTGCTTTGTGTATTTCTCCTGGACAGCCACACAGAATATAGTGCTTAGGTGTGCCACGATGGGTCGTCACTGGCAGGATGGGAGGGAAGAGCCAGGCACAGCCCCACTTACACCTGAATAGGCTGTGTTCTGCCACCACACAGAGGGTTGCATGCCCTCCGTAGTTAGTCTGTACTGGAGCCAGGACAAGGATGGCATGATGTCTGGTGATTACAAAGAGAAACCTCTTTGTAACACCCACTTTACAGGCACTAATGGATATAAATACTGGACCCCAGACACCAGCTCTTCAGTACAGTTCTGGACCTGTAGATACTCTGCCAGGAAGAAGGACTGCTGTGCTGCTACAAGGCATGCCACTCTGCTGGACTGCTGATCTAAAAGAACTACTGCCCTAAAGGAACTTCTGCCTTGCTGTGCTGCCCTGCCCTTATCTGGGCGAGGAGAGACTGAACCTACAAATGCACCCTTGAACTCAGGTCACTAGAGTGACTCCTAAGGCTAGTCTGCTGGCCTCCTGATTTAAGCCTCAAGGACTTAGAAGGCTCCCTAACATTCTGCAGCAGCACCTGGACCCAGCTGCACGGAATTCCTGACTCCCATGTGGTGCCCGTCATATCCTGGAAACTTGTTGTGATTCAAGGGACCTGAATTCAGGAATTTGGGCTCTTCGCAATTACAAACAGGCCCATTCACACAAAGACCTTACTATTCATACTGTGATTCAAAGCGAAACTCTGGCAGCCACCTCATCGCACTAAAGCATGGATGTCTATTGGGGGATTGCCAACTCAAAGTTTCAGCAACGCCCGCCTGCTATGCTTGGCTGGCTCTGAGCTCTAAGCTGACAACTTCCCTGCTTCTTGAGGCCCTCTCTAATGTGAGCAGGATTCTTGGCACACATTTGAGAAGGTAAAGTTCTGCGAGCCCAACCTGGCGATGAATGACCACCCATTCAAGATGTCCAAGGGGGTCTAGGTTATGCTTTTATTTAAGAAAATATTTTTAGAGGATATTAGGAACTGAATAGAAAGTGCCCTCAAACAGGGAGCTTTTAATCATTTTGAGGATTACAAAAGGTACAGTGGAGGCACAGGGACATTTTTTAAACATCCTTTATTGGTTATTAAAGACAATAAAGCATTGAGATCAAAAGCAAATTACCATAAACCGGTGCAAATAAAACATTGGTACAGAAAGGTACAGTTCCAGAGTCGGACTACAGTTCGTGAGTAATAATTGAATGTCATGAGATGTAAAAGTTAGCCCCAGAAGTCCACAGAGACCAAAGAGCCAAGTAACAAATGAGTGAGCATGTGGCAGTCATCAGAAATAGATGTGAAAGAGGAGCTCGGAGGGTCTAAGAAGGTAGACAACAGTCCACCCAAAATGTCAAGGTGCTGACCCAGGTTGTTGTCAGTCCTACATTTTTTTAATATCCCCTCCTGAGCCACTGACCATTCCTCCACTTCATGCTTCCAGTGCTCCAGACTTGGGTCAGCCGTACCCATCCCAGTGATCGCCATGCATCACTTGGCCAAAACCAACAGCAGGTGTAGGAACTTAAAAGCCATCTTCCTGCCCTTAGCATGATGGACATCCTCAATAAGCAAAGAACTGGGTCTGGTGGACAATGAATTGCCACTACCCCGTTCACCCTCTCACCCACCTGGTACCAGAATCCACCCACAAGGGTACAATGCCATGCAAGGTGAAAAAAAGGATGCTGTTGGATAATTGCATCAATGGCATCATTGGGGCCTGGAGGAATCAATACTGTGTAGGCGATTGAGAAAGTCAAAGTGAGTACGTTTAAACCTAGCTTTCCTTGAAACAGTGCGAACCAACCCACACATATGTGACCATTGTGAATCCCCTATCTCAATCCCCAATTTTCCAGTTCAGGCTGCCCTAGGGGAAAAGGTATCCTGTCTTTTGGGCTGTCATTGCCGGATCCAAATGTGTGACCAGATGCGGCTCCCCCACCCTTCTCCAACAAGGCCTGAAAAGTATTTGACATGGATGGGGCTGCCTGAAAAGAGATCCAGATGTCCCGAGTGATCGCCAAAAGGATGGCATGTTAAAGGAAGTGCCCCTGCTTCAAAGCAAAAGCATTCCAGGCTGCCTCAAAGGAAATGAATTCCTCATTAGGGAAGAGATCCCCCAAGGTATCACAGCCCCCATCAAGCCATGGGGCCATGTCAACTGAATTAGTGAGCTCCCAGAATGAAGGAAGATCACAAAAATGTATTTCCCTGGAAAATGGGACCTTTTTAATACCAATTTAACTGCGTGCTCCCACAATTGTGTCATGTGTCGCACTGCGAAGGGGATCAAACCAAACCCTCTACCCTCCGTCATTAGGAACTGGTACAGTGAGCCTATGTGCAGCATGCTGAATCTGGGAGGCCAGGTAATAGTGTTACAAATTGGGAGCTGTCAATTCCCTCTCCTCCAAGTGGTGAAACAGGATGAGTCGAGCAACCCTGAAGCAGCCAACTACCCAAACCAAAGAAGAGTTCAGGGAGTCCAGTTGACGAAAGATCGTTGGGAGAATTCGGTCGAAAGAATGTTGAATGCAGTAAAGACTGCACTGTAACAGGACCTATTTAGAAATTGCTACAAGCTGAAGGGGGAGCAGGAGAAGGTTCCAGAATGGAATGGAGGACAGAAGCCTCCCAAGAATTCTGGATATGTTGTATTGCAACCTTGTGAGCGACCATCATGCCTAAATACTGGAAGCTGTCTGCATTCCAACGCAACGGTCAATCCAGTAAGGACATAGCTTCCAAGGACCACAGCACTTCTAGTGGGAAGATCAACGACTTTTGATGATTAATAGGAAGACCTGACACATCCCAAAACCTGTCGAGAAGGTCCAATAAGCGTGGAAGTGAATGTTGCGGCGTAGATAGATAAAAGAGCGTATTGTCAGCATTCAAGGATACAAGATGAGTGGTGGCTCCCACCGTAATCCCGCAAGGAGCCTAATCCAGATGGCCATAGGCTCCATGGCCAGAGTAAAGATGAGCGGGTACAGTGGGTAGCTCTGACATGTGTTACTACTGATGAGCAAGGCGTCTAAACAAATTTTACACACCCGCGCTCTGGCGACAGGCCATGTGTACAGCAACCAAACCCAGGAGCGAAACCATAGACCAATCCTCATAGCGCCCAGGACCTGCATCAAGTATGGCCACTCCACAGTGTGGAAGGCCTTTGCAATATCTATTGAAATAATGGCAAGGTCGTCTTCTCTATGGTCCACCTCATGCAAGACATGGGTCAACTGCCTTAAATTCATAGTGGTATTGCGTTCAGGGACAAATACACATTAATCCTCTTGGACCAAGTGGGACACAAGTGGACCAAGCTGGAGATCGAGAGCCTTCAAAGGATTTTGGTGTCCTAATTAATCATGGACAAAGGCCTATAGGAAGAGGGATCCGAGCCATCAGAACCTGGTTTAGGCATCATGGAGATATAACACTCCTGCATATTTTCCGTTAAAAGCCCGGCACTATGAGCCTCTGGATATACTTCCAGCAGGTGCTGGGTGAGGGAGGGAAAAATGCCAGGTAAAACTCAGCTGGTGGGCCATCACCACCCACGACCTTGCCATGAGGTAGCTGTTGGAGCACTGCACAAATCTCTTCCAAGGTGTGATCAGCATCCAGATCCATGGGCATGAGACCCAGAAAAGTACAAAGGCGAGCTGAGGCGGGTGTATGAGGGCTGCAATAGATACACTCTAGGTGAGTCCTAAAGGTCTCAATGATGCCTTGCCAGGTGCAGACTCCTGGTCCGCCGGGATTCCCAGATGGAGCACCAGTAAACAAGAAGCCTCCCTTCTGAAGAACCAGGCCAAGAGGATGCCCGAAGTGTCACCTTACCTGTGAAGAAGCTGGTGATACGATTGAAGAGTTTATTTTTCCAAACGCTCAGGCACAGAGATATTAACAGGGTCATTTGAAAGAGGTCACCAATAAAGGTTGAGGGGCTTCTAGAAGCAGTTATCTGTAGTAAAGTGTGATGTCCAACTCCTGGAAGAATGACTATATGGAAATCTTTCTTTGTGAAATATTTGGAGCACAACTTGACATACTTTTCTTAGGTTTCTTGTGAATATTTAGAATTTTCTCTGAGATGGTGTTGGTAATTGTTCCCACAGTTTTACCTTAGCATTGAAAAGAGGCTTTTCACCTCAGGTTTATTCATTGTTTGACTGTTTGGAAAACTGCTGTGAGTCAGCTTCTTGCCTCAGTGATCTGATTTATAAAGAAATTAGCTTTCATGTGGCAAATAATGCCTTAATGTGTTGTTACATGCCTTGCACATAGAAGGTGTTTGTAGGGTCTTCCTAGTTTTTTTCCCAATTTTCAAATTATCAATTTGCAGGTATTAAAGACTGTGGAATACCAAGGCAGAGACTGTTATGGATCTGTGAATGAAAGGAATGAGATTGCTGATGTTTAAGGTGACTTGGTTGTAACATTTTGTTAGTTGTATTTGAGGATATCCTCTGAGTTCTCAGTTCTTCGAAGAGCTGCTGTACTGAAATGCTTTTCAGGGGTTTCAGGAGTCAATGTATATTAACATCTTTAGGTCGAGCCTTGGCAGTGCATGCAGTGCATGCACTGTCTCAGCAAGACTTAAAGTAATTTGTATGTTGGGTTAAATGTCTATTTATTTGTCTTTTAGCTTGCTATTAGCTTAGTTGTCTTAGTGTTGCTGGTATCTCCTTTTCTGTTGGCTGTTGGTGATTTCCTAACTTCCGTGTAGTCCCTATACAGCAGTGCCTAACTACTGTGTTATTTCACTCTGTCTGCTTGCACTTTTTTCAGTGCCATCTGTTTCAGTGTCTTCTGTTTTGCATGCTGTAGTCTTTTTAGGTCGAGCTGGCGTTGGAGCGCGAAGCGCTCCCGCCAGCCAGACTATAGTCACCTTCCTGCCTGTCAAGGGAGTAACAGCTGTGAACGAGCCCGATACAGACCTGGGCACGAGCCGACCCAGGTCTGTGAACGCGCTTCAAGGTTGAGCAGCTTGTGCACGTTTGTTGGACGTCAGGCGCTGCAAGCCCGCCAGACCAATTATCCCAGCATGAAACTCTACTTCCTGAGGCGCCACAAGACCAATTATCCCAGCAGGAGTCTCCACTTCCTCAGGCGCCGCAACAATTATCACAGCATGAGACCCACTTATCACAGCATGTCAAGAGGCACCCCAGGCTGCTGGAGCACTCAACTATAATTAGGGTTGCATGCTCTATTTGCAGCACTGAACATTTTCAAAGAAGGCGAAGCAGTGACATTCACTGGAGACACTCGCCCTCACCCCCTCACCCCTCACACACCTCCTCACCCTCACACACCTCCTCACCCTCACACCCTCACCTTCACACCCCCTCACACACACCCTCACATACCCTTACCAGCACAGCAAAACACAACACAGCACAGCACAGCAAAACACAACACAGCACAGCAAAACACAACACAGCACAGCAAAACACAACACAACACAACACAGCACAGCACAGCAAAACACAACACAGCACAGCAAAACACAGCACAGCACAGCAAAACACAACACAGCACAGCAAAACACAACACAGCACAGCACAGCAAAACACAGCACAGCACAGCACAGCAAAACACAGCACAGCAAAACACAACACAGCACAGCACAGCACAGCAAAACACAACACAGCAGGGCAAAACCCAGCACAGCACAGCAAAACACAACACAACACAGCACAGCACAGCACAGCAAAACACAGCACAACACAACACAGCACAGCAAAACACAACACAACCCTCACGCCCTCACCCCCTCACCCCCTCACCCCTCACACACCTCCTCACCCTCACACACCTCCTCACCCTCACACCCTCACCTTCACACCCCCTCACACACACCCTCACATACCCTTACCAGCACAGCAAAACACAGCACAGCACAGCAAAACACAGCACAGAACAACACAACACAGCACAGCAAAACACAACACAACACAGCACAGCACAGCACAGCAACACACAGCACAGGACAGCACAGCACAGCAAAACACAGCACAGCAAAACACAGCACAGCAAAGCACAGCACAGCAAAACACAGCACAGCACAACACAACACAGCACAGCACAACACAGCAAAACACAGCACAGCACAACACAGCAAAACACAGCAAAACACAGTAAAACACAGCAAAACACAGCAAAACACAGCACAGCAAAACACAGCACAGCATAGCAAAACACAGCACAGCACAGCAAAACACAACACAACACAGCACAGCACAGCAAAACACAGAACAGCACAACACAACACAGCACAGCAAAACACAACACAACACAACCCTCACACCCTCACCCCTCACACACCTCCTCACCCTCACACACCTCCTCACCCTCACACCCTCACCTTCACACCCCCTCACACACACCCTCACATACCCTTACCAGCACAGCAAAACACAGCACAGCACAGCAAAACACAGCACAGCACAACACAACACAGCACAGCAAAACACAACACAACACAGCACAGCAAAACACAGCACAGCACAGCAAAACACAGCACAGCAAAACACAACACAGCACAGCAAAACACAACACAGCACAGCACAGCAAAACACAGCACAGCACAACACAGCACAGCAAAACACAACACAACACAACCCTCACGCCCTCACCCCCTCACCCCTCACACACCTCCTCACCCTCACACACCTCCTCACCCTCACACCCTCACCTTCACACCCCCTCACACACACCCTCAAATACCCTTACCAGCACAGCAAAACACAGCACAGCACAGCAAAACACAGCACAACACAACACAGCACAGCAAAACACAGCACAACACAACACAGCACAGCAAAACACAACACAACACAACACAGCACAGCACAGCAAAACACAGCACAGGACAGCCCAGCACAGCAAAACACAGCAAAACACAGCAAAGCACAGCACAGCAAAACACAGCACAGCACAGCACAACACAACACAGCACAACACAACACAGCACAGCACAACACAGCACAACACAGCACAACACAACACAGCACAGCACAGCAAAACACAGCAAAACACAGCAAAACACAGCAAAACACAGCACAGCAAAACACAGCAAAACACAGCACAGCACAGCAAAACACAGCACAGCACAGCAAAACACAGCACAGCAAAACACAGCACAGCACAGCAAAACACAGCACAGCAAAACACAGCACAGCAAAACACAGCACAGCACAGCAAAACACAGCACAGCAAAACACAGCACAGCAAAGCACAGCACAGTACAGCAAAACACAGCACAGCACAGCAAAACACAGCACAGCAAAACACAGCACAGCACAGCAAAACACAGCACAGCAAAACACAGCACAGCACAGCAAAACACAGCACAGCACAGCAAAACACAGCACAGCACAGCAAAACACAGCACAGCACAGCAAAACACAGCACAGCACAGCAAAACACAGCACAGCAAAACACAGCACAGCAAAACAAAACACAGCAAAACACAGCACAGCAAAACACAGCACAGCAAAACACAGCAAAACACAGCACAGCCAAGCACAGCACAACCAAGCACAGCACAACCAAGCACAGCACAACCAAGCACAGCACAACCAAGCACAGCACAACCAAGCACAGCACAACCAAGCACAGCATAACCAAGCATAGCGTAATAAAGCACAACAAAACATAGCATAACAAAAAATAGCATAACAAAACACAACAAAACATAGCATAACAAAACATAGCATAGCATAACAAAACACAGCATAGCATAACAAAACATAGCATAGCATAACAAAACACAACATAGCATAGCATAACAAAACACAACATAGCATAGGATAACAAAACAAAGCATAGGATAGCAAAACAAAACATAGCCTAACAAAACATGGCATAACAAAACATGGCATAACAAAACATGGCATAACAAAACATGGCATAGCAAAACATATAATAGCATAGCAAAACATAGCATATCAAACACAACAAAACATAGCATAGCAAAACAAAGCATAGCATAGCAAAACATAGCATAGCATAACAAAGCATAACAAAGCATAGCATAGCATAACAAAACATAGCATAGCATAACAAAACATAGCATAACAAAACATAGCATAACAAAACATAGCATAGCATAACAAAACACAGCATAGCATACGATAACAAAATAAAGCATAGGATAGCAAAACAAAACATAGCCTAACAAAACATGGCATAACAAAACATAGCATAGCAAAACATATAATAGCATAGCAAAACATAGCAAAGCATAACAAAGCATAGCATAACAAAACATAGCATAGCATAACAAAACATAGCATAACAAAACATAGCATAACAAAACATAGCATAACAAAACATTGCATAGCAAAACAAAGCATAGCATAGCAAAACACAACACAACATAGCATAGCATAACAAAGCATAGCATAACAAACACAACAAAGCATTGCATAGCATAACAAAACAAAGCATAGGATAGCAAAAAAACATAGCATAGCATAACAAAACAAAGCATAGAATAGCAAAACAAAACATTGCATAGCATAACAAAACATAGCATAGCATAACAAAACAAAACATATCATAGCCTAGCAAAACATAGCATACCAAACACAACAAAACATAGCATAACAAAACATAGAAAAACAAAGCATAACACACACAACCACACACACACAACCACACACACAACCACGCACACATAACCACAACCACACACACAACCACACACACACCTATCTATCTATCTATCGCCCTCACTCTATCTGTCTATCGATCTATCGCCCTCACTCTATCTGTCTATCGATCTGTCGCCCTCACTCTATCTGTCTATCGATCTATCGCCCTCACTCTATCTATCGGCCTCAGTCTATCTATCTAATCGCCCTCACTCTATCTGTCTATCTATCGCCCTCACTCTATCTATCTATCGCCCTCACTCTATCTATCTATCGCCTTCACTCTATCTTATCGCCCTCACTCTATCTATCGCCCTCACTCTATCTATCGCCCTCACTCTATCTATCGCCCTCACTCTATCTATCGCCCTCACTCTATCTATCGCCCTCACTCTATCTATCGCCCTCACTCTATCTATCGCCCTCACTCTATCTATCGCCCTCACTCTATCTATCGCCCTCACTCTTTCTATCGCCCTCACTCTATCTATCGCCCTCACTCTATCTATCAATCTATCTATCGCCCTCACTCTATCTATCTATCAATCTATCTATCTATCGCCCTCACGCTATCTATCTATCGCCCTCACTCTATCTATCTATCGCCCTCACGCTATCTATCTATCGCCCTCACTCTATCTATCTATCGCCCTCACTCTATCTATCTTTCTATCGATCTATCGCCCTCATTCTATCTATTTATTTAGATACTGATCGCCATCACTCTATCTATCTGTCTAGCTATCTATCGCCCTCACTCCTATCTATCTATCTATCTATCTCGCTCACTCAATCTCTCTATCGCCCTCTATCTATCGCCCTCCCTCTATCTATCTATCGCCCTCACTCTATCTATCTATCCCACTCACTCTATCTATCGCATCACCACAGCATCACTAAGGGGCACAACAACATCACTATGCGCTACCACAGGATCATTGAATGCCACAGCATCACTAGTCGCCACCACAACATCTCTCAGCCCCACCACAGCATCAATATGTGCAACCATTTACCAACAACTGGGTCAAATATGATCTCTCAATGTTTCAAGCTTTATTACAAATGTCACAAAAAGAGGTTAGTATTTCACTTCTGTTCTTGGATTTTCGTCACAATAAAATAAACTGAATATATTCTTCATAAAAGTTATTTACAAAAGTTTAAGCTATTGCCATTATAAATTACAATAACTTTTATTTAAGTATTAATTATTAAAAAAATTCAAAGCCATTGTTATTTGTAATATCAATACATCTAAGTCACGTGAATACAACACAAATTGCATTACAAATGCTATAGGTGTCACAAGTTATAACTATTGGCATTGTAAATGACAAAGCTATTATTTTTGCTATTTTCAAAACCAACACATATATAAAAAATTTGTCATTTACAATACCAATAGCTCAAACTTTCCTAATGCGAGACCTTATGCATTGCAAATGCTTGTTTTGTAATTGGAGACTTTCGAGCATGCTTGATGCCCCCACCTCCCACCTGGTTGATGGGCTCTTTGCATGTCACTGCTGATTCCCGCCCCCCTTGTTATTTAGGGCAGCCCTCGCCCTTCACAACACACAGTGCTGCCTCTACTCCGTTCAGACAACAGTCCCGGAAGCTGGCGCCAACCTTTTTTTGTTTTTATTTATTTAATTTTCTTCAATAACGACGGCACCCACGCTTAGACTTTGAACATCTTAAGCTAAAGCGCGGGTGTCGCAATAGTTTTAAGAGTAAAGAAATACATTTTTTTAAAACTTTTACAGCAATCGCGGCACCCACGCTTTACCTTAAGATGTTCAGAGTCAAAACGCGGGTGCCGTCATTATAAAAGATTGTGCAGGGAGCAAGTCTTTTGGTGCCTCTATATCTCCTGGTCGTCAAAGGGACAAGTCAGCCCCGACCACCACAACACAATGCTCCTGGTCTTTGGCGCTCTGTCTCTACTGGTCGTCGCAGGGACAAGTCCGCCCCGACCACCACAACACAATGCTCCTGGTCTTTGGCGCTCTGTCTCTACTGGTCGTCGCAGGGACAAGTCCGCCCCGACCACCACAACACAATGCTCCTGGCACTTCCTCTCCTCCATTCAGACAACAGTCCCAGCAGCTGGCGCCAACTTTTTTTTATTTGTATTTATTTACTTTACTTCAATAACGATGGCACCCTTGCTTAGACTTTGATCATCTTAAGCTAAAGAGCGGGTGTCGCAATAGCTTTAAAAGTAAAGAAATCGAAAAATCTTTACGTTTACAGTGATCGCGGCACCCGCGCTTTAGCTTAAGATGTTCAAAGTCCAAATACGGGTGCCAGTGTTATACAACATGTGCAGGGAACAAGTCTTTTGGTGCCTCTATATCTCCTGGTCGTCACAGGGACAAGTCAGCCCCAACCACCACAACACAATGATCCTGGTCTCTGGCGCTCTTATGAGGTTGTGCTTTACACCGCAGTGGATGATTTTCCATTGTGTTATTATGGAGGCACCCGCTTACAGTGCTCCTACGACAGAACTGGCTTGTATGTGTGTCGGGCGAGATATGCGTGTTTATTTCAGTGCCTGAGAGGGATTACGTGTATGCCTTCTTATTCTCTCTATAATGTCCATGTGTATGTAAGATTGTATGTGTCTCTATGTACGTTTCTACTCTTAACCTGTTTGTGTGCATTAACATGTATTGTTTACGTGTATGTTTATTCTTCCTAATTTGTTTTTGTCTTTTCTGTGTATGTTCCTTTCTGTTATTTTTACCGATTCTGTGTATATTTGTTCACATATGTGTTTATGTGCATACCGTTTGTAACTGTTTTTTTCTCTTTATTTGTATACTTCTGTTTCTGTGTCAATGCGTTTTTTGTTTGCAAACGCTGTGAGCATTTTGTGTGCGTTTAATATTCTTGTGTTTTCCACTGTATGGTGGTATTCGGTTTATGGATTTTAGTTTGTTTACAGTTCGTATGTATATTGGAGAGCAGTGTGCTTCAGTTCCAAGTGTCACTTCTCCTTCTCTTCGTTTGCACTTCAAGTGGCCAGCTGGGTGAATGCTTGGGGGAGAAGGGAAACAGTTGATACACGGAGATTTCTGTCGCAGAACCACAGACCCCTGCACAGCCGAGGCCTGCCCTCAGAGCCCTGGTGGCAATAAAGCCTCCGTACAACAGTGCCCTGTGCATAGAGCTCGTGGGCACCCCGAAAGCTTCTCACCTGCACTGCCTGCTTACCAACGACGATGGATTGCCCAGCAGCACTTCTACCTCGCTCTGAGGCTGCAGACCCCAAACGAGATCCGAGGAAAACTCTATTTCCTCTTGAACCTAACCAATCCCTCTGCAGCTTCTCTCAGGCTTTTTTTTTCAGCATGATGACGAATCAGTTAAACAGTAGGACACTCCCAAAAGGCCAATGTAAGGAAAGGTTAATACAGCTGTGTAAGTGGTTAAAATGTACAGATGTACCTATCCTTCCTGAAGTGCAATGTCAGAAATAAATCCAAGCCACCCAATGAGACTGGCTCAAAAAAGTGCACCATCGCCCTCCTCATGCCCCACAGTAAAATAAATTGCATTGTGTATTTAAATCAAGCGTATTCATTACATCCCCACTTTGGTGTTCCATACTCAATATCCTGGACATGCACCAACTCCACCTTGCAAGTAATACTTAGAATCAGATACAAACAGTCGTAGCCAGCATGATGGGGTGGGGTGGAGGTGTGTTGGGGGGGTGTTGGGGTCGTGTGCTTGTGCGGTTTGGAAACCGGATGGTAAATACTATTTCAACAAGAATTTGCAATGCGATAGGTCTCGCATTTTAGAAACTTTGACCTATTGGTATTGTAAATGACAATGCCTTCTAATATTGCATGTTTTTTAAACACATAAATAAAAGGCATTGTCATTTACAATGCCAATAGCTCCAACTCCAACAAATGCGAGACCTATTGGATTGTAAATGCTTGTTTTAGAAAATGTAACCAGAATAGTATGAATAGTAACACATAGGGATCGCAAAAATTCTAGGTTAACATGCATTTTGACTTTAAAGGTCCTAGGCATTTCCTCAGTTTGATGGTGCTAGGGAGGTGTAGGAAATTGGGTTACTGGTTGAGGGGGGTGAAACTAGGGGGTGGGCATAATTGGCATAATTCTCTCTAGCATAATTACTCCAATATTACTCAGAATTAAGTGTAATTACATGAAAAGCATAATCCAGCATTTAGTGCAAATTTCTTGCTGCAAAATGCACACTTGCGTCCAAAATGGACAAGAGGATGCATTTTGCACTACGAAAATACCACTAAATGTTACAGGACATGAACAGCAGCAGTTCCCGTGCTCCAGCGGTGGGCTTTTTTGCCGCAAATTTGTCTGAAATATTTAAGCTGGTCTAATTTCATAATTTCCATAATTTCGCATCGCAAGAGTAATGTGAAATTACGGAAATGACTCTGATTACTCAAGCATGATTACAATTTCGCCCAGGCATAGATGAAACCCTACTCAAGCAGCAACCACAGTTCTTGTTGGGGTGAAACACAAGCAAACTCTAAATTAACCTGTGCTTAAACCTCTGGTAGCTTGGCACATAAACAATCAGGTTTAACTTACAGGCAATGTGTAAAGTATTTATGTAACACTTCAAACACTAAGAAAGTGGAAACATAACACAAGAAAAATCTTGCACAAATTTCGAAAAATGTAATAAAATGCAATAAAATATTTGAGATGAAAACAACAAAAATCCAATTTGTGGAACTGGAGATGTGCAATGATAAGTGTTTAATGAAAAACTTGTGCTTAAAAGCACCAAGCAACAACTTTGTTTATCTGGTCTTGCCTGATTAATAGGGACAAAGTAACAAGTTAAGCTGATGGAGCGTAGCTCTGGTACAGCCACCAAGTTAGTCCGCTGAACAAATTACGTTAAATCCTGGTTGCAAGAGCGTTGCGAGGTCCTGCGTCTGTTCTGGCGCCGCGGCCAGGGCGACTGACGCTGGAATCTGGGGACCACGGTTCGATCCCCGGCTCCGGCGGCAGGTTAGCCCAGCACCATGTGACTCTGGGCAATAGCTCGCTTAATCTTCCCGACGGCCCCCCAGCGCCTAGAGACCCTTACGGGTGATTGTGCGCTTTACAAATGTGGACTTTACTTTACAAATGTGGACTTATGGGGGTTGCAGGGATGGGATGTGAGGTCCTGTGTTGAGGATACATCATGCAGCGGCGGTTCCGAGGATTGGTGGGGCTGCCATGTGAGACGCTGTGCTGAGGATGCATTGCACAACAGCGGTTCTGATGGGCTTTGCAGTCCTGTGTCAGGGATGCATCACAGCAGAGCCATACTGCATTAGTTCTTCAAGAACCACCGCTGGACTGGCTGGGCACTTTCCCAGCCAGTCCAGCTGTGGGGTCAAGGGTCCAAAACAGGGGTGGCACCACTTGGTGGGCAGGATTTAAAGAAGGCAGAGTCCAGATGCGGGGTTCAAGGTGGTTGGAGTCTATTCTGTGCATGAGGCTTTAATCAGGTCAGCTTCTAGCCCTTGTAGTCACTGGGTTCCTGGGTTCAAGATGCAGGTCCAGTCCTTCTGACTCAGGCAGCAGGGCAGAGGAGTAGCAGTCCTTCTTGCAGCAGAGCAGTGCAACAGTCCTTCTTCTAAGTGTTCCAGAGGTCCAGATGTGTACTGAAAAATTGGGGCTGAGGTCCACTATGTATCCTTGGTGCAAGCTTTGAAGTGGGATACTTTCTAGAGGCTTACACCCACTGAAATGTCTAGAGCTTTCTCCATGCCTCCATTCCTCACAGTCATGGCCCAAGATTGTCTGGGGGCACAAAAGCGTGAAACCCTTTGTGAGTGTTTCAAAGACCAACTTCCAGCAACACCCAGTCAAGTGACTGAGGATACAGGCTGCAGGCACCAAATAGTTGGGGGAAGACAATGCCAATTTTCTAAAAGTGGCATTTTCGGAAATGTGACTTAAAATCCAACTTTACTAATAAAGAAGGTTTTAAATTACAACTCTTTAGACACCAAACCGAATATCCCTACCTGCTTGCAATTGGAAATTATAACTCATTAAAGTTAAGAAGGTAACCCAATGTTATCTTATAGGAGAGGAAGACCTTGCCGTAGTGAAAAATGAAATTAAGAGTGTTTCACTACCAGGACTTGGAAAAGTTAAATGTGCATGTCCAACTTTCTAAATACACTGCACTGTTGACTGCTTAGGGCCTACCATAGGTGTGACCTATATTTATTAAAAAGGGTGGTTTAGGTCTGCCAAAAGGCTTATTTTGACAGGTTAAAAAGGCAGTATAAAACTGCACATTCAGGCTTCAGACCTGGGACATGTTTGAAAGGCTACCTGAGTGGGTGGCCCAATAAGTGCTGAAGGCCCACTAGTAGCAATAAGGTGGGGAATAATCTATTTTTTACATATGACAACCAGGCCCAATCAACTTGCTATTCCAGAGTCATCATCTGGTACTAGGATGTCAACTGAAGGAGCAGACAATGGGCAGAATCCTGTTCTGGAACACATAAATGCTTGCTAATCTTGCCTTTTTAAGTTTTACAATGTCACAGGTCTGGGTTAGGTAGACAGGACATTAAACACCACACTTTTTAGATTAGAGTCCAGCTGCTGTGTTGTTTAGTATGTAGATCACAGAATGTGAATTTTGTCCTTTCTACATTGCCCCTTCCATGGTTTCTTGATGGAGGACAGTGAATTTTTGTACTGAGGAGGCTAAGGACTTAATTCATTGCAGGCGTTGATACACTTATAGTGACCCAGGAAGTAATGTAAGAGTAGAAAAAGGTACAGGTACTAGTCTATACTGTGAACATGAATGAATAGGAGGAGGCAAGAAGCTTGAGTTGAATGAGGATTAGAGGTTCGTTAATTGACCCTGTTCCAGGCAGGTCGCTCCCCACGCCGCACAGCACCACCTGTTGTGCCTGTGTCCCTGAGCTCGCTGCTGCAGCTACTGCCGTGAGTTCGAGGCCCTCATCCACCCCCAGGCTACTACCTATACCTCATCCCTGGTGGCCCAGTGGTGGGCCGTAGGTATCTGGGTACTCACTCCGCCCCATTTTCCTGTCTGCCTTCTGTTGTGATTCTGCATTCTGGTTTTTACTGGATTCTGTTTTCATTCCTTTTTATTTCCTTTTGTACTTTTATTGTGCCCTTCTGCCTTGTAAACTCCACCCGTTCTGCTCTCCCATTTCCCACCACTGTGTCCCCTGCGACCCCAACCCCCCGCTCCCTGCGAATGCCAAGATGCCTGACGCCGCTACGACTCCAGCAGCCTCAACGCACTCAAAGCCGGCCAATCACACACCTGCTTCCGGGGCACCCCGAAGTGCATCCAAGGACCCTTCTTCTGCTGGACCTGCAGCTAAACCAGCCTTCAAGCCACCACCATGTTCACCAGGGTAGGACGCGACAACCTCCGATGCATACTACTCAACGCCATAGAACTCTGGGACCTACTCGATTCCTCCTCCCCGGATGTTGCCTTCCTGACAGACACCTGGATGAACCCCTCCTCGGCACCCGACATCGCCATAGCCATTCCTGGCGGCTACAAGATCACCTGCAGGGACCGCACCAACACAGGAGGAGGAGGAATCACCATTGTCCACAGAAACACCCTCAGAATCTCGACCAGCACCTACAACACCTTCACTTCCAGATCCACATCGAACCCAACACCACCCTTAGAGGAACCCTCATCTACAGACCCTCCGGCCACAGTTCAGCAACTCCATCGCCGACTTCGTCAGCACGCACGCCCTTTCGTCCACGGACTACATCCTCCTCGGAGACCTGAACTTCTACCTCGAGAACACTAACAACAGCAAGTCCACCACCCTGCCCGACAACCTTGCCAACCTCGGACTAAAACAGCTCGTCACAACTCCCACCCACTCCGCCGGACACACGCTCGACCCAATCTTCTCCACCAGCAACCACGTCACTTTCAGCCACACCACCAAACTCCACTGTTGCATCCACTTCACCTTTGAGAAGCCCTCCACGCACCATCACACACAACGGGCCCCCCGCTGCAGCTGGAGCAAAGTCACCTAAGACCAGCTAAACACCACCCTGGCCCGAAACCCACCAACTGACACCACCAACACCACACTGCCGCCCACAACCTCAGGCAATGGACCGACAACTGCCCCAACACTTTCGCCCGATCAAGAAACCCTCTAACAGACGCACCAACAGAAAGGCCACCTGGTTCACCTCTGACCTCCAGGCATCCAAGCAGCCTGCTGCAGGCTCGAGAAGTGGCACAACGAACAGACACCGGACAGCATTGCGGCCTACAAGAGCACCATTCGCAGACACTACCAACTAATCCGAACCGCCAAAATGACCTCCTTCAAAGAACGCATCGAAAACAATGCACACAACAGCAAGGAGCTTTTCAACATCGTGAAGGATCTCCCCAACTCCAGCTCCAACTCCAACAACATCCTGCCATCGCAAGACCTCTGCGACTCCCTAGCGACCTTCTTCCAACGCAAGATCGCAGACATCCACGACAGCTTCAACAACCAGGCCCCCCCAACATAGAACGACACCTCAGACTCACCGCCCCTCAGCCACACCAACCCCCTGCTTTCCTGGACCCACGTCAACAATAATGACATAATCAAAATCATGAACACGATCCACTCTGGCTCATCATCAGACCCTTGTCCGCACCACATCTTCAACAAAGCAAGCTCCACCGTCGCACCCCATCTCCGCAAGATTATCAACAACTACTTCGAGACCGCCACATTCCTGGATAGCTGGAAGCATGCCGGGATCAATGCCTTACTCAAGAAACCCAAGGCGGACCCCAAGAACCTCAAGAACTTCCGGCCAAACTACCTACTCCTGTTCCCGGTGAAAGTCATCGAAGATTGTCAACAGGCAACTGACCTCTTCCCTCGAAGAGATCAACATCCTGGACCCATCCCAATCTGGACTCCGCAGCAACCACAGCAATGAAACAGCCCTCATTGCAGCCACCGACGACATCAGGGCCCTGCTGGACAATTGAGAAACCGCAGCCCTCATCCTCCTGGACCTTTCGGCCGCCTTTGACACTGTCTGCCACCACACCCTACACACACGCCTCCACAATGCCGGGATCTGCGACAAAGCCCTGGAATAGACCACCTCCTTCCTCACCGGCGGAACCCAAAATGCCCTCCTCCCTCCATTCCGATCTAAAGACACCAAGATCATCTATGAAATACCCCAAGGATCATCCCTCAGCCTGACACTCTTCAACTTCTACATGGCACCGCTTGCCAACATCGTCCGGTCGCACTGCCTCAACATCTTCTCATACACCGACGACACCCAGCTGATCCTCTCCCACACCAAGGCGCCCACCACCGCCAAAACCAACCTCCACAAAGGAATGAAGGCCATCATCGAATGAATGATGAACAGCCGCCTGAAACTGAACTCGGACAAGACATAGGTCATCATCGGATCCACCCTCTCCGCCTGGGATGACTCATGGTGGCCGGCCGCACTGGGAACTGCACAGACGCCCACTGACCACGCACGCAACCTGCGGGTTATCCTGGACTCATCGCTGTCAATGACCCAGCAAGTCAATGCCGTCTCCTCCTCCTGCTCTGCAAGATCTACAGATGGATCCCCACCGGAACCAGAAGGACGGTCACCCAGGTTCTCGTCAGCAGCAGGCTGGACTACGGCAAAGCCCTCTACGTGAGAACTGCAGCCAAACTCCAGAAATGACTACAATGCATACAGAACGCCTCTGCATGCCTCATCCTCGACATCCCCTGCCACAGCCACATCACAGCCCACCTGAGAGACCTGCACTGGCTCCCCGTCAACAAAAGGATCGCCTTCAAACTCCTCACCCACGCTCACAAAGCACTCCACAACACCGGACCAGCGTACCTCAACGAACGACTCACCTTTACACCCCGAACCGCCAGCTTCGCTCCGCTGACCTCGCCCTTGCCACCGTCCTCCGCATCCGACGAGCGACCGCCGGTGGCAGATCATTCTCCCACCTTGCCGTCAAGACTTTGAAAAGCCTTCCCTTCCGCCTACGACAGACCCAGAACCTGCTGAACTTCAGAAGACTTCTCAAGACCTGGATGTTCGAGCAGTAGCAGCACCCTCCCTCCCCCAGCGCCTTGACACCCTCATGGGTCAGCAGTGTGCTCTACAAATGGACTTATTGATTGATTAAGCAGTATCTCAAAAAGACATGGTCACACACTATGATGGCTGTAACCTAATGTCAGCCCATTCACATAAAATATTAGATAGCAAAGATGGATGGTCTTATGAAATGTCAAAAAAGAGTGGATCCCAAAAAGTTTGATTGGGATGGTAACCTTCACTTAAGATTCTGACTCCTGGACTATTTGCGGGCAGAGTTTTCCTGACTGTCTGTTGGACATTGGTATCCATTGCCCCTTTAGTAATTGACAGTTTACCATACTTTCTGACCTCAGCCTAATTTTCCTGAGAGCAATGCTGTTCCAAGAAGTCCGAAACTCTAGTTCGGATCATGACCCGCTTACTGTATTTTGTGCAGTCTAACATGTTATTGAGGACTATTCTTTCCACAATGGACAGTACTAGCAGAAACCTGAACTATCGACTGTTTTGAGTAACTATAGATATTTCTGCCAAAGCCTTCTATGTTTGAGCATGTCTCTCACAAATCTGTTCATTTTCCCTACATCTTACTCACTTGAGCGCTGCATTGTAACATTAACAATAGCACACTTCATTTATATGGTCAAAGCGTATAATAATATGATTGCTCTAAAATGCTATACTAACTAAACGATGACAATGACAACTTCTCTTTAGAGCTAGCGTGGGTAATACTGCACGCTTGTCTGCGTTTACTAATGTATTGATAATTTTCTAAATCTAGTTACCACATGCTAAACTGCAGAATATGATAGGTCAGTTAAATTTGAAGAAACTCTGTTTTTACTTACTAAGAATGAAAGATTTCTGTTTTTGAGTCAGCCTCATAATTTCTTCTTTCTGGCTCCATCTCCTCAAGCCCGTCAAGATGCAAACATTATTTCAAGTCCCTATCCAGAATTTCTAACCCAGGGACCTTTACTTTTGCAACCAAGTTTCATTTGTACATGAGATACAAGCAGTGCTTGCAACATTGTATTTTACACCCTTTTTGAATTGAGAATTTTACCCAGATTTCAGAAATCTGCAGGCCACAAACATTCCCTTTTTACCTACTAAAAGCAGACCTGTTGAAACCGTGACATCTTTTAAGATTGGCCACCCTCTAGGAATGTAATGTAAAAGGTGTGACCATCCTCTATTCAACTAAGCTAAGAGACTAACACTTGTATAAATGTCAAACATTTGGAGGTTACAGTTACACAAAACCAGTTTTTGAAAACTCCTTTTTATGAAAACATAAAGATTTTTAGATCGAGTCTAGATTCAACGCGCTCTGGTGGTTATTTACTGTAGTTCAGTACGTGAGGGAAGCCCCACCCCCTCCGCCGTCCATATTTTTCATTGGCTTGTGTCTTTGTCCTTCGTAAAAGCTACCTTTGGATTTGTTTATAGGCTTGTTCGTTCCTCCTTATTACGGCCATGTCATCATTTGTACCCTCCCATGGCTACTGGCCCCTTTAATTCGAGTGTCACACAAGTAGGTGTTATTTAGACTGTGAGGACTATTTTCTTTAATGAGGGTCTCCTACTATTTATTTACTTATTTTAAGGTTTTATAGAGCTCAAACTTGACCCGAGAAGGTATCAGAGCGCTTTACAGATTCATAGAGTAATACAAAAGGCAGGTCGTCACAGGAGACCTGTACATCAGAGAGCTTACAGAGTCGGGGGACATAAGGTAGGCAGGATATCACACGAGTACTGTACATTGGGGGATATGAAAAACTATACATCAGTGCTTTTTACAGAGTCAAGAGTCATACAATAGGCAGTATATCGCACAAGTACTGTACATTGGGGAGGGGGTGCAGGGTACCAGCGGGGTGGGTGAATACAAGGAAGCATTATAATCATAGATTACAGATGGTGTATGATGATTACGTGGCGAGGTCGCAGGATAAGGCAATAGTCTCTCAGGTGGCAGGGAGCAGGTTTAGCCAAGGAATTTACACATGAGGAAGGATTTAGTCTCTTTTTTGAAGCGTGCCAGGGAGGGGATTCTTCTGATGTCGGGAGGGAGGGAGTTCCGAATTCTTGGTAGAGTCCCAGCGAAAGCCCGATTGTAGGTTTTTATTTACGGTAAAGCGTGCAGGCCGGAGTAAGAGGGCATTGGCCGAACATGAGTTTCTGCTTCCTCCAGATATCACAAGCTTCTGTGCAAGATACGCAGGGGAGTTAGTGTGTAAGGCCTTGTGCCTGATGCATGCCAGCTTGAGGTGAATCCTAGCCTCGAGGGGAAGCCAGTTCAACGCTTTCAAGTGAGGAGTGATGTGATCGAATTTTCTGGAGCCTGTAAGTAATCTGGCGACTGCATTGAGGCAGGGTTTTAAGGGTGTGTTAGAAGCGGCTGTCTCTAGTTGGCAGATGTATATACTTCTGACAAATAGGGACACACCTTTTCTAGTCAGGGCAAGGGGATCACACACTTAGATAACCCCTGCTCACCCCCTTGGTAGCTTGGCAAAGCAGACAGGCTTATCTCAGAGGCAGTGCGTTAAGCATTTATGACCACATACAGTAATAAAGTGAATACACTACAAATGGACACGACACAGTAGTATTATAAAAATAAGAATGTTTATATAAGGCTTAGCACAAGACCAAATAACGACAAAAATATACCACAATCTTAATAAATACTCTTGGCAGGAAAAATAATAGTTCAAGTACGGTTTCTTCTTAGCACAAAGTCTTTAATAACAAAAGCAACTCTTCTTCTTAAAAACACAGTTCTTGGCAACAATGTAACCCACACGGGAGTCACACGACGTCGAGGCAAAGTTAATCCAAAGGTTCGGCGTCAACCGCGAGGAGCGCTACGTCGAGCCCGGAGTCACACAGACCCCCACAACACAGTACCTTGGAAAAGTGAAGCACTCGATGATCAGCGGCGTCGAGATGTCCGGCGTCGCGTCTTCGGCGTCGATCGGGCCTCGGAGTCGGGGCGATCTGCAGCGGCGTCGACCGAAGTCAGGCAGGAGCAGCGCTCACGAGATGAAGCAGGATACGGCGTCGTCGATGTCGATGTTGCAAGAGTGAGCAGCGCTCACGGCGTCGATAGGGCTCGGCTTCGATGCGATCAGCGGCGGCGTCGACACAGGGTCACTTGGAGCTGGAGCCGAACTCGCTACTCACTGGCGTTGCTACTGGCGTCGATCGGGCCCGGCGGCCGGCGTCGAAGTTGCGGGACACTGGAGCCGTTACTCACGATGTCGAGCTGGATTCGGCGGCGTCCGTCGGCGTCGAGATTGCTGGATTCTTCAGAGGTGCTGGATTTCAGGTTCCAGCAACAAGTACTTTTAGCAAATAGATGAAGTCCTTTGGCCCTGTGACTTCAACAGGAGGCTGGCACTCTTCCAACCCTTGGAGATTTTCTATAGCAAGTTTGAGAGTACACACTCAGTTTCTCTCTCCTGGTTCCTTGGCAAAAATAAAGAAGCAACTGCAGGATTCCCCCAACAAACAGCACTCTGGCAGAAGGGGTAGGCAGTCCTTGGATCAGCAGGCTTCTTGTCCTTGGTTCAGGTTTCCTTGTCAGAAGTGATCTCAATTCTTGGTTCAGGGGTCCTTCTCTTATACCCCTTTTTGGCTTTGATCCCTTTGTCCATGCAGGGGAATTTCCCACCATCTTGGGTTTGTTGTGGGTGTTGCCAGGCCTAGGCACCTGGCCTATTCACTGTGCAGGGCAGAGTCTTCAGCCGCCAAGCAGGAGCGGAGCCAGCATTGTCACTGGCAGGGGCAGGGCCATCAGTTGCCCGGCAGGAGGGGGGCCAGGAAAGTCCCTGGCAGGCACAGAGTCATCAGTCGCCTGGCAGGGGGGCGGAGCCAGCATTGTATCACGCAGGGCAGGCTATCAGGAGCTACTCTTCCCCTACTCTCAATGCAAATGCCCCACTCACCCCACACTGACTCATTCAGACCTCTGGAGCCACCCAGCTCCTGTCACACACACACCAGAACCAGCAGAGACCGGTAGACAGTTAGACAAGAAAATAGCTACTTTCTAAAAGTGCTATTTTCAAACACAGAGTCCAAAAACCATCCACACAAACGGATGCGTTATTAAACTCTGAGTTCAGGGATACCAAACTCGACATTGCACCATGCTCCCCGGGCCCGCTAGGATTATAACATTAATAATCCTGGCAGCCCATTCTAACTGATGGAGAGCAGGTTACCTTACAATAGTGAAAAACAAATATGGCTGTAATTCACTATTAGGACATGCCAACCTTGTCAGGCTTGTCCTACCTTATGCTTACAATGCACCCTGCCCTTGGGACTACCATAGGGGTGACTAACATGAAGTTAAGGGAAGGTTTAGGGACTGGCAAGTAGGTGTACTGGCGCAGTCTGCGTGACAGTACCAGACAGCACGTAGGTCTAGCAATGGCAGACCTGTAGACATACTTTTACTAGGCCGCTTCTGTGGGTGGCACAACACGTGCTGCAAGCCCACTAGCAGCATTTGTATTTACAAGCCCTGGCACTCCTGGTGCACTCTACTAGGGACTGACAGTAAACCAAATAAGCCAAACATGGAATTCAATCAATACAGCAATTTCACATAGGGAGCACTTGCACTGTGGCACTGATCAGCAGTGGCACAGTGCCCAAAGCATTATACCAGCAAAAACATCGTAAACAGAGGAGGCAAACAGAAAAAAAATGGAGGAGAGACTCATGCCAATGATGTCAGGTCTAACAGGGTGCCTGTGAGATCTTGGGTAAGCCGGAGAGTGTGGAGCAACTATATTCCAGCCGATCGATAACTAATGACTGGAATGCAAGTTTTAGGTCGGGAGCGTCTAGAAAGGGTTTCAGTTTCCATAAGTAGCTCAGGTGGAATCTGGCAGATTTGGCCATTTAGTTGATGTGGTCTCGCATGTTTAGGTTGTAATCCAAGGTATTTCCCAGAGATATGGACGAGTCCACAATGGTAGGGGGACAGTTTAAGCTGTTATAGCTTTAATCCAAGTCTGGATCTCAGAGTTGCTTTTGGGAGGGGAGATTAGTAGGAACTCAGTTTTCTTAGCATTGAGTTTGAGTTGGTTGGAGGAAAGCTTCAGGGCCTAATTCAAGGTGAGGATCTCCGCAAGAGAAGAGATTTTTATGTAGCCCTGAGTGTCATCAGTGTACATATGGAAGGAAATATTTGCAGTGCGACGGTCTTCGGCAAGGGGTTCTAAATAGAGAATGAACAGGGTGGGGGACAACGTTGATCCTTGAGGGACTCCCACCGTGACCACGGAGGGAGCTGACAGTTCGCCATTGATTAGGAATCTCTGAGATCGGTTATGGAGGTAGGAACTAAACAAATCGAGCACTGTGCCATCTAATCCCATCCTCAGTTTGAGGCATTTGAGTAGCATCTCGTGGTTGACCGTGTCAAAGGCCGAGGATAGATCAAGGAGGATTAGGAGACAGGTTTTGTGTTGGTCAAGGGCTTGAAGAGCGTCATCGACAATGTGGAGCATGGTGGTTTCAGTGCTGTGTCCCGGTCGGAAGCCGGATTGGCAGTCGTCGAGTAGATGGAAGTTGTTGATGTGGTGTCTTAGCTGTATTTGTACACACTTTTCCAGCACTTTGGCCAAGAGAGGAATGTTGGAAATTGGTCTAAAGTTTTCTGGGGAGGCTGGGTCCAGCGACAGCTTTTTCAGAATGGGGAGGACTCGGCCTGCTTTCAGCGAGGCTGGTATTGATCCCTGCCGGAGAGAGGCGTTGATTATCGCAGTCCAGCTAGGAATAATGGATTTGGCAACGGTCACAAGACAGTTTGAAGGGAGCGGGTCATTGAAATGGTTGTTCGGGTTCAAGGTGAAAGGATTTTCGGGACAGCGTCTTCATCGTGGGGTGCGAATTTGGACCAGTGTGCTAGATTCTTAGGTGAGGACCTTTGCGGCGGGGGGGGGGAGGCGGAGGGTCAAGGTTTGGTGGGGGGAGTGAGGCAGCCTTGAGTTCGATACCTAAGGTTTTGATTTTGTTTGCAAAAAACGAGGAGAAATCATCGGATGAGATGAGAGACTTAGGGGTTTCTTTCGCTGTTTTGGACAGTTTGTTCGATTGGAGATTGACCATCTCAAAGAGTTTTTTGGTCTGTTCTGAGCATTTCCTATTTCAGGTCTGAAAAACTCTTTTTTTGAGTTGACGATGTTCTTGTTGTAAGTATTTCTGGCCTGGCGAAGAAGTTTTAGGTGATCTGCCGAGGGGTGCTGTCTCCTGATTCTTTCGGTTTGTCGGAGGGATCTCCTCTCGTTGTTGAGAGAACCAGTGAACCATGGGTTTCTATCTTTGACTTGAGATATTTTTAGTTTAAGAGGGGCTAGGTCATCCAGAATGTTCGACATTGTAGCAGAGTAGTGATCATTGAGGTCACTGACCGAAGAGATGTGGGGGGAAGTCAGATTTGCAGCGGATCTCGAGTTCATTGAGGTCTAGGTTTTTGGTGTCTCTGACCCAGCGTTTTGGGAGCACCGGTTGTGGTGTCCTTGTCTTGCGGGTGCCAGGTAGCAGAAAGGCGATGGCATGGTGGTCTGACCAGTCGCAGGGGTCAATCGATATGAGCTTGACGGTTGTCTCCTTAGAGATGATCCAGTCTAGAATGGCCCCTTTCGAGTGGGTTGGGAGAGGGCAAGCTTGGTTCAGGGCTAGATCGGCCAAGAGGTGTTTAATGGCGTTGACATGAGGATCCTTAGGGTCGTTCCAGTGCAGGTTGAAGTCACAGAGGAAAATGTATTTATTGTTGGGGGAGCTCTTAGCCGTGATAATTTCCATGAGGTAGTCAGTGAAGGGTTCGTTAGTGCCTGGGGGGTGGTAAAAGATGTGTAGGTTGCATAGGTGGGTGGTGTTACTGCAGACTGAGAGGGCTAGATATTCGCAGGAATCAGTGGTATCGGTTAGAAGCTCTGTGACAAGGAGGTTAGAGCGATGGATGCAGGCGATTCCGCCACCTTTTTTGTGATGTGGTCTGTCTAGCCTGGCAATGTTAAAGTTGGGGGGGACTAAGAGGTCGAGGCATGGGGATGAAGCATCATTAAGCCATGATTCTGTTAGAATGGCTAAGTTGGTGTTGTTGTTCAGAATGAGAGCAGCTACATCGGCCGCATGCTTTACTGCAGAACGGCAGTTTATTAAGAGACCCGTCAGAGCAGGGAGGGGGGGTCGTAGCGGGAGTCGGGACAGACAGGGGTACGGGTGCGAGGTTGCTTCTGATTAACCTGCTATTACAGAGGGGGTCTGATCTGTAAGGGTCGATAGCGACCGTGCAGATGGGGTGTGCGGCACTCGCGTCTGGTAGACAAGCAGAGGTAGGGGCTGCGTTATGGTCCTTGAGAAAATCCTGGATTTCCTTTTCAGTGAGGTCTAGTGAATTTGTTGTGAGGAGGGAAAAGTTGTAAGAAAGGGCGAGGTCAAGGGTTTCTCCTGAGATAGACAGTGAGTGTGCTTGTTGTCCATGCCTTCTCTCCCCTTCTCCCCCTCCCCCTGCCCGCATTCCCGTTGTCCATGTCTTCTACCCCTCCCGCACTCCTGTTGTTCGTTTCCTTCCTCCCTGCCACCCGCCCTCCCTCCCGTTGTCCGTAATGACTACCCTTTGCAATGCAATAGGTCTCGCGTAAATGAGAGTCCTATTGCATTGCAAATGCTTGTTTGCTTTGGGTCGTGTTTTCTGCTTGCTGTGATTCAGTCTTCTTTAACAAAGGACACAAACATTGGATGGAATTTGTGTTGCGTTTTGATTGTTGTAGGTATCGGAGCACTTTACATGCCTGCCAATATCAGTAATGCAATTCACTTTCATTTTTGGGGGGAAGATTACGTGTTCCTTTCATCCCATGCTCTGTGTCACTTTTAAGCACTGTGTGCTTCTCTACACCTGAGCGCAAGCGTGCTTGGGACTTTCAGCTGCTGGAGCCAGGGCATGGGGGAGTGGGGGAGGGGGGCTGTGCTCATGGCTGTGACCGGTACAACAAGCTGCAGAGCAGGGCCCTGCACACAGGCATTGGAGCAGGCTGCTGCCTTCCCCAGCTACGGGGAAGCGCGGGACATCCTGACCTCCACGGTACGCTGGCAGCCTCAGTTTGCCGCCCACCCTTGCTTGCAAATAAACATGTTTATGCCAACATTTATTTTTGCCCTGATCTATTGGGTTGAGCCCAAACTCAATCAGACCTGAAGGTATCTGAGTGCTTTGCGTGCACGATAATTACATTACCTAAATTTGCATTCGTTTTTTGTGGGGGAAATTATGTGATTTGCCAAAAGGATATTGCGTGTTTTGCGGTGGCCTCCCTTCGATGCTTCCCTTCATCTTCTCTGCACCTCAGCACTTAACTGTTCGCCATCTGTTTTTGCTCCCCCATACCTCTCCCACACTCGTACAGCCCAGTCCCCTGTGTGATTTGTTGTGCCCCTAGTATTTCTGATTCATATGTGTGCTTCTCCTTGCTGGCCACATTGCTTTAATCTCTCCCCTGACCCGCCCGTTTTGCAGTTAAACCTTCGTAAAAAAAAACATATAATAATATAGTTTATCTGGAAACATACCCACACTCTGGCTTTCTTTGCTCACTGTAGTGACGTGGAGTCAGCCGTCTAGTGTTTTACAGTGTGAACTTACACTGCACACCCACCCACCACAGACGTCACCGGTAAGGTGACGCTGCTTGAATAAAAGTGGCCAAGCGCACATGCTCTAGGCCAGTTGCACCCAGTAACCATTGTGTCTGTGTGACTAGTCCTTTCCAGCATGTGGGCCTAGCGCCCGACCTTACACTGGCGATGAGGCGGAAGCTGTGCCATGCGTGCCACAGTGGTAAATCATCGTGGGGGAGAAGGGAGGGAGCTGCATACCTCGAGGGCTCCACCACTGTGACCGGCCCAGGCGCCGAGAGGCCTGCAGGGCGCAAGTCAAGCCCCGGGCCTGCATCACGATAGGAAGGTGCCCGGGAGCCTACCCCGCACCTTGTGCGCCCAGCGTGAGCCACCCACAGCGTGGGGTGAAGAGCGGACCGACCGGAGCCCACCAGCGCCGGCCGCGACTGAGCCCCGCAAAGAAGTTGACCACGCGGAGCCCACCCGCGTGGAAGAGGAAGGCCCGCAGACCGGAGGTGAGCCTAAGCGAGAGCAGCGGCCCGAGCACTCTAGGCGAGCGAGAGCCCACCCCGTTGCCAAAGAAATGGCAAGATAAGGCCTGTGGCGGGCAGAAGTAAGAACAGGCGGGCCGGACTGCAGGACGCCAGCTGCTGCCGCTGATCGTCTGTGCGGCGAGCGAAGAGCTGGTGGCGTGACTCTGCCGCCAGCCTACAAGAGAAATAGTCCATCGGAAGCGGGTGCCCACCCCGGGTCAAGGAGCCTTACTGTAAAAGCGAGCGGAGCCCACCCGCACTGCGTGCGAGGCCTGCCACACCGGAGATGAGCCCATGTGGGTGAGGAAGCGATCCCCGGGTGATTAAGCCAGCAGGAGCACACCCGGCACTTAAGGCCAAACGTAACCCCGGACCGGTGTGAGGCTCCAGCACCCCCGTCCCCGCAGCGCATTGAACGGAGTCAGGTTGCTGCGGTGGGGGGGGGGCAGTAAAACGGAGAAGGAAGCAAGCAGATTGGAGCAGCGCCAGCACCCCCCTGCGAAGCCCGAGAGGGATGAAGCTTGCTGCAAGGGGCGAGAAACCTGAAGAGTATACGGCTGGCCGCAGCAGTATTTCACCAGGACACTGCGAGGGCCTGCGTGCTGCACCCTCCAGTCTGAAGCGAATGTGACTCACCGGAAATCGGTGTGGCTGCCCAGCGAGAGGGTCCCCAGTGGCGTCCATCAGGAAGAATCAGCAGTGCCAGTTCCCCACCCATGACGGATGAAGGGAGGTCCCAGCGGACACAGAGCTCCAGTGACCGATCCAAGCTCTGGGAAGGTGGATGTGTCACCGGCAGCAGTAATGAAGGTATAGAGCCATCCATAGCTTGAGAGCATCGGGTGCAAAGAAGTCAGCACCCACCACGAGTCGACCTCCGTTCCTTTGCCCCAACGACGCCTGGGAGACCAGGACACCATGCAGCACCATGGAACAGAGTGTGACTCCAGGAAACGAAGGAGAACAGTCGTGGACTGCCGCAGCTTGCCCTGCAGCGCCATCTGGTGGCCGTTTCGCGCTACCGCAGGGAGAAACAATATTTTAGGCTCAGCACACGCCTGACTCAAGAGAAACTGGATTGCTGCAGCCTTCTGCAACCAGTGCAAAAGAAAGCTGGAGTGACCTGCAGTGAAAGTCTGACTATTGTAGTGCAAGGTCACTCCAATGTCACATGGGTGCCATGGGTGCGTCCAAAAGAAAAAAAAAAGACAAGAGAGTAGCAAAAAGAGATTACAAAGTGCAGCAACCTGCCTGCAGCCACGTCAAAGGAAGATTGTAACTGATCATGCAGCAGGAATCAAAGGACAGCACGCAGATGTGCCAGAGTGAGACAGGGACGTCTCCCGGTCACAAGGAGGAAGCTAGAGGACAAGCCACATCCACCCCAGCAAGGATTGTGCTGCCGCCACAGCCAGCGGAGCGAACAAGCAGGACGTAAAAGGGACAGTGCGCAGAGGTACCCCGTACGTGGATGGTACACGACAGCACCAAAAGCGAAGACACCACTGAAGATGTGCGCAGCAAGTATCAGAAGAAACGGAAGCTTAAGGGCGCAGAATGCACGCCACGTGGTGACAAGACGCCACCGCAAGGAGGGAGAGGAGCGCATGGAGTGCCATCGCGCAGGTCAGGTACCACGGACGGTCACATGACGTGACGCATCCCAGAAGCCGACCAGTCTGATGGTCGCACCCAGGAGACGACCAGCCAGATGGTCGCCCAAGCACAGAAGCCGACCAGCCAGATGGTCGCCCAAGCAAAGTAGCCGACCACCCAGATGGTCGCATAAGCAAAGAAGCCAACCCACGGGAAGGTTGCGACAGGAGGGGCCGAAGCAGAAGTCAGCGAGAATCCACACAACAAAAGGTCCGACACGTAGACTGAAGGTAGCCTGCTACAGATCGGCAGAGTGGACTGGCAAGAGGTCCAAGAAGTTCAACTAAGACGTAGTCCGCGAACATGGACCAACGAACTTCGACATCACAAGCTATCAGAGAAGAACTGAAGGTGATGGGAAGGTCGCGACGCGAACTCTGGCGGTTCGAGTGAAAAGAAGACAGTGTCCTAGGACTAGGGCAAGACCAGGAAGACACATGCAGAGTGCGCGCGCTGCACGAGGAAGCCCGGCCAGAGAAGATGAAAGGAGATCGACCCAGGTTACGTCGCCACGGGAGAAAAAAAAAAAGGAAAGAAGGAGGAAGACCAACTGGGAATGTGTGAAGAGATCTAAGGACGGAGCTAAGAAAGAGTCTGATGATATCGACAGGGAGAAAGGTGCGACGCCTGGTCCGGTCAGCAGAAGACAAGCAAGGGTTGTCCTAGGAATAGGACACAACCAGGGAGATACATGTGGAGTGCACGCCACATGGAGATGGCCTGGATGGTAAAGATAAAAGGAAAGGGACCGACCATGTTACAAAAGGAAACCAAAGAGAGGAAGGGAATTGAGTGGCATGGCGCCACCAGAAACAACAATGTCCAGGGAGGAGAAAAGAGGTGTGACAATTCAACACACACACCGGAAGAGGAAGGTAACATGCGCTGGAACATCAGAGTGCATCGGAGCACAAGGCCTGGGAAGAACTTCAGCGGCACGGAGCAAAGACGTCTACCGATGAGGACTCCATCCCCAAGGCGATCGCAGGTGGGAGCAGGCTGGACTATTAGCAACACCTACCTCTGGGGTTGAGCGGAAGATTGAATGACGAGAGTGCTCAGGAATCCGGAAACAAAGGAACTGACCACTCCACACCAGCCCGTGTAAATCCAAACAGCAGAGGCCTCAAGGGACTCTGGCATCAGCAGATCCTGGACGAGAGATAGATCCACAGCCGCACATCTGCAGGTCCCAGAAGGGTGAAGACCTGGCATGCAATGACAGGAGTTACAAAGCACAACCCTTCAGGTGGAACGAAGGACAGAACGATGAGGCTCGTAGAGCGTCCCACTCACGGCCCGAAGGCTATGGTGGAGCAACACGACAGAAAGCAACAGTCCAGTGGAAGCCTGGCAAAGAGGGCCTCCCGGCCATCCTGTGAGAGAGGAACACCGGCGAGAGGGGCATCCTAGTGAGAAGGATGTTTAAACCTACTCTGTTCATTGGCAAAGAAACACTTTAAAGCCTGCCCGAAGACACAGCAAGAACCAGGACTGAACAGCGGAAAAAAACACCTAGCCATCCACCATATCTACAGCTGATGGTTGTCACCACAAGAGCGAGGTTGAGAATGACTGCAGAAAAACGTCCAGTTACAGAGCCAAGTGGAGACCGGACCCGCCGAGCACTCCTGAACTGTGCCAACGTAAACTGGTAGTCCAAGCTGCTGTTTGCCACCATAGCTATTCTGCAAGCAGCTGAGGAAACTTAGTGGAAGTTTCGCTAATGTATTTTCATGTTTAATTTTCCTCCCACAGGCTTCCGCATCTTTACGGGGCTTGGTTCATTACTAAGTTTGGGAGGGATGTAGTGACGTGGAGTCAGCCGTCTAGTGTTTTACAGTGTGAACTTACACTGCACACCCACCCACCACAGACGTCACCGGTCAGGTGACGCTGCTTGAATAAAAGTGGCCGAGCGCACGTGCTCTAGGCCAGTTGGACCCAGTAACCATCGTGTCTGTGTGACTAGTCCTTTCCAGCATGCGGGCCTAGCACCCGACCTTACACTCACATGTTTCTTTTCACTGAAGTATTGCTAGGGAATCCAAGAATCCTCAACATAAAAGGGGGTTTAGGATTATTCACAGTAGGACGAGCTTTTACTGCACTGGCTCAAAAAAAGTATCTATGTGTGTTTACTACAAAGATAAAATATTTGAGGCCCCTAAAAAGGCCCTACATTATAGATGACTTTATTGACCTTTTAGTCACCAGCACACACATTGTTTTCTTAAAATTACCACTGGTAGTTGTCTGTTTATAACAGTGGTTGAAGTACTGACGGATTTTGTGCAAAGCTTCTCTGTTTTCTCTAAGGGATTCTTTTAGAGTTACTAAACTGTTGTGAAAAAGTACTTACTACGTGTCAACCCCACCAGCCCTTCTAAGAAATATTGCTGCCTGTAATATACACACTATCCCAATTTTCTTGGGATTTTAATCATTATATATTAGTTTTTTCATTACACGCTTCCCTATTTAAAATGTAGCTGACTTAGTCCCAACCGTTCCAACCTTTTCTATTTTTAATTTGCTCAAAAGTAGGTTTATGGGAAACTTTATATTACGGCGGCAGAGGTTCTATATGAAAGGATGTTATAATTGCTGCATGAGGAGATGCTCGTTACAGTTGACCAAATTGCCCTTTTAGTTGTCTGCAAACCAAAAAGATTATAATACAATAATAGTTAGTTGTGTGTTTATAGTTGCAGTGGTAGTGCTATTATTATTTTACACATATTTAACTATTTGTTTTACACCAGTAACGTACGATTTATAAAACTGACTCTAGTATTACAAACCTACCAGTCCATCAAAAAAACACTCTCTTGTGTCGTGGGCATTTTCTTAATTTTACCAGCCTTTTATAAAAAAAATGTTTGCTGTAAAATGAAAACACACTTATGTGCTAAGATTTTTATTTTAAAATCAATTCCGTCTTTATCTTTATTTTTGGAACTTCACGTATTGGTGTTTTCATGTGATCTTTGGTAGTTTCAGTCATGGTTTTTCACACTGTATTTTTACACAAATTATGCTTTTAAATGCAGGACTGTGTATACTATGAGCAAATAGTTTTCTGCAAACACCAGGTTTTAGTAGTTGCATTTGAAGTAAAGAGGTGGAGATGGAATTTGCAGGCCACCTTTCTGTGGCAGCAAGCATTTTGTCTATTTCAAGCATACTTTTTTGTGAACCATTCACAGCTCTTTTTTTACTTGTTGTGTGGGTGCTACAGGATGGAGACAGCCCTGAAGTGACAAGGCTGAGCAATCAAAGGCTGTGCCTAGGTAGTAGTCTGTGTTTCTATATGGGCCAATAATAATGCTTTTAGCAAGTAAAACATAGAAAGGGATGTAAGCAAACAAGAAAGTCATCACTGGTAAAACACATTTATTTTACTTTAGCAAGCATTTATGCTATTTGATGTACATTATCTTAAAATGAAAGGGTAAATTACTAGTCATACAATACTTTTGCAGCAAATGCCAAATTTCTCCTAAATTAAACATAAAAGGCTATATTGTATGCCATTTTAGTGGGTTCAATTAAAGCCCCAGGTCCTCTTGTGTGTAATCAAGGGAACTTTTACTGTAACTGATTGAGGTCACAGTTAAAGGGTTGATTTATTTCAGCTTGAACTCACATATTGCAAGGTTCATGCACTGCTCAAACAATTGGGCTTTTGTAAATTCAGTGCATAGTTTACAGCAGGGCGTGTGTTAAATCTGACATCTTATTATTTCAAGCATAACTTGCCCCTGACGCTGATTCTTCTGCTGTTAAATACTTGCAGTCTCATACAAATGCTATAGTGCTGTTGACTTGAATCGAGGCACTTATTTCTCTGTCTGTGCGTTAAAAAGCCTTGGTATGTGCCCATAAAAAAATTTCTGAGGCAAGCATGTATTCTGGAATCAGAAAGCATGACCCAGTACGTACTGATTGTATAGCTCATCAATCCCTGGAGGCATAGCACCCAAGATAATAGGCTGCATGGCCGAACACTTATAGGATCCAATAGGTGAGACCTATTGGCTACACAATGCAACTGCACTCACTTTCGCTCCACATCATTCCACTCCATGCCACACAATTACAAACCAATAAAATAAGCTCTACATAAGTCAACTCTGATCCACTACACAACATAATTACACTCCACATAATACCACTCAGAGCACATAATTCAACTCCACATAATTACACTACTTAATACAACACAGCATAAAAATCCGCCACAGAAATGCACACAATACCGCATACCAGCATCCCACCTAAATGCACTGCACACTATAACACATAATTACAACAAGCATCGTTTCACTGAACGCCACACAGTTCCACACCAGACAATTCAACTCCACACATTTCCAATGCACACCACATAATTCAACACCAGACTACATATTTCAACTACACAACACAATTCCACAAAACAACACATACCTCCAACACACACCACACATTTCTACATCATGCCACAAAATGTAACAGCACACCACACAATTCAAATCCACAACATGCTACTCCACAACACACAATACCATTCCACATAACTCCATAACACACAATCTCACTCTACTCAATTCCACTACAGTTAATACCATTTAATTACTATCCACATAATTCAAAAACACACTTTGCCACGTATTTCGACTACACAACTCGACACCACTCAATTCCACAACATACAATTCCACAGAAAATATTAGCAATACAACCCATCTCTACATTACACTTCCACCAACCCTAACATCTCTCCCCCACACACCCATTGCCCCTGTCATCTCTTCCTCCTACTCCCACTACCCCCTCTCATCTCGCAATTCCTCTGCCCCATCTCATCTCTCCCTCACACTCCCTGTATCCTCTTTATACTACCTGCTCACACATGCTACATTCCTGTACCACCTTGCACTGTGCTCTAGTTCAACTCTCACCCCCCTCGTTGCCCCTCCAACTCATCCCTCTCGCTCTCTCTATCTCTCGTACTCTAATACCTCTTTCTCATTCTCTCACACACTCCTCCTGCCTCTTTCATTTGGGTTCAATTCAGGTCTTCGAGCACAGTTTCCTTACTGTGCCTTTCCAACATTGGCGTCCCTCAAACTCATGCTCTCCTCTTCTTTGGGTGACTTCTGAGAACACAGGTTCTCCCTCTTTATGCGTCTGTGGCCTGCTCTTCCCTTCTTTCTCTCTTTCTCGCACACTCTTTCTGCTCCTCTTTCTGGAGTTCATTCACCACATCGTGCACAAACTAACTATCCCTGTCATTCTTCCTTCCCATTTATTCTCTGCAGCTCTGACCGCTATCTGTTCACCATGCCACATAATATTGCATTACACAAATACACTACGCACCACACAATTCCACAAGTAACAATTCCAATACAACCCACATAATTCCTCTCCAAACTACATACATCCACTTCAGTCGAAACCAAAGCACATGGGTAAAAGACAGTGGGCCAGATGTAGGTAAAACCAAAATACTGAGTCCTTCATAGCGAATTTTACCAATTCGTAATTAAGAACTCGGTATTTCAGATGTAGATAAAAAATCGGTAAAAATCACCGATTTGTTAAAAATCGGTAACAATTTCCGATTCGGAAAAAATCGGATACAAAATTACCAAATCCCCATTACAGAATCGGTATCACAGATTCCTTAATAACAATTCGGTAATTAGCTAATTCTGTATTTTGAAAAATCGCAAATTGTTGAATCAGCCAATCCTGTGCTTCCTAATGACCTCACAACCAGGAAGTGGCCACACCCATGCAGCTGCACTGATCCTGAAGCTGTTGGAGAGGCAGGGAGCACAGCAAACAAACCAGGAGGAACTTTTCCAAGTTTTTGCTGACATCCCAGACCAGAAATGGACAACCAGGGGGGGGGGGGGGAAAGGAGGCAGGAGAGCGCAAAAGGAAACACAAATTCATTGAGAGAGAGCTGGAGGTCCTGATTAAGGAGGTTACAAAAGACCTTGATAAACTGTTTGGAAAAAATTCCCTGCACGTCCCTGAATCACAGAAGAGGCAGATATGGCTGGTCATCCAGGAAAGGATTAATGCCATTGGTGTAACCCAGCGCTCATTTGCAGAACTTAAAAAAAGCTGGTATGACCTCAGGAAGCATGCAAAGGAGAGGTTGGCAGAGAGAATGAAGCAAGCCAAGCACGCAGGTGGAGGGAGATCCACAGCACCTGCACCAACTGCCCTGGATCTCCTGGTGGAGTCCACCCTCCAGCCAGAGATGTGAGTGGGATTGGGATGCAGACAGCTCAGCCAGAACTGGCAACAGGCAAGGTAAGATACATGCACAACATGCTGTGCCCCCACTCCCTAACCCCAATTCCCAATGAGGCAGTATGATTCCCACACCAGTACATGTTTTACTAAAAAACAGCAATGCATTATGGGAGATGTAGTCAGAAGTAACACATTTCATAACAGTCAGTCCACTGAACCCAAAGGCATGTGACACACATCAGCATTAGCAAGCAAAGGACAGTCAGTTTGATTGGCAGTCATGAAATGTATTATTACACAAATGCTGCCAGACAAGTGAGCAAATGTACATTCTGTCTCCACAGGCAAGCCATCGAGCAGGCCTGGAATTGAATCGAATGGAATTGGATTTATAAAGCGCGTGGCTACATGTGGGCGTCCCAGCGCTGTGTGTATGGACGTGGCTAAGGAGAAGGAATAAGCTAGGGAAAGAGGAAAGTTTTTAGGAGTTTGTGGAATTTAAGGAGGTTGGCTTCTTTGCGTATGTTGAGGGGAAGTGAGTTCCAGAGCTTTGCGGCTTTGTGGGAGAAGAGACGTCCACCCGTTCGTGCCTTCTTTATTCTGGGAGTGTTCGCAAGGAAGAGATAATCTGATCTTAACACTCTGTTGGCTTTGTAGGGAGTGATCAGGCCTCTCAAGATAGGGGGAGCTTTGCCCTGGAGGATTTTGTGTGATATACTTGAATTTGATTCTGTCCCGGATTGGAACCAATGAAGGGATGTCAGGGCGGGTTTCACTGAAAATCGTGTTTTTGTTCCTGTGAGCAGTCTAGCTGCTGAGTTCTGGAAGAGTTGGAGTTTGTTTATTACAGTCTCTGGGGCACCTAGATATAGGGTGTTCCCATAATCCAGCCGGAAAAGGATGAGACCCTGGATGAGAAGCTTTCTGGAGTGGGGTGGTAAAAGGGGGAGGATTTTCCGTGCGGTGCGAAGTAGGCCGAAGCACACACCAGCGGTTTTCTTGGCTTGGGTTTGAAAGGTAAGTTGGTCATCTCCATGGGGTCCAAATGTGTTTTTTTTAGTAGTGCTCTTACTATGGCTCTTTTCCAGTTTAGCGGGACAATGCCTTGAGAAAGTGAGGCGTTGATTAAGTTAGTGGCCGCTGGAGTGATAGATGGTGTTACTAGTTTTAGGAATTTGAGGGGTGCGGGGTCTAAGCCGCTTTTTATTGACTCAATAATTCTGGGGAATTCCTCCATGGTGATAGGAGAAAATGAATCTAGGTGAGGCATGTCATTTGCTGGGATGGAGGAGCTGGATTCAGTTGGTTCATCTATGGTTGGAGGCTTTTTAGAATTTTTAAAATTTTCGTTGAGAAGAATTCTGCAAGTTCATTGCATCTAAGGCCATAGGTGTCTGGTGTGGGGGCGGATCTGGGACTTTAGTAAGTTCTTTAACAATGCGAAAGGTCTCTCTGGATGAGTTTGCGGAGGTTCAAATTTTCTCATCGTAGAAGGCTGCCTGGGAGGTTTTAAGGGAAGCTTTGTAGGACCTAATGGCTGCTCTCTATTCTGTTTTCTTACTGGTGGCCCAGTTTTTCCTCCAGGAGCGCTTTAGCTTTTTGCATTCTTTTTTTTGGTCCCGGAGTTCAGGGGTGAACCAAGGGGATTTGAAAGGTCTGCTTTTTTTGGGTAATGTTTTCCTGGGCAGAACTTGGTTGAGTATGTAATTTTCTTGTCTGCTACCAGGAGATCTGAGTCGTGGGTGGGGGTCGTAAGCTCTAGTTGGCGTCTCCAGTCATCCAAGGAAAGTTTGGACCAGGGTCTTTCTGGGTTACTTAAAGGTAATGGGTGGCGGGTCTCAGAGATGATTTGCCAGGTGAGTGAAATTAAGAAGTGATCAGACCATGGGATGGGTAGTGGATCCCTGGCTTCTAATGCGGTGATGTTAGAGAAGATCGGGTCTAAGAGATGCCCTTTTACATGGGTGGCATGAGGGTTTTTTAGATGAAGCTCGCAAGACATTAGGTCAAGTGTTAATTTGTTTGCAACTTTGTCTGTGGGGTCGTTGAAGTGTAGGTTTAAATCACTGAGCAGTGTGAAGTTGGGAGAAGTGCTAGCTCGGGAGATGATGTTCTCTAATAGGGAACTGCAGAATTGCCCTAGTGCACCCGGGGGGCGGTATAGGACCAGAGAATGTTTTTGTAGGGGAGATCTGGATAATAAAATGGGCGTTCTCACAGTATAGGTTATGACCATCTACTAACTGACAGGAGAGATTGTTTTTATAAATAATCCCAATCCCCCCGCCCTTGCCGCTTGATCTATTGAGGCGCTGAATAAGGTATCATGGGGGGAGGGCCTGAACTATGTCGGGGGCGGAGTTAGATTATAACCAAGTTTCTGTTAAGAACAATTGGGCCCGATGTAGGTAAAACGCATTTACCGATTTTAAAATACCGATCCGTACCGAATCGGTATTTCAAAATCGGAAAATGATATGTAGGAAATAATCATCGGAAAAATACCGAATCGGTAGCATTCGGTATCGAGAGTCGATACGTACCGATTCGCCAACTACCGAATCGGTATAGGCCGGGTCGGAAAAAAAAAAATGCGGAACCAACCGAATCGGTAAACGCCGATTCGGAATAATAAATACGCCCCATGGGCCGAAAGGCCAATAGGAAGGCATTATACATTCCGAATCGGTATTTACCGAACACATTCGGAAAATACCGAATCGGAAAATACCGATTCGGAGAATGCCGTTTTGCCGAGCTGGTTGAGTGACACTGAAGACATCAGCCAATGAGCTGTAAGCACCCTCCCCCACAGGGTGTGGCAACCCAGGCAGGTGCAACTCATCAGAACATTCTGGAAAGCTGCATGAGTTGAGCAGACACAGAGAGAGCAGCATTGTGAGCAGGATCCCTGAGAGACATGGACACCAGCACAGAGAGCCAGAAGGCAGGGCGGAAGCGCAATCCTAAATTCAGCACCATGGAGCTACAAACTTTGGTGGAGGAGGTGGTGAGGGTGCACACCCAGCTATATGGCAGGCAGTCCCTGACTGTCCCGGAGAGCACCAAGAGGAGGCTGTGGCTCGACATCGGGGAGAAAGTCAATGCAGTTGGTGTCACCCACAGGAGCCTAGACGACCTCAAGAAGAGGTTTTATGACATCCGTGGCGTGACCAAGCGCAAACTGGCCGACCTGCACAAGCAGGCTGGACTCACTGGAGGAGGAACAAACCGTGCGCCACCCCTCACTCAGCTGGAGGAACTAGTGGCGACGACCATCGAGAGGGCCAGTGTCGTGGGCATTGGGGACCTGGATAGCTCATCCCGAGCTACAGCTACAGGTAAGAAGCATGCGCAACTTGACACACCATACCAGACACCTCCCCTACAGACCCAATGCACAGCCAAACCCCAGGCCAGTACAGCTAGCAACAGACATGAGCAATGCATCGTGCTAAATGTACTCAGCAAAAGTTACCAATAATGCCACAGCAGAAGCATGAGATAAATAACTGTAATACAGCATCAACGTGTTTGTAATGAGATGTGCAATGCTTTAATAGTTGTGACTGGAACACATTAGCACCCACTTGACAAATGCTTCTTTGTACCTAGGGGCACCATCAGGCGGGGGAGCAGCATCAGCTCCAGCACCAACAGCCAGTGCGGCAGTGGCAAGCACCAGTGCAGCAGCACAGGAGGAGGAGGACAACAGCTGTGCCCTGGCAAATGAGGAGGACACAGGACATTCCCTCACAACTCCACACTCCCCCCGACTGTCTCAGTCTCAGTCGCCCTCATTGGTATTCTCCCCGGACAACACACCACCACAGAGCCACCCTGCACCTGCCACTTCCCCGGCCCGGAGGAGAATAGTGGCTCCATTAGTCATCATGGAGGGGGCAGCGGGTCAGGCTCCTGCACAAGACCCCGTGACACCAGCGACACCAGAGCACACACAGCAGGGCAGCAGGATTCCACGTAGGCCACGTGCTACCAGCAGCCCAATACCAGCACCGGGAGGCAGCGTCTTCGCAGGGCTGGAGACCAGCATGGTCACAATTCAGAGGATGCAGGCGAAATCCATCCTGGCCTGCCATCGCCAGTTGCGCCTGCACAACCTGCAGATGGGTGAGATGACACAGGGCTTCAAGACCTTCGTTGACAGCAACAAGGACATAGCAACATCAATTGGCCGAATGACCACTGCCATCACCCAGCTCTGCACCAGGTTGGATGACCATGAGCTGAGTCGTCGCAGGGATGCAAGAGTCACGAACAGGTCACTCACCCGCCTTGCGGCTGCGACTGCCCAGTCATGCCAACGTGGGGCAAACATGGAGGCCAGCCTCACACAGTCCATGTCCGAGGTCACTAGGGGCATGGGCCGTATAACAACAGCCATGGAGACACTACTCATCTCCAACACCGCAGTGAATCCCGTCCTGGGCGAGGCTGGGGACAGCAGCAGCCGCAGCAGCCCGGCCAGCACTGCGTCAGAGCCGCGCCGGAGCACCAGACGCTCAGCTGAGGCTGCAGGGCATTCTGAAGGGGGTGAGGTTCATCCCAGTGGGCCTGCTAAGCGCAGCAAAAAATAGGACTGCCACTGCGGGTGAGGCAACCCGGACATTGGACATTCCTACCCCTTGTTGTTTTACTTTTCTTTTGTTGCACATCAGTGCAGTAACGTTGATGCAACATTATTAAATTTAATTTCTGAACACATACATTGACCTGTTTGTGCATCTGTACTCACTCAGAAATAGTTGTCTGTGATCTCCTGACGCCTGTATCTGCCGTCAGATGGTGCAGAGACTCCAGCAGGTAGTGGTAGTGGGACAGCATTGTCATCATCAGGGTCCTCGTAGTCGGATAACTCTACCTCAGTGCCTTTCCTGACTGCAAGGTTGTGCAACATTGCACACACAGCAATAATCTTGCAGCAGGTGATGGGGGTGTATTGTCTTGCACCTCCGCTCTTGTGCAGACATCTGAACCTGCTCTTCCAGATGCCAAAGGTCCTTTCCACTACGTTCCTCGTGCTTTTGTGTGCACGGTTGTACCTCCTTTGGCTGGGTGTTGAGGGGTTGAGGTAAGGTGTGAGAATGAACGAGCGTAGGGCATATGCACTGTCGCCTGGAAGGAGAAGGGGTAACATTACTCACATGCATACATGTATTACACACTGCAATTTTGGTAATGGGGGTCTGACACTGTGTCTTACCTAGGAGGTATCCTTCGCCAAATTCCCCTGCCATCAGCCGTGCATAAATCCCGCTACTCTGGAAGATATAGGAGTCATGGGTACTCCCCGGAAACTTTGCAACCAGGTCAGTGATCACACACTTGGCATTGCATATCACTTGCACATTTATGGTGTGCCGTGACTTCCGATTGCGGTATACGTATTCGGTGTCAGCAGGGGGGCAAATCGGTATGTGTGTGCCATCTATGCAGCCAATGATGTGGGGGAATCTTGCCATCTGATAGAATTCAGCTTTTGTCTGTGCCAGTTCTGCATGGGTGGAAGGGAAGGAGATGTAGTGGGCCATCCTCTGGATCATGGCATCAAGGAACTTGTGGAAGAACCTTGACAGGCTGCTCTGGGTCACCCCTCCTGCCACAGCAACTACACTTTGATAGCTGCCAGACGCCAGAAGATGTAGGCAGCATAGCACCTGCACCTGCACAGGGATTGCATGTGCCCTTGGGGTGGGGTGCTGCAACAGGGGTTGGAGGTCCCTGATGAGGTCTCTGATGGTGTCTGCCTCCAGCCTGTACCTCTGTAGGATCTCTGGATCTGTCAGCATGCACAGGGTCACCCTCTGCCTGTACACCTGCTCCTGTCTCAGCCATTCCCTCTCACCTTCCTGCTGTAGCCGTAGCCGTCTAGCTATGACATAGAAAGCTGCCATGTTGCAAGTAGAACTGCATTTTGGGTCTTTTTTTATAGGTTGCACCTGGTTACCACCTGATTCAAATCCATGGTAATTTCCGAGTCAGAAATACCGATTTTAGAGCAAAATCGGTATTTCTGTGCTTACCTACATCTCAATCTTAGGGTTTTCGCATGGAATCGGATTTTCACCGATTCGGAATATATACCAATTCGGCGATTTTACCGATTCGGAAAATCACCGAGTCGGTCGGATTCCGAATCGGGAAAAAGTAGTAATCGGAATAAATCTCCGATTCGGTAGATTACCTAATCGGAGATTTTTTCCGATTCCTACATTTTTCCGATTCGGAATCCGACCGACTCGGTGATTTTCCGAATCGGTAAAATCGCCGATTTCGCAGGATTTCGGCCTCCTACATCCCGTTGTCTGTATTCCGATCGGTAACGGCCGAAAATACCGATTTTCGGCCGTTACCGACCGACCTACATCGGGCCCAATATGTCTAATTTTGTATCATAGAGAAGAAGGGAGATTTCCAATGAGTGTTTTGGCAGAGATCTGCAGTTCAGCAGGGCCATGCTGACTAGTGTTTCGGCGTGGGGTGGGGTTTTCTTTGTGGATAGAGAATATTGGCAGTGGGTGCAGACACTTTGTAGTCCTTCGGGGTAAGTGAATGGAGGCATGCGGAGTTTGTGAGCGGTCTCTTTTGGAGAAGTGTGTGACGCGTGTAGGTAATGGAGGTGGATGGAGGGGGGGCAGATGTTCCTGGCCCTAGGCCCAGTCGGGCGCGGACGGGCGCAGACGGGCTTGCCTTTGGCGTGCCTTCGGCGCGTCCACTGCGCGTCGTGGAGGGCATGGGGTTTTAATCTCAAGTGCTGAAGACTAGAGCGCTGACCTTACAGCACATTGGCACTTCCGGTCTGCGTAGCCTTCCCTCGACTCAATTGGAACACCCCGTGGTTGACCGGGGAAGCACAGCCTGGTGTCCGTGAGTAAAGAGCAAGGGGTGAGTTGGTTTTTAAAATGACTTAAAATCGGTGCGGTGGTTTTAAAAACCTTGAACTTCTAAGTGGCGATCAAGGCGTCTTGAGAGTGAGGGTGTGTGTGGATAGTTCTGCGCATAGTAGAGTGGGCAATAGGGTTGGGGGGGCCTTCTGCGCGGTGCTCCTACCTTATACAGGTCTCTCACTTACTGAATCTGTCCTTCGCTTGTCTGCAGAAGAGGACACAGGAAAGGCACCCAGGAGAGAGAGCGAAAACACAGGAGGAGGAGGTCTTGTCGCCTGCAGAGCACACCACACCACACCACAACCACCACCACCACCATCACCACCACCACCACCACCACCATCACCACACCACCATCATCATCACCACAATCACCAGCATCACCACCGCCACCATCACCGCCACCACCAAGAGAGCCAGGAGGCATACAGTGGCTAGCCTCAAGCAGATGGAGGTGTCCGAGGAGGACAGCATGGGAGGCCAACATTCCACGCTGGCAGAGGATGACATCAGTGCAGGCACACAGTCACCCACCAAGCGCGACCACGCAGGTGTCAGATGCTGCAGAGCAAGGGCAGCCAGTCCTGTTGCACGGGGTGAGGATCCAAGTGTTTTTGCCGGTCTTGAGGGCAATATGCTCAAGGTGCAGCGCCTGTAAGGCAAGGCAATCAGATCAGGGCAACGGCAGATGGTCCACATGAATAGACACATGCTAGATATCAAGGAGGGCATTAACAGCATGAACAATACTGTGGCTGAGGGCATGAGGGACATGTCTGAGGCAGCGAGGCCGCTGTGCAGCAAAATAGATGAGGATTGTTTGGCGAGGCGCAGGGAGCAGCTGAAATTTAACTACACTAAGGCAGTGAACCGGAAGTACAAACAAACCATATAGCCACTACAGGTGCAGGTGATGGGGGATAGTGAAGAGGCGACTAGCTGCAGTAGCATCACGCCCCCAATAACCAAGGGCAGTAGGTGCAGTGAACGGCACAGCGATGCCACAGGACAGACCGCCAGTGAGGACAGTGTGCCCAGGGAACGCAGCAGTGCTGCACGTGGGTGCAGGAAATAATGCCAGCCATCACCTGGTATTGTTAAATGGGTGATGTAACCCATTTCCCCTAATTTGGAATGGCCATAGCATATTGGCCTGGCATGTTGAGGCCTTCATGTTGTGGTGGTGTGCTATGCTATTACCTGAGTCAAGGTTATTAAAACACCATCACTGAATGACAGTAACTGGCTGTGTCCCCTTTTTTTCTCAGAATAGTTGCGTGTCATCTCAGCCCGTCTGTGTCTCCCATCTGGTGCTGCTGCCACACCTGCTGCGCTGTGCTCTGGCTGTCGAAAATTCTCACCCTCATCCTCGGAGTTAGGCAGTTCCACTGCTGTTCCTTTCTTTGTGGCAAGGTTATGCAGCATGGCACATGTTGCCATTATTTTACAGCAGATGATGGGGCGGTACTGACGTGCACCTCCACTTTTGTGGAGGCAGCGGAACCTGATTTTTAAGAGTCCAAATGTGCGCTCCACAACATTAAGTGTAGATCTATGTGCCACATTGTATCTTCTCTCACTTAGGGTGGATGGGTTGAGATATGGAGTCAGGATAAATGCCTGCACGGCATATGCGCTATCACCTGAGTGAGAAAGGAAGTCCTATTGATAACAGTCACAAACTCATTCATCCAAGGTATACATCAGGGTGTGTCACATTGATTTACCTAGCAGGTATCCTTCTCCAAATTCGCCCCCAGCCAGAAGTGTGTAGATCCCACTGTTCCTGAATATGTAGGAGTCATGGGTACTCCCTGGAAATTTGGCTACAATGTCAGTGATAATGTGGTCCACATCGCATATTACCTGCACGTTGATAGAATGTGTAGATTTGCAGTTCCGATATATGTACTCTGTAGCTGCAGGTGGGCAGATTGGTATGTGTGTCCCATCAATGCACCCTATAACATGTGAGAACTATGCCTTTTGATAATAATCCATCTTGGTTTTCTGCAGTTCCGCCTGTGTCCTGGGGAAGCGTATGTAGTGATGCATTCTTTGCATCCTTGCAACCAGGAAAGTGTTGAAAAATCAGGACAGGCAACTCTGTGACACACCACCTGCCACAGCTATCACCCCCTGGTAACTACCTGATGCAAGTAGGTGCAGGCTACAGAGCATCTGAACATGTGTTGGTATAGCTTCCGCCCTTGGTGTCTGATGCTCCAGGAGTGGGTGCAGGTCCCGTATCAGGTCTAGGAGGGTTTGGGGGTCTAGCCTGTACCGCTCATGGTTTTCAGCCTCAGTCAGTTGGAACAGTGTAACGCGAAGTCTGTACACGCGTTCCTCCCATCTCCAGACCTCAGTCCTGCTGCTTGCATGCAAAGCCACCTTGCAATGACGTAGAGGGCCGCCATTGTGTTCACACTGTTGCATTTTGGGGCTGTTAAAATGCAGTGCAACTGATTACCACCTGCATTGAGTCAGTGGTAATTAGCGACTCCTAAATACCGAAAAATGGAAAAATCTTTATTAACAAATTTTGGTACATCGATTTGTGAGTTTTTAAGGATTTCTTATTTACTGATTCGGTATTTGGGATTTCGGTGTCTGCTAATCGCAAATTAAGGAATTGGTAACTGGTTTTCCTTATTTTTACCGATTCCTTATTTGCAATGGCATTTGGTGTTACCTACATTGTACATGGCTAAATACCAGTCGCTAACGCAGAAATTCGCAATTTCAGAAAGTGTGTGCGAGAAAGAGAGAAAGAAGGGGAGAGCAGGCCACAGACGCATAAAGAGGGAGAACCTGTGTTCTCAGAAGTCACCCAAAGAAGAGGATGAGAGCATGAGTTTGAGGGACACAAATGTTGGAAAGGCACAGTAAGGAAACTGTGCTTGAAGACCTGAAGTGAACCCAAATGAAAGAGACGGGAGGAATGCGTGAGAGAATGAGAAAGAGGTATTAGAGTATGAGAGAGAGAGAGAGAGAGAAAGAGAGAGAGATGAGTTGGAGGGGCAACCGGGGGGGGGTGAGAGTTAAACTAGAGCTCAGTGCAAGGTGGTACAGGAAGGTAGAATGTGTGAGCAGGTAGTATAAAGAGGATACAGGGAGTGTGAGGGAGAGATGACAGGGGCAAATTCTGCATTACAGACCGCTATTTAGCCACCTACATCTGGCCCATTGTCATTTACAGCGCCAATAGCTTTATATGTCCCAAATGCAAGACCTACTGCATTGAAATTGCTTGTTATAATATGTCAGTTTCGGGGGGGTATTTCATTTGTTTTGTAACAATGCATCTAGATTAAATATTTTGCTACCATTCTAATGACATACATATTTGGTTTTATGAAAATGGTTCGGACTTAACTGTGTGCTATACAAATGCACTTAACATAATAGGTTTCAGAAGCTAGTAAAACAAAAAACCCAATCCAAAGATAGAATGTAACCTGCAGCACACGTAGAAAGAGGACAATGCCTCTCAGGATTGTTTTTGTGCCTGAATGTGTCCCTTCTTGCACAAAAACGCTCCTGCCTACAACGTAGCCACCCTTGCATCATGTTCCGTATAGTGTTAAATATGAAGCATTCTGTCCCTTTCATGCTGCAGTGTGCTGCATGAAAACTTATAAATTTGGGCCTTGGTACTTAAGTGGCTACATTTTATCCCATAGAGGAAGCTTCAAATTAAATTCCAGCCTCACCTTTTACAAATTTACATGGTGGTGAGATAATATCATTACAAATCCGCCTACAAGTCTGGAAATATAAAACAGAGGGGGTTAGAGGGGGTGAGTTTGGCAGTGTGAAACACCCAATCAACATTTAATCAATTAAATGGAAACATTGCCTGATGCCTCTGCATTCCTCATGGGTCAAAGAGAAACAATTTGAGTGACATAAGGGCACATCTCTCAACATAATATCAGTCCATATATTGCACCTGTCATTTCATTATAACATATCTGGGCAAACTAAAATGACAGTAAATTGCTAGGTTAAAAGGAATTCAATGTGCATATTAAACAAATGGTTACAGAATCCGGAGCTCTTTGTAATCCCAAAAGCATTTGCACATCTGTGTAGGACGCAGTTCTGGAAATACCTTAATTTATGGGGAAAATCAATTTAAATCAGGCAGAAAATGTAAATTTAAAAACCGAAGAGTTTCTTCTATTGCAATTTTTTGAGGGAAACGATCTACTCACAGAGGTTATTTGTGGGCATGTCAGAGAGGGAGTGTCAAAATTAATTAGGGGAACAACCACAAAACACAAGTCTGTGGGTATTAACGTGCCTTGGACAGGGACATTTGAAGCCTCAAATCATGCAGACATCTACTTCTGTTAACATCATAATTTAATCCATTTTGCAGGTAAGTATAGGGAGAAGTACCCAAACATTGGTTGGTTGCAGTGGAAGGGGTTCTGCCATGGGGAAAATTTTCGGCCACATGCATCAATGTTCCCGTTTGTGAATTCTTAATTGAGAAAATTAAGGAATCGCAATTAAGAATTCGCAAACGGCTATGCATCAAGAAATTGCAATTTTTTTGCGATTTCCTAATTTTCCTTTATTGCGATTCACAATTTGCGGATCACAATTAAGAAATCCCTTTCCATTGATTCCTATGAGCCTAGAGGCCCATAGGAATCAATGTGAAGGCATTGTCATTTTGCGATTCGCAATAACGGAATCGCAAAATGAGAATGCAATTTCAAGGGTGCAGGGGGGGGTCCAAAGGACCTCCCTCTGCACCCCTGAAATGTACCTTTAAGTACATGTATAAAATGAAACTTTCAAAAATGCACTTTTGTGCACTTTTGAAAGTTTTTGCAAATTACCATGAAGGTTAACTTCATGGTAATTTACCACTACCTATTTGCGATTTCACAATTAAAAAAAAATCATGCATTGCATTTAAGAAATCGCAAAATTGCGATTTCTTAAATGCAATTGCAATTTAAGAAATCGCAAATAAATTGCGATTTCTTAAATTGCGAAAAAAGCAAAAAGCTTAATGCATCCCAATAAAGGGATTTGCATTTGCAAACGGCCGAATTTTGCGATTCGCACCGTTTGCGAATGCAAAAACCCTTGATGCATGTGCCCCTTTGTCTTTCAGAACAAACCAAAAAATCTTTGGAAGTGGAAATGCTCGTTACCAGTAACATTTCTTTATCTGGAAATTATATACTCACATTTCCGTGTGTGACCCTTCAGGAGTACATGTCTGATTCTCATTATAACTTGCTCTCAGATTCTCTATTCATCGTTTCAGTTAGTCCTACCTCAGTGACAGCTACTGACAAAAACAGGAATATTGATAAACAATTGAAAGGGGAAAGATGTACCTTTTTCGGAGGAGTGTGTTATCATAATAGCGACACGATGCATTATTGTCACATTTTCTTTCCCATAAAAGACAAGTGCTATCGATGACACGGCCATACAAAGTAGGGCAAGGCATCCAGGCTGAAAACAAAATTCTATTTTGTTAAACCCGTATATTGGAAGAGTGCTGTTCATGCATACTTTTGAACAACAAAGATTTATTGAAAAAGAAAAAAAGTCAAACAAAACACAATTTAACTTGTTTCTAAATTCTTGACAGTTAGCAACAACGTTAAAATAATTTTAAACAAAAGATGAAAAATGTTATGGTGTGAGGAGGATTTCAAAGACTTTACAGAGTCAAATTTATCTTTCCATAATAATGTTAAAAAATGCTAAAATAAATTGGGTGACCAAATAAAAAGCTATAATTGATGTGCCCAAAACAAAGAGGGTAGGAGCACACCAGTGTCTAAATTGCATACACGGCATCAATACTGTCAGAGGGGAAAGTGTAACCCATCCACACAATGGAAAACCTTCACAACTTCCCTGACTGTGATACCTCGAAGTTCATGTACGAACTTTGATGCCCATGTAGGCTACAATACATTGAGAAAACTGAAGAGTAATATCAAATTGATACTGACAAAGCATAAAGTAACATTTACCAACAACTTAAAATCACATACAGCCATGGATTTCAATGAACTTTGACATAACATCAGCCAGCTGAGAATTCAAGACTTGACACAGTATCAGCCCCAGAAGATAAGCATTTAATACAAAGGGAAATATTTTGGAGAAAAACATTGTATACATTATATCACACGGGGCTCAATGACAGCAAGGAAATTTCACGTTTTTTATGTTTCTGCACATTATATCCTTTGTTTACAAATTATTCATCTTGTATTTATAGAATAGTTTTTTCTGTTTTCAATTTCAATCCGAAAATGCAGGTGCCCCACATTTACAATGGTACAGCACATCCCTGCCTTTTACCTAGGGCTGGCACTAAAGTAAACTGCTTAGCGCCAATGCATGCACCCTTGTGCACTATAGTGCAAGGGTGCCTGCATTGCGGGAACAATTGTTTATGTGTAGGAAGGTGTCCCTTCCGGCACATAAACAATCGCAAATGGCGATTTGTAACTACTATGTGTGCTGCATTGTGTTTTGTATTGCATTTTTGTAATGATTGTTCATGGCGTTTTTCTGTTTGTATGAGTGCTGAACAAATAGAATCAGCAAAAACTCGGAGAAATAAAGCATTTCTCCTCGTTTTGCCATCTTAAGTTTTTGCTGGTCTTAATTTTGGCACTGCCTCCTATTTACATCACCCTTGTAAATAGGAGGCAGCACCAAAATCAATAGTTGTTGCAGTGGAAGGCCCACCGCAACACCCATTGCCCGTATAACGTAAAAGGGTGCCTTATTTATAAGTCACCGTTAAGCTATGTTAAGTGGCTTGACACTGCCTTGTAAATAAGGCATAGTCCCTATCACCACAGGAATGTCGTTAAAAAGCTTGTAAATATGCCCCTACATTTTTTGGGGATATACAGTGAGAGATTTCCCTACATGGAGAAACACTCATTTTGTAGAGCACAAAAGTAAAACATTTGATAACATAATATTCAATTTTAGAACTTCTAATGTCACAAATTGTCAACATAGTCTCCCATCAAGGACTGTAGTGAAGCCAGGGCCTTGCTTGCACACATTGCTATGTTAGCATACGCTTATTAGACGTTTAAACACCATTTTGCAGCTTTTGCACATGACACAGCATGTAACAGTTGTTGTACGTTAGACTGCTTGGATTTCTTCACATGAGAAAGGCTTGTTTCCAACATCCCTAGACCTACATTGCGACCTCAGTCTGTACAGTGTGTGCAGAAGCCTCCAAGGTTACCATAACAATGTAAGCTGTCATTCGGGCTGATTGGCCCATACTCTAGACACAACATGCACACAGCTGCAGCTAACTGAAATTCTAGTGCCTTCAATATCACACTGCATGCATGATTAGAGCACTTGGAGAAAATCCTTTTCCAGAGTGAGAGAGCTTTGCTGATCCTGATGTGATACACTTCTGCTGATCTTGGAGGTATGGGGTTCCCCATTCAAGCCTAAGAGACCTTCTATTAATGTTATAAAACTTATAAAAGGGCCAGATGTATCAAGATACACTTTTGCGATTCTCAAATAGCGATTTTTGATTGATTGATTGCTTTATTTCGATATGCATATATCATAAAAGCATTACAAAAGATAAAAAGGTAAAACAGCATATCGAAAATGTGACTGTACATTAAGAATAAAAGGGATAAAAACACAATTGTATAGAATAAATTATCTAAGACAGAATTAAATTGGTGCGGACAGTCTTTTTAGTCTAATCAACCAAGCCCATTTTAAAAACTTGGAAACAGCACAAACAATGGTGGGGGCTGTATTGGTTAAAAGAATCCGGAGGGCAACCTTGTGCTGGCGGGTGCCCAATTCTCTGCAAATTGGTTTGAGCCATCGCGATCTAGGGCGCCCATAGTCCGGACATTCGAATAAAAGATGGGGCACAGTCTCTGGTTTATCAGAGCATAAGGCACAATAACGTGATGCTGGCTGAGACTTATTCCACCTGGAGCAAAGGTCAGCAAGAGGTAAAGTTCCTAGTCGGAATTTGATGTACAAGGACCGGTCCATAGCGATGGTGATTAAGTCCATGTAGGGCTCAAAGACAACAACATCTTTTATTAGCAAAAAAGCTGCGGTGGCATTGCAGTGCTGCTGGTTGCTGGTGCGCTTCATGGAGTCCCATTCCCAATATAGTTTTTTTAAAGAGTCCTTTGGGGGGGCGGAGTGGCTGGACCAGCAGAATTCCAAACCTAGATCCCTTAGGAGTTGATTAATGTCCCTGAGCCATTTGATCTTCCGCCAACCAACAGAGCACATCACCTCTGCTAATCCGTCGGCATAGGGTTTTAACTCCGGAACCCTCCACAGACGAGCCCAGAGCAGGAGAGGGCGAAGGCGTGCCTGATCCCCAATTGCTTTGCAGCCTACATCCATTAGCACCGGGACTGTCGGGGTGCTCATCGGGATAGCAAGGAGATCTTTAATGAGTTTGTTCTCGGCCTTGCTCACAGCGTCCAATTTGCCTTGGCCCCACAGTTAAGCTCCGTAAAGTGACGCGGAAACAGTTCGGGCTTTATAGATGTCAATTAGTGGGGCAACACAATGTTTGGTTGAGTTGCTGTACTCCTTGAGAAGAGCCCCCCCTACCCTTTTGTGGCTGATTATCATTTTGTTGATGTGGGCGGACCAGTTCATCGAATCACTTAAGCGGATTCCCAGGTAGTCAAATTCTGCCACTCTTTCAAGGGGGGTTGAATTCAGAACAGGGGGACGGCCAAGTTTGCGAGGGGGGTGCATGACTAAATACTTGGTCTTGTCCACATTAATGACAAGTCCTCTGCTAGTGCAAAAGTGCTGGAAGCGATTCAGGAGTTTCTGTAGTCCTTGGGGGGTTTTTGAAATGAGGAGGGTGTCATCAGCGAACAGCAATGTGGGAATTTTTACGCCTCCCAGGGTGGGGGCGTCTGCTGGTTCGCCGAGCAGGTGCTCCACCACCCCGTTGATGTAGAGGGAAAATAGGGTGGGAGCCAAAACACAGCCCTGCCGCACTCCCCTCTCGACCCTGATCTTTTCGGTCTTTTCCCCGTTTAAGCCCCATCTAACCTGGGCATAGGTGGCATTATGCAATTTAATAAGCAGGTTTAGAATGTACGGGGGCATCCCTAGGCCGTGCAACACCCTCCAGAGTTCCTCCCTCGGAACTAGGTCAAAGGCAGTCTTTAGGTCTATAAAGGCCAAATAAAGACTGCCTTTGCCTAGCTCCACCACCTTCCAGTACAGTACCATGAGCCTGAACACTTGTTCTATAGTTCCGGTTCCTGAGCGGAACCCGGCTTGCATGTCAGACAGAATGTGGTTATCATCCACCCATTGTAAGATCCTCCCCAAAATAGCTTTCCCCGCTAGTTTCTGACTCGAGTCTATTAGGCTTATGGGCCTATAGTTCCCAGGTAGGTCCCTGCAACCCTTTTTAAAAATTGGCACCACCACGGCCCCTTTCCATGAGTCTGGGACAGGACCTCCCTTGATGATTGCATTGAGAAGGGCCGAGATCAGTACCCCCCATTCTTCTGAGTAAGCTCGAAGAATATCTCCTGGGAGGCCATCCGGGCCAGCTGCTTTTAGTGGCACCAGGGTTTTAATCTGCTTTATAACATCCTGTGCAGAAAACAGGTCCAGGTCTCTATCTAGGGTGTATGGCGGAAGAGTGAAGGGATCATTAAGCTGGCCTTCTATGGCGGAATAGAGTGTTTGGAAGTGGGTAAACCATGTCTGGGCATTGATGCTACAGGTCCTCAGTGTATCCTCAGGACGATTCCTGTTTCCCACCAAGTCCCAGAAGCCTTTAGCATCTCTCCCTTGGCTGGCTGCCAAGAGGTCCTGCCAGTAGTTATCCTCCCACTCCTTCTTAGCGTTTTTTTGGCAAAGGGAATAGTGCCTTCTGGCCACCATGGTCCTAATAGGTATTTTAGACTTAACTGCTTCAATGAGAAGCAACTTCGCCTCCCTACACTTCTAGTTGAACCAACCCTCTCTAACCCTTAAACGGGGATTCCTCCTGTTGGTACTAACTGGGACTATAAAGAGGTCACTAATAGCCTGGGTTAGAGCACAGAACCTGGTAGTCACATTCGACAATCCGGCCTCGAAAGGGACAGGGTTATCTAAAGCTGCAATGAGAAGCTGCCTTATGGCATTAGTCTTCTCCTCTGAGAGTAACAGCTTGGCCCACTTTAGTCGTCGACCGCAGTTGGAGACTGCTGTCGAATCCGGGGTGGGATTGCACGCAGTTCTACTCTTAGTGCCAGATAGCCACCTATGGGACAATGTGAGCGAGAGGAGATTGTGATCACTCTCCACGGAAGGTAAAATCACCATGTCGTTAACCATGCTCCACAGATTCACGTCAAGAAGAAAATAGTCAATTCTTGACGAATGTCCAGGCCTGTTGTAAGTATGGGCTCCTGCTTTATCAGAACCAGTCCTGCCATTAGCGGCCCTCAGGCCAAACTCCATGGTTATGGAGTTAATCTGAAGGGCCACTTCTGTCCACTTTTTAATGGGGCTAAGTTCTAAGGACGGGATCCCCCAGCTATTATCATGTGCCTCTTGATCTTGCGAAATTTCGGGGCCCAGGGGCTCAAAGGTACAATTAAAATCGCCTGCCACCAGAGTGCAATGTTTATGTGGGGACGAACGAAGCAGGGCTTCCAGGCAAGCTATGACTGGGGATTCTCTGCCCCCCTTCGTACCTCGGGCATAAATGTTAAAAATATTTAAGACAACTCGACCCTGAGGATTTTTCAGGGAAATATTAGGAAGGTCCGGGTATTTAGTATCCTGCTCCACCACCCTGCAATTGAGTTCAGAGGCCACCCAGATGAGGAGGCCGCCAGAGGGGCGCCCCCTACCAGTTACTGAGTGGACAGCTGGTGAAAAATAGGAAGAGTATCCTGCCTTGTGTAGAGGCTCCTTGCTCCAGGTTTCCTGGAACAAGCATATGGAGTAATGCTCCACAAGCGAGTTCCAGTTAGGCAGTGCCAACTTTCTCTCAAGGCCTGCAACGTTCCAGCTGAGAACCCTAAAGGGTGGGTCCGCCACAGCCGCCACGCTACAGGCCTCGACAGGAGCAGACAAATCTACGACACCCACTGCTGGGGAGCCAACTGAAGGGTCAAGTGGCACCTTCGCCTCCCCCGGTACCCCAAAAGTCTCGACAATGACCAGATCTTCTAATGTGGGCGGAGGGCTATAGATTTTGACAGAAAGGGGGGACACGACACCGGGACTGCTAGTCACCAAGGTCTCCTTTGCATCGCCACGAAGTCAACAACCCCCGAAGCCCCAATTCGGTGCAAGGGGGCGTGTATGCACCTGCGCTACAGTATTATCTGGGAAAAATTGGCCATGGGCATTGTTATTATGAGGGGGGTGCCCAGAGTGGATGGAAGGAGTAATCGGGGTCGTCCGCGGATAGAAAAATGTTAGATCAACTGCGTCGACACCCGTGCCAGCCGCGGACCGCCCTTGGCGGCATATTGAATGGGCAACTCTTGCGTCTTGGAAATTAACCACCACACAGTCACCTTCAAAGGATTTTTTACCATGTCCGATCCAGCCCACCCTACGTACGCCAAGAATTAGGCCATCCACCCCCAATGGAAGGGGTCTATTGGTTTTCAACCAGTGGATGACCTTGTTCTTTAGCGCCTGGTGAGTTTCCTGCTGAGTATCTTTTATGGGGGGAACTTTGATAAGAACAGCAACATATGGGTGGCACTCAGGGGGGAGCTTGACCGGGGGGCACCTGCGTGTTGGTTTCTGCGGGTTGGCCACTGAAGAGGGATTTTTGGGCAGAGGGGTGGGGGGTTTAGCCACAGGAATTGTCGCTGTTCCGCCAGTTTTAGCGTGTGGAGCAGCCGGGGATTGAGAGTTTAAGTCAGTCCCTCCCTTCTGTTGTTTCTTATGAGCGGGGTTGAACACGGGGATTGTCGCTACTGGGGAGGGAGTAGCATGCACTTGGGCAGCATGAGTAGAAACACTCGGCCTTGCCTGCCTCACACCGGCCTGGGAGGCATTCCCGATGGCTGGTGATTTAGCTGGCAGTGTCGACTGATCTCCTGGAGGTTGGCTCACTAAAGCCCCTTTTCCCACATTCCTATCTGACTTGTCCTCGCTAGGCTTTGACTGCAGTTTAAACAATGTTTTCAGGGAAAAAAAATTGTCCCTGGTAACCTGTTCGAATCGGTCAAGCCTATCCCCCAAACTTTTAACTTGGTCAATGAGTGGTACCAGGAGAGACTTTACCAATTTCTCGAAGGGCTCAAGTAAAAAGCCCTCGTTAGCTGAGGCAAGTGTTGCTGGGACCAAGGGGGGAGGTTGCGGAGTGTCGGCTACAATCTGTGCGGAATTGGAGTTCCCAGGTATTTCAGGCCCTCCGGAGTCTGGATGTGTGAGACCCCTTTGGGGCTGAGACCTAGGGCGCTTATAGAGCGTGGAGTAACAACCCTTCCGAATGCTAGTTGCCCTTTTCCTTTTCCTATGCACCTGGATAGGTCGAGTCTGGGGCAGTGGTTTTGGATCGGGTATAGGAACATTAGAGCTGGATTGAGACATAATGCCGGGAGAGCTGACTATGGAATGAGCGGGGCTGGACTCTGCTGCCACAGTACAGGGACTAGTGGAAAGAGAAACAGATGTCAAGCTTACTCTCCTGTCTGTTTCAGCCTCTCGTGCTACAATATGTTGCTCCCCCGGAAGAACGACAAGCGGAAGTGCGGGGGGTGTGGTAAATAAAAGATTACCCTGGCAGAATTTCTAGGCATTAACAAAGTATCATGCATCAAATGAGAGACAGGATCCGTGGTGTCCAAGTTAAATGGGCTTTATTCCAATAACTTGAGTCAAAGGGAGAATTAGTTCCATCACCACAGAGGTTCAGGAAGGGTCTTCTAATCATTTAATAACAAAACATCATATATATACTTTTTACTCATTGTACATAGGGAGCTCGAGGCAGAGCAAGACAGAAAATGAGATAAGAACATGTGGGTGTACACTTTGATGAGTCATAGGTAGGTGATAGGTAGGTGTCATAGGTGGGTGGGTACTTAGAGGAGGAGTTAGCATGACCAGCTGGAACTCTGCCCTAATTGTGCAACTTTGAGCATGACGTGCAATTGACGTGTAACTGGGAGGAGAGCTGACGTTCAGTCTAGCAAGAGATCTCTTGTGTCAAGGCGACCAGCACATCTAGTACAAATGATATCTAGAGTCAGGGGATGTATTATCTGAAGCAATAGTTGTTCATCACTAAAAAACAGAGAGGGCATATTTATTCGTTCATTGCATGAGGGCTGTGAGCTCTTCTATGGATGCAAGCACTGTGATTTACTTAAATGGAGACAGAATGGCTAGGCCCTATCTCCCTCGGACGGGTTCTGTGTACCTTCTTCACCAGGCTGAAACGTGATTCTGTAAAGCAAACAGATAACTGTTATTCATAATACTGTCTTGGCAGGCCTCTTGCTGGGCTTCTCTCGGCTGAGCTAGAAGTATGCGAGGTCAGAGGGACGTAACTGTAGCTTCAGTGTGTCAGGAGTCATGAAATGCAAATACATGGGCCTTATGCTACCTTAACGTTTGGGAGACTTTGATGACTGGCATTTCTAATGCAGGACATGATTGCAGGGGCCTAGTGATTCAGGCCAATACGAGGAAGTGCATGGGTGACATGCACATGACATGTAACATAGGGTACACGCAGGGGGCATCTTGGTTAGGCAAAATGTCATTTTCCTCATTCCCTCCTTGTCCCCTACGTAACCCTTTAGGATACATCTATATTCATGAGACCGTATAGTTCATCATACAGAATCATTTGTTCATCTTTAACTCTTTGTTTACGTGGATGGGGAACACAGGCAGTGGCACACAGGCCGCAAATCGCCGGGCCACACTGCAAACAGAGACAGCAACCAAATATCATAAGTAGGATAATTCCTAGGAAGGTCAGCACTTTCCATCCCCAAGCAGATATTATACCCCAGAGCCAACTGGACCAGGTCCATGTGCCTGGGTCTTGATGTATGGCATGAGCAATTTTGTGGAGCCTTGTTATTGCTTCGTACACAGATGGTGCATTATCTGGGATGAAAATGCAACAACTAGATCGGATGACTCTACAAGCTCCGCCCCTATCCGCCAAGATGACGTCTAGAACGAGCCGATTTTGAAGAACGACAAGTCTAATGGCAGACTGCTCCTGGGTCAAGTTCGCCAGGGCAGATGCAGTTATATTTACAACTGTTTCAAGAGTCCTTGTTAACTTGCGTATCAGTTTACTGTTTTGGACGGGACCTATGAAGAAAAATAATCCTTTGTTGAAATCTGTATATTGCTCCCAAGCTGTTTCAGTCTGATCAATCCCTGCGGAATCTGTCTCTCTTTTTTGTCTAACATGTTCTAGTCGTGAATCTCTATGATAATTGGATGGGGCTAGAAAAACAGGTGGCAATAAAAATGCTATATAACAAGTCCCACCCCAGTCTAAGGGCAGATGTACATAGGCTGTCTGGCCGCAAATGAAATAGGTATGGCGTGATGTTTTGAAAGAAGAAAGTCCTTTATCATTAAACTCTACTACAGTGTTTCACTCGCTGTGTCCCATATGTACTGAACCTTTCTTACTAACACATAAATCACCTTTTGCTGGCAGGACTGATATAAACGGTGGACCTGTATTTTGCTTGGGCTGAACATTTAACATTATGAAATTAACAGATGCATTTCCCAGCTCGTACTCTTTATTCTCTAAATCGGTTCCCTTTCTTTGGGGGAATCCGTCTTTGTCTGGAAAGCATGCTTCATTCATTACTTTATTCAGGTTTCCATATATCCAGCCACCTGGATAAGCTATGTACCTTCTATCTATTGAGGTCATTAGAGCAAACCATGCTCCACATGAACCATTGTGTGAGAACGGTAAAGGGTAGAAGGGCAGAACTCCCTTCGTTTTTTGATAAGGAGGCAGTTGGCCACATACCCAGGAATCTGTCGCATTGCTGGTCTGGTGAGAATGGTGTAACATTCGAATAAATGTATTGTTACGTAGTGCAAGTCGATATGACAGTTCATGAGGAGGCAGGTCACTGAATGTGTGCTCTGCGGTGCTGTTACTGGAAGAATGTATATGTGAGGAAATGGGAAAGAAAACATGTAGCAATAAACTGATACCAATTATAACAATGCACAGAATAAAAAGAATGATCAAGGTAACTATACATCTACTGCGTAATAGCTTGCAGTATTTTTCCTTCTTATCTCTCTTCTTGCTATTCTCATATGTGATCCTATACATGTCAGAAATCTTAGTCTAACCGATTCACCACCGGGTGGGCTTAAACAATTAAACTACGTCTGACTTACTAGATCTTAGCTTAAACCTATACTCCTGCTGTGGAGTCTTTTCTAGCAAAGGTCAGTGTTCTTTATAAAAGTTCCAAAGTTCCAAATAGTCCAAAGTATCTTTTGTAGTGATGAAGGTGAGTTCGGTCTTTACGACCTTCCACCAACTTCGGCGTCTTCCAACGTGGCTCAAGAGGACTTGAACGATCAAAATTCCGGATGCATACAAAATTCTCGGGGACAATGGCGTGTTCCTTGACCTGGGTGTTGTCAGGGAAGGCAGCTGCAACCTGTGAACAACAAGAGAGTAGTGTAGACATTAAGGAAGCCAGGTAATCTGTCACCATGTTACTGTCAACATCAGTAATTTTCTTTGGCATAGGCGTACCTCACATATTTGGCGGTCTACCGAAAACTACCTCATAAGGAGATAGGCCTGTTCTGGAATGAGCTACCATACGCATGTAAAAGAGGGCAACCGGCAAGGCCACCATCCACTCCACGCCTTTTTCTGTACAGATCTCAGCAACTTTTGTCTTAATTGTCTGATTATGTCTTTCTACAAGGCCTGCTGCTTCTGGGTGTCGTACACAATGGAACTTCCTCTTATATCCTAACAGAAGTGACACTTGTTTCATTAATTCAGAGGAGAATGGCTGACTGTTATCTGAATAGATCACACGAGGTAATCCATACCTAGGGAAGTACTCACACACTAATTGTCTGGCTGTTGTCACAGCAGTATGATCTGGAACAGGATATGCTTCTGTCCATCTAGACAGTGCACACACAACTACTAAGACATACTTGTAACCTCTACATCTGTCCATTTGGATATAATCCGTCTGGAGAACTTCAAAAGGGTGGTCAGGAGGATGAAATCCGCCTTGTTCCACCGGAATGCCTTTACCTGGATTGAACTGACAACAGATCATACATGTTCACAGATCATACATGTTCGCAGTTTCTGTTTCGCTGCTGCACGTAGGTGCTTGTTAAACCAAATATTCTGTAAGCTGTCTATCATTGCCTTCTCTCCTAAGTGTGCGGGACTATGTGTTGTGTTTATGATTATTTGTACCATAGAATCTGAAAGAAACCATGTGCTTTTTCCCTTAGTCATCCAACCTTGGTCAGTCTGAACCCCTCCTTGTTCAGTCCACTTCTTTATCTCATCTGTAGTGGCATGTGTCTGTATGTCGAGTACATCTTGTGTAGGATCCCTGACTGTCATACTTGTTGTCAGTAACGGTACCTCTGTCCTTGTCGTGTCTGTCTGTTGGTGTCTGGGCAGTAAGTTTAGCTGTTCGGTCTGCCAGGTCATTACCCTGGGAAATGGTGTCTGTAACTTTGGTGTGAGCTTTACATTTCAGGATAGAAATGGCTGTAGGTAAATGTATGGCTTCTAACAGGGCCTGAATAAGCTGATCATGAACAACACCAAAGGCATATTGTGAATCTGTATAAATGTTTACTTTCAAGTGCTTGGCTCTTATGCAGGCTTGTGTCAGAGCGATGAGCTCTGCTGCTTGTGCTGACAGGGTGTCTATTTTCTGTGTCTCTATAACTTATCAGGTCTTGTCTTGGTTTTGTCACTATATTCACAACTTCCACACAGTCATGTGGCGGTGCATTTACTGTACTTGAGGGAAGAAATATCGCAGGATTCAGAATATTACAACGTCTGATCTCTATGTGTGGTTGAAATAATGTCAATTCATATCTCGTCAGTCTTGCTACAGTCAAGTGTTGAGTCTGTGTCCTGTTTAAGAGAATAAAAAAAAAAAAATAAGATAAAATAATTAAATAAAACTTTTACTGTAACATGGAGTCGCTAAAATTGGCGCTTGACATAAAGCTAAGGTACGTTCTTAAGTCCAGGGAGGACAGTTGGAGTAGTTGCCTCCTGTGTAGTTAACTGTATGAGTGGTTTGGCTAGATATGCATACTGGGGAATCCATTGCCTACAGTAAGAAGTAAGGCCAATAAATGGTTATGTTAGCTGTATACCTGGTGTACCCTCCTTGGAAAGCAAGTGTTGTACACCACTTGCTTTTCACAGAAAGTGTAAGACAGTCAGAGATGCAATGTCACAGTCTGGTTCTGATCTTGATAGAATTCCTACTCTAAATCTTGGGAATAGTATGATCATACCACCTACAATATACACTCTAAATGTATTTGAATAAAACCAAAGTATTCTTGTCATAGACAGAAGGCCTAGAGCCTCGCCACTCCTCACTCCTTTGAGAAGCAGCCCCTCCCTCTAGAATTATGTTCGCGCTCGGAGTTTTGAATCAATTCCAAGCCGGGCTACACTGTGATCTAAAATTGAATGACTGCCAGATGCTGAACCCATCGCAAGAGCAAGACTCCTGCCAATTATTCTGTTTACACCACTTTAAACTACACATTTGCAAGCGTGACTTATCTGTAAGGAAGAGCAACTATTTGTACACAAGTCAGAGGGGCTGGGGAGGTAACTTCGCTACGAACTCACTCCTTGCTCACCTACCCCTCCCCTCAGAGCCAGGAGCTGGCTCAGTGTCAAACATAACAAACAGGAGACAAGCCTCTCACTCATCTCTGCTTCACTAAAATTGGGTCGCTGCCAACGCTGAGCTCATTGAAAGAGTCAAGCGTCTGCCAAGTTTCTTAAAGAGTGAGCTGCAAGCCTCCACCCTCTACATGCGAAGGAAGCTAGTGTCAGTCGGATGAGTAGCCCTCCCTTTACATAAACAAAGGGATCGCGGAAAGAATTGGAGTATGGCCAATATCAACAAGACAGGCACTGCTTGCTCCAAGAGGGAAAAGCCCTCCCTTTACATAAACATTTACTGGGAGCCAGGCCATCTCGGTCTCGGACGGACTGTCTCAAGGTCGAAAAACACATTCCTTGTACGTCATAACATATCTCTTCCCAGGCCAGAACCATTATTCTCTAACTAACTGAAGCAAATTTAAAACGTGTTAAAAAGTAAATTAATAAAGACATGTATTTTTCTGTAACTGAGTGACATGCTAGCATTTTAAAATAATTCTGTTACAATGTACTGCTACTTACAAGCTCCACTTTCTAAAGAACACTTTTGTCTAACTAATTCAGCTAGAAGGCAAGACATTTGAAACATGGGTATTTGTTTAGCATGCAAATTAATACACAAAAAGGGACAGTTTGCTTCTGCACACAAGGCTATGCATTTTGCAGTTGAGAAAAAAAAACGAATTATCATGGACTGTTGGGTTGGGACTGTTCTCTGCACATATTAATTGAAGCTTCTCCACTAAATGTTTATCTGAAACCATCTGTGTAAGCATTGTAGCCTAACTGACCTCTGAATCAGACATAATAAATCCTATTTTCCAAGTCTGTTCAATGAATACTGCTTTTACCGTGCAAGATATTACCTTTCTATCAGCAGCCTGTCAAAGTACATAGGTGAGCCTTGAAACTAAATGCAAATTGAACTAATGTAGGGGACACATAGCAATGCATTAAGATGGTAGTGTATTATAGCTATCAAAAGGGCCACGTTCATTAATTTACAAATAGCCATTTTTCCTAAGTAAGTGTGCAAGCTCTTCTATTCTACCTATTCAAAGGGCCAGATTCATAATTTTACAAACAAAAAACCCCCCATGTTTTCTAATTGAGTCTATTAACTGTCACAACGCTATTCTAAAGGGCAGCTTGCATTGGGAAAAATATTCTGCAGAAACATTCCTATTTAAAAAAAAACACACTGTTGCATTACACTAATTAAAAGCACATTCTCTAATGGGTCTATTCTATAATTTCTTCTCAACCGTGAAAACATTAAAGCACTCTCCGTGCAAAAACCCTTATCTCAATAAGACTGGTTTATTTACAACTACCGACCTCTGAGTCAAACACATTAAATCAAGTGTTCCAAGGCAAACCCTTTACAAATACACTTCTTTACTCTCCATGCAAGATTTTACCATTCAATCTGCAAACTGACAAAGCACATAGGCAGACCCAGAATGAAAAGTCAAAGAAACCTTTATCTCAATTTTCAGAAATACGCCCATTGGATAACATGGCAAATCGCACCTCCGCACAAAACATGCTTTTTCCACCACTTCCACAGCTCAGATCCCTTTCCAATTTGGCATCACAGTAGTCCAAGCTATTCCCTAAATCCTCACCAAAAAGCAACCAAATCCCTCCACTGGAACGGGTACAAATTTCCGCTCAAAAACACGCCTCCCGCAAACACCAAAAAACGCCAAAATCCCTCAACACCTTGTTAAACAGCATGTTAAAACAAATACTGCCTACTCAGTACAAGATATTAACTCTTTGGCAGCTGAAGCACAATCATTCCCCAATGACTGCAGTACATGGGAAAGTCATGAACTCATCTCTCCCCGTTATCACATAACACGTACGCACATCTTCAAACGTTTTCTCCTAGTACTTGAAAGAGATCCAGCTCTCTCCTGACTAACGTAATGATAACAAGCTCTGCACAAGCCATAACTACATGGCGCTATTCACAAGCCATATTTACAAGAAACTCAACAAGTCACAAAAATGACATGCTATTCACAAGGCATATTTACAAGGCGCTATTTACAAGGAACTCCACAGTAAACTTATAGCTCTAACTCTAACTCTAACTAGTTCTTCTGAGAGGACGTGATTCTTTTTCTTTGGCTTTTTCCTCTGCTAGTTTATTTCTCTCTACTTAGTTGAATTATTTCTCTGTTCTCCTATGTGACTCTTTGCGCCATAACTCAATAGCGTCTTTCTGAGAGGGTCTTGACTTTCTTTTTCAAATGGCGTCTAGCCCATGCTTATTATACATAAAACGACCACGTGTGTCTCTAGGCCGGATATTAACTGTCTATTCTAGTATACCTTTTCTGGTCCCTATCTGACGCAACTTTGAAAACAGTGGCATGTTTGAAACTTACACAATGGAAACACAATACACAAAAAGAGACTGAAACAATCAACAACCATTCACACTAAACAATTTAAACACTGAAACAGATACAGATACAACCTAAACTGATACAGAGAGTTAACCATGTACTTGAAAAACTGTTTGTGCACTGAAAATACAGTACAACCATACCGGTCTCAGAAATGAGACACGTCTTTACCGGGCCCACGTTTAACCGTGGACCCGTCTTGACCGTTCCCACGTTTTACCGTGGGCCCGTCTTGACCGTGCTCATAAAAATGAGGCACGTCTCTACCGGATTCACAAATAGCGTGAACCCGTCTTGACCGTGCCCACGTTTACCATGGACACGTCTTGACCGTTCTCATTTAAAATGAGCCCGTCTTGAACTTGATTCATTCCCCATAGTGGTACTCACCGGGAAAGCAGAACTTGAAACTTGAAGGCCTCGGAAACTTGACTTGACTACGCTTGCGCCTTGGAACAGGTGGACCTCTGGAGACCTCGGACCTTGCTCTCTCACGGGCTGGGCTCTGGTTGAGACGATCCGCGTTCCTCACCGCCTCACATGGAAGCCTGGTCGCAGTCCGTCCTCCTCCTGGGCCTGAGGGAGTAGCGGGAAATTCCGATGGCGTGCGCACTTTGAAGTCCGTCATGGCTGTAGAAGGGGGCAAAGACTAGACCAACAACTCCGGCGAGTGGGGAAAGGGATATGTCCCTGTAAGGGCACCAAATTATGTGGTAAATAAAAGATTACCCTGGCAGAATTTCTAGGCATTAACAAAGTATCATGCATCAAATGAGAGACAGGATCCGTGGTGTCCAAGTTAAATGGGCTTTATTCCAATAACTCGAGTCAAAGGGAGAATTAGTTCCATCACCACAGAGGTTCAGGAAGGGTCTTCTAATCATTTAATAACAAAACATCATATATATACTTTTTACTCCTTGTACATAGGGAGCTCGAGGCAGAGCAAGACAGAAAATGAGATAAGAACATGTGGGTGTACACTTTGATGAGTCATAGGTAGGTGATAGGTAGGTGTCATAGGTGGGTGGGTACTTAGAGGAGGAGTTAGCATGACCAGCTGGAACTCTGCCCTAATTGTGCAACTTTGAGCATGACGTGCAATTGACGTGTAACTGGGAGGAGAGCTGACGTTCAGTCTAGCAAGAGATCTCTTGTGTCAAGGCGACCAGCACATCTAGTACAACTGATATCTAGAGTCAGGGGATGTATTATCTGAAGCAATAGTTGTTCATCACTAAAAGACAGAGAGGGCATATTTATTCGTTCATTGCATGAGGGCTGTGAGCTCTTCTATGGATGCAAGCACTGTGATTTACTTAAATGGAGACAGAATGGCTAGGCCCTATCTCCCTCGGACGGGTTCTGTGTACCTTCTTCACCAGGCTGAAACGTGATTCTGTAAAGCAAACAGATAACTGTTATTCATAATACTGTCTTGGCAGGCCTCTTGCTGGGCTTCTCTCGGCTGAGCTAGAAGTATGCGAGGTCAGAGGGACGTAACTGTAGCTTCAGTGTGTCAGGAGTCATGAAATGCAAATACATGGGCCTTATGCTACCTTAACGTTTGGGAGACTTTGATGACTGGCATTTCTAATGCAGGACATGATTGCAGGGGCCTAGTGATTCAGGCCACTACGAGGAAATGCATGGGTGACATGCACATGACATGTAACATAGGGTACACGCAGGGGGCATCTTGGTTAGGCAAAATGTCATTTTCCTTAAGGGAATGGAGGATATTGGGGACATAACATGTGCCACAGCTCCCAGGGAGGAGCGTTTAGAAGGGAGGAAGTCTAGTGAGAGGCGGCGTTCAGATATTGCAATCTCCTTGTCAATAACAGCCGCCACCCTGGTAATGAATTTGTCCATAGAGCCAATCAGCGTTGCACCCCCTAAGGCACTTTCTCCACCTCCCCTTAAGGCCTTACCAGAGCGGGTTGACATACTGGCTTCGGGGCCCACAAATTGACTCCAGAGTCTTGGACCAGTGGCAATAGATGTAAGGGGGAGGCCCAGCCCAGCCTCTGACAGCCCCTGACTGCCACAGACTGCCCGCCCTTGTCCCGGGCTTCTCCCGCGCGCGACTCGCGTGGCGAGAGGGGTGTCAGCCCTTTTCAAACGCCTCCTGGCGCTCCCGGCGCGTCACGGGCGCGCTTGCCCCAGAGGCTGCTGGGCAATGTGGTCCGGCTCCCGCGCCTCCCGCTGTACTGCCGTTCACCTCACGGCTCCGCCCGATGGCGTGGCGGTCAGGTAAGTGGTCGCTGGTGTTCCCCACTTGGCTCCCGGGGGTCAGCCCTTTTCAAACGCCTCCTGGCGCTCCCGGCGCGTCACGGGCGCGCTTGCCCCAGAGGCTGCTGGGCAATGTGGTCCGGCTCCCGCGCCTCCCGCTGTACTGCCGTTCACCTCACGGCTCCGCCCGATGGCGTGGCGGTCAGGTAAGTGGTCGCTGGTGTTCCCCACTTGGCTCCCGGGGGTCAGCCCTTTTCAAACACCTCCTGGCGCTCCCGGCGCGTCACGGGCGCGCTTGCCCCAGAGGCTGCTGGGCAATGTGGCCTGGCTCCCGCGCCGCCCGCTGTACTGCCGTTCACCTCACGGCTCCGCCCGATGGCGTGGCGGTCAGGTAAGTGGTCGCTGGTGTTCCCCACTTGGCTCCCGGGGGTCAGCCCTTTTCAAACGCCTCCTGGCGCTCCCGGCGCATCACGGGCGCGCTTGCCCCAGAGGCTGCTGGGCAATGTGGTCCGGCTCCCGCGCCTCCCGCTGTACTGTCGTTCACCTCACGGCTCCGCCCGATGGCGTGGCGGTCAGGTAAGTGGTCGCTGGTGTTCCCCACTTGGCTCCCGGGGGTCAGCCCTTTTCAAACGCCTCCTGGCGCTCCCGGCGCGTCACGGGCGCGCTTGCCCCAGAGGCTGCTGGGCAATGTGGTCCAGCTCCCGCGCCTCCCGCTGTACTGCCGTTCACCTTGCGGCTCCGCCCGATGGCATGGCGGTCAGGTAAGTTGTCGCTGGTGTTCCCCCGGGAACCGCTATTTGAGAACTGCAAAATGGTATGTATGTAGAAATTCGCTATTTTTTAGCGATTTTAGCGATTTCTTAAAATTCCTTAATCGCAATTAAGGAATAATTTCGCATTCATTTCTATGGGCCAAGAGGCCCATAGGAATGAATGTGAAATTATTCTCAATTTGCGATTAGCAGTTTTCTAATCGCAAATTGAGAATAATTTCAAGGGTGCAGGGGTGTCCAAAGGACACCCTGTTGCACCCCTGAAATAAGCATGGGTGCACATGTGGTGCACATACATTCCCTAAGGGCATGTATGTGCATCACATGGCACTTAGAAAAATACAAAAATGGGCATTTTTCCAGAAATTCGCATATTACCACCAACTTGAAGTTGGTGGTAATTTGCGATTCCTTAGGGACAATTAGCACATTTTTTTGCATCATACATTGCATTTAAGGAATCGCAAATTTTGCGATTCCTTAAATGCAATCGCAAAATAAGGAATCGCAAATTTGCGATTCCTTATTTTCCCCTGAAATTTGCTACATACATACCATTTTGCTCAAATGAGTTCGTAAACGTCAAAATTCTGCGAATTTCGGCGTTTGCGAACCCATTTGAGCTTCATACATCTGGCCATTAGTTCCAAGCAGAGGAGGGAGATACAAAAGGCGCTATAGGACCAGTTTTCACTATCATTATAATATGATTTCTCCCTTTGTGTTTTATGGAATTGTATCAATGCTGATTGTATTATTTTTAATCATATGCCTGCTTATGTTAGCAAAAATACTGCATCTTAGAGCACCTCGGTAAAATAAACATTTTAAACTTTTGCGTGTCTCTATGTACTCAAGGTGGACTGGTACGAGAATAATAAACAAAATAGTGTTCTTGATTCCCACCATTCCTGAGTGTAACCTAAGTCGCATGTTCTGGGTTGTCTATTTATTGGTAGCTTCACTATAGGATGGAGCTAATAAGACACTAATTCTAGTCGTTTATGGGTTCTAGGTACTGAGATGAGTTTTTTGGTACACCGCAATTCACTGAGGTCCTGGGTATGGAAAAAAAAATAATCTAAGGAAAGGGGGAGGTGGGACTCCACCCTACAATTGAGCTATGCCCACCCCTAAATGGCCACATTAGAGTTTCAAAATACCTCCCACCTACCGGAGAAGAGGGTAGGTCATGGATGGTCTCTCCCTAATTCCTCCACTCCGGGCGGAAAGCAGAAAGCCCATAAAACATCAGGAAAAATAACTAAAAAAAATATTTTGTGAGAGCATCAGCTGTGATCATCCCAGAATTGGCCCAAAAGTACTACTGCTCCACTCAGGGACCCAGGGGGCTAGAAAGCTAGCTATATTTGAGGGTTATTTTGTTTTGAGGGCCAGATGTCATTTGTTCCTGCATTAGTCCTATAGCATCCCTTAGGCAAATGAGAAGACATTTTGATTCCTTTTGGCATAGTTTTGAAAAATGGGCAACCACAGAGGGAATAAGTCTCTATACTTTTGCTTGATATGGTGAATGGCAGCACTGTTTGAGTTCCGGGTCAACAGGTAACGAAGGAACACTGGATATTTCTGAAAACTAGAAACCAAGGAGAGTCCAGAGTGGGAAGACCTGCGTGGACCCTATGATGTTTTGTGACCTGAAATCCTCAACTTTTGATTAAAATCACATATATCCCTCAAATTGCTGTGAGGGAAAGTTCTGCATTTCCCAAAGATTCACAAAATTCCTACCACCTAGTGTTCCCAATCTTTTTAAAATGAAATACTGCACAAAATAAATTATTTGATTTATAAATGCCCTCTGATTAATCTCATAGTATGGGTAAGCTTTCAAAGTTTTACAGATAACTCAGTAACTTATTCACATTTAACAAATCATAGGTTTCCTTCATACCCATTTTTCTCTTATTAAAGTTTACCACATGAAGTGCTGCATTGTCAGTAGACAATGAAAATATCATTAAAAGCTGCAGCTCAGCTGTTGGCTCTGGTTAGCGTGTGTTTTTGAACAACTGACAAATACTATATATTACTTCAACAAGAAGCGTCTGATGGATCCCATTTTAAAATACAGCTGTAATTCAGCCACAGAGACAAAAAAAGACAGTTGAAAAAGTTGTCATCAATTGCTATTTTTTGTACGTATTTTCCTCTTTCTTATTTCGATGATTAGTGTTTTTTGAAACAACAGAAGCAATTTACATAAGTGATCCCTTACTGAGCTTGGTATTTTATCTCTTTCTCAGATTTTCATACCTATCTAAGCCACAAACTGAAAGTTGGTTTCCATACCTGTATACATTCTTGCACAGTACATTTTCCCATTTTCTAAAAACAAAAATGTGTTATATTTATGGTTATTTTCAAAAGTGCCTCCAGGGGAATTGACAAGCCATGGAAACTTTTGGAATCCCACAAGCAGGGTTTGACTGGGGGGGTGGGGACGGATATTTGGCCTGAATGCCTTGTGTTCAAATAAAATGTGAAGGCTTAAGTTAAAAGTGCCACAAAAGCGCACAGGGCCTGAGGGGATTTACAGGTTGTATCCCCAAATCAAAATCAGACACAGAAGGTTGGGTCTTATGACAGGAGAATGATGATGCTAATTCTTCAGGACCTCGTGAGTGCAGGCGCTGTGGGTAGGGGAGTACCTGCCGGGCGGTGACGTGGGGAGTGGGAGGGGCAGGGTAGGGGGTAGTAATCTATGGATAATGGACGTTTAAAGGTAAGTAAACATATTAATAAATCAAACGAATTTCGTTGTGTGCACGGCATTGCATTTAGGGATGCAGTGCACACAACGAAATTCGTTTAATTTATTAATATGTTTACTTACCTGTAAACGTCCATTATCCATAGATTACTATTTTACTAATTTACAAGACTCAGGAGTGAGCTTGAGGTACCGATGGAGAGTGCGGGGCCTCGTAGAACCTGAGCATGGTCCAGGTGAGGTGAGGTCCTTTCCCCAGTCATGACGGAATCATACTTTCGAATTGACATGGAGGATTAGTATATATCGGTTGGTACAGGTTGTATCGTTTCCAACCTTCATTATGTCACTTTTGGTATGTTTTTTTGATTTGGTCACAGTTTCTTCAAAAACAAGTGCAACAATTATAGAACAGAGGCCCTGATGAAAGCCATGGGACAGGTTGTCCGCTAGGCAGAAACATGTTGGCCCTTTATTAGACAGATATTAGTTACTGTCTCCTTTGCACTGTTCTGGTTTTTAATTAGGGGATGTTGTTCGGCTAAGGAATAAAGGTTTATGTATGGAGGACACATCATCCTATTTTAAGTCACCACTTTTGTCTTTTGTTGCACTGAACCTTCTTCATAACCATCAAAGATCAGCTATCAGATGGCGGTTCAACATTGTTGGTGGACCACATCTAAGACCAGCAACTAATGGTGTGGCATTTCTGTCCCAATGATCAGGGGACTAGCCAACTCACACCTGGGATGGCCAGATGATATGACTGATCGCCAAGTCATTTTGATGGTAACCCATTATCTGATGCTTTGGATTTTGTCAACCAGTCTTTGAATGATTCTGGTGTATGTACAGTGTCTAGTGTTTTTTGCTAATTGGTAGTTGTTCCTTCATTTTTTAGAGGCTGTCCTTTGGTGACCTAGGCACCCTGTGATGATTGATAGTCCTCACTGGCAGTCCAGTCAGATTAGCTGGCTTTTAGACCCCCCTTGTTCTTTTGTGTTGTGCATATAGTGTAGCTGGGAATTTGAACCAGGCATGGGTCTTTAAACGTTGTAGCCCTTTGACCCTCTCTCCACTGTTTGTTTGTGTTTAGCTGTTGAGGGTGGACAAGACCACTCAAAGAATGTCAAATTAATCAGACTAGAGATAAAGAAGAAATGTAGGCCTTCACAGTGTACACATGTAGAATTAGAACAGACGCCTCATCAACACTGAACTATCCTACAAACCCTGCAATTTAAAAAGGAACATAAGACTTATCTCTTTGGAGAACACTACTACCTCACTTGATAGGCACCTACCTATTCCTTGCTCAATGGTCACCCTCTACAAAGCACCATTGGACTATAGCCTCATGTTCACTCACTGCACAGCTACCTACCTACATTCTCACTTTATAAGTACCTCTACATCACATGAATACATGGGTTTAACACAAATGAATACATAATTAAAAGAGCACAGATTTTGATATAATAACATTGATCTCTCTTCTAGTATACTATACTTACTTTGCTTATCACCAAGCATCACAGAACACATTCCCAACTAATGGAAACGTCCTTCTAGTTATGAAACACATAAAGAGTTGATCCCCATCATATACTGTGGAAATAAACGATAATGGAGAAGGTACTAAATAAAAGTTATATATTGGACATTTGCTGACTCTGGAATCACTATGCAGTGTTTTGATGTTCATCCGGGAAAAAGTACAATGTGTCCATATTTTGTAGGCAATGTGTAAACTATGTGTACCAACACTTAGAGTATGACAATGAAACACCACAAATGGACACCAGACCAGTTTAGAAAGATAAAATATATTTATCTAAACTAAAGACCAAAACGACAAAATCCAACCTACAGATACTCAGTAAAATGTCTTCAAAAAAATATTGCAAAATAAGCTTGTAGAACTCAAATAGCAACAACTGGGGCTATCACAATATCAGGACAGCACAAAATCCAAAGTACGGCACTGCCCGCGAGGATCGCGGACTGGGCGCGGAGTCACATAGACCCCCAAACAACAGTACCTTGAAAACGATGTCGGGGATGATGTAGTGCGTCGAGGATGGCCGATGTCGGCTCTGGTGATTATGCGACACAGGTGAGTTTCTCGAGTCACCCTCAGTGGTTATCGGCGCAGCGATAACAAGATGCAGGTGCTGGCGAGGACGGTGTTGATGCGAGCACTGGCGTTGGACATGGCCGATCACTGCCGGCATAGACAGGAGTCATAGGACGTCAGGGCTGCGGAGCAGGTTGGGCGCTGCGTCATTCATGAGCAGCTCTCCAGGCCTCGGTGCAGGTCTCGGCATCACAGCGGCGGCGTCAACGGCGTTGGAAACAGGATCTCTTCCTTCTCTGGAGTTTCTTACAGCTCCCAACAGCAAAAACAACATCCAGAGGCCCAACACAGTTACAGGCATCTCTGGGCAGGTCAGAACTCCTAGGAAGGAAGTTCAGGGGAGCTGGGGGTGAAGTCCTTTTGCCCCTGGGACTTGAAAACAGGACGCAAGCTCTTCTTCAAGCCCTTGGTGACTTTCTTCAGTCAGGGACACAGCACAGAGCAAAGTCTTTCTTCAAGCAGGGGACACAGCACACAGCAACATCCTTCTCCTTTATTTGGCCGAAACAGCAACTGCAGGCCAATCCCAGACAATCAGCAAGGGCATCACTTCTCCTCAGCTTCTTCAGCTCTTCTCCTCAGCTAAGGTTCCTCTTGATCCCAGCAATAGTCTAAAGTTTGGGGGTTTTAGGTCTAATATTTATACCCCAAAATGTCTTTGTTCTCTTTGTACAAGGGGCTCTGAGCCCAGTTCAAACCAGTTCTGGGGGGCACTCTGCCAGTGCACAACAACATCCTTTGTCAGTGTGGGCCTGGGTCTCAGACACAACATAGCGGGGCGGAGCCAGCATTGTGGCAGGCAGGCACAGCCCTATTCAGGTACAGTTGCTACTCCTCCCACCACTCCAAATGCAGATCAGGCCTATGCAGCCTAGTTCTGATTCATACAGACTCCTGGAGCCATTGCAACTCCCCAGCCCCTGTCACTCCAAAGCCAGACAATCAATCCACAAACAGGCAGAGGCACACAGGAAGGTTGAACAAGAAAATAGCCACTTTCTAGAAGTGGTATTTTCAAACAGATAATTTTAAAACCATCTTTAGTAAAAGATGTTAACAAATTCTGAGTTCAGTGGTACTAAACTCAATTTTTCTATCTTATCCCTATAGGGAGATATGCTTGTAAAATGTTACAAAACAATCCCCATTCTGTCATATGGGCAAGATAGCTGTTGTAATTTACTTGCATGGTTTACCATAGAACTCATAGAACACTTGCATGTCTTACCAATGGAATTAGAACCTGATTACTTCTTGGAACATTTTGACTTTGGAGGCTCTGAGATGAGACCTGTTTTTATGTCGGTGGTTGTGTTGAAATAAAGCCTAACTTGGATTCCTTTCTGGATACTGGCTTTTATTACTGGAGACAAGGAGCTCTTGATTGGGAACTAGCTTCAACCACCGATTCCCCTGTGAAACCACATTTCAAAATTCTGGATGAACAATTTAATCTACAGAAGGATTTGGATTTTAATGACATAAAGGATTTGGAATTTAATCGGATTTTGGATTACATGATCATCATCACTATCATCGCTGGAGCACATTTATTAAATGTGGATTTCCTCTGTTTTTTTTTCCATCTGGATCTACACATAAAGTAAGTGGCAGCTACTAGCTTACTTTTAAACGCCATCACAGGCTTTTCTGCACCCTGCTTTCCGCGTTCCATACAATGTCTATTCTTTTTCATTCCACCCGAGTGCCTGCATTCTGAAGTCTGACGCTGACGTTCATGTTGCTGCTTGCGTCACGTCGCGGCGGCCATCCTGGATTGGGCTGTGCTCAGATTTACCTGGTAAATCTCATAACAAGTGGTGGATTGGATCAGAACATTGGTTTTTGCATCGTGAAGACAGTGCGACTCGGTCTACGGGGGAAAGATCCCCATTCCTTACAATTTTCACATTCATCACACCTTTAACAGATGTATTTATGGTAAGAATCTTACCCTAGTAACTAGGAATTTCTATTTTAGACTTTTGTGTGAAAAGCAGATATGGCCACTTCTACCAGCATGTCTCAACCTGCAGCGTTTTTGTCAGAATAAGGAGAACCTATCCTTCCCTGGAAGAGGTGGAGGAATTTATTTGATTCGTATATAGTAGCAATTGGGGGAGAAACATTTACAGCCTTCAGGAAGCAAGCCATATTAATTCATAATTTAGGTGTGTGTCACGGGGTCAGGACCTGCCCCGTAACAGACTCTCGCTCTCGATTGCAGGACTGGTCGGGGCCCTTTAAGGACGGCCCGGACTTTCCTGCCTGGATCCCCGCCCCTGTGTGGAAGGCAAAAATATTTATGACAGCATGGACCTCATAACTATTGGTAATGGTGATGGCGAGCCTGCAGATGTATATGAGATGTCCATGACTATGTTAGAACGATATCACGTTACGTTACATTGCTTCTTTAAAAACGTACATGTGAGTTTGGCGAGCTGTCAGATTCTCCGGTGAGAGATCAGCTAGTAAGGTGCGCCAACAGCTCAAGGGTGAAACCAAATTCATAATGAAAGTACAAAGAAAATTCAAGATGCTGTACACACCATGGTGGAATGTGACATAGGAGATGAGTTTTCTGACAACATTGCCAAATTGTCTTTAGGTACTAAGAATAAGAATGTTTTGAAGAACACCCAATCTCACACCACCTTGAGCAGAGATGTTCAACCACGTAACAAACGTGATTTACACCAACAACGTTCCTTTGATCGTGAGAGGAGTAGTAGTAACAATCAAAGAGTGCGCTGTTACAGATGTGGCAGCTTCTCTCACTCTTCTAGTTTTCCCAATTGTTATGGTAGGGAGTCAGTGTGTATTAACAATGGAATCAGAGGACATTATGCCCGTGTTTGAAAATCCTCAAAGAAAGGTTGTTCAATGGAAATCATTTCTGACAGTATATGCACTGTTGCCATTTCAAGTATTTCTGAGGATGAAGGCAATGTTAACTGAAAAAATTGTTATGCCGTTTTGTAATATTCCTGTAGATGGTAATGAATTCAACGTTATGGCTGATTCATGTTCCCTATTTACCTTAATTGGGAACAAAATATGGGATGAAGTTGTGGGACATGAAAATGTTAAGCTTTTGCCTCCAGATCTCTCTCCTCTTAGTTATGGGGGGTCCCGTGTGGATATTGTGGGGTATGTGACAGCAAAGATTGTATTCAAGGGAAAGGAGACTGTGGGGAAGGTTTATGTGGCTGTGAGAGGAGATCATTTTCTGGGTTGGAGACATCAGCGTGACTTAGTCATAATTTTAAATCCCAATGCCAAGAACCCAGAGGATCAAGTCATGCTGATGGATAGTGTGTGAGAATCCACAAAAGCAAGTTTTGTCAATTGATCCTGTGGATGTTAGTAGTAAATATTTCAAAGATTTTTCTGAGGTGTTTTCAGATGCCCTAGGTTGTCTCAAGGGTTTTGAGCATCAGATCATTTTAAAGAATTCAGCCAAACCCTTTGTACATAAGGCACTGAGAGTGCCAAATTTGATAGTTGAGCCGTTAAGACTTGAGCTTGAAATATTGTTGAAATTGGGTGTGATTGAGGAGATCGAAGCCTCGGAATGGGTATCTCCGGTGGTTTTGGAACCCAAGGATGATGGTTCTGCTGTGAGAATGTGTGTGGATTTGCGCGGATTGAACGAATGGATCTGGGTAGATCGCTAGCCCCTTCCGAATATATCAGAGTCTATAAGTTTGTTGAAGGGGGCTAAAATATTTAGTGTTTTGGACCTGTAGTCCGCAAATCATCAGATCAAGCTTCAAAAGGATTCCAGGCATTTAACATATTTTGTCACTCCTTTGGGTGCATATCAATTTTTGAGAATCCCTTTCGGAATAGCCTCAGCGGCAGCCTGCTTTCAAAGAATAATTAAAATGATTCTTGGAAACTTACCTAATGGGTTGTTTTTTCAGGAAGATATTTTAACTTATGGTAAGAATGAGAGTGAACATTGTGAATATCTTGAGATCTGTTTTGAGTACGTTGAAGGAAAAAGGTCTCATAGACAAGATGGATAAATGCCGCATTAGACTGAAGTCTGTTACTTATCTCGGTCACGTCATTTCAGGTGAGGGTATACAGCCTAAGCTACAGCTTGCGGAGAGCATTGCCAAAGCCCCTGCACCTGAAGACAAAGAGCAAGTTAGGTCTTTTTTGGGCATGGCAGAGTTTTACTCTAAATTTGTAAAAGGGTTTGCAATTGTAGTTGAGCCAATCAGAGTTTTATTGAAAAAAGGAGTATGTTTTGTCTGGACACCAGAATGTGAGATAGCTTTCAATTAGGTCAAGTCTCAAATTGGAAAGATGCCACCATTGGGTCAGTTTGATACCAAATTGAGTACTATCCTTACAACTGATGCCAGTCTCAAGGGACTTGGGGCGGTACGTTGTAGATGGGTAAGTAAAAGGTAGTAGTCTTTGCCTCCAGAGCCCTTAGAGAAGCTGAAGTCAACTACTCTCGTATTGAGAGAGATGGGATGAGAGTGTTTTGGGCAATACAACACTTTAAGTTTTACTTATAGGGATTCTGTTTACCGTGAAATCTGATCATCGTCCCCTTGTTCAGATTTTCTCGTGTCATCACAGTGACCACATGACTCCTAGACTTAAGAGATGGAGTGAGGGCCTGCAAGAATTTAATTTCCGTGTACAGTATATATCAGGATTGAGTGATAAATCTGCTGACTGCTTGTCAAGGTTGCCAGTGGACTCTGAACATGTGGGAACATGTGGGAGAGGAGTTTGAGTGTGTAAATTGGTTGATGGAGAATTCATTGTTAAAAGGAAGAGTGGTCATTTTGCGCTGCTAATGATAAAGTTTTCGTCTCTCTTAAAGAGATTATTTCTAAGGGTTCGCGAAATTACAAAGATCTTGATTCCCATTCTGTTTTGAAACCCTTCTGGACTGTAAGAGATGCTGTAACCTTTTGCCAGGGAAATCTGATGAGAGGTGATAGGGTAGTTCCACCTGATAAGCTTAAGGATAAGGTAATCAACTTAGCCCATGAAGGACATTTTGGAAGAAGTGTTACTAAAGCACGGGTCAGAGAGTCAAGTCAAGTCAAGTCAAGTCAAGTCAAGTCAAGTCAAGAAATGTATATAGCGCGCTACATACCCAGAGGGTCTCAAGGCGCTTGAGGAGGGGTGGGGAATTACTTCTCGAATATCCAGGTTTTAAGTTACTTTCTGAATGCTAGGTGGTTTTGAGTGAGGCGAAGGTGCAAGGGAAGTGAGTTCCAGGTTTTGGCCGCTAGGTAGGAGAATGATCTTCCTCCCATGGTGGTTTTGTTGACGCGGGGAACAGCAGCGAGGGCTTGGTTGGAAGAGCGCAGCTGGCGGGAGGGGGTGTAGAAGGAAAGACGTATATTGAGGCAATCGGGTCCAAGTTCGTAGAGAGCTTTGTGTGCGTGGGTGAGGAGGCGGAAAGTTATCCTCTTATTGACGGGGAGCCAGTGGAGGTTTTTCAGGTGAGCAGAAATGTGTTCTTTGCGCGGGATGTCTAGTATGAGTCTGGCTGATGCGTTCTGGATGCGTTGGAGTTTTTTCTGAAGTTTTGCGGTGGTACCGGCGTAAAGGGTGTTTCCGTAGTCCAGGCGGCTTGTGACCAGTGCGTGGGTGACCGTTTTTCTAGTTTCGGTGGGGATCCAGCGAAATGTTTTTTTGAGCATGCGAAGAATGTTGAAGCAAGATGAAGAGACGGCGTTGACTTGTCTGGTCATCGAGAGTGAGGAGTCCAGGATGACGCCTAGGTTCCGTGCGTGATCCGTCGGGATGGGTGCTTTTCCAAGGGCTTCTGGCCACCAAGAGTCGTCCCAGGCGGAGGGGGAGGTGCCTAAGATAAGGACTTCTGTTTTGTCTGAATTCAGTTTCAGACGGCTATGCTTCATCCATTCGGCTACCTCTTTCATTCCTTCATGAAGGTTGGTTTTGGCGGTGTTTGGGTCTTTGGTGAGTGAGAGGATCAGTTGAGTGTCATCGACGTAGGAGATGATGTTGAGGTTGTGTTGGCGTGCGATGGTCGCGAGGGGGCTCATGTATACGTTGAAGAGGGTGGGGCTGAGTGAAGATCCTTGTGGCACGCCGCAGATGACTTCAGTGGCCTCTGACTTGAATGGTGGGAGGCGTACTCTCTGAGTTCTTCCGGCAAGGAATGAGGTGATCCATTCCAGTGCTATTCCTTGGATTCCGATGTTTCTGAGTCGTTGTAACAGGGTGTTATGACAGACTGTGTCGAAGGCTGCGGAGAGGTCGACGAGGATGAGGGCGACTGTGTCTCCATTGTCCAGTAGAGTTCGGATGTCGTCTGTTGCTGCGATGAGTGCGGTCTCAGTACTGTGTTTGGCTCGGAAGCCGGACTGTGAGGAGTCGAGGGATTTGTTGGCTTCGAGGAAGGCGGCGAGTTGGTTGTTGACAGATTTCTCGATGACTTTGGCCGGGAATGGAAGGAGCGAGATGGGGCGGTAGTTTTTGAGTTCGGAGGGGTCAGCTGTGGGTTTTTTCAGAAGGGGGCTGAGTTCGGCGTGTTTCCAGCTTTCTGGGAAGGTGCCGGAGTTGAGGGAGCAGTTGATGACGTCTCGTAGTTGTGGTGCTATGATGGAGTCTGCTTTGTTGAAGATGTGGTGAGGGCATGGGTCTGTGGGGGATCCTGAGTGGATGGAGTTCATCAGGCGGATGGTGTCTTCAATGGAGATTGGGTTCCAGTCATTGAGGATGTTCAAGGGGGGTGAAGGTGCGGCTGAGGGTTGGGTGGGTTGGTCTTCGGGTTGGTTGCCAAAGCTGTTGTGGATGTCAGCGATTTTGTCGTGGAAGAACGAAGCTAGGGAGTCGCAAAGGGTTTGAGAGGGGGTGATGTCGTTGGAGTTGGCAGTGGGGTTGGAAAACTCTTTGACGATGTTGAAAAATTCCTTGCTGTTGTGGGCGTTTTTGTCTAGTCGGTCTTTGAATGCGTTTTTCTTGGCAGTCCGGATCAATTGGTGGTGTATGCGGGTGGCGTTTTTGAAGGCGTCCCTGGTGTTGGTGTTAGGGTCTTTTTTCCAGGCCTTCTCAAGGGAGCGACAGAGTTTCTTGGATTTCTTAAGATCCTCATTGAACCAGGGGGCGTTTTTGCTGCCTAGCCAGATTTGACGTTTTTTCAAAGGTGCTAGGTTGTCGGCGGTGTTGGTTAGCCATTGAGTGAGGTTAATGGCTGCTTGGTTGGGGTTTTACTGAGTGGGCAGGGGGGTTATGAAGAAGCGATGTGGAGATCTGGTCGATGGTGATTTTGTTCCAGTTTCTTCGCAGGGTAGGTTGAGGGTGGTTGTGGGTTATGGTCTTATTGTAAACAAAGTGAATGCAGCTGTGGTCCGTCCATTGGAGAACTGTGGAGTGACTGAAGGAAATGTGTTTGCTGGAGGTGAAGATAGGGTCGAGAGTGTGTCCTGCGTGGTGTGTGGGGGTATTAACAAGTTGTTTGAGTCCGAGGTTGGCGAGATTGTCCAGAAGGGTGGTGGCGTTGCTGTCGTTGCTCTTTTCCAGGTGAAAATTGAGGTCTCCCAATAGAATGTAGTCCTCGGAGGAGAGGGCGTGTTGGGTGATAAAATCAGTGATGTCTTCAGTGAATTGTGCACGGGGTCCTGGTGGCCTGTAGAGGAGGGTGCCTCTGAGTGTGGTCTTGGGGTCGGTGTGGATCTGGAAGTGAAGGTGTTCGGCGCTAGAGAGGTTGACATCCGAGCTGGTTGTGATGCGGAAGGAGTTCTTATGGACGATGGCGATGCCTCCTCCTGTTTGGTTGGTGCGATCTTTTCGGATGATCTTGTAGCCTTCCGGGATGGCTATGGCGATGTCTGGGGCTGAAGAGGCGTTCATCCAAGTCTCAGTTAGGAAGGCGACGTCTGGAGAGGTGGTGTCTAGTAGATTCCAAAGGTTGATGGCGTGGCTGTGGACCGATCGAGTGTTGAGTAAGATGCATTTTAGGTAGTTGGCGGCAGGTCTATGTTTGGTGTTAGTGGATGAGGAATTGGTTTTTGTGCCGTCAAACTTGCAGGAGTTGCATGTGAAGGGTCCATGGGTGTGTCCGGGTGCGGCTTGGGCGCAGTTGGGGAGTCGGCCGGGGTTAAGTGCAAGGAGGGAGGAGGAATCGTATGTAATGCGGGTGGGCTGGGCCTTACGGGAACCAGGGGGTCTGGTGCTGGGCGCGGTCTCGGCGCGGACGGGCGTAGACGGGCTTACCTTCGGCGCGGCCGTAGCGCGTGGACGCTGCGCGTTGGGTCATCAACCTTAAATGGATAGTGGAGGGGGCGGAGCGTGGGAGGGTCAGCAGCTGGGAGGCGTTAGCGGGGAGGAGGGGCGGGCCAGGGAAGAGGCAGCAAAACAAAATGGAGGTCAAAGGGGAGGCGAGGCAGGGGCAGCAAAACAACTGTGATACCGAGTGCAGCTAAAGTCTCACCAGGCACTTCTAAGACTCAGCAATGTTGCGCTTCTCCTAACAACAATGCAAGCGGCACTATTGTAGCGCTATATATTGTAATATGCAGGCGACGCGATGTAGATCTAATACCAGTCACAAAAGCACAATTCAAGCACAATGACAAATGCCAAAACGATACCACTGGATTTCTAATGCGTGGCGCGATATTGCAGGCTGCTTCCAAAGGTGCGATCAGCAGATGAATGCAGCTTGAGGTCGGGGAGCTGAGGGGGAGCGACCGATCCGGAGCGAGTCCAGGCGGTCACAAATGGCTAGAGGCGGAGGAGAGCCCTCTGTTCGTGGGTGGGAGGGTCAGCAGCTGGGAGGCGTTAGCGGGGAGGAGGGGCGGGCCAGGGAAGAGGCAGCAAAACAAAATGGAGGTCAAAGGGGAGGCGAGGCAGGGGCAGCAAAACAACTGTGATACCGAGTGCAGCTAAAGTCTCACCAGGCACTTCTAAGACTCAGCAATGTCGCGCTTCTCCTAACAACAATGCAAGCGGCACTATGGTAGCGCTATATATTGTAATATGCAGGCGACGCGATGTAGATCTAATACCAGACACAAAAGCACAATTCAAGCACAATGACAAATGCCAAAACGATACCACTGGATTTCTAATGCGTGGCGCGATATTGCAGGCTGCTTCCAAAGGTGCGATCAGCAGATGAATGCAGCGTGAGGTCGGGGAGCTGAGGGGGAGCGACCGATCCGGAGCGAGTCCAGGCGGTCAGAGAGAGATATTGGTGGCCAGGAATGGATCGAAAGTGTTGTCAAAGACTGTCATTTGTGACTTATGATAAGTCTCATGTGACCAGTCATGTTCCTCTTTCTCCTGTAGAAGTACCTGATGCTGTGTGGACCAAGTTGGGGTTGTTTATAATGGGTCCTTTTGAATTAATGCCTTCTCAAGAGAAAAGTGTTGCTCTTTTAGTGGACTACCCCTCAAAGTGGGTGGTTTCCAAATGCATGAGTACTGTTAATTCGAGGTCAGTGATTGAGTTTATAAAATATGTTTTTGCCTCAGAAGGCATTCCCAAATATTTAGTCACTGACAATTGGGTGCAGTTCACCTCCCATGAGATGCATGCTTTTCTTAAAGATTTAGGCATAATCCACCAGAATACGGTTTTATATTCTCCACAGGCCAATGGCCTCATAGAAAGGATGAATAGGGTCGTCAAGAGTTGTGCTCAATGGGCACACGATTCTGGAGTTTCCTTTAGTAATGTCTTAAGAGAAACTTGGTGGGCGCACCGCACAGTTCCTAATGCTATTTCTCAGAAATCGCCTTTCGAAGCTTTGAGAGGGAGGATAGCGAATTTTAAGTTAAATCCAGTATGGCTTCCTGTTGGGAAGAACAATGTTGTGACTGAAGAGATGAGGAGAAGTAAACTTGCTGAGTACTAGCTGAAATACAAATTGCGGTATGATGACTAAATGTCAGTGAGGGAGAAGAAATGGAATCTGGGTGATCGTGTTTTTGTAAAAAAAAAGCCAAGGATGGTCACAAAGGGTTGTCTAATTTTCTTGGCCATTTTGTCATCAACGCAATTAAGAAAAATGTTGTAACTTTGGATAATGGTTGTACCTGGGGTATGTCTAGGTTGGTTAAATTTGTTGAGACAACTCATCGTACAACTAGTGGCCATAGTTGTGCTTCTATGGATAGAGGTGCAAACAATGATAGTTCAACTAGTTCAACTAGACTCAGACATGTACCTATGAAATTCAAGGATTGTGTTTTATATTAGAATTTAGTGTCTTCCAATTTTCTTATAGTTTGTTTATTCATATAATGCTATGTTGATTTTTTGTCATTATTCTTTTGCTCTTTGTTTTTTTTTCTTATGTCTTGGGCATTGCAATGAGACATTTTCTGTTCTGTTGTTTCCATGATTTTTGTAAAGGGGATGTGTTGTAATTTACTTGCATGCTTAACCGTAGAACTCATAGAACACGTGCATGTCTTAGCAATGGAATTAGAACCAGATTACTTCATGGTCTGTCATGGAGCATTCTGACTTTGGAGACGCTGAGTTGAGACCTGTTTTTATGTTGGTGGTTGTGTTTAAATAAAGCCTAACTTAGATTCCTTTCTGGATACTGCTTTTATTAATAGCTCTCAATAGATGTTGGAAAACGAGGCAGCTGTGAGGCCTGCACAAATAACATGACAACATTTGTCCTTCACTGGGAACCAAACACCCAATTGTAGCGCCTGACTCACAGAGGGTAGCATTGCAAAGCAGTCTGAGGCTTACTCAAGGGAGGTGGTTTGGGCTAGTAATCGCCATTTTTCCAGTCTGTACTTTGCTTCATAAAAGTAAGAGTATTAAACAGACACTACTCAATACCATGCACCAATTTACAAATATACATAAGCTGATGGAATTACTTTGCGACATTGCATAACATCTCCACCCATCCCGCAGGGGGGGATCTAGTACCACCACTCCCATGTATGCACATCATCTTGCCCCTAATGCAGTTAGTTGATTATTACCTGATGTGTGGGCCCTGCGCCTGGCACCTTCCCAGTGGCGACCCACCCCATTACCTCAACCAGCATTAAAAATGGGTAAACCTGCCTTGGTGACACATAATCCTGACTGAGCATCTCCTACTGATAATGAAGAATGCACCTCTACATCTTAAGGGCTAACATTCTGGGTTGTTCCTCATCTAACAGCAGAAGCAAGAATACATGTTTAAGCATCACAGAGTGACAGTACTCATCACATTGGTGTATCATTAGAATGCATTGCAATTGCAGCCCCTAAAGGCATCACAGATGAAATCACATGATTATGCATATACAGTCAGACACTCTAGCAGGAATGTCTGGCAACATAACCCCACTTTGCTTATGACATCACCTTTATCCTGTACTTCACATTAAACAGGTGAACATCAGTCCCCCTAAAAGAAATAACCATTAGTAAATGCATTTTGGTGCAATTACCCCTCTTCACCTCCAGGTGATGCCCTTATCCAGATATCCCCAACTCAGCCCTTCACTCCATGATGCACTTCGCAATACACATTAAGCTGTAGAACAAAAGTTCCAGCCCAGAAGGTGGTAACTGCTGGCTGAGCCCTTGAGGGGTTGTTTCATTTAAGTCCCCAATACACTTAGGGTGTGACTTTATCTTCATGCTAGGGGGAGACTGCGCTTCTCCAGCAACTCCCCCGGCATCTTTGAAGGCTCATGTGGTGGTGACCCTGTCCTCCTGGGGCCACCACAAGCAGAGAAAGCCGTTTTTGCCCTTGCATGCCGGTCCTGGCTTGCAAGGTATTATGGGAATTCTTGCATTTTGAAGCAGCCGCGATCCCACTGGCGGCATCGCCGCATCCTGCTCGTAGGTGGGGGGCCCGGTCCCACCTGGACCCCCCGGGGATTCAGCGCAACTCAGGGAGCCCACCCCCGGCTTCTCCTGCTGGGGCGAGCAGCCCGGGGAGCCCACCCCAGCTGTGCGGCCACAGGAGCCGGCACATTCCTTCTGGTCTGCCAGCTCCAGCGTGCAGACACGGAGGTTCCTGCCGGTCCGGCAGACCTCAGGGGAGAGTGACGGCACTCCCCCCGCCTCCCTCCAGCTTCAGGGCCTGGGGATGGGGTCCCGGGCCCCCGCCTCCTCTTCGCGGGGAGCGCGCCTGCGCACCCCGTCTTCACTTGGTCGCCCGGGGCCAGGGTGAGCTCCTGGCACCCCCGCCTCCCGCATCTTCACGGGGAGCGAGATGGTACTCCCCGGCTTTGGCCGGGTACCTCTTCGCAGGGGGGTGGGACGTGACGACGCTCCCCCCAACTTTACTTCTTCAGGCCCGGGGGTGTGGTCCCGGGCCCCTGAGCACATTTTTACCGGGGTGCGATGGTGCTCCCCTGTCCCTCTTCTTCCACATCACGGGGGCCAGGGTGGGCTCCTGGCCCCCTTCTGGGACAACTTCATGGGGTGCATTGGCGCCCCCGACTTTGCTTCCTCCTGGGGCAGCCCCTGGGACCTCATCCACCCCGGGGGCCTTTCTGAGACCGGCGGCGGAGCCCTATGCGCTTCGTCGTCGGTCTTCCTAGGGGTCAACGGTTCTCTACCTTCCAGAGGCCATATCTCAGCCCCTGGGGGTCCGATCTGCCCATTTTTGCATCTTCTTGCTCCTGGTGGTGCCCCCCAGCCACTGGGAGCACTCCACTTTTCCCTCCGGCTCTGCAAGAGGGTGCGTTCTGCAGGGAGCGGTCTTCACTGGCTCCCTGCGGCAGCCTTTTGCCTGGCTCTCCTCCTGGGTCTGTCTTCTCCCTGCGCAGAGTCCCCTGCTTCTGCGCATCGGTCCTGGGTTCTTCTTCTGGTGCTGTTAGGGCCCTGGGGACAGTCAGGGGTTTCCTCCTTCCAACTGCCCATTGACAGGCTCCAGCACCTTCTGCCTCAGCAGACCACACCCCAGAGAGAGCTTCCCTTCCTCTGTAAGCACTTTATAAAGTTGAGTAGGGGGCTGGCAGGAAGTCTCTGTTGGTCCTATCAAACAGCGACACATCACTTCTGTAGTGTAGTTCCTATATTCCCAATAGGCTCTGCGCATTGGAATAATATATCCTATAGATTTGACGTAGGACTAAGGTCGACTAGGTCTCTATCGAATATACTAAACTTAATAGTGAGTGCCAGCTAGCTCAGAGGTCACTAGAAACTTTCTCGAATTCACAAGAAGGGATTCGTTTCGGACAACCGCATAAACATGACAACTTTATTTCCCAAGAATAAGAAATATATCTCTAGAGTCGCGGAAACAATAGATAAGTATTTCACTCAGCCAATCGTGCATGCTTCGTTTGAACAGAGCTGCAGAGAAATAGAGAGACTGGCGTTTTCAATAAAAAGGTTTATTGAACAGTCTTCTTTCTCATTCGAGAGAAGTGAACTGCTACAATCGTTAAGCAGACTGCAAAGTATAATGCGTACAGCGAGAAGAGTATTATAAAATAATATTGTAAAATCATTGTATGGTTTCTAAGCCACATAAAAATGGATGTACCATGTTACTCCGCATACTTTTACTCCGCATACCGTTACAACGCGACTTTTACAACGCATACCATTACAACGCATAGCTCTTTGGGGTGCTGGATAGTGGTAAGTATAATTTACTATTCTAACTCCAGTCCCCGTGGACCCTAGGGAAGGTGTTGGATAGTAAATTATACTTATTCCCTATCCTAGAGCGCCCCCCAGCGCAATGCGTTGTAATGGTATGCGGAGTAAAAGTCGCGTTGTAATGGTAGTGCGGAGTAAAAGATGCGTTGTAACGGGTGTATACCCATAAAAATACATGCATAAATAACATTGACTAAAATACTCAACTGGTGCTTCTAAATACGCCTACCCCAATGTACCTAACCTAAGTCTAGTACACAGGAAGAAGTAAGGATTGTATAGCATAGGTTTAGTTGTTTTTGCCAAGAATCTACCAAAGGTTTCTCTAGGTTCTAATCAGCTCCATACCTTCGTTTAGAATGAAGGAGGTCTGGTATCTCTGTCTCAGGACTTGATTTCCCAAAACCCCGCAAGGGGAGCTTGGAAACACCGGAGCTGGATTCTCGGCGAGAGAAAGGCAGTCTCTTGATCAGTGTGTCAGCTGGAGGGTCGGCTTCCTTCGGCACTTGCTAAAGCGAACTGCGTCGGGCAAGTAGATAGTCGAACTGGTCCTAGCCACCGTAGTTTGCCATAGCAAGTGAAGGTATATTTATACCTTGAAGGTGTTTAGAAATGCCATAGTTTGAAATAAAGTCGGGCATAATAACGTAAGGAAAGAACCCCTAGGGAATAGTTTTCCTTTGTAAAGTACATGAGATCTTGGACAAATCAATATTCAAGCAAGGGGAAGTTCCCTAAGTGCTTAAGCCGATTTTCCAAGAAATCGTTGTGACGTTTGGTAGGGGTGGAAGTAGCCATGCCTGTATTTGGTCTGCATGGGCTATGTCTAAATAAGAAATTTAATTTCTATGCCTATATAAGGGCAATGTGAATTGTACCTATATAAGGGCATGAAACGGGAAATTCACTCGGAGCCTAAAACGCCACACAACACCCACTCAACTTTATTATGTACGACATTACTAAGTTCTAAACACATTAAACATATCTAAATAATGTGTTAAAACCCACCCAAAATACATAAAGATGCATTGGTACTGGTTGTACACGAAAAGCATTTGTGCTGTACGCATTTTAAAGCATTGTTTCATTCAAAGCATATAGATGACATTTGAAAATGTCATCCAAATGAATCACGAAAATACATTTATGAAATGGCTCTTAAGTACAGAAGAAAAAGTTGAGACCATTCTATGGCAGATTATATAAATTGTTTGAATGTGGACAAGGTCAAATATTGTCTCTTGGAAGTTTTTCAAAGAATTCTCGTTCTCTATGAATAGTTCTACTATGAGCAGATTACTTTGTGCCAAAAAATGAAAAATACAAATTAGGAAAAACACAAGTTTGATCACAGAAAAAATAGAGTTCCAAAGTTAGAAACTTGTTTTGAAAAATGAAGGTTGAATTCAGAGTCTCACAGAACACTGTGTGCCAATTCAAAAGTCAGTGTTATTGTTTGGAGAAAACATCAAATCTTCTAAGTCTGAAAAGAATTTGTCTACCATTGTAGGTGAAAGTTGGATTACCTCGTTAAGAAGATTAATTGCACAAAGATGCGAAGCATTGCCGTCAGCGTTGGTCACGTTAGCAATGTTCGAATTGGATTGGAAGAGTGTTCCGCTTTCCTCTCGTACCTCATCGTCAGCATTTTGTGTCTGTGAAATCTCAATGAATGCCATCATCAGAATTGGTAGCCGCTGGGGACAACACTGCGCATCGGTCTTTACCGAGTCCAGCAAAGCATCAACATCCGTTGGCATGACTGATGGGTGTGTGAGACAGATGTCTAACACGCATTCTTCTCCACATAGCAGGCATTGTAGAACAGGTAAGATGCAATCTTGCCAGATTGGTCTGAATGACATAAACCATGAGGTATTTAATTCTCTTAAACGAAAAATTTGGACTATGCGATCACAACACTTCATCGCCAGAAGAGTGTTCTCCATGGTGAACTGGGTATGGCTTGTGATTTGGCTTGCCATATCGGAGCAGAAGGAGCAAAATAAGTATCCCGGCTGCGAGTCCCAAAACGAGAGGCAGTCCGCCAAACACAGAGTGCACGAAGTTTGGAAAAACTCATAGGACTACTTCAAAAGTTGCTAACAGTCCAGAAAAAATCATCTTAAATAGATGTACAATCCCACTCGTATCAGACATGTTTAAGATATGACCTCACATTTCTGAGAAATGTACAGGGCAGTTTGTAGTTAATAGGGTGTGTATCTCTGCAGAAGTCCTTGCAACTTGCAGATCATAGGTTTCTTTGGCCGAGGTCAATGGCACAGTTTTTTGTAAAAGAATAGCTTTCATTCTGCTCAAAGTATCAATTCGTATAGAAGAGATGTTCAGCGAAGGCCATAACGTCGACTCCTGGTCTGTCTTCGTTTTTGGAAACAATACTTGCATACAGCAAGTGACCCTGGCTGACACAGTTACAAGATAGGCTAAACCTGGCAACATGCCACAGCAGCTGTGATCATTCAAAATAATATAACCTCCATTAGAAAGTTGCCTAAAAATCGGATCAGTCACTGCAGCTGGTGAACCTTGCAGGTGGCAGGATAAATTGTCAGAGGAGCCATCGCAGGCCCCATGTAAGTTTATACTCTGACAAAGGAGAGAACCGCTTAGTGCATTTTCACAATTTTTACCACTAAGAAACACTTCTCTCCCCTCACTCCAACATATGTGTGTGTAAGGTAATTCCCAGGATGTCTTGATGCATTCTTTAACCAACCTTTCATATAGGCCTGCTGGTATACGTTTTAAGCAATACTGAAGATGGAAAATTGTAACAGGCAGAGTGATTGTACTATGTATTATCCATTTAACCCCTTAACTGTGGGGCTAATTCCCCTGCTGTGCTGGGGGAAGCGGGGACGGTGGCCGTGTGCTAGCTCGTCATGACCACGCCCGTTCCAATGGAACGCCCAGCACAGCAGGGGAATTATGAGCTCAGCTCGTCATGAGCACACGGCCACCGTGGCTCATGACGAGCTGAGCTCATCATGAGCATGGGAGGGGTTAATGGCTGTTTTTTCAGCGACTGTAAATGGCAATCTTTCCAGTTTTTCAATGCTCAGCACCGTATAGTCTGCTCTCCTTGTGTCAATTTTTATTTGTTTATCTGTGAGATTAAATTCAGAAAACAATGACATTGTGTTGATTAAAAGCCAAGGCACATAGCCTGAATGAAGGTTTTGTAACGTCCAGCCTAATAGCATGATAGAACGTAATTGCGACTGACCATGTTGCAACATGAGCCAGTCCTGTTCCATTATGTCTATTGCAGAGGATACTATGCTGTCCAAAGAATATATCCTGGATGAGAGAGTCGTTAACCCATTGTCAACTACAGAGAGAGATTTCTCTAAATTAATACGATCAATTTCCGGTATTCGTTCTGCAGTCTCCGCTTGCGTAATCTTCCATGCTTCATTATATAGGGAATAGATACCGGCGTATATAAAACGTTTATGACACGGTTTTTTAGGTCCTCGTAAGAAGTCCCTCAGGTCAGCGCCATCTTTAAGTAAAGATAAGTGTTGTTTTACTTCCTTCAGTGTAGACCTGTGTAGCCACTCAAGGCACAGTGTCACTACACTGTATGATGTTCCCATCCCTGGATGCTGTCTTTGAACATATCTTGGATCTGGCCTAGTGTACGTGAACCCTTGTGTCTTATTCAGGAATCTATCTTGACAGTTGTTTGTGTCTGTGAGCCAGAATAACAATTTTTTCCAATCAGGATCTGTTCTGTTGTGAAGCAAAATAGTATGTACGTCGACCTCCCCCTCTGGAGTGTTACTGCTATCAGATGTAGGTGTAGGTATGGACGGTCTGTTTAAATCTTTTATCTTGGCTAACCCAAGACAAGATGTCTGCTGAACAGTGTCATTCGAAAACAGTATTTGCTCTGGGATGATGCAGGCTCGAAATAAAGCTTCTAATCCCTGCACCTGCCAGTCTTTTGTGCCCCAGACAGTTTTTTTCTCAATGGTGTCTTTCCAAAAGTCAAAACCTAATGTAGACAGCTGAGCAAAAAAAGCCCGCAGGATAAATTTGCTCTGTATTTGTCAACTCTTCATACCTGTCCTATTAACATTTGTAAAGTAAAATGATTCTGGATCTGAAACATTATACCCTGAAAAGTATGGAAATTTGTCCCAAAATGTTTTTGAGCTACCCTTTGGTGGCGTAGGACAATGTTCCCATTAGTTATATGTTAATACAGTTCTAGGATTTGCAGATTTATGCAAGAAATGAAGACCATAGTGATTATAATATTACTTCTGTACGGTCTGTACTTTATGGATCTGGGTCACCCATTTTAAATCTTAATCAAAAGGAGGGAGGGAGATCAATGGATCAACGGACACTAGTTACCACTAGAGTGGAAGGTCCAGTTACAGCATGTGTCCGTGAGTGGTCTTCACTAACAAAACGGGGGGCTGAACTGTTCCTGCAAGCATTGGGAAGAGAATAGGAAGACTACAGAGGGCTGTGCAAGAACTGGCGTGACCAGAGGTGTATATGTAACACCTGTGGGCATCCCTTTTGTTGGATGTATTTGCCTCACACACCCCGAAGGATGTCATGCTTCATCATCGGCGGTTGCTCCTCGTCGGGGGGGGCGGTGCAATCCCCGACGGGCACACCTCAAAGAGGGGCACTTTGGCGGAGATCTTTTGTATCCAACTGCCCTATGGTGAAGTGTGGGTGTGTGGGCGGAGAGGCAACTGCGCCCAGGGTGAAGGTTAAAATGCAGTAAGAGGTACCGGAAACTATTTTATTCTGGTGGTCCCCCTATTGCAGTTAAAATCGTGAAAACGAGCTCACTCAGTGTCACCTCGTTAGGTAGAGTGACCTATGTAGAGCTCTGAAAAACAACAAGTGGTCAACATGTTTCTCGCAATTGGATTAGTATCCTGCGATTCATCAGGACCTTAGAACGTGAAAAGTAAAGAAGAAAATATAACTCAATAACATGCTAGTGTCATGTATATGGTGTGGTATAGGTATGCAGTTTACCTCAATGGGAAGTCCTATGCCTAAGGGTTAAGGGCTAAATACCACATGAGTGGTCGGCGGGTCAGTACATCGGCGGAGATGGGTAGGTGACCATACACGGACACGGGCAGAATGAGCCAAATCTGAAGGCTCACCCCGATGTACTGACCCGCCGACCACTCATGTGGTATTTAGCCCTTAACCCTTAGGCATAGGACTTCCCATTGAGGTAAACTGCATACCTATACCACACCATATACATGACACTAGCATGTTATTGAGTTATATTTTCTTCTTTACTTTTCACGTTCTAAGGTCCTGATGAATCGCAGGATACTAATCCAATTGCGAGAAACATGTTGACCACTTGTTGTTTTTCAGAGCTCTACATAGGTCACTCTACCTAACGAGGTGACACTGAGTGAGCTTGTTTTCACGATTTTAACTGCAATAGGGGGACCACCAGAATAAAATTGTTTCCGGTACCTCTTACTGCATTTTAACCTTCACCCTGGGCGCAGTTGCCTCTCCGCCCACACACCCACACTTCACCATAGGGCAGTTGGATACAAAAGATCTCCGCCAAAGTGCCCCTCTTTGAGGTGTGCCCGTCGGGGATTGCACCGCCCCCCCGACGAGGAGCAACCGCCGATGATGAAGCATGACATCCTTCGGGGTGTGTGAGGCAAATACATCCAACAAAAGGGATGCCCACAGGTGTTACATATACACCTCTGGTCACGCCAGTTCTTGCACAGCCCTCTGTAGTCTTCCTATTCTCACCCATTTTAAAGCAAGGAAAAAATTAACATTTTTACTGTTGCGTTGATTCCACCTGGTGTCGCCCCCACTCAAACTCCTCCCCTCATGTGAAGGGTGTACTTCAGGTGAGCAAAAAAAGATCAAAAGTGAGAAACCTGTGTGAAAGGGTTGGTGGTGCCTCACAGAAGTAACAGATTAGTAGTTGCTGATTATGAGAACCTGTGGAAGCAGGCGAGTACCTTCCTGCTCACTCCCATGGTGTTACTTCCGTGAGGCACCACCAACCCTTTCACACATTTTTCTCACTTTTAATCTCTTCTCGCTCATCTGAAGTACACCCTTCACATGAGGGGAGGGGATTGAGTGGGGGCAAAACTAGGTGGAATCAAAGCAAAAGTAAACATTTTTAACTTTTTCCTTGCTTTAAAGTGGTGACCCAGATCCATGTACAGACGGTATAAGAGTAACTGCGGTCTCAATGGAAATCAAATTAGATTGGTGAGGATCTGAGGATGAGATTCACCGTGTGAACAGGAGCAGCCTGGGGAGCCCACAGCTGGCTGTTCCGGCCAGCTCCCTGCATGGCCCGCACCTCCGTGTGCGGCTGCGGGAGACGGCACATTCATCCTGCTCTGCCCACTCCGGTGGGCATATACGGGGGGAGTGCGATGGCACTCTCCATGCCTCCCTCCAGCTTCGGGCCCAGGGATGGGGTCCTGGCCCCACTCTGTTACTTTGGGGCCCAGGATGGGATCCCAGGCCCGTCTCCTTTTCACAGAGAGTGCGCCTGCGCACCCCATCTTTACTTGGTCACCAGGGGCCAGGATGGGCTCCTGGCACCCCGCATCTTCACGGCAGCGTGATGGCGCTCCCCGGCTTTGGGGGGGCACCACTTAAGGGGGGTGGGGGGGGCACGAGACGGCTCTCCCCCGACTTTACTTCTTCGGGCCCGGGGATAGGGGTGCCGGGCCCCTGGGCACATTTTCACAGTGGGTGCAACGGCGCTCCCCTGCCCCCCTGCTTCCACATCACCAGGGGTCAGGGTGGGCTCCTGGCCCTCTCCTGGAGCAACATCACATGGGATGCGTCGGCGCCCCCCGCCTTTGCTTCCTCCTGGGGCAGCCCCCTGGACCTGACCCACCCCTGGGGCATCTCTGAGACCGGCAGCGGAGCCCCACGTGCTTCTTCGCCGGTCTTCTTAGCTCCTGGGGGTCCGATCTGCCCCATTTTCATGTCTTCATGCTCCCGGTGGCGCCCCCGGCCACTGGGAGCACTCTCCTTCACCCTCCAGGTCTCCAAGAGGGTGCATTCTGCAGGGAGCGGTCTTCACTGGCTCCATGTGCCAGCCTTTTGCCTGGCTCTCCTCCTGGGCCTCTCTTCTCCCTGTGCAGAGGCCCCTGTTTCTGCACACCGGTCCTGGGCTCTTCTTCTGGCTCTGTTAGGGCCCTGGGGGCAGTCGGGGGTTCCTCCTTCCAACTAACCATTGCCAGGCTCCAGCACCTTCCGCCTCAGCAGACCAAACTCCAGAGAGAGCTTCTATTCCCCAGCAGGCACTTTTTAAAAGTTGAGTAGGGGGCTGGCAGGAAGTCTCTGTTGGTCCTATCAAACATTGACAAATAACTTCCCTTCCCCTGCTCCCTCCTTCTTGTCCATCCTCTGGGTTTGTTCAAGATGGAGTCGTCGAGGGTCTCTGAAAAAAAAATCCCTTCCTCCCTTGCTGTAGTCACTCCTTGGTGCAGCCTGGTGCCTGGCACCCAGTGAAAGCTGCTGATGGATGAGCCTGCAGCCCCACCCATCTTCTCTTCATGGAGAGGAGGCATTAGCTTGTGGAAGAAAGGTTATCAATCCATCTAGCTGAGGTCAGCCCTCGGCCTGGCCGTGGTTATGAATACTCCTTTTCACATCTGCTACAGTGGACTTTAATGCGTGTCTGGAATCTGTAGGCCTTATAAAAGTTAATCTAGCACATGGGCTCCACATCACCATAGGGGAATAATGAAGTTAAAAACAGTAAAACACACCTACTTTCGCTGGCATGTTCCTTCCCAGTGTATAAAGCCTATTCCATGTCACCACCCAATTCTGCACAAGTCCTGCCGCACCCTTCATCTTGTAGCTGCTGCCGGACTGCACACATTAGGAATCTCCCCTGCCCAGCCCCTACACGTGTGCACACGCATGTACACATGTGCCTGCATGTAACCAGCCCGGTGTCCCTTATTTCAGCTGCTGCGCAGTGGCCTGGACAAACACGGGGGACACCAGTAAAATCCCCATGCAGTCTCCTACATCCTGAGTTCACTGTGGGTAAGTCCCAACTAATGAGTCTCCCCCACAGTAAGAGCTCAACAATTAGGTGCTCAAAAAGCGGCAAATTCGGGCAAGCCATAGTGTCAGAACCACCCTCTAACAATAGTGAAAAACGAAATTGGCAGTATTTCACTATCAGGACATGTTACACCCATCAGTACATGTCCTACCTTTCACATACACTGCACCCTGCCTAGGGGGGTAGCTTGGGCCTACCATAGGGGTGTCCTATGTGCAAGGAAAGGGAAGAGTAGGTCCTGGCAAGTAGCTGTACTTGCCGGGTCGACATGGCAGTTAAAAAACTGCGCACAGGCACTGTGGTGGCAGGCCTGAGACCACATTTCAGGGCTACTGATGTGGGTGGCACAATAAGTGCTGCAAGCCCAATAGTGGCATTTGATTTACCAGCCCTAGCACACTCATGGCACTTTACTAGGGGCATACTGGTAAAACAAATATGCCAATCAGGGATAACCAATCACAATATCACAATATCAATGTACCCAGAAAGCATATGCACTTTAGCACTGATCAGCAGAGGTGAAGTGCCCAGAGTCCTGTAGCCAACAAACACAGGTCAGGAAAAAAATATGAGGAAATAGCAAAATGTTTGGGGATAACCCTGCAAAAAGGGCAATTTCCAACACTCATCTTCTGCAAAGCAATCATGACCAACATCCCTACCCATTTTGCTGACAGGCTCACCATCTTAGCACACCTGCAGCCAGAAAACCATCAGGTTGGAGTCAATGAAGTACAAAAAAGATAAAAAAAGCAAAAGGCCTTCTCCATTTATTCACCCAGAATTTGGAATGAGATCTTCATATCCATCAATACTGCTGCAACACTTCTACAATTTAGGAAAGAGATGAAGAATTGACTTTTTAGAGAACACCACCAAAGATGCAGTAACAGTCCAGTTTCTCTACATTAGAAAATGGCTGCCTCCCTAATCACTCCCAGATGTACCTTTAGCTTTGACCATGCACACTGCTGCACTGCCTTCTTGCTTGGTTCGGGCTATATAAATCTATCTATACTACTATTATAAAGAGAGAACTGTGTCCTTTGAGCCAGGTAAACTTGAAAAGTCACCACCAATCGCAAAACCCAATACAGCGTTGGAAAGGGGAAGTCCAGTAGATGGACATAGGCTATATAAAAAAAAAAGAAAAATATGTTATTTAAAAAATTTACAATAAAAAAAAAGTAGTCCCTTCGAATTAGCCCCGGCCGTGTGAGCTAACGACATATGTGCTGACATCATCATCGGAGGACGGGAGCACGAGGAGGAGCGGTGGACAACAGCGCGTGGAGGAGCGGAGAACTTAGCCACACTGGAGCGGCCTGAGGTACGTGAACCGTGGGGAGGAGCGGTGAAATAAGGAGGACTGGACTGCAGCGGCGACGGACAACAGCGTGGGGAGGAGCGGAGAACTTAGCCACACTGGAGCGGCCTGAGGTACGTGAACCGCGGGGAGGAGCGGTGAAGTAAGGCGGACTGGAGCGGGGTGACAGGTAAACTTTAGCGCTGCAACGGGGCGTGTATACTGGCTTTGTTCGTTTGCAGTGTCGGATGCGTGCCAACAGTGTTAGGAAGCAGGGCGTGTGCGGATGATTGGGGGCACTGAAGGTGGCGGTGAACTTGGGCTGAGGAGGTGGTTGGGGGCCTGAGTTTCGGCGAATGGGAGCAAGCCTGATTGCCCCCGGACAACGTGGGAATGGAAGTGAGCCTGGGGTTAAGCATAGTTAAGAATAAGTACCAGCGCCCAAAACTCTGCTTAAAAGTACGGGACCACTGCAATTACATGTCGGCGGGTGGAATACCAGCAAGCCTGATTGCCCCCGGACAACGTCGGGGCGGGCTGCTAGTATCACATATATAGATACATTTACACTATGGAGGACAGTTTCATATGCACATCCAATATTGCCTTACTCTAGTGCAGTTAGAGAACATGTTGCCAGGCTGCATAAAAAGGGAACAAAGCTATATAATATCATAGCATGAAAGGCTATATGTGAAGAAGGATTCTGTAACAGACTCCCATGGTCAAACTTTTTGATGCCATTAGAGGGGTCCACACATACAATGAAAAGCAGATAACTTTATCCAATATCTTGAGGGGGCAGTTTCATGTTACTGGCTGGCACCAACATACCCAGTGACTTAGCACCAGACTGCAAATCAAATGGAGCACACAAGAAAGAAAGGGATAAACTCTCTGAAGTATGGCCAAAACTTTGAAACACATTAAAACACCAGTACACAACTACAAACGCCTAAATGCATTGCAGGCGGATTGGTGAGGGAAGTATGAATGTGAACCACACATTGTGTGGCATAATGAGAAATCACTTTTTCAATGAGCACTGCTAATGATAATTTACACTTCCACTTCTTCTGGGCTTCTGTGGCCATGTTGCCTGTCTCTTGTTTTAAGCTTTCTTTAATTGCACATTCAATAAAGAAAGAGGCGCTTCAATATGAACAGAAAGGTTGGTGAATCCAAGATATTAATTAGCAAACAACGAGAAACTTTTTTAAATCAGGTCCTTAGATATGAACGACTGTTTGTCAATTCCCCTTCTGCACAGCAGAAAATGCTGAAGTTAGCTACGTTTTCACGACACTCAACCCTGGTGCGGTGACAACTATCCAAATAGATGACACGTTCAAGGGCATAGAGATCAATTTAAACTGTTTGCTTGCCCAGGGTTGTGTGCTGGGTAAATTGATGGATAGCAATGTGTGAGATTTTGTTGTCACATTAATATGGAAGCGTTCATTCACTGGTTGTGTACAGACAGATATATTTCTACCACACTGTTGTGAGCATTTTATTTTTCTTTTGTTCCATGTTTCACACACTTTCACTTCACATGTAAGTAAAGGCACACAAAAAAACTAATATTTATGTTATTGTACTTTTACAACAAAACATACCCAAAACTCTCAGCAACATGAACTGTATTCCAATGGCTAGTGATTTATGTTCCTGCTCCACGCTCCTGTGAAGAGGAAGCAAACAATAATTGTATCAGAAATAAATTACTTGCACCAGACAAAGAACCAACACATTTTAACAAGAGAACCATCTAGGTTGCTGCAATAGAAATACAACTGCATTTGATGTGACACACTTTTAAGGTAATGATTAGAGCTTTAGAGTAAATCGCAGCTTGATCCTGATGGTTATAGCCAAGTATGACTCTACCTTTAGGGCACGAAGCACTTAATAAAGCATCGAAAGGAGAAATAAATAACGTGCTTGAGTAACTTCTACAAGTGCCACAGGAAGTAGATGCCATGTCCATCAATATATTCTGTAACTTTTAGCCTTAACAGTAGTAATCACAATAATTCAACCAATGTGCACCACAAAAGGCATTGTTTATCTGTTTCAGCTTAATGGTGAACAATGTCGCCAACTTTCAGCCAAAGCAAGTTAGCTTGTAACTCTGCATCCTCTTCAAATTTCACTCATGCCAGCCTCATCAGGTAAGTGCAATACCTAACCAAGGGAAGCCCAATGTAGGCCCAGGAATATATACTTTTATATTCGACTAAAGGTTGGGGAGAGTCCTATTGCGTGTTTCAAGCTAGACCTTCCCTGGTGGAGCAGTGACTGCCCAGGAGGCCAGCTTGGTGAATGGGGGTGCGGGCAGATAAAGGAAAATGTAAAAGGGGGCCCAGTGTTTGATCCAGGAAGTTTAACTTCTACTTTATAACTAACTACTGTAATGACTCGGGCAGAGGATGGCACAACTATGTGCGGCAGAGTATTTTTATTCTGAAAAAGTTGGCAAAGAGGGAGAAAGTGGGTGAACATACATGAAAATAATATGTATTACATCTCCTTACTGTGGTGTCCTGTATAATATGATTTGTGCCATGGCATTCAGCATGACTGCTTCCTGAAAGGTGAATTAATGCTAAAGTGGCTGGTGATGACAGAGTCAAAGAAGCAAGCATACTTGTGTGAAGGGAGGTCTAATCACTGTGCTTCACCAAGAGCCATTTGGAGAAGTTCTCCTGTTTCCTGAATAACATCTAGTCTCCTTTAAAGCTTCTGAGGCAGCGGTCCATACAGTAAGATGTTCTTGGAAAAAGGTGAGACCTACAAACTTTAGCTTTTTGGTTCTGTAAGTACTTAGGCTGTAAGGGCCAGATGTACAAAGCCTTCCTCAAACTGTAGTGTAGTTCCTATATTCCCAATAGGCTCTGCGTATTGGAATAACATAAACGATAGTTTAGACGTAGGACTGAGGTCGACTAGGTCTCTACTGAATATGCTAGACTTAATTATGAATGCCAGCTAGCTCAGAGGTCACTAGAAACTTTCTCGAATGAACAGGAAGGAGTTAACTTTCCTGATTAGACAAGAAGGGATTCGTTTCTGACAACCGCATAAGCATGACAACTTTGCTCCCTCCAGAACAAGGAATATATCTCCAGAGTCGTGTGAAAACAATAGACAGCTATTTCACTCAGTCAATCGTGCATGCTTAGTTTCACCAGGAGTGCAGAGAAATAGAGAGACTGGCGTTTTCAATAAAAGGTGTTATTTATTGAGCAGTCCTCTTTCTCATGCAAGAGAAGTGAATTGCCACAATTGCAATACTTATCATGAAGTAAAGTGTGTACAGTAAAAGGAGTATTATGAAATAATACTGTAAAAGCATTTATATGGTTTCTGAGCCATATGATTCTTAAAACGGATAAAATATATACATACATAAAATCATTGACTAAATGTACTCAACTGGTGCTTCTAAGATACGCCTACCCCGGTGTATCTAACCTAAGCCTAGTACGTGGGAAGGAATAAGTGAGCTGCTGTTTAAGTTAAGTTAGTTTTTGCCAAGAATCTGAATCAAAAATTCTCTAAGGATCTAATCAGCTCCGTACCTTGGTTATAGAATGAAGGAGGTCTTGTATCTCTTTCTCAGGACTCGATCTCCCAGCAACCCGCAAGGGTGACTGGAAACACTGGAGCTGGATTTCTCGGCAGGAGAAAAGACAGCCTCTCTCTCAGTGCGTCAATGGGATGGTTTGCTTCCTTCAGCACTCGTTACAGCTGGGCTTCGGGTAAGTAGATAGCCGATCTGCTCCAAACCACTGTGTGTTTGCTTAAGGCAGATGCTGGTATATTTATACCTGGAAGGTGCCGAGTTTGACGTAAGGTTGGACATAAGACGTCACTAAGAACTTACAGTTCTTTCTGGACTCCAGGAGTTCTTGTACAAATCAAAACAAAAGCAGGGGGAATTCCCGGGCTGCTGGAGGCTTGGTTTGTTTAAAGAACGCGTTGTACTTTCTAGGAGTCTATGGGAGTAGCCTTGCCGTATTTGGACTGCATTCGCTATGACTAAATATGGATATGATTCTTATGCCTTTATAAGGATATGATTTGTTATAACCACATAAGGGCATGAATCGGGAATATTTAAATAGGGTCCTAAATACGTTTACAACACCCACTCCACGTATAATGTCCATCATTACTAAATACTGAGCAATACTAAACATTTAACGATGCATGTGTTTTCCAACCCACCCCAAAATACATAAATTACATTTGAAATGGTATATGGTATATACACGAAAATGAGTATTTATACTGTACGTTTTTCAAGCAGTGGTATCATTCAAAAAATGCATATATGGTACGTTTGGTTGAATGATTTGCGAAAATTACATTTATGAAATGGCTCTTAATACAGAAAAGAAGGTCGAGACCATTTCATCACATATTTATACAATACTGTACACGTGCTAGAGGCTAAGTCAAAATATTGTCTCTAGAGTCTCTAAAAATAGAAGTTCTGTTCTCTAAGAATAGTTCTACTTTAAGCAGAGTACCATGTGCCAAAAAAAAGGTAAATATTTTGGAAATGGAATTTTTTTTTTCGTTTTCAGGGGAAAAATTAGTTCCAATTGTTTTCAGTAGTGTTGTTTATCAAAAACTGAAGGCGGAATTCAGAGTTCAGGGAACGCTGTGTGCTCGTTGTTTCAAAAGTTATTGTTGTTGTTAGGAGAGAACATCAAATCAGACAGGCTTGCAAAAAATTTGTCTACAACAGTAGGTGAAAGTTGGACCAGGTCCGAAAAAGTTGAAATAGTGCAAATGTGAGAAGCATTGCTATCATCGATGTCTGGATCAGCAATGTTCATGGAAGGTTTACCTGTGTGCCACTTTCATCTCGTACTTCACCGCCACCTAATCGTAATGGTGAAGTCTCAACGAATGCCGTCATCAGGATAGGTAGCCGCTAGGGACAACACGTTGCATGAGCCGTTACCGAACCAAGCAAAGTATCGATATCCATTGGTACTGCTGATGGTAGTGTAAGACAGAAGTCCAACACGCATTCTTCTCCGCATAGCATACATCGAAGCACAGGTAAGATGCAATCTTGCCAGATTGGTCTGAATGAAAGAAACCAGGTAGTACTCAGATCTCTTAGCCGAGGACTTTAGTGATCCGTTCTCGGTATCGTATAGCCACAATCGTTTCTTCCATTGAAGCCTGAGTTTTGTCTGTTGCTTGACTTGCCATATCGGAGCAGAAGGAACAAAAATAAAATTCCTGCTACGAGTCCCAAAAGAAGAGGCAGTCCGCCGACTACAGAATTTACAAAATTCGGGACGATGCCAAGAACTGTTTCAAAGGGTGCTAACAGTCCCGAAAAAAGTGTCTTAAATACATGTGCGATGCCACTGGTAACTGACATGTTTAATATTTGGCTTAACATTTCTACGAAATGCACGGGGCAATTTGTCGATAATAGGGTATGTATCTCTGCTGCTGTCCTTGCAACTTGCAGATCATATGTCTCTTTGGACGAGGTTAAAGGCACAGTTGTCTGTAAAAGAATAGACTTCATTCTGCTTAAAGTATCAATTCGAATAGAAGAGATATTCAAAGAAGGCCATACTGCCGCCTCCATGTCTGGATTGCTGTTTGGATACAATACTTGCATACAACAAGTGACCATGGAAGTAACGCTCACGAGATAGGCTTTTCCTGGCACCATGCCACCACAGCTGCGGTCACTTATTATAACGTAGCTGCCGTTGGAAAGCTGTCTGAAAAATGGCTCTATCTGTGTTGCAGGAGTGCCGTGCAGGTGACATGAAAGGTTGTTTGATGAACCTTCGCAGGCTCCATGCAAGTTAAAACCTTGACACAGAAGTGTACAGCTTAGTGATTCTTTACAATTGTTACCACTAAGAAATACCTATTTTTTCCCTTCACTATAACATTTATGTGTATAAGGTAAAATCCAGGTTGACTTGATGTATCCTTTACCCAACCTTTCATACAGGCCTGTTGGTATATACTTTTGGCAATACTGAAACTGAAAAGTTGTTATTGGAATTGTGATTGTACCATGTATTATCCATTCAATGACAGGTCTCTCTGACATTGTCAATGGTAATCTCTCAAGTTTTTCAATGCTCAGAATCGTATAGTCTGCTCCTTTTTGTGCCAAACTGATTTTTTTATCAGTAAGGTTAAAGATAGAAAGTAATGATGTTGTGTTGATTAGATGCCATGGCATGTAGCCTGAACGCAGATTTTGTAACGTCCAGCCTAACTGTACAATAGAACGCAATTGGGACTGGCCATGTTGTAACATTAGCAAGTCCTGCTCTATTATATCAATAGCAGGTGATACAATGCTGTCCAGTGAGTAAATTCTGGAGGACAGAGTCGTTAACCCATTGTCCACTACAGACAGTGATTTTTCGAAATTAATACGATCAATTTCTCGTATTTTTTCAGCAGTTTCAATTTGCATTACTTTCCAAGCTTCGTTGTAAGCAGTGTATATACCTGCGTATATGAAACATTTTTGACGCTGTTTGCGAGGTCCCATTATGAAATCTCGCAAGTCAGCACCTTCTTTAAGTAAAGTCAAGCGTTGCTTAATTTCAGGCAGTGAGGATTTCTGTAGCCACTCAAGGCATAATTTTCCTACACTGTATGTTGTAACTATCCCTGGATGTTGTCTCTGGGAATATCTTGGGTCTGGCCTGGTCTGTTTGAACCCCTGTGTTTTGTTCAGGAATCTATCTTGACAGTTATTTGTGTCTGTGGGCCAGATCAACCATTTTTTCTAATCAGGATTTGTTCTGTTTTGGTGTAAAATATGGGATACGTCTATCTCCACATCTGTAGTGCTATAACTATCAGGTATGGGCTTTGGAATAGACGGTTTGTTTAAGTCTTTTATCTTGGCTAGGCCGAGACAGGTTGTTTGTTGAATGGTGTCATTCAGGAATATTATCTGTTCTGGGATCATGCAGGCTCTGAATAATGATTCTAAACCTTGTACCTGCCAGTATTTTGTACCCCAGATGGTTTTTGTTTCAATATTGTTTTTCCAAAATTCAAAACCAAATGTAGACATTTTTTCATAAAATTTTTCAGAGTAAATGAATTTAGTATTTGTTAACATGTTTTTCATTCCTGTCTTATTTAACATTTTGAATTAAAACGTTTCTGAATCAGTGTTGTTAAACCCTGAGAAGTATGGGAATTTCTCATAAAATGTTTTCGAACTGCCTTTTGGCGGTGTTGGACAATGTTCCCATTGGTTATAAGTAAAAACATTTCTAGGATTAGCAGATTTATGCAGATAGTGACGACCCTAATGATTATAGCAATACATTTCTTCATAATTTGATGAACCCTGCAAATAATCATGTTCGTTGAATTTTGCTGACATTTCTAAATCTGACATCATATTATTAATATTTTCAAAGTCCCAATCATCAGAGAAAGTACTTGGTTTTACAAAGTCACTTAGTGAAACCTTGAACTGGTGTGGATATTTCAAGAGCTCAATCGGGCCATAGATTTCGTAATCCGTTTTGTCCCATGCTACACCCCCAGGTATTGGAATGGCTGTGATGTTCACTGATGACAGTTCTCTTTTCTCGATGTGAGATGATCTGTGTGGCTTTAGGACCAAGTTGATGTTCTGACTTGCTGTGTCCATTGTACTATATTTTCCATCAATAAATCTACCCAAACATAAAATCATGACGAGCCAAAGTAGGAGGAAAAGTACACCTAACACAATCCATAATTCAATCCATGGTGAAATCAGATATGTTTCTTTGAGTTGATGAAAGAGTTCAGTCATTTTTTCTTTGAAAGTTTTTGTTGCTGGCGTTTCTTCATGTTCACTTGGATCATCTGAAAAGTCATCAAAATTGATAAAGTAGCCAGATGCAGTTCTGTCAATTGTTGGAATTGCTTCCGGATTTTCTTTAGTCTTTGAATCTTCTTTTGTCACATTAATATAGTCTGAAGCGACATGATTGTAGACAGGTGTTTCTTGACGAACTGTTGCAATTTGAGTTTCAAGAGGCACAAGCTCCATGGCTTTGTTGCATAGTCCTTTTTTATTTACTGCAGGTTTATCAAAGGTGATTAGTCTCTCAGTTTGAACCTCTTGGATTGTAGCAAGGTTTGGTCTTCTGCTACTTCTTGGGAGTCCACTGGGCCTACTACTTATTATTGGCCACATGATTGTGGTTTTACCAGGTCGATTGATACAACTCTGTTCTCCTTTTTACCAGCAAGGGGCGGTAGTACTACTGATCTTGTTCCGCTGGCAGCTAAGACAGGTACTGCTTTTCTGAAAGAAGGCCCAAATTCCTTCTTCACCACGATCTTTTCTCTGACTAGATCCCCAATCTTTGGAATCCAGACAGGTCTTGCTGGGACAGGTGGTTTTTCTTCAGTGGCTGTTGGCTTTAACTTTGTGTTACTTAGACTTCTTCTTGTTTCATTTAAGTCCTGTAAAACAGCCAAACGATCTTTGATATCAAAGGATTTTTCTTTCACCACTGAAGTCTGACAATCTAAATCCTGGATTATCATTCTAGTACCAAACAATAGTTCGTATGGAGTGATACCTCTTAGAGAATTTCTTGGCAGATTGTTAAGAATACGTTGGACACTTGTTAGATGTTTGACCCACCCATCCGCCGAACCTAATACCCTCGCTGTTATAGATTGCTTTATGTCACGGTTTTTTCTCACCACTACCGCATTTCCCTCAGGATGGAATGGACTAGAGTACCGCAATGCAATGCCCCTGCTGGCCATGGCCTCCTTGTAAGCCCGAGAGCTAAACACAAGACCCTGGTCAGAATGTAGCATGCCAATTGCGTATGTGCCGATAAAGACTCGCAAATCTTTTATAACAGTTCTGGCGTCAGCTGATCGCTGGGGCCACATCTAAATGAATCTCGTCTTAATAATTATGGGATCGCATTTCTCCGACTGGATTTCTGCGTATAGATAGTCTAATGCTTTCTAATAAAGGTGTCCTGGCAATTGTCTGGTCCGGTTCACAACTGCGATTTCTATTGCAGTTCTGACAATCCATTGCAAAGTTATAAATTTGCACGCTCATCCCCGGCCACCAGTATTCTGATTGTAAATCTATTAGAGATTTCAAGATCTCTTGGTGCCTCAGACCCATTCCCATGTGTGCTTCTTGAATCAAGTAAGCTCTCCGGTTCGTGTTTGGAATTACTCTATCCCCCACTCCAGGGATTTGAGCAAAAGGAACGGAGTTTGCATCAATTATGTATTTATTTCCGAGTGGATAATTTAGAGGTAACGCCGCATAGTTGCCTTTCATTGAGACTTTTACTGCTAGTAGCGTTTCACCGTGTATTTGTTTTTTTGTACGCTTTTTTGTAGCTACGGAAGCCGGTTAAACAGCTGCGGCCATGGCTCTGTTAGCCAATTAATTCCCCGCAACTTGAACGCCATCACGTTGATGACTCAGTGTATGTATCACGTGAGTCTTTTGTAGTTCTTTCTGTAAAAGAACTACTTGTTGCCAAAGTTTTTTATGCTTTATTGTGGCACCAGTCTCATCTTTGTAACCGTTTTTGATCCATGTCTGCATGTCATTATTGTAAGACTGGACGCACTAATGCGAATTGCACACTATTAGTGTGGGGAACTCGCGATCGGCATTTTCAAGCGCCATCTTCAAAGATCTTATTTCAGCTCGCTGAGCTGTACAGTTTCTGAGTGATTCAGTTTTAGTGACCATTGGTCTGAATTTACCTAAGCGCCAGCGACCTTTTACTATCGCGCACTCTGCATTGTAAATTTGTTTTTCCACAACGTAGTGTTGTGCAAATCTGTCCGTGTAGATTACAGAGGTGTACTGTTTTAGAGGCAGAATTTCGATTGGCAGAGGGTATTCATGTTCGTATTCCAGATTTTCTAGTTTTTTCATTTTCGGATAAAAAGCTTGTTTCATGGCTTCTGCAGCAAGAGAATTTTCCCATTGTATCCATTTTGGATCTAATGCCACAGCATTCGGAATGCGTAGTCTTGTTACTGCCTCAAGGGCTGATATTGCTGTTAAAACAGATATGCTCTTGCCTTGGGCTAGGGCTCTTTCTTTTGCTACAGCAGTTTGAACCGCAGTAAGAATTTTTTAGTAGAACTGAATTTCATTTCAGCTTGTGTGTACAAGTGTGATTTATAAGCTATCGGTACCGTTTCTCCCTCATTAGAGGTCAGGTATGTGAATCCGCATCTTCCTGGGATGACTCGGATTACAAGGTTGCGTTCGTTTGCGCGTGTTTGCAGTTTTGTTTTAGTTAACATGTCTGTTTGTAATGATCTTAACATTTCTGTGTGTTTCTGAGTTCAATTGATTGGTTTGAAATCAGGTTTTATTAATTCGTATAGAGGTTTAACCCTCTCTGCGTAATTTAGAATGTATGTGCTTCCGAAATTCAGGAAACCTAGTATTGATTGTAAGTTCTTCAGAGTTTTTGGTGTTTGGAGGACTGCACACTTCTCTAAGAAGTTGTCTGCTAGGCTTTTGCCTTCACTTGATAATTCATATCCTAAAAAAAGGACAGTTAGGTGGGCAATTCGTGACTTTTTAAAGTTGAATTTGTACCCTTCAGTTGCGAACCCAAGTATGATGGTGTTCACTCTTTTCAAGTGTGTCTCCAGGTCATCGTCTGTAAGATAGATGTCATCGACATAAGATAATGCCTCATCATCATACATTTGTAGTAACTCTGTTACCCTTGCTGAGAATAATCCTGGGCTATTCTTGAATCCCTGTGGGAGACGAAAAAATTGTTCATGGGCCCCCATACAGGAGAAAGCGGTCAAATACCTGCTTTCTGGTGCTATATTTTGACAGAAGAAACCATTTGAGATATCTAATGTCGCTTTATATTTTTTGCGCACGATGTTATTCATTAGTGCTGCACTGTGTGAGTTTTGTACTGCAAATGTTTTGCAGCAAGAGTTTAGGTGTCTGTAGTCCAAAACTAGACAATATGAATCGTCTGGCTTGGAGACAGGAAACAAAGGATTGTTCATTTGTGAGGTGCATGTTTCAATTACCCCCTGATATTTAAGTTGATCTAATATCTCCCTGACTTGTTTTTTAGCTTCTTGCTTAGCAGGATACTGCCTTTGGGCAGTAGGTTGATTTATTAACTGAATTTTAAGGTGAGGAGAATCCTCATCCCATCCTACATGATTTTTATATAATGCAGGGGCTTGGGCCACTGCCCATTTTCTAGCAAATGTGTATTTTTTATGAATTGAAATGTGATTTGAGAAGGCAGGCATAATCATTTCTTTGCCATGTGGGCACTCCCTGACAAACTCTGGTGGCCAGTCTTTCTCAGCTAGCAGGATATCATAGCCTTTAGATAAGTTATCCCAAAAGAGACCTCTTATTTTCCTAGTTTTGTCCCCCTCTATACACAATGTTATTTCATATAATTTATGGGGTTTGCTAACTCTGGTGTCTGCAGTTTCCACTTGAATGTATTCATTCGTGTCCACTGTCTCCAGAAGATTCATCAGGATCTTGCGAGCTATGGTTACTTCTGCTGCGCTGTCTAGCATTGTCTGGACCCACTCTCCGTTTTTCAGTTGTGTCCTCAAAATCCTCGGCATGTTTTATTTTAATACTAGCTACCTTCTTTTTTGGAAATAGTAATTTTTTACTTTGATGAGCAGGTTCCTTGTCTTTGGACTTGACATGCTCTTCTTTGTTTTCTGACCGTCCTCTTCTTTCCGATTTCTGTGAGGAAGTCTGAAAAGATCGAGAGGGACGTGTATCAATATCTTGATATCTGTCAGGTTTTCTCAATTTATCCCTATCTCTAAGGTTGTATCTTTTCTCAGAGGGCTCCCTTTGGGGAGACTTGCTTCCTCGTTCTGGAGATCTATCTCTCCGTTGAGGAGACCTTCCTCTGGACTGAAACTGTTTTTCTCTGGTAGTGGTTTGTTTATTACCCTCCCACCTCTTGTTTGGAGTGTTCAGAATTTTTTTAATAAACGTTTTTTCAGGATTTTCAGTTAGTTGTGGTTTTAGTGGTTTCCCACCCAAACTATCTCTACCTAGTTCTTCATAGGATTTTTCTATGATTCTGGCAAGTTCAAAAGGTTGTTCTGCTATATCTGTTTCTTTCAATTTCTGGCGGATCGCCACAGAAGCTGCTTCTCCTTTTATGTTGGCTAATAATATAGCAGAGACCTGCTTGAAGTCTTTGAGTAATTTCATACCTAGAGTTAAAGCAGGTTCTGGACCGTATTCATTTTGAATCTGTCTTAGTACGTCTGGTATAACCGCCATGGACGGAACACCATGTGTTTTTGTGTATATTGAAGCAAAGGCTGTGCCCCAAGTGTCACAGTCCTCCACATGTGGTGCGATCCCCATTGGAAGACAGATAGTCAGAATTCTGTGTTTCTCATTAGGAGTAGTATCACTGCCTCTATTTGAGTGATTTTTTGAGCTAACCAGAATGGAATTTGTTCCCGTTTTGCGGGTATTTTGACAATGACTGATTGTATAGTCTGTGGTGTAATTTTATTTGTGTTCTCCTGGTGAGGGGTGTGCTGTGGAATTCTTATTGCTGGTTGGACTGTTCAAGTCCGCATGACATATTGGACCTATTGTCTATGTATTTTAATTAGTTGTTTTAGCTGAGCTAAAAGTTCCCGGTCTGACATGTTTTCAATGTCGGGATGTGGTGTGTAGCTGGCTAGAACCGGCCATGTGGCTCCTGGTCTACCTAGTGGACCGAGCCTGGTAATGTGATTTTGATGTTTTAGGGCGCCATTAAACTAGAGCAGGTGCTCTTGGTATGTTAGTGGAAATTCAACGTCCTCGAAAGGGGCGTATTCCGTTGGAGATTCCTCTATTTTTTAATAGTGGAAATCATGTGTTATTGGATTTGCTTCAGGAAAATGTATCCATGAATAGAATACCTCTGTCTGCCAATATTCATGGGTCTCTACCACAAATATGACTGTACCACCTCTTGATGATAGTCCATTTTCTATAAGTTTAATAGTAATTGTTTTTCTTACATTTACCGGAATGATTATAGCATTCAGGTCTTCTTCTCGGAGACTTGTGTCATCCGCTAGGAGTTGAGCTGCTATTCTAGCTCTCTCCCTTTTGTCTTCACTTTCTCCCATTCTACTGACAGAAAGTTTTTTGTTGCAGAGCAAGTTTCAAGGAAACAAAAATTAGGTGCACAATATTTTGGAACACTGTATCCTTCAACATTGACCAAAGCAAAAACTAATACATAGGAATCTCTTCCTACTAAGTTCTGGCGGATATTAACCTTTCACCCACTCCAGACGTCTATTGGAGTTTTTACGGGAAAAAGGGGTCTGTGTGAAAAGCACGACTGAGTTACTGTAGTATCTAGCGTTAGATTCTCGCCTTATCAAACGTTGGGCGCCATGTATTGTAGTTCCTATATTCCCAATATGCTCTGCGCATTGGAATAACATAAACGATAGTTTAGACGTAGGACTGAGGTCGACTAGGTCTCTACTGAATATGTTAGACTTAATTATGAATGCCAGCTAGCTCAGAGGTCACTAGAAACTTTCTCGAATGAACAGGAAGGAGTTAAGTTAGTTTTTGCTAAGAATCTGAATCAAGAATTCTCTAAGGATCTAATCAGCTCCGTACCTTGGTTAGAGAATGAAGAAGGTCTTGTATCTCTTTCTCAGGACTCGATCTCCTAGCAACCCGCAAGGGTGACTGGAAACACTGGAGCTGGATTTCTCAGGCAGGAGAAAAGACAGTGTCTCTCTCAGTGCGTCAATGGGAGGGTCGGCTTACTTCAGCACTCGTTACAGCTGGGATTCGGGTAAGTAGATAGCCGATCTGCTCCAAACCACTGTGTGTTTGCTTAAGGCAGATGCTGGTATAGTTATACCTGGAAGGTGCTGAGTTTGACCTAAGGTTGGACATAAGACGTCACTAAGAACTTACAGTTCTTTCTGGACTCCAGGAGTTCTTGTACAAATCAAAACGAAAGCAGGGGGAATTCCCGGGCTGCTGGAGGCTTGGTTTGTTTAAAGAACGTGCTGTACTTTCTAGGAGTCTATGGGAGTAGCCTTGCCGTATTTGGACTGCATTGGCTGTGACTAAATATGGATATGATTCTTATGCCTTTATAAGGATATGATTTGTTATAACCACATAAGGGCATGAATCTGGAATATTTAAATAGTGTCCTAGATACGTTTACAACAAAACGAGTATGTGAGTATTGTACACTGACCCATCATTTGTGAAGTATTACTAATCCGTTGTATCACAAAATCTATTTTAACAGTTCACAAAACATTATTATTAATGAAACATTACAACTTATGGGGCAGGTGGCATTTTGTACCCCCTCATCTCCCCAGTGAATTGCTGCCAACATGCAGAGTTATAGACCAGTATTGGACAGCCGCCCACCATTTCTGCGTTTGCATTTCTGGATGTCAACATCGTATTTTTTGTCTTTTGTAAACAATGCCCGGCCCATAGAGGGGTAGAGGCTTTTTTGTTTTTTTATGTTGACATTTGAGGAGGCATAAGGCACAGGTTGTAGTGGTGCCCTGGACTACTTTCCATTCCTATGGGGCTGCCCGTCACAATTCTGATAACCTCCCCTTTTTGTTATCAGGATGTCTGTAATGGACCAATAGTTTGTGACCACAACTGTAGACACAAAAGATTGATACACTGCATGCCAATTTGCTTGAAGGAGGTGGATGCCCCTTCCCCGCCCCACCTAATTGCGATTCAAAGCGACACAGGGTAGTTCTCTAGCACCTCTGTAAGAGTGAATTCTGCACATCGCACAATACCTTTACACATCTGTCCCTATGACATATGGCAGCAGTTTACCTATGATTTTGATCCTGAAAGTTCTTGGATCCCAGGTTCTAGAAAGATCTGTGAGTGATACACAGGGCCTTAAAGTGAATTCGATACATTTCTTTCACATGTAATGCCATACACCATACTTGTCCCCTCCTTTCTAGGAGAAATATTGAGCTCCAAGGAGAATAATCTCTGTCTTGTTTCTAGACATCAAGTAACATTAATACAGATATTATGTTACCAAAATAAAGTGAAAGACTGTGGAATGAGTGTGGCCTTCAAATGTCATCTAGTAGAAAAAATAAGAACTAAAATTTTTCATATTGATAGCAGTTTAGAGGTATCATTGTCTAAAATAATGCATCTTTAGTGGCGTGCAGTAAGCCAGGCTGAAAGAGTAATTTGTCTTAAACGAGACAAAGAATAGTATGTTCAAAGTTTAAATCTTTTTTAAAGTTCTTGACGCATTATAGAATCTTTACACTATATTGGCCACCAAATTGGTACTGCAGGGTCTATACAATTTTGATGTAGGGGCGTAATGTATGCAATTAAATAAGACAGACACGTTAAACTGTCCTGAACCTAAGATGGAGTTTCATTGTGTTCTTTAGGTTTTGGAAATGGATCTTTTATCCGAGCGCCTGTTCCTAAAATGGCAATTTACATAAAGGGAGCGGAGGCTGAAGGTCCAATCAATCTTGGCCGAGGCTTTTCTCATCGAACTTGTAGAAACTGAAGAGTTTTCTACTTTAAAAGGAGAATGATACACAAGCACTGCTTAGTACCTTAGGATGAGGATGAAAGATGGTGCTTGTGTAAGGCTTGCAGTAAATGCACCGATGCAGGACAAAACCACAAAAGGTACAAGCAGATAGGAGCAGCCACTGCCGCATGACCCTGGTTAAGCAGATCCTTCTCTTCCAGAGCCGGGGATGCAGCTACATTGAGTATAATTCTGTAATAAGAAAAAATATGTCAGATGTTAGCATGGTATATGTTGGTAAGGAAGCATTTTTACTGAATTAGGTGTATTAAAATGAATATAAAAACATTTGACTTTTTTATTTTTAGAACTTGAGAACTGGCAGAGAAAAAAGCAAAAACAATGTATTCCAATTCTAAAAGGGAGTCAGAGACGGAATAGGGACCAGAGTAAATATAATTCTGTCCCACTTCTTTCAGTACCATAGAGAAACAGATAGATAACTGCAAGGCTACTTGCAAGAAGCAAAATACTGTGTACCAATGAAGGAGTCTCAGGTAGGGTGATGGTGTCATGCATGCTTGTAGGTACTAGTTATGTTCTACATAAAAAACACCTTCAGCTAATGCAGCAAAGGAAAATGAATGGCATATTTTTATCATATAATAAACTCATTTAAAGTATGTCTGATGGGACCAAGTGTAGAGGTGGATTAAAAGTAGACTTATTCCTCCTCCCTGTATCGGTTTCTCTTACAAGGTCATTAGTTTCTGTATTGTCTGAAAAGAAGAAGGCCAATCGAATTTTTCTGAAGAACTGGGATAGTTCAATCCGTGTGATGAAATTGTCACCCAAGTGGTTGGAGACAAAGCCGAGTCCCTTATTGAGGACATCATATTCTAACGAAGTCAGAACCTTGGGACTAAGATTGACGACTAGATCAAATTGGTACTTGTTGGTGGGGAGGGATCTCTCGTCCTGCTCTGTTTCAGGCGTTTTTTGATTGCCGGATCCCACTGCACTTGTAGGTTCCCTTGTGTCGATGTGTTTCCTCTTCTTCTCTGTCCCCTTCGGCCTGGCCCTGTTCTAAAAAAGGAGGGTAATTTGGGACTCCAAGTTGGGTTGGATGGAAGGATTGTGTAGGGTATTCCCAAGGTTGGGTTTGCCACCAGGGTCCTGGGGAAGGTTGTTGGGGAGGTTTGGTTGTCTGTTCCTCATCTGACGGGAGTTATTGGACCCACTTGATTCTGAGACTTCCAAATTGCACCACTCTTCTGAATTGGAGGTCAATTTTACTGTCCCGTTTCCAGCCTCTTGCACCTCTCCTGTTGGTCCTCTTGGAGGAAAGTGATCCATATGTATCCAATAAGCACGGGTCTGCTTTCTCATCATGAACCTTTCCATGTCCTTCTTCAGTTTGTTGATCTTGTATTTTAGAATGCCTTCCCTTGTCTCATTAGTGGTTTTGTTGACCTCTTTTAGCTTCTTCTTGAAAGTGGTCAGCTGGACAGTGACTTTGATCTGAGACCCAGTTGTTGGATCTCAATGAAGAGTTGGTCTGCTATTTCTTTGGATGTGTTGATCAGTAGGACCAGCCAGTCCTGTGTCCATCTCCATGAGATCAGGGACCAGTTCTTCTTAAAGATCTTATTGTCTAAGAACAGTCAAGCGTTAGTGATGACAAATCCCTACAGGGCTATGTTCCCTCATAAGTATTCTGCAAGAATAGCCACATGCATAGCAGTCTGTAGTTGCTGTCTTTTAAAGTTGGACAATCTAGTCCATTCCTCTGCCTGATTGGATGATGCAATTAGGGAGGTCTTAAAAATGTTGGGGTTCTGAACAGGATAGACTGAACAATATCATCATCAAAAAACAAGCCTGTGTTTTCTGCCATACTGATTTTGTGGGGATTGTTACTGATGTGCTTTTCCTGGTATGGAAAGGTAGGTGTGGGTTAATAAAGTGAAGTGTTGGAGGGCCCAAAATGGGGACCCACAGTCCACCGAATGTACTATATATTGATACACACAAGGAATCCTGGGGAGATGCCCTGTAGGTGAGGCTGTACTACTCCCTGACTGAATATGAACTCACTAGAAGTACATCTCAAAAGGGTGAAAAAGGGGAAGAAAGAAAAATACCCCGGATGTGATGTAGTTAAGGTACCAGGCACAGAATATGCCCTGTTCATGGGAGTAGACCTCTTTTAGTACAAGAACCCTCACTCACCCAAAAATAACCTCAATAAGTATGGCATGCCATTACTGTAACATAATCAAGAAACAAAGGCAGCCATGTTCTGTTAAGGGAAGTGGAAGCAATAACCTGTCATTGCTAAACAATGCGACAGGCAAGGCATCTGTGTATTCATACATGGCATGTTAACATAAACAAGGCACTCGTTCCAAGTACTTACCAATAATGGCAAAAAAAATGTGCGACCCCTCAGGAGTGGTATACTGAAAAGAACGGGGCACACGCTAATAAAACCGAGAAGGGTGCATGCGGAAATAGCAATTTTGGCTATAAAGGCAGTCAGGTCTGTAGCAGATCCTAAGAGGATCGGGGGTCTCTCGCTATGCGAGTCGTATGGGCAAGCAAGGGAAGAACGCAAGGTCTAAATAGACTGCACTTCCCAGATTACCTGCATGGCGGTCCATGTATTTCGGTATGTGGAACTCCTGGTGAGAGAAGGAGAAAACCGCCCGAACTGCATAAATTGGGAAAAACGCACCTGACGAGACGGTTGGGGACACATCTCTAAGGACCATGATAAATGTAGTTCCCTGGTCCAGGGGCATGTGCAATGAGAATCTCAGGCTTCTGGATTGTCAGAGGTGGGGGGGAGACATAGACCGTACTGAAGGTGGTGTCGAGGAGGAAGGAAAATATGTTAACAGATGAATGGGAGATGTAGAGGCCCTGGAAGGAGATGTGTATGAAATTAGAGGTTCAGAAATGGAATGGACGCATTTGTAATGATTTGGGATAACAAACTAGCTATTACAGTGAGTATACATGTGGAAGGTGCTCTGATGTAAGCCAGACAATAGTGTCTAGTGAGTGTGGTGCTATTTTACTTGCAACGCATTAAGGTTCAATGCTCCACTATTCTCTGTCTCACCTTGCGTGTGGTCATTTCCACATAGATGCAACTGCAAGGGCAACGTAGTATCTAGATGACCCCCTCTGTGTTGCAATTAGTAAAAGTGCGTAACTCCCAGGGGTTGGACCAGCCCAGGTCGATGTAGGACATAGGGATATTATATGGACTGACAACGCACAGCCCATAGGTATAGTGTCCGTTGATAGGCACAATTGACCATAGGGAGTTCTGGCGAGCTTCCCTCAGTGTATGGGGAGGTGCTTTATGGTGTGTATGTATCAGGATATCCCCAATATTCTTGCTGCATTCAAGGGCAAAAACAGGTCTGGGCCACTGGTTTTCCACTGTGTTAAGAATGGACCAGTTCTTGTTTATTGATCTCTTAATAATGTTGGTCAGGTGACTGTAGTTGCTGACACAGACCATGAGGTCCATGAGGCTTTTGGTGTATGTTTCAAGGAGGGGTTTTCGGTAGTTGTTCCTGGTCCTTTTTGATGTTTTCTATATGAGTTTTGGTAGGGTAAGATCGTTCTGACAGATGGATGCTAACTGTAATGGCATGCTCTCTGTACTTTGTGACTTGGTGCTGTTTCTGTGTATCCTGAGTTATTGTCCCACCGGAAGATTGTTTCTGAGAGCATGTGGGTGAAAACTAGTGTAGTTTAGTAAGGAGTTGCAAGCCATAGTTTTCCTATATAGCTGTAAGCATATACCACCGTCCTAAAGATATAGTCATAGGTCAAGAAAGTGGAGGTCCTGCTGAATTCATACGTGAATCTCAAATGGGGATTCCTTGACTTAAGCCTGGTGGCATAGTTTTCTGCTAAGTTGGCCGAGCCTTCCCATACCACCAGTATGTCATCAATATAGCACCTCCTGATTTTGAGTTTGGCAGAATACGGGTTGTCTGGCGGGTAGATATATTTGAACTAGAAACTGTGCATGTAGAGATTAGCCATGCTTGAGGCAAAGGTACTGCCCATTAAAGTCCTTGTGTCATGCCAGTATAGTTGTTCGTGTAACTTGACGAAATTCTTTCATTGCAACAGTGGCACAGTCCATCAAAAAGAGGGGAGGACATTCAGTATGTGTTTGGTACCTTGTAGATACGATGGCATTTCTTCCATGATAGGGAATAGAAACCAGTCCACGAATCGGGAAAGTGGTTCAAGCAATGATCCAATACCGGAGACAATGGGTCTTCCTGGTGGAGGTCTGGTGGGTTTGTGTATTTTTGGTCAGATGTAAATGTACAGTGTTTTAGGCTATTTTGTACCAGAAACACTGATTCACCTTTGGTGATCCAGCCCACATATTTCCCCTTCTCTACTATTGTTTTTATGGTAGCCAGTAATCTAGGATCTGGGTCCATCCATGAGCGTTGGTAGTAACTATCATCAACGAGTTGTCAATGGCACTCATTTTGATAGCTCTGTTGGTCCAAAAGGAAACTATTTGTTAATAAAAAACAAAGAAACTACAGATCACTCTCTAAAATAGATATGGGACATATTTATGAGAAAACAACACTGTGCGGCAAGTCACCTTGTTGCACTGTGCTGTGTTAAAGGCAAAGCGCAGGAATGTGATGTATTTATTACAATACTGTGCATTCATGTCCTTTCCCCTCCGCGGGGTTGCACAATAAGCTGCCTAGCGCCAACGCAGGCACAGTTGCACTACTTTGCAAGGGTGCCTGTGTTGCATGCAGGATTGTTTTTGTACAGGAAAGAGCACCTTCCTGCACACACAAAAATCCAGAGGCATGTTCCTCTTTCCACGTGTGTTGCAGAATGGTGCACTCATAGAAAGAGGAAGCAACATGGAGAAATTAAGATTTATCTGCTCATTGCGCTTTCCTTGGGAAGGAGTAGCATGTTGTCACATTCCCAGGTCTACCAGTAATGGTAAATCTGGGAATGCATCAAAAATCAATAGGAGTTGCGTGTAACACCCATGCATGTCCATGGAACTCCTCCCTAGGGAAGAGTAACGCAACACAGCAATTTGCGCTGTGGTCCGTTACTCCTGATTTATCAAGCCACTTAGGGCCACGCAAAGTGGCTTTGTGTAGCTTAATAAATTGTATTTAAGGCTTTGCGTCACGCATGCACCACATTGTGTGGTGCAAACGCAATGCAAACACTTGATAAAAATGCCCTACAAGGTTTAACCATACATCGATCTCGATACATCAAGCGTGTGCAATTCTTAAATACGAAGGGAAAACATGGTTACTTGAAAATATGATGAAACTTTAAATTGGCACCTAATTCAGATTTGGATGATCTCATACTTATGCTTATGTGCAGGACGGCCAAAAGAACCTGTGGAATCTCCATCATCTGGAGGTATTGAACCAGTGTCTCATCTGTACCAAAAAATGAGTGTTGCTCAAAGTTTTTATAAGGAGACTGTGGTCTCCTTCCACTATGGTGTAGCCAACCTTCCTTAATGACACCATTGCCCCCTCTATCATTTGCCACTGCTTGGCTCTATACCTTCTCTCTAGTATATGTCCTCAGTCGACATTACCCTTTTCTCTCTTTTCTTTGTTACCTCTTTTTCTATGCTTTGCTCTATTGCCTCTAACCTGACTCTTTTCTTTCTCACATCTTCACTTTTCTGCTGTTATTCCATTTGTTCACTTTTCACCATCCCCGTGTTCTCTCCTCTGTCTCGCATTGTCTCTTCCATCACATCTGGCCTGCTTTAAGTTGTGTCAACAGAAGTGTCTGCAAACCAATTTTGTGGCCCAATGGAAGAGACAGCTCTGTGACAGAACTCCTGCTGACCTGTGCTAAACACTATCCTAACCTCCACCTGCTAATAAAAGCGTATAACCACAGACAGCTCTGCCAACGACCCCTAATACAGACTAAAATCAGTTGTTAGCCTAAACAGTTCTGCTAACCAGTGCTTAATTTCTGCCAGTGGTTACCTGTGCTTCAATTAATCCATCAATCAGTCATTAAAACCTGCAACTCACCCGTGAGGGTCTCAAGGCGCTGGGGGGTGCAGCTCCGGTTTAGTTTAGGGGCCAAGTCTTGAGGTCCTTACTGAAGGTGTGTAGGGTGGGGGACTGTCTGATGTTGCCAAGGAGCTCTTCCAGGCCTTGGCTGAGATGTAGGAGAAGGCTCTGCCACCTGCTCTGTTTCTACGGATGTGTGGGGTTTCTGCCAGGGCGAGGTCAGCGGAGCAGAGATTCCTTTTGGGTATGTGGAAGGAGACTCTCTCATTGAGGTATTTGGGTCCGATGCTGTGGAGGGATTTGCAGGTGTGGGTGAGAAGTTTGAAGGTTACTCTCTACTCGACGGGGAGCCAATAGAGGTCGTAGGTGTTGAGTCATTTGTTTGTGCCGTGGGGTTCTGAGGACGAGTCTGGCCGCGGTGTCTTGGATGGTTTAGAGCTTGTGCTGGAGATTTCGCTTGATTCCGGCGTAAAGTGCATTGCCGTAGTCCAGTCTGCTTGTTATGAATGCGTGGGTGATAGTTTTTTTGCATTGGGGAGGGATCCATTTGAAAGTCTTGCAGAGGATGCAGAGGCAGATGAAGCTGGTGGAGGCGACAGAGTTGATCTTGCGGGTCATGGTGAGGGAGGAATCGAGGATGATGCAGAGGTTTTGTGCATGGCTTGATGGGGTGGGTGGGCTCCTAAGGGTGGAGGGCCACCAGGTGTTTCCCCAAGCGGTGGTGGAGGGTCTGAGGACGAGGACCTCTCTCTTTTATGAGTTTAGCTTCAGGCAGCTGTTGTTCATCCAGGCTGCGAAGTCCCTTCATCCCTTCCTTGGAAGCAGAGTCTAGTGTCTCTGGGGTTCTTCGCGAGGGAGAGGATGAAGTGGGTGTCGTCGGCGTAAGACACAATGCTGAGCCTAGGCTGTCTGACGATGGTGGCAAGGGGGCCAGGCAGATGTTGAAGAATGTGGGGCTGAGTGAGGATCCGTGGGGTACTCCGCTGTTGGTTTCTGTGGGATCGGAGCAGAAGGATGGGAGTCTGACTCTCTGGGTTCTGCTGGAGAGAAAGGATCGGATCCATTTGAGGGCGGGTCCCCGTATGTGGAGGGGTTTGATCTCTGCCTGCTTCCAGTCATCGGGGAAGATGCCGGATTCGAGGAAGGTGTTGATGGTCCAGCCTAGTTTGGGTGGGCTGCAGAGTGGGTGTTCATGGTCATGGTGGTATCTTCCGTGGTGGCAGGGTCCAGGTGGTGATTGTCATTTGGTTGACACTGTTACCTATTTATTAATACCTGCACTTAGATAGTCGAACACATAGTGGTGACGTCTGATTTTTTTTTTAAATGAGCACATTAACAGAGTTCTTAACAACTTCATTTAGTTAAAAAAATAATATCTGTGTACCCTGATCATTTATGCAGCTGTGGGTGACCTGGAATAGTCCCAACCGTCACATGTGTGCACTGGTATAGGCATTTGGCAGCACTGGCCAGGGTAGTGGGTGGTGCAAGCTGCAGTAGCCTCATGAAAAAGACCTTGGGCCCTAGCACTTTATTAAGAACAGCTGTTAAAATACCCTAACATTAGATGAGTCTTCTAGTGATGGAATGCTTCCCCCTTCACAGATTAGTACAACCACGCTGGCATGACCTACATGTGTTAATGGTGTGTGCCCTCTTCCATGGCTCTGCCAGAGCATTCTACCCTGATGAAATCTGGCAATGAGGAAGTGTGACCCCCTTCACAACTTTTAAAAAGCTCCTGCTTCAGACTAGCTTCTGCTAACAATGGATCATGGCCCACGCAGAGCACTGTAGTACAGGAGGAGTTCCCCAGGTTGGAACGCCGCAAAGAGGCGGAAACTGAGGAGGGCTGGGAGAATCACAGCACAGCTTAGGGCAGTCAGACCCTTACCCGTGCCTGTAGCTCTGCCTGAGCCTGTATGCAGCCACTTACAGCACAGGTGGGCAGTCAGCAGAAGCAGAGGCATTGTGCCTGTGGCAGTCTGTCAGGACAGCATGTCAGCCAAGGCAGCAGTAGGGGAGCCAGGGAGAAGACCTAGGCACACTACGCTACATGCCAATGCCTAGTGCGGCAAATAACTGTGTCCTGTGCATGGCTAAGTTTGCCCCAGTCTACTTGTTCTGGAGTCTTTGCCCAGTTGTGGTGGGCTAGTAGATGACGTGAAGCCCAAGAGGCATCCGGTCCAGTGATGCAATTTGTACACTTGGGCCAAGAGGGAAAGAACAGGTTTGGACCTCAAATGCTCTCACACCAGGACTGAGGCCCATGGTCAGCTTGAAGAGCCCTGGTGAACACAAATAAGTGCATGTGGTGCCCACAAGCAAACCCCTTTTTAGGTCTAGCATCAGCACGCATGTGCTGTATGCAAGACCTGCTGTATTTACCCCACACAGATTATAACCCTGCCTTCTGCAGCCTTCTACTTTAGTTGGTTCACTCCTCCGTCGCATACATTTCCAGGCTCCCTACAGTTAGGCTCCTGATACGTCACTTCCGTTTTTTTAGTTGCGGTGCACCGGCCAACCACAGTGTCCTTGCACTGTAGTTTTGTATGTTCCTGGTGGGGACTGCTTTTTTTTTATACTTCTGCCAGGCTTTAGCTTTAACTTGCAGCTTCATTGCTAGAACCATTTATCTTCCTCATCCGGTCCGCAGCTACTCGACTGCAGCAGGATTAAAATGAAGATATTTACAAAATTGATAAAAGGTTCCTTTATTTGCAACACAGCAAAGAAGAACATGTTTCTCCAAAGATCAGAATTAAACTGAGTATAACAGTAGTTTGTAGCATTACTCCAAATGATAGAACTTAGAACATCATTGAAATTCTAACATGTCGCATGCAGGGGCATGCAACCAGATGACAGGGAAATCTTAAAGAGACAGAGCATATAACATTGAACATAGAATGAAACATATCCCCCTTATTTAATAAAAATGATAATAAAACAAAATAAACGCAAATTATATGAAATTGTCAAATCTTTTTGGAACATGTATAGTACGTCTAGAATCCTTTACTCTGCGGGCAATAGAATAATTTCTGTCAACGTGTATATCACTATCAGAGTTACTTTTTACAGGAAAATTAAAAATAGGACACTTAGCCAACCTTCTGACATTTCAAATCTTCCCATCTTGTGTCATTGCGCTATTCTTAAATACTTTTTTTAATTGTATGCCTTCACTAAATCTATTTGTACCTTTGCTTGTCAAACCTAGTTTGCGAATTTTCACCCAATCTCCTACTTGAAAAGAGTGTTGTTTTGTCCTCCATTTGCTATCTTACCAATTTTTCCTTTTTAATTGTTTAGCTTCAACTCGTTTAGCAACATAATCTATACACTCTCTGTCAAAATTAAAAAACATTTATTTCTCTCTTAACCACCACGGAAAAACCTTAGACGCAGGATTCCTCCCTTTTAAAAGTTTAAAAGGACTAACTTCAGTGGTGGTGTGAGGTGTGATGCGGTAAATCCACAAACCTTCTCTTAAGGCACTCACCCAATTCGCACCAGATTTGAGAGAATCCACTATAAAACTCTTGAGCACATGATTAAATCGTTCCACCTGACCATTTTCATGTGGTTCATAAAGTGATGTTAATCTGTGAGTGATATTACAATCCTTGAGAAACTCAGACACCTCCGAAGAGGTTAATTGAACACCATTATCTGTAACTAAAATTGATGGCCAACCTTCTCTAGCGAAAATGTCTTTGAAAAAATTAATAACAGCACTTGTGGTAGCCTTTGGAACAAATTTTACTTCAGGCCACTTGGAGTGATAGTCAATAATCATTAATGCATAGCATGAAGATTCTGGTAACATATGGAAAGCACCTGAAATATCAAACGGAATTTTTTCCCAAGGTTCAGATGGCCACTTAACAATCTTTAAAGGTGGAGTGTGTGCCTTAAGCATTTTTTCGCTCGAAACGCATTCATAACATTCTCTAACTGCTCTATCAATAAACTTGTCAATACCCGGCCACCAAAAATATGTTTTAATCCCTCTATATGTGAGAGAACACCGCCTAACCCATACAAAATGGCATTGACAGTAATAATACATTACTTGTTGATGCGGAAAGGCTCAAGTGTGGGGGCATTGATGATGTCATTTTTAATCGCTTCAAAAGAACTTTGTTGAACCTCAGACCATTCGTATTTAACTCCTTGTCTTAAAAGTTATCTCAAAGGTTCCATTTTAGTGTCAACATTTTTTACAAATTTGCTGTAATACTCACACATACCAGCAAATGAAAGAAGTTGATCTTTGTTATCTGGTGAAGGGGCCTTAATAATCGCTTCCACATTTGATTTCTTTGGGATGACACCATTTCCTGATAAGGTATGACCCAAATACTCAACCGATTTTTGAAACAATTTGCACTTGTGTGATTTGAGAGTAAAACCATTTTGCTCTAACCTCTTACAAACTTCTTGTAAATGCTTCTCATGTTCAACTGTATTCTTAGAAAAAAATAATATGTCATCTTGAAAGCCATTCACGAAGTTATCAACATCTCTGAATAAGTGAAACATGACTCTTTGATAGACTGACGCGGCAGATGCCTGTCCAAATGGCAGGCGAGAGTATTGAAATAAACCTTGTGGCGTGATGAATCTTCAATGAGTTATGTTTGGTGGTAAGCTGATCTGAGATCAAATGTGGAAAATATTTGTGCACCATCTAAAAAAGAGATCAACTCATTAATGTTTTGCAAAGGATGACAGTCAATAATTATGTAGGAATTTAATGCCCTCAAGTCAACACACACTCTCAATTTTTTATCCGGCTTGTGTACTAAAACTATGGGAGATACCCATTCTGAAGATTCTATAGGTTCGATAATGCCTTCCTTGGACAATTTATCTAACATAATTTTGAGTTCTTCACTGACGTTGATTGGCCTTTCTATATTTAAAGTATAATTCTACAGAAAACAAAAAACAATAATGTCAATTCTCGTACCACAAAAACTTCCAGCCACAATATCTGACTCTTGCTAACTGTCAAACGAGATAGAGTTCACTAACATATCAATGAAATATTAATGGGAAATAATGGTCCATGCTGACCCAGAATCGCCCATAAGAAATAAATCAATACCACACACTTGAAAGGCACACTTTGGAGAGTTCAATTGTACCTGTGTACCGTTATCTAAGATTGATACCACAAAACCTGTGCTAATATCATGGGAAACATCACTAGTCTTGTTTATATTTTCTTGCGATAAGGAAGAAACTGCTCCCCGCCTTTGTAATTGTGGTTGTCTATCTCTACACATGTTACTAAAATGTCCAACTCTATTACAAATGTTACACTCTCTTTTTAGTACTGGACAACCTGGAAAAGAAGCATAGTGAGATTTATTTCCACATCTATAACACATGCCATAACGATTAAACCCTTCATTTCCTGTTTGATTTGGATACTGCTTAAATCTGTTAACATTGTATTCCCCTATACTTTGTGTGGAATCTTGTTTAGGTTCAAATGTATGTCCAATTGCACAAACTTCTTCATCAGAAACTTTCTTTTCGGTAATTTTCCTAACAGTGTCCATTCACAAATCAGATTGTTCTTGAACCTTGGCTGTGGCTATAGTTTCATTTAAATTTGGATCACCCATGACCCATAGTTTGTCTTGGATTTTCTTGCATTTGACATGAACAATTATTTGGTCACGTATCATCTCATCAGTCATGGTGCCAAAATTACAATGAATTCTTAAGGATCGTAGAGCTGTTAAAAGGTCATTGAATGATTCATCATCTTTTTGCGTCCTAGTATAACATTTGAAACGATTTAGTGCTATACTGATATTGGGTTTAAATCTTTTCTCCAATCTGGCTAAAGCCTTTGTATACACATTCATAGAATCACCTCCACCATCACTTTGTGTAACAATTTGTGGAAGAGATATAAAAATAACCTGACCTTCCGAACCAAGACAATGTAATAATATACCTTTTTTTTCTTTCTGAGCCCATTCTCTCCCCATCGATGGCTTTCATGTACGTTCAGAATTCTTCTTTCCACCTCGACCACGGCATTGGTGGATCGCCTTTGACTTGTAAGGATTTTGCAGGAGGATCAAATTGCATGTTGCATAACAATATGAATATTGTGGTCTTAAAATGAAATTACTCAATTACAGCAAGATGACTGGACTTTATGGTATTTAAAATCCAGTATAAATTCAATATAGTTTCAAAATTTCAATTAAAAGTCATGTGTAGCTTTAGAATTAGTAAAAAAGAAGGGCTGGACGTAGTTTTAGAAATAGTAGCGCTATGCGAAGCTACGCAAAGTACACATCGCACTACGAGAGCTACGCGTAGCACTACGCGAACTGCGTAGTACCCTCTTCGCGCTGTGCAAGATGCCGTTTTCAATGATTGCACAGTGCGGACAAGCATCCAGTACTGTAAAATCATTGAAAACGGCATCTTGCACAGTGCGAGCTGTAGATTTCTGCAGCTCGAGTAGATTTTTACTCGAGCTGCAGCTTTCTCAACGCGGACTGGTAGTTTCTCATCACGAGCGGTCGCATGCATACGCGACCACTCACTATGAGAAATCTGACCTCCCCGCATGGAAAATCTTGCCGGGAGGTTTATTTTCCACGCTCTCGATCGGCAACTTGATGTTGCTGATCGCGAACGAGGAAAAAGTTCACCGGGATGACATTTTCTGTGACCTTGATGACTGCGAGCAAGCAAAAAATGACCGCTGCACTACGCTACGTGTGTCTGCACTGTGCCACATGCAGTTCGCGTAGTGCAAAGTAGCGCAAACTATGCGAGCGTAGCATAGTGCTTTGCCCAGTCTTAGTAAAAATTATCATTCAAAGAAAAATGACTGGTGTAAAAATTATCTGTGACTGAAGCTTGAGAAATAGTTTGATTTAGTTCCTTAGGAATGAATATATGAATGTCGTAAAATGCTGACACCAAACAACCAGCAAAATAAACACAATTACTTCGACGCTTTGATGCTTGCCAATAAAGCTATTAATCTGGCAATGTACACAATGTGCCAGCAACCATAGCGTTTGTATGTTGAAACGGTGAAATTTGCTTTGATGCTTTGATTATTTATTTGCGTGTTTTATATAAAGCGCAGCTACCCCAATGGGGTGTCCCGGCGCTCCTGCTCAGACACTGGATCTTGTCCAAGGGTGGTTAACAAAAGAGGAAAGTTTTCAACGCTTTCCGGGAAAAGTTACTCATCCAGAATCATTCGGATGGAGATAGGAAGATTGTTCCACTGTGAGGAAGCACATACCTGAAAAGTTTTCCCCCCAGATGGGGCTTTTTTAAATCTGGGGGTGGACAATAGGCATTTTGAATTGGATCGGAGATGCCTGGCATTACTATAGGGGCGGAGGCAGGAAGAGAGATAGGCGTATCCCTTTCCCTTGATTGCTCGATGAGCCAGGGTGAGTGCTTTAAACTATGCCCTTTTGTGGACTGGCAGCCAGTGTAATTTGCGTCGATGGGGCGATATGTGCTCTCAAAGAGAAATACCGCAAATCAGCCAGACTGCCGCGTTTTGAACCATCTGTAACCTATAACATAAGCCAGATGAGAGAGCCAGGTAAAGACCATTAGCATAGTCAAGGTGAGATGTTATTAGGGCCTGCACAATGGTTTTCCTGGTGTTACTGGGCATGTAGTTGATGAATTTTTTAATCGTCCTTATTTTTGAAAAACAGGCAGCAGAGACGGTCTGAACCTGTTTGTCAAAGGATAAATTGGAGTCCCGTCTAACCCCCAGATTTCTTACGGAATCTTTGTGGGAGGGGGCCACACTCAAATCCAATGGCCACCAGAGTCTCGACTCCAAAGGAGAGGGTTGATGAACAAAGAGAACCTCAGTCTTACTTGCGTTCAGTCTGAGAAAGTTATTGTCCATCCAACTGGCGATGTTACGGAGGCAGTCTTTCAGAGGATCAAAGGTGTTCGGAATGGGGTCATCAAAGGAGAACAGAAGCTGAATATCGTCAGCATAAGAGGTGACCTTGATTCCCATCTGAGAGATGAGCTCAATATCAATGTCAATAAAGCAATACTTTGGCAATGTACGCATGAAACAGATAGGTGCCAGCAACCACAGCGTTTGTATGTTGAAACAGCGAAATTCACTAATATCAAGATGGCTGCAACGTGCGTGGCATCTTGCATCAAAACGTAGTCATGTACACATATCGCTTGTCTTAGTAACGTTGCCGAGGCTGTAAATGAAAGGTATTTATTTTCAAACTTTGCGCACTCGATAATACATAACCATGGAAGTTTTACGATGAAGTAAGAGTCACAAAAAACCCCCCACAAAGCGTCATAAGTGAATTCAAACAGAAATACCCAAGCGCAGTGAAAACTATTTTGACAGAAATATCCAAGAATTTCAGCACTGCATTAAAATCCGCTGCGGGTGCAATCAAAGCACTTGTTATATACATATAAATACTGCTGCATGTACTATCAATGTACAATAGTAATTAAAGAAGAAAACATACCATTCAAGTTGAGTATAGAAGAAAGGTATTCACAGTCATGTAATGTTATGTTATGTTATGTTATGTTAAGGCCATATTTTTTGAGCGCACGGCTGCCCAAGGGGGCGTCCCGGCGCTTTTGCAAAGAGGCCTAAGATCTACAAACACATAGAGGAGCAGCACAGTTGTCAAAAGAGTTACACAGAAAAGAGGAGAGTCTTCAACTCTTTCCTAAACGCCAGGAGGTTCGTAGCTTTGCGTAGAGGGAGAGGGAGCTCATTCCAACATCGGGCTGCCACAAATTGAAAGGCTCGTTCTCCCATCCGAACACGCTTAGCCGGGGGCACCTCCAATTTAGCCAGATCGGCAGATCGTAGCACCCTCCGTAATCTCCGAAAGTCTATAAAATATCCAAAAAGATGGGTTCAAAACACCACTCTGTAGCCGTGTTACTGAGTGGTTTCCCTCGCCAATATTAAAATGAAGATATTTCCAAATTTGATCAAAAGGTTCCTTTATTTGCAACACAGCAAAGAAGAACAGGTTTCTCCAAAGATCAGGATTAAACTGAGTATAACAGTAGTTTGGTAGCATTACTCCAAATGATAGAACTTAGAACATCATTGAAATACCAACATGTTGCATGCAGGGACATGCGACCAGATGACAGGGAAAACTTAAAGAGACAGAGCATATAACCTTGAACATGGAATGTAACAAGTGGGCATCCCGGGCCCCGACATTTAGTTCAAAATGTTGTCATTTGTCATTTTTATTTTTACAGCAAAACGCTGGCCAAACGACAAAGTGTGTGTACTTTACTTTTGCTAAGTTTTCCTTTCACAGCCTGGAGCGCTGCCTGGTACTGCTGCTGCGCACACTCTAGCACTTCCTGATCGCGCTCTTTGCCCTGGCCGCACGTCTCTCAGTGGCTGTAGGCAGTTGCAGGGAGGGCCGATGACTGTTGAGCTCCCCAATCAAACCACTGCTTCTACTGCCAGGAGTGCAGCTGGCCCGGAGGACCTGCCACAAACAGGTACAGGTTAATGCAAGTAGGGGTGCGGGTGTGGTTTTATCAGAAGGGACCCAGTGTTTCATTATAGGCAAGAAACAGCCCCGTTGTGCCCTTCACATGGACCCGCCTTGCTCGTCACATGATGAGCAGGGATTCTGGGAGTTGTAGTTCACTGTGGGAGCGAATGGGAGCAATGGGAACCCCGCCAAGAGACTAACTATATACCCGGCTTATGTCACTGTTTGGTACGTAAAGAGTGTAATGGTGTGGGGCCCTAGGCCCACATGGTAGAAGAACTGCGACACATGGACACCAGTGGTACGTGGGTTAGTGAGCCTCGAGCACGTGCGCTCGGCTCCTTTTATTAACTGTGTCACGTGATGTCGTGACATCAGTGGTGGGTGGGTGTTCAGTGTAGGCATACATGCTTAACCCTTAACAGTGTCAGCTAGGACACTACATTCCTCCCAAACTTTAATAAAAATTAAGGAAAGGCAAGAAGTCCGAGCCTGTGGGAGGAAGTACATAAATATACAGTAATTACAAATTTACAGTGAGTCTCTTCAGCTGTTTGCTTGATGACGGTGATGGAAATTGCTGCAGAGACTTTATTTCTTCTTGGCTCGACGTCCTGGTTCTCGGTGGGCGTGTTCTTCTTTGCTTGCTCCGCGGACGTGTGGTGATCAGTCCACGGAGATCTTGCTTCTGAGGATGACGTCAAACAGGATGTAAAGGATACACGAAGATTCTGCAGGAGCGTCAGGAATCCGAAGTATAATCCACAGCCTTCCCCTGCAGCCTTCCGGCTCTATCAAGCACTAGAGCACAGGAGGCCAAAACAGGGGAAAACAGGGGGAGAAAACAAGGAAAGGTTGGGGGTAACAAGTGGGTGTTGAGGATCTTCAGACTGGTCGTCTCAACCTTCTTGTGGGCTTGGCAATCAAGAGAGACTGTAATGAAAAGGATTATATTCTTATATCTGCAGAGGACAATCACATTCCCAATTATACAACATAACCTTTCATACCTAGCTACATGTATGTGAATGTTCCTGAATGGATATGAGAGGACCTCTGGACAGGGATACAACTGGAGCTGCAGTGAAGAAAACAATACCTTCATAAGTTGAAGGACCTCAAGTATACTCGTATATGGCGTGAAAAACAAGATATACTGCTCACTCTGATCTTCAGTCTAAACTGCCACGAAGCACACCCCAAAGGATTACTTGAATCATAAGAATTCGGTTGTCATATCCTGGGTAGTGGAAACAACATCTACAACAAACAAAACAGGGAATCATACACTGCAATACTGTAGTACTAATACCAATTACAAAGGGCAGCGCAAGAATGCGCTGTTACCGTGTTTCTGGAACATGTAGCTGTAGCCCATTCCTCTCTGGTCCACGCAAGATGTCAAGTCCAAAAAAGGTGAAGAAAGCACCAGAGCTGAATTACCCACAAAGTAATATGTGATGGAAGAGAATGAAACCCTAACTAACTAAGGGCAGCACACCTGTAGTAACCCGGCTGCCAACGGAGCAGAACCCGGCCGGCAGCGGGGCAAATCTGGTGTGGTAGGAAGGAGGAAAGGTGAAGGAGTGCCCGGCCCGTCAGCGGAGCTAAACCCGGCTGACCAGCGGAGCGGGAAATGAGGCCAATGATAAGGAGAGGACGCCCGGCCCGTCAGCGGAGCAAAACCCGGCTGACCGGCGGAGCAGCAAGGAAGCAAAGGTAGGGAGAGGAGATCCCGCCGGAATGGCGGAGTCAAACCCGGCCGCCGGGCGGGACTCCAGAACACTGCACAGCAGCAGAAAATAGGAAAAAGACACGGAACGTGTCAAATTGCACAAGCGCGGTGGGGAGGCGCTTTGTGCACAAGAGAGACGGCCCGCAAAGATTCTTAAACCGAACCACAGAGCCGAGGTCACTCTCACAGCGAGAGAACGCCAGGACGAAGAAGAAACCGGAAGTCAGGCACAGGAAGTCAGGCACAGAAACGAACCCAACGGAGCTAGACGCTAGAACGTGAAGCGTCGCTCCCTGGGTCACGAATACCTATATAGCGCAGAATTAAAGGGCTAGCGCACCGGGGAGGGGGCTTGAGGCATGACAGTACACTCCCCCCACAACACTCCCACCTGGTCTTGGCTTGTCAGGGTATCTGTTATGGAATGCCTTTAACAGTCTGGGAGCATGGATATTGGAAAAGGGTTCCCATGTACGCTCTTCCACACCGTATCCCTTCCAATGGACCAAATACTGGACCGTACCCCTCACTCTACGGGAATCTAGGATAGTCTCTACCTCGTATTCCTCCGAGTCCTGCAGAGTGAACGGAGTAGGTCTTGCTGGCAGTGTAGTCCCAGGCTCAACCGGCTTTATTAGGGAAACATGAAAGACCGGATGAATCCTGAATGAAGGCGGAAGTTGCAATCTTATGGCAACGGGATTGATGATTTTGTCCACCTTATAGGGACCTATGTATTTGGGATTGAACTTGCGTGGACCTCCAAGAGTAATGTATTTGGTGGAAAGCCAAACCTCATCCCCTGGTGTGTATATGGGTTCCAATCTTCTGTGTAGATTCGCCCCCTCTGTGTACCTCACCTTGGCCATCTCTAGACTCTCCAATGCCTTCTTCTGTATTTCAAGCAACGTCCTAACTCTATCTGCAGCAGCAGGGGTTGGACAGTCCACATCACAAACAGAGGGCAACAACTTAGGGTGATATCCATACAAACAAAAGAATGGAGAGACCTTGATAGAGGAATGTGTGCTGTTGTTATATGAGATTTCTGCTACCCAAACCAATTCATCCCAGTCCACTGGAGACTGCAACACCTGATTCCTTATGTATTGTTCAAAACACTGATTGACTCTCTCCGTCTGTCCATCTGACTGTGGATGGTGACTTGAGGACAGACGGACGTCTATCTGGAGCAAAGAACACAAACTCTTCCAGAACCGTGACACAAATTGGGCTCCTCTGTCGGAGACCAAAGCAGAAGGGAAACCATGAAGTCTCACTATGTGTTGCATATATATGGAGGCTAATTCAACCGCTGTGGGTAGACGTTGTAACGGTACAAAATGAGCCATTTTGGTGAACATATCCACCACCACCAGCAACGTATTGTTCTTTGCCTTGGTGAGCGGCAGTTCTACTATAAAATCAAGGGACACCGTATGCCAGGGACCAGGAGGAGAAGGCAATGGCATGAGAAGGCCTACAGGGTTGAGGCGAGAAACCTTAGTTTGTGCACACACATAGCAGGTCTTAACAAAGTGTTCTATGTCTGCTAACATAGTAGGCCACCAATAACGGTCACGCACAGTGCTAATGGTTTTCTTAATCCCTGGATGACCCGCTATGGGATGTGTATGATACCACTGCATGACCTGATCTTGGAGGTTCTTTGTCGGTATAACCACTCCTCCTTGTACACACACGAGGTCTCCCTTCTTGGACGTGTCTTGTGAACCCACTATAGCCTGCATGTCTGCTGACGCTTGACTACACTTGACCTGTGTCAGGAATACATCCTCTGATCTAGTTCCTCCTACAATATTCATTCTAGGGATGATTGGTGTAGGCTCAATGGGATCAATAGGCGTATCGAAACCCAACCGCGACAGGGCATCTGCCTTTCCATTACGTCTGCCTGGTCTGTACTGGACAGTGAAGTCGAACTCACTAAAGAACTGAGCCCAACGCAGTTGCCTCATGGAAAGTGCCTTTGCAGACTTAAGATATTGGAGGTTGCGATGATCGGTGTATACAACCGCGGGATGTCTAGCACCTAGGAGATACTGCCGCCACTCTTCGAATGCCTTCTTGTTAGCCAGGAGTTCCTTGTCCCCTACCGCATAATTGTATTCCGCAGGGGAGAGTTTATGAGAGTAATATGCCACTGGATGACTCTCACCGGACACTGCATCCGCCTGAGATAGAACACCTCCCACTGCCACTTGTGAGGCGTCTACCTCCACCACAAAGGGCAGAGCAGGGTCGGGATGATGTAGCACCGGGGCACTGGTGAAAGCATTCTTTAGCTTCCGGAAGGAATGCTCTGCCTCACTGGACCAGACAAAAGGAACCCCCTTCTTCAACAAAGAAGTAAGGGGCGATACCAAGTCCGAGAAATTGCGAATGAATCTCCTATAGAAATTGGCCAGCCCTATAAAACTCTGGACCTCCTTGATGGTCCGCAGAGCCGGCCATGCCAAAACAGCCTCCACCTTGGAGGGATCCATGCGCAGGCCACTAGGGGAAACGATGTATCCCAGGAAAGGAACCTCCTGCGTGTGGAAAGTACATTTTTCCAACTTGCAATACAATTGATTGTTAAGTAACCGCTCTAACACGTGACGGACATGCTGTTGGTGTATCTCCAAAGTAGATGAAAAGATCAGCAGGTCATCAATGTAGGCGATTACGTAATCATCAAGAATGTCTTTCAAAACTTCATTTATGAAGAATTGAAACGCCGCTGGGGCATTACAGAGCCCAAAGGGCATTACAAGGTACTCGAAGAGACCATACTTAGTGCAGAATGCCGTCTTCCACTCGTCTCCCTCCTTGACTCGTACCAGGTGATAAGCGCCCCGCAAGTCCAACTTGGTGAAATATTGGGCATTGCGAATTCTGTCAAGGAGAGAGGCTATGAGAGGAAGAGGATAACGGTTTTTGATGGTCACTTCATTGAGCTTCCTGTAATCGATACAACATCGCAGGCCCCCTTCCCGTTTAGGAATAAAAAACAAGGACGAAGAGGCTGGGGATCGCGATGGTCTGATGAATCCCTTCTCGAGCATAGAGTCGAGATATTCTCGTAAATATACATTCTCCTTCTCAGTGAGTGCATACACTCTGCTACAGGGTATTCTGGCTCCTGCCTCGAGATCAATACGGCAGTCATAGACGCGGTGCGGCGGAAGAACTTCCGCTTCATGTACATCAAAGACTGCTTGCAATTCACGGTAACAGGATGGTAGAACAGGACAGACCTCCTTATCTTCCGTGGCTGTGTGTGCCTCTCTATTAGAAACCCCTACAACAGGCCCCAGAGCCACCGGAGGAAAGGATATAGTGGATGTTTCCCAATTGATGACAGGATTTTGCGTTCTTAACCATGGAATACCCAGAAGCACCGGGAACTGTGGGGAACTGATTAAATCAAACCTTAAATCCTCATGATGATCAGGTGCTATAACCATGTGCATCAGGTTGGTGTGATGAGTAACTGGACCAGAAAGAAGGGGACTGCCATCGATGGTAGTGACATTACTGGCAATCTCCTTTTTAGTGTCAGTTATCATATTCTCCCTAGCCCATTCTCTGTCCATGTAATTTCCAGAAGCCCCAGAGTCTACCATTATCAAAACGTGCAAACCAAGAGTGCCTTGTGTGAGATGTGCTGATATGTACAAATGGTTAGTAGGAGCGTACGTGTAATCGGAAGAAGAGACTGTTAGCCCGGACCTACCTGAGTTCCTCGTCTCACAAGAACTCAGGCTGACTAGTTTCCCGACACCTTGGACTGAGCGGGTTTAACTGGGCATTCTCTTAGGAAATGACCCGCTTTCCCACAATACAAACATAACCGAAGAGTTCTTCTTCTCTGTCTTTCCTCGGACGTCAGAGGGCCTCGGACTATGCCTATCTGCATGGGTTCACTATCTTCCGTGGCTTTTTCTGGGGCACTCTTTTTCTCCTTCAGAGCAACATACCGATATTCATGTTTCCCTTTCTCTTTCTTTCGTTCATGCAAACGATGGTCTATCTTCACTACCAAATCTATGAGAGCATTACAGGAGGTAGGAAGATCGACTATCTGGGACAAGGCGTCTTTCAGTTCTTCCCTCAATCCCCTGTAAAACATGGTACTTCGTTTTTCTTCCGGCCAGTCAGACTCAATCACCAACCGGCGAAATTTGGTAATATAGACCACCAGATCCTGAGTGCCCTGTCTCAATTCTAACAATTCGGTATCGGCAGAATGTGTATACATGTGTCGATCGAAGAGTTTACGGAATTCCCGTCGAAATGTTGCATAATTATGTAGCAGGGGATCATCTCTGTCTACTAAGGGAATAGCCCAATCAGCCGCAGAACCACTGAGGTAAGATATTACAAACGCAACCTTAGCCTGATCAGAGGGGAAACATTGAGCCTTACAAGAGAAGTGTAGTTGGCACTGACTAAGGAAAGCCGCGCACCGCGCTGTTTCTCCTGCAAAACGCTCAGGGGGTGCCAGAGGTATTGAATGTGGAGTGGTCACCTGCACAACCGAGGTCCCTCCTCCTGTAGCACCAGAAGCCTGCTGTCTCTGCAGGGTGTCCATTCTGGCCATCAATGTCTGAGTCTCAACCTGCAGGTTACCTAACATACCTGCCACATCCGCCAATGTGACCGCTTCGAGATCCATGACGCTCGGGCAGAACGAACCTCTTGGGCTTCACGTTCTGTAAAGGATACACGAAGATTCTGCAGGAGCGTCAGGAATCCGAAGTATAATCCACAGCCTTCCCCTGCAGCCTTCCGGCTCTATCAAGCACTAGAGCACAGGAGGCCAAAACAGGGGAAAACAGGGGGAGAAAACAAGGAAAGGTTGGGGGTAACAAGTGGGTGTTGAGGATCTTCAGACTGGTCGTCTCAACCTTCTTGTGGGCTTGGCAATCAAGAGAGACTGTAATGAAAAGGATTATATTCTTATATCTGCAGAGGACAATCACATTCCCAATTATACAACATAACCTTTCATACCTAGCTACATGTATGTGAATGTTCCTGAATGGATATGAGAGGACCTCTGGACAGGGATACAACTGGAGCTGCAGTGAAGAAAACAATACCTTCATAAGTTGAAGGACCTCAAGTATACTCGTATATGGCGTGAAAAACAAGATATACTGCTCACTCTGATCTTCAGTCTAAACTGCCACGAAGCACACCCCAAAGGATTACTTGAATCATAAGAATTCGGTTGTCATATCCTGGGTAGTGGAAACAACATCTACAACAAACAAAACAGGGAATCATACACTGCAATACTGTAGTACTAATACCAATTACAAAGGGCAGCGCAAGAATGCGCTGTTACCGTGTTTCTGGAACATGTAGCTGTAGCCCATTCCTCTCTGGTCCACGCAAGATGTCAAGTCCAAAAAAGGTGAAGAAAGCACCAGAGCTGAATTACCCACAAAGTAATATGTGATGGAAGAGAATGAAACCCTAACTAACTAAGGGCAGCACACCTGTAGTAACCCGGCTGCCAACGGAGCAGAACCGGCCGGCAGCGGGGCAAATCTGGTGTGGTAGGAAGGAGGAAAGGTGAAGGAGTGCCCGGCCCGTCAGCGGAGCTAAACCCGGCTGACCAGCGGAGCGGGAAATGAGGCCAATGATAAGGAGAGGACGCCCGGCCCGTCAGCGGAGCAAAACCCGGCTGACCGGCGGAGCAGCAAGGAAGCAAAGGTAGGGAGAGGAGATCCCGCCGGAATGGCGGAGTCAAACCCGGCCGCCGGGCGGGACTCCAGAACACTGCACAGCAGCAGAAAATAGGAAAAAGACACGGAACGTGTCAAATTGCACAAGCGCGGTGGGGAGGCGCTTTGTGCACAAGAGAGACGGCCCGCAAAGATTCTTAAACCGAACCACAGAGCCGAGGTCACTCTCACAGCGAGAGAACGCCAGGACGAAGAAGAAACCGGAAGTCAGGCACAGGAAGTCAGGCACAGAAACGAACCCAACGGAGCTAGACGCTAGAACGTGAAGCGTCGCTCCCTGGGTCACGAATACCTATATAGCGCAGAATTAAAGGGCTAGCGCACCGGGGAGGGGGCTTGAGGCATGACACAGGATGACCAGAAGTTAGACTTGGATGGGGTTGTCTTCAGCTGGTCCGTCGGTTTCTTCACTGTAGGCAGCTTGGCTTCACTTTTCAAAGGGTGGAGTGTTCGAAGGACATTCTTCTCACTAGGACGCCCCTCTCGCGGGAGTTCTCCTGCCACGAGATATCACCGGAGGCCCTTTTACCAGGTTTCCACTGGGCCGGGTATTATTCCACAGCGTTGCTCCAACTCCACAGTCTGCGTGTGAATGGAGGAGTCGATGGGGTACTACCTCGCAAAGTCCGTAGCTCCACCTGAAGGGTAGTTGTTGACTCTTGCCTTTGCGCACAAGTTCCTCATCTTCCTGGGACGTGCAGGTTAGACGGCGATGGACTCATCTCTCGTGTTGGGACCCTCTGCCACCGGTGTCCCTGAGGCCTTTGCCCCTTGGATCTCCATGGGCTGGTGTGGATTGGTCAGTTCTCCTTGTTCAGAACATCTGAGCTCCCTCAGCTTCCAGACTTCCGCTCAATCCCAAAGGTGGGTGTTGCCAATGGTCCGGCCTGTGCTCTCCTACCGTCCACGGGTCGTCGGGGTCTTGTGAATAGGTGCCTGTTCTGTTCTTGGTGCTATCAGTGTTCTCCAGGACGTGCGGGTCACTGTACACGATGTTGTAGTGTGTCACCTCTTCTTCTTCTTGTAGGTGTGTGGACTTGTTACACCTCTCTTCACCTTTTCCAGAAGTTGTTGATGATGGCGTCGTGCCACATGACTTCTTACTTCAGTTCTCTTCTTCATGGCATCGTGCCACTCTTCTCCTTTTCACGACACAGTGCTGTCACCTTTCTTCCTTTGTCTTGCTGACCAGGCTTCTTCAAGCAGCGTGCACTCCGCCTGTTTCCTTCTGGTCTTGTCCTGTATTTAGGACACTGTCTTCTCTCCACTCTTCGGTGACTGGACCGGTCATTACGATCTTCTCTCTTGTCTCCGATTACTTCTAGTTACTCTTGGTGTTGCGTCCGTCTCTCCGGGTCTTCTGATCTCTCAGTTCACGGACGTCTTCTGGCAGGACATATTCATCCTGACTTGGCAGAATTTCTTCTTTCATTTCTAGCGATCATTTTGGGTGATCGGCTTTTGTTTGGGCGTCCCTCTGGCTTGTCGGATCATCCTTTTTCCTGGGCGATCTTCTTTGCTACCAGATGGGGTGGACAGCTTGCTCTTCGTGAGTCTTCTTGCTATCCGCAACCGTTGGGATCGCTATTGGTTCTGCTGCAGTGCTGTTGCGTCGGCGCAGTTTCTCCTGCGCTCTTCGTGTGCTCTGCTTTTCCGGAGGGTTGGCTTCACCTCTCCTTGGACCTTCTCCGGTGGATGCACTTCTCGTGCTCGCTTCCGGTAAGGCTCTTTAGCTTCTTGGGGCGTTGACCTTGCTTGGTTGTTTCGCCTCCTTTTGGCTGCGGGGTAACTTTGCGTTACTCTTCCAGTGCACGTCAGTGTGCAGTGTAGTGGCACGTTCTTGCTTCACTTGGTACCGTCGTGATACATCTTCAGTGTAGCTTTGTTCCTTGCCGTTCAATTGATTCTTTGGCGTTGTCGCTTTTCCACTTGCGTGTCGCACTTTTCTTCTTCACACTTGGGTACTTGCCTCGCACGTCTTCTGGTGCTTTGGGTGTGGCTTCCTTACTTTCAGGCGCTGTCCTGTACTGTCCGCGTCCGGGGTACACTTGCGCTCTTTCATCGGTTGCCTTTGGATCTTGCTGCTTGCGGTAGACTGTTCCGACTTTCCCTCGACGTCCAGCGTGAGTTTGTCTTCTGCGATTGCGGTGATCACCTGTGGCCACAGGCGTCACTTCTGCTGCGGTGTTGGGTCTCCGTTTTGCTCCGCGTCGCTGCAGGCTTGTTTTCCCTTGTAGGCTTTCCCTTGTGTTGTCTTGTGCTTGTTTGCTTCTTGTGGCTTCATTTGGTGCAATGCTCCCCAGTGTCCATTAGATGGCAGTGTAGCTTGGGCTTTTCTTCAGTAGCAGCTTTCTCCACTTGGTGACTTTCTTTCCTTCCTGAAGTTTCCTTTTGCTGCCCCAGCTTGCAGGACCTGCTTCGTGGACATGCCGGAGGGAGGGGTGCTGGAGCCACTGCTGATTCAGGTAAGTCCCATTTCTTTTCTTTGTTTAGCCAGCATGGGGGGCAGTGGGGCACAAGAGTGTTATTGGTGCGAAGGGGGCAGAGGACGACTACTGGGAGCTGCTGCCTCCAGGATGCAGGACTTGATGCCTGGTGAGTTCTTCCTTTGCCTTTGGGGTTTATTTGTGAAGGAGGGTAACCAGTCTCTGCGTGGGCCTTTGTCCTTTCTGGCGCCTGCAGTCTTTCCTCCACCATCCCCCTCGCGGCAGGCCTTTCACTGCATTGGCCGCGCAGGGGGGGGGGGACTGATGCTTTCATGGTGGCTGCGTGTTTCACTTTTCCTTCCCTTGCCCCACGCGGCAAAGTGTTCACTGGCTGCGGGGGTCGTGTCTGGTCCTGCGGTGCTGGTGGGCTCCGCTGATTGTTCACAGCGCTCCTCCTCTCGGGGGTAGGCAGCGGTGGCCGGCGTCATTGCAGTCCGGTCCCGCTTGCATTGCCGTCCATTACCCCTCTGGCTGCTCCTTTCAATTGGGGGCACTTCTGTAGATCGCGGGTGGGCTCCGCTTCATTGCTTTCACTCTCCCCGCCCGCGGCAGCTCCTCTGCTCACACGCTGCGCGGGTCGGGGGAGAGGGGACGCTTCCAACAGGCCGCGGGTGGGCTCCGCAGTAGATGACAGCGCTCCTCGCTCTTTCTCTCGGGGCAGGCAGCGGCGGCCGGTGTCAATGTGGGCCCCGCTTGCTTTCACTTTCTTGTCTTTCACCCTCGCCGCGGCCGCCTCTCTTCACACGCGGCGCGGCGGGGGACAGCAGACGCTGCAGGCAGGCCGCGGGTGGGCTCCGTTGGCACTGCCTTTACTTATTGTTTATTTATGGCTGCATTGCGCCCGGCAGGGCGCCCTGGCAATGCGGGTGGGCACCGCGTCGTGTATTTACATAAGGGGGGATCGCTCCTGGCATCTGCGACCCCCCAGGGCCATTCGCAGCTCCCCGGCTCACCTCCGGCCTACGGGCCTTGTAGTCGGCTCCGGCCGCGGCGGGTGGTCTCCGTCCGGTCTCTCCTCACCGGGGCAGTCGCGGCCGATGCGGGTGGGCACCGCACGGTCCGCTTGTGGCACAGTTGCGGCCAGTGCAGGTGGGCACTGCCCGGTCCGCTTTTCGGCGATGATTCGGCCTGGGGCACGGCACACGCCCCACGGGCCTCTCGGCGGCCAGCGCCACCTCGTCAGGGGGGTGCCCTTCACACGGGCAGCATTCTCCTCCCTTATTGCAGTCGCTGCGTCGCGTGGAGTTTGAAACACTCCCTCGTCGCCATTGTAATGGTGTGGGGCCCTAGGCCCACATGGTAGAAGAACTGCGACACATGGACACCAGTGGTACGTGGGTTAGTGAGCCTCGAGCACGTGCGCTCGGCTCCTTTTATTAACTGTGTCACGTGATGTCGTGACATCAGTGGTGGGTGGGTGTTCAGTGTAGGCATACATGCTTAACCCTTAACAGTGTCAGCTAGGACACTACAAAGAGCTGCTCAAAACTCGATTGACCGCTTCACCTCTCAGCAGGGAGTTTTGTGCACTTTTTTTATTTCAAAAGCACGAAGGGTGAAGTGCTAGGTAAGTTGACTAAAAGTTCCTATACTATTGTACCGTTTGTTTTAATCTCAATTTCTACACGCCACATATCGGAAATTTCCACCCACTTGAGCATAATAGTCCAAAAAGTAAATAAAATAATTCATTAAAAAAATCCCTTAAAGTGGGAAATCATTATTGCAAATAGTAGACTAAAATCAGTCGTCATGAAGGCGGCATACACTGCATTCTGCAGCACCTCCTGCCTGGGTGAAGATCAAATGTGTCCCGGGGGTTGGTGGGCAAGCCTTTTGCACTGTGTCTCGGATCACACAAAGAGCATTCCCTTAAAGAAGCCGCCTCTTCTTTGTCATCGCCAGTTTACCAAACACGGGATGTGCTGATGAGCACAGAGCCTGGTCAGTTGTCACCTTTTGCGGAACCACTTCCTTTACCTCAAGTGTCAGCCTTGGCACTTCCCTTTCACACGGTAATCAACGGAGGTGTTGTGGGGGATTACGCTGAGTCATTACAACACCACTTCACTCTTCGCACCCCCCAAACCAGCAGACTCTTACATCTCTTGTACATCTAAAGGGGTCTGTCCTTGTGCCCCTGTCCCCACAGTACCTGGCAAGGGGATCACGGGCCCACAGTACTTTGGTTCAGGTACACATCAAAGAAATAACCACACTAGCCTTTTAAACACGGACGGGCATGTAGATATTGAAAGACTATTTTGCAAACACGCATTTTATATATAAATATAACAACACGTGTGTCACACCCAATGGTGTAACGCAAAATGATGAGAACCCACGCAGAGAATGTGGAGAAGGGTCCATGAAACTCTTGCACTTCGTACATATTCATAGGCCTTAAGCTAACTGGAATCCCTCAAGCCCCTGACCCACAAGGGCGCCGAAGTCTTGCTTATACCCCTAGTCACACCGACTGTCCACCATCTCTGCTACAACACATAGGCCCAACAACGTAAACAGGAAGTTTCAACCCCAACGCCCCCAGACCTGTCTAGACAGTTAAAGTTTTTCTGATGTGCTCATTCAGACCTTGGCTTAAAGTGCTGTTGTGTTGCGCAATTCAACAGGAGGTTCGTTTTGTAGCCGGGTCCCTTCCGCTTAACACTTTTCATATGAAGTGAAGCAGATGTCGTCAAACATGTTCCCAAATCGAAACAGCACCATACTTGAGGAAACAGATCCGAAACCTTCACCCAGTTCAAATAGATAATTCCCTTTTCTGGATTGTACTCTTGTGGTTGGCTAATGGCAGCATTTCTATGCGGTGGCTGTCTTGGTATTTTTAGTGACCTAATACAGAACTTTAGTTCCTGTTGCAGGACATGCTGCCCAAAACGTTGTCACTGGCTTGTTTTATTTACAAATAGAAACTGAATTTACAGCACCACCAGCTCATAAAACAGAATATTGTTATTATAGAAGTTAATAGTTTGTTGTTTAATGCACAAAGCATCACCAGCAGCGATTATTCGAAGGTGTAACTGCAATCACAAACATCACAAATAGTGTCACATATAACCAATATTAGATATCTTTATCAAGCACTACAGCACCTCAACAAAATAGGACCTAACAAGACCTCCCAATGAGTTCGACACAATCACACTCTTTGGTAGAAGATATTGCCATTTACTATGCCAATAGCTCTAACTCAAACAAATGCGAGACATATTGCATTTCCAATGCTTGTTTTTTTAATGCAGGGGTAGACCTATTAGCCTTGATTCCAAGCTACCCAGAGCGACTCCAAGTGTCAGTTGGCTTACCTTGTGTGTGAGTCTCAGGTACACATTAAAATTTCAGAGGCCTCCCTGCAACTGCCCAAGCTGACTAATACGACCAGGACCTGCCGGGGCCACCTGATTCTGGCTGCTGGTCTCTGGTGGGGTGTCGTCTGATCCCTATGAGTTGCCCTCAGGTCCTGGATCCTTGGTTGGCATCAGTAAGAAGCTCCTCCACAAAAAAAGTGAAAAACCTGAAGTTTGGGCCCTTCCTGGCCATCGACCTAAAGCTCCAGTGAGACCTGCTCTTTGTGCTGACAGCATCCCTCTACAACGACTGGCAACACAAGACCTGCACTTTGAGCCAACAGCGATCATCCACTCCAATCAACCAATGCAAAGCTCTAGCAACAATTGGCTTTCTGCACTACAACAATGATTGTCTGCAAAGCACGACCTACTCTTCACACCAAAAGCCTCCACCTCGCAGCCTCCTCAACATGAATGGAACTCTTCACGCGCAACTTGAGATGGTAAATCTTCAGTGGGACTGGTATTTAAAAGTAACTATCAGCAGACACCTAGATGGGAAATCTGCGAATGTGCATGGAACTCCTACTAAGATCTTCCATGGGACAGGAGCTATTTGGCAGAAGGTTCCATGAGATGATCAAATAAACCCATGGAAACCACACCAACAGTGTGCGAGTCAGTATGATTGTGTAAATTTTGACCCTTAAACCATAGCTCGATCTGACTCACATAAACTTCCAAGCAACCAAAAGAGAAGCAACATAAATGACACTGGGCCAGGGATATCCATGACTGCAGCAACTAAGCAAGCTCAAAGGGAGTCTTGCACAAAGGGGGGCATGACAGATCCTGTGCTCTCTGCAGCAGAGCCTCTCTAGGATGAGGTCAATCACATCAGACCGGAACACCAGCACTGCACCGACAAAAGTCAAGTAACAAGCTTCCAGAAAAACTGCCGGATAGAGCAGAGTGGAACTAATTGCATCCCCTACCTGCCACAGCAGAATGGGGAACAAAGTGACCTATCGCAAGACGGTGAAAAACAAACAGGAACTGGGAGCAGCATTGTGTCCTTAGCTAAAGGTTGGATTATAAAAATTAGCACAGCGAATTTGGCGGAAATTCAAGAGCTTTTCCTGAGGTAGCAGTGGGGTTTGCGTTTATCCAAGGTGATACTCACCCTCTTGAGGCAAGGACTGGAATGAGGAGGTAATGACTCACGATAAACATCCTACAAAAACATGGTAACTTACCAAAACCTTATTCTCCGTGAAGGCAAAACTGACATCTTCGCACCCTGCATAGCATGAAGAGATGTATTCAATGCCATCGCAACCACAGATAGGATTATAAGCTGTGTCTGAACAGTGACACTTGCTGTTACATTTGGAAATGTTTTGTTCAATTTCCTCACTAGGAAAATAGAAAAACTTTGTTTTACAAATCACATAGAAATACCTCAAATGCCTAACCTTGACACAAAACACAGTATTTTTCATAATATAATGGATCATTACCGAGCAAAAACAGACAACTATGTGTAGATTCTAATTGGAGACAGCTAGGTTACATAATCTTTTGTAATGTATCTACACAACTTAATGTGACATATGAAACATAGACCTAAAATATGCAGGATCATTCTGCATATCTCTCACCACCCAAACTGGGAGGCTATAAATCACCTCTTTTGCAGGATTTCCTTGAGCTGAAGCAATACCTACAACAATGATGTCCAGTTAACCTGGTTATATGCCATCTTTCATCAGTTCTTATGTTCCTCCTCTGATAAGGACTATTCTTTAACATCTCTCAACCAGTTCTTCATAGTGGGGCTTCTACAATCATACATCTTATTGAAGATCTGCGTCTTGTCAGCACTAGTGATTGCATAGTACCTCTGTTTCATTTAACACTTATTTGGGTAAGGGGGTATGATTAGAAGGTAGGCATTTAGAAAATCTTGTGTACTGAGATTGGTGATACTCATGAACATGCCTGTAACCTGATTACAGAACCTTTCAATTTAGGGGGCTCTCACATCATTTGATAACAAACCTTGCCATTGTTTTTGTTGTTGTTGTTATTTAGATGCTATGGATACATGCTTATTTATGGTGGCCATCTTTAAATGGGTTTGCTCAAAGATTATAAGGGCATTCAACGATGGCCGCCTGTATGCTTGCATTGCTGGTGAACATCTTTGAATGGGTTTGTTCAAATATTACAACTCATTTCCTGGCCCTCACCAAGCATGCTCACAGACCGCCTTCTTGACATGGGCAAAACCCCATTTTAAGAGAAATGCCAGGTGAAAGTGCAGTGTGTGAAATAAAGTTGCAGATGGTAAGGGGACAACAAGGAGGGAGGCACAAGACAGTAATGAAGCAGTGGGAGAATGTTTGAAAGCCAGAGTGATGGAGGAAGCAATGGATGAGATGTGGAGGATTGGGAGAAGCAACATGGAGAATGAGGAATAACTGGGGGAGACATGGGTAAGCTACATGATGTGCAAGGAACTGGGGAAATGTGAAGAGGGTAGCAGCACATGGGGGAGCAGGCAAGTAAATATATGCTCTCCCATCAAGTGGCTAAAGAAAATGTGTTTTATAAATGCAAAGAACGTTAGCAGTGGATGGACACAAGGCATTCAATCAAAAAACTGTGAGAACTAAATGCTGCAGGGCAGGCCACAAGAAAAGGGAAGAAAGTAACTGAATCAAGAGGAGATAAAAAAAAGCCATGCAATCATGTGCATGGGGTGACCCAAAGTCCACATTATTAGGCCTAGCCTAGAGTCAGCGAGCATGCGCTGCGAGACTTGTTGTAGTGGAGTAGGGAATAGAAGCCACACTCACTCTCCGCCCATATTTGTCATTGGCTTGTGTCATTGTCCTTCGTAAATGCAGGCTTCTGATTTCTTATTAGGCAAGTTAGTCCCTCCTTAGTACCGCCTTGCCTTCATATGTAACCTCCCATGGCGACTGGCCCCTTTTCTTCGGTTGTTACACAGTAAGTGTTATTTTGTCTTGAAAGCACTATTTTCTTCATTGCGTTTAATCTACTTCAGGCACAATGACATGCTTTGCTTACATTTAGCGCAGGACAATGGTGACCACTTGTTTAACATCATGTTGTTTTGCTCCCGCCCCCCTCCTGTTGTCTGTGTTCACCAGGCTTCCATCCCCCCTTCTGTTTCCCGCAATCCTTTAGTTCCTGTGTGGAAAACATGTAATATTTTACTTGGCATAAGCTGCAGCAATTTTGGCTGTGGTATCTATTTAGGTTTTCTTCATAATTCTCCCATCCTCTCCTGCTTGTCTTTTTCCCTGCCTGTGCTGCCTATTTTAATTGACTTCCTGACTCAGCTAAAAGCAATGTGCATGCTAAGAGTTTGTAGCTGCCAGAACAACTGGTCTCAGACTCAACTGTCAATCATTGTTTGCTGTTGTAAACAGTTCTGTTCCCCCTCCCACTTGGCTGACTAAGTGATCTCCCATCTGCCCATGTTTGTCGGTAACTATTCCTGTGTAGGCCTGTATCTTCTATTTGTATCCACAGATTTACAAGTGCAGAAAAAGCTTGAGTGTGCTGTGTGGATGTGCTCCCACTCATGAGTGATTAATAAACTTGTTATTTATTCCCTACTCCAGTGCTGATCTCTACGTTGTTGGTTTTTTAACCCATGGACAAAAGGGTGACCCTGCACCAGAGTACCCCTAAAAAAGGGGATACATTTCCACAGTTGTTGCCCTTCATGGGACCCTATTGTAGACGTGGCCATCCGAAGGATGGATTGGAATCTTACTGAGGAAGCGCACTGCACGAGGAGACCTTTGTCTTTGTAGGCCAATGGGAATTTTCCGGTTTTCCTGATTTGACCCTCCAGGTTGTGGGTGGTCTCAACTGGGGTTTTCTTTGGTGCACTTTTGTAGTGACCATTAGGTTGACTAGAGATCAGCAGGTGGGAGTTGGAGTCTTCTGTTTGGTAAGGTCGCTAAAGTGGCACTCCTGATTTGTTACGCCTGGGGTTTTTGTTTGAATTTGTTATTTAATTTTTTGCAAAAATTAATCGCAGGTAATGTGGAGATTGTTCTCCTTTTTAAATATTTTGAAGTAGTAATATTTTACAATATTTTGTTGACGCATGCCTGTTTTCAGCACACTCCGTAGCTGATGTTGCTTTTCTGGTGGTACCAAACAAAGTTTAGAAAAAAGTCAGCCTGCTCCCCCAGAGGGGACACCTAATAAAGACATATATGAACAACATAAAATGATATATCAAAAAGCGCTAAACTTAAAAAAATAACAAAAAGAAGGAGAAAATAGAAAAAGAAGATATGGAACGTCGATTAGAGGTAAATGGCTAGTATTCTAATAGGTGCGCTATTTATCCCATACTTAATAAACCTCAGGATAACTGCATCCTATTAGATCAACCCCCACCTCCGTATAAATTCCCCACTCCAAGTGCCCCTGAGGATGAAGTTTTTGATAAGGAGCATTTTTCTTCAGAAGAAAAAGATAAAGATAAGCAAATTGGGCGGCAGACTCGCTCTACTTTATCTAAGGAAGAGAAAGATAACTTGCGGGATATTGTTAGAGAGGAAGCACATCGGATTACTACAGCAATGGCCCTCAGTTACTGTTCAGACTTGGGAAGACGCCAAACAGTTATTTTTTGTTAGAAAAATTAACTTGGTAGGTATTATATGGTTGGCGGCATATTTCTAATGCAACAAAACCAGATGATATAAGTACTGATTATAAACAGTTAGGAGATGGGACTTTCCTTTTTTCGAGCCTACCTGATATGGTTAGACGGGTGGTCCAATTACGAGATGACACATTGAGTTTGCGAAAGGAGCAAGAAATAGCTAGGAAAAATAAAGTTGCAGAAGCAGCTGAATCTCAGGCAAAGAAAGTAAATGCTTTGGTGGATGCGAATAAACCTAGTAGTAGTGAATCTGCTATAAAAACCGATGCTTGAAGCTGCACCCCTGTATGTTCCTCCGAAGTTTGCGGGAAGCAATAATGATACAAATTCGGATAATGCAAAGGGATATTTTATATAATTGGATTTACACTCCGTGTAGTAGAGCTGATGTGATGGCTCTTAAAGCTGCATTGCCGACCCCTGGAAAAATCCTGCCGCCTTCTATGAGGAGGTGGAAGGAGCCATCAGCTCCTGCACTATGACCTTGCCAGATATTGATATGTTCTTAGGGCTTATTTTGCCCACTGATATGTGTAGAGCAATTCGTAAAATAGATGAGAAATGCTGCATTTGGTGACACCTGGGTGGAATTAGAAAGAATAGATACAGAAAGGGAACTTGCGCAGAAACCTCAGAAGGAAATATTAGATCTTCCTAAAGCTATTGTGACTAAGTTAAAGACTCTCATACCCTTTAAGAAAATAGATTGGACTATGTTAGCGTCCCGTAAACAGAAAAAGGATAAGTGAGTTTCTGATTTCTTTTCAAGATTTGAAGAGACATTCCATCATTTTAGTGGTCAGTCATTGGCCGATGATACAGGTAGGCATTTGTTTGTTGATAAATGTTTTGCTATTATGTTACCAGAAATAGCTAGTCTCTTAAAGGCCAGCGAGAGTACTTGGACCACATCCTCCTCACTTTTGACTATGGCCCAATATTATGAGCAACAGGAATATGAAGCAATATGCAGGGAGGATAAGAAGGTTAAGGAATTAAAGACAAAAGTTATGTTGGCTCAAGTATATGGTCCACCATTTAAGGGAGGTGGAAGAGGCGGACGCGCAATGTATACACCTGCAGTGCCCCCTCTTCCTCAAGCAAATTGTTCCCCTGATACTGGGCATTGGCGTTCTGCGCGCCCCTTTTTGTAAGGTCAGCAGTACCAACGGGGAAGGGGTAGTGTGAGAAGACAGCCAGAGAATTTTGGAAACAGGGGATGTACAGGAGCTCACCCCAGATTTGAAGCAGTTGAACAAGAACCAAATTACTCTAATACTTTTCATAGACAAAATCAATATCAAATGTCTAATTATTCTGCTGATGCTCTTGCAGATTCCGATTATGCATAGGGATGCCTAGGATGGGGTAAGGGACTGGTTAAGGTGCCAGTAGATCAAATGGGTCCTTATGTTGATGCAAGAGTCTTGGGATCTACTGATCGGTTTCTGGTTGACACAGGGACTGCCTGTAGTACTCTGTCTAAAACTGGTCCTAGCGCTCCCCTGTTCGTCACAATGATAACATTGATAGGATTCGATGGGACACCTACACCTAGCCCACTTTCATAATCACTTGATTTCGGACTTGACAAATTCACTGTAGCATGTCCATTTTCTGCTTTCCCCTACCATACCTGACAATATTGTGGGTCAATATGCTTAAATATTTTCGTGCCACAATACGTCATTCTCCGGAAGGTGTGTGTGTCATTTTAAATAACAATTATTCAATGGTTGAGACATCCTGTCTTATCTATGAGGATGCCCCTCTGGCGTCCTTACTTAGTGTGAAGAAGGAACACTGTTATTGTTCCTATTTCCCGCCTCCCATCATCACAAAGTCTCTAGAAAGAAATTATAATTTTGTAGACCGCAGGTTACCTATTTAGGTCACCTCCTGTCTAAGGAGGGACGTGCACTCACACCAAACCACATTCAGACCATTCTAGATACTCCTGTACCCCGCACTCAGAAGGATGTCTGTGCACTGACTGGCCTCACTTCTTTTTGTAAGCAGTTTTTCACACAGTAAAGTAAGGAGTCCTAACTTTACTATTACTAAATGCCTTTTGTAAATGCCAAAAGTAGTAAGTTTAGGATTTTATCTCAGATTTGTTCTGTGGAAAGCAGTGCTAAAAAACCAGTTTCCATATGTAAGTCTCCATTCCATAGGGCCCTACAGCAAAGAAACTAGTGATCACCGATACCGATGCCCCTGGCTTAATTTATACCATGAGATGTATTCATTATGGCAACATACTAGACCTCCCCTCATCAGGAGCTTATTGAAACTGATCTATCACTGCAAAGAAGTCCAGGTTTGTAAAATTTGTATTTAACCTTTCTGTGAAAAAAAAGTATATGCAGGTTAATTAAGATGATGCATTTTGAACATGGCCCAATTCCGAAACTGTTTCTACCTTTGCAGAAAATTGGTTGCATATGCAACACGTCTGCTGATCGAATACAAGTAAGCCTTACACTAAATTTTTGCAGAGGTTGTACATGGGACTAGCAGATAAAGAAGCATTTGTGTCATTCGTTAACAAACACAAGTGCATGCACCCACTCACATCCTGCTCTTACCTTACCATGCACCAGGTTAGACTTGGCTAAGCAGAAGGCAGGAATCATATGGGGAAAACACTTTTATTTGCCTGTAGGGATATTTATGGGCATGTACTTCGAAATGGGTATTTCAACCATTGTGAGTTGAGATCTGCAGGCCAGTCTAGCAACCAGCCAGGTAGCTCAATGAAGCCAGTGCATAATTGGGCGTCCATCAATAGTCTCTTGCACATTGAGGCCTGGGCTACACAACATTTGCAAGGGTGCCCCCACCCTCCCCACTCTGGATGCCCCGCATGTAAATACAAGACTTGGGCATTGGTGGAAGCATATTACAATACTCAGTTGCACAAAGTGTGCATAAGAGATGTGCTAATTGTCTGCAGTGCATAAGGGCACTGTGTATTCTTGTAAAATAGTAAATTTGATGGGGCTGATTCATAGAAGTAATTATAGATATGAGAAGGAGTAAGGTAGGACTACTCTTTTAAGTACTCATATGCTTTTGTGAATCAGCCCTGAAACACAAAGAAGGCACATTTCTTTCAAGTTCTACTCATTTTATATGAATATTCCCTGATAATATTCCCAGTGTGTTCACATTTCAAAATCTTTGGGACCATTCGACAAAGGCCTATGAAAGCCAATAAAAGAGTACTAGAGGAGTACTATTGTACATACTCCAAAATACCTTTGTGAACAGGCCCCAACATTACCATTTAAAAAAAGAGTTACGAGGCATGCGGCGGTGGCAAAACAAGATGGCCGCCTAGTAGAGGCGCTCCCCGATACCGAGGAACAGATAGAGCCGAAGGGCTTTCTTCTCCCAATGGTGCGGGGATATAAATATGTATTTCCTCGACGAAAGTGGTGTGGAGCGCTGAGGCAAGTTTTTCAGACCACAAACGATGTTTTTGGACAAATTGTTCTTCTTTTTCTTCTGCCTCTATGTCGCCTCACACTGTGGCCGCCATTTTGTGTGCCTGATTCTTGCATTTTCCACAGAAGACAACATGGCGAAAATGGCCCTGTGGTCAGTGGTTTTTGTCCATTGAGGCCCTCTACACTAATATTAAGGCTATTTTACATTGATAATGTATAATTGCAATGGCTAATTCTTCTCCTCATCGTGTGCCTTCATCTTCTCCTCATATACTATTAGGGCCACATCTGTTGCATCTTCAGACAGGTCCTCATTTGGATCACATACATCCAAACATGCTCCAAGGAGCTGCTCGTTCAAATACCGGTGGCCGCAACGACTAGGTCGGCAATACCAGCAAACGAGTTAAAAAAGATCTGTCCTTCCCAACAAAATCACCTCTTCCTTTGACTTTGGAAGACATTATGGACGAATTACGTAATGTTTGACCATTTATGACGGATACCACCACAACACTTCGAAGAATTGAGCAGAAATAGTCTGGTTTAGAGTCTAGGATTTTGGAAGTGTAACAACAGATTAGTGACGCACAAGATGTTGTTGCCAAAGTGGACATTCTTTCGCGAGAGGTAGGGCAACTGAAGAAAACAACAGAAGATTTTGAAAATCGTAACAGGCGCAACAACATACGAGTTTATGGAATTTCGGAAGGCTCAGATATCATCTCCTTTTTGAAGATTCACGTCCCTCAGATTGTTGCTTTACCGAAATCTATTGACCTCAATATTCAAAGGGCACATAGGATTGGCCCCCAGAATGCATCATTCTCAAACCATGGGGAATCATTGCATATTTCTTATTATATTCTGATCTCATGGCAACCCTCAATGCAGCTAAGCAGCATAAACAGATATTATGGCCCGGCCACAACATCTTCTTCAGTCAAGATATCTCTAAGCCTACTGCCAATTGCCGAAAAGAGTTTCTTGAGCTTAGGCCATCGCTGAGAGCCATGAATGCCCGCTATGGCCTTATCTATCCTTGTTTCTTCTCCTAGTATTGTACAAGGACAGAACTTAGACTTTTGAGGACCCTGCGGAACTCAAAGTTTATACACGTTCACAAGGGAGAAGCTATGGAACTGAGCAAATCTTAAATGTTTTCTTACATGTTCTCTCTTTTGTTTCACAGGTTTCCCCTTAATATCTTATTTGACTCTGAAGTCCTTACCTGCATTGTCTATGCTTCACTCTGTTGCGTTGTCTTCCCAAATGTTTGGTAAGTTCCCTTCCATTGTGTTGCTTATGTTCATGTTTTTAGATTACAGTTTTCTCATTTCTTGTTGTCATTAATTTGTTTCTAATCAGTGTCCCTCACTGGGCGGTCTCTGTCCCATTTCGACCCCCCTCCTATATTAATGTTTTTTTTGTATGTGAATATTATGACTAAAGTCTTTTGGCTGTTTGTCATCTTCTCTGTGATTACCTCTCAAAGGAAACATTGTTCTTCTTTTATTTCTCCTTCCTATCTCCTCCTTCCCTTCCTTTCTTTCCACTTTTTTCCTTGCTTCTATACCTCTCATTTCATTTTAGCTTCTCTTTATCTCTATGCTTTAGTTTTTCTGCTTTATTATTATTCTCTATCTGGCATGTGCTATTGTGTTTATCAGGCTATCTGTTTTATTTTCCTTTCCTTGTTTCAATTCTTGTCTTTCCTTATTTTCTGTCCTTTATCTGTTTTTCTCTTTTTGGATTTATTTCCATTGAGTTCTTGTATTGCTTAAGGATACTATGCCGTTTGCTACTTATCTACTACATTTTTTTAAAGTTTCATGTAATTGTGTGCTTGTTTCTTAATAAGATCCTTCACTGAGTGAAATACGTATTATTTCATGGAATGTCAAGGGTATTCGTAACCCAGTTAAAAAAAAGTGCATTATCCCATCCTGCTAAATTGAAATGTCACGTAGAGTTATTGCAAGAAACGCACCTTAAAGAGCAAGATGTGTCCTCATTGTGCAAATTATGGGTTGGCGATGTTTTTTGTTCCCCAGCAGTTAATAACAAGAACGGTGTAGTAATTCAATTTCATAATCACTAAATGTTCTTTTGCAAACTGAGGTCAAAGACAATAATGGTAGATGGCTTTTATTGAATGCTGAAGTCAACAGTACTCCATTCTCTATTCGTATTGTATATGGCCCCAACGGTATTGATTTAGTGTTCTGGAATGACTTCTCCAAACTCCTTCCTTCTCATGCATCTGAAAACTTGATTTTGGGAGGCGATTGCAATCAACAAATGGACCCTTTTATAGATCGGAAATCCCAAACCAATTTTTTTCCTAATAAGATGCAGATGACATTTCACAAAGCTATTTCATCTAGAGGGTTTATGGACGCTTGGAGAATTTCCCACCCTCATGTTTTAGAATTTTCCTTCTTCTCTCCTGTTCACATGTCTCATTCCGGTTTAGATTATATATTTCCTACGCAATCATTTTTTCAATTCATAACAAATGTGGAGATTTAATCCATTCTCATCTCTGATCACGCCCGTCATATTGGATATGGAATATCCCACATCCACACCTACCTCACGTCCATAGCGTTTTATCAATGCCCTTTTGTTGGACACGAAATTTGTTGAACAATATACACAATTTATGCAGGAATTTTTTAATAATAATCTATCTTCTGTATCACAATTTAATTTTATTTGAGATGCTTTCAAAGCGACTGCTAGAGAATTCATAAAAGACTGTGTCTCCCAGAAGAAAAAGAAGGCACTTTCTGAGGCAACATTCGTTTTAAAACAAATCAAGGCTCTTGAACACAAATACTTTACCACAAATTGTCCTGATACTTTGCCCAACCTTATTATAGCTAAAATGAAATACAATAAACAATCTTGAGATAATGCCTGTAATCTTCCTAAATTTAATGCTAAAATGTATGGTGGCCGGAGCAAGGCTGACAAATTTCTAGCGAATTATCTTAAAATTAAAAAACAAAAGTCCAAAATCATTGCCATCACAGATAGCACGGGATGCAGACATATTACAGATACTAAGATTCTCGAGTGTTATATTTCTCTCTACAGTCCCGAGTCGACCTCCTCTGCTGTCCAAATTGATTAATTCTTTCAATCCATACCTAAACCTTTAGATAAGAACATTGATCTCACATCACTTGATATTCCTTTATCAGAACAAGAAATTACAAACGCTATTAATCAACTCCCCAAGGGTAGAACACCAGGTCCAGATGGTTTTACTGTACGTTTTTTCTTTATTTCAAGCAATTTTTGGTCCCTCAGCTGTTAGTCCTCATTAATCACTTTCTGGCCTCCGGTAAAATGCAGGGTTCTTTCACTCAAGCAATGCTGTGTTTGATCCCCAAAAAAAGGTAAAGACCCCTCTTATTGCAAAAACTACAGACCAATTTCCATAATGAACACTGACTGAAAGATCTTTGCCAAATTATTAGCCCTTCATATCAATCAGGTAATCCCTGATCTAATTAATCTATATCAATTACGGTTCATAAAGGGGTGTTCCATTACAGACAACTTCAGGACTTTCCTCAATATTATCCATTTAGCTTCCACGGTGGCTCCACCAGTTGCTGCCATCACGTTAGATGCTGTAAAGGCATTCAACAGAATTATTTGGGAATTCATTTTTGGAACAATTAAATGGCACGGCTTTAGCCCCCCATTCTTAGATACATCCAGATGTTGTATTCTGCACCCTCCACTTCCATTTGGGTGAACGAACATCAGTCTAAATACTTTCCACCCCACAGAGGAACCCAACAAGGATGCCCTTTATCCTCATTGTTATTTATTCTCGCCCTTGAACCCTTTTTGGAAAAAAGTTGCTGTTCTCCACACTATACTGGATTCCAATTTAAACATACAGATGTTAAGTTTACTGCATATACGGACAACATTTTATTGTACCTCTACAACCCCACAACCTCTTTGCCGGCATTTTTCTCTTTGCTAAAAAAGTATTCTCTGGTTACAAACTTAATATTGATAAATCCAAGGTTATGCCATTGAATAAACATTGCTTTTCTCATATGTTTCCAGATACAGGGTTCACATGGAACTCCAAGAGTATTAAATGCTTGGGTATCCTTTATACTAATAGTATCAAAGAAACCATTAAAATCAACCTCTCAAACATACTTAAAAAACTTTCAGCACTTATTGACAGTTGGTCACCACTATTTTTGTCTTGGTGGGGTCGACTAAATGTAAATGTAAATGTAGTATACTTGTAAAGCGCACAGCTGCCCCAGCAACGGGGCGTCCCGGCGCTGTATAACTCTGGGGAACCCGTCCTGGCTTTCCCTGTGGGATGGTCCCTGCTGGGAGTCCCCAAGGTGGAGCCAGGCATCCCCGGAATTGGTGGGGCCGTTGTGGAGATTAGGCAAGCTAATGCCCAGAGTTGCCGAGTGGAACCCCTGATTAGAGTAAGCACCGAAGCGAGAATTATCAAGTCCGCTGACCAAGGTCCACGACCCTGCCGCGTCGGGAATTGAACCCTGGTCCCGGGCTGACTTCTGCTCTCAGGCCTGCTGCCTCCAACCAGTGAGCCACACTACTCTAGCAAGATTAAAATTATGCTTTATTAACTTTTATCCCTCCATGCTCTCAGTCACTCTCCCACTCTCTTTCTTTAATATTATAAATCGCTCCCTAACTAAATTCCCATGGAATAATCGTAGGACTAGGATATCACTTAGTCGACTTCAGCAGCCAAAAGAATTAGGAGGGGTTAATTTCCCTAATCTTAGACGTTATCACTCTTCATTCACTCTGAAACAAGTTTGGATTTTTTTATCAAATTCCTCACACACACCTTTAACGGCCTGGAGCTCTTAAGAACAATGCCAATATGCACCATTCTCTTTACTCTTTTATCCCGCCCCAAGACATTTTTATTGCCTACGTTCATGCACTCTACTGCAGTTGCAACCTCTTTGTTTAAGGATCATCTTTCTCACTCAGACATCTTTGCACACACTCCTGTTCGGAACAACAAATACTTAAAGATTAAAAACAGAGCTCTATTATGGAAACAATGGATTGATAAAGGCATTATTACATTTGAGCACCTGATGGTCGAGGGGCCTCCTATGGGCTTAACGGAGATCCAAGAGAAGTATGGCATATCTCTCTCACATGCTCATCATTACTCTCATCTCAGATCATCTAATATTTCTACTCAATTCAAGGCATCACAGATATATAAAATATTGTCTCACCTCACTGCTCCTAGTACCAAATCAAATATAGAATTTATTTCGGAAAAAGACTTTGCGCAGAAACTATTGTTTCAGACTTGGGGCTCCATTTGGGGAAAAATTCACACCTCCCCACGATCAGCAGTATTTCTATAATAGGCTTTTCCTCACCACTGCAGATCTTTACAAGTTAAAGTTGTTGGATGGTAACAAATGTTGATCTTGTCCTCATGAAAATAGTGATTTACTTCATATGTTCTTTCTCTGCCCTCAGGTTAAGAGTTTTTGGTTACTCATTTGGAAGAAACTGAATGGGATTTTATCCACCAATTTTCCTTTTGATATTGTCTATGCTTCTCTGGGGGCTCCTCCCCCATTTGGGTACCCAGTGAAGCGTGGGTACATTTATTGACTTGTTTATAGCCATGACTTTTCAGATCATCACCACCAATTGGAAGGATACAGCGAAAATTTAATATCAAGCTTCGTGGAACCTGCCATGTCATCATCATAGACTGGATCGTGCACGTGCCACCTCTACACCCCAATTGATTAAGAAAGACTTACTTTGGTCACCACTTACCACATGTCTCTCCAGGATGGTGGTTTGACCTACTCTGTATCTACATTTTCATGAACCTTCTTAATGATATTATGTTTTTAGTTCTTATTGCCATTTTAGCATTATTGTTTAGCTGCCTCTTAATATCTCCTCTCCCCCTTCCCCTTCCTAGTCCCCCAGCCCCCTTTTCATCAAAATACTAAATTGCATTTGTCTAAGTATGGGTTTAGAAGGTTTTAATTGTTTTTGATAATATACTTCTTAACATGGTTCTTATCTGTTTATGGTTGAACTTATTTCTTTATCTCACTTCTTTTATTTCAATCTCAATAATGGTACTATTTGACATCTGTCTGTTTTATACTGATGTTTTACTTTTTATATTATCACAATAAAGCATTCTAAACACACACAAAAAAAGAGTTACAGATTTTTTTGACATTTTGACAGTCCTGGAACCTTGTTTTACCTTCCAACCGGCACATATCCTGGAGCAAAAAATTTCTGTGTTGGACATCCAAGGAAAAAGATGGGGAGGGCTATGGCAATGCACAGGGCCAGCACAATAGCACACATGGCTCCACACTGCGTACGAGACATCTGGAACTTCTTCATGACTGCTCCTCCAGCTATGATTCCTGCCATGGCTGAAGGAATGTGCATAGCACCTGAGAAGATCAACCACATGACAGGGGTAATTGTATAGTGTTTCAATCCAAGGAGCGGCACATACAAACAAGAAGTGATGTTTCATTCCAGTACTCCCTGTTAGGTTATATGGAGATATTCCTGGTTTTCCCTGCTGGGAGAGCTGTTTTTATTTCCTTAGGACTGGAGAATGTGAATGAACTAAGATTATCCAGGTTTCCACTTCACTCTATAGTAAACCCCATAAGGGTTTACGGATAAGGAAGGGTACTATGCACAACAGGGAATAAGAGACAAACTCTGCTATGTAAAGGATGTATCTTGCCTCTCACTCTCAGACCAGTTATCACTGTTCAACCAAGTAATGAAATCGAAGTCCCTGCCCACAAATAGACCAACCTACCGATGATCTACTTCTGCTTAGTGTTTGCTAACAGCACTGGAACATTGCCTGAAACACTGCTCTGACACCAGGGTGCTGGAAGACCCCAGCATAACCAGGGGAGGCACACAGCCATCTTCTGCCGTTATCCCCTGTGATAGAGATAGAGATGAGCATTAAGTGGGAATTAATGACCATTACTCTTCACTTAAACAAAGTGTGGAAACATTTAAAAATTGTCTGCAACTTGTACTGCAATGGTTTTCAAGTAACCTCATCCGCTACAAGTGTTTAATTGCAACATTTCCGTGAGACACTCAACAATTACCAAACAAGTCTGGGGCATTTGCCTAGCAGTTTATGCCCCACAAAGATGTGAGTATCAAGGAGAGAAGCTGCTGTTCTCGAAAGAGCTAGAGGCTATAGGGCTCCTGTCACTTTAGGGGAGGTTTCCAGATGATATTTCTGCTAACCCTATGCATTTGTCTACATTCAGGAACACCATCCTTGGTTATGCATTAGTCAACTTGAATATAGTGTCGCTTATAATCAATTTTAAAAGTTGAAACAAGATCTGAAAGTGAACACCACCACCATCCTGAAGACACTCAAATAGATGTCAAAGCTTTACTCCCTAAAGATGTCAAGTGGCTGTCACAAGTACTCAGCAAAATTCAAACTTGACATATCACCATCTATAACTAAATATGCGAAAAATATATAAACTGGATAGGCACCTGACCCTAGAGTATCACAGAAACAATCTGACCAACAAAGCTCAATTCAATCCTTAGTTTGCTTTGAAATTCCAGATAGTGATTCCAGACAAAGAGTTCAAACAGACAATTTGGGCCCTAATACTGGGAAAAAGCCTTTACTACGCAACCATTACAATGCATGCAGTGGGTAGAAGGTGTTGGATTTAATTCCAACATCTTACCTACTGTTGCACACACTGGAGTTGGAATAAAAATTAAATCTATTCTAACTTTCAGCGCTCCCCCGACCGAAAGTCGATGTAAAAGTTGCCGTTGCAACGGCATGTGATGTAATGGCATGAGTTGTAACGTCACATATTCGCAGGTGTCCGAAAATATGTTTCTCCATACCATTCTGCATTACATGAGATGTCAATAGAGGTTTTCCAAAAGCAGAGTCTTTTTGCTGAGAAAATATATGCAAAGCAATAATTACTATATAATCCATGGAAAGCTTTGTTTTTACCCAGTATTCTTTTAATTGTAGAATCATATTTTGATCTTGGCATGCTACACGCTCCATTAACATTGCCATAACAGATCTATACTGCAGTCGAAGCTGTAGGAATTGTATGATCCTGCTGCTAATGCATTTTCCACATAATTATGGATTTAAATGACTTACTACCTGATCCACCATATGCAGGATAATTGTAAAACTAAAAAAGGTCCTAGCTCAAACACATACAAAAATACTTAAAAACCCTATGTGCTGCCACACAGACTTTTACAAAGACTAACTTGTCATCTTGCAGTTACCCATAGCTGCATCCTGATGTTAAACTGATACAAATCAGGGGGAATCTGTGCTCATCCACCATTAATGTGTGGTTAAATGATGAAACATCAAATTTATACTGTTATAGACTGTGGTACATTAACCCGCAAAATGTACCACTTATTGCCACATAATTTAGACAACCCTAATAGATAATCTGGACCTCCATTGCTGAATAATTCCAGTGGCCCCGGCTAGTTAATCTGCATATTATACTGACACCAGATTGTACAGATGAAAATTCAGCTTGATTCTTTCATGGCAAGACACTGAGGCAGTAACTTTCTACAACGTTTTGTTCATCTTAGCCATTATCAGATTAGCCATCGACGCTGTGATAGAGAACTGTCTCTCCGTATATTTGGCCATAAATACCATTATACCAGCCACCATTGCAGATAGCATCACCTGAGCCAAAATCACCAGCAGAAAGGCAGGTTTCTTTAGGTTTTTCACTAAAACCTTGGGGAAGACTAAAGAAAATAAACAGAACAAACATGAGCAACTGATCTATAAAAATGTATACAGGTTCTTCATATGAAAATTATGACGCTCATGTCAATAACATATTCAATGCAAAATCTTAATTTTCTTTAGTGCTAAAGTCGATGAGCTCTGCAATTTTTCATGCAATGTAAACACTCAAGCTAGGTTGCAAATTTGAATATGGTATTTCAATGTGAATACTTATATTTTAATTAGATTACTTTTATTTCTCTCTGCCTTTGGAACATGAATTCCAAATCAAAAACATCCTCCTGGACCTCTGTCCCGATTTGTCTGGGTGGTTGACAAAGGATATGAGACTGTTAAGGTAGTTGGTGCCTGAGTTGTATCCTGCCTTGAATGTGTGGGTGAAGAGTTTGAATTCAATGCATTTCTGAATCAGGTGCCAATATAGTTCCCTGAGGTGTGGTGTGGTGTGAGTTCTATATGGGAGGTTAAGGATAAGTCTGGCTGCCGAGTTGGATGGTTTGTAAGTCAGCTGCTTGATGATCCTGATGTGAAGGGTGTTGGTGGACCTTGCCCTCCTTGCAGGGTCACCCCCAAACTTTTTTGCCATTTTTCCTCCACTTTTTGCTGAATTATGTTTTTTTGGACTTAGAACTCTGTGCGCTATGCCACTGCTAACCAGTCAACATGCTTGTGCTCTCTCCTTTTAACATGGTCTAATTGATTTATACACAACTGACATATTTAATTTACTTGTGAGACCCTTGTAGAGTGTATAACATATATCCAGATCCTGTAAATAAAATAAATGCTATTAGTGCACCTGCAACACTTATTGTGCCAGCCACTTACGTAGCCCCTTAAAACATGTCCCAGGCCTTACATTGCAGCCTGAATACATTTTTAAGCTGCCATGTCATTAAAATCCCCTTGTCAAGTCTTAAACACCCCCTGTATTACATATGTCACCCCTGTGAAAATAAAAGATTAGCCATGTACTTCGAAGTTTTATATGTCCTGGTAGTGAAAAACTCCTATATTCATTTTTCACTACCGCGAGTCCTACAACTCCCATTGGATAACATAACATTGGGGATTTCTTATAACATTTAATAAGCTGTACTTACCAATTAGGACCAAGTAGATGCTTCATGTTTGGTGTCTATGAAATTGTAATGATAAATCCTCTTTGATGGTAAAGTCTGATTTTTCATTACAAGTTAGAAAATGGCACTTTTAGAAAGTTGCTATTTTCCTACCCATAACCTTTTAGGTTTACATTTGTTTCATTTATTTTTAGAAGCAATCAATAAAAACATGCATCCCATATACATCCAATGGCTAGTTAGAACAATAGAAGGAGACAACGATAACAGGGAAAAGTAATAGTTAAGGAAAGCAAAAAAGGGGAGGGAATGGGCCTAAAAGTTAAGAGGAGAAAAATGGGGATGGGGACAAAATGTCTCGGTAGCCAATGCTTGAGGGAAAGTATGAGTAGTGAAGGTTTCCCCCTGCACATCGGTGAGTGTCGTGTTCCAAGCGTGTAAGGCAGAGGACCCGTAAATAGCCTGGGAAACTCCTCTCCCCAAATTCATTTGAAAGAAATTGCACGAAGGTCACCCACGTTTTGTCAAAGAATGTAAACATGTTGGCCACGGCTGCTGTTAATTTTTTCCATCCTCAAGAGATTCCATAACTTGTGCAACGAATCCAGGTGCATCATGACCAAATCTGTGCCCCAACGGGTCAGAAGGATCTGTTTGGCCGTGCCATGTGCCAGAGTGATGGCCCGACCGTTTATCGATTTCAGAGGGTATGTAGGGGGTTGAGAAGTCCTAGGAGGATTTGTCTGGGGAACCCAGGGATGTCTGTGCCATAAATCTCAGTGACACCTGCCAAAACCTCTGCCCAGAATCTTGGGGCAGTTCCAAAGAAGATTTGTAAGTGTGCCAGTCTGTCCACACTGACTCCAACATGGTGCATCACTGCTCTGCTTTCATTTAGCTACCCTAGCCGGAGTATAGTACCAGTAGTGCGCAATCTTGAGCATCATTTTCTTGCCTGTTGCACAAAATGCAGAGGCGCAGGCCCTATGGCAAATGTCCCTCCATTCTTTGGAAGTGATGTTCACACTCATCCTCCCAGCAACATTGTGCTAGTGATTCATAAAGCACAAGTGGGGTGTTTGAGAACTTATATATGTCAGATACTAAGCGCCTATCAGAAGAACGAGTGAGGAGTCATTTTTCAAAGGAGGTCAGAGGGTGGTAGCGTCAGGGCGAATGTGAGGTTGTAGGAGCCAGTGTCAAAGGGCCACATATTGCCAATGAGCACTGGATGAGAGGCCACAGTAGATTGAAGTTGCATGAATTTCATATTCCTGTCAATATCAAAGAGGTCACTAGACTAGGTAGTAAGATAGTTGCAATCATTTTTTAGAAGTCTGAGGTGTAACCATCCTGGCCAGGCACTTTGCTTGGCTGCAGATATTGCATGGCCATGTCTAGTTTAGAGGAGTCATCTGGGGAAAGATGGGCCATGGGAGCCTGTGCTAAGTAATGTTTAGCGTTCCCCAAGTCCTGGGCCTCAGACATGTACAATGTAGAAGAGAAGTGTTCAAACTCCTGAGCTATGGGTTAATACTGGTCAACCCTAGTGCCCTGAGAGTCCTCAATCTCCAGTATTCTGCATTGGAGTGCCTGAGCACAGAGTTTGTGTGCTAATTGCTGCTTACCTTATTGCCCCTGCATAGTATTTCTTATTTGTATGCAGTAAAGCATTCTCAGTTTTATCAATGTCTAGGGCCTTGAGTTGCCTTCCAGCTGCCGTAAGTTGGCACTTCACTTTAAGGGAGCCTGTTTGTTTATGCACCCATCTAATTCCCTTATACCACATCCAGCTGTGACCAATTATTCCTCCTGTCCCTGTTTACCCGAACTGCTATGGCGATAAAGCCGCACTGGGTTACCACTTTTAAAGTGTCCGGCAGCATTGCAACAGGAGTGTGTAGTGTATCTCAGAGGGTACTTGTTATTTCAGTGACTGTGGTCTCATATACAAGGAGTTTATGATTAAGGTGCCAGGTACGATTCTGCAGCGGAGCACCCAGAAGATGGCATGTAATTCTTATAGGTGAATAGTCTGAGAGTGCGGCCATCTCAATATCTACCACTCTGGTAGCAGCAGTTAGACGCGGGGAGGTAAGAAAAAAAAAATTCAAGCATAGGACTTTATAGATTTTTGCAAGCCGCTTGTGTTGTCGCCATACATCAACTGATTCCACATCCATTGTTCTACATTAAAATCACCTCCTAAAAGTACAACTCTATCTGGAGTGGCTAGCACCTACTGCCACCTCATTTTTAAGGAAGGCATCTCTGTGATTATTGGGAGCATAAACATTTACAAGTGTAAACTTATAGCCCTTCATGTCAATGCTCAAAGATCTGAATGTACCTGGTATCTCTGCTTGAGTCTGGGTCACCCTCCCCAGAAAATGTGTGGCCAGTAGTATTGCTACCCCCGACTTCTTCCCCAGCAAGTACTGGTGGTCAAACCATCTGGAATGTAAGCACTTCCAGTCTCTCTTAAGGAGGCATATTTCTTGAATTTGACAGGCATTGCATTTTGAATACCGAAGGAAGGAGAGGCGTGCTAGTTGTTTTACTGGAGCATTGATACCATAAACATTCAGGCTCAGGATTTTAATCCTGTGCTATAGGGTAAGTGTAGCTACTTACATGGAGGTAAGTTGGACCCTACATTATTGACTGTTTAGCGATCTGTTGACATTTGGATGCCTGCCTAGTGCATTGAAAGATGTGAGCTGTTCTAACAAAGAAAACAGTGGATAACAATAAAGAACACAACCTGGAAACACATTGATGATCTAAAATCACAGGTTCCATCTTGTCTAGCTTCTGGTGCGACTGGGGAGGGGAGTTCTGCTGCTGAAGAAGGAAGTCAAAATTGAAGAGTGTATGGATTCCAACACCTCTAAACCCTTAGCGAGAGTGGGAGGAGTGCCACATCTCAGATGGTTGTGGGCAGCAAGAATCGGCGTGGAGATCATCCTCTTTCTAATCATTGTCTGGTTCAGAGGTGCTATCATGCCTTTGAAGTTGGGTCAACAGAGCAGCCCGGTCCTGATGGCGCTCCAGTACAGAAGGTTGTTCAATGAGCGGGGAAAGTAACGTGCCCCAGCGCAGGAGAATGCAGAGTGCCTCTGCTGAGTTTGGGTGGGGCCATCCTCTTGCAGCGTGTCCATATCCAACAGTGACCGGGCTTCCTCCAGGGTGTGTGTACTGCAGGTTCATTGTTCCATACAAAGGTTGGATGCCCCCACTTATGTCTGATCCCTTTGTCCCAGAGAAGATTGGTGAGTGGCCAAACGATCCAGCAGCACTGTGGGTTAATAGGAGATAGGTCCTGCTATAGCCACTACTTTGCACCCTCAAAGTTAATGGCATTTATGCTTCTGACAGCAGACATGATGACTTCTTTCTGAATATGATAATGGAGACAGGTGAGTATGTCCTGAGGCTTCCCAGGGGATTGTGCTGGTCTGCCACACCTGTGTGTGCAATCTACGACTATGTCTTGGTCAGCCAGGGCTGGGACCACCTGGTGAAACAGGCAAAGCATGTAATTCTCTATCTTCCCCAAGTCAGCATGCAGTGGGTCACCATTTATGTAGATGTTGGAGCACTGTGACTTGTTTTCAAGAACTTCTAGCTGGTAGTTGAGGTCAGCGATTTTGTCCAATAGTGTGAGAATTTCCCAGCTGTGTTGCTCAAGTTCTTCATCATGAGTGTCGCTGATTTGATCCAAGGAGTCGACCCTCTGGTCAACTTCACCAATACTCCTCATGATGTCCTTGACAGCAGCAGCTGTCTCCAGTTTAAGGGCCACAATGTTCCTGAGAGACCCAAAAAGGCTCGCTAAGAACACCCATGTGACTGGAGCATCAACGTCACAGTGGCCCCCCGAAACAATTGTGGCAGGGGCAGACACAATGGAGGAGGGCAGGAGGCAGGGACAGTGCACCCAGGGAATGCTGCTGAAGTATAATCCTCCAAGGCAAAGTGTAGAAGATGCCAGGGCCAAGAACCAGTCTCTTCAGGGGGCCCATAGCGGGAATCTGTGCCCTTAGTGACCGCTACAAGGGAGGCCCCCGCAGGCCAGCACACAGGATAAAAGGCCACAGCCCAACCTCAGCATAGAGCCAAGGTCCATACCGTGCTTCAATATTTGGGGCTCTGGCAATATCGGAGCAGTCTCTGAGACTGGACGGGTCCTCAGAACCAGGTTGGGGAGCGCTGATCGAGGCTTAATCGTTTCAGGGTGCAGCTCTGGTCCTAGGGCCCTTTCTCTAGAGAACGGCCTCAAATAAGGTTGGATTTTGGCCTGATTATTATTTTCCTTGTACATCGCCGATTTAGCCAAGACATTAGAGTTGGATAAGGGTATACCTCATAAGCTGGGAGGTACAAAAATAACATATTTGGCCTATGCAGATGACTAGGTGATTCTGTCACAAACACCAAAAGGAGCAATTATAAGTGGGCCCCCAGGCCCAATGGAAAGGGCTATGTCCCTAACTGAAAAGTCATAAATATTCTCTTTGGGAACTCAATTAGTCACCACAAAATCTCATCAACCATTCACTCTAACATTCATCACCATAATCTCATATATGCTTCAATGTTGACCTCAAAACTGAACAAATCAAATATTAATATTTGTTAGCTAAATATTGCATCTTTAATGCTGTATCATATTATATAATGTTTAAAGCAGCATAAAGAATATATACACATTGAGTTAAAAATGTCAATCTTAAAAACACATGTGCAAAATATACCAAATTCCATATACAATAAATGGAAAAAGTTACAAAAATTGTAGGAAGAACACCAGTCTAGTGCATTTGTCTTTCTGATTTGCTAATCTGTATACATCAACCCAAAAGGTACATTAAATAAGAATCTATTGTACCCTTGTGTTCCTCACATTTAGCCCAACTAAAGTGTTGACATGTTTGGGTGGTTAACTTGGATTTTCTTCTTCAGGACTGTAAGATATCTCCCATATAAAATGCCTATTGTTACAAAATGATAAACAAAATACAAATGGTTATATTTTGTATTTAAAAGTTCATGGAATCAAGGTGCTGGGGCAAGATGGCGGACGCATCGGCGTTCGAGTTAGCAGCAGGGCTGGTGGTCTCGCTGCCTGAACCCTTCCGACCTTTCTCGACAGTATCTAACTGCAGCCCTGAAAACCTGATATCTTAGCGGCTGGCAGCATGGCTTAAACGGAATCTTTAAGCGCTCAATTCCTTTTACCTGTTTTCTTTCCCGAGATGCGGCTGGATCTCTGGTGCTGGTTCCGCCAGTCGCTACAACCTACGTGGCGGCATCCATCTCTCCCGCATTCAAGAGCGAAACCGGGACCACGGACTGGAGCGGAGGTCAGCTCGGCGGCGGTTATCAGCTCGCAGCAATCTGCTACTTTAGGCAGACGACTTCGCACACAGAAACGGAGAAAGGGGGACACCACTGGAGTAATGGCCCCAAAGAATCCTGCGGCGGCTCCCAAGCCACAAAACAAGCCAAAGACGAGGGCAACCACGGCCGCACAGGAAGGTGCTCAGAGTACTCAGATCGCCCAGAATGTTCAGAATGCGCGGAGTAGCGGTAATGTCGGTAACACTGTTCTGCAGGATGATCTTCAGGACCTTCAACAGGTAATTTTTAACTCTGACTCTGCTTCTGTGCCTGTTTCGACAGTAGCACCAGCAGCTCCAGCCGTAATAACTACTGTTACTACTGTTACCCCTTGCTCAATAGTGGGGGATTCTGGGAGTTGTAGGCTGGGAGCCATTCCTAAAATCCCAGACATGTTTGCTCAAAAAAAAAAAAAAAAAAAAACTTTAGAACCGGGAACTATTCGCTTAAAGGGCAACACTGAGAAAACATCAGTAATTGCAACTGAGAGCTTAAATATACCTAGTGATATTGGGGTGAATACAGATACTGCCAATGGTAAAGATGGCTCAAAAGAGAGTCAAAACTCAATGTCTTCACAGCCAATTATTTCGGAATCCCTTCAGACTTCTGGAGAGCTAACTCACAAGACATTATTAGAATCAGCACAGGATGCACCAGAATCTTTACTAGCTGTGGAAGATGTTGAGTCAATAGATTCTGCGGGTAATTTTTACTCTATGACTGACCTATCGGTGGCTCTAGAATCCGAAATCCTTGAGGCAGATGGCAGATGGAGAGACGATATGAGCGGTAAGAGTCTGGGATCGCAACAAGATTCTCTCGGCTCAGTGGGACAGGAGGAGGGTGAGGAGGAGGAAGATGAAGATGAAGATGAGGATGAGGATCCCCCTCAACACAGGTCGGATTGTTGTGTTAAAGATATTACAGTATTCACAACAAATGGAGATACTCCTCCTAATGCACCAAATACAGTTGCACTACAGAAATCGCAGACCCAGGATAGCACACAATCTCAATCGACTGGTACTACGCTAGATACCCTTTGTCAGCTTATGATCCAGCATCGGGAGGAGACAAGGGCAGAAAATCTCCGCACGTAAGGTGCTATTCGACGACTTCAAAACAACCTCAGAAAAGTTGCTAAATCCTGTAATGAGACATCTGCTAGAGTGACTGAGGCTGAGGGGAGAATTTCAGCGATCGAAGATACTGTGATAGGTCAACAAACACAAATTTCATCATTGGTAGGGCTGAGAGATGAGATAAATTGGAAACTGGGGGATTTGGAGAACAGATCACGTAGGAACAACCTTCGAATCCTGGGTGTTCCTGAGGGAAATGAAGGCGGCAATATAAGACAATTTGTAATTGATCTCTTTTCGGAAGCATTTCCAGAGCTTGTGCAATGGAAATGGGATATGGAAATTCAACGTGCACACCGATTCCCATTTCAAAAAAGCACCAGACAGGGTACTAACCTAAAACCTAGAGCAATCTTGATTTCTCTAAACAATTTCTTGGCAAGAGAGGCTCTCTATGACTTTGCCAGGCCAGATCGGAAGAGAAGGGGGAGAGGCGTGGAATTCTTTGTCCGGCCGGACTATTGTCATGCCACAGTGGAGCAACGCTGGCAGTTTCGACAGTTAATACCCGCCTTCCAGGCTAAAGGCGCCCAGGCCTTTCTCTTGAATCCTTCCAAACTTAAAATAATTTTCAAAGAGAAATCGTACTTTCTGACATCGGAGGGTGCAGCTAAAGAGCTTTTGGCCTCATTCTGAATGCAATTGCTGTAAACGACTATTGACACTTTTTTGCTCCCTTTCTTCTTTCTTTCCTTATGTGCTTTAGGGAGGGCACAAAAGGGCTATTAAGATGTCACAAGATCGTTGAAATTAACTCTTCTTGCACAAACAGTCTTATTGACACTTGGGTATCTAACCAGTTAATTAATTATATAATGACTAAAAAGAAGAAAAAAAAAGAGAAAACCATTTTCTTTTTGATCTGGCACAAAAAATGGAGCTATAGTGACTGAATAGCAAGAGATTAATTAAGGAAGGAGGGGGCAGTGAGACACCTGATGCTTCTCACATCATCCATACTAGGGACTACTAGTCCTTATGCCCGAGCTGGGTTGGGGTCAAGGGGAAGGGGGAGCGGGGGAGGGGGGTTCACTAGGGTGGGTGGGGGGTGCAAGCAAAATCAGAAAAAAACTGATTTGTCATTTTATCAGTGCTCTATCAAAGCTTTTTACTTTTTTGATTAAAAGGGATGAGAACAGAAACATGAGTCTGTATACAAATAACCAATGTGTCAAACAGCATGGATGTATGAAGGTGCACAGAAAGGGAGACTGTATAACTATTGATCATGGGCAACCTCTGTGTCTGTTCTTGGAATGTATGTGGAATAAACAACAGAAAAAAAGGGGGGTCTGTAATCAAATTATGCAGAGCATGAAAATAGACATAGTTTGTCTTCAAGAAACGCATATTAGGTGGAGCGATAGAAATATGTTTAAAGATTTGGGACTACAACTATTAGTTTGTACTAGACAAGGCACTACCACAAAGGGTGTGGCAATCCTTATGAAGCAAGGCCGAGGACGCTTAAAACGCACCAAGGCTGACCAGTATGGAAGATGGGTAATAATCGAACTTGAGATAGATGCTAAGTTATGGAAAATCTGTTCAGTCTATGCCCCGAACTCAGATGACCCCGAGATTATAGACTATCTAAGCCTAGCGTTTTTTTTTGTGGAGATCCGAACATACATCTTGAGGGGGTATAGATATATCTAGTGATGTTATATATCCAGGTTTAAAAAAGAAGACCTATAATGCAATCAAAGGGCTAGTAACGGAATATGGTCTTAGAGATGTGGGGTACGTAAAAAATCCTCTTTCACATGGGTTTACTTTCTTTTCTAACGTCCATCAGAAATGTGTACGTCTGGACTATTTTTTTGTGAATTGTGGACTAATAAATAGTATAGTATTCGAAATTTTCGCCCGAATAATTTCTGACCATAATTCAATAGTAATAGAGGTTCCGACAGAGACTGGTTCTTCCCCCACTTTAAGATCCTGGTCTTTTGATCGGAAATTACTTGCAGATCCATCATATCTAGAAATAATGCGGAAATGGATTGAAGGCTTTTTTTACTTCAATAGAAGCAGTACATCTATTCAATTAGTTTGGGATGCATTTCAAGCCGGGATCCAGGGTGAAACACTTTCCTATTCAATTAAGAAACAAAAAATTATTAAAGAGAAAACAGAACAGAATTTTAACCTAGTACGAGAATGGGAGGAAAAACTAGCCATAGCAATCTTTAAACATCAAGATACTGAACAAATTAAAACTACACTGGACATACATAAGGCTAGGCTTTATGAAACATTCGCCGCTAAACTAGCAGAACAAATTCCTACATTCAGATCTCAGATCTACAAAATGGGAGAAAATTCTGGAAAAATACTAGCAAAAAGAACCAGAGAGAAAGAAAGCTTAAACTCTATTAATGCGATACAAGATGAGGCAGGGCAGATTCATAACGACCCAGATCAAATTCTCAAGGTATTCCAGCAATTCTATTCCCAGTTATTTAAAAATGATAATGTGGCATATTCTCCGGATATGTTGTGAAATTTTATTGGAGAAAATAATATTACAAAATTGAGTGATTTACAATCAGATTCCCTCGAAGCTAACATTACATAGGAGGAAATTGAATCAGCCTTGCTTTCGCTGGCGACGGGGAAAGATGGCATCCCTCTTGAATTCTTTAGGAGGTTCAGAAATGTTATGAAAGAAGACTTATTGCTTACATTTCAGGAAGCTCAGAGAGGGTCTCCACCAGCATCGTGGAGTCAATCCACATTGATGGTATTTCTTAAAAAGGATAAACCTCCCCTTAATCCCGCGTCTTTTAGACCGATATCTCTAATAAAGGCTGATAGCAAGGTTTTTTCAAAAATACTTGCCACCCGTATGTCAACAGTGATATCCTCTATTGTTTCACGATGGCAACACGGGTTCATCCCTAATAGGGATACTGCGGACCATGTTCGAAGAGTAATTGCCATGATGGACTGGGCGCAGGTTACCAACACACCTATTGGAATCACCCTGTTGGATGCCGAGAAGGCATTCGACAGGGTGGCATGGCCTTATTTATGGGATGTTTTGGCTCTGAAAGGCTTTGGACCAAAAATGTTAGAGGCTCTGAAAGCTTTATATCTATCACCAACGTCCTGTATTAAAATTGGGTCCCGTAACTCTAGCCCGTTTTCCATCTTTCGGGGTACTCGGCAGGGATGCCCGTCATCTCCACTACTTTTTTCTATATATATTGATATCTACCGTAATCAACTAAATCAAGAGGAGGAAATAAATCCGGTGGAGGTGGCAGGGACTCCTTACAGAGCATTGGCATATGCTGATGATGTTGTGGTGACCACCACAGACATTGTAAAGGCAATCCCAAAGATTGAAGAGATAGCGGAAGAGTTCGGTGCTTTTTCGGGCTATAAATTAAATTCCTCCAAAACTCAAATTCTATTTGTTGGCCAGAATCCACCTACACACCTTAACATAGTATCCACCGCAACATACTTAGGAATTAAGATCACAACCCCGATTTCAGATATTCCCAAGCTTAATTTTATCCCCATTCTCAAGAAAGCAAATACTACTCTGGAACGGATTAATCACTTACATCTGTCATTACATGGCAGAAACAATGTACTAAAAATGTAAATAGTTCCGCGATTTCTGTATCTCTTTCGAACCATACCTCTTGAGTTTCCAATAGAATTTTTTAAACAACTGGAGAGAATGGCGGGAAGATTTCTATGGGGATACAAACGTCACCGCAGAGCTTTTAAAAAGCTGACTGTTCCTAAGGATAGAGGAGGATGGAGCACGCCACATTTTTTATTTTACTACCTAGCATCAATACTACAGTTTATTAATCCCTTAATTATTGGTATTGAAGCCCCAATTCACGAAGCACACTTTCCCTCCATCTATGAATTTTCTTTAGGGGTAGAAGCTTGTGGCTGCTTTCTAAAACATGTAGAAACATGCTATTTCAAGAAGATTAAATTTAAGATTGTAATAGCAGCATACCGGGCATGGAAGATTATCAAGCGGCATCTAGGAATTCCAAATTTTTTGAGATATACCCCCCTGTCATCCAAGCAAATATTGCCTGCTATTTTTAGGGATCATATTATGCTTAAATGGAGCAAACAAGGAATTAATTATATAAGTGATTTATGGTATAATGATGAAATGACCTCTTTTCAGTCTCTTCAGGCTAAGTTTAACATTTCAACTCTGGATTACTTCAAATATTTTCAATTACATAGCTATTTTAACACTTTATCATTAGGGCAACGTTTAGGGCTCCAGAAAATATCTTTGATTGAATCCTTATATACTAAAAGAAAGATAGGCTTTTTTTTTATAATTTATTGATTTCATCTTATTCAGATGATTTATCTACAGTACAAGGCAGATGGACAGAAAAACTCGGGGTGACAATTGTGCTGATAGAAGATTCCATTCTGATGGCTAACGCTATTTTATTGACGGGTAGATCTCGTACTCAGCACTATATGGTCCTTTTTGATTTATACCACACTCCCGAAAAAATTTCCAAATGGGGAGCATCTTCAGGCACAGCCTGTAAGAGATGCTCGCTAGAAGAGGCGGATGCAACTCATATGTTCTTTTTATGTCAGCTGCTCTTATCAGTACTCACTCAGATACAGACTTTTCTGTCTCAAATCCTTGGCTGTAATATTACCCTGACAGCAGAGCTGATTTTGATAGGTATATCCTCTGATAACATTACTGAAGATAAAAAAAGCTCTTATTTATCTGTATGTCTGTGTTACTCAGGAATGGATTAGCCCAGATCCGCCGCAATTCTGTACTTGGAGGGCCCGGCTTCTAGCGAAGTATAATTTAGAACCGGCAATTTATGCTGTGAAAGGTCGTTTTAAAAGATTAGCGGGAGGGAAATTATGGGCTCCAATTCATCATTGGATACAGGCAGAATTGGGAACCTAGACGATCTTTGTCTAATATAAATTAAAAAGATTAACTTTGTTTTCTTTTTTGATATGAGCATCTGTAGAACTGTAATATTTTCCTCTTACTATGTTTGTATATTTTCTCTCAATATGAAATATGTATCTGATTTGCTTGCAATAAAAAAACAATAAAAGTAAAAAAAAAAAGACGTCCATAAATCATCAATAGTCTGATAGTTATGGTCCTCAAAGTCCAATGATGGGCCCACTCACTGAAAGAATGGTGTCATTTACCACTTTCTCAAGTTGAGTGACTACAAAAGGTGAAATATCCACTTCACTGTAGTGGCCTACAACATCAGTTAAACCACTTACACAAATTTAATCTGGAGAATGGATTAGTTGCTAATTTTTCCAAACTGAAGCTCATGACATTTGGAAAGAAACTAAATTCATGTGATGGGTCCTAGAAGATGGTACAATATGATTATTTCAGGGTAATATTTGACAGCAAGTTATATCATGGTCCAGCCATCTAGCCACCAGAAAGCTTAAGTCAACAATGATCAGCAAATCGGTTTAAGATAGGTAAACTTGTCCGGCGGTAATGCTATCAGCGCATCACTGAAACCGTTCAATATGAAACTGATTCCATACTTGCTATGTGCATCTCTTGCATGGAACCACAAGACCATATGCAGCCTTGATAAAAGTTGTGTGCAACCTGATGCAATCTGCTTCATCTCCGCACTGCCACCTGCCACTGTGTCACAAGGCTCTAACATCACTCCTCTACAGAAGCACCATGAGCTTCTTATATGACTGTGTAAAAGTGGATCTAACATCACTAAAATACCTAATTTATCAGGAAGTAAGCAAATCTACATTAAAGGGCTTAGAGTTTCATCTTATCTTAGAATCTTTTACCGGTCTCCCGATACTTGTACAGATTGTGATGTTTTATACCTTTTATTGTAATCCTTTCATTATTACAAAACTTATATTATTACTACTACTATCAACCAAACTTATTGCTCAAATCCAAATTGTTCATGTTAGCAGAAGTAACAGTGCACCAAAATCTCAATGTATGCTGATAGTGGATAGAACAAATATCCATGAGTGGAGACCTGGGAAGAGTGCGGGTGGAAGGGTTGGAGGGTGATCTACACAACATAAACATGTGCACTAATAATTATGAACAGGGAAATACTTTCTATTTTAGAAGTTACAGCTGACATTGTCAAATTATCCTTTAGTTTCATTGCGGTCAAGCTAAAACATCTATTAAAGCCCCTCCCCCCACCACCCCCCGGCTCCAAGTGAAGTCTAATATTGAGCAAAAAATTGATGCTCCACTGCAAACCAATCTGAGTTCTCATGTAAGAAACATTCCGATTAACACAGTAATCAAAATACATTAGTAGCAGCCCACAACCAGTGTACTGTGTGTCCCAGGTATCTTCACTGAACCTCAGACAATCAATCAATCAATGGGGTTTGTAAAGCGCACTACTCACCTGTTAGGATCTCACGGTGCTAGGGGTGGGGGTGTGCAGCTTCATTGGGGTCATCTGAAGAGCCAGGCCTTGAGGTCTTTCCTGAACTAGAGCAATGTAGGACTTTGCTGGAGGTGGAGGTCGTTTCAGGTCTTGGCTGCGAGATATTAGAAGGACTTTCCACCCGCTCTGTTCTTGTAGAAGCGTGATACTGTGGCCAGGGAGAGGTCGGCTGAACTGAGGTTTCTCTTGGGGGGTGAAAGGAGAGGCGGTTGTTGAGGTATTGAGGTCTGATGTTGTGGAGGGCCTTATAGGCAAGTGTGAGCAGCTTGAAAGTTATTCTTCTTTCGACGGGGAGCCCCTGGAAATCGCATGGGTGCTGGTTGATGCAGTTGTGCTGGGGGATGTCAAGGATTAGTCTAGCTGCGGTATTCTGCATGGTCGGGAGCTTGCAGAGGATTTTTTTGTTGATTCCAGCTTAGAGGCAGTTCCTGTACTCCAGTCTACAGGTGATGAGGGCATTTGACAGTTTTTCTGGATTCGGAGGGGATTAATTTGTAGGTTTTACAGAGTTCATAGTTAGAGATGAGTCCAGTATGATTCCGAGGTTATGTGCATGGTCTGTCAGGATGGGCGAGTTTCCAAGGGTGGGGGGGCCACATGGTGATGTCCCAAGCTGAAGGGGTAGAGCCTAGGATGAGGACTTCTGTTTTCTCTGAGTTGAGTTTCAGGCAGATGTTCTTCATCCAGGTTGTGACGGCTTTGATCTCTTCTTGGAAGTTGTGCCTGGTGATGTTGGGTTCCTTGGTGAGAGAGAGGATAAGATGGGTGTCATCGGCGTAGAAGACGATGTTGAGCCCGTGGTTTTTGGTGATGGTTGTGAGGGGGGCCATGTAGATGTTGAAGAGGATGGGGCTGAGGGAGGATCCCACTGGTACTCCACATCTGGTCTCTGTTGGTTGTGAGCGGTAAAGCGGGAGTCTGACTCTCTGTGTTCTGCCTGAGAGGAAAGATCGGGTCCAGTCTAGGACCTTTACTCGGATGCTGTGGGAGACAGTGTTGAAGGCTGCTGAAATGTACAGGAGTATGAGGGCTGCTGTTTGGCCCTGGTTGAGGAGAGTGCGGATGTCATCAGTGGCGGTGAGGGGGGCGGTCTCTGTGCTGTGGGTGCTGCGGAATCTGAATTGAGAGATGTCTAGGATGATGTTAGCTCTGATGACCTATGTTAGCTGGGTGTTGACGGCCTTTTCGATGACCTTGGCTGCAATGGAAGCAGCAAGATGGGCCTGAAGTTCATGAGACAGCCCAACAAATGGAAAAGAAAGATATATATAATTAAAAAAATTGAAGTTGCCCCTGTCCATGTAATTGTAGCAAAGGTACCACACAGAATGACACTCTAACCTTCATTGTCTGTGGTGCACAAAATGTGGCCAAAACAATGCACCCTTGCAACAATACATTTATTTATTAAATTTGTAAGGCGTGGCAGCTACCCAAAAAGGGTTTCCCGAAGTCGGAGCAGGCCAAAGAGTGTATAGCAGCTTTGTGAGATTATTGGTTAAAAAGCCAGGTTTTCAAAGATTTGTGAAACAGGGCATAGACCGTTTTGTTACAGAGGGCTAAAGCAGAGAGTTCCATAGTGAGGGATCAAGGTAGGCGAATGATCTACCTCCCATCCGAGATAGTTTGATTCTAGGTACCGAGAAATTCCCTTGAGTGGAGGAGCGAAGACAGCGGGTAGGCAAGTAGGGGCTGACTAGAGATTGTAAGTACTGAGGATCTGTGCCTATTTTGATTTTTAATATTTTGCTCAGGGCTTTGGACATGATGCGGTTCTCAACCCTGAGCCAATGCAAGTTCAGTAGATGGTTAGAAAATGAGGTAGCTCTTGGAACCCTGCAAAGTAATCTTGCAGCAGAGTTTTGTACCACCTGCAGCCTGTGAGTCACGCCTTGTTGGATCCAAGCTAAAGAACGTTTCCGTAGTCCAGACTTGAGGTGATAAGAGCTTGGACTACTGTACTCTGGGTAAAATCAGGCAGCATCCATATGGTCTTTTCAAGCCACTTCAAAATGGTGAAACAGGTGGCGGTTACCTTGACTGCTTGATGGTGCATAGTAAGTGAGTCATCGATGATTACTCCTAGATTGCGGACTTGACTGGAGGGACAGGGAAGTGCTCCCATCTCACCGGGCCAATGTTGTGGGCCCAAGAGATCTTTGTTTTTGCCAAGGATCACAACCTCAGTTTCTCCCCGTTTAGTTTTAGATGATTAGTATTCATCCATGATGCAATTTTCCTCAGGCCTAGCTGAAGGGGGGATGGTCTACCCATACTTTCCATGGAGAGAGAGTAGATGATTTGATGGTAGCTCCCAGCAATAGACAACACAGATCACTTCCTCTGCCATCTTACCCTACACTAATCTCCTCAAAACAATGCCTATAGCCAAAGAACATAAGGAGATAACAGCAAGGAAAGGACTGACATCAGGATAATGGTTCTGTGTTGTTGGATTTTGCAAAGGGCTATGCTAAAGTTTGCAACTTTGCAAAAGTGGTTAAGTTTGTAATATGCCACATTTGCAAATTACTATGCAACCAACAAAGAGCACAAAACCTTGTAGCAGGACTCATATGTATTAAAATGCATGCACCACATTAGCGGAACTTAAAAATCATTCCATATTTACAAGAAAATGGTGCAGCACGATACCGCAAATAATATTACTGTGCTGAACTGCATCATTTGCTAAGTGTGGGAATGTGCCATATATACAGTACGGCACAGTCCTGTACTCACCCCTGTGCCGGTGAAAAACAAGCAGCTCACCGCAAGCGCATGCACCCTTGCACCATGGTGCAAGGGTGCCTGAGTTGTCTGCACAAAATCAATAATCAATGGGGTTTTGCTTCTTCTATGTGTAATGCAGAATGCAGAACAAATAGAAAGAGTAAACAAAGAGCAGAAATGAGAGTACTTCTCCTCATTGCGCCACTCTTATGCCTCCCCTTGGGAGGCATACGGTTTTGGTGCTCCCTCAGATTTACAGATTCTTGTAACGTGGAACACCCACAGCAATGTCTATTACATGCCCCACCCTCATTTCCTGCAGAAAACTGGAGGACCTTATTTACAAGTTGACATTAAGCCTCGAAAAGGGGTTTAGCACCACCTTGTATATAAATGGCAGGGCATAGCACCACAAGACTCTCCAGTGGTACAATCCCCTTGTAAATATGACAGCACAGCCTGGACTACCTTTCCAAACTATTCACCCCAAAATACCCGAACAGATGCACAAGGTTAGCATCCCTCTATTCTCTCTTACAAAGTCATTTTGAATTAAAGAGTTTGAAGAGAGTCCCTGAGCCATCAACTTAGCCACCAACCTCAGCAGTGCAGAAACCCCCAGTAATCCCTATGACCAAGTCCGTTTGGTCACTGCCACACCTGGATCCCCCTGCCCAGAAGTGACAGGGTTAATCTTTGCTACCGATCTCATCATGACAGAAGCACCACGGTTATCCCTGCCGTTCTCGCTGGATTGCACCAAACGGGATGCCATCAACACCGACCTCCTCTCCCCCCTGTCATACAAAGCGGAATGTTTAGATCCCCCTCACCCACTGCCCTCCTCGATATCTGAGGGGACCCTTACACCCGCTACACTCACCCCACCCAGCCAATCACAGAGCACAATGACCATTCTCCAACTTCACGAGGAAGTCCCTATCCTGCTGCCTCGCCTATATACCACACCACTCACTGACACAGACCTCACAACAAACCTCAAGGTTCAGCTTCCCGCATCGACCCCTATTGAAGTTATCCCCAAGCAAATGGAGAAAGTGATCTTTCAAACAGAACCTACTGGTGGATCGCCCTCCATAATGGATCATACACCCATACCTAATGTAGATATCCCCAAGAAATTGGAGAACATGACCATGCAAACAGACATTAAGGGCGGATCGCACTCCATAACTGATCATACACCCACACCTACTACCTACTTTGCCAATTCCATCTGGATCATTCGACTCAATGAGTTAGCCACTGGCCTATCCCATCTCAAGGGCGAAATGCATAACCTATCTACTAGCACTAAAGAACTTCTTAACATGCACAGGGCCACCAACCACACCGTGAACCAAATCAGTCTCCAAACGAGAAATTGCACCCCCACAGCTGCACACACCGAGAACACTAGTCAGAATAACCTAGTAAACACATATCCAAGCGACCATATTGAGAATTACAACCTCTTAGACCGTCACCAATCCGGCTTCTGGCAAAGTTACAGCACAGAATCTGCAATCACACACATTATGGACAACATACTAAAAATGCTTGCCCGCAATGAGTCATGCCTATTGATACTTCTTGACCTGTCCCCCGACTTCGATACGGTCAAGCATGACAATCTTTTGTCCCTATTGAAAAGAAGGATGGGCCTCTCGGGCAAAGTGTTGCAATGGTTCTCCTCTTTCTTAAATAACAGAACTCAAAGAATCAAGATGAAGAATTCACTCTTGCAACCCTCTGTGGTCACCCTGGGTGTCCCCAGGGATCAGCCCTATCACCCATTATTTTCAACCTCCTAATGGAGCCTTTGGCGAACGCACTGAAATCAGCGAACATTCTATATCACCTGTACGTGGATGACACCCAGCTGTATCTGAAAATCTCCACCCCAGAAGACTTCATTGCCCTCAACACTACTCTAATGAACATGCAAAGCTGGCTCACTAACAACCACCTCATGCTGAACGGAATTTATTCTCATCTCGCCACCGAGCCACACACCTAAGTTAGACCTATGGTTAAAACAGCTAACCTCCTTTGACTTTGTTCCCCTTATCATTGACTCAGCAAAATCCCTGGGAATCACCATAGACAAACATCTGAATATGCAGTCACACACCTCTAATGCCACCAAGGGAGCTAATCACAAGTTGAGTATACTAAGGAAACTCAAACCCTTCCTCCTTCAGGCCGATCTAAAAATGGCAGTGCACGCCCTAGTACTGCCAAGATTAGACTACGGAAGCACCACTCTCTGTGGTCTCCCCAAATACAAGCTGGCTCCACTGAGGGCATCACTGAATGCTGCGGCTAGACTGGTATCAGGAATCAAAAGAAATAGTCACATCTCTCCGGCTTTGAAAGCCCTGAACTGGTTGCCTTACGAGGCAAGAATACACCTAAAAGTGGCCTGCACGACCCACAAGGCAATACATAACAATACACCCAGTTACTTGGCTCTAAATCTAGAAAGGTCTGGAGGTTGTAGACAACTTCGAAGTGCAAGTACTTTCTTTCTGAAACCTCAATCCTTCGATAAGAAGAGAACAAGCTGCAGAGCTTTCTCAGGGATTGCACCAAAGATTTGGAACTCCTTACCTCCAGAAGTGCGTGGAATCTCTTCCTTTACCACACTCAAAAAAGAAGTAAAAATTATATTAATGAACAAATTCACGTCTTCTAATTCCAGGCTGATACCGAGTCACCCATAAGACCCGCATATCATTTCTTATCTCCGGATGAATGTACGAGACTATTATATGTAAGATTAATACCACAGCCCTTAGTGCTCAATAACTGTATGTAGTGTAAAGCTTAACTGGCCTCGGGTCCCCTTGGTTATCTATATACTTTATATATACTTTATACCCATTGTGAATCGAATGAGGATATTATATGTTTGTTTGCTAGCACAATCACCTAATGCTCAATAACTGTATATTGTGCAATGTCCTGCAGATTCCCGGTCCTCTATGTTTGTTATTCAGATATTATATATCTCTTTTGAATGAATTGACACATTCGAATGCTTTTATACCACCTCATCTATTTCTGTTTTTATACTGTATACTGGAAAGCGCTCTGATACCCTCGTGGGTCACGTTCGCGCTATATAAAATTTTATACATTAATAAATAAATCAAGGGCCCCCCCTTGGAGCGCTCTCCCACTGAATCTGTGTAATGACCGCAATATCAGCTCTGTCCAAAAGAAACATAACTACACACCTCTTGCTCCATGCGTTTCATCCCGTAATGATTACTGTCTCATTTATCCTCTCCCTTTGCCCCTGTACATGTTCTGGCGCTATGTAGCAACATTTGTGTTATAAAAACATTTTTCAAAGACTAGAAGTGCCATTTATCCTAAGTTAACATTAGAAAATGGTTCTTCATCAGTTATACTTTGCAAACGACTACTGCGTTCACCTGTCTAATGTAATTTGGCAGAGAAAAACGGAATAAATGGGAACCTTACAGAGAAAACAAATAAATACATTTACTCTTGTGAGTATATATGCTCTTCAAGGAGCAAACGTACAAAAAAAAATCATGCACTTGTGTTCTAGGTTGCTTGGCTTCAGTGAGTGGGAACATTATCTCAATGAAATGAATATTATCTCTCCTCACACAGAACGAAGGAGATCTGAACATCTATGCACGTTTTAGTTAAGCAAACTTCAGAACCTGAGCAAAACTACACAGACATAAAGTATCTTGTATGCTTTCTATATCATTTAGTATATATACACTTACGCTTGATAAAACCCATCAATGAAAGATGCTGATATATTTTAGGATTAGGTTTGCATTCACTAATCAGATCAGTCTTTGGTTTGTTGTCAGTTTCCTTGTCCAGTTCTTCTTCCTGAAAAAACAAATGCATTATTAAATAATGACAGAGAGATAGAAATGAGTTCATCAGGTCATTAGAAAGGTACATGTACTAATCTTTATTGAAGAGCAGGGGGATAGAGAATTCCAGGTAAGGATGGGACAAAAAATTACCCAGTGATGGTATCTTTTATGCCTGGTGTACACTGTTGACATCTTAGATTCCACATGAGATGAGTGTCTATATTTTTGTTGTATATATTCAGGGTCACTAGGACTATGCAGCAGGAGAGGTCCTAATTATGGGTAGGGTTAACTAAATGAACAAAATGCAACTCATGTGGCGCAATGCAGTACATTTTGTGATGTTATTACTTCATTATTTTGTAATTTTTATTCACGGTAAGACAGTCTCAGGAAAACATCGGACCTCACTAGTACCTGTTCAACAACAACATGAAGGAAAAACAACTGAAGGATGACTAGTCATCTTTTGCGAAGGGCCTTCCTCTGCAGGGGAGCACATATCACTATGTTTTTAGTAATGTTTGATTCACGCAAGCTACAAAAAATATGGTTGTTAAAATATGCAGATTATGCAGCAGATGATGATCTATGTGGCAAATACTTAAAGTAAAAATTGGTTCTGTCTGGGTTTTCAATTACTTAGGGAAAGTAGCAACACCTTACTTTTAACACACATCAAAGATTTGCAAAGGGAAAAATTAAATAAATATATAACACACACCACAATTAGAATACAATAATGTATTAAGAAAAAGTCAAATAATCATGGCTGTCACAATTTACAATTTAAATTGCAATATGGAATACGTGACTGTGATGAAAAAATGACGTGGTGATTGGTGATTAAGACAGTACACTATTTATAGAAACAATTGAGCGTGCAATAAAAAGGAGGGGAGAAAGATTTTTTATATGTAGGTCCTCATTATTTTAGCACATTTGCTTCAGGATCCAATCACAAATAGGACTATAATCAGGACTGCTACTCCATAGCTAATCCCTTAACAGGATCAGTATTGAGCAACCCAGACAATGGGACTAAGGTCAGTCTGACTACATTTGCAAGTCTCTCCTGTCTCTATCACTACAAACTACTCTGTCCGGCAAATCAGGCTCACCTCATGATCCCTGTCCACCAGTTAGCCTTCATGAGGCTATTGTCATGGTAAATGCACTTATTAATTTAATTCTGAACACCTCTCTAGCCACTGCTGAAGTTCTCTAAGTGGAACCTTGCAGTTCACATGCTGTTACAAAAAAGCCTTTAGCAGACCCCACAAACCTATCCAATCATACACCTATCTCCTTACTGCCGTACTGACCAAAATATTAGAAAACATTGTTAACCAGTAACTTATCACATTCCTGGAAAGTTCCAACTCCCTCCAAGAAAACCAATCTGGCTTTAGGCCTAAACTCTCTACTGAGTCTGCCCTACTTGAGGTTTCAGAGACCATTAAATTGACCCTGGATGCTGGGTGGATGCAGTTAGACCTCTTTGCTGCATTCATTACTATCTCACATGGCATTCTTCTCCAGCAAATTCAAGACATAGGGATCTCTCATAAAGCCTTATCCTGTCTTATGAGTATTATCTTCTGAAGAAAAACTGAATTCTAAGGGCGTACCACAGGGAACATCGCTTAGCCCTACTCTTTTTAATATCTATATTGCCCCTCTCATTTCTCTAATTGAATCTTAAGGAATTGTGACTACATTATATGCAGACGGCACCTAGTTCATCCTTTCACTAATCAAGGGATCACCTGGTCCTGAACTGCATTTCCCAAAATGTCTTTCAAATTTTCTTTATGGATGCAAAGCAGTCATCTTAAGTGCAAATCTGAGGAAATGGAAATGCTCCTCTTTGGAAAATCTAATCTTTTTTCTCCCACATGTTGGTGGACAAACTCAGTCCCCTCTCCTCCAGACATGGTTAAAGTAGCAAAGAATTCGGGGGGTAAATTTGATACAGGACTATCTTTTCAACATCAGGTGGTGGCAGTAGCCGGGATGTGTTTCAACCTGATTAAATCCCTCAAGAAATGTCTTCACTTTCTTCCCCAAAATGGAAGACTGCAGCATTTGCACTCCTTACGTCGTGACAAGACTATTGCAACAGATTGTATGCTGGATGCACAAAAAAGCTAATATATAATGTTCAGATGGTCCAACATTCAACAGCCAGAATGGTGCTACATCTCCCTAAACAGAGCTTAGCATCAGCTATATTAATATGACTCCACTGGCTTCCTATAATAAAAGAAAATATTGTTTAAAACACTGCTGGCAGGTTATAGGCTGTTTAAAGCTACGGTCCTCAAATATCTCACTGCCAGATTCAGCCACCACAAGACCCTGAGAACACTGAGATCCTCCAATGTAAATCTGCTGAAGCCCCGTCTTTCAGGCTAAACATTCACAGTGGAAAATCCTTCATGGTGATAGGCACCAAGACATGGAAGATGCTTTTAAAAAGACTCTGAAGAAGTGGCAAGAACAAGTCTCTGATGCACTCTGTCATGCCCTCATCTAAAACGTCCCATTTAGGCTCCAGACAAGGTCTGCATTGCTGCTTAGTACAGCACCAGGATGCTCATTCCCTGAGTGACCTTGCGCTTTAGAAATATTGTATTCATTTATTCATATGAGAATCCACATTGAAACCACAGACCATGGTGAAAATCTTAGTCTGAGTGGTAGCAAGGCCAAGCGACCTCACAAAGGTACCAAACTCCTGGAACAGCATATCAAGGCCATTAAAAGTTATGTTGATAAATACAGCATCATTGGCATATTATAATGCTGGGACCTTTTTTTTTACTGATAATTGGGATACCTGAAGTTACATTTAAAAGGGCTGTGCCGAAGCCATTAATATACAAAATGAATACAATTTGGGCCAAGACACAGCCATTGCACACCCCCTTAAAACTATCAGTACACTCACCCGCTGGGCCAAACCTTGCTTGGGTTGAAAGATAAAAATATTGGGCTCTCAGGAATTCCAACCCCAGATTAGTTAATATCTCTTACAGTTGTGTTCCCTCTCTTACAATGTCGAAGGCGCGGGACATATCCATGATGATCAGGTAGATGGAACCCTGCTCAGTGATAGTATATATTCTAATCAATAAAAGCAGGTTCAGACATTGCTCCACCATGCCAAGCCCCTCAGGGAATCCATACTAGACCTCCAACGGCATGCCCGACTCCCTGACCTGTGTTAAGATGCTAGAGGACAACTCTCCCTGAAATCTTCACAGCTGAGTCCAGCAGTGATATCAGCCATTAACAACAAGGTAATTGGGGATTAACCTTTTTAAGAAAGAGAACTATAATACCAGTCAACATACTGCCAGCCTACCCCACTATCGAAGTCCACTTTATGTTGTACTTTTCTCTTATTGTGTTATGGTTCGATTAATTAACGTATGTGTATATAATTCACAGAAAAGAAAGAAAAAAAATGCAATTAGTGTATAGCAAAACATGTATCAACCTATGTTTTTATGCAGAAAATGAATTAGTAATTTTAAGTGTGATCATTTATATTAACCTCTTTAGTACTTGCGTTGGCGACTGGACGACATAAGCACTACCTCACTGGTGCGGTGTACGTCCAGTGGCCGTCACCAGGGAGGGCCCCCTTTAAACCTATGGTGCATAGCACCGGAGATTGTTTTTTTTTGTTCCCCCTGGGGTAACATGGAAGGCTTTCTGCATATCCCTGCGCCCCTCCCGCCCATCTGTGATGTCAGCGCGCTGCGAGGAGCTCTGACGTCACTGATTTCCCCACCGTAGCTGAGGACAGCCGCAGGTAAGGCTGCGCTTGACTGCGATGGGGAAATCAGGCCTTTACAGTTTTCAGGGAGGCCTAGTTTGAAAGGGGAGAGTCTCCCCTTTCAAACGAGGACTTCCTGAAAGGGTGTCCTGGCTGTGGATCATGGCAGCACTGCGATCCACGGCCAGGAAACCCCACTAGACATCAGGGATGTCTTTGGGGGGGTCGGCCCTCGTGGTAATGTCATCAGTGATGTCATTAGTGATGTCCCTGACCATGTCATGAATTATGTAATATTTGATGTAATCAGCAGTGCATTGCGGGGGCGCTAGTTATAGTTAGCTCAATTAACTATAACGGCCAAATTTCTCTGGTTTCGTACGAGTGAAATGTCCAACTAACTATAACGCCCCTGAAACCTATGTTTTTTTCAGTGAATTTCTATGGTATTTTAAATGCTAATTTCTAACTATAACGTCCCTGAAACCTATTGTTTTTTTGTGAATTTCGAGGGGTTTTTAAATGCTAATTTCTAACTATGCATATCCCATATAGATCCTCATTTAGCTGCTAACAAAACCATGGAACCACTTACACACCTTCTGACAATCTAAACTGTGTGAATGTCTGTATCAATTGCTAACACATGCATTGAGTAAGACACAATTAATCACTCACTTATACAGTCAGTCACACACATACTTAATCATGCATCCTGACTCTTATACACTCATTTATTCTTCAATACACCTTGGCATATAAATATAAAAGATATTTACATTTTAAAGAAACACATAGTCACTGAATGATGTCATCAGTGATGCCATCAGTGATGCCATTTGAGATGTCATCAGTGATGTCATCAGTAATGTCACTGACCATGTCGTGAATGATGTAATATGTGACGTCATCAGCAGTGCATTGCAGGGGTGCGAGTTATAGTTAGCTGAACTAACTATAACGGGGGAATTTTCATTGTTTTTATGAGTGAAATATCCAACTAACTATAACGTCCCTGAAACCTATGTTTTTTTCAGTGAATATATATATATATATATATATATATATATATATATTCACTGAAAAAACCATAGGTTATGCACCATATATAGTTAGGAATTAGCATTTACAAAACCCTATTTTACTCACACAAAACCATTAAAATTCGCATATATATCGCGCACCCGCAATCCACTGCTGATCATGTCACATATGACATCATTCATGACATGGTCAGTGACATCACTGGTGACATCACTGATGACATCTCAAATGACATCACTGATGACATCACTGATGACATCTCAAATGACATCACTGATGACATCACTGATGACATCTCATTTGACATTACTGATTACATCACTGATGACATCATTCATGTGATAATACGATGAACCTCTTCAGACTCTAATATAACCTTAGATACACTCAGTGTAAACAGAGACTCACAGACTGTCACTCATCCATGAAGTTACACACACACCTAGTCAGTCATGCAAAGAATCAATCACACCTTCATTTTCTCAACTATACAGTTATACACACCTTACTTATTCAAACATATACTAACACATATTTACTCTCTTATACAATCCCGGATACAAGTTCACAATGATCCATACAGCCACTCACACATTCAGTGGCTCTTATGCACAGTTATTTATATATGTCAACTCTCACATGTACTGTGTTTTACATATGTACTTACTTTGACATGTAGCACTGAGATATCCATTCAATCACCAATACACTCATGCACACAGTCAACCGCCCATACAGCTGTTTCCACATGCACTTTTGAACCCATACATCTAGTGAATCAACTGCTCACACATCTATGCATAGAGTCATACACCTCCCAGTCACCCACACACACACTCAGTCTCCCATACAAATACTTGGGCAACCAATCAATAACCCATATAGTTACTCATATAGCTACTGATCAACACATGCAGCAGTTTACAGAACAACAGACATAATGATGCACAAATTAAAACAGTTTAGTCACTAACCCATGCACTCAGTGAGACACATTTAATCACTCACTCCTACAGTCAGTCATGCACCTACTAAATCCTTCATCCAGACACTTATACATTCACTCATTCTTCAATATGTAAGACATATTTTAACTTTACAGAAACATACAGTCACTGGATGTAGTCATCAGTGATGTCATCAGTGATGTCATTTGAGATGTCATCAGTGATGTCATCAGTGATGTCATTTGAGATGTCATCAGTGATGTCATCAGTGATGTCACTGACCATGTCATGAATGATGTAATATGTGACATGATCAGCAGTGGATTGCGGGTGCGCGATATATAGTTAGTGCAACTAACTATATATGCGAATTTCAATGGTTTTGTGTGAGTAAAATAAGGTTTTGTAAATGCTAATTCCTAACTATATATGGTGTATAACCTAAGGTTTTTTCAGTGAATTTTCAAGGTTTTGTAAATGCTAATTCCTAACTATATATGGTCTATAACCTATGGTTTTTTCAGTGAATATCAAAAGCTTTAAAATGTATACTTCTTTAAATTGAAAAATATATTTTATATGTTTTTAATATAATTTTTTTATGTATTTTTTTTAATTATTTTTTTTTGTTGCGCTACCAGTCCGCGAACCGGGTAGCTTTCCGTTAGCTCAATTTGGTGCCGCGACTCGGTCCGCGAACCGGTAAACGTTCCGTTTGCGCAACTGCCGCGTTAGAAAACAACATCGTGATGCGTCGCGTAAGCGCGACGTATCGCGTTGTCGCGTAATGCGTCTTATGACGCGCCGCGTTAGCGCACCCGGAAGTGCTCCGGAGCGCGAACTAAGGCGCGAAGCGCAGCACCCCGGAAGCGATCCGGGGCGCGGCGCGGAGCGCGTAACGTAAGCATAACAGGTCATGTGACTTGTTAATAAAACTTTTCATTGGTTCATTTCACTTTTGGTTTCCTAATGATGTAAGGCTAGGTCATGTGACCTAAAAATAACACTGTTCATTGGTTTAGAACATTTTTCTTTCACAAATGATGAAAGCCCCCACCTTTTTTTCTCACTCTGACTTTCATCTTTCTGAGAGGAAGACCTACTTTCAATATTGGCAAAAATGGCAAGTCTTGTAGCTGCAGCTGCTGGAGCCAATCCACCACCACCACCACCACCAAAAAAGGATGGACCACCTCCTCAGGTTATCCTTCATCAAGAGGAGGAAGAAGAGGAAGAGGAGCAAGAGACGAGGCAGTTTTTGCCTGAAGAGCCAAGGAGGTCCCATGTGAAAGAAAATTACATCTGGCAATTTTACACATTTCCCCGGGGCCATAAAAAAGTAAATGCCCGCTACGTTACCTGTCTCATCTGTAAAAAAGATCTGTCCAGAGGGACTGATAAGAAGTACAGCTATGGCAATTACACCATGCATCGGCACATGGACAGGTGGCACCCTATAAATTATAGTGCTGCGCAGGTACGTGACCTGCAGGATAATCCCCCTCCTGTGGCCAGTACATCAACTGATCAGACAGTGACGGGACTAGAGGCGAGGGAGATGGTCCCAAACATTCAGATGAACTTCGGGGTCGTGAAGCAAGTCTGCATTTTTTGCGGCAAATTAATTTACTATAGGGAGAGTAGCATAAATCTTATCAACACAGCTATTGAAAATCATAAATGTCCAAAACGCCCCAGAAAGTAAATTATCTTTTTTTTTGTTGCTCCTGTTGAGCCCTTTATAATGAATGATTTTCGTTTCCCCCCCAAAAAAAACAAAAAAATATAAAATTCTTCAAAAAATACAAAAAAAGTAAAAAAATGTTCAGAAAAATAATAAAAAAATATAAAACAACAAAAACAATAAAAAAAAGTTCTTTTCAGAACTACCTCCCATTTATAAAAAATTGCTAGAATGTTTATCACTCTGGCAACCTCTATTTCTTTTGATTCGCTTCCCGGTTCGCGCGCCGGTACGCGAACCGGAAGCGAAACAAATTTTTTTTTATTTTTAAAAAGGAAGAGTGAGTATAAGGGAAGGAAACAGAGAGTAATTTTAAAAGAAAGACAGCGAGAGGGAGTAACACAGAGATACTGTTTAATAGATCTATTTACCAAAGAAAAGATGTAAGAGGGTATAATTGAGAAAAACAAAATAGATAAGGAAGTGAAATAAAAAAAGGAGAGTAGAAGAATAATAAACAAGAGTTTCTTAGAGAATGTGAGTGAATGTTCAAACTAAGAAGAAAAACAGTAAAGGATGTGGAATGAGAGGTAGGGATAGAACCGGACTAAAAGAACAACCCTGAGGGAAAGTGTTAAGAAAACAGTGAGCGAAAGTAAATAGGAATAAAACAAGATGTATGACAGTGACTAAGGTTAAAACATGTGGAATAACAGAGAGAAAAAACTGAAAGCAGAAAAGAAGAAGTGACAGAAAAGGAATAATTGAAACAGCAAAGAAATGTAAATAACATAGTGTGCTTGAACTACAGGGAGAAAGCATAATGAACAAGTAGTGAAAGAGTGATGAGTCAGAGACAGTGAGAGTAATAGAGACGGAGTGAGTGAACAGGAGTGAGGAACTATGAGAACAGAGGGACTGAGAAAAGGAGTGGAAGGAGTAGAGTAAGTAAGTAATAGAAAAAGGAATGAGGGAAGTAGCAAAGGCAGGAAACTGAGGGTTAAAGAAATGAAGCAGTGGAACTAATAGAAGTTAAATGTGATAGAGATGTAACGAAAAGAGTACAAAACACTTACCTTATAATTGTCGTTAACTTAGTCACTTGTTATTTTTATACTTTCAATCTGTGAAAGAAAGAACACAAATTTGAAAAATATTAAAACATGTATTTAAAAATTAGAAAAGACAAGGGAAAAGATTGAAAATCATCCAATTTTACAAAGAAATAAAGTTAGAGATAAACATGCAGAAAAAAAAGAGAAAGAAACGGTGATAGACAGTCAGAGACAAAAAGAAATTGTAATTGAGTAAATTACTAAGAGAAAAAAAAGGAAGATACTTTCAGTGACAGAAAAGAAGGATAGAAGAGAAAACTAAATTGAAGTTGTGTAAGCTACTAAAAGAAAGTGAGTAAGGTAAACTATATAAGGAAAGGGTGAATAAGGAAAAGAGAGTGAGGGAGAGAGGAGACAGAGGAAGTGAAGGAAACAATGTCAGATACAGACTGAGTGAGGCAACAAAGAAAGATAAATGAGTGAGGGTGAGTTATACTAACTGATTGCACCAAAAAAGGAGAACCCAAAAATATTTAATTTAGAAAACAAAGGGAGGAAAGATGGAAAAGACAAGCGAAGCAGAAGGTCTAAAAGCTGGAAAATGGTGCAAGGGAGAAAAGAAAAAAGCAGAGTTGGAATAGGGAAACAAAGGTTGAAAGATAAGTGGAGTTAGAGAACAAGGGTGAAAGAGAATACAAGAAAAGGCAATGTGAGTATGTAAAGAGGATTGATAGAAGGTAGTAAAAGACGAGTGAGTATGAGACAAGACGAGTACAAATAAAAAATCACTATACAAAGTACAGAATTAATTATACATGTTAAATGGTTTATTTTTGCTGTTCTCAGAATATATCAAATTTCACTAAAAACAGTGAGTTGAAGGTATTCATCATATAACAGCGGGGAAAAAAAAAACACAATCAAAATGATTGTGTTTAAAAAACCCATATAACATAACCAATCAAAAATCAGAACTCCTCAAAAGTAACTTACTTTCCATGACGTCGAAGGATGTCCTATGAACAGCTTATACTCTGTTGTGCTGTTATTATTTTCTGCCCGCCACTTTCTGAAAGAAAAGCTCCATCGTTTTGACAAATATGTTACATACAATAAATGACTTCTCGCTCTCTACCGCACTTCTCCTCAAGGCCAAATAGTGTAAGAGCCATTTATAACTCTTGGAATTCTTCTAAGCAAATCCCGTCATTTTCTTTTTCCACAACTTTCAGAAAGAAAACGTCCAAGATCACTTTCACAATCCTGTACTAGTAATATCTCACCCTTCTTGCTCACTCATGTTCCACATTAACTTTTCACTCTGAACTACACTTATCCTCAAGGCCAAATAGTGTAGGAGCCATTAGAACCTCTTGAAATTCCTCAGAGCAAATCCCGAGATTCCTTCCCTAACATTTTGGTTGTAAAAACACCAGGTAAGAATTTTTAAGGTCAAAAGGCAATCTTTTTTTCAAAGTTAAAACAGAATCATTGCAGAATGACCAGCCATTTCCAGACTTCAAATAAGCTGTGTAATGTCCTGATGTTGTTGAAGGACCGTCATGATATATAATTGCTGCAGTTACAAAAGTCCTTCCTGATATTGACAACTGCGAAGCCACAACATTTTTAATTAAAGGTGTCAATTTTGTTCCATCAGGCCTACATCGTTGGAACATTAAAATGACATACTGGCCATAACTTCTTATAAATAATGTGGACAGCATGGCAGACTTACATTGGCTACACTCCATGTTTTGATCGGCTGCTTTTACTAGCTTATTAAAGGACACTGATTTACTGTCTGGCAAAATTAAATATATAAATCTTTCTGAGTCTACACTAGTAGTACTTGATACCCTACAGTTCTCGCAGTCATGCTGCCATTGATAAGAAAGGCCAAACAGATGATCTACATCTACACCTTCATCTTGCAATACATCAAGCATATACATTAAAAACTCCTGACAATCTTGCTGAATATTTTGAGAGAATTGCGTTTGACCTGAACATTTGTCTAACAGATTTCGAATTTCAGACACACTTTCTATTTTTGTTCTATCAGTACTACATTTCTCTAACACAGAATTCAACAAACAGCAAAAACTTTGATCCGAATTGATCACAATCTGTTCTTTTAAAGTTTCTAGATAAAAGACAACATTAACCACTACATTAGCATAGCAGTTGACACCAGAACTATTTTCAAATTGAAAACCAACAACATCTTCAACAGATCCATTTTCTTTCTGCTTATAATTTCGGGTTCATCGACTTTTCGTCTTTTTGCTACAACCTCCCTACTATTGGTCACATTTCTTCATTTCCGGCCTACCACACGTTTCTCAAACAAAGGATATTAAGGCAAATGTGGCGCATACTCTCTTCTTAACCTATTGTATTCCTTAACACAATCTAGATCCGCACAAATGTTTGTGACATCACACTCAATCAAGTACAATCCCGATAAAGTTCTGACTCGTGGCAATGCCACATATGCCATACCCTCCTTGAACACAGAACTGCCAGTATTCACCAATGCACTGTCTACACTTAAACCTTGCGATTTATGGATTGTCACCGCATATGCCAAGCAAACAGGAAACTGCTTACGGCGAACATATACGTCTTTTACAAGCAAAAACCTAGCAGAGCAACGACCAATTAGCTGTACTTCCTCAATGCCATCAAATTTCATTTTTAAAAATTCAATTCCATCTCTATTTCTGTATTTCTCAAAATCAACAACATTACCCATTGATCCATTTACCAGACATCTTTCAACATGTAAATTCCTTCTCAAAATGATACGGCAATTTAAGCACACATTCAGAGTCTTTTCAAAACCAGCAGTTTTAGATATAGTCTTCTCTAATGAATCCAATTTAGATTTCAAATTCTCAGACAAAATAATTGTTGCTCCCATATGCTCTATTCTGTCAATAGCTTCCAGTTTCACAATCTCTTGTTTTTCTATATTCAACATTTTGTTGGCATCACACATATTCCAGATTTCTTCTCAGTAATTTTCCGAAAAATATTCTCTGGCAGAATGTCTTCTTCTGGATACAAATTTGACAGTAATCGTGCATGTAAAGCTTCTTTCCCATGCTCGGTCACTTTCCCGATTCTAACATCTTGTAGAATATTCTTGTAATCTTCATCCTTCGCCTGACGCATATTTTCACGCAGCTCAGCATAATTGAAGTTTAACCATATGTTAACCTTGCCAATGCTCCCTAGGCACTTCCTGGTATCTTCATGCGTAAGCAGTTGAAACACTGGTTGTCCTTTCACTGGTGTCAGCTGCAGAAGATCACCAAAAACAATGATGTGTTTGCCACCAAATAACACATCATACTCTGTTTTAAGAACTTCCTGCATTCTCAAATGCACAAAGGCACGCATGACATTAGAAACCATGCTTACTTCGTCAATGATAAGAAGTTTCATTTTCTTCAGGATTCTTGAAACTTCACAACAAGCATCTCCAGATAACTTGTGGTATTGTAATTTGTTATCATGCTCAACTGGCAGCATCAGTAGACGATGTAAAGTAATCCCTTTAATGTTATGTGCTGCCAGCCCAGTTGGAGCGGTGACAACACAAGACAGCGATGACTCGGTCCTTTTCTGCAGATAACATGAAATTGCTTTAATGAGGAAACTTTTTCCAGTTCCTGCTTCTCCACTCACGTACAGTCGGACAGGCTTCAACGACGTACATGAGCACTCTTTCTTCTCATGACTTAATCCATGATCAATTTGGTTGGTAACTTCGTCATATATTTTCCTCTGCTCAACGTTGAGTTGTCTTTCCAAATCTTCTAAGTTAACCGCATCCTCCTGAGCATGTGCCATGGCTCTTTCCACTTCAATAATGGCAGTGGCAGCTTCATTTTCGATAACTGGTCCTCCTAGTGGATCCTGACTCAATGAAACAGAACTCTGACTGTCCTGAGAACTGTCTCTAGCAATCTCGGCTGCAATTGTTGCTTTCTGCTCGATTTCCGCATTCAACATTTCTAGATATTTTGGAAAAACAGGAAATTCTGTGGTCTCCTTGGCTGCATTGAAAGAATCTTTGTAACAGAGAAAATCTCCAAGCAGTTCCTCTTCTGCACGCCAAGGCTTGAAAAGTTGCAAAAGAGCTAAATAGAAAAACTCTTTTCTTTCAGGAGATTCGCCACTCAATTTTCGATGATTTACCAATTGGCATTTTCTTTGCTTGACCAGACATCCCTCACTTCCAATTACAGAATACACTCCTTTATCAATATCTTCTTTGATGTTCCTCTTGAATATGTAATTTTGTAGAACCTCATACAGACAAACATTCTCGAGGTGACTGCTTCTATTTGGATAATATGTATCCAACATGTTGGTCTTCAAAATATCTGTACTGTTTGGCTCCTTCTCCGCCAAATACTCAATTTCCCGTGCAGGTTTCAGAACTCGATTACGCGTTGCAGCAAGACCAAGACTCGCCCAAATGATACTCCTAGATTTGGCATAGAGACTTGCTGAAGATAACCTGTCAGAACATTCGTAAAGCTCCGATTTCTCGATGCGACAACATCTTCAGACTGAAACTGTACAACTTCTTACTGAGGCTCTTTTCATGGGAAATGTCCTCCCACATATCCTTCAATTCTGTCTTTTCTTTTTTTGTGATGTAAGATGTCACATACCGAGCCACAGCCATACAGTTATCAGCCACAAACTGTATATCCATGTTAGCATTCCACATGGACAAAATCACTGGGTTGTAGTCGTTGATGTACTTGGACTCTTCGTTTCTTTTCAAATTGTATGTATTTTTGGGTGATTTCCTCGTCACATTATGTCGTAGCGAAGACATCAAACTGTTCACTCTACCTTTAAAAATCACCGGTCGTGGAAAACCGAAACGACATTTTGTGTAGAACTTGGCCTTGTTTCTGAATTTACGACGACAGTACTTTCCACAACGATGGCTTTGAAAGCGTAAAACTTGTTCTCTTAGGCTTTTGTCTTCCTTTGTCTTTGGAACAGCACATGTAGAATACTGTTCTATGAAACTCATCACTAAGTCATCCGGATCTGTTCCAAATTTGGGTGCATCTTTGATCCATAGCAGCATATGTATATGAGGAGCACCTCTTGCTTGATACTCCTTTCTCCAGAAGAAATCCAACACCTCTCCAAGAGGTGGATTTTTCTTGTTCATGATGAAAGACATCATAGCTTCAAATCTATGATTGAAGTACCTGCATACATTCACTGGATCCAAAGAGCACAGTTCTCCGGGTGTCTTGAATTCGATATTTTCAATGTTTCCATTTGCCTCTCGTAGAAATTCAAGTAAGTCTTCCCAGCCATACTCGGCACAGCTGAGAGTGAGGAACCATGTGGGAGTTCCTAAGTTCCTCAGCATACATTTTAAATCACCATGACGACGGTACCAGTACTCATTAGTACCACGCTGACATGCCATGAGATTAATCAGGTGAGAATCCAAAATACTGTCTTGCACATTGACTTTATCCATAAAGTCCCTTGCCGAGATATTTTGCATCTGTACACCACTTTTCAAGATGTGGTTCACTGCATATGACAGTCCAGACAGATCACTTTCAAACAGTAGATGAAACAAATAGGGAATGCATTGACGAAACCTAGGATCTTCTGCATACAATCGTAAAGTCCGGTATTCAGAAGCAGGAATTTGATCAGGTCGCTCATCATATCTTCCTCCTTGACCTGTTGGAAATAGCTGTGGGAAACACCGAGCTTCCAAACTTTCCTCCCAAACACTAATGGGACTCCCTTTGGCTTGTTTCATTTGAAACAACTCAATAGCATTCCCCATGACTTCCTTGGAATGCAAAGGAAGAACACTATAATGTTCATATATTTCTTCATTTTTAGAGGCTTCTACTTTCTCAATTTGTCCAGCACACAAATCGCTGTCCTCTTCTTCACTTACTTCTTCTTCTGCAACACATACATTCTTGTAATACTTATTGTTTTTCATCAAATACAATGTTGCCTTTTTGACTTTCCTAACATCCACTAAAACTTGCCAGATTTTCTTACTCTTTGTCGGAACCCCATTAACTAAGATAACCAGAGGTTCCTCTTCCACTTTCTCTACTCCAATTGTATTAATGTTTTTCTTCAAATCTAGAGGCAAATAAACAACTCTTCCCTTTAATTCTCTCTGTAAATCTGATGGAGGCATGTCCCTGTCTTTGGCTCCATTCGTACAATAGCCTGAAAGGGATGGACACTTTGAATCAAAATAGATTCATAAGTATTTAAATCCTTCAATTCAGAAGGAATGTCAACCAATTCCAGATTATTATGAACCGCTCTAGCAGGCATCCGGTTTTGATTTAATTTTTACAACAATAAGTACACACACTTTGATCCGATCCCAAATCAAAACAATTTTCTACCATCAAGTATGTTGCGAAATCCTTCCATTCACTATTATTTTCCCTTTCACTTTTTGCATATAAATCCACTAACTTAGTCTGATTCTTATAATAAATGCGTCTACAACACACACAAGTGAAATTAGGCCTCTCACTTGATTTCACCTGAAACGTGGCAATTTCCTTCGGAAAATTATCTGTACTGGAAATCTGTACACTCTCTTCCACATTACCTTCTTCTTCTGGGTTAATTTCAACATTCTCCTTTTTACTTGCAAAGTAACAAAACTCAATTTCTTCACAAATATTCTTCACATCTACTTCAGAACCATGCAAAAGAGCACTGCTTAATTGTTTAAGCTTAATTGCTGGACTCTTAGCAAAATACAACATTCTCACTAATTTCCTCACTTTATTATGATGGACTGCTAGCATCCTGAAATGATGAAAAACACTCTGGCATACTCTCCTGGAAAGACAAGCCAGTGAATGACCATGTAAACCTGTCACTTCTCTCACTCTGCATGGATCTAATTCCTGCAACAACTTCATTTTCTGTTTTAAACTTTTCTTATTAAATGTCCGTACAAAATCACAAAGCAAATTGATGGAATCCTGTCGCACACTGCAAATACTACTACACTTCCAGGTGTACACTGGACCCTTGGGACGTCTCCCTAAAACTTCATCACCTAACACCTCTTCTGCCTCTGTTGACACAAGTTTTTCTTTTTCAACTGGACAACCGTCTTTCACCTCATATGCTCGACCACTGGTGTCAACTGCATGCACCAAATCATTGTCCTGGAAGTAACTCTCCTCATTGAAAAATGCCTCACAACTTGAACTATGCATCCATTCTCCTGAAAATACTTCACAAAAATTTGTACGATTAACTATTCTCTTCCATCTACTATTTGTTTTGAATTCATAAATTGCCTTATTTAGTTTCTTAATTCTATTGATTACCAAAATAAATAACTTTCGTTTCATTTCCAAAGCCTGATCAATAATTTTCTCAAAATGTTTCTTTTTCTTATAAAAAGCCAGTTTCTGTTGACCTTTCTTTACATTTTTCATCAAATTTACAATTATCCTGTTGCGGAACATTCGTGTACGAATGTCCCTAAATTGATTGTGCCTTCTACCGGCACCCACAGAGTTTTCTCCTGCTCTACCACTAACTTTATTAAGGGGCCTTTCCTTCCTGTTTAAATTGACTCTCTTCTTCTGGACTAAAACATGTTCTCTAGTGATACTTTTTTTTCTGAAAATGTTTCTTAGGAAAGATTTCGTTGTCTTACCCAGAGCTTTTTTGGTGACTAGACGAGTTTTTATTGTAGAGGACTGCTGCAAGCATGTAGTAAGCTGCTGTGTTTGACGTTTTGTAGCCTTTCTCCTCCGTTGCCGTGAAGGCATTTTTTAATTTTGAAATGATCTGCAGTTGAATCTGTGGTAAAATATAATAAAAAATGTTATTAACCACTATTACCAAACAGTAAATCAATAACAGTGGTCAAAAATTTAACACACTAGTTGTCAATTCTACATACAATAATTTTTAGTGCATTGACAAATTTAAAACTCACAAATAGTAGAAAAGAAATGGAATGCTTCTACATTTGACCTGTGCTCTTTTATATGTGAATCTGAACTAATTTTATTAGCGTATTTCAATATTTTATTAAAGACACTTCACACAAGCTGTTTTAGAAGTTGTATTTAATTTTAAATAAAACGGTTAACATGGTTACTTTTCATTTCCAGTAACTTAAATTTTTTTTTTAAGTCTTTATAGTTCAATAGGCTCGAGCAGATCAGCTGCCCACCCTATGTCATACAATTCTGACAAATCGGCATCCTCATCATATTCTTCATCATCCACAGGATATAAATCATCCAAGGGATCTACTTCCACTGAAGTTTCAATGACAAGTTCAATGATAAGATCGAGATCAACAGATTGCTCATTATCACTCATGGTTGATGTTGTCGTTATCTTTAAAGAAAGAGAACAACAATGAGATGTTGCAGAGTAAGAGACAAATCTCAGAGACTATAATAGTAAAATTGTTTAACAAGAGTAACATTTTGCAGATATTATTTAGCCATGTCCAGCGATGCTGAGGAGGTGAGGCCTATGTCCAAGTTTTCAGTGAACAGGACTCATCTCTTCTTAACCTTGGATAAGCCTCACCGACTCTGTGTCCCCTGCTCATACTTAAATGTAAAGGGGCAGATTTATGTTAACTGGCGCATCCCCAGGGATGCACCAGTTAACGTGCGCCGCTGCTCTGCCACCCATGGTGTGCCGCATTTACAATGCGGAGCACCATGGGGCAAAAACAGCACAGATGCGTCACGCATCGGTGCCGCAAAAGCGGCACATTGCAGGAATCACGTCGCAAGCGCGACATGACTCCTGCAATGCACAGGGGCAAGCCACACATTGCATGGTGCGTCACTCCTTATGCCTGTTTCAAACAGGCGTAAGGATTTGATTCAGCAATGCCATAAAGCTGACTCAGTGAAATCTTGTAAATTTCACTGTGTTAGTTTTACAGGGCTTTCATGCAAGTGAACGCCCACCCTGCAACAAAACGCCCACATGAAACCTGACGCAGGTTTCATGTGACGCAGGACTTTACAACGTGACACATCTGCCTAGATGCATCAAGTTGTAAATATGTCGCAACATGGCGCATCTTTTGCGCCGCCGCTGCGTCACAAAAGAGACGCAACGGCGGCGCAAAAGAGGCGCACGGCCATCATAAATCTTCCCCTAACATTTTAAATGATTGGTTCAGGATGCCAATAAGGTGTGGCCTATCCAGAGGTTTGTTTGAGGTGAGGCCTACTCAGGGTTGCAAATGAAATTTAGTTTTGTTGAAGAGTACAGAGGACATAATACATGTGCAGGCCTACCAATGAAGTGAGTCATGTCCACTGCACTCTTCAACAAAGGCCAGACCTCCTCTGTCTCCCAGTGCTAAAGTGCTTGTACCCTCTCCCTAAAACATGGTAACATTGGCCTAAACCTGATTGGCACATGTAATGTACTTATATGTCCCTAGTACATTGGCACTGCATGTACCCAGGGCCTATAAATTAAATGCTACTAGTGGGCCTGTAGCACGTATTGTGTAACCCACTTAAGTTGCCCTTCACAACATGTCTCAGGCTTTACATAGCAGCCTGTGTGCAGTTTTAAACTGGCAGTTCGGCATGGCGAAATAACCATTTTGCCAAGCCCTAACCTTCCTTATTAATATATATAAGTCACTCCTAAGGTAGGCCCTAAACAGCCATAGGACAGAGTGCATTGTATTTAAAATGTAGACATCTATCTTTAAGTTTTACATGTTCTGGTTTGTGAAAAACTCTTCAATTTGTTATCCATTACTGCAAGGCTTACCTCTCCAATAGGGTAGAACTGGGATACCTAATTGCATTTAATTTGTGCTAACTTTTGATTGGGAACAGGTAGAAAAGTTATGCTTGGTCTCAAATAAATTGTAATTTAAAAACCTCTGTAATAGAAAATTTTGATTTTAAGTCGCAATGTGGAAAAGGCACTTTTAGAAAGTTGTTACAGCAAACAAAAGGTGGACGGAGTGCTGACAATGCAAACATTCTCCCCGGGTCAAAAGATCTGGGTTAAATCCATCGTTCTTTTGCCCACTACGCCTCCCCAGTTCAGACCCAGCCATATGCAAAATCAGTCTTGACCCTGTGCCCCATTGGAAAAGTCCAGACCGAACTGACAGGCCTGGTCCTCCCTGGACCGGAAACAAGCATCCTGGGACCGGTTTCAAGGTATTTCACCCACCTTAAACCAGGCTAGCTTGAATCCAGTGGCACAGTGAGCAAGGGACCCACGTCTGGGCATACCCATCCCACTTAGGGCGAAAAGTGTTACAGCAAGCAAATACATACCCATCCCACTAAGGGCGAAAAGTGTTACAGCAAACAAATGATGGACGGAATGCTGACAATGCAAACATTCTCCCCCAGTCAAAAGATCTGGGTTACATCCATCATTTGTTTGCCCACTACGCCACCCCAGTTTGGACCCAGCCATATGCAAATCAGTCTTGACCCTGTGCCCCATGGGAACAGTAAAGACCGAACTGCTGGGCCAGGTCCTCCTTGGACCAGAAGCAGCCATCCTGGGACCTGTTTCTGGGGTAAGTCACCCTTCTTCAGCCAGGCTAGCTTGAATCCAGTGGCATAGTGAGCAAGGGACTCACATTGGGGCATACCCATCCCACTTAGAGCGAAAAGTGGTACAGCAAACGAATGATTGGCGGAATGCTGACAATGCAAACATTCTCCCCGTAAAAAGATCTGGGTTAAATCCATCGTTCTTTTGCCCAGTATGCCACCCCAGTTTTGGCACAGCCATACGCAAACCAGTCTTGACCATGTGCCCCATGGGTGCAGTCCAGACCGAACTGCCAGGCGAGGTCCTCTCTTGACCGGAAACAAGCATCCTGGAACCGGTTTCAGGGTATGTCACCCTTCTTCAGCCAGTCTAGCTTGAATCAGTGGCACATTGAGCTAGGGACCCACGTCTGGGCAAACCCATCCCACTTAGGGCGAAAAGTGTTACAGAAAACAAATGATGGACGGAATGGTGACAATGCAAACATTCCCCCCCCCGTAAAAAGATCCGGGTTAAATCCATCGTTCTTTTGCCCACTAGGCCACCCCAGTTTGGACACAGCCATATGTAAATCAGTCTTGACCCTGTGACCCATTGGAACAGTCTAGACCGAACTGCGAGGCCAGGCCCTCCCTGGACTGGAAACACGCATCCTGGGACCTGTTTCAGGGTATGTCACCCTTCTTCATCCAGGCTAGCTTGAATCCAGTGGCACAGTGAGCAAGAGACCCACGTCTGGGCATACCCATCTCACTTAGGGCGAAAATTGTTACATCAAACAAATGATGGACGGAATGCTGACAATGCAAACATTCTCCCCAGTCAAGAAGAATAGTGTTTTGGTGGGGTTATGCTTCAGGAAGGTACTGGATAGCCTGGTCTGGGAGAGGTGTAGGCATGGTTTGAGTTGATGGATGTCTGAAGCAGAAGGCACATTTATAGTGTGGTCGCTCCATGTAGAGGTTAAAGATTACAGAGACAAGATAGAATATTAGGAGACTTTGCACTTGATCGAGATTTCTTGTCACCTGGAGATGCCTACATGAGCACATTAGTGTTGATTGGATTTGTAGAAGGAGAACTAGTCAATGCCAATGCGATTGAATTCAACATAGGGCTTCAGAAAGGGGATGGAAGGAGGTATGTTCAAGAGTACTGAAGGCAACAAAGACGTCCATAAATATCAGGATGGATGGGCAATTGGCAATCTTTATCTTTGGTCAGGAGGGCACCGCCTACGATGTGTAAGTTAGCTGTGTCTGTGATATCTGTATCCAACTTTGTAATCGTAGAGCAGATGGCTGGCACAGATGTGATTTTGGAGTTGTGCAAATGCTGCTTTTTTGATGCTCTTGCTCATAAATGGTAGGTGCATGATGATCCAGTTTTTGTGAGATCATCGGAGATGGTGTGGGCTTTTCAGAAGTAGGAGAATCTAGTCTGTCATGAGACCTTCAGAGGAGAATCCTTAAGTGAGAGAGGACTTGATGATGGCAAGTAGGGAGAAGGAACTTCTCCAGCGAGAGCTTTACCGAAGGTCAGGAATAAAACATCATCTTCATAGTTGGAAGGTCATATCATGAATTTATTGGACTATTTGTGTAGAACCCGTTCAGAATTCGCAATCTACACATTGTGCTGTAAATTCATTTCTTTGCCTTTTTCGTTCCAAAGTTATCTCCCAAAAAGCATTGAAAAACTCCTTAGAGGCAGCTATTTACATCACACTACATTTAAATATCATCAGGAGTCCCTGAAATTAAGGACTCATTTTATCCTCTGCATGGAAAATATGAAGTGGTTGAAGTGAATAATTAAGATTTTTCAATATATTAACAGGAATATAGAATCCCAGATGTCTATTTTTATGCTTCAAGAATAACAGCAAAGGTATTTCTACAACTATATTTACAAAGTATAAACGTATATTCTGTATAGGAATCTGTTAAACAATAATCCTTAGTAAAAAATGTTTCAACACCAAAAAAGAGGAAAGGAAATAGGGCCTCATTTATGAAAAGTGACGCATTGCTGCGTGAAAACAGCGATGCGTCACTTTTCATTGCATCCTCCTTGCTACATTACTGATGCATCATATTTACAGTATGACGCATCATGTCGCAAGGAGTTACAGATATGTCAGTATTTCTGACGTATCTACAGGCACAAAAATGAAGCATTGCTGGAGTGTGTCACAAAAGTGACGCAACTTCAGCAATGGGTCATTTCACATAGGCAAGTCCCAGTTCAAATGTGCCTGCGTCAGTCTTACACCTGCTGTGAAGCAGGCGTAAGATGTTGACACATATGCATCCTAGAAGTGGCGCAGTGAAATCTCATAGATTCCACTGCCTCACTTCTACGAGGCTTACTTGCGTCAGAACGTCCACCCTGCATACATTATACCTGGGGCAGGTATAATGTGGCGCAGGGGTTTACAAAGTAACGCATCTAACTAGATGCGTCACTTTGTAAATATGACACAACATGGCACATTTTCTACGCCGCTGGTGCGTCACAAAAAGTGACACACAGGTGGTGCAAAAGTGTTGCAAGGTCTCATATATAAGCCCCTAGGTGTTGCTGCTCTAACCCAATTTAATAGTAATGAACTGTACCAAATGGTGTCGTCTTTAATACTTTTACAAATTTGAATAGCATGAAACCACTCATTTGAATAAAATAATTTGTGGAATAATATAATGTGGGCATCCGCAGGGACTTACTTAGGCAGCTGTTGAAACTTGTGCCTCTCCTTTCTTCTTCTGCATTACAAGCCATTGTCTCCACCACTGTCATCTCTCGGCTGGATTATGGCAATGCCCTCTATTTGGGCATCTGCCAGAAGCTCCTTAGGAGACTGCAAGTTTTGCAAAATGATGCGGCTAGGCTCTTCTTCAGACTCCCCAGGAGAAAAAGAGCTACTCCATTACTACACAAATTGCACTGGCTGCCTGTTGAACAGCTAGTGCAATTTAAAAGTCTTTGTATAGCCCACAAGGCTATCTATGGGTCTACACCTAAATATATAAGAGATCGAGTGCAAAAGTACGTGCCCGGTAGAGCTTTACACTCTTCCGAGGCCCTTAGACTGGCCTCTCCTAGGTATAATCTTAAAACCATAGGGGGCAGAGCTTTCTCAGTCCTCCTTCCACAGAACTGGAATGAGATGCCGGAGTATCTGCGAAAGGAATCGTTAGTACATTAGTATCGGCGTAGTGCCTTCCCTCTGCCTGACTCGGTGACGCGAGTGTTTTATGCCTTTTCTGGAAAGCGCTTAGAGACCAGTGGTGATTTGCGCTATATAAAAATAAAATAACATAACATAATGCAATAAATACAATGAAAAAGATGTAAAGCATCATCCTGATAAACCCCATGTGCTTCTGGATTCTCCAGAAATATACAAAAAGTCTCTCTGTCTCAACTGAACCCATTAGGCAAACTGCACTAAGCCCTCATGTACCCAACATGGCACCATAGCAGAAGGGTGGGTAAGCAATGCTCTCCAGCCAAGAGAACCCTTTCCTCAAACAACCATCTTTAAAAGAACCAATAATACATGCTAGACAAACCTTCCTGTGTGCTACACATTTAACACAGCACCAAAATCACATATTTGGCCACAAAATGATCTTCAACAGCGGCGCTTTAAATGGGCTGGTACTGGCCAGTGCTGACTAGTTGCACTTCTTCAGTTTAAAAGCAGAAGTAGCTGCACTTCTCAGCACTGCTACAATGCCTTCAAGGGGAGAGTACTGGCAGCTTTGAGATGCAAACAGGTACTATGGATGGTGAGCACCAGCAATACAACATTTCCAGTTAAAACACTACTAAATGGTACAAATCAATTGCTACGCCTACCATTGTTCACCCACACAACTAAACAGTGAAGGCACCCAAGTCGTATAATTGGCAGCAGGATGATCATCAAATATGCAGAAGATCTCAAAAACCATTTGTTACCAATAGGATACAACCAGTCTGCATGTGCCCTCAAGCACACACCACTGTACTAAGAACACAGAGGACAACCATAGACCCTCAAGGAACAAGAACATTTGGATAGCCCTATGGCTACCCACTTTCATCCTGACCCAAAAACGCAGACCTCAAATATTCTGTGGAAAGTAAACCAATCAATATGAATCCATCAGTAAATACTACAAACAACAGATGAATCAAAAAATAAAAGCAGACACACTACCTACACATTATAACTTTAATCACTGTGGAAAAACACAATCATGTGGAAAGGCAAGAGTACAATGATGCATTGGTGTGAATTATTTTCTAATTACAGACGCATTCTGATGTCAAAGAGTATCTATGAAACATTTGATAGTTATTTGTAATAAATAACACACATATATTCCACTGTCATCACCCTCTTCTGCAACATCACCTGCGAGAATAAGGAGGCAGGTACAATCAGGTAACATGGCATGCTTTGTGAGGCCTCAGAAAGCATCAGTTAGTGGAGCCACAGGTTTCTACTACAAGGACTGGGAGCCCTGTGGGCTCTCTCATACCTATAGCAGAATAGAGGCTCAGGTCTACCCACAAGTGTTCACTGCCATCTCGCAAATGCCAATGCGTAATGAGGGTGTGAAATATATGAAATAATGTACCCCATCTACTTACCTTTTAAGGATATTGCAACTCACTTCAGAGATAATGGGCCTCATTTACGAGGTCCCTAGTGGCACTTTTGTGCCACGCAGCGTCTCTTTTTAGACATCTTGAATACATTTGTTTTTTGGTAGGTGCTGCTGCTCTGATGCAGACTCAATTTATTCAAAGACTGGATAAAACCTTTCCTCTTTCTTGCTTGTAACAACCAAATCTTGGGACACCTTCTCTCTTTTGTGCTATCCGAACTAAGCCTGAACTTCGCCATTTTCTTTTTTTTTGTCAACATTAGATTATAATTTAACACAAATGTTTGCATATCACAGCAGTTCTTACAGGGGACCATAAAGTCTGACAGCTAGCATTCCTATTCTGTTCACAATGGCCCTATTGTCAGAGGGCTCACCCGACATGCACAAATAAATAAAGAAGATTTCCATTGAATCAGTTAATTTAACATCAATTGGCACTGGACTGGATGGTATCCTATCCACAGGACCGAAGTTTCCAAGTGGCACAATCTGCGTTTACCTCTAAACCCATTTCTCTAGCACAGGGGTGGCGCAGGGCTCAATTTTGAGCCCAACTCTTTTTAATCTATATGTCGCCCACTTGGCTGGGGTTGTAGAAGAACATGGGGTTACAATTGTGTCATACGCAGATGACACACAGCTAGTGGTCACCCTGGTCCCAAACTCGGCACAAGCAGCCGCCAATTTCGCAGACTGCTTGAAAGATCTGGCAGGATGGATGACAGATAATTGCCTGAGCCTAAACGGCAATAATACAAAAATATTAATAATAGGAAATACCCCATCCATCTGGTCGTCGGCCTGGTGTCCAACAATTCTAAGACCAGTTCCGACCTCGAAGATTGAGGTCGGAACTGACTTTTGAGACCAAAATTAAGAGGTTGTCAGGAAGGTGTTTTGGAATCCTGAAGATACTCAGAAAAACCCTGGACATTCTACCTATGTCTGCTAGGAAAACCCTGCTCCATGCTCTGGTCACAGCAAGACTAGATTATGGAAATGTGTTGCTCCTGGGTGCAACCAAAAATGGATTGCAAAAGCTGCAATCTATCCAGAATGCAGCAGCTCAACTAGTGCTGAACTTGCCGAGACGAGCGTCATCCAAGAACATATTGGAGTCACTGCACTGGTTACCTGCTCAGAAATGCATCACGTTAAAGGTACCATGGGCCAGATGTATCAAGAAACACATTTGCGATTCTCAAATAGCGATTTTTAAGGAATAGCTATTTGAGAATTGCAAAATGGTATGTATGTAGAAATTCGCAATTTTTTTGCGATTTCTTAAAATTCCTTAATTGCGATTTACAAATTGCTAATCGCAATTAAGGAATAATTTCCCATTTATTTCTATGGGCCAGGAGGCCCATAGGAATGAATGTGAAATTATTCTCAATTTGCGATTCACAATTTGGTAATCGCAAATTGAGAATAATTTCAAGGGTGCAAGGGCGTCCAAAGGACACCCTGTTGCATCCTGAAATAAGCATGGGTGCACATGAAGTGCACATACATGCAACTAAGGGCATGTTTGTGCATCACATGGCACTTTGAAAAATGCTAAAATAGGCGTTTTTCAAGAAATTCGCAAATTACCACCAACATGAAGTTGGTGGTAATTTGCGATTCCTTAGGGACAATTAGCAATTTTTTTTGCATCATACATTGCATTTAAGGAATCGCAAATTTTGCGATTCCTTAAATGCAATCCCAAAATAAGGAATCGCAAATTTGCGATTCCTTATTTTGCACTGAAATTTGCTACATATATACCATTTTGCTCAAATGAGTTCACAAACACGAATTTCGGCGTTTGCGAACCCATTTGAGCTTCATACATCTGGCCCTATGTTTCGGCCACCGCATCCTGCAAGGTAAAGGCGCCACATACCTACAAAACTTATTGTCACCTTATAAGACCGAATTACATTTAAGATCCACAGGGAAACAGTTGGTTAAAGTCTCAAGGATCAAAAAAGCACGTATGGGAGCGAGATCTTTCAGCTACTTGGCAGCAAAAAGCTGGAATGCCTTACCCTTGTCCCTTAGGGAGGAGCCATCGGGGAGTAGATGTTGTAGAAAACTAAAAGTCTGGCTCTTCGCACAATAAGACAGGAATTTAGCGATGATAGGTAAGCACTGTTTACGGGAGTTGTCAGTTACAAGTAACATAGCGCGGGGACACACCAGTTGGTGTAACCAGGCACTCTATAAATTTATAAATGAATAAATAAATAAATTAAAGTTTGCTTCAGGGAACTACAAGTCACAATCGCAATACCTTCACACTAGGTGATCATTTTTGATGGTATTGTGTGAGGGTGAGCATAACATACGTAATTTGCTGTAGCGTAATTACATGAAATTACAGAAATATTACACTAGATTACGCGAAGAGTGTAACCCATATTTACTACCATTTTCGTAGCACAAAATGCACCCAAATGTCCAAAGTAGGTTCCAGGATGCATGTTGTGCTAAGAAAATAGCTCTAAATGCAGCAGAACATTAGCAGCTGCAGCCAGAAGTCATTTCCACTCACTAATTTCACCATTCCTATGCTCCTGTAGTAGGATTTCTTTACCAAATTGCTTATACTAAACAGACAGAATCTTATTTTCTGTCATTTTGTGTCGACAAGGCTACGCAAAACTACCAAAATTACTCCGATTACTCTGGCTTCATTAACATTTCTGCCAGGCCAAATATTGTGCATAGCTTTTGCACCAATCCAAGATGACCGACAAACTGCTCCTAAACATGGAGGTGATCTTGGAATGGTAATAAAATGATAATCTATGAACATTGATATTCCAAGATGACCTCCGGGTTTAGAAGTAGTGGACACATGGGGTGCTGTTCACTGCAAATGTAATGAGTGGTGTGCAAATGTGGGTAGCAGGTTGAGGGCAGTGTGAACCCTTCTCAAGCAACAGCCACAATCCTTCTCAGGGTGTACCACAAAGTCAGTAAATTAACCTGTGCTTAACCATCTAATAGCTTGGCACAAAGGCAGTCAGCCTGACTCAAAGGCAGTGTGTAAAACATTTATGCAGCACACAAATATTACATTAAAACAAATTAAATGCAATCAATAGAACCAGAGTTAACGTTTGTTAGAAATAAATTGTGAAATTTTGTGCAGAAGAGATCAAAGTTCCAATGCTGACACCCAGTCATATGAGACAGGGTGCATTCAAATTTATGGCTGACCGCGATGGAGCGCGGTTTGGATACACAAAGTTGGATTGTGCCTGGCTTTAGCTTACCTACGGACTTTTGATGAAGGTGTCAAAAAAATGTCTGAGAAGGTAAAGTTCAGTGGTGGAAGGCAACCCGCAGTGGAGGAGGTGGTGCTTGCTGAGGTCGTAGTGAAAATTTGTACTTTTGGACTTAGTCACTTTTTTGGAAGTTGAAAATCTCCAGCAGGATAAGCCTGCAGGCTGTAGTCAACAAGAGTTCCAGGGGTCTGGATACCCCTTCTGTGAGGAGCAGCTGAACAGGATTTTCTCCTGCAGAGATGAACAAAGGGAGAGCTACTGTGAGGTCAGGCTGACAGGTCACGTAATTTGGGCGGTTTGGTGAGCAGGTAGGTCTATGTCTCCTGTCGCATCTCAGAGTACTGTTTGGCTTAATTTCTTTGAGTCCCAAGTTTTGGATTTGGGCTATATTAGCACATTTAGCACCACTTCCAAAGGTCCAGGACTGGATGGGTACCACTTGGAGGGTCAGGACACACTTAGGCTGGTTCCATGTGCAGGTTCAAGATGGTTGGACCTTTTTCTGCCCCTCAGGCTGTGAAAGGAAGGCTTGCCAACTATCCTTTGATTCACTTTGGTAGCCCTGGGTTCAAGCAACAAAGCTGGTCTCAAGCAGCACAGCAGTCTTCTGAAGTACACAGCAGGCCTCAGGCAGGAGGAGAGTCCTCTAACAGTCCTCCGCTGGTCCAGAAGGGAACTGAAAATTTGATCTGAAGGTCCTATTTTTATTCCTGGTGCAAGCTTTGAAGTGAAATTACATTTGGAGTTCTCCTCCCATAGTTGGTTCCAGAATTTCCTGCTTCCCTACCCTGGCTTCAGTTTGCCTGGGGTCAAAATAGGCTAGTCTGAAGTGCTTTTTGTGTGCTGAAGCAACCCATTGGATATTTAATTGAAACAGTGAAAAACTCTGCCACACCCACCCTGGGCTGATGGCCCATCCTGCAAACAACAAGCCCTCCTTTTAGTGACTGTCTGGGAGGAATACACATAGGCCAACTGCCAGCTACATATAACTAAACTATCCACGGGTCTAAATAAAGCACCAACTTCTACGATGTGTATGAGAGTTTAAGAGCTACCTTGTGACCTATACTCCTCTAACTGAACTATGAGAAAAACATATGTTTAGATAGGACGGATTCCCATCACTCACCACTGGTGACATGCTTCATCATTTGGGTCTCCTTCTAGTAACACACTAGTGTCACTAATGGCTGCAACCCTTCCAAAATGGAAAGGGAAGCTCACAAATGTTTTTATGTAATACAAGGTTTGAGTGTTGAAATGTAATGTGTAGCCACAGAGGGCTGTTGGAATATGCCTCATATACATATGTGGTCGAATTAATATGAAGAGGTACTTTTAGAATGTCTTGAATACTTAGCAAAAATCATATACGTATTCTCAGCAAGTGACAGTTCAATATTTGAATCCTTTTTGCATGAGAAAAAGACCTCACCTCGCCTGGCAACGGCTCAGGATAAGGAGACCCGCTCTGTCTGTTGGTACCTCTCACCGTCATCTGTGCCATATGGCTGAGAATACGTACATTCCTGGAAACAGGTGACGAGGTTGGACTTACAGCCAACCTCTTTTTCATGTTCATTTATTATTTATTCACTGATGCAGTAGCAATAATAATGTGGTCCTGAAGAAAGCCGGGATGAGTTAGTCCCTTTGCGGCTGAAACATGTTGACCCCCAGTTACTATTCTTAGGCAGTCATTTGTTGGAAACTGCCTTTGCACTGTTTTTAACCTTGAACAGTGGGAGATACTCAATACAGTTCCTTCTCTCTCCCTGCTCAAATTTTAATTCACTAGTCATTATCACTTCGAACTGCACTTATTATTCCCACACTATCTGTTTGCTCACATCTGTAGGATCTGATAGAGCGTGTTATATCGCTCAAACGTTGAATTACATAAAAACATCTGTGAGCTCCCCTTTCCCTTTTGGAAGGGTTGCAGCCCTTAGTGACACTAGTGTGTTACTAGGAGGAGACCCAGATGATGAAGTATGTCACCAATGGTGAGTGATGGAATCTATCCTATCAAAACATATGTTTTTCTCATAGTTCAGTAAGAGGAGTATAGGTTACAAGGTAGCTCTTAAACTCTCATACACATTGTAGCAGTTGGTGCTTTATTTAGACCCATGGATAGTTTGGTTATATATAGTATATGAATGGGGAATATATCCACGCTAGGGCCCCCATTAGGATGACGGCGGACTTTGTCTGCCCGCCATCCCATCAGAAAAAGGGACCGCCCGCCATAAGGGCGGGGGTCCCTGGGGGGGGTATTAGGATGTGCCCGCCACAGTGGCGGGCACATCTTGCATTTTTAGCATTGTGGCGGGCAGTGCTCTCTGCACCGCCCGCCACAATTCTAAAAATGCATTAATGCATTTGCATAGACAAAGCGTCAGGCACCACGCAGTGCCTGCAGCTTTCTTTATGCAAATGCAGGGGGGTACCACAGGTACCCCCCGTGTGCACCCCCACCTCTCCTTCACTCTGGGGGCCCGCAGGGGGCCCTCAGAGTGAAGACCACATGCCTTTCCGTGGCGGCATCGCCGCCGCGGAAAGGCATCTCACCAGGCCCACCATAATAAACCTTTTCCGCCCTGGTCGCAAGGCGACTGGGGCGGAAAAGCGGCGGACGGTCTTTCCGTCCGCCGCGGTCCCCCCCGCCATCCTAATATGGCAGGGGGAATTTAGGTGTGGATGGCGGGCAGATTGCCCCCGCCAGGGTTGCGGTGGCTACCGCCAGCCTGGAGGGGGCAATCCGCCCGCCATCCTAATGGGCCTCTAGGTCTCTAAATGTTCCCTTAGACCCCTCCTTTTCATAGGATTGTGTTTCTTGTTCAAGTGCCAGCTACACCTAGTCATGAGACCCAGGATACAGGTTGATGATATCAAATGTGCAAGACAAGAAAATGTCATATTTTTAAAAGTCAAAAACAAAAATCTTGCCTTAAACACTTTTTCAGAAGATCAAGAAATGTAATGGTCTTAATCTTTATATGATTTTTGCTAACTATTCAAGACATTCTAAAAATACCTCTTCATATTAATTGGACCACATATGTATATGAGGCATATTCCAACAGCCCTCTGTGGCTACACAATACATTTCAACACAATTGTTTTTATTTTTTTTATTGCAAGATAAATTTCTAACCAAAATATGGGTGAAAATCATCAGTGAAAAACATTCCACATCTCAAAATATACATCCAACATAAGGATTCACATATCCATGTTATATGTACACCAGTCAAAGGATTTTATTAGTAATGGTGTCTCTCCTATTAATCACCTTTATGACCTCTTTTTTCAGATACGCTGTCGGAGTTATCTAGCGTAATTCATCAAAGTAGGCTACCATTTGATTTTTTACAGGATTGCCTACATGCGGTGGTCTCAATGATTACAAATAAGACCTTTAACATTATTCTGTGTCCACGCGTGTATGATATGCTGCTAACTCATTATTTTAATACAAGTGCACCTTGAGTCTTTTTGTTAAATGTGGGATAGTACTTACTGCATGAATTTTCTGCTTCCCGGGTAGTTCTTTGATGTTCTGTGGCGTGTCCGACTGGCTAAAAATTGTGTATTTATTTGTCAAGGCTAAATAATTGCCACTATAACCAACTGAGGCCTTCTATATTGAGCTCAAAATTTCCCACGAGCCAACTATCAGGCATATAGTCATAAAATTATAATTAGATACATGACCACAGTTGGCCAAATAATATATATTTCCTTCTGAAAGAGGTCAACAAGCATTTTCACTGTGAACATATTGTAGACCTAGAGTTTCAGAAAACATAACCAACAACAAATGCTTCAAATATTACAGCAATATATGATATTCCATGTTAAAAGAAGGCCTATTGATTTTCACATTAAGTATGCTGGACCTTTTGCCTTTGTCATGAATTTTCATAAGACACAGATGAGACCTAGAGTATTCAACATAACTTTTTGCAGTGAATTGATCAGGGCTCTAGCCTTTAACACTGCTGCCACGCCTAACCAATTAAGGCCTACAGTACTAAGAATAAGCTTTCTCACAAAGCAATCACCAAATACACAAACAAATAATCACAAATATACCCAAAAGTACAGTAGGCAAAACAATGATAGTATGAGCACCTACCAATGTTACCAAGGATTATCACAGGTTAAATCATCTACCCATTCCCCCTCTCAGGGCTTGTCAGAAGGAGTAATAAACACCAGAATCCCCACCTATTACAGTAATCTTGTAGTGTAGCTCCTATTTTCCCAATAGGCTCTGCGCATTGGAATAGTACCTACAGCAGTAAAGGCCTAGGCCAGACGTTAACTAGGTCTACTACTGTCGATACTAGACTTAATTTTTGGGTTTGCCAGCTAAGCTCAGAGTTCGCTAGAAACTTTCTCGAATGTTCAAGGAAGGAATTAACTACCCTGATTAGACAAGAAGGGATTTAGTTTCTGACAACCATAGAACATGACAACTTTGCTCTCCCCTAATCAAGAGTCAATCTCAAGAGTCGTGTGAGCACAAGGCAATTATTTTACTCAGTCAGTACGTGCATTCTTAGTCTCATCAGAATGTAGAGAAAAGGAAGAGACGGGCGTGTTCAATAAAAAGGTGTTATTTATTGATCAGTCTCTTTTCTCGTACAAGAGAAATGGATCGATATTATTGCAATACTTATAGTTAAGTAAAGTGCATACATTAAAAGCAATAGTATAAAATAATACTGTAAAAACATTGATATGGTTTCTGAGCCATATGATGTTTAAAAATGATTAAAATATATTTACATACACATATACATTTGACTAAACGTACTCAACTGGTGTTTCTAAATACGCCTACCCCGTGTACCTGACCTAAGTCTAATGCGTGGGCGGGAATAGAAAGTTACAGTTTAAGTTAAGTTTGTTTTTGCCAAGTGAATAACTAAAGAATTCTCTGTGAGGGGTTATTCAGTTCTGTACCTGGAATTTAGGATGAATGAGGAATGGTATCTCTTTCTCTGCTCTCGATATTCCAGGCTGCCTGCGAGGGCTGCCCAGAAGCGCCGGTGCTGGGTCTCTCGGCTTGAGATAGCAGCGCGTCTCTCAGCGCGTCAGGAAGGCGGGGCTGCTGCCAGCGGGGTCTGCTTCTGCTCTCGGCTTCGGCAAGTATGGCTGCTCCGTCTTGTCACCACGCGTGTGTTTGCATAGGGCAAGGTCGGCAATATTTATACCTTAAAGGTGCCGAGATTGACGTAAGGATGGACATAGATACGTCAATAAAGATGTCATACGACTTGCTCGTTAGCACATTCTTTACTAAAGTTCTCTGTGAAATCAAAACAATGGCCGCACGGATTATCCAGGTTGTCATAGGTTTGATTTGTTATGAGAACGTCGTATGCCTTATCAGGGGCTGGAGGAATGTCGCTTGTCTAATTAGATCTAAAGCGTTATGACCTAATCAGATAACACGTTCCTGTGCCGTAGTGTGACTGCGTCAGATAACGGTATCTGCATCATGGGGGTTTTCTTGCCTCATGGGCTGACTGTTAGTTAACTTGATAGTTAGTTTAACCAGAATAGGGTCAGGAATAGGGGGACTGATTCAGAACCTATAGAAATACACGACACCCACTCCACGCTAACTATGGTCATATCTACTAATCTATGCATAGTATAACATAGTACAACATACTATAGAGTATAGTGTATACCTTACCACCCCAAAATACATAAATGCATTTCGAAATTTTCAAATATACTGAAAAATTGCAGTCATATATATTGTATGCACTTAAGCTATGAATTAAATGCAAAAGTAAACACGCATTTTTATGCATTATTGCTTATTGGTATATGAGAAATACACATGAAATGGCTCTTAATATGGCTATACAGAAAGGAAGGTCGAGACTATTTCATCACATAATAAAATATTTGTGAACATACCAGCGGGCAGCTAAAGTCTATAAAGTATCTAAAAATAGAAATTTTAGTTCTCTAAGAATAGTTTCTTACTTTAAGCAGAAGATCAGTGTCCCGGGAAAAATATACGAAGAAAAATATTTTAGGGGCTTGCTGAAAAAATTGCTGTCCGTGAACTGGACTGTAATTGTTCATGTGACTTTATTTTTAAAAGTTGAAGGCCGAATTCAGGGAACGCCGTGTGCGAGTTTACTCAAAAGTCTCTATTTCTGTTCTGGAGAGAACATCATATCATTCAGGCTTTCGAAAAAACTGTCAACAGCTTCATGGGAAAGTTCCACTAAGTCGGAAATAGGTGTAACCATGCATTCGTGCGCATGATTGTCTGCAGTGACATTCTGATTCGCATTGCTGACAGAAGGTCGTACCTGTTCGATGCTGCTTTCATCTTGAACTTCACTACTCTTCAATCGTAGTGGTGAAGATTCCAGGAATGCCGTCATCAGGATTGGCAGCCTTTGAGGGCAGCACAAAGCGTGAACCTTGGTAGGAACCAACAGTGTATCTGCATCCACTGGCGCATCCGATCGTAGCGTCAGACAGGTGTCTAACACGCATTCTTCTCCGCATAGCAGACACCTTAGTACAGGTAAAACACACCTTTGCCACATTGGTCGAAATGATAGAAACCAAGTCATGTTCAGGTCTCTAAGCCGGGAGAGTCCCAGGATTTTTGATATCCGGTCCCGGTATCCAATGGCTAGGATCGTATCTTCCATTGTCGCGAGAGTTTGATCTGTGACATGGGTTGCCATAACGAAAAATAAGGACTAGGAATAGGATTCCTGCAATTAGTCCCAGGATCAGGGGAAGTCCGCCAAAAATCGAATGGACGAAATCTGGAAAAATACCCAGTATGGCTTTGAATGGTGTTAATGCCATCGAAAATACTGTCTTAAATACCCCTGAGATCCCATTGGTATCAGAAATATTTAAGATTTCGCCCAGGATTTCCGCGAAATGTACGGGGGAATTAGTTGATAATAATGTATGTATCTCTGCAGTCGTCCTTGCGACTTGTAGATCATACGTTTCTTTTGATGACGTGAGCCTTGTAGGCGTCTGAAGAAGCACTGTTTTCATTCTGCTTAAAGCATCTATTCGAATAGAAGTAATTTTCAAACTGGGCCATGCCCTTGCCTCCCTGTCTGGAAAGGAGCTGGGGAACAAAGAACGTCCACAGCACTTGACCTTCGCCGTTGTAGTTACTAGATAAGGAGTCCCGGGCATAAGACTGCAGCATCTGCGGTCTACAATAAGAATGTAACTCCCATTATAGAGTCTTTGAAAGAATGGTTCTATTTCAGTTGCAGGTGCGCCTTGCTGGTGACATGAAAGGTTGTATGAATTCCCTTCACAGGCTCCATGCAAACTAATTCCGTTACACAGAAGCGTGCCGCTTAGTGACATGGCACAATCGTTGCCACTAAGAAACACTTTCTGTCCTTTATTACTGACACATGCATGTGAATAGGGCAGGTTCCAAGTTGTTTTAAGGTACCCCTTTCCCAATTTCTCGTACATGCCAGCCTGTATATATTTTTGGCAGTATTGAAACCTGAAGGTTGAGATTGGAATATTTATTATTCCATGGATTATCCATTCACTGACAGGTCGTTCTGACATTGTCAATGGTAATCTTTCTAGTTTTTCAATGCTCAAGATTGTATAATCAGCACCCTTTTGCGCCATACCGATTTGTCTATCAGTAAGGTTAAAGATTTGGAATAGTGACGTTGTGTTGATTAAACGACAAGGCACATAGCCTGAACGCAGATTTTGTAACGTCCAGCCAAGCTGTACAATGGAACGCAATTGTGACTGACCATGTTGTAATAACAGTAAGTCTTGCGATAATATATCGATTGCTGAAGACACAATGCTGTCCAATGAAAAAATTCTGGGGGACAGAGTCATTAACCCATTGTCCACTATAGAAAGTGATTTTTCCAAATTGATACGGTCAATTTCCCGTATTATTTCTGCTGTCTCAATTTGAGTTACCTTCCAGGCCTCATTGTATGCTGCATATACAGAGGCTGCTATGAAACGCTTTTGACGCTGTTTGCATGGTCCCATTATGAAATCACGCAAGTCAGCACCATCAGTAAGTAAAGTTAGGTGTTGCTTAATTTCAGGCAGTGTGGAAGTTTGTAGCCATTGAAGGCATAATTTGCCCACACTGTAGGTTGTTATTATCCCTGGGTGATGTCTTTGGGGATATCTTGGGTCTGGCCTGGTCATTTTAAAACCCTGTGTTTTATTCAGGAATCTATCTTGACAGTTATTTGTATCTGTGGGCCAGATCAACCATTGTTTCCAATCAGGATGTGTTCTGTTTTAGTTTAATATATGGTTTACGTCTATCTCTTCATCTGTATCAGAGCTATTGCTAAACATTGTTGGCTTTGGAATAGACGGTTTAATTAAATCTTTCATTTTGGCTAAGCCAAGACAGGTGGTTTGTTGAACAGTGTCATTTAAAAATATCATTTGTTCTGGGATCATGCAGGCTCTAAACAAAGCTTCTAAACCCTGTACTTGCCATTCTTTTGTACCCCAAACACTTTTCAAATCAACATTTTTGTCCCAATAATCAAATCCAAAAGTATTCATTTTTTCAAAGAATGAATCTGAATATATCAATTTTGTGTTGGTTATCATGGTTTTCATCCCTGTCTTGTTTGACAATTTAAAATAAAATGTTTCAGCATTACTTATGTTAAAACCTGAAAAATATGAATATTTGTCATAAACGGTTCTAGAGCTCCCTTTTGGAGGTGTAGCACAATGTTCCCATTGATTATAATTTAAAACATTTCTAGGTTGTGCAGATTTATGCAAAAAATGGTTACCATAATGGTTATAGCAATACATACTATCATAATTTGTAGAACCTTGCAAATAATCATGTTTTGTAAATTTAGCAGACATTACTAAGTCAGATATCATGTTGTTAATGCTTTCGAAGTCCCAATCATCAGCAAAAGAGTTTGGTTTTGCAAAATCACTCAAGGAGATCTTGATTTGGTGTGGATACTTCAGGATCTCGACCGGACAATAAATTTCATAGTCAGTGTTGTCCCAGGCTACCCCACCAGGTATCGGATTGGCTGTGAAGTTGGCTGAAGAAAGTTCTGAAGAAAGTTCTCTTTTCTCGACGTGTGAAGATGTGTGTGGTTTGAGGATCAAGTTGATGTTCTGACTTGCTGTGTCCATTTTAGCATATTTTCCCTCAATGAGGCGTCCCAAAGTAAATACCATGATGAGCCAAAGTATGAGGATAAATGCACCAAAACCCACCCAAAATTCAATCCATGGAGAAATCAGATATGTTTCTTTCAGTTGTTCCAAAAGTTCCTTAGCTTTGTCTTTAAAGGATTTTGATGATGGCTGTGTCTTTGATTCACTGAAGCCTTCAGAGGAATCATCGAAGTTGATGAAGTACCCGGATGCAGTTCTGTCAATTGTTCCAATTGCTTCAGGATTTTTGTTTCTTGCATTGTCACTCGGTACTTCATTGTAGATTGGTGTGTCTCTGCTAAATGTTTTTATTTGGGTTTTCAGAGGTCTTAGTTCTATTGCATTGTTGCATAGTCCTTCTTGTTCTTCTGTAGGCGTTTCGAATGTGATGAGCCTCTTTGTTAGGACCTCTGTACTGGTAGCAAACCTTGGTGTTCTGCTACTTATTGGGAGTCCACTTGGCCTACTGTTTGTTATCGGCCACATGTTGTGGTTTTACCAGGTCGATGGATACAACTCGGTTCTCCTTTTTTCCAGCAAGTGGCGGTAGTACAACTGATCTTGTCCCGTTGACAGACAAGACAGGAACTGCTTTTCTGTAAGAAGGCCCAAATTCCTTCTTTACCGCGAACTTCTCCCTGACTAGATCCCCGACTTTTGGAATCCAGACAGGTCTTGCTGGGACAGGTGGTGATTCTTCAGTGGTAGGTGGCTGTTGTTTCAACTGTATGTTGCTCAGGTCTTTTCTTGTTTTGTTTAAGTCCTGCAAAATAGCCAAACGGTCTTTGACATCAAAGGTTTTTTCTATTACCACTGAAGTCTGACTATCAAGGTCAGAGATCAACATCCTAGTTCCGAATAATAATTCGTACGGACTGAATCCCTTCAGAGAATTTCTTGGCAAGTTATTTAGACTACGTTGGACACTTATTAGATGTTTGACCCACCCAGCTCCCGAACCTAATATCCTTTTTATTATAGATTGCTTTCTGCCTTGGTTTTTTCTTTACACCATCCCGTACCCTCAGGAAGGAAGTGAGAAGATTCCCGCTGGGCTGTGCTCATTTGGCCATGTTTCCCCCCCAGGCTGGATTGCCTGAGTGAAAACAATGGTCGAACGTAGCATGCTCTTAGCGTATATGCCATTTAGACTCGCAAATCTTTGTATAACAGTCCGGACGTCAGCCGAGTGCTGAGGATCTACATTATAAGTGGAAACTAGCCTGTATATGTTAATCGCAAGCCATTCTTCTTACTGGTGATGTTATCTGCAGTCAGATTCCACCGTATTTTATTTTTTCTCTCCCCACTGCGATTTCTGTTGCAGTTTGGGCAGTTTTTTACAAACATGGTATGATGTAGGCTCATGCCTGGCCACCAGTACCGTGATTGTAAATCTTCCAGAGAATCTTTTAGTTTGAGGTGTCCAAGACCCTCACCCATATGTGCGTCTGCGATTAACAAGCTTCTCCTGTCCATGTTTGGAATCACTCTATCCCCCACTCCAGGGATTCGAGCAAAAGGGACGGAGTTTGCATCGATTATGTATGTATAATTGAGTGGATAGTTGATCGGTAACGCTGAGCAGTTGCCTTTTGATGACGTTTTCACCGCCAGCAATGTTTCACCGTCAATGTATTTTAATGTACGCTTTTTTCGAACTACGGGAGCCGATTTAGTGGCTGCCGCTGCGGCTGTTTCAGCCAATGAATTCCCTACAACGTGAACGCCATCACGTTGATGACTCAGTGAGTGAGTCACGTGAGTCTTTGGTAGTTCTTTTTGTAAAAGAGCTACTTGTTCCCAGAGCATTCTCTGCTTTATTGGTGCATCTGTGTCATCTTTGTAATCGTTCTGAATCCATGTCTGCAAATCGCTGTTATATGATTTGACGCAGTAATATGAATCTGACACTATAAGTGTCGGGAATTCGCGATCCGCATTATCTAGCGCCATTTTCAATGCGATTATTTCAGTTTGTTGTTCTGAATTAGTTTCTACTGAGTGTGATTTTGTTAATAGAGGTTTTAATATACCTCCGCGCCACACTTCTTTTGTAATCTCACATGTGGGGTTGTATGCTTGTTCTCCCCAAACGGAGGGTTGAGCCTGTCCGTCTGTATAGATTACACAGGCGTAATGTCGTAGAGGCAGAATGTCGACTGGCAGAGGATACGTCTTTTCATATTTTAGATTTTTTAATTCTTCTAGTTCTGGATCAAAGTAGTAGTATACTTTGTCCGTTGTGATTGAATTCACCCATTGTATCCATTCCGGATTCAATGTTGTTGTTGGTAAATTACACTGTGTTGTTAGTGCCTCAAAGGCTGATTCTGCTGTTCTGACTGTGATATGTCTACCGTCAGCTATGTCTTTTTCTCTAGCTATTGCGGTTTGAACTGCACGAATTATTTTTTCTGTATTACTGAATTTCTGTTCAGCTTCTGTGTACATGTGTGATTTGAATGCAATTGGTACCATTTCTCCCTCATTAGAGGTCAGGTATGTGAATCCGCATCTCCCTGGGATGACTCGGATCACAAGGTTGCGTGTGTTATCACGTGTTTCTAATTTTGTTTTAATTAGCATGTCTGTTTGTAAGGATCTCAAAATTTCTGTGTGTGTTTGAGTCCAATTGGATCTTTTAAAGTCTGGTTTAATTAGATCATAAAGGGGTTTGACCCTTTCTGCGTAATTTGCAATGTATGTTCTTCCGAAATTTAGGAAGCCTAGAATTGACTGTAGGTTTTTTAGTGTTTTAGGAGCTTGGATTACGGCACATTTCTCTAGGAAATTGTCTGCCAGGCTTTTACCTTCACTTGATAACTCATATCCTAAGAATAGGACTGTCAGATGGGCAATTCTGGATTTTTTAAAGTTGAATTTGTAACCCTCTGCCGCGAACCCAAGAATTATGGTGTTCACTCTTTTCAAGTGAGTCTCCAAGTCATCATCTGTTAAGTAAATGTCATCAACATAAGATAATGCTTCATCATCATATAGTTGTAGTAATTCTGTTACTCTCGCTGAGAATACCCCCGGGCTGTTCTTGTACCCCTGGGCTAACCGACAGAATTGTTTTTGAGTGCCATTTACTGAGAATGCAGTTAAATATCTGCTCTCCGGTGCTATGTTTTGACAAAAGAATCCATTGGAGATGTCCAGGGTTGTTTTGTATTTTTTGCGCACTATGTTATTCATTAGTGCAGCACTGTGTGAGTTTTGCACTGCAAAGGTTTTGCAACATGTGTTAAGGTGTCGGTAATCCAAAACTAGACGATATGAATTGTCTGGTTTGGAGACCGGAAACAAAGGATTGTTCATTTGTGAGGTGCAAGTTTCAATCACCCCCTGGTATTCTAGCTGATCTAGTATTTCATTTACTTGTTTTTTAGCTTCTTGCTTAATTGGGTACTGCCTTTGTGCAGTAGGTTGTGATTTTAACTGGATTTTGTGAGGAGGAGAATCCTCATCCCATCCTACATGATTTTTATATAAAGCAGGTGCTAAGGCCACTGCCCACTTTCTAGCAAGTGTATATTTTTTATGAATCGGGATTTGATTCGAGAAGGCAGGCATAATTACTTCTTCGCCATGAGGGCACTCCCTGACAAACTCTGGTGGCCAGTCTTTTTCAGCTAGAAGGATGTCATAGCCTTTGGAGAGGTTATCCCAAAATAGTCCCCTTATTTTCCTAGTCTTATCTCCCTCTATACGTAATGTTAGCTCGTATATCTTGTGGGGCTTGCTAACTCTGGTGTCTGCAGTTTCCACTTGAAGGTATTCATTCGTGTCCACTGTCTCCAGATGATTCATAAGGACTTTGCGAGCTATGCTCACCTCTGCTGCGCTGTCTAGCATTGTCTGAGCCCACTCTCCGTTTTTCAGTTGTGTCCTCAGTATTCTCGGCATTGTTAACTACCTTGATACTGGCTACCTTCTTTTTTGGAAATTGTAATTTCTTTTTTAGTTGAGCAGGTTCCTTGTCTTTGGACTTGGCGTGCTCTTCTCTTTGTTCTGATCGTCCTCTTCTTTCCGATTTCTGCGAGGAATTCTGAAAAGATTGAGAGGGACGTGTATCAATGTCTTGATATCTATCAGGTTTTTTAATATTATCCCTATTTCTAAGGTTATATCTATTCCCCGAGGGGTCACTCTGCGGTGACCTCTGTCTTTGGTTTGGAGATTTCTCTCTTCGCCTAGGAGACCTTCCTCGGGACTGGAATTTCTTTTCTTTAGGATTGGATTGTTTGTTTCCATCCCAGTTCTTTTTTGGTGAATTATTATTAAAAAATATTTTTTCTGGACTTGTAGTCAGTTGCGGTTTTACTGGTATTCCACCTAGACTATCTCTGCCTAGTTCTTCATAGGATTTTTCTATGATTCTGGCAATTTCAGCTGGTTGGTCTGCTATATCTGTCTCTTTTAACCTCTGGCGGATTGCCACGTTTGCTGCTTCACCTTTTATGTTGGCTAGTAATATAGGCGAGACCTGCTTGAAGTCTTTCAGTAATTTCATACCAAGAGTTAAAGCAGGTTCTGGACCGTATTCATCTTGAATTTGTTTTAGCACATCTGGTATTACCGAAATGGATGGAACACCGTGCGTTTTTGTATAGATGGAAGCAAAGACTGTACCCCAAGTGTCACAGTCCTCAATGTGTGGTGCGATTCCCATTGGGAGACATATAGTCAGAATCCTGTGTTTTTCCAGCGGGGTGGTGTCAGGAAACACCGCCTCTATTTGGGTGATTTTCTGTGCCAACCAGAATGGTATTTGTTCCCGTTTAGCTGGAACTTTACCTAGGCAGGATTGGATGTTCTGTGGTGTGATTTTATTTGTGTTCCCCTGGTGAGGGGTCAGCTGTGGTAGTTTAATCGCTGGCTGAATTGTAGAAGTCCGCATCACATACTGTACTAATTGTCTGTGAATTTTTAGTAATTGTTTTAGCTGTATTAACAGCTGTGGTGCAGGCATCTCGTCGATGTCTGGATGTGGTGTGTATCCGGCTAGGACCGGCCACGTTGCTCCTGGTCTACCTAAAGGACCGAGCCTGGTTATGTGATTATTATGTTTTAGGGCGCCATCAAATAAGAGCAAATGCTCTTGGAATTTGAGTGGTACTTCCACCTCCTCGAAAGGAGTGTATGTTTCAGGAGGTTCCTCTACTTTGTAATAGTGGAAGTTCTTTGTTACAGCATTAGCTGCTGGAAAATGTATCTATGAATAGTATACCTCTGTCTGCCGATATTCGTGTGCCTCAATTACGAATATGACTGTGCCACCTCTAGGTGTCAGTCCATTTTCTATAAGTTTTAAGGTTATAGATCTCCTTTTAATGACCGGAATGAGTGTTATATTCGGGTCTGCTGCTTGCATGGTAGCATCAGCATCTGCGAGTTCAGTAGCTAATCTAACTGCCTCTCTTTCTTCATCACTGTCTCCCATTTTACAGACAGGATGGTATTATGTCTATTTGCAGATCAGGTTTGTTTATGGAACAAAGATTAGATGCACAATATTTTGGAACTGTTTATCCTTCAACGTTGACTATACCAAGAACCATACATAGGAGTTCCCTCCTGTGAGGTTTTGGAGGATATTACCTTTCACCCACTCCAGACGTCTTTGGAGTATTTGGGAAAAGGGGTCTGAGTGAGAAAGCACGACTGAGTTACTCTAAATGTCTTACGTTAGTTTTATCGCCCTTCCAAACACGTTGGGCGCCATGTAGTGTAGCTCCTATTTTCCCAATAGGCTCTGCGCATTGGAATAGTACCTACAGCAGTAAAGGCCTAGGCCAGACGTTAACTAGGTCTACTACTGTCGATACTAGACTTAATTTTTGGGTTTGCCAGCTAAGCTCAGAGTTCGCTAGAAACTTTCTCGAATGTTCAAGGAAGGAATTAACTCCCCTGATTAGACAAGAAGGGATTTAGTTTCTGACAACCATAGAACATGACAACTTTGCTCTCCCCTAATCAAGAGTCAATCTCAAGAGTCGTGTGAGCACAAGGCAATTATTTTACTCAGTCAGTACGTGCATTCTTAGTCTCATCAGAATGTAGAGAAAAGGAAGAGACGGGCGTGTTCAATAAAAAGGTGTTATTTATTGATCAGTCTCTTTTCTCGTACAAGAGAAATGGATCGATATTATTGCAATACTTATAGTTAAGTAAAGTGCATACATTAAAAGCAATAGTATAAAATAATACTGTAAAAACATTGATATGGTTTCTGAGCCATATGATGTTTAAAAATGATTAAAATATATTTACATACACATATACATTTGACTAAACGTACTCAACTGGTGTTTCTAAATACGCCTACCCCGTGTACCTGACCTAAGTCTAATGCGTGGGCGGTAATAGAAAGTTACAGTTTAAGTTAAGTTTGTTTTTGCCAAGTGAATAACTAAAGAATTCTCTGTGAGGGGTTATTCAGTTCTGTACCTGGAATTTAGGATGAATGAGGAATGGTATCTCTTTCTCTGCTCTCGATATTCCAGGCTGCCTGCGAGGGCTGCCCAGAAGCGCCGGTGCTGGGTCTCTCGGCTTGAGATAGCAGCGCGTCTCTCAGCGCATCAGGAAGGCGGGGCTGCTGCCAGCGGGGTCTGCTTCTGCTCTCGGCTTCGGCAAGTATGGCTGCTCCGTCTTGTCACCACGCGTGTGTTTGCATAGGGCAAGGTCGGCAATATTTATACCTTAAAGGTGCCGAGATTGACGTAAGGATGGACATAGATACGTCAATAAAGATGTCATACGACTTGCTCGTTAGCACATTCTTTACTAAAGTTCTCTGTGAAATCAAAACAATGGCCGCACGGATTATCCAGGTTGTCATAGGTTTGATTTGTTATGAGAACGTCGTATGCCTTATCAGGGGCTGGAGGAATGTCGCTTGTCTAATTAGATCTAAAGCGTTATGACCTAATCAGATAACACGTTCCTGTGCCGTAGTGTGACTGCGTCAGATAACGGTATCTGCATCATGGGGGTTTTCTTGCCTCATGGGCTGACTGTTAGTTAACTTGATAGTTAGTTTAACCAGAATAGGGTCAGGAATAGGGGGACTGATTCAGAACCTATAGAAATACACGACAATCTGTGAGATTCCAAGTAACAAAACCCTGCAATTGTCAACCCTACATAATAACAATTCTCCTTTAATCCATTTAGTGCTCATGACAAACCATTGACATCCTCTGCACTACCTCTGTAGTGCTGAGGTCATCAAAAGGTCATCATCGGCACCTAAAAAGAAAATGCTTCTGTTTTTAATATCAAAAGCATTTTCTTTCTCAGAATCAGTCAAGATGTGAGGAAACAGCTTCCCGTGCTACCAGAGTTTGACTTTTTTATTTTGCTTTAACACCAGCACATACAGCACGCTGAAGTCACAGAAAAAACAAAAGTGAACTCAGACTGCTCTTACTCATAACTCTGACCCGAGCATGTATCACCATGGGAGAGGCAGAATTAAAAAGGAGACTATGTTCCATTTCCAGCGATGCTATTCCCTAGTGAATCCCTGCTTGGGGATCACGCTCTGCACGCAATCCCCAAGGAGGTACTCACACCACAAAACCAGCAGGAATAATGATTGCGGGAGGAAGGGGGGCAAAAATACCACTAGACTTCAGGGCTTTAGGGGAGGCACTATATTTCTGGGAGCAGTAAGTGGCCTCCATGCCTCCCCAACACAGCCATATCAATCTTTCAGCCCCCCTAGGGGCTGGACAGAGGATGCTTACTTAGTCCCCTAGTCCCCCTAGTCAGCCTCCCAGGGAAGAAAGCCCACTAGATGCCAGGGAATGGTAACTGTAGTTTTTTGGGGAGGGTAGAGAGACCACCGTATGGGTATAGCTTGTGTTTTCAACTACTTTAGGTCCGCCAGTCTTCCTGCCCACCCACACTCTCCCAAGGCAGATTTGTGAAGTTCACCCCCAATCTGCTCTCTAGGGGTAGACAGTCCAATATACCATCAGGGAAGAAATGCTCCCAAAAATAGAAGTGGTGGTGGGGCTACCCAGGGATTGGGCTGTGCCCTCACCCCAGAATGAACAACATTTTTTGCCCCTGGAGTACATTAGGGAGTACACTTCCACTCTTTTTTTTTAGTGTCAGAAAGCCCATTACACCACCAGGGAAAAAACTGGGCTGCATAAAAAGAAGGGGTATTGCCATCTGCCCATTCCTTGGGCTGTGCCCCCTCCCCAAAATAAGTCCAATAGTCCTCCCACTGGGGCAGATTGATGTATTTTTCCTCCAATCTGCCCCTTGGGAGGCATAAAGCCCACTAGACTTCCTTTTTTGTTTTGGAAAAAAAAGCATGTTATGGAACTCTCTTTAGCAAGACTTAGGGGACCCAACACCTTGAAAAAGAAAGAAAAAATTTGGGGAACTTTTTTTGAACTGTAAATATGTTTAGAGACCAGTGTTAAATCTGTTGTCGTAACTATCCTTTGCTAAAAAGTACTTTTGGAATTATATAAGTCTATTCTCTGCTTTAGCTGATAAAGGAGAAATTGTATTTTATTTCTTTTTGTATTTAAATTTGATGAAGATGTTCTTCCTGCAATAATAAAAATGTATTAAAAAAAAGGAAAAAAAAGCATGGAGTGTTGGCAATCGCCCACATGTTAGGGCCTATCCCATGGGCTTGAGCACACCGAAGAAACCCTACCAAACCTAGGCAGAAGTGTCATGACCATAACAAACTCAAGCCTACTGTCTTGATTGATTGAGTATAGGCGTTCCCACAACACAACCGTCAGGCATATAGTTATAAAATTACAAAAATACACTAAATGACTGTATTCTCAAAGCTTCTGCCCAAATAAATGGCGTGCTCAAATTAATCAACATGTGGTTGAAGCCAAAGGCACTCCATCAGTTTCTGTTTCTCACATAAGGGATGGCAACAGCTGCATTGTCTAGCCAGACCTAATATTCAAGGTCTAGTGTCACTCTAGCATGCAAACCCAGATCTTGTTTAGTCATTGACCACAACCAATTAGGTATGTGAAAAGAAATTATATTAGTGAAGATAAAGTGCGGTGATCATGGATAGGTTAGGGACAAAACTGTCAGTTGTTGATTGGGTGAGGTGAAGCTAGCCCCTCCTCCTCTCTCTTCACTTGGCCATCCCGCAAGTTGATGCCTCATCCTCTTGTTGGCTAAGACTTTCAAAGACTCAGTGAATAAGAGTGGAGGCAAGACAGACTCGGCTTGGACTAAGGCCATGAAACATCTATTCTGTCCACACAGCCATGAATATTGTATCAGCTGACATTAAGTGGAGGGAGCGAGTCAGAATTTTGCCGCAGACACATGGGGCTGTAACCCTTCTGCTTCATGCTGTTTCCTGTAGCTCTGTTTGCTTTGGAGGGTTGGAAGCAAGGTATGCCTTGACACCAGGATTTTTATATCACTATGCCAGAGTTCCTTTGTCAACACTCTATGGAGCTGCTGTCCAAATTCGATCTGCACATTGCAGTGAATATTATTTAACCATTGATTACAAGATACTAACTTAGCGAGGCAGGTTGAGCTACTCCCTTCCACAGTGGTATTAGCTCAAGACTTTGGTCTTTGCTGCTTCCTCATGTTAATTGATATGTTGGTGACTCCATTGTGATATGCTTGCTAGCCTGATGTTCTGGTTTACTGATTTAAACATAGTTTCCTGTAGCTCATTTATTGCTTCTGCTAATATAGCTTACACATTTTCTGCTTGCAGAATCATTCTGGTGTGCCCTTCTGCATTTGAATGCATTTTTTCTGCATCACCTATGCAGAATTCACCTACACTCTTCATGTCTTCAAAAACATTCAAGTGTAAACTTGTTGCTAGATAGATGGGTAGATAGATAGATAGATAGATAGATAGATAGATAGATAGATAGATAGATAGATAGATAGATAATAATTTTATTTGATTTGTTAAAATCATAAAAAGAGTGGAACATACCACCATGATGAAAACATCATAATTCAGATACAGAATAAAAATTGCACTAAAACATTTTTGGTTGTCGTAACCCTAACGTGGTATGGTACCAACGTACAACAGATTATTATAACAGCAATGTAAACGTGCCTGTGCTTTCCATTGTAAGTAAAGTGCTAATGCCAACAAAAATTGAGGAAGGAGAAAAGTACAAAACTGCTACGGATAGCCTTCTTTCCAGTTTCAGCCAAGGTACAACAGAATATTATAACAGCAATGTAAACATGTCCGTTGATAGAAATCTTATTAGAAGTCTTATTACAATCTCTTTGCATGGCTTGTGCATTGGCACATGTGGAAATGTGCCCTTAAGCATCTGCCATTCCTGAACTTTGGGTCCCATTTATTTCCACTTTAAATGCATTTCACCACTGGCGTAACAAAACTCGAGCTGGCCTCCCTGCATGGCACGTGGAGGGGCCCTCTCCGGGCTCAATCAGACGTTCTGCAGCCAGAGTGCTGTGCTGAGGGCCCCCCCTTGAGCTTGGGGGCCTGTGTTATGCCCTTGCATTTCACAAACATATGAGACCAGCCGTCCTATTACAGAGGGGTCCTTAAAGGGGGAAGTTAGGTCCTCTGCATTGTATGGGTTCCTATTAAGTGATTCAGGGGAGCCTGCACTTCAAAGGAGAAATCTGATTTTAAAGAAGCAGGCAGAGAGAATGAGAGAGCAGGCCAGAGAAAGGGAACATGGCACAGCAATAGGTGAGCTGGACTTTGACTGTACATCTGAGGATAATGATTTGGGAATCCTCAGTACAATAGTGAATTTGGAGAACTCAAACCAGACAAAAGTAGTAGCACAGATCATTGATGTGAGAGGAAGCATGTGCCCGTATTATGCACATGGCACATTTTGATTGTTTGCGCCAAAGGTGCGCCTAAGTCAAACAATAAAAATGCGCTGCATTATGGTGAATGCACTGCCCCCAGGGCAGACGTGAACTCGCTCTGCGCTGGGGCCAGAGCATTCCTATGAAAAACAGAGCAGCTGCTTTCAAGATACTCAGTGTTTTCACAGTGCAGGTGGCAACCTCAGACCTTTGGGGTCTTGTTGAACCTCTCAACAAGCCCCTTAGTCCGGAGGTGGTAGGCTGTGAATAATGTGTTACTCAACATTCCTTTCACATTGACTTCCTGTATGAAGACATGAAGTTGGTGTCCCTGTCTGACATCACTTCCTTGTTGGGACCCACTCTGATATAAATCCCCCACAGGGCCCTAGCCACTGCAAACAAACTTGTTGACCAAGGCAGTTTTGGGTCCAAGGGACCAAAAATATCTATGTCAACCCTTTCAAAGGGGATGGCAATGACAAGCATGGGTGTCAGGGGAGCCTTGAGCTTCTTTCCTGTCTTCCTACTTTCTTTGCATGTGGGGCAAGTCCTACAGAGAACATCTGGGGTTGTCCTCATCCAGGGACCATAAACGTGGGTAAGAAGCTTGTCAGTGGTCTTATACTGCCACAGATGTCCTGCCAAGATTGTCTCGAGAGACATACCCAGTAGGCAGGCCCTGTAACACTTAGGGACCACCAGCATATTTGCTGCAGCATGCTAAAGCATGTTAGGCTGACTGCAAAAGTGTTTGTTCTCCCAGTAAATAATCTGATCTCCAGAGGTGTCACCTGCTGCCTAGGCTTGGGCCTGCCAACTCAGCCCCTCTAGGGTAAGGCACACTCTCTGCACTTTGTAGATCTTCTCCCTGGTGTACCAACCCTCAACTTGCCACCAAGCAAGCTCAGGAAGGTCACCTAGAGAGGCAAGTCCTCCCCTGTCAGTTCCTGGGCCGCCTCGCTGGCGCCCCATCCACCAGTACGGGGGGAGCTTCAGAGACTGGTTTCCCATGCCCCCTGTCCTTCCTTTTCTCTGCAGCTGCCTGGGCCATTTTTCCAGACTCTCTTAATTTTCTGCTCAGGCAGCAATGGACCGAGTGGTTGTGCAGACCCACTCAGGCAACCCCAATATTTCCAGGAGAAACCTGAGTTCCACTTCCTTCCGGCCAGTATGATTCATGTAATTCCCTAGCAAATACTCCACAGTCATGGCAGGGCTCACAGTTATCCAAAGAGAACCTAAGACTCTCCCAAGCTAGAAGGGAACCAGAGAAACCAGGTAGTGTCTCATATAGATTTCTGCTACTACAATCTGGTGAAATATATTGGGTATCACCTGTTCTGAGGACACTGGATGGTACCTGACAGAAGTCATGCTGGCTCATGTGTCTTTCAGAGCCTCCACACTCTGCCTAATGATGTTGACCCAGTGCCTAAACTTAGAATCACGTTGTACAGCCCATTATAATAAGTTTGGGAGTTTTGGACAGTACTGAACCTCTGGCGGTAATACTTAGGGCTCAGCCCAGACTTGGCGACAAGGATGGTTTTCATGGGGGCTCAGTTGGTCTAGTCACACTGTTAGTGTGAGTAGTGTCTCCCTCCCCACCATAGGCATATAATTCCACAAGTCACCCCTCCTCCCCCTCGGTGCTCCTCTGGGGCTACCTCATATGTAGAAGCCATTTGTCAATTTCATCTCTGACCACATAGTTGGGCACCAGGTCTTTGACTTTAGGACCTTCTTATCACATTCAGACACTACAGGCAACCTGCTACCATTGCTAATGGATTCTGTACAGTCAAGCTTTAGTCTCCAGTTATTTCAGGCTTCTCTCATGCTGTAGCAACGTTTTCCTTTCTGCCAAGACTCTCTCAGCCTTCTTTTCTTCTATCTCCAATCTCATTTTAGCCAACTGCAACTTGAACTCCCTTTCTGACTTCCTGTCCTCCAGCCCCTCTGGACAGGCCTATTTAAGACACACTGCTTTCTGCCCTCACACAGGGATCTCTCTCACTGGGAAGAGGAACTCCCTCCTCTGGGAGCTCCTGCTCAGGGTACACAGCCAGATTACCTTTCATTCCTAAATCAATTTACCCCTCATCAGGGTACACCATAAAAGGATCCTAATTCTTAGAATCATCAGGTTGGGATCGCATTCTGGTGACTCTCTCATAGGCGCTGAGACCTATCTGAAGGACCAGCTTTGTGGCTTTCTTTCCTGTATGTAGCCCCCTCTCCTTGCAAAGTTTCTGCAACTCAGTCGAGATGAGGTTATGTACTTTGATCCTCTCCACTTCCATGGCACGAGACAAAGAGGTAGGGAACTTCAATTTAGAAAAAAGAAAAGCAGCCAATTAGAAACCTAGGGAGAATAAAAAATGCTTGAATTGGTCTCGGAATACTTATTTGGGATTTTAGTGTAACACAAAATCACTTAAGTCGGGGTCCCCGGAGGATCCAGTCAAACCAGAGATGTTTAGACTGTTCCCGGATTCTATCTTGTCGGTAGGGCAAGAACTGATTAACAAATCTTTGCAATCAGCCACCATCCCGAAATCTTGGAAACATGCCAAGGTGGTCCCTTTGCTAAAAAAACCCACCCTGGACTCTTCCAAGCCAGAAAGTTTCCGGCCTATCTCGCTGCTCCCTTACTTGGCCAAAGTAATGGAAGCACATCTCAATTCCATCTTGACGGGTTTTCTGGAGACTAATGGGATCTTGGAGGAGTCTCAGAACGGATTCCGTGCTAAACATAGCACGGAGTCAGCCCTACTGGCCGTCACGGAACATCTAAGGGTGGCACAGGACAGGGGTGACACCTCAGCTGTGGTGCTGCTGGACTTGAGTGCGGCGTTTGACACCGTCTCCCATGGGATCCTAGTTAGGAGGCTATGGGAGATAGGTGTCAGAGGTGATGCTCTGGACTGGTTCGTGTCATTTCTATCGGACCGTTCCTTCCAGGTTCATGCTCCCCCGTACTCTTCCGGCAGTTTTCCATTAGGCTGTGGTGTTCCACAAGGCTCTGCCCTCAGCCCCACGCTGTTTAATGTGTATGTCCGCCCCCTGGCCACATTGGCCAGGGAACGTAACATTGAATTAATATCTTATGCGGACGATACACAGCTGATCTTCACCTTCTCCAATAACATCGTGGGTGATCAAGCCAAATTCCAGGAGGATATCCTGGCCATCTCCAGCTGGCTAACGGAGAATTGCCTTCAGTTAAATTCATCCAAGACTGAAGTCCTCCTGGTTGGCTCGGACACTCAAAAGTGGGATGAGCGGTGGTGGCCCCCTACATTGGGTTCTCCGCCTACGCCTAAGAAGGAAGTTAAGAATCTGGGTGTGATCTTAGATGACGCCCTCACCCTGTATTCCCATGCGAAGAGAATAGCCGGTACTTGCTATGGTCGCCTGCGCTCTCTGAAACCTATTCTTGGCTTCTTTGAACCTTCCATTCGTCAGACAATTGTCCAGGCTATGGTCTTATCCCATCTAGACTACTGCAATGTATTAATGCTTGGGTCCAATCTGACAGTCATCAATAGACTACAGAAAGCTCAGAACGCCGCAGCTCGTACCCTGTTTGGCCTGCCTAAACGTTGCCATACCTCTCAGGTCTTGCGAAGGCTCCATTGGCTGCCTGTCAAACAGCGCATACAATTTAAAACCTTGTGTGTTATGCATAGAATGCTACACTGTTTAGGTCCTAAAATCCTGCAAGGAATTTGCTCCTTTTATGTTCCGCAGCGCGCACTCCGGTCTGCGGACCTTTTCCTTGCCTGTACTATCAGGATCCGGAGATGCAGAGCGGGTGGCCGCTCTTTTAAGTTTTTGGCCCCTAAACTCTGGAACTCTATTCCTCTAGGTGTACGTTCCATCACAAACCACCTACAATTTCGAAAACAAGTAAAAACCTGGCTGTTTTCTTCTATTTAGGGTTCCGCGGTGAACAAATATCTTGCCGCATTCCTCCGGCTGTTATGTGATTGGACCTGTCTGCAAGCGCTGGGACGCCCCGTTGTTGGGGTAGCCATGCGCTATATAAGCGTTCTATAACATAACATAACACCTACCTAGATCCCAGATGATGCCAATGGGGTGGTGACGCTAGTTCCCGAACCCTCCAGAGACTTGCCCTCAGGTTACAGGATGAGTCACTGCTCCAGTGGCAAATCCCAGGGGGAAGGGGGTTGGGATGGAGAGAATGTGTAGAGTCAAGGATGCTGTTGCTTTTCTACTCAACAGTAACATTGCAAAAGGCATTTACACAAATCTGAAGAATGGTAACAGCAGATGCAGTGGAATTTATGTTCCTATATTGGTCAGATATTGTGAGATCTGTGCGGCTTCTTTCGACGAGATGATCTCCCTTCCGGTTGAGAGCCTTAGTTGTCCCTGTTCTTAATCAACATCTACACTAGCCGCAGCCTTACGGCCCGATTCACAGAACTAACTCAAGACAAAATCCTAAACTTACTACCATTTTGGTATTCACAGAAGGCACTTACTCATTTTGGTATTCACATAAGGCACTTACTCATTTCGGTATTCACAGAAGTTCAGAGTCCTAACTTTAGGACACCTAAATGCCTTCTGTGAATACCGAAAGTCTTAAAGTTAGGATTTTTCTCGGTTTAGGAGTAGTTAAGTTAGGACTCCTAACTTTAGGACTCCTAAATTCTTTCTGTGAATACCAAAAGTCATAAAGTTATGATTTTTCTTAGTTTAGGAGTAGTATGCATGGAGTGCATGGGGAGGTATTCCTTAATTGTGAATCGTAATTTGCAATTCGCAATTAAGGAATATGTAGGATTTGCAAAATTATTTGCAAATCCTACATACATAGCATTTTGCGATTCTCAAATAGCGATTTGCAAAAAATCGCTATTTGAGAATCGCAAAACCAAAGTTACATACATATGGCCCGATATGTTTTTGAAACTTTTGCCGGGAATTGGTTGGGTTCCAGTGTTTTACCGAATTGGAGCTGGTTGAGGGCCTCTGCAACCTTGTTTAGCGTATGTCTTTCTCTAGAGCCACATTGCCCTCCCTCTGTAGTGGGGTCACTGGAAGTTCCTTTCCAAAAACCACTAGCACATAGAGAGGCAGCAATAGAGATAATTATACAATGCTTAAATGCATCAAACGAGACACATGTCCTTCTTTGATATGAAAAAAGTCCTTCTTTTTATTGTTAATATATCCTCTTGATACTAGATGTTTAAATCAACAGCCAATTTTCATAACACAGGAAGATCAAAGAAACAGCCAACGCGTTTCGCCCGTAGGCTTCCTCAGGGCTGTGAACATAACATGAACATAGTCAGAAAATAAATTCCAAAACTTATGCATAAGTGATTAAAAGTCAATAACAATTAGGTTGTAACATTGCTAAACAATTTTTCATTAGATGCTAAGATTTAGAAGGACACAAAATTGAACATAAAACAGAAATTTAGCCACCATTATTAAGAAGTAAAAGAAAGAAAGAGAAGACGAAAGAAAGAATGTAAAGTAAAAAAATATATACTCACAACGAAACAAAACTAGATTATAATATTGGTCTCCAACAAGCATATCAAATTCCTTAATCTATACTAATATAATAAAGAGAGAGCCCATACCTTTGAGGCGGGTAATCTCAGGATCCACAGCACCAATCACAACACCCAATACAGCGTTGGAAAGGACAGTTGCAGCAGAAGGACATAGGCTATGCAGACGCCCACCATATACATTTAAAAAGTAAAACAACCGTGCCAGCAAAGTAGTCCCTTGTGGGCGTGTCTGCGTTGTGCTGTGGGCGTGACAAACGCTGGGGGCGTGTGGTACGTTCCGCCCTTCATGCCATGTCTCATATTGTGTGCTAATCCCGCCCTGCTTCCTTTAAATACCCCTGCACCCCATAATCATAACCCACCCTTACTCCTTAAAATACCCCAACACCCTTAAACACTAACCCATCTTAACCCTATAAATATACCATGTACCCCAAAAAACAAACCTATCCCTAAACCCTAAAAATACCCCTGTACCCCCAAACCCAAAACTAGCCCTGAACCCTATAAATATCCCTGTACCTCAAAACCCAAACCTACCCCTGAACCCTAAAAATACCCCTATACCCCAAAACCTAAACCTAGCCCTGAACCCTAAAAATACCACTGTACCCCAAAACCCAAACCTACCCATGAACCCTAAAATACCCCTGTACCCCAAAACCCAAACCTAGCCCAAACCCTAAAAATAACCCTGTACCCCAAAACCCAAACCTACCCCTGAACCCTAAAATACCCCTGTACCCAAAAACCCAAACCTAGCCCTGAACCCTAAAAATAGCCATGTACCCCAAAACCCAAACCTAGCCCTGAACCCTTAAAATACCCCTGTACCCCAAAACTCAAACCTACCCCTGAACCCTAAAAATACCCCTATACCCCAAAACCCAAACCTAGCCCTGAACCCTAAAAATACCCCTGTACCCCAAAACCCATACCTATCCCTAAACCCTAAAACTACCCCTGTACCCCATAACCCAAAACTATATCTGCACCCTTAAAATACCCAAACACCCCAAAACATATACCTCAGTACCCCAAAACATATACTCCTATACCCATACTTACCTTATCCAAACATAAAAAAACATACTTTGACCATTCATGCATTTACATCGAATTTCTTTGTAAATGTATGCGTGGTAAAAGCATATAAAATGTAATGCCATGCGTTATGATGGCATTGCGGAGTCATGGTACTTTCGTAATGAAAGTATGCGGAGTGATGGTATGCGGAAAGAAAGTTGCAGAATAATGTGTGTTTACCCTCCCCGGTAAGTACATTGGTGGCACGGCGGCCCACATCTCCAGCAACATACTCATATTTTTTCAACACCCATTTGAAAAATGCACAGGCCTCTCTCATTGATGGCCAGCACCGACATACACTTTTAGACACACCTCCCGCCACAAGTTCTAGAATTGCGAACTTTAGAGCTGGGGAGCTACGTTCGAATCTCGGCATCAGCTCAAAATCCTGTGATTCCAGGCAAATCGCTTTGTCTCCCCATGCCTACCAAAAATGAATGTGTTCTTCTGTAATGTAAATTGTGCTCATGCCATGTTGTCGAGTTCGCGCTATATAATATTGTAAGGAAACATAAAGTAGGGAAACTCGAGTTACACACTACTGAACGCGCACTCTAAAGTGCATCAGCATTGCACTGTGAATCGGAGCGTTTCACAGGCCTGTCACAGATAAGAAATGCTATCAAAACGAAATCCTACAGAACAATATATAGGCTGTCCTGTTTTCAGTTTCTATTTGTGGTAAATTCTGGTGGGGTTTTTTCAGTGTTTTCAATATCTTAAAAAACAGTTGTTATCAGTGGTTACACATTTTCACGCACCTAAAAACAACAGAAAAAGTGTTTTTCAGGTGTTTATGGAACGTTTTGCTTTTATCATTGTTTGCTTTCTGCACTGAAAGAACATGGTATATAGACAGTCTACGTATAGTGTATATGAGGTCCAAAGAGATTTTTGCAACTTAATTTTATTGTAGTACACCATACAATACGTCTTCAGTGAGTCTTTCTTCATGTGCGCTCGCGCTTTCCTTCCCATGTAAACTTCTGTGAAAAGGCTCTCTGCGCATTCATAGCCCTTGGGCTGAGAACCGTCAGCTAAGGGGCACAGTTGGGATGGCTCTTTCTTTGATGCAACATAAAGCACGAAATGAAAAATATTTGCTTTTTAGTTCCTGTGCATTAGAAACCAGTGCACCAGAATGGACTAAAAACTCAATAGCATCCCTCATTAACTCTTAAGATTGTAAAGATGATTTCAGCATACCATCTAACAAGTGGCAAGGATCTACTAAGGGAAACACTTCAGCTCGGGTATCAATTTTGACAGGTCATCACACAACTTTTTTATATACGTAGCTGAATCACTGCAAATACAAACAATATCACTCCAATCTTTGTTGAACTTGGAAAGAACCTTTTCTGCAGAGCATTACAAGTGACACTGCGTTCCATGTTTTCCAAAAGTCTGGTGTCATGTTTTCACCACTATACCAGATGCTTGATGATATATATTCTTGTCACTATACCTTGCATTGAATGTTTAAAGCCTGAGGTGTTGGCAATTCACCTACTATCAATACTGACCCACTAGAAACTATGGTCTGATGTATTGAGGGTTTTTACCCATTCTCTCTGGGCAAATGTGATGACACATATTAGGAAAGATTTTTATGAAACTAGCCATTTTACCTATCAGTGAAAGAATATAATGCAGCCAAAATATCAAATGTGAGTTTGATATGTCCTGATTCTCTACAGTTTATATCAATATACTACTGGCCGGCAGCAATTCATACCCGGACAACGTCTGGACGGGCTGCTAGTAGTGACTAAAGAAATAACACACATCATGGGGAGCAAAGCAAGAAAAGAAATTACACAGAAGAGCAAAAAAAAGGATTAAAGAAACATATAATATTGAAAAAAGGAGGAAAGGACAGAAAAGAATATGAGTAGATAAGAAAGAACAAATATTATTAAACCATAACAATTATAGCATCACAGTTACTACCCCAATATAAGGGCATCACCAACAGCTAATCAAGCCGTATTCAGAAAGAGTTGCGAGCAACTAACTAAATTTAGAGAGCCATGTAAATCCAAAATTAATATCCTCACCAATTCTCAAGGTTAGCTTAGATAACACTGGTTTCCTGATGAGTAAAATAGTCAAACTTATCAACTGAAATGAAAAATAATGAGGAGAAACATAAAATTACTATAACATAACTCAGGTTACATTATCCAATAGGATTTCGTCCCATAATCTGAAAAAAGATCCTCAAACAGCATAAATACCTTGTTAGTAAAGATATCCAGTGCATATAATAACAAGACGATAGAGATGAGGCGTGAGACCATGAAGCAAATCCTTCAAGTTTTAATATCACGATATTTCTAAAAAATAAGTCCAATATATTCAAGTTTTTTCTCTTGGTACTATATCCTTTTCATAGTATTCATTCCTTTAACAAAACTTAATTTCTTCTGCCCAATGCATTTCGGGGGAGTCAAACAGACACGGGAATCAGCTACGCTTGGTTTCACCATTTTGAATTTCACGAAGTGGCAAATAGTAAAAGACCGTAACCGCATATTTCATATTTGTATGCTGTCATCGCACCGGGCAGCTCCATGATAATTTAGAAGTCATAAAGAAAGCCCTCTGATGAGGGGAAAGCCCGAAATGAATTGGGCAGAAGAAATTACGAGAGACAGCGCTTGATATTGAGTTTATTCTCCCTCATACTCAGGAGGGCTACCAACTAGCACCAACGAACATAGAAAACACAGGTGTAAAGATTTAAATCTAATAGGAGTGCGATTGTCCTACATCCAATTGGACACCTTCATCTTTGTGGTGAGCCACACTGTCTGGGCCTCCTGTAACAATATCTGTGGAAGTATGCATTTTGTGTGACGCTAATTCCTAGGGAGCATTGGATCACAGAAAGTCATAAACTCCCTTTCCAACTGCAGGATGCGATTGTTGAGATCAGTCACCTCTTATTGTCATCTACACTTCTTGCCCAAGAGGTAACTCATAATGCACCCCCTAGGGTGGGTTTCATTGCATCCCATAGAGTTACTGAGGAGTCCACCGACCCAGTGATTATCTTCAAGTATTGATCAACAGCCGAGTGGATGTGCACCCTTGCCTCAGTGTCACGTAACCACCAGGCATTAAGATGCCAGTTCACCTTCATCCCATTCATAAGAACAATCCCGCCAAACTATACTCTCCTGCAAATCTGGATCACCTTTTGACCATGCCCGCGAAAATACTTCCTGCCACAGTAGACACTGTGAACCCATTCATAAATAGTATAATCAATACATCACTTTCACTAGCAGAGGTACCCTCAGACTGGAAAATTGCGGCAGTCAGGCCACCCAGAAAAAACTGTTGGCAGGCCCTACTACCCTTTCCAATCTCCGGCCTATTTCCTCACTATCTTGTCTCAGTAAAATTACTGAAACTTCAGACCATTCAACACTCAGCAGCCCGCCTGGTACTGAAGCTCTCACGTCGCTCCTCAGCATCCGCAGCTTTAAAAGTGTTGCATTGGTTTTCCATACAAAGAGTGCTATTTAAGATACTCGTCATCACTTTTCAAGCTTTCAAGGCTACTGAACCCATGGCCGTAAGATCTAGATTCTCGCTGTATATCACCACACGTACTCTTAGATCTACCTCAGCCGATCTCTTAAAACTTGCCTGTTTCAAACAAAAATCCAGAACCAGAAGAGGTAGATCAGTAATCGTCCTAGGGGCAAAGGCGTGGAATTCACTCCCCAGCCAACTTTGTCTCATCCATTCTGAAGCTTCTTTCAAGAAATCCTTAAAAACGTGGATTTTCGGAGCCCCTGACTCTCTCATTTAAGAACTTTTCAGTCTCCCCAATGCAACTCGAACCACCCTGTTCCTTCTTCATCTAAAAGTTCATTGCCATACCATGTGAGGAGGTGTATTTGGCTCTCAGACTGGGGCCTTTACGGGGTCAACTCATACGGCTGTGTCAGGGTTACCAGGAGTCCTTAACCACAGACATTCTGTAGTGCATGGCTGTCGTGTCTGAGGCTTGTAAGATAATGATTAAGCAAAACCACTCCCTCACCCCCATTCCAACATCTCAAAAAAAGGAGGCATCTATCATGGAAAAAATTGGGGACAACTGCTAACCAGGTATGTAACCCCAACTGTGTTCCATTGTACCATACTCTCCCTCCCCATCCCAATCACACAAACCAAACAAACTCAGTAGTTCGCAGAAAAGGAAAAGAAAGAGAAATGTCCGTTAGGGTGGGCTGCTGCCATGACGCAGGTCTCTGCCATTTAACGGATTTATAGTGAATAGTGCATTTAGTCCTAGCGGGCACCCAGTCAAAGTTCAGGTCAAGGCTTTGTATGACAGACTCCCAGGGGTCTATCATCCGAGGGTGTCAGAGTCTTTCGGTCCCGGCTGAAGTCCACAGACAAAGTGCCTGTGAAGCGGTGATGTATCCGGTTACTTCGGGTCATACTTTGGTACCGTTTCAGTTCCTTATGACCACCAAAGCCTCCCCTAGTTCTAGGTCGCTGAGGCGAGGAGCGCCAAAAGGCAGGTCTCTCTTCTGCCCATGACCAGACAGCTTCCAGTGTGTCAAAGATGAGGATGTTGTTGTTGAAAATCACTTTGAGATGGGTTGAGAAAAACAACATGTATTGGATTTGCATGGCCCTTTGTTTTGATTTCATCTCCAGAAAGGAGTGTCTCTGATGCTGCACCTTCCAGGCATAATATGAAAATACAATAACCTGGGCTCAGTTACACAGTAGGGTTTCCATTTTCAAGGAAACCTTAAGTATTGTGTCTCTGCCCTGGATGGAAAACACTCTGGCAATGACGGGGGATGGATTGGCCCCAGGTGGGGGTTTCTGGTCCAGTGACCTACAGGCTTGGTCAATTGCAAATCAAGTGGACAGTTCCTCTTTGGGGACTCAAGTTTGTATCCAATCTGCTATGAAACACGTGACAGAGGTGATTTCGGAACCTTCAGTTATCCCTACAATCTGGAGGTTATTGCAGCAGGAACACCCCTCTGCATTTTCTGTCCTTGCCTCCAACTGATGCACCTGCCATTTCAGATCTGATACTATGGCGTATAGGGACTTCAACATGTCTTCCATCTCTCATATCCTCCCCTCCATCTCCGTGACCGAAGCTGCTGTCTTGCGCAGATTCTGGCGCCATGAGGAAGTATCTGTATGAAGTTTCTCCAAACTTCCCCTTCAATGAAGATTGTGAGTCCTGGATGGCTAACACAATGGCAGCCGACTAGTCGTTAGTTGATGGGGTACTCCCTCTCCTTCTATGTTGCCCTGGGTTCCATGAATTTGTCAATGCACTCTTGTGCTGCTGTGGCTCCAGAGGTTTTGTCATTCACCATGATGGAATACCCAGATTCCTCTTCCAGGTCTACATGCCTTGTATAGCCTGTCTTGCCCCAGTCCTCTCTGAGAGTTCCAGCGCACCGCACAGGGACACACAATCCATGGGCAGGAGTCTTGCAATGAGTGGCCTTTGTGACCCCTGGCAGTAGTTGACTTATTACAAGCCACGCATTACCTCTGACTCACCTCATTAATTGTCCTCACTGGCCCCAAACATCCATGGTAGCAATGTCCACTGAAGAGCCAGCCAGCTGTGTGAGTCCTGGGCTCTCAGCCCCTCCTGTTCTGGCCCTGGGAGTCAACCCTATACCAGGTGCTCTCATGTTATTTTCAGGCGAGTCCTATCACCACTGCAGTGCAGTCAGCACAAGGACTGTACCCCAGCGGTCAGGTGCAGCATCTCGTCACTGCAGTGGCACTCATGACCCCCCAGGTCCGAGGCAGCCACCCTCTTCACTGGATTCTGTAGAATGGCAAGAGCTTACAACAAAGGGTTTTCACCAAGGAGGGGTCAGTAGTCTCTGAGCCCCCATGCTTGCTGATTCCTCTGAACAGTGAGGTCTCTCTCCTCTCCATTTGCTGCTGTGTCTCTTGGCACTGGGCGGCCGGATCCTTCCTCGCTTGCCTCCAGGCCAGCCCATCACTGAGAACAACACACACCACGAGAACCAGGGGGGGCAGGGCTATTGTTGCAGGCCACCAGGATTAGTCGCTCACATTAACCTATTGGTGTCAAATCTACTGCGGATTTATGCGGAGAGGCAGCAGAGTTCAGCAAAGAGTGGCTCTAATGTTTAGCATTGTGGCCGCATCTCTGACCATTCAAGAGAATTTTAAATTGCAATTCTTTTGAGTTTAAACATTATATCTCTATCTGCTCCCAATCTCCAGTTAGCACTTATTAAATGTAAAGGGGTAACCCAGTGTTAGTCAAAGTGAGAGATAGGCCTTACAAAAGCGAAACATTACTTTAGGAGTTTTTCACTATCAGAACATGTAGAATGTAAGTACACATGTCCTATTGTTTGAATCCAATGCACTCTGCCTTATGAGCCTTTAGTTCCTACCTTAAGCGTGACTTATAAGTATTTAAAAGAAAGGTGTAGGCCTGGCAAAAGGTTTATTTTATCAGGTCGAAATGGCAGTTTCCAACTGCATTATTGGCTCCAGTGGCAGGTCTGACACTTGTTTTTCAAATGCTATTTTAGTAGGTGGCAAAATGAGTGCTGACGTTTTACTAAAAGCGTTTGACTTACAGGCCCTGGGTAAATGTAGAATCATTTACCAGGTACATTTAAGTAAATTAAATGTGCTAATTTGGTAAAGGCCAGTTTTACCATGTTTGAAGGGAAGAACACCAGCACTTTAGCACTGTTTAGCGTAAACAGTCCTAAATCCTGGAAAAGCTAATTCAGCTAACAGGAGGGAATCGCCTATGGGTAATATGTACATATTACCCATAGTTGGTGTATCTTCAGTAAATTAGAAGTAACTAAGAAACACAGATGGAATTATTGATTCAAATCCATCAATTCTATTGTGATTCCCTTGCAAAGATATTTCTGGGTGAGATATTAAAATAACAAATGCTTTTTAAATATTTAAATATGATAAGACTATGGTTGAAGAGTAACTAACTAAGATGTTACCATTTGTGTTCCTTAACTAAGGATACACCTAATTGCTGTTTATAATCAGGATAGTTTTATAATTATTAATAAATTTAGGATGCACCAAACCAAATCAATGAGATTAGGCCCACACATGTAATGTTTGAATTTAATTGTATTTATAATTTATTTTTAGATATTTGGTCTGCTTTTACGGAAAAAGCTATGTTTTCAATCTGAGTCCTTAGGAAGGTGGTAAAGATTTTCAAGACACACCGAAACGCGTCGACATGTGGACAAAATAGTGTATTGTTTTTAAAGAGTTGTTGTATGCATTAGACGTACTGGATAATTATATACCACATAAAAAAGTGTATAGAAAATAGAGTGATTTTCTTATCATTGTTTTTGAACTATAGCACTATAGGAACAAAATATTTTATGATAAGGATTCTCTTGTGCTGGAAGTTTATGAAAATAATTTTTTGGGTTTCAAGTATTAATGTCTAATTAACATATATTTTTTCTGAAATCTTTCAAGTGTTTTGACAAACTGTGATTACAGACTTTGTGTATAGATTATATTGAAAAAGGTTTTTTAATATATTTTAAATTAAATATCAGCTAAGGCTGGTATTTTGGCCTATAATGTGTGCAATAAAGTAAAGAATTGCTTTATCGAATTACGATGCGTTATGAGGATTAATGATTAAGTGCAATCTTTTTGTTCAGTGCAAACTAGTAGAGATATTTTGACAAAAAGTATATTGTGATACAGAAGGGAATTTTCTTCTTATATTTGTGTGATACTACCCGGGCCCTTTTGGTCCAACTAGGGTAACTCTCTTATTTTGCTGGTCTTATCTGCTACCATGCCATCCTCCACTGACATGATCCTGCAGGCCTTCTATGAGCCTCAAACAGCACTGGGAACTACAGTCAGCAAGGTAAGAATGGATGTTGCACTTCTTCAACAAGATTTGCATAATGAAAAGGATAGGGTGTCTGCGGTGATAAACTGCATAGCTGGACTAAAACATGGAGACTCAGAGCTCACATCAATTGTTGCCAGCTTTGCTGACACATCTAAAACATTGGGGGATCGTGCCAAAGAAGCAGAAAGTAAGGCAAGAAGACACAACCTACACATCCTGGAAGGAGTAGAGGGTACCAACCTGGAAATTCTCCTTGAACAGAGAGGATCACTGCTTGGCTACTGGCAAACAAACTCTCCCCTTGCTTTATCTTGACGAGAGTTAACCAATATGTAGTAGCGCGTAATCCTCCATAATATAGTGAAAGTTCTGCACCTACTGTTTCAGTAGTTGTATTTTAGTTAATGGGAACATTTAGGAAGACAGATGCTCATGGGATAGACGTATGAGCTGGAGATATTTGGAATTTATATTTCAGATGTTCAGTTTTTGACATTGTTTTTCCTTTTTAGTTTACCAGCTTTCTCTATTCATTGTCCTGTTTTTCCTAATGCAGTTCACCCTAGTCAGCCAAAGTACCTCTTCAACCGGACACCCCCATTTACCCAATAATGACAGCTCCCATGACCTCCTTTAATGTCATGTCTTGAAATGTAAATGGACCATATGACTGGATCAAGAGGAGTGCTATCCTCAGGTTTGTTAAACAGCACAACACAGCTGTGCTCTCTCTACAAGAAACACACCCATTGGGCTCAGGTTTTTTCTTCCTGTGGAGATTTAGATTTGATTGAGTGTTTCATGCTGGCTATAACAAGGGCTCCTTGGTCTGGTTATACTACTAGAAAGTGTCCTTCTCACTGTCTGTTTCCAAGATCACAGCTGACTTTCAGGGCAGGTTTGTTGCCATGGAAGGTGCGGTGGGCAGGAGGCACTTCATTGTAATTATATGCCCTAAGCTAGACTTGGCAGGAGGCAAGGGTGCAAACCGCCAGGGAAATACAGCACTATCAAATTAGGCAGACTACTATCCTCTTACTCCCAGACATTGATGTACCACATACTTACATTGCACATATCATTCCTCATAGAATATCACACTATTCTCCAGGAGTGATGAAAATTAGAGGTCCCACAGAGGGTGAATGCCCGATCTGGAGGTGGAAGACCTGGCATTTGGTGGATGTCCAGTTCTCTCAATATACCAGGAGTTATTAACATATTTCAAATTCTACATAGGTTTGATGACTTAACTAGGAACTTATGGAATGTGGGGAACGACACCTTGCATGAGAAGGCCAACGCCTATTTGAGGAAGAAAGAAGGGGAAAGCAACCAGGTCCTCTCTGGCTTGGGAATTGAAAGCAGTCAAACTTCAAAGGAAATCTCTCATGAGTCATGCATGGTGAGGAATTGTACCATCCATAACATGCCCACGGAGACTCTCTGTGACAATTCTACCTTAAGGAAACCAGGCACATCGGGTTCATCCCTACCAGACTGTTGTCTGAATTGGGAGGCAAGATTGGCAAATTCCTCTCCTGGCTAGTCAGTGCTTAATTTGTTAGAGAATGAGTACCGGTGCCCAAAGCCCTCCTAAGATGCCCACTGCCAATGCTATTAAATGACAGCACGCCAAATACCAAGGCTCCGTACTCTTGCATCCAACTCAGCCTCTTTAATACACTGCCAGACACTTTCTGCCCCTTTACCTCACTCTTGTGAGTTCCTGGTTTCTCCACTTGTGACTATTTTACCACTTTTCTCTTCCTCCTTATTTCCAAGTTGAGTTTGTTCCCCTTTATTGCTCTTGAGGAAAATACGTGCTGGTCCCCAAAAATAAGTGCTCAATTTATGCACTGGCCTGGGTACTAGGGATGTAACTTCTAGGATGACCCCAGGTATCAGGGATTCCATTGGTAATATGACTGAATCCACCGCCTGGTCTAGATGGCCTTCTGCTGAAACATTACATTACATTTAAATCACTCTTGTCCCAGTTAACTATGAATCATGAGACAAGAGTAAGGGGGAATTTGCTACCTGTACTAGACCTGGCAACTAATGTGGTGATGCCCGGGCACTGGACACCCACCAAGCTATTCTCTTATTATCGTTCGATATTCCTCATAAACATTGAAATCAAAATCTTTGGCAAAATTCTAGCGAAGAGATTGGTGCAGGTCACTACATTTTTAAGCTGTCCAGATCAATGTGGTTTCATTCCCCTGTGCAGCACCCAGTAATGTATCAGTAGAGTGAGTATTGCTCTTGAACAAGCCTCTTCTTTCTAGAGGCCTTTTGCCCTTATGCTCATAGACTTTAAAAAAGCATTCAACACCCTTGAATGGACCTTCCTTTTAGGGGTGCCACTGCGTATGAGATTTGGACAATCTTTTATATCCAATGTGAAAGTACTGTATGTTCTGCTGAATCACAAGTTGAAGTCAATGGCATCCTATCACATCTATTTTCCAATTTGTAGAGGCACTAAACAGGGTTGTCCTCAACACTACCTCTCTTCTTCTGGCGATTGAGCCTCTGGCAAACTGGGCTGGGAGTGTCCGCCACGTGTGTGGACTGCAAACTGGGAGGGAAACAGAAGATCAGCTTGCACTCTATGCCGAAGGCATACTCTTATTTGTCGACTGCCTTCAGACATCTATCCCAATATATTTCACTTTTTAAGACTTATATGGTGGGGCTTCTGTCCTATACGTCAACTGGACTAAGTCAACCCTTGTCCTAGTCATAATGGTGACACAGAGGCAAATAACTTGCAGTCCCACTTCTGAATTCCTAAACTAAGCTTTAAATACCTTGGTATATATGTTGCGCTGCTGCTGACCTCACCTAGATCCTTAATTTAGTCCCGCTGGTGGTTAAAACTCAGATGCATCCTGTGAAGTGGCCGAAACTCCTGCAAGCTATTCTCGGGAGGATTGCCCTCTTTAAGATGGAGATCCTACTAAGATATTTATACATCTTGTAAATTTTTCCACTAATGAACCCTCAGGCTTGGTTTGTTGCCCTACGAGCCACAATATAATCCTTCTCATGGGCAAACTGGGCCTTGCGGACTGCATACAATCTGCATGTGATGGGGTGTTGAGCATGGTACATCTTCAGCTTTACGAGTGTCCTTCACAAATACTTGGCCTGAATAACTGGCTCAGTGAAGGCATTGAAGACCCTGTTTTTCAATCTGAAATATTCATAATTGTCTGTACATTATTGTGTTGTATATTGAGCTCATTTCGAGTTATCTCCCAGAGAGAACTAAACAAACTGTCCTCTGTTTGTGAGGTGCACTGTGCTGGATCCAGTGGGAATAGAAAAGCACACTTGAGACCTTGTGTGTCATGGTATCTGGGTACTATACAGGAAACGATTGTCAGACTGTGAAAAGCAAATTTTATCTGGTGTCACAATTCGCTCCCTCTGCTCTCGCTCCTACCACCAAGGGGCGAATTGTGGGACTTTACAGTGTTCTAATAAGCGTCCGCACCCTCTGCTGCATGCACATACTGACTACCAGCTATTTGAATGCTACTTGAAATTTGCATCCATTCCCAATCCATGCCGGGTTTCGTGGAAGCCAGTCTGCTCATGCTTGAAACATACCTGTAGTCCCCAGCTCACTGCTTCCTCTCTGCCCCTGCAGGCCAAGGACAGGTGGAAGAATACAGCTCACCTGTGACAGGCTGCTGCTAGCCTGCTTACACCTGATGCATGTGATGTCTGCAAGCTCCTTTAAATTCTATCTCCGTTCAGCTCAGCCTTTGCCATACTAGGGGTTTTCTGGTGAGACCACTCCTTGTTTTCTGAGCTTTTGATATCCTTGTTTCCTGAGCTTTTGATATTCCTTGATTCCTGAGCTATAGTTATTCTTTAATTCCTGAGCTGCAGCCGTTCCTTGTTCCTGATTAGCACTTCTTGCAGTGCTCTCTTGACGCCTTGATTCCTGATCTATAGTTATTCTTTAATTCCTGAGCTATAGCTATCATTGTTACTGAACTGGCACTGCCTGCCAGTGTCACCTTGATTCCCTAGATATAGTCATCCTTTTTCTTGAACTACAAGGTTACCTTGATTCCTCTATCCCTGAGCTATAGTTATTCCTTATTCCTGAGCTGCAGCCATTCCTTGTTCCTGATTAGCACTTCTTGCAGTGCTCCCTTGACTCCTTGATTCCTGAGCTATACCTATTTCTTGTTCCTGAACTAGCACTACCTTCAGTCTTTCCTTGATTTCTGTTCTTCAGCTCTAGCTATTACTTGTTCCTGACCTGGCATTGCCTTCAGTGTTACCTTGATTCCTTGAATCCTGCGCTATAGCTATCATTGTTTCTGATTAGCAATTGCCCATAGTGTTACCTTTAATCCTGTTACTGAGTTATAGCATTCCTTGTTCCTCAATTTGCACTGTCTTCAGTGCTAACCAGAGCTAGGTCAAAACCAAGCAAGATCTACCAAATAGTCAAGCGCCTAACCAAGCTCCCCCCACCTACGGCCCCCAATGACAATCCCACCGCACGTTGTAACGAACTAGCCGAATTCTTTTTTCAGAAAATAAATACAATTTACGTAACATTCGCAAACTCAATCACAGACCCACCCACTGCTCCCCAGCCCCCTAGGGAGGTAGAGACCTCTCCTCGAGAAACTCTGAACCACTTCCCTCTGCTAGACCTAGAGAATTTGGAAAACCTATCACGCCAAGTAAAATCGGGATCCCCCTGTGACCCAGCTTCTCCCCGCACCATGGTTGAGGCCAGCCAAGTTATTCTCCCCACCCTCATGGAGTTACTCAATAACTCCATAATAAAGAGTACGGTTCCACCTGGCTGGAAGAAAGCTATGGTGACAGCACTCCTGAAAAAGCCCAACCTGGACCCTAATAACCTCAACAACTACCGCCCCATCTCCCTTCTGCCTTGGGCGAGTAAGATACTGGAGAAGCATATCAACCTCCACCTATCCAGATTCCTCGAGTTAACCATCGACTCGATACATCGCAGACAGGATTCCGTCCCAAATATGGAACGGAAACGGCCCTCCTAGCAGTAACGGAAGAAGCCAGGCGGATTCTGGACCGAGGAGGATCAGTGGCAGTGATCCTCCACGATCTGAGTGCCGCATTCGACACGGTTTGCCATAAAACTCTGCTGTGTCGACTTTCCAACCTGGGAGTGTCCGGGGATGCTCTGACCTGGCTGAGATCCTTTTTGAGCGGAAGGACTTTCCAAGTCTTTGAGGGAGACTCCTCCTCCGCTAGCAGGCCTCTGAACTGCGGGGTACCACAGCGCTCGTCACTAAGCCCCACGCTGTTCAATATGTACATGGAGCCGCTGGCTGAGATCGTCCGCCCATATGATATCAAGATCATCTCATACGCGGACGATACTCAGTTAGTGGTATCCCTTGCACAGAAGAACAGCGTACCCACACAGACCAACCTAGCGGCATGCATGGAGGAGGTAAGGGCATGGATGACTACTTCTTCCCTCAAACTTAACGGGGACAAAACCGAGCTTATGTTACTCGGTCCCCCGGCGCTGCCGACCTTCGATCATCTTTGGCCCATCAGCTTGGGCGCTCCACCGACCCCGAAAGACAATATCAAAAGTCTAGGGGTCTGGTTGGATAAATCCCTAACTCTCAACACCCAAGCTACCAAAACATCCGCAACCTGTTTTGGCCTTATCAGGATGCTCAAAAAAATCCTCCCAGTCCTTCCTTTTGAAGCAAAACAGATCGTGATACAGGGTCTAATACAATCTCGACTCGACTTCAGAAATGCCTTATACTTGGGGGCACCTGAATACGTGTTGCAAAAACTCCAGCGAGCCCAGAACTGTGCCGCACGCACGCTGCTTCAGATCCCACGCAGAACCTCAATAGAAATTGGACTGAGAACCCTACACTGGCTCCCAGTTAGGGAGAGAATACAATTTAAGGCTATGTGCGTGTCCCATCAAGCCTTCTGGAGAACCGGACCCAAGATCAACCACTCCCTTCTCTCCCCTTATGGCCCCAACAGGCAGCTCCGCTCCACTCAAGCTTTCTTGGCGGCAGTCCCCCGGATCAAAAGGTCAAGAGCAGGAGGAAGATCCTTTACGTTCAACGCGGCCAAGTTATGGAACTCACTCCCTATACACCTAAGATCCAATCCCAACCTGTCATCCTTCCGCAAACAGCTTAAAACCTTCCTCTTCACCAATTAAACTCCTCTCTAAGCTGTGACCTCATGAGGCACTATCCTTCTTCTTAGCGCTTGGACGCCTTAGGGCAGCAGTCGCGCTCAACAAAACCCCTTTTCATTTCATTTCATTTCATTTAATTCTATCTTGACTCCTGATCCTTAGCTGTTCCTTGTTTCCACAATTCCTGAAATAGTACTAATTAATGCACCATTGAATCCGCTCTCCATTTTTCCCTTGTACCAGTGCCTGCTTTTCTACCTATGTTCTATCTATCTTCTGTTTCATTCTCTAGTTTGATGTCTTACTGTTCCACCGTTTAGCTTCTAGTTTCTTTATATGTGTGTTACTTGCTTTCTGCCAAGTGTGTCCTTGTTTCTCTTCTTTGCTCTTAAGCATGCCTCCTTGCTAGCTCCTTGTCTATTGTGGCTGTGTATTTAGTTCTACACCCTTGCTGTTACCGCCTTGTGTGATCCTGTTTGATCGTCTGGATCCGTGGGCACATCTGACAACCTCAGTGGTGTTTCTAGTCTACTGTGATTATTGTCTTTGAGTTTCATTCATAACATCAACATAGGTATCAGCTCCACAGACCCTGCCTTTGCTGTATATCCTATATGTGGGTATTTGCAATCAGTATCTAGACCAGCAATTGTGGTTGAGGAACTTACTGAGCTTTAGTCTTACTGCTTGGATCTCCCGACTGCTTTACCCCTCATTCCCTTTATTGTTAATGTTATTATATATTATATAAATATATCTTGCACATCCGTCCTGGGTGCAATTTTTCTGAATGGTAAATCTCTTCTTGAGTGCCTATCTTTTCTGAGTCTTAACTAACTTGTTCCTTATACACGTTTCCCCTTTGGATCCCTTTTTTCCTCTGACATCCTGTGTAATCCTGGGCAGTGCTGTACTTCTCTTTCGGCTTTCGTTTTCTACCCTGTCACCAGTCTTTGCCTAAGTCCCTGTCTGTATCCCAGACATCGTCCCAAACAGTTCCTGACATTGGGATAGCTAAATTTGGAAATGACTAGCAAGTTAAACACATGAGGACTTTTCAACATCTTCATGTGGAGCATGACTGAAACAAAACAATATTCTATAAATATCTACAGCTACACATGCACTGACCTTCCACCAGGCTTGTTTGACAGATCTTTAGCAAATTAAAAAACACTCATTTTTTCAAAACACATTTTATTGGGATTCTCAAATTGCACCATTCCATATAATACCGTGCATATACAATATCAGTGAAAACATTTGGTCACATTTGGTAACAACATGCTGTGAAATTAGTAAGAGTCTGCGTCAAGTAACACAGTGGGAATTTATTAACAGATACCATGGATGTACAGTCGTGGTTGCCTCTTAAGATTAAACCAGTTTTCCTAAAATAACAATTAACTGAGACAATACTATATGTACCCTCCTACCTCCCTAGTGACGGGCGCATCCGGTAAACTCTTATTCTATTAAAGGCCAGCATAGATGATATTTTCTAGAAATTGGGGGTTGGCATAGGTTCCAATCTGTTCGAATTTGTGGGATGGCGGACATCGGGTAGAGGTTATTGGAACCCACCGGGTTCATAACTTCCTGCATTGTAGTAAGGATGGTGAGGGGGGCAAGGTGTGCAGGCCAACAAGAATTGGCAAAGTCATATTCAACATGACTTAGAGCCATGAGGATGTAATAATGGCAAGTCACTAGGTGTTAAAAGTGTCTGAAGCTTTGAAGGACTCTAGTAAGAGAAACCAGCTCATTTCCATAGGTCTTTTGTGTAGGCCCCAGCACTCTTGCGTGCAAAGAGCACCTTTAAAAATCTCTCATTATTAACACATCTGACTGGCTGAAGCCCTCAGGGAGAAGTGAGATGGATTGGTGGGTTCCCTTGGTGGGTTCCCTCAGGGAGAAGTGAGATGGATTGGTGGTTTCCCTGGAGGAATTTATGTGACAGGGTGCTAAAATGGCCCCATTTGAGCAAATGGGTTCCTCTTGTCTGTGTCTTATACAGCTCAAGTGCCTTCATATTATGTATTTTACCATACAGAAGATATGGGGGCATATTATCAAGCCCCTATCGCCACCACAACGTCACTTTTTGTGACATTGTGGTGGCGATAGGGTCAGCACTCTATTACCAAGGCAGCGTTACACCACATAACCTGGCTAAAAGCCACGTTAAGTGGCTTAACGCTGCCTTGGTAATAGGGCCCCTTTCACACTAAAATTAGCGTGAAAAGGGCGTGCAGTTGATGTTGCGGTGGGCGTTCCACCGCAACACCCATTCACTTCGCTTCTACCTATTATCAAGTGAGGCGATAATAGGTGGCAGCGCTGAACTTAAGACCAGGAAAACCCTGGTCTTTAGGTGGCAAAACGAGGAGAAATGCTTTATTTCTCCTCGTTTTTGCTTTTTCCATGTGTGCTGTCTTATGCAGCACACATGAAAAAGCAAAATTCCATGGTTTGTTTATGTACAGGAAGGGGTCCCTTCCTGTACATAAAAAAACTGTTTTTAAAAATGCCATTTTGTAACTCACATGTGTGCTGCATGAAGCAGCACACATGTAAGTTACGAAATTGCATTTTAGGTTTGTTTAGGGACACCTTCCTGTACATAAACAAACCTCCCTGCTTGCAGACACCCTTGCACCAGCAAGGGTGCCTATGTTGGCGTTTAGTCGTGAGACTTAGTGCCATCGCAGGGGGAAACGCCAGGCTACACCATATCCTTGGTAATATGGTGCAGCCTAGCTTTTCCTAAAGTGAGAGGTGTTAAGCAAAGGATGCAACCGCCTCTCACTGCCACTTCCTAGATAATATGCTCCTAGGTGTGCTAATAGGCTTCCTTCTTCTTGCTGTTTCCAGTATAGCACCAGTGATAGTGACTTTTTCCATTTGGTCTGGAGCTGTCTCAACAAAGTAAGAGATGGGACCAGGGTGCTCACCGCCCTCCCTAAAATAAGACCAGACAATTTGACCACTCTTCTTGACTTGCTCAGTTTGGTATCCTTGAGGATTAGGAGGACTAGTAGACACTCTAGTCAGAAATGGCACTGTAATGCTAAAAGAGATATTCAGGTATCTAATATAGATGTTAGATAAACAAAATATATTTATTCTCTAATAGGATCTACTAGGGTATGCTTAAGTGTGTGCATAAATATATCCTGAAATATTGTTCTACATGCATTGTTGACATTACGTACTTAAACTTTGTGTGAGACGTGGGTGCACTCATTATATACATGTAGTCATTCAGTCAACTAGAGAATCAGGAGTGGGACACTAGCTAGCCGTTTAGCTCTAAATAATGCCCTGGCTGTTCAGTGGCCTCATGTGCCTTCTGCAGGTTCACACACAATATTTAACAGGGAAAACGGAATGCCACAGTCTGCTGCAATAACATACCACAACACAAAAAAACATAATGTCACAAAAGGGATGCTTAAGCGGATGCTGCCAGCTGCCCTAGCTGAAGGACCATGATCGTGAACACCGGGGAAGTGGACAGAAGTGGGTGAGGTTTGGAAGAGGCACCCCTTCATTCACAACTGACCACCAATCTGATGCTGATTAGAACACTGCCCTACCCGCCATTCGCTCCAGGAGCGGACGAGTCCTGCTGCCTAATAAGTGGCCAACTTACCTGTAGCCTTGCAGCAGAGATCTTGACCCCTTCCATGCAGCGAGTGGAAGGGCGACCCTCGGGGGCCACCTGTCAAGCCAAAGATGTTGCTGCCATCTGGGTCCACAGACTGTATTGAGCCCCAAGACTTTGCTGTTGGGCTGGAGCGCTTCTAGGGCGGTGGTGCACTCTGAATTTCATCCATCTGAGGTTGATAAAATGAGTACCATTAAGTTGGGTAGCAATAAACATGTTATTCAGCGCCAAGTTGCCCCTTCAGGGGTGAACATGCGCTTAACAAATGCACATGTTATGTTATGTTATGTTATGGTAGCACTGTTGTTGTTGCCCTTGTGGTGCCCCAAGGCTGCATCTCAGATTAGATCCCTATGCCACCCTACCGCAGGTGTCGCAGAGGGGCCTGGCACATGCACCAGACTTGATGCCTACCTTGTGCCGGAAGGCAGGAGGAAAGCTGATAGAGGAGATGCATTACATTGTGGGAGTGTCCCTTTGGGAGCCAGAGGCCCATGCAAGATCTGAACTGCATACCAGCTTCCCATCCCTCCAAACGAACAGCTACCATCTCAACCTACACCAGGCCCTGACCCAATGATCTCCATGGCAGCCACCTCCCAAAGAAGGACTCCTCCTTGAAATATCTGCTCTACATAATGCTTTCCAAAATACAGGATCTCCTCAAACGCTCGGCTGTCATGGAACCGGCAACCTAGACTGTGCCCAAGGTCACACCAGAGGCAAGAGAAACTCCATCCCCATCACACTTTCATTTATGTTAGCACTCTTCAACTGACTTTGAGATGACATAGCTGCCCTTTGGGAAAAGGTCGCCACAGACTTTGAAGAGGTTAAGAAAAATGTGATGGAGCTTGGCCAGCAGGTGGTGGTCTTGGAAATCAGTGTGGATGCCAGAGAGGAGAAGCCTTATGCCCATATACGTGAGCTACTGGAAATCTGTCAATGGACTAATGTACTGTAGATCCACCTGGAGGACCTGGGCAACAGGTCTAGCCAATACAATATGAGAATTAAAGAAGTTTCTCCCCAGGTGAGCTCAGGGGACTTGCAGGCTATGTGATTTGCCTCTTTAGGCACATAGTTCCCGAAGTGGTCGACAAATAAATTGTTCTGGATCACGCAGATAGGACAGGCAGCCCCTCCATTGGCCCTGGCAAGCCTCAGGATAGCCTCTCTTGTGCACACAGCTACTGCCTGAAAGAAACCATAATGAAAGCAAGCAGTATTGGACAAGAGCTTGATCTCTTTCAAAAGTGTTAAAGTATGGCTATACCAGAATCTGTCCCCCACCACACTGCAGCAACGCCATAGCCTCAGAGTGGCGACCAGGTTCCTCTGTGACAAAGGAGGCAGGTACAAATGGGGTCATCCTCTACAACTGACCTTGGTGTGGAATAAAGAGACCAACACCATTCACACTTTAAAGGAGGCCAACTCAGTCTACAGACTGTGCCGGCAACTCTGAACAAGAAGACCCCCGCATGGCACCAAACAGCACAAGCAGCCCAGTAACCATCACTGGCGTACTACCAGGGAGGTGGCAATATGCCTTCACAAGAGGAGAGCCATCCGGAATGCACAGCACTCCTTTAGCAACTCCAGGACTGTGAAAAGAGCTGGGACTAACATTCAGAATAATTGCTGACCGCCCATCCTCATAGGCCGCCACCCTGTGGCACCCGAAGGACAACCAAGCTGCACTACTTGCCTGCCCTTAAAGCAGTCTGGAAGATGGCCATTTTCGGTGCATGTTCCCATTCGACTGAGCCAGGTTGGAGGAGCCACCCTGTCCCAGATCAACGATACATAATATACTGGCTGACGCCATACACCAGTTTTTGTATTCTTCCAGGACTCTGACGGAGGGAGTACTGTTTTCTCTAGATCCCTTTCTTCCTGTTTCTTCCTCCTCTTTTTTTGTGGTCCCACTCTTATTTTTAACCATCCATGACATAATGGAGGATTTGTGTCCCCTCTCACAATGCTAGGGGCCTGAATGCTGCTATGAAACATTTGGCTCTCCTGTCCCTTCTAAGAGACTGTGCGTGTGACACAGCACTCGTAAGAGACCCACCTTCTTAAAAAAGAGTGAAACATATTACGGTCTCTGTGGTTTGTTAGATAGTATTTCTTCTTAGGTTCCCAGTAAGAAAGCAGGAGTTGCAATTTTGCTGGCTAGTACATTCCCCATCCAAATTAGACAGTTACAAGTGGATATATCAAGGAGATCCCTCTCCCTTCAAGTTACCATAAGCATATACTGCTTCACATTGGTATGAAATGAGAAAAATCATGTATGAACAAATCAGAGCCGGCATACAGGTCAAAGTGTCCAGGTTGCATATAGAAATGTGATTGAGGGGGAGGCGTGTTTTATAAAGTCACAGCCAGCATCACGTTGAGAAGACTTCGCTACCAAGAGGTTACTACCATTCATTGGAAAGCCTCCTATCTCTCCAGGAGCTGCCTGTATTCATTACAGAGTTATTTGCTTTGGGATTAGTCAATTCAATAAACCTTTATTTTGATATATAGTATCCATAAAAGCACAGATTAAAATACCAGTAGAAAATGATTACATTAAAAACATTTCAAAGTATAAAAACAAAAAATAACAGGGACTTGTAATATGCGGCATAGTCCGAAATATAAATACTCATATTATAAAAGAGACTAGGGGCAGATTTACAAGCCCCTTGCGCCACTTTTGCGTCACTTTTTCCATGTTAAAAGTGACGTAAAAGTGGCGCAAGTGGCTTGTAAATCTGCCCCTGAGTATGTAAAGCGGCCACTCCGTTGGATGCCATGGCTCGATTGTCCATTACAGTAGCAGCATAGTATAATAAAGTGCAGTTAACAAATAGCAATTCAAGTTAATAAGGGGACAATCAGATATATACAAATAACAACACCATATGTTAAAATACAATGAGGTCTAGACAAATAGCAGCATGATATATTAAAGTTCAGACGAATTTAGCTATATGTAAAAAACATGGTATACAAGGCAACAGTTTCTACAGAGCACCACCTGACATTTGAGCTTATGGTTCTCACCAAATAGCAGCTAGATGTGATCAAGTAAGATCAAATGTTTTTAAAGGGTACTGATTGATGCGCCTTCAGGAAAGAACTTACGCTAAAGGTTAAATCTACCCTCTTAAGACTAAGAATTTCCATATAGGCTATTCTGAAGTCAGCAATGACAGTTGCCTTGACAAACTGAATCAAAAATTGTTTAGTATATTTCAAATAAAAATTACAAAAAAATAAAAAAGTTAATATTGATTGGTTACTCTGATTGCCACAAGGACAGGGCATTTGCTCAAGGTTGATGTTGAAGCCTATAGGGAAGCACACTAGTTATTTTAAGGTGCCTGCCCTGAGGCGAAACAGAAAGCTTCACTCCCAGCGACTTAAGTTTAGTAAGAGATAGTTAGATGGCAAATAAGATGAGGGACAATTGGGAGACACCAAAGACATATACCTTGTAACTGTTGACTTCACAAGTTCTGTTTCATATCTTGATCACATAGGGCCTCCTGGAGGGTCTTCTTAGTTATGCCCTCTATGTTATTTGGGTTCAAGAAAAGGTGATCAAGATTCATGCAGATCAGACTATTTATGACAGCAGCAAGACACGGTATATCTCCACCCTTGTCACATTTAAGGCAGTCTGCTATAATTTCTCTGGTTAGCGTCGCTGCCGGGTTTTGCCAAACTTTTCACCAAAATATAGCCGGGCAAGACCTAATATAGTCTTCAATATAAGACAGTTGTAATTCTTTGTGGCAAATAAAATTTGAGGAAGAAATTGGGGCCCCCAGGAGTTTTCGACAAAATCGTTTTTCTTCTCCCCGAATACAACCAGTTTTTGCGTAACCCCAAACTTCGACGCCATACTTTGCCTTCGGTATGCACTTGTTTTGTAAATGTTCATTATGGATAGCACTACCTCAGTTCTTTTTGGTTGTTGGAGGCATATCATTTAATTAATGGCCCTTAGAAATGTACTCCTGCTGTGGACCAAATGAGCAGCCCAGGAACCATATCTGAGAATATTAGTCCCAGATATGGAAAAGTGCTAGTGCATAAAAGGCGTTCAGATCCTGGGGCAAATGAGTTAATAAAGTGCTTTTTTGGGGCCACAACTCATTATAAACGATTTCTTAAAATTAGTGTAAAGATCTAGGCCAGTTATAAAATCAACAAAGCCCCTGACTAAAGTGCATAGTGCGTTTGGGGTACGGCCCATTAGGACCACATCGTCTTCATATAGTAGGATGGGGAGTGTATTGCCATTAATTTTTGGTACATCGTTAGTAAGTTCCAACAAGACATTGTGTAAATCATTGATGTATAAAATAAACAAAAGCGGGGCCAGTATGCACCCTGCCTGAACCCTCTGCCAATATTAATGTTCCTTGAAATCTCCCCGTCCTTACCAATCCTCATCCGTGCTTTCAAGTCCCTGTGCAAATAAGCTAAAAAATGAACTAAAACCTCATCCAACCCATACTTTAAAAGGACTGCCCATAGACGTGACCTGTTTACAAAATTGAAAGCTGAGGAGAGATCCATAAAAGCCAGACAAATGGGAGATTGCCGAGCTATGGTATGTTTTACCAACAAGCAGATTGAGATTAATGCATCTTCAACTGTTTCCAATTTACTTCTGAACCCTAACTGGCATTTGCTTAAAATCTGTTCCTCCTCAGCCCAAGATCTAATTTTGTTAAACAGGATCCTCCCAAGTATCTTAAGTGTATTGTTAATCAGGGAGATCGGTCTATAGCAGCTAGGGTTGGATCGATCCCCTTTTTTAAAACTCGGGACAATAATACGGGTAGATCATGTGCTTGGTATAAAAGTGTTTGTTAAATTATTTAAAACATTAAGTAAAAGGGGTGCCCAGAACTCCGGTTTACACTTAATGAGGTTGATGAGAAGCCCGTCAGGGCCGGGGGCCTTATTACCTAAGCTTTGATTGATTGCGTCTTCGACTTCTGATATTGATATATGGATTTGTGCTGCATCATGGAAGTCAACGGGGTCCTCACTCGGCGAAGGGGCTTTACACATTTTTGAAAAGTGAGCTTCCCAGGCCTCACTTGTTATATTGCAGCTTAAAGGCGTGAGTGTGAGGCCCATAGATCTCATATCTTTAACTGCTGCCCAAAAACTGTTTCCATTATTGAGACTGGCGGCACAAGCAATCTTGTCCCAGCGTTCTTTTGAAATCTCCTCTTTACGCTGCCTCATCGCTTGTTTGTAATGTTGTCTCAGGGTTCCAAAAATAGTTGCATCCCTAGGTACCGCTGTAAGTGCTACATGGAGCTCTCTATTTGCTCGAGAACAGGCATTATTAAACTATCTAGGATTCTGGTTATTATTAAGTACAGTCCTCGAGATTGCACATAGATGGCCAAAAGCATTGGTTATGCCTTGGTTGGGGTAATTAGACAACAAACAGGTATCAATAGATGGTAAATATGCTGTTATCATTTTGGAAAACAGTTTGCCCTTATCAATGCCCTTCCAGATTACTCTAAAGCTGTCCGTCGAGGGTGTTAAATTACTAGCTCCGGCTCTTTAATAAAAACAGGTCTGGGGCAAACCTAAGTGTAGTTGAAATTGGCTTAGGGTCGCCATGCACAGTCGATAAGACCTCGGCTTGTACTAAGACATTTTCTAACGGGACAGAGATAAAAATGTAATCTATTACCGAGGTGCAACCATGACCCCTGTATGTGGAAATAGGACTGTCATTATAGTGTGCATCAACAATGTCCATCACGTTCAGTAAATTGTGATTAGACAGGTAATCCAGCAGTTCTTTTCCTCTTCTACATGTATATGCATCTGAAGTAGGGGTCAGTAACTAACTCGTTTTCCCTCACCATCCTAGCGTTAAAAGCACCACCTAGGCAAATTCCTGCAAATTTAAGATGCTGCTTGATTTTGTAAAACAGAGACGAAGTTAAACAGATTAATATAATTCTTATTTGGTGCATACAAAAACTCATTATTATAAAAATTTATGAAACAGATTGAAGCCCCTCGTGTATAAATGACAGCTTGATAATTATATGCATGCATCTCTGCATTGAAAAAAATGCAGACTGAGTTGGGCTGTCTGAGACTGAGAGTTTGAGAATGAGATGAGAAGAAAATATTATTTATTTCAATTCATGATTAGGATTTCCAAAATGTAGTTTAGGAAATTGGAATACGTCCACAATACTAGTTGTACTATAGAAAATCAGATTTAGAAAAAGTTAAATATTACTGTGTTTGTCTTCCCCTGTCAAAACATTTGTATTTCTCACATCAGCTTCCAGGGACAAAAAAAGGGATCAGTCTGGATCCACCGAAGTGGGTGAGGGTGCCGGAGGTGCCTCCACAAGTGCCTGGGTAGACGGCTTTGCACAGGCATTATATTATTATTTTCCTTACTTTTACTGCTCCACATTTAGCATTATTTTCCCTTTTTGCTGTGCCTGTCTCCTAATTTTATTCCAGCTACTCTTCAAGCTATTTGTTTCCTAAATTCATTTTATCCCTGGATTATCCGATTTACTTATTTTCTATATTTCAAGTTTCTGTACTTGACATCAAACTGTCTGTACTAATATGTCTGCTCTGTAACTTCCTTTCTTCTACCTTGTCAATAAGCTTTCCCTCTCCCTTTATATATCTTGTGGACTGGTGGTACTATAAGACTCAGGGAAACAATTTTAGGTCAGGTACTCTACTATAAAGATGCATGCCCAAGTAAGGTATTGTACGTATGTTTGTTGAGAAGGATTTCTTTTTCTTGCTCATGCTCAAACAGTAAAATGAGAGAGTGGCCATGGTCACAGTGGACACAATGTTGTGTATGTATTATTATCATAGTATAACAGAAGTTGTTGACTGTGCAGTATGGCTGGAAGAATGAGGACCGCCACATTGCATTTACCTTCTAAGACCATATATTCTGCAATGATCAATTATTCCACCCCTTCATTGTGCTTCAATGACTCAGATTGAGATTCATAATAGTTCTGCCCCTCCATTACACAAGGTTTTTGGTCGGTTTGACTACCTTGCTTATCAAATATTGCCAACCAACAAAATGTCGAACGTGATATTTCGAAGTTACCATACGTGAACTGTAGTCATCTATTATAGTTGTATTTTGCAAAACATTATAGGGGGGTGTTCTGCTCGATTTTCCCGGCCCTTTTTGGAGGAAAGGTGATTGATGGTGACTTCAGTCTCTTATCATTCTGGTACATGGGTTAGAATAGTGGATAGAGCCTATTTACAAGGCATTTCGACATGATTCTGTATCCTATTCTCTAGATTAGGGCTTATATATATAGACTAGGGGATAGATTCGTTAGTACTAGGGTTAATTCGCCCCTTAGTTAAGGTATTAGTATACTTTCCATGGAGTTATACTGAATTCGGGCCTGGTAGGCCTCAAACGGGAGAGACTCCATCTTTCTTTCTGCCCCGGCAGCCTGGGATGCTTCTAGGTCAAGTGTAATGTTTTAGTTACGAGGTGTTGTTCGCTTGGAGAGAACCGGTTCAGGCCGGCCCTTGTCGAAGAATTGTATTTTTCTTCATGCCGAAGACACAACATCAGGCCGGCCGGCTGGGAACGTGTCCTTGGTACGGGGAGGTACAAGAATTTGGTGGGCGGCAGGTTACTGGCTGGAATTTTCCATGAAGAAACACGCTTCTATATTAGTGGAAGCCCGAGGTAGTTGCGGAGTTAGTCTTGCAGGCGATATCTGGCCGTCAGTAGAAAACCTATCACTTATTCCAGGGAAGACAGATACCAGTCCAAAGGCGGAGAAGAATCGAGAGACATGCACTCTCCTAGCAGACCAGCCAGGAAAGGAGAGTAGCTGATGAGAGAAAGGTCCCAGGGGCTTAGAGAGGAGTGAAGGGAACAGTGCATAGCGGTGCCGCCGTGTACCCGTGATTGCAGAGGTGTGACTTCAAGACGAACTAAAAGCCCAGACGAGAAGGGAACCTAGATGACTGCTGACTGTGGACTCCATATTAATAAGGTGATGTCGACCCTTTCTTATTAGAGTGTACAGCCTAATCTTTTACTTTCCTTTGCAGGCTATGTGTTGTAATGTGGTATTATGTGTTTATGTGTAACGATGAGAAATAAAGTACTTAGTGAACCAGTGTGTAGCTGTTGTTGTCCCTAGTGGGGCTAATCTTTCTTCCAGTCAGGTGCAGGTGAACGGATGCATCTCCCGTCCATGTGGGTCTGAACAAGGGGGAGAGGGTGGCTTCTATGAGATAATAACCTTTACATAGTGTGCTCTTTATCCTTTCATGAAAAGATAACCTATTCTCCTAGTCAGATGCTACTATGTGAACAGATGCTAATCCTGGTCAGGTAAGTGGTAACTGAATAAGGGAGAGAGGGGCTCTTAGATCGAGGGATAGGCGGTACATCACCTAATTTGGCAACCATTGTGTAATCCCGAGATAACGTAGTACTATACCCCTGATGAATAGTGAGATCGATCCCTTTATGTAATGGTAATCATAGGATAAGCTGCCGGTTGGGTAAGTGACTGGGCTCGACTGGAGCCGCGAGGTCATTGATTGCTACTGCTGCCGATTGGGTAGGTGACTGGGTTCGACTGGAGCCGCGAGGTCATTGATTGCTACTGCTGCTGATTGGGTAGGTGACTGGGTTCGACTGGAGCCGCGAGGTCATTGATATTGCTACTGCTGCCGATTGGGTAGGTGACTGGGTTCGACTGGAGCCGCGAGGTCATTGGTTGCTACTGCTGCCGATTGGGTAGGTGACTGGGTTCGACTGGAGCCGCGAGGTCATTGACTGCTACTGCTGCCGATTGGGTAGGTGACTGGGTTCGACTGGAGCCGCGAGGTCATTGATTGCTACTGCTGCCGATTGGGTAGGTGACTGGGTTCGACTGGAGCCGCGAGGTCATTGATTGCTACTGCTGCCGATTGGGTAGGTGACTGGGTTCAACTGGAGCCGCGAGGTCATTGATTGCTACTGCTGCCGATTGGGTAGGTGACTGGGTTCGACTGGAGCCGCGAGGTCATTGATTGCTACTGCTGCCGATTGGGTAGGTGACTGGGTTCGACTGGAGCCGTGAGGTCATTGATTGCTGATATTATAGGAGGTACATGGTATGTATCTTAGGAATTCCCTGTCCTTAGGGGGTAGATACCTGTCGTGAATAGGCCCTAGGGAGGGGAGAGAGTAACGTTCTGGCTGGGTTAGTGATGCTCTGAGGAGCAGGTTCTATCTGATCCAAAAACCCAAGCAGAACATTTGGCGTCACGAACCGTTTACGAAACCTGTGTGCGTTGTTGTCTTTTTATTTGTCCTCGGCGTATACTTGCTTGCGTTTGTTGTTTGGTTTTCTTTTTGTGTGTTTAGTTTCCTTTTCTCAGAATGTTCTTGAGAAAGTCGAAATCTGTTTTTAAGTTGCCTGTTGATATTCCCGGCTGGGATTCAACGCCTTATGAGGCCTTGGCCCGCGAGTGGGCTGATTCTACTGGTTTGAGTGAAAATTGGAATTCTTGTCTGGAGCTGGCGGAGCCGGCTGATGTGATTTCCTGTTTGCAGAAGGCGCCGGTAGCGAAGGGTGATGAGCTTCCTAGTTTAGGTCGCAGAGGTTGGATTGTTTTGTCTGCGTACAGGCTTGTACATGAGAGGTTGTTGAAATTGCGGAGGGAGCATGTGGAAATGGAACGGAAGTTTGTTGAAATTCAGAATGCTCATACTTTGTTGCGTTGTCAAAATAAATTGCTTGCTGACAAGCTTGAGACGTACCAGACTGTCTCCGAAAGGGCGGCTGTGCGGATTGCACGTTATAAATACAAGCATCGTCGGGGTCGCGTTTCTAAGCGGAAAGTGCGTCTGGTCGTGGCGAAAGCCGGACTGGATTGGAATCCTGATGAGTGGGATGGTAATATCTGGAATTCGAGTGATTCCCTTTCCTCGGATGAGGAGCCTAAGGATCGCGGGTCTTCTCGCTCCGGACGGGTTCTTAAATCTGCTTCTTGTGCTACGGATGTTGATTCCCGCGACTGCGATCGCCCTTTGAATTCGCTTTCTACTTCTCATGCGGATTGTTCCCCCGAATTTACTGATCGGGCTCCTTCTGGTGCCCTTCCTGCGGTCTCTGCACATCCTGTTTTTCGTAGGAAGTTGCAGCAGGCTCCCGGTCATCTGAACGGTATTCCTTTGGATTCTTTGGAGGATTTTACTCAACAGGAGATTAGTGATATTTTGCTGCGCTTTTGACAGCGCGCTGGTGAGACCTTGCTTACGTGGATGGTGCGCCTCTATGAACTGGGCGCTGCTGGCATTATGTTGGATGCTGGCGATTCTTTGAAATTCTGTTCTTTGAGCTCGGATTCTACTGTACAAGATCATTTTCGTAATTTTAATGGTGGTGGTCAAATCAGTTTGCTTCAGTTGGCGACTGAGGGGTGTAATCAAAAGTACCCTACTGAATCTGACTGGCCTGTGAATGACAAGCCGTGGTATACTCTACGCGATGCTGCACAGCGTCTCAAAGAGGAGGTGATGAAAACTGCGATTTTTCTGAGTACTGCTGACAGATTGCTTGATGGTTTGTTAACGTCTTCTGTGCGGAATCGTATTATTCGTTCTTCCCCGGTTGCTTATAAGCAGGTCATGATGACCTTATTGATCAATCAGACTGGTAATGCTTTATCTGTGGTGCTGGAATCTGTACGCCAGCTCGGTGAGCTGGGTGATTGGTTTAAGCCTGAACGACAGTCTCGGTCTGACACTCGTACTCCGGGTGAAAATAGAATTTCTAGGCGTGACATGTTTATGGCACTTTTGGCTGATGGTGTGAGGAGGGAGGACATTGATGGTGAAACTACTTCTCGTTTGTGGGAATTGTTTCGCAAGCGCGGTTTGGACCGGAAGGAGGGTGCCCGGCGTGTGCGTACGACTGAGTGTGATCGTGAATGCTCTGATGACAGCGGTGATGACTCCCGTCGTGTGCGTTCCGATCGTCGTGATGATCGACGGCTTGAGCGTGATGTGTCCCCTCGTCGGGGGAGAGAGAGAGAGAGAGAGGGGGAGAGAGAGAGGGGGAGAGATGATTATGGTAACAACCGACATAGAGATGATAGGGATCAGTCCCCTGAGTTGAGGAGGAGGGAGGATCGACACAGATTTTCCGATCGAAATTCACAATACAATACGGAGGATAGGAATCCATTTCGTAAGGGAGATGGATATGAACATGATATATTAATACCTGAGAAACGTGAGAATCTCTATCCTGATTTGTCCTGGGCGTTAGAACGCAGCAAAAATGACTAGGAAGTAGGTCAAGCTCCCGTACACAGATGGGCTCATCGAGATAATAGACCCTATGTTGATATTGAAATTTTTTGGAGACATCGTAATATTCAAAGGGCCCGAGCATTAGTAGATACAGGAGCGGAGGCCACCCTTATTCATGGAAAATCAAAGAAATTTAAAGGCCAATTTTTTACCATTACTGGTTTGGGTGGGAAGGAAACTCCCGCAATACAAACTACAATTGAAATGAAAATAGGCAGAATTCCTAGAAATGAATATTCTGTATTAGTCGTGCCCCTTGTAGAGTACATCATTGGAATTGACATTTTGAAAGGAATGACTTTATATTTGGATGATGGATGTTATCAATTTGGAACTAAACATTACATATCATCCAGACCCGTACGGGTTGGTCGTTTGAGAATGCCCCCCGTAAAGATTCCCCAGGCGACAAAAGTGGTTTGCCAGAAGCAGTATCGTATCCCAGGTGGCCATGAAGAAATTAGCAGCACTATTCAAGACTTGGTGGATGCAGGGGTTATAACTCCAGTTACCTCTGCTTGGAATAATCCTGTCTGGCCGGTGCGTAAGAGTGATAACTCTTGGCGCATGACTGTTGATTATCGAGAATTGAATAAACATACGCCCCCTTTAACTGTTGCAGTACCGGATATTGTTACCTTAATTGAAAGAATTCAAAAGCATCCAGGTACATGGTATGCGTCCATTGATATTGCTAATACTTTCTTTTCAATCCCGATTGCCCCTGAATGCCAGGATCAATTCAGTTTTACATGGAACGGACGTCAAATGATGTTTAGAAGTCTTCCCCAGGGCTATGTGCATAGCCCCACGATATGTCACCGGCTGGTGGCAGAGCATTTGGCTGAGGTACCTGTAAATTCGAAAATTCAAATATGTCATTATATTGATGATATTCTGATTCAAGGTGAAACACAAGATGAAGTTCAGACCCAATTGGATAAAATTCTTGAATGTTTACGTGAAAAAGGTTGGGAAATCAACCCGGATAAATTACAAGGTCCATCCCAGACTGTAAAATTTCTGGGTATTAATTGGCATGAAGGCCACAGAGAGGTAATCCCACAAGTAAAACAAAAGATTCTTGACTTTGCAGTTCCGAGGAATAGGAAAGAAGCCCAAAGCTTCATCGGCTTATTTGGTTTTTGGCGCCAGCATATTCCTCATTTGAGTCAAATATTGGCCCCCTTGTATCGAGTCACTCGTAAAAAGAATGCGTTTGAATGGGGTAAACCACAGCAAGATGCGTTTAGTTTGGCAAAAGAAGCGATCCAGTATGCCTTAGATTTATGGCCTGTGTGTGATGGTGATGTGGACTTGAATGTGTCTGTACAAGGCCTTTATGCAAATTGGAGTTTGTGGCAGAAACAAGGCAGAAGTAAAGTACCGTTAGGTTTTTGGACTAAAAAGTTACCTGATGCTGGTGAGCGTTATACACCTTTTGAGAAACAGTTGCTTGCATGTTATTGGGCTCTGGTAGATACCGAGCAATTGACTTTGGGACATGATGTGGTTCTGCGACCTGAAATTCCTATCATGCAGTGGGTTTTGAGTTCGCCGAAAACTCACAGAATTGGACATGCTCAGGAAGCGAGTGTGATTAAATGGAAGTGGTACATACAGGACAGGGCACGTGTGGGACCGAAAGGAGTTGCATCTTTGCATGAGCAGGTGGTGCAGGCACCATTGGTTGAGACAGAGAGTGAATGCTCCGTACCTTTAGTGCAGGAATCCCCTGTCAAGTGGGGAAGGCCATTTGATGATTTGTCCCTGGAAGACAGAAACCACGTTTGGTTTACTGATGGTTCAGCAAGATTCATAGGGACAAAAAGACATTGGAAAGCAGTGTCCTATAATCCGATCACACAAAGATTGCTGAGTACGACAGGTGAGGGAAAGAGTAGTCAATTTGCTGAGCTTTATGCTGTTTATCAAGTTCTGAAACAAGAGTTACCTGGTACATGTCATATTTTTACTGATTCCTGGTCTACTGCCAATGGATTAGCAGTCTGGTTACCGACTTGGCATTCCCATAATTGGGAATTACATTCAAAAGAACTGTGGGGGAAAGAATTATGGCAAGAGATTTGGGACATGCTCCCGCAGAGTACTGTTACAATCTTTCACGTGGATGCTCATACCCCAATAGATTCCCTTGACAAATTTTTTCATAATATTGCAGATGAACAATCTAAAATTGCTGAGGCAATGGTGGACATGCAGGATTCTGATATGGAAGGATTGGCGAAATGGGCCCACCAGAAGGCAGGACATTATGGAGAGAAAGCCACTAGCAGGTGGGCTGCTGATCGAGGAATTTATATTCCTCTAGATTTAATCAAAGACATTATTTTGCATTGTCCCATTTGTCAGCATGCTAGACAGCGGAAAGTGCCTCAAATTGTTAAAGGCCATTTACATCGCGGGAAGCTGCCCGCTCAAATTTGGCAAATTGATTATATTGGCCCGCTTCCTATTAGTAAAAACTGTCAATACATTTGCACCATTGTGGATACATACAGTGGCCTGTTAGTGGCCCTCCCCTGTAAACAAGCTACCCAAGTGAATACAATCAAAACATTGGAATTGATTATGCTCTATTATGGTATCCCCTTCCAAATTCAATCTGATAATGCATCCCATTTTCGTGGAAGATTGGTGCAGGAATTTTGTGTGGAGAATAATATTGAATGGGTGTTTCATATACCGTATTATCCTCAGGCCTCTGGTCTGATTGAACGACTAAATGGCTTGCTGAAAAATCAACTACGTAAATTGACTGATGACAGATATAAGAATTGGAGGGATTATTTGTTCCAGGCACTGTTAATTTTGAATAATCGTCCCTTTCTAAATGCTGAATCTCCATTGATGCGTTTGTTTCCTCCAAATGTCAATGCGAAGCCCAATCAAGTTAATGACCCTGTGACATACTGGGAAATTACCCCCGGAGCACTGGCTCCATGCAGAGCAACCCCGGGGTCGGCAGGTTGAGACTTGCATGCCATGAATGATACTATGATAAAGAGTAAAGATCGAGTTATCATTGAAACCGGTGTTGGTGTTTGTATACCCACTGGAAATTTTGGATTAATCGCCCCCAGATCGGGGCTGGCTGTAAAGGGCATTCAAGTACTCGGAGGAGTCATTGACAGTGACTATCAGGGAGAGATTAAGGTGCTCCTGCTGAATAGCAGTGAGATTGATGTACCGATTCATAAAACTGACCGGATTGCTCAATTGTTGATAATGCCTGTTTTCAGTGGTGAGATCACAAAAGGCGCTGCCCCAACGTTGCTAACTGTACGAGGACAGAAAGGTTTCGGCTCTACAGATAATCCTGGAGCTAGAGTTTGGGTGCAATCGCCTAAGAATCCCCCTGAACAGGCTGAAATAATTGCGACCGGTCACGATAACACCATTCTTGTTATGAGACCAGGGAAAGATAGCTGGGAAGCTGTCCCAGCTGACAAATGTTACCTTCGAGAATGAATAATGCCTGTTTTTGATCCTCTTTCAGATCATTCTCTGGACTGTTGCTGCAGGATGTGTCGGCGTTGGACTCCTTTTGGACTGCTACGACGGGAGAGGCGGGAACCTATCGACCCGGGCTGATTTGAGAACCCGGATGCCGCGTTCCTTTGCTGCGTGGGATTCATCGTCGAACTTTTGGACCACTTTGGCCAAGCGGGTGACCAATGCCCCTCATTTTTGCTTAACGCCGATGCGGTCGGTGACTGATATCCTAGCGACTTGTTTAGTGGCTGTCCCTGCTTCATTGGAGACTTTGGCCCACATTTTCAATGTATCGAATGCCCGTCCTAATGTCCTTTTGGGAGATGTTGCTACACATGAATACTGCCCTTTATGTACTGAGATGTCCGATTCGACACCCTTGATCCAGTCCCAGATAACAACTTATAATATTACGCAGGGTGATTTATGCTTCTTCCTTACTTGTGATCCCAATGCTATTTCTGAGTGTGTACGTTTAAAACTGAAAGGCGCTACGTCGTTCACGGCTCATGAAAGGACTCTTTGCTTCCAGAGGTCACTGAAATCTTGCACTTCTGTTCAAAATAATATGACTTGTAAGAGTTTAGTAGTGACTCCTAGTCATTACCGGACAATGTTGTTACCTTCTGGTTGGCTCTTTTCTTGTGGTAATACATCCTGGCCATATATTCCCGCGAACATTTCCGGAGGCCCTTGTGCCATTACTAGACTGAGTTTATTGATGTTTTCCTCACATCCCCATGCTAATTCCCGTGTGATCCGAGATGCTGTAATGCTACAAGAGGACTGTGATTCATCTATGCATTTATATTCCAAATCTGAATACCTTGGTTTAGCCTTTTCAATTATTGGTGTTCCTGCTTTGGCAGTCTATAATGCCAAGTCTATTGAGAAAATGGCCTGCTGGATGGTGAAATCCATTAATCAAACTTCTACGATTTTGTCTGACATATTACTAGACGCCCAGGGTGAACGTAGAGCTATTTTGCAGAACCGGGCGGCTATTGATTACCTTTTGCTTAAACATGGACATGACTGTTCTGATTTTGAGGGTCTTTGCTGTTTTAACCTATCTGATCATACGAAATCCATTCAGGCTCACATAGATAAACTTCACGACCTGACAGAAGAGGTTAGAAAACACATTGACCAGGGCTGGTTTGACTGGCTCTTTAATTGGCTACCTGATTTACATATGTTGCGTCAAGTTTTGGGGGGTATTTTGATTACTGTTAGCATTTTGATTGCTATCTGCTGCTTTATTCAGTGTATTCCTTCTCTACTTCAATACTGCAGCCCCGGTACTAGACGTAGATCAGTTAGTTTTGTTTCCTATTATTCCTCCACAGATGTTAGTTCCATTTAATAAATGTATAATAGACTGAAGTCAAGGGTGAAATGTTCTGCTCGATTTTCCCGGCCCTTTTTGGAGGAAAGGTGATTGATGGTGACTTCAGTCTCTTATCATTCTGGTACATGGGTTAGAATAGTGGATAGAGCCTATTTACAAGGCATTTCGACATGATTCTGTATCCTATTCTCTAGATTAGGGCTTATATATATAGACTAGGGGATAGATTCGTTAGTACTAGGGATAATTCGCCCCTTAGTTAAGGTATTAGTATACTTTCCATGGAGTTATGCTGAATTCGGGCCTGGTAGGCCTCAAACGGGAGAGACTCCATCTTTCTTTCTGCCCCGGCAGCCTGGGATGCTTCTAGGTCAAGTGTAATGTTTTAGTTACGAGGTGTTGTTCGCTTGGAGAGAACCGGTTCAGGCCGGCCCTTGTCGAAGAATTGTATTTTTCTTCATGCCGAAGACACAACATCAGGCCGGCCGGCTGGGAACGTGTCCTTGGTACGGGGAGGTACAAGAATTTGGTGGGCGGCAGGTTACTGGCTGGAATTTTCCATGAAGAAACACGCTTCTATATTAGTGGAAGCCCGAGGTAGTTGCGGAGTTAGTCTTGCAGGCGATATCTGGCCGTCAGTAGAAAACCTATCACTTATTCCAGGGAAGACAGATACCAGTCCAAAGGCGGAGAAGAATCGAGAGACATGCACTCTCCTAGCAGACCAGCCAGGAAAGGAGAGTAGCTGATGAGAGAAAGGTCCCAGGGGCTTAGAGAGGAGTGAAGGGAACAGTGCATAGCGGTGCCGCCGTGTACCCGTGATTGCAGAGGTGTGACTTCAAGACGAACTAAAAGCCCAGACGAGAAGGGAACCTAGATGACTGCTGACTGTGGACTCCATATTAATAAGGTGATGTCGACCCTTTCTTATTAGAGTGTACAGCCTAATCTTTTACTTTCCTTTGCAGGCTATGTGTTGTAATGTGGTATTATGTGTTTATGTGTAACGATGAGAAATAAAGTACTTAGTGAACCAGTGTGTAGCTGTTGTTGTCCTTAGTGGGGCTAATCTTTCTTCCAGTCAGGTGCAGGTGAACGGATGCATCTCCCATCCATGTGGGTCTGAACAAGGGGGAGAGGGTGGCTTCTATGAGATAATAACCTTTACATAGTGTGCTCTTTATCCTTTCATGAAAAGATAACCTATTCTCCTAGTCAGATGCTACTATGTGAACAGATGCTAATCCTGGTCAGGTAAGTGGTAACTGAATAAGGGAGAGAGGGGCTCTTAGATCGAGGGATAGGCGGTACATCACCTAATTTGGCAACCATTGTGTAATCCCGAGATAACGTAGTACTATACCCCTGATGAATAGTGAGATCGATCCCTTTATGTAATGGTAATCATAGGATAAGCTGCCGGTTGGGTAGGTGACTGGGCTCGACTGGAGCCGCGAGGTCATTGATTGCTACTGCTGCCGATTGGGTAGGTGACTGGGTTCGACTGGAGCCGCGAGGTCATTGATTGCTACTGCTGCCGATTGGGTAGGTGACTGGGTTCGACTGGAGCCGCGAGGTCATTGATATTGCTACTGCTGCCGATTGGGTAGGTGACTGGGTTCGACTGGAGCCGCGAGGTCACTGGTTGCTACTGCTGCCGATTGGGTAGGTGACTGGGTTCGACTGGAGCCGCGAGGTCATTGACTGCTACTGCTGCCGATTGGGTAGGTGACTGGGTTCGACTGGAGCCGCGAGGTCATTGATTGCTACTGCTGCCGATTGGGTAGGTGACTGGGTTCGACTGGAGCCGCGAGGTCATTGATTGCTACTGCTGCCGATTGGGTAGGTGACTGGGTTCGACTGGAGCCGCGAGGTCATTGATTGCTACTGCTGCCGATTGGGTAGGTGACTGGGTTCGACTGGAGCCGCGAGGTCATTGATTGCTACTGCTGCCGATTGGGTAGGTGACTGGGTTCGACTGGAGCCGTGAGGTCATTGATTGCTGATATTATAGGAGGTACATGGTATGTATCTTAGGAATTCCCTGTCCTTAGGGGGTAGATACCTGTCGTGAATAGGCCCTAGGGAGGGGAGAGAGTAACGTTCTGGCTGGGTTAGTGATGCTCTGAGGAGCAGGTTCTATCTGATCCGAAAACCCAAGCAGAACAGGGGGAGGCATATCTGGCATCGATAATGTGGAATATTTTGGTAACCGCTCAGACTACCAGTGCCAGGGCCGGCAGCGAGAGAGCCAGCGGCGTCGAAGGGGGGTTCCAAGTGGCATCAGGGACAGGTGGTAAGTCATATTGCTTGCTTATTTGCAGTTAGTAATATACCCACTGCAAAGGTGTTGATTCATGATTCTGGAACACCCCGCTTTAGCAGTTACAGCGGGATCTGAGTATTTAATGGCCTCTTCCATCTGCAACTAAGCCAACCAATGAACATAATGAAATTTAACAATAATGAGTTGATGGAAAAGCGAAAAAAGGATGGAAGGAGGAAGGATGGGTGAAATGTAATATATATGAGTGAAAGGATACATGGGTGACTGAAAGAATGCATATAAGATACAAATCATGTGTGGGGGAAGAATGAATGGAAGGCTATAAAGGTGTAAGGATGCCTGCCACCCAGGGTGAAAGGAATGCTCAGTTGGATTAAAGCAGGATGGGTGAATGGGTGAAAGGATGCATAGGTAGATAATGGATGTTGGAGAAAAGTTAGTTCAGAGCAATGTTTGGATGGATGGATATATATAAATGAATGGATGGTTTTCAATGTGGACAGACTGGATGGGAGAATGTAATATGTAAATGGTGTGTATCCAAGTAAAGAGTGAAGAATAGAATACTAGAACAATGAAATGATGAATGGATAATAATGGATGAAGAAACCAGAGACGAGTGCTCTCACCTACTTCACTTGCTTGGAATGGTTGTTATCAAAGCTTTGATTCAAAAGGTTGGGGTTGTATTTCTGTTTACTCCATTTACTCACAGTATTTTTTGAGCGAGGCAGATATTATGTATCCCACCGATCATCATTCATCAACTCCCTCCCTATCCATGGCATTTTCTCAGTGCCACCCATGATGACCTAACTGCTGCATGGTTCAATTTGGCACTGCAGTGCTGGCTGTTCAATGTGCTTCTACTTGAGTTAATGTTGCATTTACAAGGTTTTCAATTCATGGCAATGCGAAAAGGTGTGTTTCCCTTCCCTCCCAGTGCCCACTCTGTCACTACCTACCAGTAGTTCACTCCTTTATTCTTTTCCAAGGTCTGTCCCAGCCTTCCCAAAAATTTTAAAAATCCATTCTTTGCATGATCCACATTTTTGTAGCCACAGGATATATTTCATCATAGCTTCCATAACGGAGTTCCACCAGTTCAAATTCTTCCCTTTCAACATTGTCAACCAAAGTGACTAAGTAACAAAAGCTTGGACGCATGATCATGATAAGTAAAATGTCTACTTACCTGACTTAATTCCTCTAAGTATCCTTTCCTTACTGACAAGCAAATGTATTTGTTGGAAATAAAATTATGAAGTGTGGTTGAGGGTGTAGCCCGGGATTCAAGTGGGACTAAGTAAGTGCCTTGACATTTGTGGATGGGATAGTCTATGATGAACGTACCAAATGCAATCTATATCCCGTTCCTTTATATTTCCCGGTACTGCGGTGCAAGGCTTTTCCCACCATTTACTTACGGCAGACAGGATGGCCGCATGATTGATTTTATACAAGATGTAGATCATTCATATTATTCATCTTCCTTGTAGTAGGGTAAGATTGAAAGGCAGTTTGGAGAAGAGCAGTGCTACTGGAATGAGATAATTGTCTATTACAGCTGCCCCAGCTGCCGACTGCAGAGACTAGCATAGTACGACTAACCATTATGACCAGGGTGCCAGCTAAGCCAGCATGCCTCCATTAATTTAGAACAACAAGAGAATACTTGTACTCCTTAGTGCATAATGCAGCACTTATTAATGAGAGGCAATTGAGTTGTATTTTCCCACACAAAGATTCGGTTTCATTTTTACTAGGAAATCCTTACAAGATAGTGTCCTAGGAGAGGCAAGATGGCCGCTGAAGCGCTGTAGGAGTAAGTCGCACTCAGCCCTCTCTCCGACCTATGCATAACTCCAGGCTTCAGATGAATTATGAAAGCAGCATGCAGCCTACATTTTGGAGTAACAGACTGAGATCTAATTACGGCGGCGTTTTTTTTAGCTTTCTACGCATCTTTGAGAAGGCGAGATTACTGTCCACCACGATCTTTAAGGCATTTCTGACAGAGATGGCGTCTCGGGGGAAAGACAAACAGCAGCAGCAACAGTCTATACCCAGCGGTGTAATCAAAGAAATATTCCAGAAAGAAGCGGGAAGAACGGGCACCATCCCGAAAACAAAAATGCCACCTGCTGCCAAAAGATCAATCCCTACAGTATCCTCAGCAACTAAAGCACAACAGCGCAAGCTGGAGAAAGCCAGCGAGAAAGAGAAAGTGATCAGCCAAAGTAAAGAAGCACGAAGCGGCAACAACAGCCAAGCGGCGCGGGACATGTCGGAAAAGAAAAAGAATGATCCTGTTTACCGGCAGCCGTCGGTTTCAGAAGTTTTCAGTGCCAAGGCATCATTGGAGGCAGCAGGATCCGCTACAGCAGCCCCGCTAAGCACGGCAATCATGCCGCACGATGGACCAGGCAGGAACGTCCTCGAGGACGCAAGCGGAGGCGTTGCCAGGCAACTGGGATCCACTGAGCTCACGCTTCCGGCGGAGCCCCTGGCAGTGAGTCAGGCAGAAGACGCCGAACGAGAGCCGAGGCAGAGCCAGGACGAACACTGCGATACAGTAAGAGAGGTGAGAGAGGCTGATGGGGCAGAGGTGTTGACTACAGGACTAATGCTAGAAGCCCTCATAGAGGTGGAGGCAGAAATGCGGGAGGAACAGGCTTAAGCCCAAAAAAAAGATAGCGCTACAATGAGAGAGGATACTGCAAGTCCTAGATTACAGAAGAATTTGACAGAGGCTGATTTTACAGAAGGAGCTGAGGGGGACAGGTTCTTCTCAGTTCCTGAAGAATCAGAATCAGAATCAACGATGGCAAGCACTGATGAGGAAAGAGACCCTCATGCTCGAGTTCTGGTGATAGTGGCAGCTCCAGGGGGAGAGGTACACAAAAAAGGCGCAAAATGATATCTAGAAAGGCAGGCTCCCCCCTGAGTTCATATAAGGGTACACAGAAGAAACTTCTATGGGACTACTCTGCTACCTCTAATATGTATAAAGAAGATGGGCAAGAGATTCAAAATGATGGAGGAAAATTAGATATAATGTTTGCCACATTAAAACAGATACAAATGGAGGCTAGAGCTGAAAGCCGGAGAGCCAGGCACGACACTAAAAAAATCCAAGCGTCAATTAGGAAAATAAATAAAAAGTTTGAGGAAGTGGAGGAGAGAGTCATTGGAGTCGAAGAGCGAACTGGTAGACTGGAGGATGAAGTAACTGACTGGCATGTTTCAAGAAAAGAACAGACTAAGATTGTGGAGGATCTACAATGGAAGGTCGAGGACTTGGAAAATCGCCAGAGGCGCAATAATGCTAGGCTTCTTGGAATTGAGGAAGGGGCGGAGGGGCAAGACCCTAGAGGTTTCGTCATCAAGCTGATAAAGGGAGCCTTCCCGGAGGTGCCATGGGACTGGGAACAAGAAGTACAGAGAGCCCACAGGTTCCCGCTCACAGTAAAGAAAAAACGTGAGGAGGGTTCAGGGGCACTCCCAAGGGCCATGTTAGTTTTTTTTGGCAACTTCCTAGCAAGACAAGAACTAATGGAGAAAGCTAGACCTGATTCTAGAAAGACGGTTGAAGGAATAACATTCTTTGCTAGGCCAGACTTTTGCCATGTAACTGTGGAACGGCGATGGAGACTCAGACAATTGATTACTGCATTTCAGACCCAAGGAGCAGAGGCTTATCTAATGTTCCCAGCAAAGCTAAAGGTTATTTCTGCAGGCCGAACAAGAATGTTTTTCTCCGAGATAAAAGCAGGAGAGTTTCTGGCAGAGCTAACAGAGCAAGGGGGAGCTAGAAGGAAATAGGAAGTAAAAAAGAAAAGAAAAGAAAATATATGATGAAAGTATAAATAAGAAAAGATGGTTAACTTATTGAGCCTGACAGTTTAGGAATATCAATAGGCAAGATATGCTGTGGGGAGGAGAGGGGGGCGACGCTACAACGCTCGGGGGACACGCATAGGTCAAGAGTGACCTATTTGCCTGTCACAGGGGGGTGGGACAGCAGCTTGGGAGGGGAGGGATAAAGGGGGGGGTGGTGGGAGGGACAGAGGCACTGGTGAAGGTTGGTGTTGCAATACAGTACAGGTTTGTAAAATATATAAGGAAGAAGAAAGAAAATGCACGGATGAAGTCAGGATAGTAGTTGAAGAGATGGTAGAAATAAAACTGGAGTCATGACAGTTAGGATAATTACGATGAATATTTGTGGCATAAACAATGGGGAGAAAAGACAGAAGCTTTCTGCATTGTTACGATTTTGGAGAATTGATATAATTTGTTTACAGGAAACGCATGTAGCAGTTAAAGATAAATTTATGTTGGAACAAATGGGATTTGAGGTCCTTGCTTACACGGGACAGGAAGGGAGAAACAAGGGGGTGGCAGTTTTGGCTAGAAGAGGTATTGTAAAAATTAAAAAGAAAAAGGAGGATCAGGATGGGAGATGGGTAATGCTAGATATAGAAACTGCCGCCGGAAGATGTACACTGACCTCACTGTACGGCCCAAATGAGGATGAACCTGAAATAATTGAACTTATTGATGATGAACTAGCATCGTGGCCAGAACCTGTGATATGCTGTGGGGACTTCAACATCAATGGCTTGGACGGCCTAATAGAAGAGAAGGGGGGCAGATATCAAGGAAGGAAAAAAAAGCTATTTAAAGCTGTACAAAACCTTGTTCAACATAATGCGTTGGTGGATATGTGGGCGGAACTGAATCCGTTAGGTACAGGTAGCACTTTTTACTCTGCTCCACATAAAACAATAGCCAGATTGGATTATTTCTTTATATCTAGTTCACTCGTAAGCAGAGCCAGAATAGAATGTCTCCCCCGAATAATGTCAGACCACAATCCGCTGGTCTTAAGTTTATCAGTGCCCCAAAAGTTGGAAAGGATAAGATCTACATGGACATTTGAAAGAGGGTTGCTGAAAGAGGAGGAGTACATTATAAGAATGCAAGAATGGATAACTCAATTTTGGGACATGAATAGGTACTCAGCTTCAGCGGATATGGTGTGGGATAGCTTTAAAGCAGGAGTTAGGGGAGAGACATTAAGTTACACTCTGGTAAGAAGTAAAAAGGAAAAGGAGAAGGTGGAAGAGGAGATTAGAACTCTAGTGGGGTTAGAAGAGATGCTAGTGGATGCAATAGGTAGACAAGAACCCATCGAACAGATTCTGGTGGCTCTGGAAGTACAGAAGGCAGAAACGGGTGTTACACTGGCGCAGAAAACAGCAAGGAATTACTTAGCAAAAAAAGAGAAATGTTACGAATTTAATGAGAGGGTTGGTCACCTACTCGCAGTCAGGACCAGACAAACTTTAGCAGCAGGAGAGATAAAAGAAATCAAGGATAGTACTGGGGCAATTGTCAACAAGGTGGAGGAGGTACAGGAGGTGTTCAGAAGGTTCTATGAGGTTCTATATGAACAAGATATAAATAACGGAAATATAGAGGCAGAAAGTATGGAATATCTCTTACAAGGGCTACAGGTAGGGTTGAGTACAGAAGAGAGGGAAAAGCTAGATGGGCAATTAACAGTCCAGGAGATAAGAGATGCGGTATTTAGTCTACCATCTGGCAAAGCAACAGGACAAGACCAGATACCTGTAGAGTTCAATAAAACCTTTTGGGATGTGTTAGCTAAGGATATTTGGGCAATTTGTTGTTTGGCACAGGGGGGCAGAATAGTCCCACAATCTTGGGCTCGTGAGGATATAATAGTGATCCTGAAAAAAGATAAACCTCCAACAGAACCAGGCTCCTATAGGCCGATTACATTGTTAAATGCCGATGCAAAGATATTCTCCAAATCGTTGGCTAACAGACTGAGTAAGGTAATAGAAAGGGTGGTTTCCCCAGTACAACACGGCTTCATACCTGGTAAAGGGACTACCCAACATACCAGACAGCTGATCACCATCTTAGATGCAGCAGAGGTTTCAGGAGACCCTGTCGCGGCTATTTTTCTGGATGCCGAGAAGGCTTTTGACAGGGTCTCCTGGGCATATTTATGGAAGGCCATGGAGTGGGCAGGCATAGGTAGGGGATATATAACTGCAATTCAGGCGCTTTATAAATATCCCACTGCTAGGATAAGAATTAATAAATCTTATTCAAATGCGGTACAGATTAGACGGGGGACTAGGCAGGGATGCCCAGCCTCACCTCTATTGTTTGCCATATATTTGGATCCGTTTTTAAGAAGACTTACACAAAATATCAAGATTCCTTCAGTCACACTGCACGATAAGGACTACAAATTATTCGCTTATGCTGACGATGTGGCCATTATAACACCGACACCAGAGGGCTCACTGATCGAAATTGAACAGGAGGCAAGGAATTTCGGTGCGGTGTCAGGGTACCTAATAAACAGAGAAAAGACGCAAGTAATACAGAATAGATACACAACATTTGTAGACACACGAATAGTCCCAGAAACAAGGTACTTGGGAGTCAGGGTGACTGCGGATTTAGAGAAATTAGTGGAGATTAATATGGAACCACTATTAGGAAAGGTCAAAAGAAACATGGGGAGGGTTAACAATCTGCATTTGACACTAATGGGCCGTATTAATTTTATCAAAATGGTCACTTTCCCAAAATTTTTATATTTGTTTAGAGCAATCCCCCTATACTTTGAAGGTACATGGTTCAACAGAATAGAATCAACAGTGAATAAATTAATTTGGGCACAGGGGAAGACACGTAGGGCATACCTTTTTTTGACATTATCAAGAGAGAGGGGAGGCTGGGGGGCACCGGATTTTAAAACTTACTATTGGGCGACAGCTCTACAATATTCTAAAGGGCTATTAGGAGGAAGTGATCAGCGGGATGAGAGAGAATGCCCAGAGAACGTCTATGAAGCACTCTTGGGAAAGGCGGCAGAGAATGCCCTAGTCACAACTGTGGACTATGCCTATTTTAAACACACAAGGTTCAAGACCCTGAGCCCAATATACAAAATTTGGAGGGCAATTAAGAAAAAATTAGGACTGGGCAGATATAATAGATATCTGAGACTATATATGAATGATGATCTACCAGCAGAGATTTTTAGGGATGCAGTCATGAAAGAGTGGGATGGCAGCGGGATTAAGAAACTAGGAGACTTATTGGACACAGAAGGAGGGTTCTTACTGTTCCAAGATATACAATACAGATTTAAAATAGCCGGGAATAATTTTTTTAAATACTTACAAGTGAGGAGTTACTTTCATTCAAAACAGGGGGGAGCAGGAGGAATGACAAGCTGTAGGATAATGGACTATTTGGGGAGTAATATACTGTGTTCAATTAGGCAGTTGTATGCAGAGTTACAGGTATACAAAACAGATGACAGAGAGAGATATGGCAACAAATGGGTGGAACAGGCGAGAGCTCATCCTGAAGCCCTGCAAGCCTCATTAGATTTGGGTCGAACTATCCTGTGCTCAGCCACACTGCAAACCCAACATTACAAAACAGTCTATTCGTTATATCATACACCTGCTAGAATTGCCCAATGGGGGGGTAGCACTGGAATAACTTGTCCACGATGCAATTTAACAGGTGCTAACATTACCCATATGTTTTCACAATGCCCGCAATTGTATACTTTAAAATTGGCAATAGAGGAGTTATTGGAAAAATCGTTGGGGCTAAAAACTAAACTAACTGATGAATTGATAATATTAGGTATAAGTATAGGAGACAATAACATGTACTCAGAATTTCTGTTTATGGCTATAGCAGTGTTTAGGATAATTGTTGCAAAAGCCTGGAAGGAGAAATCTGCACCGACGTTTCAGACCTGGATAGCAAGGCTACTTTCCACATACAACTTAGAGAAAGCCATATATGATAGGAAAGGTAGAAGGGCAAGGGCCTTAGGAGGTAGGATCTGGCTCCCCATCGAACAATGGAAGAGCAGAAAGAATTAAAAGTACGTTTTTCTGCTTTTTTTATTTTTATTTTTTGGGCTATATCAGCGTTTGAGTTGTTTTATCTTCCCTAATTTTGTCTTACTTTTTCTTTGTTATATGTATAACTTTGTAAAAACAAATCTGTACTGGGGGTTAAAAAAACTGTACTGGGGGGGGGGGGAAATTGCAATAGGAAAAAAGTGTAATGGATTTTACAGAAAAAGTGTGGGGGGGAGAAAAACTGAATAAAAATATATAAAAAAAAAAAGGAAATCCTTGCAAGAAAAAAAATATGTTTTTTAAACTAGTGTCCTGTGTTTATTCTGCCTTAATTCTTTTCAGACAGATTGTGTATTTGCCATTTGCCTTTAGTTTTATGTAAGGCATGTGTGGGTAATGGCTGTGACTCGAAGCACCTCAAATCGAAAGGCCCTAAGGGACCAGCAGTGTACTGCTATTGTGCCACCCTCTACATAATTTTAAACCTGTGTTTTGCATACAGCATTCTTTACAATTTGTCTTTTTTCTATCGAGCTACTCCTGCTGGTCATCCATTTCTGCAGGATGTAGTAGCCCGGAGGCCCTATGGGATGAATAGCAGTGGCTGGTGGTCAAGATGGAGAAGGCAGCTGCGCAGCACCTCCAGCCTCTCAGTCTCAACAACACCAGTGCCGCAGTTCGCTGGCAGCCACCCACCATCATTCCATCACGGCTGCGCCCCTCAATTTCTGACCACAACTTCCAGCGCATCAGGCATAGACTGGTGCTTATAAAAGCCAGACAGATAAAGGTGGAGGGGTACCTTAGAAATCTCCTGGCCCACCGTTAGTGTAATCTTCTGCCCCTTTATATCTTTTTCTTTTGGTGGGTGAGACTTGTTGTAGGTGGAGAGGGTGGGAATGGTGGGAGTTGTGACCGGGACAGTTTGGATTTTAGTTTTTTCTGACATTTTGGAAATTGTTTTGGGGCGGGGAGAATCGTTTGAGGAGAGGGGTGGGCACGTTTATGTTTAAAGGGATGGGCTTTTTATTATATTGTTAGTTAGGGTAATCAATATTTATTTTACGTTGTTTATTTTGGGGGGTTTTACTTTGCACTGCTGCCTTTTACCTCAGCAACAGCCTGTTTTTAAAATCTGCTGATAGCGTATAACAATTAGTTATTGTGGTACCCTTGTCCTACTACAACTCTCCTAGACTCTGCAGGCTGCCACTTTATTGTACACTAAGGGGAGCTTCGAGGAGGGGTTTTCACATTCCATTGCCTATATTTCCTACAAGTACAACAATGCTATTTAATTCTCTTACCAGATTAGATGAAGCGAGGGCTGCATGGTTTCTGAAGGTGCCATGGTGGTGGTACTGGCTGGAGCACTAACAGTGAAGGAATCAGAAGTGAGATCCTTCTCCCACCTAGGTGAGCTCCAGCTGTAGGATTAATTAATCACAGGCAACTATATTGAAATAGAAACTGAGTTAGTGGGTTATATATATTATTATATCATAGCCTTACAAACAATTTAGACCAGACTACTCCAGAACAAAGAATACCTGATAGCAAAAATATAACATGTAGTACAAAATTAATCAGAGCAATGGTGAGCTAGTATTTGTACTAAACCTAAAGAAGTAAATCTTCAAATTGAGAAGTGGTCTGGGGCAGACAAGGTAAAGTGTTCATTCAACAAAATGCCTGAATGATGATGCAGACAAATTATGTTCTTCTATATCTAAAATATTGATCATTTGTATGCAGGTAATAGAAGAATTGATGATCCTGCACTGTTGGAATTCTTTTCCCCACATCCGCCCCACCAAGTGTGTGATCAATTAATGGGGTAAATTATTGAGTCACACCTCAATAAATTGCAGAGAACAGGGGAAGAGTGTTAGTGGTTTGATTAATGGTTGGGAAAGGGGATTTGAGGAAAGTTGTGACAAAGACAAACACTACACAAAGACAATGATTCCGAACACCATTAACAATTTCAGCACCATCAACACCTGTAGATATAATTTCTCTCAACCTCACAAAAGAGGCCCACTGTGCGGTGATGCACATGTAATCAGTGGCTTGGCAGCTGGTCCACATGTCTATCGTCAGGTGGACAGTATGAACAGCACTCTGCTGCAAAGCTCGTCCAACCAATTCCAGCCCATTGTGATGTAAAAGTGAAACAGCAACTATGGTAAAATAGGTTCAGTTCAGAACCTCCCGTTTCAGGCAGATGGCCACCACAAATTCTAGAAAACCCACTCCTTCCACAAAAGAAAAATGGAGGAGGTCCAGTGGAAACATTTTAGCCAGCTTTGCGTTGTACTGTCCCTCCTGCCTAAACCTGTCAGAAATAGTAGCCTGGATTTTTTTATTTTCTGGTGCCACTGATGCACATGATTTTTTGAGAGCAGAAAGTGGTAGGCTCAATATGGGTCTCAGAGGGGCAGTCACTGTATGTTCTTGCCTTCATGTCTAGACCTGAGTCTTGTGGGATGTTGCTGATGTGGGAGCGACTACTGCGCTGCTGGGGACAGGTCTGATTTGCATAACGAAAATGGCACCCTCTTCTTCAACTTTACCTTCCACCATGATTGAATCAAAATCCCTACTCTCACCTCCTTCATCACCCCACTTGTAGATTTTTGGCTGCTAAGATACTCCTCCCAGTGGATTGTTTGGTATTTTCTCAAATGGGTTGTTTGGCCTCCAGTACTAAAGTTTGTACCAAGCTTACTCGACTAACACTTGCTCTGCAAATGGAGCATATGGCAATGTTCTGCTCCTTATTGCTTACCAGGAAGAAGTCCCAAACTGGGGAGGTCCACTTCATGCCACTGTCAATGTTGGAAGAAGTGGCACTAGGTGGGCGTTTTGATGCTTGCTTCTCTGGAGTGCCTACTTCTACTGAGGTGGTTGTGGATGTTGGACGGTGCTGGGCCTTTCAAATATGGAAGCTGGCGGTGGTGGTAGTTGAGCCACATTCCTCAGAGCAGGTTGGGATGGGATAACGTTGGTGTACACCGGAGCGGGGCTAACATACATGATGACTTGCTCATCATCATCCTCCTCTTCTTCATCCATAACATCAAGGCTTTCAGGAGCATTTCCTTTCAATAGCCTCTCCTGGCATGTTTCAGACTGGGGTGGCATCCAAGTGTAGTCTTGATCATCCGACTGGGGCTTGGAGAAGAAGATGATGGAGAACTCCTTAGACAATGGATCTCATAAAAGAGGGGCTTCTTCTACGTCCTCAGCATGAAGCTCAATCTGCTGAAGTGCTCCTCCTTCAGGAGGAATGACTATTGTTGGCTGCAACTGTTGTTGTCCACTTAGCAGAGTTTCCACCAACGATGCTACTTTGCAAAAGAGAGAACTCCAATTTAACATCACTGCTCGTCAGCGCTGCTGTGATTAAAGTGGCTGCCCCTGTACCAGACATGGGCTTGGTCCTAGGTAGGGTTGGGCCACTGATGCTGGAGTGGTTTATGTGCATCAAGTTGGGCGTTGGCACTCAGGGTGGTGCAGGTGACAATTGAATAATCCTTAGAAAATGAATACTGTTGTTTGACTGTGCAGACATGGGGTTGATGCCGGACATTAGGAAAATGGGTAAAAGAGAATTAGAAAAAAAATACATTCCAAAAAATGTTAAAAATTTCTTTAAACATTTTTTAGAGAACTTAATAAACATAAATAAAAAATGAAAATAAATTGAAGAAATAGAAAAAATAAAAAAACATTGAAAATAGGTTTATATTTTCAAAATTTTGTGACAAAAATTATCAAAAAAATGACAATTAAAAGAATGTAATCGCTGATGTTCTAGGGGAAGCGGACCACCCTGAGAATTGAAACCCACTGGGATTTGGGAGGCAAGGAGTGGTGCAAATGAACAATGCAATACAAGTATATCTATATATATAAAAACGAAACTAATGTATGTCTGTCTGTCTGTCTGTTTGTCCTTTATGCACTTTGGGAAGTTGTTGAGTACACTCCCGCAAAGGTTTATGGCATATGCATTACTACACCATTCATCCAATCGCCATGAAACTTTGGGAAGTTGTTGAGTACACTCCCGCGAAGGTTTCTGGCATAACTTTGTTTTAAAGTATCGCCCCCCCCAGGGCCCTCATAATCTTTCGAATACTGAATTCTCCAATTTACGGAATACCAGGCGAAGCGGCAACGTATAAGTCCATCGATACTGTGATGAATCAAGACAAAGTTGTCAATTACCCAACGGAATTTTTGAATTCACTGGATTTGCCAGGTATGGCACCGCACATTTTAACATTGAAAATTGGCGTGCCGATCATTCTTCTCAGAAATATCAATCCACCATGACTTTGCAACGATCAAAGAGCAACAACAACATACAGAAGTAACTGTTTGCTTTATGTGCATCAAGTTGGGCGTTGGCACTCAGGGTTGTGCAGGCGACCATTGAATAATCCTTAGAAAATGAATGCTGTTGTTTGACTGTGCAGACATTGGGATAATGATGGACATTAGGAAAATGGGTAAAAGAGAATTAGAAAAAAAATGCATTTCAATTTTTTTTTTAAATTTCTTTAAACATTTTTTAGAGAACTTAATAAACATAAATAAAAAATGAAAATAAATTGAAGAAATGGAAAAAATTAAAAAACATTGAAAATATATTACATTTTGTGTACAATTAAAAAAATAGATGAATATTTTCAAAATTTTGTGAAAAAATTATCAAAAAAATGACAATGACTGTGATGAATCAAGACGAAGTTGTCAATTACCCAATGGAATTATTGAATTCACTGGAGTTGCCAGGTGTGCCACCGCACATTTTAACATTGAAAATTGGCGTGCAGATCATAGTGTGCCTACCGGGTGCAAGTCGCCTCCCCCTCATAAAAACACATGAAGCAGGTTGTTGTCGTTCACCGTGTAGTCTTTATTAATTTCAAGCAGTGTCATTAATCCTTTATTCATCTTGGTTCAGGTAAATCTTAAACTTGTTTATCAACATCACAGCATTAAAATAGTCTCCAAGTTATACATTGCCATTATATTTACGCCCCGCTCTCCAAGGGGCCTTTTTGCTTGACCTTCGGGCTGTGCCAGAAGGCCACAACCAAGATAGCCTGCTCTCCTTAAGTTGACCACCCTCCGGTCAACAGAGCCGCAGGTAAATAATCAGCCACTACTTGTGACAACCATACCGGGGTATACCCCCTCAAATGTTTATAAACATACCCGGGCATCTTGGGTAGGACTGGAGTGGTCAGGACCACCAGCAGGTCAATCCCCCCTCTCCTGCCAGCCCAGAGCCCTGCAATGACTGCTTGCCCTTTCCATGGGCAGCCAGTCCATACCAAAAAAGAAAGTCCACAGCCTTTTCTTGCCTGGGACCCCGCCACAGGGTGAGTAGCTTACTGGCGTGCTCGCCCCCCCCCCCCCTGACCAGACCGACTTCACTGCTGGGTACCCCCTCTCGGTAACCCACCATCCATCATGGTGCTCATGTTGAGGCCTGATCAAAACAACTGCATCATAGTGAGCTGACTGGGACTAACCCAAGAAACCCACACCTGGCAACTTGGCCGAGGCGAATTATGCAGGAATAAATAGTACGAAGTATTCGCCGCTGCTGATGGAGCCTAATCTTAACTACTGGAGTATTGCAGCAAAATGTCAACTTTGACCCTTAGTTACTGCAGGCGGCCAAGTTAAAAAACATCGTCCTGTAAAATGAATTCTAACTTATCCCTCTCAATGGGAAATGTGAACCATTCACGTGACCCTTTAAAAAACTGGGGCATTGCTTTACGTGCCATAACTGTACCCATACACGGACTGCTCTGATAAAAGGCAAAATTAAAAAGATTTTCATAGTAATGACATAGCTATGCCATGGTCCGACGTATTATTCTTTTGTGCCAAATTCCCCAATTATGAGAGAAATTTAGAGTGAACATTACACGTCCAGCATGTATACCAGGAGCAAACCTATATTGCTTGGCAATGTTGATCTCCCTAGTGTAGGGATTGCATTACCGAAGGGGCAGCCCTGTCATATCAAATACCTTTGTTTCTTAATTAAATAAAATTGGTTCTTCCTTGATTGTCAAATTTCTCTTGTTTCGTTTTATTAAAGGGCATTTTACAATACAATTCACAAGGGGGGAAGAAACAGATTCCTATGTTTTCCCAAAATGAGGTCATCCGTTATTAAGTAGACTAAGGGAACCTAGAGCTAATACTGGAATACGAGCTATTAAACAGTGATCACACAACTTAAGGAGCTTTTCCCTGTCAGGACCTATAAAACATACTCATATGCGTACAGCACCCCCTTTGTAGTATTTAATAAGCAGGCCCCGGGTTCATGAGGTGCCACCTGATAGGGACTAATAAGTAACTTCTCTTGGGGCAGCACTGGGGGCCTTTGACATTCATTATGTTGACAACATTTATATTGCAAATATTTCGGATTTGTTACGACACTTATCGCTGATGCATAGTACCGAACAGTAAACTTGGCAGTATATTCCCCTCACCCACGAACCGGGTGAAGTAACTGCCCCTCAGTGACAGCGATACGAAGGAAGTTTGGAGTTAATGTAACAGACGTTGCATTTTTAATGTTGGGCTTTTAGCAATGCCACCTTGTTAATGGCGTCGCGCACCGCCGGTCCTCTGCTATTACAATGTATGTCTTTCCTGTTGCCCTGTGCATGGCAAAGAATCCCTAGACTACTAATCACTGAGAAAGATAGCACATGTCTATAATTATGTGGCAGTTAGGCCGGTTCCCAATGAATTTGTAACGATATCGAAATGAATAAGTCAAACAGAATCCCAACCTTGTGGGAATAAGTGAATTAATGCCTTGGAGCAAGCCGTTTACATATCCCAGTACCACATCCACCTTGGTGATAATGTTCCTCTACTCAAGCGCGATCCAATGCTATACTATATATTCCCAACTCCTATTAATTTCCCCACCTGGCTTACGTGCAGCACACCTTGGGGTGAATACCCAATGAGGGGTATTTGCCTGTACCCCCCCATTGAACTTACTCTTCACCAGAGGTCACTGGAGCTACCACCAGTCCCACCTCTGATTCGGTATTGTGGGCGAAATAGGTAACCCTATCAACGCTGTATTTTTAACCTTCAAAACCGCGAAAACATACAGTATCATACACGAATATTCCAAGCGTTTTAAAAATGATTTGCACCACCCAATGAACCCGTGGCCGAAGACCATTTACCTAGTAGAGATGTGCGTCAGAGCTGCCTTTGTTCTAAACCTTATTCCTGCCGGCAATGAGACCAGGTCGCAGCCGCTAAGAGTTACTACCAATTTGCAACGGCCCATCCCCTTATATCAGGGAAGGGTACTAGTTACTTTAAGTTAGAAGGTGAGTTCTTCCTGTAATATATATGTGCGGCCCTCAAACAACATTGTACTTCCATATCTTGCATTGCACTTTGTGAGATGACTAATGTCTGTGTAACATAATGCTATGGATCTGGTGGCATAATTGTGTCTCACCCAGAAATTGTATGCACAAATGGGTGACTCTCCCGAAGCCTGAATGTCACTAGGGGCATGGAAGTGGTTATCCTGGCAGCGCTGCAAGCCGTTTCTGCCTATAGCTTAGTGTCCTATTGTTTTACCTGGCCATGAAATGGAGATCGGACTGTATAAAGGAACAAGTATGCCATTCCAATCACCCGGGCCCAGTAGCAGGCAGCACGCGCACCATGTATGCATCACAATTATGCTCGTGACACTAGACCAGGTCGCAGCCGCTAAGAGTTACTACCAATTTGCAACGGCCAATCCCCTTATATCAGGGAAGGGTACTAGTTACTTTAAGTTAGAAGGTGAGTTCTTCCTGTAATATATATGTGCGGTCCTCAAACAACATTGTACTTCCATATCTTGCATTGCACTTTGTGAGATGACTAATGTCTGTGTAACATAATGCTATGGATCTGATGGCATAATTGTGTCTCTCCCAGAAATTGTATGCACAAATGGGTGACTCTCCCGAACCCTAAATGTCACTAGGGGCATGGAAGTGGTTATACTGGCAGCGCTGCAAGCCGTTTCTGCCTATAGCTTGGTGTCCTATTGTTTTACCTGGCCATGAAATGGAGATCGGACTGTATAAAGGAACAAGTATGCCATTCCAATCACCCAGGCCCAGTAGTAGGCAGCACGCGCACCATGTATGCATCACAATTATGCTCGTGACACTAGACTGGGAGCTGCAGAATTAATCAACAATTTGCTGAGCATCTTGAGAAAACATTAAATATGGGAAAAACATTAGCGCATGTATTTAGGTCACTTCCATTTAGAATTTAGAATTTTAAAATATTTGTAGAGCGCTCTTTTACCGAAACGGTTTCATGGCGCTAGATAGCCGAGGGTCGGTGGGTAGCGGATTAAGCTGCAGTGGATCTGGAGAACAAGCAGGTCTTCAATTGCTTGCGAAACTCCAAGTAAGAAGGGGACATCCTGAGGGCGAGAGGAAGAGAGTTCCAAAAGGATGGAGCCAGCACTGCAAATCTGGCCCCCCCGGCCTTCTGTTTCCTAAAACGAGGAACTGACAGGAGGGCCTGGTGAGTGGATCGAAGTTCTCTAGACGGAAGATAAGGGGAGATGGCTTCGCACAAGAAGGCGGGGGCGGTCCCAGATCTAGCCTGGTAGGTGATACATCCCAGCTTGAAGAGCGCCCTCTCCCTCACAGGGAGCCAGTGGAGGGACTGAAGCAAGGGGGTCGTGTGATTGAACCTGGGAAGACCAAAAATCAGGCGGGCCGCCTGGTTTTGGATCATTTGAAGTCGGCGGATAAGGTAAGCTGGGGCCCCGTTGAAGATAACATTCCCATAGTCAAGGCGCGACAGCACCATGGCCATGAGAATGAGTTTAAGTGCGGCAACCGAGAAAAAACGTGAAACCCTCCGGAAGATCCGGAGGGAGAAAAAGCAGGCAGACACCACAGAGCTGATCTGAGTGTGAAGGGTGAGCAGTGGGTTAATGAAAATACCCAGAGTTTTGACTTTGGGGGCTGGGAGGGGGGGAGAACCGAGTGAGGGGGGCCAGAAGGAGGGGGACCACGGACTGCAACCACCCCCCGTCAAGACCAGTTCGGTCTTGTCCGGGTTTAGTTTGAGGTGGTTGCAGTTCATCCACCCTTGGATGAAAAGCATAACCTTCTGGAAATTGGCAGACGAGGAAGGGGAGGATGAAAGGTTGAAGATAAGTTGGAGGTCATCGGCGTAATTAAACACCGAGACCTCCATTTGCTGTAAAGAAAAAATGAGGGGTGAGATATATAAATTAAACAATAAAGGGGAGAGGGAGGAGCCTTGTGGAACTCCACAGGTCACCCTCCTAGGAGGGGCCGTGAAGTTGGCAAGTTGAACGGCCTGCTCCCTATCGGTCAAAAATGAGCGGAGCCAGGCAAAGGCCGTGCCCCCAATGCCCGCCGCTTGGACACGGTTTAACAAGATGTCATGGTCCACCGTGTCGAACGCGGCGGACAGGTCTAACAGGACTAGGGCCTGCGGTCGGCCGGTGTCGATCCCCTCCCTCAGTTGATCCATCACCGACACCACTACCTTCTCGGTCGAATGCAGTGGGCGGAAACCCGCCTGTCGGGAGGAAAGAGCGCCCGTGGATTCCACAAAGGAACTGAGAGACCTGATGACATGGGCCTCTGAGACCTTCGCAAGGAAAGGAAGGAGGGAAATAGGGCGGTAGTTAGAGGGCAGGGAGGGGTCCGCCCCTGCCTTCTTGAGAATAGGGATGATAACTGCCGACTTATGAGCGGCGGGGACAGTGCCGATGCTGAGGGAGTGGTTGATAAGGGTAAGAGGAGGAGAGTGACAGTTGGAGAAGAGTTCTTTAAGAGCAAATGCCGGACCTATGTCCCGGGGGGATCCCGATTTGATCCGGGCCAAAAGGGGGAGCAGAGAGTCTCGGGTGAGGAGGGGGAACTCAGTGAGGACGGGGATAGGGGGGATAGAGGGAGTGGGGGAAGGTGTAGGAGGTGAGAGGGGAATATTGGCCTTGATAAGGACAATCTTCTCGATAAAATAAGAATTAAGGGAATTACAAAGGGTCTGAGAAGGAGGGATCTTAGGGGTCGCCCTGTCAGAAGCAGCGAGCTCATGAACCGTGGCAAAGATCTCTTTTGGCTGGTTGTCAGCAGTCAGAATTCTACCTGAGAAATACTCCGTCTTAGCTTGGAGTATATCGCATTTGTACTCTTTCAAAGACTGACAGTAGGTGGTTTTTAGAAGGGGACAGTAGGAGCGGCGCCAAGCACGTTCGGCTCTGCGGGTGGCTAGCTTTTTGTCCTTTAAGGCCGGGGTAAACCAGCGATTGGCCGCATGAGCACGTTTGATGGTCACTCTCTTAAGGGGGATGGTGGAGTTGCACGCCTTAAGCAGCCAGGTGTTAATGGCAGAAAGCTGAGTGGAAAGGGGGTGGCCTTCAAGCTCCGGACTGGTAGCCGCTAGAGAAGAGCACACAGCAGGGAGGACCGCCTTATCCCACTTTCTGGCCCAGGTGTTTTTGGGCAGAGGGGGTTTGGGCGGACGTCCGAGAACGGCCGAAAAGGAAATAAGGGAGTGGTCTGACCAAGAGCACGGCGAGATCATTGGAGGATCCATGGGGATGTTAAAAGACCAAATTTGGACGAGTTGGTGACCTTTGGTGTGGGTGGCCGTGCGGAGCTGAGGAAGGAAGTTTAGGCTGGTGAGCAGGGCCGTAAACTCCTTAGATGTAGTATCTTCAGCAGGATCGTTTGGCCAATAGTTCAGGTCTCCAAGTAAAAGAATAGCGGAGTTATTCACCACAAGAGTGGCCAAAAGCTCCTCAATAGCTGGTAAAAAGGCAGGGGTGGGCTGAGGCGGGCGATAAAGTAGTACACAGGTTAAAGGTACCCCAAATGAAATGGAGCGGACTACAAGGCAGTCCACAGCCGGAATCACAGGGGACGGTAGGGTTTGAAAGAGAAAGTCCGTGCGAGAGATTAAGGCCACACCCCCCCCGGTCTTCCCCCCTGGGCGATCCCTCCTGATAGCCGAGTAAGAGGGAGGCAGTATGGACAGCAGGCTGGGTAACGAATCGTCCCTGAACCATGTTTCCGTTAGAAAAAGCAGGTCAGGCTGACGTGAGTCAAGTAGGTGGAAAAGCTCTAGGTGGTGCCCAACCGCCGACCTGGTATTAAGGAGGATCGCCGATGTCCCGGGATGGTGCTTGCCGGGGGTGCGTGGGGGAGTGTTATCAGGACTAAGAGGTGACCTAGTAGAGGTAGGAAGGGTATAGTGGGGCTGTGGGACTGGAGTGAGGGGACACGGGAAGGCAGGATTGGGGTTACGTAGGCCAAGTGAGGCAATGCGTTCCAGTGCAAGGATTGGCGGGGGGCGGGGATGCCAGAGAGAGAATAGCGTGGCCGAGTTGTACCTAATGGAAGTCAGTGCATAATGACCAGGCCCGGGCCCCGGCCAGCCGCGGACGGGCGCAGACGGGCTTAACTCTGGCGCGACTCCGGCGCGCCTACGTCGCGCCCGCTGCGCTCGTCCGCTGCGCTGACGCGTGGTGGCCATCTAAATAGTGAAAGGATCAGGGGGGGAGGGGGGGAGGGGGAAGGAAGGGGGAGTGGCTAGGATGTTCCAGCCCAGCTGCCCAACCCAAAATGGCGCCCATTGAAACCTGTAGTGGTTTTTTAATCTCATTTTAAATCATTAGTGTGATGTGCGCTTCACTCTTGCTTATGGAGTTCTTTTCATTATTTACATCTTGTCGGTGTCGCGCTGATAAGGAATTGAAGGAAACGCCCTGGCTGACAGTGACACATGGTGCTAATGCAGGAAAGGAGGGAGCTACAGGAATGAGTTTGGGATTTCAAGGTTACTTGCTCACAAATGTATCTGGGCCAGTTAGTGAAGCAAGGGAACATTTTTACCTGGAGTTGACCTAGACTGTGAGGTTAATATATGGTGCTGCACTGACGCATTTAGATAGCTATTGTTGGCACATAGACCATCTTCGTTTTGTAGGAGGTGCATGCCTAATGTGCAATTAATAACTTTAAGGCGAGACAGCCGCATAAATATTGTTCTTGATCAGATCGGATACTGTATGCATCGGTATGATATTGTATGGTATCATATCGAAACGTGATATGATATGACAACATGTCACAGCCGGGTCTAGTTGCTTAGCAGGCTAATGCCTCTGCTGTAAAGACCTGTGTTTAACCTCCGGGTCACCGGTTCAAATCCCGGTGAGTTCACGCAGTCTTTCATTCTCCGGTGTTACTGCACATGCTGCACTGCTTCAGCTACGCCCCTGACCAGCAATACTTGCCTATATTTTATTGCAATCGATCACATTTTCCCCCACAGTAGCAATAAGCATTAGAAATCACAGTGTCATGCAAAGTAGTGTGATATGTGAGAACAAAGAAAAAAGGAACGAAGCAGAGAAGAGCGCTAAGAGGGAGAATTAATCAATGTACTCATCGTATCCAACAACTTGACCTCCCGTATATAAATCTTTCCAAGGGCACCCTGCCTGTTTTGCAGCTGTGAGCCCGATGCCTATTCCCCCGGGAGGTGTTTACCGCTGGTCTCGGGTGACTGGAATGACCGTAAACATCTTTGCGCGTCATCCGCCTTCATTTAATGTAACGTTTGCTTTAAAAGGGGGATCAGAGCGTTTTACATAGCACCAGTTACGCTACACGAGGACACATTATTCATTTTAGGCACGGAGAGATTAAGTAATTTGCCCGGAATCACAGTAGATTTTGGCGTCGTTACCGAGACTCGAACCCTGATCCCCAGGTCCGAGGTCGAACGCCCTAGCCGTTAAGCCAACCCTGTTCTTGTTTTTTGCTCCCTTGTGATGTTCTCATGTATAGCTCTGTCCCTATTGGGAAGCGCTCTGATACCTTCGGGTAAAGTCAGCGCTATATCGAATACATAACACCAATAAATAAACATAACGACTCGGCACCTGCCATGCCACCAGCCCTCTCTAAGGACGATTAGAATCACAGACTGTGATCGTGTGCGCAATTACCCGATAATTTGCATTTCAACAACAAGCGAACCACAAATGGTGCTTTGGAGCGTCTTTTACACTGCAATTTCTCGGCGGTATTCGCGTTCTTGGGACCCTTTCTCTTTGCTCTGCGGGGCACCCGTTCAATAAAAGGCTCACATCTGTTCCTAAGACGTGCCAGGGAACATACCAATGCCCATCTAGATGCGCGAGTATCGGAGGGGCTGTAAAGCCAAAGGGCGCCCCGAACCATCTCCGCACAAGCGCCACACGTGAACGAAATTACTTAAGGAAATTGCCGTTCACAATAGGCCTGACCTATTGGGCTCGGATCATAGAAGATGGCCGCGTAGGGCCATCAACCCACTCAAAGTGGACTAACGAGCCCCTCAAAATGGCCGCACCTGGCCCTGCCCCCTACGACTGCATCCCCTAAGACCAGGCTGCCTGTCGGTATCTACAGAGGCCAACCCGTGCTCGTACACACGCGAGTAAAACGCGGTGCTCCGGTGTATTTTATTCACTAATCCCCCCAGAGCGCGTCGCCCGCATATCGCGGCGGAGACTCCTAGCGCTACAACATGCTGGCCGCCACTTCTAGCGGCGCGAAAGCATTCGAGACGTCTATCAAACATGTATTACCCGCAACGCTATGCCTCCATGATCCGGACTGCCCTCGATAATAGCTGCGACGATCATTGACCTGTTGGGCTATTTTGGAAAGGGCAGATCTGTTGCTAGAAGGGGAATATCGGTTGAGGGAAGGGTGCCATCCCAGCAGGCTGCATGCCAAACATTGATCCATTATTACTATTGCGCCCAGCCTGTAATACTATAGGTCCTGAACCGTCAATCATTTCGAAATATCCAAAATATTATTTCTACTTTCTAATTTTTAACGGTATTATATCAATGTGTGTTGCTTGTATAGCACAATTTACATTACATGAGGACACATACATTTTTGTTTGTTAGGCACAGGGAGATCAGTGATTTGCCCAGAATCAGAGGATGTTTGGCATCGTTACCGAGACTCGAACCCTGATCCCCAGGTCCGATGTTGCCCTAGCCGATAGGCCAACTCCTCGCTCCGGTTGCAATTAACTCTTAGGATTGTATATTACCGGACAAGCTCCTGCTTCCGCTTGGAACTCTCCCCGAATGCATCCATTTCCACGAAGCATTACCTCGGAGTAAAGAAAGAAAAAGAGGAGACATTGTTTAGGTTACGTATCTTGTGCTACTGCATTTGTAGCGCCGCTTGTACTTGATGAGCCTTGTGCTAATCAGCGACACCGGTATGCACTAAGACTCACCTAGCGACTACGCTGTGAGGCCCTCTCCTTTCCTCCATGTGCAGAGACTCAGCTACACTGCAATTCTTTGTTGGTCTGCTGCCGCCGGAGCTGATGAGAGAGGACAAAAGAGGGTTAGTTCTGCCTCCCCCGAGGCTTTTGTACCCTCGGGGGAGGGCCGGTCGACCCTGCCTTCCCTGGTGACGTTAGGCTCACGTGGTGGGCTCACGTGGTCATGCCTGCCTCCCCTCTACCTTGCTGTCCCTGGCCTATTTCTGCTTCGCGGACATCTCTGTTGGCTCCCGCCCCGGATGACACTAAGGGTGCCACGCCCCTAGGAGCGGGTGGCGCCGTTCATTCTTCTCAGAAACATCAATCCACCACGACTTTGCAAGGGTACAAGACTTTCGGTGAAAAAGATGATGAACAATGTCAGCAAAGCTACAATTTTGAATGGTAAATTCAAGGGGGAAGATGTACTGTTGTCATGTATTCCAAAGATCCAAACAGATATGCCTTTTGAATTCAAACGTTTACAGTTTCCGGTGCGACTCGCTTTTGCAAAGACCATCAACAAAGCACAAGGGCAATCGCTGCAAGTGTGTGGACTAGATTTGGAGAATCTGTGCTTCTCACATGGACAACTGTATGTGGCCAGCTCATGCATCGGAAAACCTTCTGATTTATTCGTGTACGCACCAGACGGAAAAAGAAAAAATATTGTGTATCCACAAGCACTCGAATAAATAAATAGAATTAAAACACTTTGAAATATTTTCCATATTAAAATGAATAAGTTTCAATAAAAATGACACAATGTAAATTGAATGTTATCATAACGAGTTTCCTTGAATTTCCTTTCGTATGAGATCGCAGCAACGCGCGACGGGTAAGCTAGTAATATATAAATCACTGTTCAAACAGTACATTTAGTATGGCCATTGAGTTACTAGGCCACAAGCATTATACACAATACGGCCACCAGCCACATGGCCAAACAAGAAGCAAGAGGCATGGCCAAAACAAAGAACACATGCAGACTTATGGCAAAAGCACACTGGCTGGCTACACAAAATGGCCACCAACCACAGAATCAAGCAGCAAGCAAGGAGGCATGGCCCCAACAAAGACATGCAGGCCTATGGAAAAATCATTCTGGCTGCCTTTACAAAATGGCCACTAGCCACATGGTCACATTTACAACAACAAGCAAGGAGGCATGGCCACAGCAAAAAAGACATGGAGGCCTATGGCGAAAGCCCACTGACTGCCTAAACAAAATGCCCATCAGCCACCTGACGATAACAACAACAACCAGCAAGGAGTCATGGCCACAACAAAGAACACATGCAGGCGTATGGCAAAAGCGCACTAGATGCCTTTGCAAAATGACCACCAGCCACATGGTCAAACAACAAGCAGGAGGAATGGAAAACAAAGAACACATTCAGGCCTATCGGCACAGACTATACCAAATGGCCGTCAGCCACATGGTCAGAACAACAACAACCAGCAAGGAGGCATGGCCACAACAAAGAACACTTGCAGGCCTAAGGCAAAAGCACACTGACTGCCTACGCAAAATGGCCGGCAGCCACATGGTTAAACAACAAGCAGGAGGCATGGAAAACAAAGATCACATGCAGGCCTATTGGCACTGCCTATACAAAATAGCCCCATGCCACATGGCATGGGAAACAAAGACAAATGGCGGCCTATCGCAAACACACTGGCACATTTGCCAGACAAAGGATGCATGTTAACACAGGGTAAAACAGCATTAATTCAGAAATGCCAAAAAACGAAAATTAAGTGGGCTATTTTTTTTTTACAACAACACACATCCTCCAAGGCATCAAATATATTACCACACCTGTACACTATTTCCAGATTTTTTTTTAAAGTAACCCAAAAATACATATTATTCAATACAATGCCATCTACCTCCTAAATGTTCTTTTAATTCAACGGACACCACCGACCACGGAGACAGTTGTTTCATCCACTGATGACTAGTACTGGTCCTATTGGAAGATCAGGCCACATAATAAATTAACTGAATATTGCAAATTTGTTTTTTTTTTACAACATGAAGAAAATGTACTGAACTGTGCAAAATGTGTCTTTTATAAAAGAAGACAAATTACATTAAAAAATAATTACTAGGCCCCTTCTGAAACTCCAGGCCACCCACCTCAATCAATTTATAAAATAAAAATCAATACTGGCGCCTGCCCATTATCAAACAGATAACACCCTTAAGCAACACTTTTTAACTTACTGGTGAAATCTCAAATATAAATTCCTTAAAACCAATGGTATATTTGCAGTGACAAGGAGAGTAATACTTCCAGCTCCATATCCAAATGAAAAGTGACTAGGAGTTGTACAAAGCACTGGGAAGAACCTGCTGGACAGGAACATGAAGTTGGAGACTCTGGGACACTTCTTTCCTTTAAAAAATAAAGGACTCCTCTCACTAAAAAACTAATGCAAACAGTTCATTTGAGAAGATTTGTTAATCCAAATTGTAATTTTGAGGAGATTTAGCTGCTTCTTGAGGAGAGAGTCTTCCCCAGGTTGCAGCCATGGTCGATTGTGCTCACTCATACTCATGTTTCCCACAAAAGAAGGACCAGAAGTCAAAGGCATGGCCTAAAGCCATGCTAGCAACAATAAAATCTCACAGCAGCTCGTGGGCAGCTAGAAAATCATATTTGCACTCGCAAACTCTAGGCAAGTCTCTTGTCGCTCCCCCATGTGCGTGAAACAACATTCTGAGCGCCCTAACAAAAAGAAATCCACTCAGTTGCAGAGTGCAGAGTTTGTTGGTAACTCCACATTCTTCACAGAACGTAGAGTTGCCGAGTTCTTCAAAACTCCTCAAACGTAGTGGAGTTTTATGCCCATGCTGGGCAATTACCTTTCAATAGGGGAGTATCTGTCATTTGTGCAGGCATCAGAATAAATTGCTGATCAACAGATATCTGTCTCAATAAAATCGGAAATAAGCTCAGGCACAGGCTTGGGCTCGAAGAACATTGACAGAAATCTGAGTTAGTTGATCCAAGTGATAAATTAGGCAATGGCAAAGCTAGTCCATTTGTAGTGTGTACTCGAGCAATGGCCAATGCATGCATGCAACAACTGTCAGGAAGCAACTACGAGGGAAGGAGTCAGTGAAATATTTTTTCATGACAGAGTACAGGATGGATGGCTTAATTCTGTTTAAAGCACCAAATGCTGTAAAATTGCCAGGCCGGGCTGGCTTGATTCACAGCATTGGCTCAACATCCAGTGATTGTGGGTAAGTCACCTAGGGACACACGTACAACAGGTTTTAGTGGTCGCAAACAGAAATTCAGGCCATTTGTGACCGCCAATTAGCCCAAATTCAGGCCATGTACAAACCCTATTTTTGCGAGTTGGTAACCACTTACCGAGTCGCACAATAGGGTTTGTGAGTCGGTATTAAAAAGAGGAGGGTCAAGGGTGTCCATTCCTAATGGCGAGTCACATGGGGATGTATAAATGTTTCGCGACTGGAATGCGGTCACAAAACATTCGCAGGGTACTGCCTCCTACAAGAAGGTAGTGAGACAGACCCCCTTCCCCTTTGTGAATGCTGGAGAAAACATTTTTTAAGAGCAGGCAGTATTACCACGGACTACTGCCTGCCCATAAAAAAATAAACAAGACAGAACAGGAAAGGAAAGGAAAAGCAAAAGCAAAGCACATTATGCCAAGGCTTCAAAGCACTAGAAAGCAATAGAAAGCGGCATTGCAAAACTCAAGTGAAAAGAGAACATGCCATTAGTAAAGAGTCATGTTTTCAATTGCTTCTGAAAGGCTACAAGAGAGTCCAGACTAGCAATATGAGCAGGCAGGGTGATTTACAATTTGTCAGCAACTACAGAAAAGAAACGGCCACCCCATCTAGCTTTCTTAAATCTTGGAATACTCCTCTTCCTAAGGGAAAATGACCTAAGATTACTTTTGGGGGTGCACCAATGAAAAACTGTTCTCAGAGGCACAGACCCTTGCAGGTATAGAACCTGAAATACCATGAAGAGTGCCTTGAATGTCACAGGTTTTCTAGCAGGAAGACAGCGAAGGGAGTGCATACCCTCCCTCACTGGAAGATGTTTGTGGATATTCAAAGCAGGCAGGCAGTTGCACTCTGAGTGACCCGCAGTCTGTTGAGCACTGACACATTCATTTTTAAATATAAGGTGTTGCAATAATCAAGGCCTGATGTTATTAGAGCAGTAGCTACTGCCACTCTAAGCTCCACCCAAATGAATGGAAAGACCTTTTTAAGGATTTTGATGATATACAAATAGGAGCTTACACTGGCAAAAGTGAGGGAATTGTCAAAAATGACACCTACATTTTTGCCCAAGACCACAAGGGTAGGTAATGAGCCACACATATCAGGCCACCAGATCACCGGCCAAACCGATTGATGTGCTCCAAAAACCAGGATCTCTGTCATTTGAGATGATATTGCTTCATCCATGTACTGACACTGATCATGCAGAGTTTAAACTTGTCATCTGTCCCAGGTAAATCATCAGTTAAGCAAAGGATGATTTGCATATCGTCTGAATAAGATAACACATTAAAGCCAAAAGACCTCACCCATCTAGCCAGGGAAGTAAAATATACATTAAAAAGGTTCATACCTAAGAGGGACCCTTGTGGCACCACATAGGGAACCTGGAAAGATTCAGCCCTAATCTTGCCACAGGTGACTGAATGAGTCCTATTAGTTATAAAGAACTTTAAAAGGTCCAAAGCCGTATCCCTCACCCCTTCCTGAAGCAGTCTGCACCAGGCTGGATGGGGATATATTATTGTGCATTACCAGAAAGGCCACACATCCCCCTTCCATTAAAAAAATATATAAAGGAAAAAAAACTAGGCAATTCCCTTGGGGATGGGGTCCCTAGGGCCAATAATGGCTTCAGGCGGGTGCCACATGGCCCCTCTCCTTGAAAATACGTTAAACATTTTTTTAATATGTGGGCATGCCCTGGGGGATGGGGTCCCCGGGCCGAAATCGGCCATGGCAGGGTGGCGGACTGGGTCCCTTTCCATAAAATAAAAATGTGCTCAGGCCCTGGAGGATGAGGTCCCCAGGGTCCAAACATAATTAAGTGAAGGGGGGCCACACAGCCCCCCCTTCCAAAAACCAAAGTAAAAAAGCCGTCATCTTGCAGGAGGTCCACTCCCTCCCTACACAACTGTGAAAACACGCCTCCTGGTGCATTCTGGAATGGGCGATTAAGCCCCCTTGAATACTAAGGTTCCTTACGGGCCAACTAGCCCACCAGGTACCTCCAGTAAGTCCCACACAGTGGGATTGCTGAGAGGTGGTCCGAGGCCACACCCCTTTTTACACCACTCTTCAAACGCGCCTCTTGGCTCACTGCTGGTGGGGTGATGAGGTCCCTTTGTGTACTGAGGACTTCAGGACTACAGTGGACTTCATTCCCCAAGCAGCAGTGCGCCAGGAGCTGTGTCTGCAGAGTGGTGTAAAAAGGGGGCATGGCCTTAGACCACCTCTCAGTGATCCAGCTGTGCGGGACCTACTAGAGATAACAGGAGGGCTATTTGGCCCTCAGGGACTCTCAGGAGGCGAGGGGACTTCATCCCGCAACCAAGAGTGTACCAGGAGGAGCGTTTACAGAGTGGTGGAGAAAGGAGCATTGGCTTTGTCCACCTCACAGCAATCCCACTGTGTGGGGCTTACTGGAGGCAACAGGTAGACTAGTTGGCCCCTAAGGACCCCCAGCAGTGAAAGCAACTTCAATCCCCATACAAGAGCGTGCCAGGGAGTGTGTTTGCAGAGTGGTTGGTAAAGAAGGCAGGCCTGCTATGAGAACTTGGCAATCCTGCTGTGTGGGACTTACTGGAGGCAAAAGGAGGGGTAGTTGGTCCCCAAGGATGTCCTTGGGCGCCAACTACCCCTCCTGTTACCTCCTTTAAGTCCCATACAGTGGGATTGCTAAGAAGTCTTCGGAGGCCACACACCACTTTCTCCACCACTATGAAAACGCACCTCCTGGTACACTACTGGTTGGGGGATGAAGTCCACTTTACTCCTGAGGGACTTTGAGGGGCCAAGAAGCCTTCCTGGTATCTCCTGAAAGTCCTATGCAGCGGAATTCCTGAGGGCTGGTGGGAGGCCCAGCCCCCTTTCTCCACCACTCTGCAAACGTGACCACTAGTTAAAGAACCATTTGGAATGTAATAGCTCTCACATGTGCAAAAGTTATGGCTATTGGCATTGTAAATGTAAACATTTTTTACTAATGTTTCTTGGAGTGGAATGGATGTACATTGTGTGTAGTGGAATTATGCGGTATGTTGTGCAGTGAAATTATGTGGATAGAAAGTATGTGGTATGTAGTGTATAGGAATTATGTAGAGTGAGATTATGTGTTATGGAGAGTAATTATGTGGTATGGTAGTCTGTGTTGTGGAGTGGTAACCTCAGGTTTAGTCTTCCTCGTTTCCATAGAGGCTAAACTATAAACTCAATGAGACAAAAAAGAAAGAACCACTGAGGAGCACTTCTGGACCTAGTCTGAGGTATAAGCAGGGCTAATGGAATTATGCCACGTTTTGGCTGTACCGACTTTTGCACAATTGTACATTTTCGGCATTTGCCACATAATCCATCATCTGCTGCATAATCTGCAGATTTGAACAGAAAAACCTTGTTTCTAGCTCAAACTGCTCAAACGCTACCAAAACTGCAGTGACAAGTGTTACAGCGTGATGGAAGGCCCTTTGCAAACCTAGAATGGTCACCTGTTACCGATTGCTACATATGGGAATGAAATTGGTACTAATGGTGTGCAAACCACTCTTGCTTATTTCTGCACCTCTTTTGCCTCTTTGTGCATTTCTGTTGCTTCTTTCTGCACCTTTCCTTTTTATGCATTTTTGTCTCTTTCTGCTCATCTCCTCTACTTTCTGCACCTCTTGTGCCTTTATGTACCTCTGTTGCCTCTTTCTGCACCTCACTTGCTTCTTCCTGTACCCCTCCCACCTTTTTTGCACCTCTGTTGCTTCTTTCTGCACTTCTCTTGCTTCTTTCTGTCTACACCTCTCTTGCCTCTTTTTGCACCCCTCTTCCCTCTTTCTGCACCTCTCTTGCCTCAGTTTGCCCACCTGTTCCGTTTTTCTGCACCCGTCTTCCCTCGTTCTGCACCTCTCTTGCCTGTTTCTGCACCTCTCTGCCTATTTCTACACTTCTCTTGCCTCTTTCTGTACCTCATTTGCTTCTTTCTGTACTTCTCTTGCCTCTTTCTGCACCCCGCTCACCTCTTTCTTTACTTCTGTTGCTTCTTTCTGCACTTTTCTTGCTTCTTTCTGTCTACACCTCTCTTGCCTCTTTCTGCACTCCTCTTCCCTCTTTCTGTACCTCTCTTGCCTCAGTCTGCCCACCTGTTCCCTCTTTCTGCACCCCTCTTGCCTATTGCTACACTTCTCTTGCCTCTTTCTGCACCTCTGTTGCTTTTTTCTGCATTTCTCTTGCCTTTCTGTACCCCTCTCGCCTCTTTCTGCCCCTCTGTGGCTACTTTCTGCACTTCTCTTGCTTCTTTCTGTCTACACCTCTATTGCCTCTTTCTGCACCCCTCTTCCCTCTTTCAGTCTACCCACCTGTTCCCTCTTTCTGAACCCTTTTTGCCTGTTTCTGCAACCCTCTTGCCTCTTTCTGCAGTTCTCTTGCCTCCTTCTGCACCCCTCTTGCCTCCTCCCACAATCCTCATTCCTGATTATGTACCTCTCTTGCCTCTTTCTGCACCTTTTTGCTCTTTCTGCGCCACTCTTGCCTCTTTCTATACCTCTGTTGCTTCTTTCTGCACTTCTCTTGCCTCTTTTTGCTTCCATCTTGCCTATTTCTACACCCCTTTTCCCTCTTTATCTACCTCTCCTGCTTCTTTCTGTACCTCCATTGCTTCTTTATGCACTTCTCTTGCCTCTTTCTGTACCCCCTTGCCTCTTTCAGCACCTGTTGCTTTTTCTGCACTTCTCTTCCTTCTTTCTGCACCCTCTTGCCTCTTCCCATACCCCTTCTTGCCTCTTTGTGCACCTCTCCTGCCTTATTCTGCACCTCTTGCCTTTTTCTGCAGTTCTCTTGCACCTCTTTTGCTTCATTATGCACTTCACTTGCCTCTTTCTGTACCCTCTTGCCTCTTTCTGCATCTCTGTTGGTTCTTTCTGTACTGCTCTTGCCTTCTTTCTGCACCTCTGTTCCAAATTTCTGCATCCCTCTTACCTCTTTCTGTACCGCTTTTGCCTCTGTCTGTACCTCTTTTGCCTTTCTGCCCACCTGATCCCTTTTTCTGTATCCCTTTTGCCTATTTCTGTAACTCTTGTGCCTCTTTCTGCAGTTATTGTTATTGTTAATATGATTTTGTATCGCGCCTAATCACCTGCAGGTCTCTAAGCGCTAGGAAAGATGGTAACAGACAACAACATGACAAGGTGGAAGCAGAGGTCGAGGCTGGATTTATACTGTGCTCAAGCTTCTACTGAACAGTAGCGTTTTTAGGCTCTTTCTAAATCGTAACAAATTTCCTTCCCCACGCAGCATCCCAGGCAAGCTGTTCCATAGCTGGGGGACTAACACTGAAAAGGCTCTCCCTCCCTTCGTCACTAGCTTGTAGCGAGGGCAGAACAGAAGCTGAGATTCTGAGGACCGAAGTGTTCTCGTAGGGCAGTACAGCTGCAGGCGACCTTTAATGTAGGCTGGGGCCTTGCCATAGATTGCCTTGTGGGCTGTACATAAGCTCTTGAATTCCACCCTTTCCTTGATTGGAAGCCAATGCAGGCTTTGTAATAGGGGAGTAGCTTTAGATCTCCTCGGGAGTCTAAAGATCAACCGAGCAGCGTCATTCATTATGACCTGAAGCCTGCTGGTAAGAGTTTTGGGTAAGCCAAGGTAAAGGGCATTACCATAATCAATTCTGGAGATGATAGTGGCAGCCACTATTGATCGCATCATAGGTTGTGAAAGGATAGGAGTTAGCTTCCGCAGTTGCCGGATAATGTTTGTACAGCTGCCCACAACCGACGAGATCTGAGCGGCCATCGACAGATCACCATCCAGCTTGATCCCCAGGCTTTTTACAGACGGGCTTGGTTTTGGAGCAGGGCCTAACTCCATGGGCCAATAGAGGTCACTCCAAGGTGAGGTAGTGGATGGGATAACTAAAACCTCAGTCTTGTCTGGGTTAACTTTTAACAGGTTATCTGTCATCCATTGCACTGTAAACCTCAGGATGTTCTGAGCTTGGAGTTGTGCAGCCATAGTGTCGTTGACACTTAACAGCAATTGCGTGTCATCCACGTAGTTGAAGACTTTACAGCCCATGGTGGCCAAAGAAGCAATCAGCGGTTTCAAGTAGAGGTTGAATAGGAGCGGGGACAGGGCAGACCCCTGTGGTACCCCACACTCTAGAATCCCCGTCACAGATGTTTCATCCCCCAGTTGTATCTTCTGGGTCCTTCCGGTGAGGAAAGATTGCAACCATTGAAAGGCCAAGCCCTTAATCCCAAAGTCCCTTAGTCTTTCCAAGAGTGGGGCATGGCTGACAGTATCGAACGCCGCTGATAGATCTAACAAAATCAGGGCGCTCGATTTCTTACAGTCAGCCATGCCTCTTAGTTCGTCCAGCACCGAGAGCATCACCAACTCGGTGCTGTGATGGGCTCGGAAACCTGCCTGTCGCTCATGGAGTAGATGGTAAGATTCCAAATAGAGGGACAGGGATTTTAAGACATGCTGCTCAAGGACTTTTAAGAGAAAGGGCAGCTGGGAAATAGGTCTGTAATTCTTTAACACCGCAGGATCCGACCCAGGTTTTTTCAATAAGGGTCTTACACGCGCCTCCTTAAGTTCAGCCGGTAGGTATCCCATATCTAGAGATCTATTGAGGAAGGAGATGATACATTCCTCTAATAAGGGGCGCGCAACACTGAAGATCTCAGGTGGGCATGGGTCCGCTGGGGAGCCAGATTTGATTTTACCCATCAGCTGTTCCAGAATCAATGCATCCATCTCCGGAAACACTTCAAGGGAGCAATCAGTCACGTTTTTAGGTGCTGATACGGCAGTAGTCCCCATTGCCACCCCGTTCTCTATCTCCTGGATAATGATCTTCACCTTCTCCAGGAAATAGGCCTGAAAGGTGTTACAATCAAAGGGAGCCTTGGAGTTGTCGGGTTTTTTGCTCAGTTCTGCCAGTATTTTAAAGGTCTCTTTCTGAATATTCGCTGCCTTGCTTAGGCGAGACTCAAGATATTCCGCTTTAGCTTGGGTCATAAGATTTTTATATTGGTGAAAGGAGGCCTTATAAATTTTCTTGTCCGTGTCCTGCTTGGTTTTCCTCCACAATCTTTCCAACTTTCTAAGCTTTGTTTTTGTTTCCCTTAAAAGTGGCGTAAACCAGGGAGCCCCTTTCCCAGATCCCTTTATTCGCTGTATTCTCACCGGCGCTATTTGGTCAATAGCCCGGGTCATACTCCTCGTGAAATCAGAGTATTCACAATCCAGGCTACGGCCCGGCTCTATGACCTGGGGTGTAACCGGGAGCACCTTGGTCAGGGACACTAAATCGACCTCAGCCCATTTCCGGGTTTTCCTGAAACCAAGCGAATTACGAATAGTGCAGCTTTTAATGGGGGCCTCACAAGATACCAGATGGTGATCAGACCAAATACAAGGCACTACCTCTTTAAGGATTAAACTGGCATCTGTGGTCCACACAAGATCGAGAGTGTGGCCTTTTTCGTGTGTGGGGACATCCACAATTTGTTTGAAACCCAACGCAGACATTAGGATGTCAAGCTGGTGCATGGGCAGGTCCCAGTTGGGCATATCCCAGTGTAGGTTAAAATCACCTGTTACCAGAATTTTCGTATATCTGGAGCTTAGGTCAGATATAATAGGACAGAATAGATCATGGAAGAGTGGAGTTGACTTAGGCGGGCGATAGACTGACAGAATCACCCAACACACATTGTGCACGGTGACCTTTACCCCAAGCAAATCAGTCAGGTCAATTGTCTCTGATAGTAGCTTTTCAACTATCATAGTCTTCCTGTAAAAGGTAGCTACCCCTCCCCCCCGTGAGCCCCCTGGGCGGTTGTGCCACATTACATCATATCCGCTTGGAAGGGCGGCAATGATATCGGGCATCGAATTCTCATCCGTCCAGGTCTCGGAAAGAGTCAGGATATCGATGTCATTGTCCTGAAGCATACTATAAACCTCCACATGATGGCAGTGGAGCGACCAAGTATTAAGGCTAGCTATTTTTAGTACAGGGTGTTTACCCGGGGGAGGTATAGCCTTGTCGGGGTGCAATATACCGTATTTTTAAGCGTTAATGTGACTGCCTGATCGACCATAGGCTCACCTCTATTCAGGGTTTTTAGCTCCTCCATGGAGTACATGCGCCGCTGACCAGTAGTCCCAGCCCCTGCGCCCGTCCGTGCGCGGACAAGGCGCAGACGGGCTGGACTCTGGCGTGACTCCGGCGCTGCTCCGGCGAGCCCGCAGCACGTGACCGCTGCGCGTCAGCATGGCCAGTTTAAATAGGTACCGGTCTAGTGTCCTTATGACAACTAGACCGTGCAAGCTACTCGGCGCTTCACCCCCAACCCAAGATGTCCGCCGTAATGCTGCCTGGAGGGAAAGGGACCCGCACTAAACATGGTGAAATTACTATTATTGTGCAAGTGAGTGGACGTTTTTAAAAGCAAGGTAAAATAAACAAATTATTTCCTACAAAAATGCCAAAACGGGAGTCTTTAAAAATCGCGTGTAAATTTCTCCTGTGAGCGCGGTACGCTCTGCCTTACTCCTTGTGGGTTCAGGTTTCCAGTATCAGGCCGCCTGATTTGTCCAGTTAAATAGGTACCGGTCTAGCGTCCTTATGACAACTAGACCGTGCAAGCTACTCGGCGCTTCACCCCCAACCCAAGATGTCCGCCGTAATGCTGCCTGGAGGGAAAGGGACCCGCGCTAAACACGGTGAAATTACTATTATTGTGCAAGTGAGTGGACGTTTTTAAAAGCAAGGTAAAATAAACAAATTATTTCCTACAAAAATGCCAAAACGGGAGTCTTTAAAAATCGCGTGTAAATTTCTCCTGTGAGCGCGGTACGCTCTAAGTTCTCTTACCTCCTTCTGTACCTCACCTGCCACTTTCTGCACCTCTGTTGTTTCTTTTGCACTGCTCTTGCTTCTTTCTATACCTCTCTTACGAATTTCTGCTCCCCTCTTGCCTCTTTCTGCACCCTCTTGCCTCTTTCTGCACCCCATTACCTCTTTTTGCACCTCTCTTGCCTTTGTCTGCACCCGTTCCCTCATTCTGCTTTTCATTTGCCCCTTTCTGCACCCCTGTTGCTTCATTCCGTACTGCTCATGCTTCTTTCTGCAACTGTTTTGCTTCTTTCTGCACCCTGTTGTCTCTTTCTGCACTTGTCTTCCCTCTATCTGCAGTTCTCTTGCCTCCTTCTGCACCTCGCTTTTCTCTTTCTGCAAATCTATTGCCTCTTTCTGCTGTTCTCTTGCCTCCTTCTACACCTCCCTTGCCTCTGTCTATACTTCTCTTGCCTGTTTCTGCATCTCTCTTGCTTCTTTCTGCACTCCTCCTACCTCTTTCTGTACCTTTCTTCCCCCTTTCTGTACTACTCTTGCCTCTTTCTGCAATTTTCTTTCTTCTTTCTGCACCCCTCCTGCCTCTTTCTGTACCCCTCTTGTCTCTTTGTGTACCTCTCCTACCCCTTTCTGCACCCCTCTTGAGTCTTTTTGCACTGCTCTTGGTTCTTTCTGTACCTTTTTTGCAAATTTCTACATTCCTCTTGCCTATTTCTGTACCCTTCTTCCCTCTTTGTCTGCCTCTCTTGCTTCTTTCTGCACTTCTCTTGCTTCGTTATGCACTGCTATTGCTTCTTTATACTCTCTTGCCTTCTTCTGCACCTCTCTTGCCTCTTCCCACAATTCCAATGCCTGTTTCTGTACCTCTCTTGCCTCTTTATGTACCTCATTTGCTTCTTTCTGCATCCCTCGTGCCTCTTTTGTACTCCTCGTTCCGCTTTGAGCAACTCTCTTGCCTCTCTTTACACCTCTCTTCCCTCTTTCTGCACCACTCACCTCTTTCTGTACCTATGTTGCTTTTTCTGCACTTTTCTTGCCTCTTTCTGCAACTCTTGCCTTTCTGCAGTTCTCTTGCATCCTTCTGCACCTCTGTTGCTTTGTTCTGCACTTCTCTTGCCTCTTTGTGCACCCCTCTTGCCTCATTCTGCATCCCTCTTCCTTTTTTTTGCACCTCTCTTGCCTCTGTCTGCACCCCTGTTCCCTCTTTCTAACCTCTTTTTCCTGTTTCTGAAACTCTCTTGCTTCTTTCTGATCTTTTCTCACCTCTTACTTTACTCAAATGGGAAGTGCAAGCTGTCTAGTTTAAAGGTCTGCTTGTTCTTGTGACTGAGGTATATGTCTACTTGTATATGTATTGCTACATGTGTTATGCTTGTGAAGATTGTAGCTTAAAAAGCAGGTAACTTCTCCTATAGGTGGTCAAATCTTCTCAGTTTTACTCTGTCATTCGGGTGCACAAGCAGACATGTCTTATGTATATATGTGTTATAGAGCCCCTCAAATATACTACTGAATACCCATGTGCCCTGCATTGTGAGTTGAAAGAAATACATACACCTGTTTTTACACACATTTACAGAGTATGCTGTTTGAAGCACAGGCATCCAAGTGTTTGTGTGTTTATTTACAGTTAACATGTCACTAGGTAAAAGTATAGACATGCATGCATACCTTCAATAAACTTGGTCAGATTTACAACATTGATATGCTTAGGATTGATGTTTTATATTTGGTAGGCCTAATATTCTGAGCAGTCGATTATTAGTGAACCTTCAAGAGAAAAGTGAGGTTTAAGACATCTTCGGAAAAGGATTAGTGATTAGGGTACTTTGTATGAGTCTGTTGTAATGTACAATCAAAGTAGGCCTGTTTCTGTACCTCTGTTGGTTCTTTCTGCACCTTTCTTTCTCTTTCTGGACTTCTGTTGGATCTTTCTGCATTTCTCTTGCTTCTTTCTGCACCTTTATTCCTCTTCCTGCACCTCTCTTGCCTCTTTGTGCACTTCTCTTTCTTCCTTCTGCACCTTTCTTCCTCTTTCTGCACGTCCTACCTATGCAGGCATAGTTGAAATTAGCATTTAAAAAACCTTAGAAATTAACTGAAAAAATAGAGGTTTCAGGGGCGTTATACTTAGGGATTAGCATTTAAAAAACCTTAGAAATTTACTTAAAAAACACAGGTTTGAGGGACCTTATAGTAAGTTGAATATTTCACTTGTGTAAAACCAGAGAAATTCGGCCATTAAAGTTATTAGAGCTAACTATAACTCATGCCCCCGCAATGCACTGCTGATGATGTCACATATTATATCTCTCATGGCATGGTCAGTGACATCTTGTTTTGCCAAGCTTTTAGGGATCCCAGCTCCTTTTGCAGGGCTTCATTGTTTGATTGTTTGTGGAGATGCCTAAGAATCTGGTTTATTTTCCGTGTTCGTTTTTTTTATCTCTGGTGTGATTACTTTCGCTGTTAAGTTGGAAGATGTGTTCCTTTTGTTGATGTTTTGCTCTGTGGCGTATGGTGTTCCGAGTTCCATTCCAAATTCTTCCCAAGCCTCTAATTGGTTTGTTATACCACTGAGACATCCATTCACTCACCAACACAGCTATATGCACACTCACTCACCCATACAGTCCCTAACACATGCACCCATAAACCCATACACCCAGTGACTCACCCACTCACACATCCGTGCAGGGAGTCACACACCACCCCACCCACACAGACACTCAGGTACCCATACAGGCACACAGACAACTAACCATTAACCCATATAGACACTGATGTAGCTACTCACCAACCGATGCAGCCACTTATACACCAACTGACAGACTGATGCAGACATTTACACAGATTAATCATTCACCCAATCATTCACAAAGACAAGTTTAATCACTCACTTATACAGTCAGTCACGCACCCACTAAATCATCCATTCACACACTCATCCACCCGCTCATTCTTCAATACACCTTGGCATATATATATATATATATATATATATATATATATATATTCCAACAAGCATCCCCCAAGAGAGACAGGTGAGTCGCACAAAAACTTTTGCTTTCTTGCCTTTAATTCGTGCAGAGGAACAACGGGATAATGGCATTTAAAACCAACATGTTTCGTTTCTGCTTGAAACTTCCTCAGGGTATGCCTGCTCCAACTGCAAACGTCAATGTGCCACAGGTGCGCTTTCAACGCGTCATCTTTCTAATAAACGTTTATTCCTGCTACTCACTCGAGTTGGATCCTTTGTGAGCTTTGCTTTGACTGTTTGCTGAGGCGTAATGAGGTCTGCACCCTGATGTTGCCTGTCATCCACTGACGGGTTGGGATTGCTTTTTCATATATATATATATATATATATATATATATATATATATTCACTGAAAAAACCATAGGTTAGAGACCATATATAGTTAGCTGGACATTTTATTGACATAAAACCAATGAAATTCCATATATAGTTAGTTGCACTAACTATATATCGCGCACCCGCAATCCACTGCTGATGATGTCACATATTACATCATTCATGACATGGTCAGTGACATCACTGATGACATCACTGATGACATCTCAAATGACATCACTGATGACATCACTGATGACATCTCAAATGACATCACTGATGACATCATCTAGTGTCTGTGTGTTTTTGTAAAGTTTAAATATGTTTTACATATTGAAGAATGAGTGGATGTATGGAAGACTGAGTGTGTGTGTGGCTGGCTGGGAGGTGTGTGACTCTGTGCATATCAATGTGTACTTGTATCAGTGATTGTATAAGAGAGTAAGTATGTGTTAGTATATGTGTGAAAAGTATGGTGTTCTGTGTTTAACTGTATAGATGAGGAAATCGAAGTGTGATTGATTCTTCACAGGACTGACTAGGTGTATGAGTGCATATGATAGTGTTGTAATAATGAGTGAATGTATGTATGAGTGATTGTATGGGTGAATGAGTGAATGTGTGTGTAGACGTAGGAATCAGTGAGTGCGTATGTAGTAACTGGTATTGGTGTGTCATGATGTCATCAGTGATGTCATTTGAGATGTCATCAGTGATGTCATTTGAGATGTCATCAGTGATGTCATCAGTGATGTCACTAAAGTATGGTGTTCTGTGTTTAACTGTATAGATGAGGAAATGGAAGTGTGATTGATTCTTTACAGGACTGACTAGGTGTGTGAGTAACTCCATGGATGAGTGGCAGTGTGTGAGTGTCTGCATAGGTGTATGAGTGCATATGATAGTGTTGTAATAATGAGTGACTGTATGTATGAGTGCTTGTATGGGTGAATGAGTGAATGTTTGTGTAGACGTAGGAATCAGTGAGTGCGTATGTAGTAACTGGTATTGGTGTGTCATGATGTCATCAGTGATGTCATTTGAGATGTCATTTGAGATGTCATCAGTGATGTCATCAGTGATGTCACTGACCATGTCATGAATGATGTAATATGTGACATCATCAGCAGTGGATTGCGGGTGCGCGATATATAGTTAGTGCAACTAACTATATATGGAATTTCATTGGTTTTATGTCAATTAAATGTCCAGCTAACTATATATGGTCTCTGACCTATGGTTTTTTCAGTGAATTTTCAAGGTTTTGTAAATGCAAATTCCTAACTATATATGGTCTATAACCTATGGTTTTTTCAGTGAATTTCATTGGTTTTTTAAAAGCTAATATCTATAGCTGTAAAATATATTCTTTATTACGTGACGTATCACGTAGCCACGTGAGACGCCTCATGACGCGTCGCATAACCGTGACGTATCGGCTCTGCAGCGCAAACAAAACCCGTAACGTAAGCGTGCCGGAGCACGCTTACAGATATATATATTTTTTTTAACCTTAATTAGACAAAATCCACACGTGCACATATCTTGAGGCCTTGCAAAGGCACATCAAACAAACAGTCCCTACAATTTTGCCAAGTTTGCTGGAAATCTATTCCCTTAATTTGGCGTTTTAGATTTTTTACTACGCTGCTGGCTTGTACAAAATTCTTTTTTCTTGGTGTTGGAAAGCACACTATATAGACTTTGGCACTATGCCACTATACTTGCAATTTTGCTTGTTCCTGTGCTTCCTTGATTACAATTTATTATTTTCCAGCCAGTCCTTTAGAAATCTATTTGCCAATGGCCTATGCTTATATTTTAGCAGCCTCCATTATGGAATCATTTTTGTACGTTTACCCAACACACTGTATATAAATTTGTTCACAATTGCCATGATTCATTTATAACTTGAAAACCTAATATAAGGTGCTTGTTCTGCATATGTGAAAAAACAATCTTATATTTGTTTGCACTGTTTCTTTATTTTTCTTCTTTTGGGTGTGTTCCCCCAATCAAGCCCCTCCCAGTGTTATGTATATATACTCCCACTTTTTTGTTGAGTGCTTATATGTGAACAAGCTACCCAGTGGAGCGAAACGCGTCATCTTTCTAATAAACGTTTATTCCTGCTACTCACTCGAGTTGGATCCTTTGTGAGCTTTGCTTTGACTGTTTGCTGAGGCGTAATGAGGTCTGCACCCTGATGTTGCCTGTCATCCACTGACGGGTTGGGATTGCTTTTTCATTCGTTCGCCGGGATCAGCAGCTTCTGGCTTGTGGACCCTCCTGCTGACCTGAGGCACAGCGTCGGCGCGGCTGCCTGCGTTTGTCCGGAACACATCGTTATTTGGATTTCAAAGAATCAGCTTTGCTGTGCCCCCCCGCTGGACTGCATTACTGTGACAAGATCGGTGCCGGCTTCGTGGGAGGTGAGTGTGTCCGTCCAGGCGTGGTGCTCGTGTGTTCGGCTGATTGATTTTCTCGGCTGAACTACGAGGCGCCGATTCCTGTGGGTCACCGCCGCTCTGTAGCTGCCTATCTGTCCATTGCTTGATCCATGCTTAGCGGGGTGTGGGATTCGCCGCCTATGTTCAAACAGTCTGTTCCATCAACACAGCAGGATTGGGAAATATATTCATCCCGAATATAAACGTGACTGTGTACTTAATCACTATTACTATGCTATCTAGTGACGCACTCAGAACCAGGGAAGCAACTGCGGAGGCACGATTTGAAAGCCTCTCTGCAAACATTCCTATTGTTAATGAGGCGACACCAATTACCACCAACGGCGACGCTAAGACTTTGATCAGGAGTTTGGAGAAACTATTGCGAAGTGAACTTGCCAAGTGGTGGGAGAAAAAATCCCTTGAAAAGTACCGGGATGCTAACAGGATTCCCAGGGGCTTAAGAAATCTCACTGTCCCGACCAATGAGAACCCCGACCCTTTGATGCTGCAAGAATGGGCGGACAACAGTTTAAAAGGCTCCATGAACATGGTCAATATCTTGATCAAATATGCCGAGTCTGACCGCAACAAATTGTTAATAGAAATTGACAAAGTACAAGCTTTATTAGAGGCAACGGGAGAAACAGACTTTATAACTAAAAGTAAAGCAGAGATTGATATCCGCATCAAAAAACTGGAGGAAACTATAATTGAACGAAAAATTACCAAGTTCGCCAGAGATAAAAACGATTACGCGACTGGAAGGATTTTTACTTTCTCCAGAAAGTACGACAATCTAAAGCGCAAAGCATTGTCCAATAGCGGAACAACAACAGGCGGTCTAAGCACCGCGAGCAATCTAGCCTCTGATATACCAATTGACAATAGCGACATCTTGTCAATAAACTCATTAACCTCCAATAGCGGAGACGAGGGTGCTTCAACATCTGCCATCCCAAATTCAGGCAAAAACTACACGGTGGTGGAGGAACTGGGTTTTGTCAACGAGGACCGGCGCTACTCCCTGCGCTCCCGGAATCCTCAGAATCAGGCCGGCAATCAGCAAGCCAGCGCAGGCGCTCAAGGCGGAGGATTCATAAAAAGAAATACTTCGCAACCAAAACCAAACAAGAATTGGCGCAGATAACGAGCACCGTTGATAACACCGTTATCAATCTGTCGGACACTGTTCTCTCCAAAGCGGAGGAACAGCTACTGTCTCTGGGTCTCTCATTTTGTCCACCGAATAAATTCTCCTATAACCAAACCCGGATTGATTTATACAAATTTGTGAGAAAAATTAAACTAATCAAATATTTTAAACTGGAGGCAAAACGCAAACAAAGTGTGGCAACTGACATTCCTCTCAATATGGCACCTCAATTCCAAGTACAAGACAATGCTGGCCTGCAAAACATGTATGATTTAGCCTTTGATGACTCCTCTCAAACTGCTCCTACTGTTAGCCAGGTGTTCAATGTGAATCGAACAGTGCCAACACCATTCAAACCGAAGTCTACATTTTTTCCACTCATGCCTCGGGATGCTGTAGACATATTCAGTGATCGTGTTATCATTGAACTTAAAGCTCTAAACAGATCGATCCTGAGTCAGCACAAACAACTGAAATACAACGATCAGCAATACAATCTGCTTATCAACAAGCTCCAATCTAACCATAATGTGATCATTAAGAGTGCCGAGAAGGGCGGCAATACTGTCCTTTGGAAAACATCTGACTACATTGAAGAAGCACAAAGACACTTATCTGACTCTACATGTTACATTCTGTCATCACAATTTGCCATGGTTCAAAATCAAAATCAAATACGCAAGCAGCTTAATACTTGGAAAAGACTTAATCTCTTGACTAAAGATGAATGCAATTATCTTTCTAAAGATCATCCTGTGACACCCTATCTATACTTTTTGCCGAAAGTCCACAAACTTGTTACCCCCACGCCTGGTCGTCCAATCATATCGGCCATTGGGAGTATGACAGAGAACATCTCCAAATATGTGGACTTTTTTCTCCAGCCCCATGTTGCAAGTCTCCCCTCTTTTTTGAAAGACACAACAGACTTTTTGACCAAGATTGGAACTGTTAATTGGTGCAGTGATTATTTGTTTCTGATTTTAGACATTGAATCACTTTATACTTCTATCAATCACCATCATGGTATAAACACATGTCAGTACTACTTGAATACTCGTGCCATTTGCTTCAGGGAACACAATTCCATGTTGATTTCTATGATCAAATTGTGCCTTACTTCTAATTTTTTCCGTTTCAAAAACAACACTTACCAGCAATTGCGTGGTGTGGCGATGGGCTCGTGTTTTTCCCCCAGTTACTCATGTCTTCATGTGGGTTGGTGGGAGGAACACGAGCTCAAAACCACACACGCACATTGGTCATCGTGCATTGCGCACTATTGGCGCTATATTGACGACATCTGCATCATTTGGAAGGGCACAAAAGAACAGGCCCTTTCATTTGTATCTAACTGCAATGCCAACTCTTTAAATCTTAAATTTACCGCCAATGTAAGCACTATTGTGTGGAAAAGTAAATTTTGCCATGTTCTGTGTCCCTACGTGTCATCCATCATATGTTATGTGTGTATGATTAAATATGCATATGCATTCCCCATGTTCGATTAATGACGCAATTACAGTTGTGTCCACCTCTAGTATGCCAGTTTCTAGTCCTCGTGAATACTACGAATATCAGGCCTATGTAAAGCTACGTTGCCACGTTTCTCAGTGTGCACGTTATTCTATTATAAAGTCCCCGTTTCTAGGCCTCAAAAGGGCCTGGACACCAGATTCAGCTCCTGTCTCCTGAAGCCTCGCTGAGGAGCGATACAGCCCCCACCTGTATCCTCGACCCTTCACTTACTTCCTGCCTCGCAGTGCCCGGCCCAGCCTGGCTCAGTCTCTGAGTCTGCCAAGAATATGTTATGATTCCAGTTATCAGTTCAGTCCTCCTTCTCTGCATTCCTAAGCTACTGAACTGCATCAATAGTTTCCGTCATTGTCTAGCCTTCACGTCTCCACGTTAGAGAAATACTGCATTTAATGGTCATTTAATATTCTTCATCACGCACTACATGTAGAATAATGCATGGTCCAGTCTTAGAATCAAGTCAGCCTTTCCCCTCCTGACTTCTAGTTTATATCAACATGTTCTCTAAACATCAGATACTAGATACTGTTTAGGTACATGTCGCCCTGACTCTCCAGACTTCAGTCTCTGCTCCTAGCACAGAGTTCATAGCCCCCAGCTTCTCCTAGTGATACGTCATTGCTAGTTTGCGCGCACCATCAGGTTAGAGGTCCCGGCTCCTTAGGTAGCCCCCTCCATGGTTTCCGCCCCATTCATGACATATTCTGTTACGTTTGCATCACATGTCTATGTATACGCCCAGTTACACCTACTTTCGCCCTTATCTTTCGCGACTGCTACGCGTCACACCTTCTGCTCCACCCACTGCTACGCCTACTGCAATGTAATGCTATGTGTTTGCGTTATGTATATATGCTCATGTATTGTTATTAAAAGTCAGCGCGCTCATCCCAGATCCAGCCCCAGCAGCTGCTGGGCCCTATCATCCTATTCCTATGCAGGTTGTCCTGTTCCTGTCCTTATGCTGTAATAAACCTGCGAAACTCCTACTACCTCGAATCTTGACTCTTATTTATTGAGCTATCTGTTATGATATATGTCTAGTCAAAAAGAGAGGTATTATTTATTTATTTACCACATAATGGCGCCCGAACAGGGACTTGCCCTTTCCCCACGCGTCGGTGAAGCCACGCCGACCCCCTGACCCTCTGCAGTCGTGACGGAACTCTTCTGTGCACCGGCAGATATTTCTGCTTCAAGTATCCCTCAGGCCCACGGAGGAGACGGAGGAGGCGGTCCAGCATCCAAACGAGACGGTGGAGGAACGCGGCGAGTCCCGACCAGAGCCCAAGCCAAGAGTCCAAGGTCCGAGGTATCCGGAGGTTCACCCGTAACTGAAGTCCGAAGTTCGTCGTCCGTCGTCGTAGCAGTCCAGTCCAGTCCGAGGCTTTCCGTTCTTGCTGCCCGGTGAGTACCATTACTGGGGTAGTATCTAGACAGGGTCAATCTAAATTGACTCTGGTCCGTGGGTTGGTGGTACACAGACTCACAAACGAAGTGTTCACCTAGGTGGATACGGGTCTTGATGCGTCCCTTTATGGGACCGGTATGTTCCGTACTGTTTCAGCAGTGCATCCAGTAACTCTAGTCTGTTCCGTTCTCGAGAAATTCTTGTGTTTCTGTTCTCAGTATTCCAGGTAATATTCTGTCCGAACTGTTATGTTATGATGTTGTTCAATGTATTTCCAATGTCGTGGTATGCCTGAATTGTTTTCCCAGTTGTTATTGTTTCTCGTGTATTGTATTGTGTTCCGATTCAAGTTTACAATGTCTCTCTTTTCGAGATTACGTCAGGTAAAAACTAGAAAGGGTTTGTTAGAAGAAGCAGTTCCTGTTCCGCCGAGGGACAGTCCAGGTCATTTTATGTATCAGAAGCATGGCATAAGCGCCATATTGTATCTAGATTTATGGGTAGAGTATACCAAACAGTTAGAAGAAAAGTATAGATGGCCCGTATCGGGTAAATGGGATGCCGAGTGCATCATGCGAGTAGAAGAAGCATTATGGAAAAAGAAAGCCAGACAGTCACAGAAAGATGCCATCGAGTTATGGCGCAAAGAAGCTCATAAAAGAACTGAAAAGGAAATCAGAAAGTCAGAATTAAGTAGAGAATCCTTAGAACGAGCACAAGAAAAAGAACTAATCGAGATAGGTGAACAAGTCAAAGCCGAACAGTCAGACAGACAGAGGCATGCCCTTACTAGGGGTATGTATCCTCTTCTTGCCGAGGGCTTGCCAAAAGCGACCCCAGAGGCATCCAGTAATTTCCCGCCACCATTAGTTCCGACCAAGCTACGTCACAAACAGACCGCAGCTGATATTTTCATTTCGTCCTATTTGGATGACACAGTCCCAGAATATGCAAATCCTGTTCGCGCTCCACCAGTCCCTGTAAATCAGGCACTTCCCGCTCCTCCAGACACCGGAGTACCTGTTACGGTACCCCCGGTCCAGTCCGTCATACAAGTCCAGCCTGCATTTCCATTTCCCACTCTGCCAGGACGAAGAGCCTCAGTAGACCTAGACTCCAGTTTAGGGGCCGCAGGGGGAGGTACTCCTCAAACCCCGCCGCCACACAAGCGTTTAACGACAGCCGAATTACATGCACAAGCGTCACAGCGTACGCCCAGACATCAGACTGTAGCAGAAATAAGAAAAACCCTTGCCGAATGCGGCTATGATCCAGTCCCAGGCGAGGATAATATGGTTTTATATTCATTCCGCGTAAGAAAGGTGGCCGAGTATCTAGTCACCTTACCGAATATGAAAGAAGATCTAGACAGAATATATCGTTTCATCCGTACAGGGGATGATCCAGAAAGTATTAGCGAGGCCATGTCTCAAAGGAAAGCCGAGATCCAGCTCATGATATTAAAGTTTCTGATCAATTGTCTAATAAGAGAACAAGATTACCCGTCTAAAGATCCGGCCGAAATGAAAATCCTGACAAGATGGAGTGATAATATAGCCGAGGGTAAGCACAAGACCGTCGGTGCTATGGAGAGTATGTACAAGAAAATCCGTAGAGAAATAATAAAATTACACGAACAGCGTAAAGCAGCACAAGTAAGCGAGAAAGAAAGTAACTCTGATACTGAAGAGGTAGAGGACGAGAATCCCGCCAGAATAGCGTATGTAGGAAAATCTAGATTTCCAGATCACCATTTACGCCTAGAACACAAGTCTATTTTTCATTCTCCAGCACCAGAACAAGGTTCACTAGAACAAGTGTTTCAAGCTACCGATCACATTCTGAAATCACGAATCGGTTACAGTGAGTTAAGTACTATGCATGAACAAGAACTAGCCCGATCAGCAGTCCGATGGATTACTGATTCTACCACTTTTCCAGACGAAATAGTGGCACAAATGTTTCTGAAAATGCCCCCAGCCGAGCAACGACTGGTGGGTATGTATATGATTCAGCACCTCATTACATTGTATGAGGGTCAGCACTCTGATCCAGGCCCGTTGCATGATATCCTGAACGAGTTACTCCAGTATAGATGGAAAGGTCTAGGTACCGATTTAGTTAGTGTCATTCTAGAACAGCGTCACAAATATAGAACGTTTCTGAACCCGCATTTTGTTCATGCCTCACCTCCAGAAGGTAAACCATTTTACATGGAGAGACAGAATCCGTTACGAGAAGTCCACCCAGTTAAAGGAACGGGTGGCGAAATGCAGCGAGTGTTTGTATACACTCCAATAACAAAGATGGAACTCCTCGAGATGAAGAAATTAATTCCCTGTCATGACAAAGATCCAGCAGGGTTCCATAGAGAACTAAAAGACATGCTCCGTATGGGAGAATACACATACCCAGATATAATTAAAATGTTAAAGGTTCTGCTGCCCGCAGGGGTGTATGAAAAGCTCAAGGAAAAAGAATGGGAGGTGGGAGAGAAAAAGATCGATTGGGCAGTCCTAGAAGCTGAAGATAAGGCACGAGTACCAGGTACCGGCCTTGGAGATAAATGTAAAGAATTACCAGAATTATTGATACAAGTTTTACCCAGATTATTGACAACTAGAAAAGAAGACTGGGATGCAATCTCAGCCTGTAAACAGAAGCAAGATGAGGATATTAGTGATTTTTATTCTAGATTTGAAAAATGTTTTAGCATCAACAGTGGCCTCAAGACAAGTAGTGAGTCATACCCTCACCTTTTTGTTACTAAATTAGTCGAGAATTCAAGCTCACCAATTAAAAATCGAGTTCTGAAAGTCGAAAGTACCTGGCAAGCTAATATCCCGTCCCAGATGTTGCAAATGCTTCAGTATCATCAGAATAGAATCAGAGAAGAGCAAGAACACGAAAGAAAACGTATGAAAGACACGAAAATGAAAGTACTAGTTGCACAATCTGTTCCTCAAGACAGTCAGAAGAGGGGTCCGAATCAAGCCAGTCATCCTGCAGCTCCCGTTAAAGGGAACTGCAATTATTGTAAACAGCCAGGTCATTTCATAAATGAGTGTGCAGTTCTGAAACACAACATAGCTACTGGTAAGACTAAAGAAAGACCACGTCCGCCTAGACAAGGACAAGTTTCACAGATTCCTCAGCCACAGAATGCACCACAGACAGTTACCGCACCGCAGCCTATTGCTGCAACACAGCATGTTACATCGCAGATGTACCAGTATGCACAGTCTGAGTATCCAGAGTACCAGCAGTATTCATGAAACAGCCTAGAGAGGGAGGTAGGCTTGCCTCTCATCGAGATACCTGTAGATCAAGAAGGTCCCTATGTTCATAGTCAAGTATTAGGGAAAGACAGAAAGTTTTTGATTGATACAGGGGCAAGTAGGACCACAATTAGTCACGCCGAAGTTCCAGGGGCTCCGCTCTCAGGCTCAAGAAATGTTTCCCTTGGATTTTCAGGAAAACCTATCGTAAATGAGATTTCAAAACCAGTTTCTCTAGAAGTAGGTCCATTGTCCCGCACTACTGATCTGTTACTTACTAAGTCATGCCCAGAAAACCTATTAGGCATTAAGACACTGAAAGAGTTAGGTGCAGTTATATGCTGTTCCCCAGAGGGAATACGATTGTTCCTACGTGACTTTAAGGGTCACTATGTATTACGAGATTTTGATTCAAGACTGTCTAATGTTCCACAGTATTTATGGGCGCAAGGTCCAACTGATGTAGGTTACATGCAAATCACACCCTATCGTGTGACTCTCAAGCCAGGTGTAGTGTTACCACGAATCAGACAGTACAGATTGCCACCTGAGGCTGTAGCAGCCTTATCCAAAATTATTGACGAGCTCATGGCTCAAGGAGTGGTTGTAGAAACTGACTCCAATGTATGTAATTCTCCGATCATTCCAGTCATGAAACGTACTGATCCAAATGCACCCCCAGTATATCGATTAGTGATTGACCTACGAGAGCTTAATAAATGTATTATTCCGCAGTACCCAGTTGTCCCAGACATCTCTTCCCTATTGACAGCCATTGATTCCGAAGCCACGTTCTTCACTGTCATAGACCTCAAGAACGCGTTTTTCAGTGTTCCTATTCATCCAGACAGCCAGTTCCTTTTCGGATTTTGTTTAAATGGAAGGAGCTATATGTTTACACGAGCTCCTCAAGGTTTCACAGAAAGTCCTAGTATTTACAGTCAAGCACTCAAGAGACAACTAGACAACATTCACATGCCAACTGACACTGCCCTGCTCCAGTATGTCGATGATCTACTGATCACAGCCCGTTCTGAACGTGCTTGCGAGCGAGCATCACTTACAGTCTTGTATTTCCTAGCCGAGATGGGGCACAAGGTGTCCCCTTCTAAGCTTCAATTCTGTGTCCAGCAAGTGGTCTACTTAGGACACTTACTGTCCAAGAGGGGTAGGCAGTTGACACCAGACCGTATCCAGTTAATAGCGAGTCTTCCTCAGCCCAAGACCCAGAAGGAGGTACGTGCTTTTATCGGCCTCACTTCTTACTGTAGACAATGGATTCCTCAGTATGCATTTCTAGCCAAACCACTGATACGGTTAACGACACAGGAGGCAGCCGTATCGACTGTCCTCCCTTGGACATCTGAACATACACTTAGTTTCAATGAGTTAAAGAAAGCCCTATGCCAAGCTCCAGTTCTAGCGACACCGAACTACAGTAAGCCTTTTACACTTTTCGTTACTGAACGCGAAGGTACAGCATTATCTGTTCTCACACAAGATCAAGCAGGACAATACAAGCCCTGTGCTTATTTTTCGAGCACATTAGATCCTATAGCCCAGGCGCTGCCTGCGTGCCTCAAGTCAGTTGCAGCCACAGCACTAGCTATCAGACAAAGTGATTCCATAGTCTTAGGACATACCTTGACAGTACAAGTTCCACATTCTGTGGAAGTTCTTTTAAACCGAACACAAACTCAGCACTTGACAATTGCACGTTTAACAGGTTATGAATTGACACTGTTCCAGCCACACATAGAAATCAGATGCTGCAACATCCTGAATCCTGCTACATTGTTACCATCAGTTACTCCGAATCCAGCCACACATGATTGCGTGGAAGTAGTTAACATTACGACAAAGCCAAGACAAGATCTGACAGATATTCCGTTATTAGATCCCGACCTGACACTTTATGTGGATGGTTCATGTATGAGAACTAGTACAGGAGAACTAGTCGCCGCGTATGCAGTGACTACTGACACTGAAGTTATAGAGACACACCGTATTGATACCCTGTCCGCTCAAGCAGCAGAGCTAGTTGCTCTGACACAAGCCTGTATACACGCCAAGAACTTGAAAGTTAATGTTTACACAGATTCACGTTACGCATTCGGAGTCGTACACGACTTCGGAGTGCTCTGGCAGGAGAGAGGTTTCATGACTTCTCATGGAACCAAGATTCAGCATGGTCTCCTTATTCAAGCTCTGTTAGATGCCATATATTTGCCGACATCTATCGCTATCATGAAGTGCAAAGCACATACGAAAGTTACTGACATTATTTCCCAAGGTAATGATCTAGCAGATCGCACAGCCAAGCTTACAGCACAGACTCTAGACATTCCAGTTAATCAGACACATACTCCAGATCCGGCTACATGTATGACAGTTAAGGACCCTACGCAAGATGTCATAGATATCCAGTTACATGCTACTCCTGAAGAAATCAAGAAATGGTCCGAACAAGGAGGGGCCCAGACAGATCAAGGATGGTTAACGAAGGGTAGAGCCACATGGTTTCTCCCCGACTCTATGGTTCAAGTCATTATTAATACCGCACATAGTCCAGCACATTTAGGAGAAAAAGCTATGTTAGACAGTATCCAGAACATTTGGTTTAACAAGCATTTACGAGCTGCAGCCAAGCAGAAAGTCCGTACCTGTATGATATGTTGTCAGTTTAATCCAGGTAAAAGTGTCCCGTTGGAACAAGGTGGATTCCAGCCCCCTGACCACCCTTTTGAAGTCCTCCAGATGGATTATATTCAGATGGAGCGATGTCGAGGTTTCAAGTATGTCCTTGTAGTTGTATGCGCTTTGTCCAGGTGGACAGAAGCATATCCAGTCCCAGATTACACAGCCGCGACCACTGCCAAGCAGTTGGTTCGTGAGTTCTTCCCCCGTTATGGACTCCCTAGAGTCGTATATTCTGACAACGGCCAGCCATTCTCATCTGAACTCATGAAGCATGTTTCCCTTTTGCTAGGGTACCAGTGGAAGTTTCATTGTGTACGCCATCCTGAAGCAGCCGGTCTCGTAGAGAGACATAACCAGACTCTGAAAATCCGTATTGCAAAAGTGTGTAAAGAAAAAGGTGTGGACTGGCTAGTAGCTCTACCAGTCGCTTTGTTTTATATGCGCATGGTCGCACATTCCAGATCAGGTCTGTCCCCGTATGAGGTCGTTTTCGGCCGCCCCCCTAACATGTGGGGTACTCCTAGACCCCGAAGTATTACCGATGTTTCAAGTAATATGCTGACAGATTACCTAGCTTCCTTGATGTCTGCCCTCAACTCATGTCGTTCACAGGTTGCCGCCGCATTTCCAGACAATACCGAGGTGGCACCGCACGAAATCGTTCCAGGATCCATGGTGATGGTCCGCAACTTTGACAGATCAAGTCCGCTGGAGCCTCGTTGGAAAGAGCCCCGACAGGTCCTCCTCACCACCCGTACAGCCGTGAAGTTGGAAGGACGCAAAGGCTGGGTGCACCTTTCTCATATTAAACTTTTTAATGGACTGAAACCCGTCTTAAAGAACATTTCCCAGGATTTGAAGGATTGCCAAAATATTGTTCTCAAGGACTGTCCCGCAAAAGACATTGCTACAACCCCTCCCCTGTTAGAGAAAACTCCACAACAGGAGTACAAGCTAAAACTCCGGTCTAGTAAAATAAGTCAGTCAGTTTGATTGTCTAAGTCCTCCCCTAGGTGAAACGGTTAGACTGTTTCTGACATGTATAAAATAGACCCCCATAGTGAGAGAGTTAGTCAAAACTCAGTCCGATGTATTGTTTTTCTATGTTTCATATTGTTTTCCAGCCTTATGATTTCCTGCACCAGTTATGCATTTTACCTATGTTTCCCAGTTTCACATGTAAATAAGTCTGCTAATGCTACAGTAGAGCACACGTTTAGTGACCTGCCCCCTCATGAACTCTCTTACCGCCTCGCCATGCGAAATAACTCATTTATCCGCATGTTACATTACTCACACCAGTCCAGCAATACCACTAATTGTTGGGTGTGTGGTCGACTCCCCCCTTTCCAGACCCCGAAGGGAGTCCTGCCACTTTTTCCTTATCCATTCTCACATAATGGTTCGTGTGGAGCATGGTCCACGTTAACGTCATCCTCAACAGATATATCTTTTCTTAACAATACATGTTTTCCAGACAAGCAAGGTCTCCCCCACAGAACAGGGTTAGATCTAGAAAATGAAGTGTATAATTTAGGTAATTATTCGTCGAATTTCATGGTCCTGAATGTTCAGTCTGATACTACTCCAGACTTACCTGCTATTTCAGTACTACCAGTCAAAGGCGAATTATGTGTCCGAAATTATGGTTCCGTACATGTAGGACATAGTGATTGTACTACTATTGTCAAGTATAGTGACAGTGGGAAATCTATTTTCAAAGCTTCACGTCATTCTTATTTTATTTGTGGTCAAACCGCATATGTTCGTTTGCCCCTCGATTGGGAGGGAACCTGTTACATTGCCTTCCTACTGCCACCAGTTTTTCTAGCCCCACCTGATTATCATAGAAATACACATCTAGTACACATTAGACATAAAAGGGAGTCCCCAATTGTCGATTATACTGAAACTGCTCTAGAACAGTATACAGATTTCAACAGAGGTTTCTTTTTCTTTATAGGACCTATCCAGAATAGTAAACTGATCCGTAGGTTAACCAGAACCCTCGAAGCTGTAGTAAATGAGACTGCCTCTGCTCTAGGTAACTTAACCGAAGAGCAATCTGCTATGAGATTTGTCGTTTTACAGAATCGTCTCGTCCTTGACGTCATACTGGCCGATAGGGGCGGGGCCTGTAGAGTCATCGGATCTAGTTGCTGCATTTTCATTCCAAATAACGCGCCGTCTGTTTATTCAGCTATAACCAGACTCCATAAAATTGCCCATCTGATACACCAAGATCCAGGCACCTGGACATGGTCCGGTTGGTTCTGGAATATAATTTCCGCCTGGGGATGGAAAATATTGTCCTTTCTAGGTATTTCAGTAGCGATCATATTCAGCTGCTGCCTCTGTATACAATGTGGCCCTGCGATTTGCGGCATTTGTGCTACCTCTTGTATTCCTAGTCCCAAGCCCCGTTCTACATCCCGTTCCAGGATAATTCGAGACGAGCAAATGATACTGTATGAAATGATAGATGGTATCATGAATATTGATGTTTCCTGATGGAAACGTAGTGACAAGGAGGGAATGTGGAAAAGTAAATTTTGCCATGTTCTGTGTCCCTACGTGTCATCCATCATATGTTATGTGTGTATGATTAAATATGCATATGCATTCCCCATGTTCGATTAATGACGCAATTACAGTTGTGTCCACCTCTAGTATGCCAGTTTCTAGTCCTCGTGAATACTACGAATATCAGGCCTATGTAAAGCTACGTTGCCACGTTTCTCAGTGTGCACGTTATTCTATTATAAAGTCCCCGTTTCTAGGCCTCAAAAGGGCCTGGACACCAGATTCAGCTCCTGTCTCCTGAAGCCTCGCTGAGGAGCGATACAGCCCCCACCTGTATCCTCGACCCTTCACTTACTTCCTGCCTCGCAGTGCCCGGCCCAGCCTGGCTCAGTCTCTGAGTCTGCCAAGAATATGTTATGATTCCAGTTATCAGTTCAGTCCTCCTTCTCTGCATTCCTAAGCTACTGAACTGCATCAATAGTTTCCGTCATTGTCTAGCCTTCACGTCTCCACGTTAGAGAAATACTGCATTTAATGGTCATTTAATATTCTTCATCACGCACTACATGTAGAATAATGCATGGTCCAGTCTTAGAATCAAGTCAGCCTTTCCCCTCCTGACTTCTAGTTTATATCAACATGTTCTCTAAACATCAGATACTAGATACTGTTTAGGTACATGTCGCCCTGACTCTCCAGACTTCAGTCTCTGCTCCTAGCACAGAGTTCATAGCCCCCAGCTTCTCCTAGTGATACGTCATTGCTAGTTTGCGCGCACCATCAGGTTAGAGGTCCCGGCTCCTTAGGTAGCCCCCTCCATGGTTTCCGCCCCATTCATGACATATTCTGTTACGTTTGCATCACATGTCTATGTATACGCCCAGTTACACCTACTTTCGCCCTTATCTTTCGCGACTGCTACGCGTCACACCTTCTGCTCCACCCACTGCTACGCCTACTGCAATGTAATGCTATGTGTTTGCGTTATGTATATATGCTCATGTATTGTTATTAAAAGTCAGCGCGCTCATCCCAGATCCAGCCCCAGCAGCTGCTGGGCCCTGTCATCCTATTCCTATGCAGGTTGTCCTGTTCCTGTCCTTATGCTGTAATAAACCTGCGAAACTCCTACTACCTCGAATCTTGACTCTTATTTATTGAGCTATCTGTTATGATATATGTCTAGTCAAAAAGAGAGGTATTATTTATTTATTTACCACAATTGAAGCGGAATTTTTGGATGTGCACTTGTTTATCAGAGACAACACGCTTGAGACTAAACTGCATCGCAAGAGCACCGCTGGTAATGCTATCTTGCATGCACATAGCTCCCACCCAGTACACACCATCCGCAGTATTCCCTATGGTGAATTCATTAGAATCCACAGAATCTGCAGTGACCATGCTTCTTTGGCTACATGCCTTGAGGAATCTAAACAGCGTTTCCTGAGAAGAGGGTACTCTATAACTACACTTGATCAAGCCTTAGCCAAAGCATCATTAGTGGATAGAGTTTCACTTCTTACACCCAGGGAATCTACCACTGACAGTACTAAAAACACTCAGGATGGCACTCATTGCAAAGTCAGATTAATAACCATTTTCAGCTCACAGGAGCGCAAGATTAGGCGCATTATTGGCACTGAATGGCCTACCATTCTGACGGACCCTATCCTTGGCCCCATGTTACCTGAAACACCCATAATTACATTCAAACGTGCGCCATCCATGCGTGATGCTCTTGATAGAACAGCACCGGAGAATCCACCCAAACTCACTAAGATCAACAAAATGGGTTTTTACAAATGCACATCTTGTCGTGCCTGCAACTTTGCTACCAACACCACTGAATATATCACTGCATTTAGCGATATACCCATTCCTATCAGGGAATATTTGACATGTAGATCGGAATTTGTTGTCTACTAGCTCAGATGTACATGCAATCTGGAGTATATAGGCAGCACCAAGCTGCCTGTTCATCAAAGAATACTCCAGCATATCAGAGCTATCGTTAACAGTGATAGTAATTACCCCGTGGCAAGGCATTTTGAAGCAGTCCATGATAAAAAGCTGAAGGACTTGCAATACACGGTCCTTTGCTCAGTACCTCAACCTAGTCGCGGTGGGGACCGTGAGAAACTACTAAGTAACCCTGGGCGTAGTTCGCGGAGCCGCACTCCGCGGAGCTACGCGAAGACGCAGTTGCACTCCGCGACCTTCGCGTAGCTCCGCGGACATGCGTAGTAGCTTGCTAGACCCGTTCGCGTGCCGTTTTTCGTCTTCGGGGGCGCGGTGCGCGTGTTCGGGGCGCTGCCTGCATGCTCGAGATAGCTAGCGCGCTAAGTTACTCAAGAGGTTTGTCCCGCCCGCTTGCGTTCCCTTATTTCCAAAGTGCGTGATCGCGTCAAATATCGCGCGAACTTACCCCCGGCGCACGCGATAATGTTATTCAGCGCGCGAGAACTACGCTACGCACCGGATCGCGGAGTAATCGACAGCTTCGCGTTCTCCGTAGAACACGGAGTTGCCAAAACTCCGCAAGCTCCGCGAACGGAGCGTAGTTCTTCGCCCAGGGTTACTACTAAGGCAGCGTGAATCTCAACTCATTATGTCCCTTGATACTAAGGCCCCGAATGGGCTTAATCTGAGTGAAGATTTGAAAAGTTTCCTCTAACTATCTGTACTGTGGATCATTTTGTTCTTGGTCTCTGTCGATCTCTTTCTATAACTGCAATTACCTTGTTTCTTTCATCTTCTCTTGTTCGGTCAATGCGTCACTTGTTGGTCAAAAGCCTACTGCTACTCATTTGTTTGATGCCGTTTCTTAGTCACTTTATGTAATTGTTTTGACTAGGCATCAATGTCACTTCATAACTTACTATTTTCTTTTTCTCGCCTCATATGCTATTACTTCTTCTTTTGCTTCTGTCTGGATTTCTTTTTATTACACATTTCCGGTTGGGCTTCTGTGTCTTCTTATTTTTTCACTTTCAAATCTATTATCTTTTCTCTATACACAGTTAACTTATGCTTTGCACTGTTCATGCAGTACATGACTTGTACCATTCCGGTTTTTTTCTGTTAATATGGCAGTTTTTTGTTTAGCAACAGTGGCGTTGTTGCGGTATTCAGACACTATGTCTTGATCTGTTGGCGTTTTAGATTTTTTACTACGCTGCTGGCTTGTACAAAATTCTTTTTTCTGGTGTTGGAAAGCACACTATATAGACTTTGGCACTATGCCACTATACTTGCAATTTTGCTTGTTCCTGTGCTTCCTTGATTACAATTTATTATTTTCCAGCCAGTCCTTTAGAAATCTATTTGCCAATGGCCTATGCTTATATTTTAGCAGCCTCCATTATGGAATCATTTTTGTACGTTTACCCAACACACTGTATATAAATTTGTTCACAATTGCCATGATTAATTTATAACTTGAAAACCTAATATAAGGTGCTTGTTCTGCATATGTGAAAAAACAATCTTATATTTGTTTGCACTGTTTCTTTATTTTTCTTCTTTTGGGTGTGTTCCCCCAATCAAGCCCCTCCCAGTGTTATGTATATATACTCCCACTTTTTTGTTGAGTGCTTATATGTGAACAAGCTCCCCAGTGGAGCGAAACGCGTCATCTTTCTAATAAACGTTTATTCCTGCTACTCACTCGAGTTGGATCCTTTGTGAGCTTTGCTTTGACTGTTTGCTGAGGCGTAATGAGGTCTGCACCCTGATGTTGCCTGTCATCCACTGACGGGTTGGGATTGCTTTTTCATATATATATATATATATATATATATATATATATATATATTCACTGAAAAAACCATAGGTTAGAGACCATATATAGTTAGCTGGACATTTTATTGACATAAAACCAATGAAATTCCATATATAGTTAGTTGCACTAACTATATATCGCGCACCCGCAATCCACTGCTGATGATGTCACATATTACATCATTCATGACATGGTCAGTGACATCACTGATGACATCACTGATGACATCTCAAATGACATCACTGATGACATCACTGATGACATCTCAAATGACATCACTGATGACATCATCTAGTGTCTGTGTGTTTTTGTAAAGTTTAAATATGTTTTACATATTGAAGAATGAGTGGATGTATGGAAGACTGAGTGTGTGTGTGGCTGGCTGGGAGGTGTGTGACTCTGTGCATATCAATGTGTACTTGTATCAGTGATTGTATAAGAGAGTAAGTATGTGTTAGTATATGTGTGAAAAGTATGGTGTTCTGTGTTTAACTGTATAGATGAGGAAATCGAAGTGTGATTGATTCTTCACAGGACTGACTAGGTGTATGAGTGCATATGATAGTGTTGTAATAATGAGTGAATGTATGTATGAGTGATTGTATGGGTGAATGAGTGAATGTGTGTGTAGACGTAGGAATCAGTGAGTGCGTATGTAGTAACTGGTATTGGTGTGTCATGATGTCATCAGTGATGTCATTTGAGATGTCATCAGTGATGTCATTTGAGATGTCATCAGTGATGTCATCAGTGATGTCACTAAAGTATGGTGTTCTGTGTTTAACTGTATAGATGAGGAAATGGAAGTGTGATTGATTCTTTACAGGACTGACTAGGTGTGTGAGTAACTCCATGGATGAGTGGCAGTGTGTGAGTGTCTGCATAGGTGTATGAGTGCATATGATAGTGTTGTAATAATGAGTGACTGTATGTATGAGTGCTTGTATGGGTGAATGAGTGAATGTGTGTGTAGACGTAGGAATCAGTGAGTGCGTATGTAGTAACTGGTATTGGTGTGTCATGATGTCATCAGTGATGTCATTTGAGATGTCATTTGAGATGTCATCAGTGATGTCATCAGTGATGTCACTGACCATGTCATGAATGATGTAATATGTGACATCATCAGCAGTGGATTGCGGGTGCGCGATATGTAGTTAGTGCAACTAACTATATATGGAATTTCATTGGTTTTATGTCAATTAAATGTCCAGCTAACTATATATGGTCTCTGACCTATGGTTTTTTCAGTGAATTTTCAAGGTTTTGTAAATGCAAATTCCTAACTATATATGGTCTATAACCTATGGTTTTTTCAGTGAATTTCATTGGTTTTTTAAAAGCTAATATCTATAGCTGTAAAATATATTCTTTATTACGTGACGTATCACGTAGCCACGTGAGACGCCTCATGACGCGTCGCATAACCGTGACGTATCGGCTCTGCAGCGCAAACAAAACCCGTAACGTAAGCGTGCCGGAGCACGCTTACAGATATATATATTTTTTTTAACCTTAATTAGACAAAATCCACACGTGCACATATCTTGAGGCCTTGCAAAGGCACATCAAACAAACAGTCCCTACAATTTTGCCAAGTTTGCTGGAAATCTATTCCCTTAATTTTTTTTTTACTGTTTCTCTTGGTTTTCCCCTTGTTACGCTTACCGGGACGCTACCCGGTACGCGAACCGGACGCTCCAAAAACACAAGATGGCGGACTCCCGTTACGCTGCCGGTTAGCTGCCCGGTTCGCGTACCGGAAAGCGCCTCTACCGCGAAAAATCGCGGGGGACTTTAATATCTCCCTCATCAATCCTAGGGGGTCAGGAGGGGTTTACCTTGCCCCCTTTCCTTCATTTCCCCTTCTTTTTTCACCACATCTTGTCTCTCGAACCTACCGAGAGACAAGATGGCGGCCGCTCCGGACTGTTTAGAATGTTGACAGACACCGGAGAGCCAATCAGCTTCGCTTCGCGAAGTTCCGTTACGCGTCAGGTACGCGAACCGGGGCGCTAACCGGAGCGCTGTCACAGATATATATATTTTTTTAAACGTTAATTTCTCAAAATACACTGGAGCACATATATTGAGACATAGCAAAGGCACGTCGGGCAAACCATATCTACACTTTTGCCAAGTTTCATGTAAATCTATTCAGCCGTTCGAGCTAAAAGTGAGTCCAACCGCCCTATGGAAAAATGAATGGGAAAAACGCGTTTTGGGACCGCCCTTTTTTCTTGGCCCCCCCTTGACGAAACCCCCCCAATTTTTCAGGGGCTGCTCAGAAACAAAATGTGCGATTTTCCTGAAAATTTCAGCCAATTCCGTCCACAACCGCCAAAGTTATTAGACATAGAATTTTCAGAAATCCCATAGAGAAAAAATCCTAACTATATATACCCACTGGCTATCGCCAGTAGGTAATATACATATATAAACATATATAATCTGCATATCTATATAAATATAAATGCATGCATACATCTACATATATGCATACATATGCAAGTTATTTACATGAAAGTTTTAAAAACACTAATAAAAGCAAAGCTAAAAAGCCACCTCATTACAAACAGAATGGCTTTAACTTAAACGAGGGCGAGATCTATTGCATTTTCAATGCTTGTTTACTTTGGTTCTATCAAGAAGGCATTCAGATGTGTCACACATTTGCCATAAATTCTGAATGTTAGCACTCTAGTTGCTCATTAGATCACTGTAGTAAAGCTAGTGCTCACCAGGGAAGTCTGCTGCTAATCATGGTTTGCAGCCATTTTCCCGCATTTTTTATCCCGCAGACTTTCAGTCCGCATACCATTATCCCGCAAGGTCATTGACCTCGCATACCCTTATCCCGCATTTTTTCAAAACGCATGTGCATTTATCGCGCATGCCTTTACAAAGAATTACGTTTTAAAGGCATGTATGGTAAATGCATTTGCGTTGTGAAAACCACGATGACGAGAGAGGTAAGTGGGTTTGTGTTAATTTTTTCGTGGGTTAGTGATTGTGTAGTGTAGTGTAGTGTAGTGTTGTGTTAGTGTAGTGTAGAGTTGTGGTGGTTGTTTAGTGTAGGGTCATGCTGGGGGTAGTGTTTTAGGGTTTAGGGTTGTGTTGTAGTGTTTGCGTAGTGTAGGGTCATGCTGGGGGTAGTGTTTTAGGGTTTAGGGTAGTGTTGTAGTGTTTGCGTAGTGTAGGGTCATGCTGGGGGTAGTGTTTTAGGGTTTAGGGTTGTGTTGTAGTGTTTGCGTAGTGTAGGGTCATGCTGGGGCTAGTGTTTTAGGGTTTAGGGTAGTGTTGTAGTGTTTGCGTAGTGTAGGGTCATGCTGGGCGTAGTGTTTTAGGGTTTAGGATAGTGTTGTAGTGTTTGCGTAGTGTAGGGTCATGCTGGGGGTAGTGTTTTAGGGTTTTGGGTAGTGTTGTAGTGTTTGCGTAGTGTAGGGTCATGCTGTGGTGTAGTATTTTAGGGTTTAGGGTAGTGTTGTAGTGTTTGCGTAGCGTAGGGTCATGCTGGGGGTAGTGTTTTAGGGTTTTGGGTAGTGTTGTAGTGTTTGCGTAGCGTAGGGTCATGCTGGGGGTAGTGTTTTAGGATTTTGGGTAGTGTTGTAGTGTTTGCGTAGTGTAGGGTCATGCTGGGGTGTAGTGTTTTAGGGTTTTGGGTAGTGTTGTAGTGTTTGCGTAGTGTAGGGTCATGCTGGGGTGTAGTGTTTTAGGGTTTTGGGTAGTGTTGTAGTGTTTGCGTAGTGTAGGGTCATGCTAGGGGTAGTGTTTTAGGGTTTTGGGTAGTGTTGTAGTGTTTGCGTAGTGTAGGGTCATGCTGGGGGTAGTGTTTTAGGGTTTTGGGTAGTGTTGTAGTGTTTGCGTAGTGTAGGGTCATGCTGGGGGGTAGTGTTTTAGGGTTTTGGGTAGTGTTGTAGTGTTTGCGTAGTGTAGGGTCATGCTGGGGGTAGTGTTTTAGGGTTTTGGGTAGTGTTGTAGTATTTGCGTAGTGTAGGGTCATGCTGGGGGTAGTGTTTTAGGGTTTAGGGTAGTGTTGTAGTGTTTGCGTAGTGTAGGGTCATGCTGGGGGTAGTGTTTTAGGGTTTAGGGTAGTGTTGTAGTGTTTGCGTAGTGTAGGGTCATGCTGGGGGTAGTGTTTTAGGGTTTAGGGTAGTGTTGTAGTGTTTTGCGTAGTGTAGGGTCATGCTGGGGGTAGTGTTTTAGGGTTTAGGGTAGTGTTGTAGTGTTTGCGTAGTGTAGGGTCATGCTGGGGGTAGTGTTTTAGGGTTTAGGGTAGTGTTGTAGTGTTTGCGTAGTGTAGGGTCATGCTGGGGTGTAGTGTTTTAGGGTTTTGGGTAGTGTTGTAGTGTTTGCGTAGTGTAGGGTCATGCTGGGGGTAGTGTTTTAGGGTTTAGGGTAGTATTGTAGTGTTTGCGTAGTGTAGGGTCATGCTGGGGTGTAGTGTTTTAGGGTTTTGGGTAGTGTTGTAGTGGTTGCGTAGTGTAGGGTCATGCTGGGGGTAGTGTTTTAGGGTTTAGGGTAGTGTTGTAGTGTTTGCGTAGTGTAGGGTCATGCTGGGGGTAGTGTTTTAGGGTTTAGGGTTGTGTTGTAGTGTTTGCGTAGTGTAGGGTCATGCTGGGGGTAGTGTTTTAGGGTTTAGGGTTGTGTTGTAGTGTTTGCGTAGTGTAGGGTCATGCTGGGGGTAGTGTTTTAGGGTTTAGGGTTGTGTTGTTGTGTTTGTGTAGTGTAGGGTCATGCTGGGGGTAGTGTTTTAGGGTTTAGGGTAGTGTTGTAGTGTTTGCGTAGTTTAGGGTCATGCTGGGGTGTAGTGTTTTAGGGTTTTGGGTAGTGTTGTAGTGTTTGCGTAGTGTAAGGTCCTGCTGGGGGTAGTGTTTTAGGGTTTAGGGCAGTGTTGTAGTGTTTGTGTAGTGTAGGGTCATGCTGGGGGTAGTGTTTTAGGGTTTAGGGTAGTGTTGTACTGTTTGTGTAGTGTAGGGTCATGCTGGGGGTAGTGTTTTAGGGTTTAGGGTAGTTTAGTTGTTTAGTGTATGCTAAAGGCATATTCGTTCTAAAAGTTTTCGTTATTTTAATTTGCGGCTTAATAGTACATGCGGGATTTTTTTTGCGGACTGATGGTATGCGGGATTTCGTCATATATTCGCTAATCATACTTTCTATGGCAAAATGAACCCCCTCATTTTGTTCCTTTTTAAATTAAATGTTTTAAGAGTTACCACTTTATTCCAATCAAGATGGCTTCAGGTGTGCCATACCTTTGTAATAAGTAGGACTGTTAGCACTCTAGTTGTTCTTTAGAACACTCTGGGACATTCTGTCATTGGGCTATAGTTGGGCTACATCTGGCTGATATTTGGGCTACATTTGTTTTTTTTGTCTCTGGTGGCCATCTTTGGGCTACATTGGGCTACATTGGGCTACATTGGGCTACATTTGGGCTCCAACACATATATAGCCCAATGTAGCCCAATATATATTTTTCAAAGTTAATTTTCGTAAAAACCACTGGAGCCTATATCTTGAGACATAGCAAAGGCACATCGGGCTACCAGTCCCTACAATTTTGCCAAGTTTGGTGTAAATCCATTCAGCCGTTCAGGCTAAAAGTGAGGCCAACCGCCCTATGGAAAATTGCATGGGAAAAACACGTTTTGGGACCCCCCTTTTTTCTCGGCCCCCCCTAGACGAAACCCCCCCAAATTTTCAGGGGCTGCTCAGAAACAACATGTTCCATTTTCCTGAAAATTTCAGCCAATTCTGTCCTCAAACGCCAAAGTTATTCGACATAGAATTTTCAAAAATCCCATAGGAAAAAAATCCTAACTATATATACCTACTGGCTATCGCCAGTAGGTAATATATATATATATATATATATATATATATATATATATATATATATATATATATATATATATAAAATATTCTTCAACTTTTTAGAAACACTCAGTCACTGGATGATGTCATCAGTGATGTCATTTGAGATGTCATCAGTGATGTCATCAGTGATGTCACTGACCATGTCATGAGTGATGTATTATGCGACGTCATCAGCAGTGCATTGCGGGGCACAAGTTATAGTTAGCTCTACTAACTGTAACTGCCGAATTTCTCTGGTTTTATATGAGTGAAATGTCAGTGAATTTCCAAGGTTTCTTAAATACGAATCCCTAACTATAACGTCCTTGAAATCTGTGGTATATACATGTATATAGTGAAACATTCCCAAATGCAAAAACTTCAAAAAAGCGGGTACAGACTCCAATAAATAAAGTGCATACATTTATTGCTGTTGCTCACTCATGTCACTATACATAAGAAATGAGCATCAAGCAGTCCGGTAGCTGTGGAGCTGTATGTTGCTCTGAAAACCCAACAAAATTAAAAAGGAAGAAAGAAATTAAATTAAATAGGACCTATTGAACAAGACAATGGAAAAGTAACCGACTAGTTGTTGACAAAGCAGTTTTCTCTAGAAATGATGCATTGCACTAATGAAACAAACTTGTGCAGCATAAAAAATGTAGGCCTCATACTCCATCTTGTCTGTGACATTCACTGCCAATATCCTACACCTTGTGGATAAAGTTGTTTTGCAATTCCTCAGTAGAATAATGTTTGCATGTACTTTGCACAGGCAAAACGACGACATTCACGAAAATATTAAAATGTTGCTTCAATTCAAGGTTGCACCTAGCTGTCTTAGCATCACACATGATGTAACAATATTTGTTCAAATACAGGTGGTGTTCTTGAGAAGGTCCATGTTTTAGAATTATGGGAAATTTTCCAAATGTGTGTGTCTGCGACTGTTTCACTCTAGTTAACTCTGACTGGTTTAATTTGTGGGAGCTAAGTACAACTGTAGTAAATGCATGAAATTCTTTGTTCAGAACCCTACAAAAATGGATCTGTTGTGTATGCATTGTGCTCAATCTGTGGATGTCTGGATCTCTACTTTTTCAGAGCGCTTGCGATTTATGCTCATTAGCCAAACACATTTCTTTATGTTTGTATCTCTTATTTATTTATACCATTTTTGTTGTTCTTATGTTTATTTTATCATCAAACCATTTTTTTGTGAAAAGGAAAAGATGGTGTGTAGTTTACATAAAATCCAAAAAGCACTTTAGACAAATCTATTTACATTCAACTACATTAAACAAACTATACATATTACACTTCCGGCATGTCATTATCATGCATGACAATAGGATCAAGCATGGTATTCTGAACAGTTATCTAGGTGGTATTGTAACTCGTCTCTGAAGCTCGTACTTCTCCAGTCTCACCAGTGGTCACAGGATGTTTTCTTGTTAAAGGGTTTTTTGAATCACAAGGGCATTGAAAGATGTATAGCCTGGTTGTATTCCTGGTGATGGAACTCAGCAAGTTTGGTTTCCATCGGGCGGGGGAGCTGATTAACAAACTATTTGAGAGGCGAGGGGGACAGAGGTGCCCAACATATGCAAGATCAGAGGAGCTGGGCTAGGGGGACAAAGGTGCCCAACATATTAAAGATCAGAGGAGCAAGGCTTGGGGGACATAGGTGCCCAACATATGAAAGATCAGAGGAGAGGCGAGGGGGACAGAGGTGCCTAACATATGAAAGATCAGAGGAGGCTAGGGTAACAGAGGTGCTCCACATATGAAAGATCAAAGGAGAGGCGAGGGGGACAGAGGTGCCTAACATATGAAAGATCAGAGGAGGCTAGGGTAACAGAGGTGCTCCACATATGAAAGATCAGAGGAGAGGCGAGGGGGACAGAGGTGCCCAACATATGAAAGATCAGAGGAGGCTAGGGTGACAGAGGTGCCCTCATATGAAAGATCAGAGGAGAGGCGAGGGGGACAGAGGTGCCCAACATATGACTTTACATTTGGAATGTTTAACAGCATCATTAAAACTATTGCACGATATCTGCCAAGTTAACCTGAAATGCTCTTCAGTTGGTTTGTTCATAAACAAGTCAGATGAGAAGCATTTCAGCAAAAAAAAATGTTACACTGTTGATGTAAAGGAGACCTGAGAACAAGCAATCAGTGCAACCTTCTCGGCAGCCGGGTCCCTTTGGTATGTGGTCTGTGCTGACATTGCAGTGCTCAATCCTTGCTCCATCATTGATCAGGTATGTGGTCTTGAAGATCTCCGTCTTGTAGAGCGTTTGTCCTTCTATTTCAGTCATCTAAACTGTCTTCAATATCCTTCACTGTGACGTGCTCACTTACGCCCACTGCAAGCTGTAATATTTGAGAACATTGGGCTAATTTTCATTGAAACATTGAATAAGAAAATGTTTGTAAACTGTGAAGAAAATAAATTAAGGGCGAGGTCCACAGGTGCTTTCAAATATAGCAGTGTTGCTGAGAATCACAGCTTCTATTTCGTAATCAATAAATGTTCTAAAAATAACAACACGTTTAATGTTAAATCAATTTGCGACTTGACAAAGTTCTCCTAGCTGTACTCACGCGTACTTGTAATTGTTACTTTTTCAATGTAATATAAGTAATTATGCTTTGTTACATATAGAAACAAGGCCTGTTGGGAACTGTTGGGCAGGATAATTAAAGCTTTCTGAAATCTCTAACCTGAAAAGTCAGCCCTACTCTGTAACTGTGGCTGATGTTGGTATTTTCCAGTGAACCAAAGCTCTGCAGGTCTTTTTCACTCTAGAGTAGGCATGGCCCGAATATCATATATCTGACTGTGTGAAAACTTCACCAGGTATGCGTGCCCTACTGAAGGATATGTTTGTTCATAAAATAGACTGATAAGGTAAAACTCTTGTACTGAATGCCCCACTAGACTTACCTGACACCAGCAGCATCACAGTTGGATTGAAATCCTATCTAGATTTTTGTCAAGTACAACCATGAATGGATTGAATTTTCTTTGGGCTTGTGGGTTTAAAAACTTTAAATAATTATGCCTTTGGTTCTCTTCATCATTTTAATATAATTTGTTCTATTCATTTTGTTTTCCTTTATTATATAGTAAATTAGTTTGTTAAGTGATCAGACAGATGCTTAGGCCCCAGTCCAACACTAATATGTGTAGCGCAGACCTTTCTAAGTGTTTGTTAATGAACTTATTCCCTACCTTCTTATACTCATTCAGTCCATGTGTTATACAGGGATGGCATTGTTTTATTTATGTTATCTGTTACCCACATTCTTTATGTTACAGTGACTCTTTACCCTGCTTTTCGCAACTGTTGAAGGTATATCATCGTGAAGCACTCAGATCACCTATTGGGTCATGTTTGCACTATAGAAAACACAGAATTAAAAAAAATATTCAAGGAGCAATACTTCAACATGAATATTTAAGTCAAGAAATAAATCAAAAACATCAACTCACGTGGGAAAAGCATAGTGATTTCTGCCATAGGAGCAAGTGGTTAGGCTCAGGTCTTCTCTATGAAGCTATGTATAGTTTTAACAAGATACTAGGTTACTATTTTGGGGTACGCTTGTCCCATTTTTCAAATCCAGAATCTCAAAATAGTATTAGGCAGTGCAAAATATGAAAAGTATTCTTTCGGTGTAGAATCATCCAACAATGTCTTTAGCTAAAAGTCAATGTGCCTTAAGTGGCCAGTAGCATATCGCAAAAAAAGTATTACAATTTACAATAACTTGTTTTGGAATACCTCGAACTTAGATGCCATAGTGTAGCACATAGGTGAAACAAGTGCGAAACTGCAGGAAACAGCACATGAAATCTTAGAGTCAAGAAATATTTAGGAGGCCAATGCATCTTCATTAGGATTGAGTGGGATGTTAGGCAGTTACACATCTCCCTGTGGATCTCGTTAATGCAAGCCAAACAGTTCAGGCACCCCCCCCCAAATCTTCATAGCTCCTTTTCATGTATATAACAAGCATTTGCAATGCAATAGGTCTCACATTTATGAGAGTTTGAGCTGTTGACATTGTAAATTACAATGCCTTTTATGTATGTGCTGTTTTTAAAACGGATAAATAAATGGCATTGTCATTTACAATACCAATAGCTTAAACTTCCGCAAATACAAGACCTATTGCATTGCAAATGCGAGCTATAACAATTTTAAAAAGCTGTTAGGAGAGCGTGTGTTCTGCCTGAAACAGCAGGCATGACAAAGCTATTGGAGTAAATAGTGCTCGGAGACTGTAATTAAACCTACTGTGGTTTCAAAATGAGACAAGGCGATACTAAGGAGGGACTAGTAAGCCTTTTGACCAATGAACAGCCACAGTTTACAGTGGACAATGACACAAGCCAATGAAAAATGTGTGCGGAGAGTGGGCGGAGCGTGAAGTCCCTACCTCAATACAGTATGTCTCGTAGAGCAGAGCATGCACTGCCCAGGCTTGACCTAAAAAGGTACATATGGTAACCAACAGATTCATAGATTTGGCCCTTCTGATAACCGGAGGTCCATAGCAATGCATTGGAAGACGCACACTCTCTCAAACATGAAACATTGGTGCGCGGCAACCATTAATTTGGGCAGGGCTGCGGCAACGACTTTGCGGCGTGAGGAAGTGCGAGGATTGAGGTGTACTCCCATTGCGGCACTCTGGGAGGTAGTATTGCATGAACTCTAGTTGTTCAAAGACTGCCTAGCGGCCTAGTTGGGAAGCCTCCCGCTACTGATCACTGATACTAATGGTGTCTGGTGTCATTCACATAGTGCTCCTGAGACTCTCTGCTCAAAGGGATGGAGGGGGTCAGTCTACATTACTCTCATAATGTAACTGTGAGTTGTGCTGCAAGGTGAGAGGGGCTGTGGGTCTGCACACTGCCTGCTGCTACACATAGGGAAAATAATGTGGAGGTATGACTACTGATATTATTATGTAGATAAGGGACCAGCTGACTGGTGCAGACAATGTATGGAACTACCTGATGTGATATGATGGTTGTTAATATTCTAAACATCTTATACTGAACTGGCTACTCCTTACCAAATACTGTCAGTACCAGATAATGTCAAATACATGACTGTACTTCGAACACCCCTATGATGTAACACGTGCATTGTACTGGAAAACTAATGAAGATTGGTCCAAAATAAAGTCACAAGTACAAATGGTGGTGAGCCCACTCAGTCATTCATCCTTCTTAGGTCAAATAATTGAGCATGACTGAGTTGGGTACCAATAAAGATTTGTTATTTGTCAATAGTGCCAAGAGAGCCCCTCCGGGTGTACACTATGCCTGCTATGTTCTATGTTAGGTTGGTTATTAACTGTCCCAAACATCACGGTCTTATTAGGCATCAAATATAGTGGCATTATAATCTTCCTCCTCATCCTGACACATGTAACTTTGGGACACCGGAAGTAATCTCTGACTAGGTCTTTGTGTTTCCGCATAAGCTCCTCTTTACTAGTTTCCTGCAACGACTCGCTGCACCTCGGCCTGTTCATCATAAAACACCATTATCTTTACAGTCATTATCACACGCCGGTACAAAAGGGGGTGGTGATGGACGGAGCATCCGAACCAATCAAACACTCACACCCAGTCAAAAGATCTGGGTTTAATCCATCACCGTTCTTTAGCCCACTCTGCCACCCCAGTTCAGACATGGCTATATGCAAATCAGTCTGACCCTGTGCCTCATGGGAACAGTCCAGCCCGAACTGCCAAGCCATGCCTTCCCTGGACCGGAAACAAGCTTCCGAGGACCGGTTTCTGGCATTACAGCCGTCTTCAGCCCGGCTTGCTTGAATCCAGTGGCAAAGTGAGCAAGGGACTCACGTCTGAGCATACCCTGCCACACTTATGGCGGCCAAAAGTGGTACAAAAGGGGGTGGTGATGGTGATGGTCCATCACCACCCCCTTTTGTAAACCGTCCATCACCACCTCCTTTTGTAAACCGTCCACCACCACCCCCTTTTGTAAACCGTCCATCACCACCCCCTTTTGTACCATTATCACACGCCAGCTTCATTATAATCAATATAATTTTTATCACCTTATTTTCTCGCTTAACAATCTTTTGGGCATCATGTGCTCGCTTAAGAATCGATACAACTGGCAACACACAGTCGTCAAAGTCACTGGTGTTCTTCTAATTCATTTCTCTAAGCATTAGTCTAGGAAAGGCGAGCCAAAAATGAAATGTATTGCAATCAGAGCATATAGCGAACATAAGGGACACATTTTTTCCCCCCAAAAGGCATTAATATCCACGCTCTTTAAGGTTTGATGATGACAGCTCTTCCAATGGTGACGTGTGGACTCTTCTGCAGCGAGACAAAGGTCCTTTCTTCCCCCTTATTTTCTGGTATTTCTATACACTTTCTGGTAATTTAAAAAAACTTTGGAAAATGTGCATTTTCTGCATAACATTTTTTGCTGCAGGTGTGGACTGTCCATAGTGAAGAGACGCTGATCTTTCATACTTCTTGTTCTTGCAATGTATTTGTGCCTAAAGGAAGGATTGTGTCTTCAGGAAACCACTCCCTTGGTTCCACCCCGGGCATTCCAATTTTCCTTTAACAGTAATATCCCCAGGACTGGTAACAAGCACTCTTTTGTACAAACGTATCGCCTGTAGAGTGACTGGGTGGGCACTAGGGTGCCTGCCTACATCACCATCATCAGGATACTAGGGGGCAGATTTATGAAGGCCTTGCGCCGCCGGTGCGTCACTTTTTTCCATGTTAAAAATGACGCACCGGCGGCGCAAGGCCTTCATAAATCTGCCACTAGAATTAGGCGTTCATTTCATTTGCTGGTGAAGGTGCATTATGGGAATTGTAGTGATGAGTTGCTTCGACTAAACCAATTGGGCTGACTCACCTAATGATGATGATTTGAAGAGAATGGGCTGGCCTAGAAACATGGTGCCTTGACATCATGGAGTTAGGGGGGTAACACACCCAAAAAATAAAATCTTGTACAGTGGAAATCAGGGAAGGGGCACAATGCTCTCCACCCTGCTCGGGAACGGCCAATGTCTGCTGCTCATCGTTGACCTGAGTTTTTTGTGTATTTTTAGCTTTAGTAATGGAGCCACATTTTCACTTTTAAGTAAACATCTTGAGCGACCCAAGTATTATCATCAAGGGTCTTCAGCATGACACTCCGAGGGAAAAGGTTAAAGTTCGCCAAATGTGCTGAGGTTCAGAGGAGCAACGAGAAGAGAGAAACCAGAGGGGAGGGCGGGGCGTGGGAGGGAAAAAACATACTGAGAAATGGCTGTTGAGGAGGAAAGAGGAAGAAATATGTATGGAGGGACGGAATTCCAGGGCTAATCCCTTAATCTCCCATACCTTAAAAGTGAATAAACAGAGAGCAAGGGGATAGCATTTTTTTGTTTTTTTATGCAGTGTCCCGGGGTCTCATATGCATGCTCCTGGGCCAGCTCTGTGATATCCTTCTGGTCTTTGAGCAGAGTCGTGTTTGCAGCACTTGAATGAACACCATCAGGGCTGCCAGCACCAGCGCTGCCCGCAGTGGCAGGGAGCTAAACCAAGCCATGCTGCAGCCAAAGAGAACTCGGGGTGTTCAGTGCATCACCTGCAGCGAACGCCGCTGACTCCCTGCTCCTGGCATCAGACGCAAGGAGTGGCAGAGAAGAGCCACTCCACACGCATGTGCTCTCAATAAAACAGGCAGACTGGAGGGGAGACTAAAGTTTAAAATGCTCAAGTTACCAGCCACCTCCTCCTGCCTGTCGTAGAGGTGTGGCGAGACACTGTAGCTGCAGTCGGCGCCATGTTGGAAGGGTGAGGATTCCGGTTAATGTCCTTAAATACCAGCATATTAGCAATCATTGCCTCTCCCTAGCCTCCATAAATTTTGTAGCCTAGCGGCGGGAAGATAAAACAAGTTTGCACTATATAAAATTGCCCCAAAAAAAGCAGTGAACCGGCGAGTCAAGTTTGCACTATATAAAATTGCACCAAAAAAAAAGCAGTGTTGGGAGAGCGTTGCCTCCTGGGTCCCTTACAGTAGAAGCCACTAGACACCTAGCTGCTCCAATTCAGCAATGCTCATAGAGTGGTTGGGCTGCAACCATGATTGCAGCTCGGTATATTTGCAAACAAGCCCAATCACCTTAAAAAGAAAGCCCAAAATAAAAAAAAATACTACCAAAAGACGCCCAATTGTCGTGGACATCGAAAAGTTTAAAAAAGCAAAATAAATACAATAAACAGAGAGGGAGGCACAGTGCATGAGGCAACACCAACACAACTGGAGCTGTAAAAGGACATGGGAGGGAGGAATGCAATAATTACATGTAAGCGCCATGGCGCCAAAGCTGAACACAGGCAGACAGTAACAGACCAGAAAATCAAGAAATAAAAGAGTCCCCCTTAGAACACATAAAGACCAATAGCGGAATGAGACACTAGTTAGCCCCTGCTGCCTGGGAGGAACTGAAGAGAAACAGGAGGGACAAAGAGGCAGGACTGACCACTAGCAAGCAAGGATTTTTAAAGGACACTGAAACAAACAAATCAAAAGCAGGGGGATGGCTTTGAGGCAACATGAGAAATTACAACAGGTCTTGAATGCTCGACCTAAAAAGTAACAACACAACACCCAAGGGCCCTGGGTGGGGGCTATTGGCCTGATCTCTGTGCATGTTTGAGGGCCAGGGTAAATGGTGGATTACTCCACACATACAAGATGGTCTCTCAACAATCTTCCTAATCCTTATACCCAGGCTGTTCTGCAGTGATAACACCCAGACAAACGCTTTCTGTTTACATGAATGATACTCCTTTGTCATATGTTTTGTTATTAACCAATGTTGATAGGCCTGCTCCAGACAACCTCACCTTTTAGAACATTACCCAATTGTTCATCAGTAAGTCACAACAAGCATTGGCAAAGCCAATAGGTCTCGCTTATGGGCAAGCTTTTGCCTTTGGCAATTGGGTTTGGTTGATGATCGGGAAGGCGGGTGGGGGTTGAGAACGGGAGGACGGGTGGGGTGGTGAGCGTGAGGGCAGATTGCTGGTGAATGGGTGGGCTGTTATGTCTTAAGAGGAGCTAAAAAAAGAAAAGTGTACTAGAAGCAACTCAAAGAGGCAAAGGTTTTAAAATGGTAAATATTTTAGCATACTATCTCCTTACTTACACGAATAAGTGGCAGCTGTGAAGGGCGCCGGCTGAAACATGCCTCCAATATTTGTGACTGTACTAAAGCATGCTGCTGTAAAAAAAATAAACAAGAGCGGCCGGTAACCTGAAAGTACGGCCGGCCAGCCATGAATAATTAGGGGAGGAGAAGCCGCAGAGCGCACGCTGGGAGAAGCCCTTTGATGTGGTGGCGGCCGTGAAAAAATGCAATTAGGAGGGAGGGAGGGAGGCCGATGCGCGTGCTTGTTTGGTCACGTGATTCACGTGAACTCGAAGAAAACCGCACGAAAAAACCCTTGGTTTCACGAGTATTTTGAGCACTTGAATTCTCGCTCCGCTCAATGCGCATGCGCATTGATAGGTCGCGAGACCTAAAAACTCACATTGCACTTTGACCACTTCTTGATCTAATGTAAAATGTTAGGAACACATTATAAACAGGACATCACTGGGAAAAAAGCTGTCCTGGCAAATTTTGTCAAACCAGCCCAGATACTGCATGCAGCATTAGAGCAGTGTGTAAGCCTGCCCACTGAAAGGTGGATTTTGGGGTAGAGGAGGTCCTCCCCACAAGAAATGTTGAAAACAATGCAAACATGGTGTGTTATACAAGACATCTTCCATTATAGAACCTTATCCTAAAATTGAAGGGGTAGATGAAACGTGGAGATGAGGCTGCATAAATTAATTAATGACTAATTAGATGGTGAGAAGTAGGTGGATGAATTAATCAAAAATGGATGACAATGAATATTGACTTGTAGCTTTGCAGAGAAAATTGACTCAATGCACTGAACAAGGGTGGATGCTGTGGTTTTCATTTGAGCTTCTGCATTAAAACGTCTCGTATCCCAAACACTACTGCTACAGATCCTTATGAAACATGCACAGCTTGGATGTATTATACACAGTGCACTGATTTAACATCCCAAATTAACCCCTTCGCTGCGGGGGTAATTCCCCCGTGGGCTAGGGGCGAGGGGGGCGATAACAGCACCCGCATGCTCATGACGAGCTCAGCTCGTCATGAGGCACGGCGCTCCTGTGCTCATGACGAGCTGAGCTCGTCACAGGTGCACCGGCTCCCGTGGAACGCTCAGCACAGCAGGGGAATTCTCCCCGCACCTCAGCGATCCACGGCTCATGACGAGCTGAGCTCGTCATGAGCACCGGAGCACCGTGCCTCATGACGAGCTCAGCTCGTCATGAGCATGGTTAAGGTTAATAAACACAAAACATTAAGCTCTGATTTAAATGGGAGAGCATATACGATAATCAGGAAGTGGTTAAATTGCACAACATGGAACAAGGAAATACTGCATCAATCCCAGGTTGCACTTCACGACATTGGGTGATACGAGGCAATTATTTTTTTCACAGTGCCTTCTTTGGCTATCATCACAAGAGAGCACCATGAAATACATCAGTTTGGGGTGTGCCCAGTAGACAAGCAAAAGACTATGATGTTGCAACATTCATTGCAATAACCTATTCCACATACAGGGGGCAAAGACAAGTGACTTTCCACTTGATTCACTAATAGCTTCATAGCCAGGGCAGCCTTGATAAAAGCATAAATGTTGCTAAGTTCATAATTAGAATCTATCTCTTCTAACAATTGTCATTCAATCCAATTGTGTAATTTAGATGTTTAGCAGAGGGAACATTATAAAGAAACACACCGTTTTGAATTGTGAAGAATTTTTTTAATATACGTACCAAACTCTCTGAGCCAGTCAACAGCTGACTCCTCAGCCCTGTCTGTCCCTAGAACCCTAAAGGCCATCACTGCTCGTAGTGGCTCAGAAAAATCTAGGAACCACACAAATGCAAAAACAAATGTTTTTGAATCGCTTTAAATCCATTTGCATTGCTTATTTTTAAAGCACCAATCGCTGCAGACAAGAAATGCCACAAGGCCGCCTACCTCCCCCGCCCAGGTATAGCTAGCCCCCATCAGCAGTAAAATCAGTCCCCACTTTTTCAGGCCCCATGGGAAAATGTAATTCCTTATTAAGACTGTCATAATATGATGTTGAAGTGTATCGGTGCCAATAATGTTAAATGTTACGAGCCTGGGCCTAATTATAAAGGTTTGTACCTACTTAAAGCAACCAGTGTTTATTTCAAAATATTTCATTATTGAACAGTATTAAAAAGACAAAAATAGCATTTTTGTGGGACTCTCTAGTTCAATGACATGTCTTATTTTTTCAGACTATCTGGTTAATTACAGCCAGCAATATGGAAGCCACAATACCAAAGAACTGTGCAGACCAAGAAAGAAAAACATGCTCCAAGAATCCCTTTTATAGTATAAAGGTAAGACTGTTAATGAAATTCAATCATGTTATGATGTGTGTGCGGCCATAAAACGAAATACTGTATGATAGTTTTTTAGCCATGTTTGAATTTCTTAGTTGAGAAATTCCACCCACTGGAGAAGTGTGGCTCACTGGTTAGAGCGGCAGACTCTGAAGCAGAGATCAGGCCGGGACCAGGGTTCAAGTCCCGAAGCGGCAGGGTCTTGGGCTCAATGTCCACGGTCTCGATAATTCTCACCTCAGCGCCTACTCTAATCATGGGTCCCACGCTGCAACTCTGGGCAATAGCTTGCTTAATGTCCACAACAACCCCTACAACACTGGGATGCCTGGCTTCACCTTGGGGGTGCCCAGGAGGGGCATCTCACAGGGAGAGCCAGGAATGGTTCCACAGCGTTATACAGCGCCGGGACGCCCCGTTGGGGCAGCTGTGCGCTTTACAAAAATACACTACACTACACTCGCATGGCATGAAAATCTTTATAAACAACAATTGATAACATGAAAAGGCTCTTGCAGACAAACTGTCAAAGCTAAATTAAGCACAAGACAATAGGGCAAACCAATATTCCTACAAGAGACTGAGTTTAAACATAACACAAATTGTCTCCTGAAGGAGAGAAATATTAGCAGCTCATTTACTCATTTGAGGGAAATGGTTACACATAATGCTCATTATGTAGCAAACAACGATGGTTTATACAGCACTAATTGTGGCTAGGCATACGTCTTTATACAATCCCATGAATTTTATTAATCACAAAGAATAACAATCATATGGGTCAAATAAAAAGACACTTTTCCACTGTCAGAATTAAATCGTTGAGTATTATTTCTCTCAATTTTGATTGAAGTCCGGAAATCGCCCAACTGTATTGTCCTCCTTAAATTTGGGAAATATATTATCAGACCATCTGTTGATGTTTCGGTCTCTATACATCTAACAAGTAAACAAGACCATCCTCAGGTGCAAATGTTGTGTTGTGCAATACTGAAGAACCTTTGTATCAATCAATATAGCCATAATCCAAATCTCAATGATTGAGCATAATCTCAGAATCACCCACAACATCACTTGGTCTCTAAATTAAAAATGAAGTAAAATACAAGCTGATTCAAGTAATATGGGGAGAACCTCATAATAATCTGGTCTTTAGCCTCACTCAATGCCCAGGCCAACATGTGCAAAGTTCATATGGCCACCACTCTAGACAGAATCAGAGATGTGTTAAGGATTGTCCACTGAAATTGAGAGAAATACAATTTGGTGATCAAATCCCGACAGCAGGAAGGTGTGTTTTAATGGACCTATACAACTGATATTCTTTGTGATTAATAAAATGCATGTCAGTGTATTAGAAAGTACACCTAACCGCAGATTTTTCTGTATAAATAACAATTCTTTTCTACATTATGAGCATTATGCATTGGGAATGGATACACTGTCATCATATCAAATGAGTAACTGAGTTATAAATATTTATCTCCTCCATGAGACACTTTGTATTGTTCATATAAACAACGATTGGCAAAGGCAATAGGGATCACCTATGAGACCTATTGGCTTGGTTATGTTTTTAGCCATGTTGAACAGCATCGTGGATGCAGTGCACCAGAAAGGGACAAAAAGATCTAATAACATCTCTAGCCAAGTTCATATTCATGTTGACCAGCATAAAACAGTCACTCACTGTTTTAATAAAGCACGTACAGCTTTGCATGTGATTTGGCTGACCCCTTAGTGGTTCTTGCAGACAAGAATCTTAATTTTCTCTGGGATAAATCTTCTGTAGTCCTAGTGTCCAAACCCATATTATGAGTTTGTTTATTTTTTCATTGACAGATTATCATTTATACATGTCCCAATACTCTTCTGTCTTGTCTACATCTTGATAGGGATATATACTGACTGAAAAACCGAAGTATATGTAATGTTAATTTAATTCACATTGTGCATGAATCACCCAAGGGAGGGGTGTCTTGGGGCAGCAGAGCAAATAAGCAGAGGAATAGACTGTTTAGGTCTAATATAATGCTATTTTTAGTATTTTCCTAAAATTAAAATGCTTTGCACATTGGAGTATATGAAGTGGGAGTTTCTTTCACAAAAGGGGAGCCAGGTAAAAGAAGGATCTGCCACAGAGCGAGATTTTGTGATACATTGACCTGCAGATGGTCTTTGTTACTAGGCTACATGGACGTTATAGTTAGGTTCAGATCATACATGCAGAACACCATAGAAATTCAGCACTTATAGTTATACTTACCTGAATAAACTATAACTCATACACTAAGGTTACTATAAACCACCCCCTTAAGTCTCCTTCAGGAGATACTTTGTGTTGTTAATATAAACATCAATTGGCAAAGCCAATAGAGCTCGCCTATGAGACCTATTGGCTTGGTAATATTTTTTGCTATGTTGAACAGCATTGTGGCTGCTGAGCACCAGGGTGGGAAAAAAGACTAATGCTGCATATCTGGCCAAGTTTGTATTCATGTTGACCAGCATAAAACAGTCACTCACTGTTTTAATAAAGCATGTACAGCTTTGCATGTTGTTTGGCTGACCCCTTAGTGGTTCTTGTAGATAGAAATCTTAGGGGCATATTATCAAGCGGCAGCGATAATTATCGCTGGCTGCTCTTAGCGAGATTTTTTTGATCGCCGGCTATCGCTGGCAATTATCACCATGCTATCGCTGTATTAACAACGCATAGCATAATGGCGATAATTTTCTAGCGATAACGATGTTTTCCATGGATCATTGCTGGTTTTCCAGTGATCTTCCATGGAAAACGACGATAACCTTGCTGATACGACCCTGTGGTCGTATCAGCATAATCCACCCCCATTGTTAGGTATAGGTAAGTCTGCATTTTTGCAGACGTTAGTTTTTGGAGAAAACCGTGGCTGCAATATTTTACAAGATAGTCCGTCAGGGGTATGTCCAGTGACGCCCACTTTGCATCTCATTAGAGATGCGAAGTTAGATGTGCCGGAAACGGGCGCTAAGTCAAGGAAACACACGCTAGCGTGTCCTTGATGATATTGCGATAAGATAAAAAAGTGGCGATAATGTTATCGTCAGCCCTTGCTAATATGCCCCTTAATTTCCTCAGGGATAAATCTACTATAGCCCTACTGGCCAAACTCACATCATGAGTTCAGTTAATGTTTTCATTGGCAGATTATCATTGACAGGTTTCCGGATATTCATCGGTTTCGTGTCCATCTCAATAGGTCTCAAATAAACACATCTTGTGTGTGTGTGAGTATATATATATATATATATATATATATATATATATATATATATATATAGTAAGATGTAGTCAAGCGCACTCCAGTGTAATGCGAATTATCAATCCGTATAATGAAGGTCGGTGGTGCTGGTAGGTTAATAATTCTGAGAGAAAGGATATTTAAATACTAGATAGCGCTATCCTCCACAATAGAGGTGCGTCCCCCACTCGCACTCAAGAAGAGCGTTTCATCACATTTGTAATTGTTAAAAATAATAGAAGTACTTGAAATTGTCAAATAAAATGTAATTCAAATTCTGCGTCAAACAATTTCTTTTCTTATCCTTGTGATAAATTAATAATCTGAACAATAAGAATACGATTCTTACACAATGTTCATTTTGTATCTGGTTACCCAATGCATTTCAGGCCACAGCCCTTCGTCAGTGGTGAAGTATCTGCAACGGTTTAGGAAACACACATTCAGTCAATCATCCCACATGACCTACAGATATCCCTCATGGACCTCAAAAAGGATTAACTGCAGTGAACAGCGTAATGGGCCTGAACAATGTAAACACAGAGTGAGTGTGAGTACACTTACCCGGTACACGAGTATCATGTGCACTAAGAAATGTCATTTCGGTCACCGCTCTGGTGAAAAAAAATTGTGGTACAAACTTAGAATAGAACAATGTAGCTTCTGCGTTTGATTGTGAGGTATGAAATCGCGTCTTACTTGAAATCACGGACACAGAGAGTCCTGATCGTGTTTGCTGGTTAGCGCACACCAATATTGTTCTTCAAGATCCATACAAAATATCAATGTTATGTGCTGACACCCCAGCACAAAAACCAGTTTAAAGAGATGTGGCGAAAGCATCTTACTAATTCATCGTGGTTCAACATGAATCAAAAGGGTGCATTCTTGACGGAAAATTGCTAGAGATCTCACGCCATGAAACAAGGTGCCGTAATAGAGGTGTAATGTGTCACGGGGTCACTTGACGTATAGAAATAGAAGAGTTTGTAGTTTTGGCGAGCATGCAAACTCTAGAATTTAAGTGACTGGATCCATGCGGTAGAGGAAAATAATGGCACAGAATGTATAGTGATCGATATTATGCTGACGTATCTGCAATTCAATATAAAGTAATTAAAGTAATATGCAGAGAACCTCATAATATTCTTATCTGGTCTTTAGCCTCACTCAATGCCCAGGCCAACATGTGCAAAGTTCATGTGGCCACCACTCTAGGCAGAATCAGAGATGTGTTTAGGATTGCCCACTGAAATTGAGAGAAATAAAATGTGGTGATCAAATTCTGACAGCAGGAAGTAGTGTTTTAATGGACCTATACAACTGATATTCTTTGTGATTACTAAAACTCAGGGAAAATCCTTTACAACGCAACTTTTACCACACAGTGCCTTTACGGCGCAACTATTACAACGCATGTCATTACAATGCATTGCGCTGGGGGGCGCTCTAGGATAGGGAATAGATTTAATTTACTATCCAACACCTTCCCTACTATCCACAGGGACTGGAGTTGGAATAGTAAATTAAACTATTCACTATCCAGCACCCCTTAGCGCTATGTGTTGTAACAGCATGCGTTGTAAAAACTGCGATGTAAAGGCATGCGTTGTAATGTCATACATCCCTAAAACTCATGTCAGTTTATTAGGAATTACACCTAACCACAATTGTTTCTGTATAAATCACAGTTCTTTGCTACATTTTGAGCATTATGCGTTGGGAATGGATACACTGTCCTCATATCAAATGAGTAACTGAGTTATAAATATTTATCTCCTCCAGGAGGCACGTTATATTGTTCATATAAACAACAATTGGCAAAGCCAATAGGGATCGCCTATGAGACCTATTGGCTTTGTTACATTTTAAGCCATGTTGAACAGCATTGTGGATGCTGTGCACCAAGAAGGGAAAAAAGATCTAATGACGCATATCTGGCCAAGTTCATATTCATGTTGACCAGCGTAAAACAGTCACTCACTGTTTTAATAAAGCATGTACAGCTTTACATGTGATTTGGCTGACCCCTTAGTGGTTCTTGCAGACAAGAATCTTAATTTTCTCTGGGATAAATCTAATGTAGCCCTAGTGTCCAAACCCATATTATGAGTTTGTTTATTTTTTTATAGAGACAGATTATCATTTATACATTTCCCAATACTCTTCTGTCTTGTCTCCATCTTGATAGGTCTCAAATGAATACATCTTATGAGAGAGTGTGTACATATATATATTAACTGAAAAACCAAAGTATATGTAATGTTAATTTAATTTATAATGTGCACAAATCACCCCAGGTAGGGGTATCTTGGGGCAGCACAGCAAATATGCAGAGGGATAGACTGTTTAGGCCTGAAATAATGCTATTTTTAGTAGTTTCCTAAAATTGATATGATCTGCGCATTGGAGTATATGTAGTGGGAGTTTCTTCCACAAAAGGGGAGCCAGGTAAGAAAATGAACTGCCACAGAGCGGGATTTTGTGATACGTTGAACGGCAGATGGTCTTTGTTACTAGGCTACCTGGACGTTATAGTTAGATTCAGATCATACATGCAGAACACCATAGAAATTCAGCACTTATAGTTATACTTACCTGAAGAAACTATAACTCGTGCACGAAGGTTACTATAAACTGCACCCTTCAGTCTCCTTCAGGAGACACTTTGGGGCCTATTAGGATGGCAGCTGACTTACCTCTGCCCGCCACCCTAGCGGTGCTGGGACCGGTCGCCAGTGGTATGGCCCTCCCGCACGGGCAATTGTGCACTGGCAATTGTGCATGCTGTGGATGCACCTTGTGCATTTGCATGCACAACGTGGCAGGCACCGCGCGGTTCCTGCCACGTTGTGTATGCAAATGCAGGGGGGTACCATAGGTACCCCCCACCCGACACCCTGGGGGCATGCAACGGGCCCCCAATGCCAAAGACCTCACGCCACCATGGAAACGCTGATCTCCGCCTGAATCCTAATATAGATTGCGGTGTCTTGCAGACACCGCCACCATATTGGAGATGTTAAAGCATCAGATGGTCTTTCCGTCTGGTGCGGAACCCCGCCCATCGTAATATGGTGGGGGAAATGGAATGCGGGCAGATCCATCCGACATACTAATAGACCCCCTTGTGTTGGTAATATAAACATCAATTGGCAAAGCCAATAGAGCTCGCCTTTGAGACCTAATGGCTTTGTTAATGTTTTTAGCTATGATGAACATAATTGTGACTGTTGTGCACCAGGGTGGGAAAAAAGACCTAATGATGCATATCTGGCCAATTTTGTATTAGTGTTGACCAGCATAAAACAGTCACTCACTGTTTTAATAAAGCACGTACTACTTTGCATGTGATTTGGCTGACCCCTTAGTGGTTCCTGTAGTTAGAAATATTAATTTCCTCAGGGACAAATCTACTGTAGCCCTATTGGCCAAACTCACACCATGAGTTCAGTTTATGTTTTCATTGGCAGATTATCATTTATAGGTTTTCTGATATTCTTCAGTTTGGTGCCGCTCTCAAAAGGTCTCATATAAACACATCTTATGTGTGTGTGAGTATATATATATATATATATATATATATATATATATATATATATATATATATATATATATATATATATATTACAACACAATACAACTTGATCAAGTCGCAAGAATGGTCAGCACGCTGGTATCCGATTTCCACAATTATTTTTTGCAAACCCCCCTCGCCCAGACATATATATATATATATATATATATATATATATATATATATATATATATATATACATATATATATATATATATGTATATATATATATATATATATATATATATATATTACCTACTGGCGGTTGCCAGTAGGTAGTTATAGTTAGGACCTAGTTTCCATAGGAAATCCGTAACATTCTATTGGGAATAACTTTGGCCCTGGTGGACGAATGTTTGCGAATTTCTCAAAGAAGATGACTCGGTCCGCTGCGCTCATTCTGTGAAAGTTTGGGGGGGATTGGTGAAGTGGGGGCTGAGATAAAAGGGGGGTCCCAAAACGTGTTTTTCCCATGTTATTTTCCATAGGGCGTTTAGACACGGCTACAGCACGAACGGCTGAATGGATTTATAAGAAATTTGGTAGAAAGGTAGAGTGTGGGTTGCAGATCACGCTTTTGTTTAAATAGTGTAAATCCGTTCAGTAGTTGCTGAGAAAATTAAAGTTGAAATCAGTTATATATCTGTAAGCGCGCACGGGTGCGCGCACCGCGGTTGTGCGCGAGCGGCATTGTGATTTGCGGTTTAACGTCTGTCAACATTCGATTCGGAGGAAATCAGGAAGTGTTGTCCTCCATTTTGTTAGTGCGAGTGAATATATTGTACAGAACAAAGGGTTAGTATATGGAAAGGAGAGAAGGTAGAGATTGTCTGGCCGGGTAGGTTTTCTAAGGGGGTGCAGTATGGACCCTGAACGCGAAAAGACCATTTTTTTTTGGGAGAAAAAAGTTGCGGGCTACACGCACTCGGTCGCGCACCCCTATTTACAAGACTGTGAAATACTATAGTGGTGAGAATGGAAAGGGAGCAGGGTGGAGAGTGTTTGATTTCGTAGGTTTCTTGAGGGGTTTATTAAGCATGACAAAAGTCTAAAAGTAGCTTTTTTTTGCAAATAAGTTACGTGGTGCGCCCACCCGGTCGCGCACGGCGATCAAAAAACATAAAGAAAGATGGAGATAAATTACAAGTTTGAGTGTTTAGATCTAAGGTGGCTCTTAAAAGAGCCCTTGTGTTAATTGAGTTTTTTCTGCACTTATAAGTAAGTTCCAATGCAGAGTCTCATGTTACAGAGGAAAATTCTATTTCCCTCATCCGTGAAATGAACACCATCTCTCCGATAGATGCCTTCCATGTTGAAACGCAGGTTGTTGTTGTATATAGAACCCATGTTATATTCTCTGAGGAAAGCAGAAACAGATTTATTTACATGTTTCCTTGCTTTCTCAATTTGTGGACAACGTTGATTGGACCAATTCCATTTTTGTCTTTGGCATATACCATATACCAAGACAGTTCGAGGAAAAAGTGACATCAATTGACGAAAGGTGTCTTTTAGAAGCATTTCCAGACCTACCCCTGTTAATGTGCCTAGATCATTCCCACCACAGTGCACAATTATCAGGTTAGGTTCAGGGAGATGCATAAAAGTTTTCACCGATGGTATCAATTGGTGACATCTTAATCCTCTTTGGCCAATCCACATAATTTGCACATTTGGTAAATCAAGGTTAGAAATTCGTCTGTTTGCAGCATATTTTTCACTCCAGTGAATATAACTGTGTCCTACAAGCCAAACCTTCATTTTCAAGGCAGATGCAGTAGTACTCCGATGGGTTCTGGAAGTGGAATGGCAAGTAGATGGTGAAAGTCACGATAAAAAAGTGTATGAGGTGTCGTGTTGATGAAAAACTGAAAATGATTGGTTGGTTGGTATACCTCAAGATTGAAGACTACGTTGTATGTTACTGTTTTTTTAAAACGAAATCTTCTATTGGTTGTGGAAAAAAAGAAATGTAAAAACACAGTGGATAGGCAGGTGGGTTTCAGGGAATTGCGCCTTTTTGCTTTGATTTAGAACGTTAATATATGAACTTTTGACCTGTGCCTTCAGCCAGGTGCAGAATGAGCTGTTACCATGGTAACAGCCAGAGAAGGCAGAGGGTGAAGGGTGACCGTTATGTGACTTTGAAAATATTGAAAGGATAACCAAATGAAATGTTAATTTGATTATGAAATTGTGCGGGAACACATATGATTGGTTGGAGAGACATATATGAGTGTGTATTGACAGGAAATCTATGCCATTATTCTTTGGTTGCAGTGATAGACGTATTATTGAGAGCTCCGTCAAACGGCTATCGTTTTGCTACTATCATTGTTCTACATCTGATAAAGCATTGGTAAAGGTGAGTGTATAACTGTTTGTTTTATGATGTACCGTTAAATGTGGTTTGATCATTATATTTGATTATTTGACTTACAGTGTCTAAGCAAACACATTTTTGACTTTGTTACGGTTTTATATGTTTTCAACTACTGTTCCATTTTATTACATCACTGTTTTTAAACATTGTTTCTTTGTAATTATTAGTTTAAAATTACGATTAATAAATTTGATTAAGGTTAGTGGACTTCAGTCATGTTCTTATGCTATCAGCTACTGTTAGGTCTATGAATTAAATGTCAGTTAGAGACGGATCTGCAATGAATTTTGGGGGGGGATGAAAAAAATGATTTTTTGTAGGGGGACATGAACGTGTAATCAGTAGGTAGAGTAAAGCAGGAGGGACTCTTAGAATGGGTAAAACAAGTGCAAGGCCTAATTAATATTGAAATGGTTCTTTATAGAGATGTGAAACGTTCAGGTGCGGCTCTGTGTGTATCTGGGATGTATGTTATCTTGGGCTTCCACAGCAGACGTGAGGGGGGGGGCTGAATTTCTGTGAAGTTAATGGGGGTTGTGCGCCATTTTTTCACTTTCTTTCAAGTGTGAATTATAGTTTTGAATGTATTTGTGGTATACAGAATAAACGGAATATAAAATGTAATAAAATAGACAGAAATTAATTGAGATTTGGGAGCGTTTGCACATAATTTGTAAAGTTGGTTACAGATCAAAAAAATGAATTAGCAGAGACACTGATAATGCAGGTAGAGAGAAAAATAGTAGATTATATGTGATATCGTCGACAAAAAGTGGGAATGCTTTAGGTATTTTAAACTTTAAGTTTGAGGAAAAAATTACGGTGTGGTTTGCGGCTGAGGGATGCAGTGGTGGGGGTGGGGTGAGAAGGAGAGGTGTCCCAGTACAATCAAATGAAAAATTGTGACCATGAGGTTGTACACAGGTTCGTGGAGTATATGCCTTCATAAATTGATGTAGAAGACCAAATATATATAGAGGTTTCTGTGTTCCGCCGTGTGACTGTATTTTCATCTCACTCCTGCTTTCCGTATCAGTTGCTTTGTGTTATCTTAGTGTGTGTATGTGTGTGAGTGTGCGTTCAGTCTGGGCTGAGGAAGTTTGTTCTGCAGGCAGACACAGATAGTCACATCAAAGTATTTGGCAGGTTTTGAAAATAATATTTATATAATTGAGATGGCTTTTGGAAGCGTTAGTCAGTGTATGTCGAGTTTCAGAATTACCGCTCGGTGGGCTCCACAGAGCTGAGGGTTTGTTGTGTTTCTCTTCTTAGTTCGTTTGGTTTCTCACTTTGTTGTCTGATGGCTGGCAAAGAAGTGTTTGTTATAGTGGAGATGAAAGGGTGATAAGTACTGAAATACGAGATAGCGTGTGCTCTGTGGAAGCGGGGAAGCAGTGATTAACAGTCTGAGTGAACCACAACTGCGGCGGTGCTTGGTTACAGTAATAAATTATTTTTTAGGTACGATTGATGCTATGGTTCACAACCCGCAAAGAAAGGCTTGAGTGACCGTCGCAGGCCAGCGGGTTGAACTATGAATAATTCAGGTTGACAAAAGAAAACATGAATTGAGTACAGCTGAGATTACGTCAAACACATGAATACAGTTTTAGTATACATTATTTCAGTTGTGAATATTGGATAAAAGAGGGAACGTATATATTTCAAATTTTTATTCACTGATGCAGTGCTTTGAAGCGAAGTTTTTCATGTAATACAAGTAAACATATTATAAAGAAAGTAGTGGGCATAGTTACTAGTCCATACAACACAAATGATGGAAATGTAGTATGAAGCAAAATGAATAACGTTTAAAAAACATATTGTACAGCCCCGCAATCAAATATATTAAATTATATTGCATGCAAGAAGGTGTCTTTTGATTTTAAGTTCAGTAATCATATATGAAAATGCTAGTGGTTAAACATCACCTCATTAACAATTAGTTTTCTGCATACGAAGCAGTAACAAGCTTGTTGTATGGTATTGTGAAAGGAAATGAAAAACGCGCCAAAAGCGAAAACTTGGCTGGAGGTGCATGTATGTTATTTGCAGGGACGTTCGAAAATCAGTACTCAGAACAACTATTGTATTGAGATAATTTTTTGAAAGGTTTCAGTACTCGATGTGACATACAGGTTGATAAGCTAGGGTAATCATATACTTTTCAGTTATGAATCAAAAATCTTTCAATAGGCATAAAACAAAAGTAGCCCATGTGTGTGAGGCGGAAATAAGGAGCAGAAAGGGAAAATGGTGATAAACGATATAAAAAGTCATTGTAACTATACACATTAATCAGGGCACATTTAACCATATTTTACGCAGCCTTGCTTCGAGAATATTTCAAATCAGATAAGATAACATAAGGTAGTGATTTGTTGAAATTAGAGCATCATGAAATGTTTTGAAGAAAATCGAGTAGGTGTGGAAAAAAAATTAACTCCACATAAAATAAAAAAATCTCACCAGCAGGAAATTGCAATGTCCAATGTTAGTAAAGCCAATAGGTCTGTTTATAAAAAAAAAATAAAAAAAAAATAATAAGAAAAATTAGGAAGGGAAAAAACAGTCAAGATATCAATGGCTTGCATAACAGTTATCCTTCCATTGAATAGGCAAAGTAAGTGGCAACCGCTTCTAAAAGAAAGTCATTGTTATCATCCGAAAACAAGTCAGCCATCCAATTGAAAAGAGGAAATGAACATACATGGTCATTAATTACCGGAGCCTCTAGTAGCATCAGAGGAGAACTCGATGAATTTTCAATGTAGCTGTGTGCCAAGAAATCTTGCGCCGCTGCGAAAATATTCCAATGACCCAGAATTCCATGTATCGCTGCAAAGGCCATAATCCCTCCGTCGGCACAAAGCTGTTCATGAACAAGTAACGGATTCATGAGATGATTGTAATTCACTTCAGGAGGTTCGGAGTTGCAGAGACATAAGTCCAGGGCCCACATGAAATTACAGCTCAGGCAATGAAATACAGGCAGCACACAGGTGAAATAGGAAAATCGAAACGATAATCCATATGATGCACTCAAAGTCGCGAGTGGCAGAATGCCATACTGGTCAAGCATCCTGTGGCGAAATAGTTCTAAGTGTTCCAGCTCGTTTGCGAAGGCAGGACGGACATCCATTTTGTAATAACGAAAATAGGAATACAAAAGTTGCAGCTGCTGGTAGTAGATGAGGAAGTTCAGAAACATAGATCTGAGAGTATGGAGTGAGCATAGCAGAATGCCTTTAAATGATTTGGTGCAAAAAAATCACCAAACCATTGGTTAGTAGTTGCAAAAAAAATAGTGCAGCTGGGAAGTAGAGGAGCGTTAAAGATTATGAGAGTCACCTTAGAAAATTGTAAAGGAAGGTCACTATTTAATAAGGTATGCAGTTTTCTGCGAGTGTTAGCTAAGTGAATAAGATATGTTTGTGGACAGATGCTCGGGTAGCTTCATTTTGGGACAATAAGGCTGTTGTTCAAGTCTTGGGATGGAACTTTGAGTTCAAGGCCGTATTTTGCGGCCACATGGAAACATGAAGGTTCCCATGCGTGGGTGGATGAAGTTTATTTTTACAGAGAGGCATATGCAGAGTGACTATTACAGACTAAAGCTTGTCGTTTAAAAAGTCATAGTAATTGACATTGCTTGAAAATAAATAATTACTGCTGAGTGTTAAGGTAAAATTCGTCATTATAGGAGATACCGGTGTATCTTTGAAAACACATGCAACATTACAGCGCTTCCTGTTAATTAAGTCATGCAATTGGTAGTGCCTGGATGTAAACAATTATGTGCGGCATTGATATTTTTGGCACTGTGTACTTATGAGTAGTGGAGAAGTGACGCAATGAAATGATGTTAGGTGAGTGTAGTGTAGTTACGGAACGGAAAACCTTTAAAGAGAGTTACATTTAGTATGGAATACTTTTTATTTTTTAACAAACTTAGGTATGAGAATATTGTTATAGTGTCAGCGGGACTGTAAGTTGAAGTTTGATAAACATTAGTGAGATAAGTAAATTAAGGTTTATTTAACATGTGCAGCTAATAATCTGTGAGAAAAGGCAATAGTCTACAGTCTTGTAAATAGTGGTGCGCGACCCAGTGCGCGCACCCCGTAACTTTTTACGGCGAAAAAAAATGTTTCTTTCGCGTTCAGGGTCTATACTGGACCCCCTGAGAAAACCTACTCGGTTAGATAATCTGTACCTTCTCTCCGTTGCATGTTCTAACCCTTTGTTCAGTAGAATACATTCACTCGCAGTTACAAAATAGAGGGCAACACTTTCTGATTTCCTCCGATTCTAATGTTGACAGACGTTAAACAGCAAATCAGAATTCTCTAAACTGTATATTTTTGCAATTTTAAACAATAGGCAAAATAACTAAACTTAAAGTTCTGAAACTATCTTCAAGTGTCGTCTGCCTTTGCACCATTAAATTTTATTTATAAACCACGTGAATCACAGTCTTGTAAATAGGGATGCGCGACAGAATGCGCGCACCTCGTAACTTTTTCAGAAGAAAAAAAATGTTGTTTTCGCGTTCAGGGTCTATACTGCACCCCCTGAGAAAACGTACTCGCTTAAATATTCTGTACCTTTTTCTCTTTCCATGTTCTCACCGTTTGTTCGGTAGAATATATGCACTCGCACTAACAAAATGGCGAACAACACTTCCTCATTTCCTCCGAATCGAATGTTGACAGACGTTGAGCAGCAAATTATAATTCCGCAAACTGTAAATTTTTGCATATTTGGAAAAAAAGGCAAAATTATAAAACTTTAAAACCTAAAACTACTTTCCTGTCTCCTCTCCTTTTGCACCATTAAATTTTAATTACAAACCACGTTTCCTTTTCATTACACAGGATTGTTTCTCGGTTTTGCACATTCAATGCATAGACACTTTTTCTACCTTTTTAGTCAGTTATGCGGGTGTGCGTGAATGGCATTGTGATTTGCTGTATAACGTCAGTAAAGATTCAATTCGGGGGAATTCAGAAAGTGTTGACCGCCATTTTGTTAAAAAACACCCTGCACATAATCTATATGTATTTAGATAATAAATATAGAAAGTAAGATTGTGTAGCAGTGCATATCAAAAATATTGCATGTAGTATCCTGGTAATGTATGGTAGTTTATATTGTAAATGATGATTGATTTAAAAAAAATGTGGGTGAAAAATTTGGTAAATAAATGTGGTTCACAAAGAAATCTGAAACTTAGGCTTTACGATATATATTGGATAGAAAATTAGGGAATGTATCTGGTAGGCATGATATTTGGTAGAATGGGTGTATGTTGTCTATTACATATGTCTGTATTATGTTAACTAAAATTCAGTTGTTTATTTTTTTTAAAGAGTGTTTGGTGCTGAAAAGCAACAACCTGAGGTGAACGTGAGAGTATACAAACAGAAAATCCTTTTTTACAGGTGAGTTGATAATTTTTAAATGATAATTTAATTTTTGAGCAGATTACCATAATATGCATGTTTTTTAAGAAAATTTACATTGCTTCTCTTTTGCAGGAGGATTTTAATTTCTATTTTAAACATGTCTGTACATGCTTGTAGTACATATGTATTTTAAAATACGGTTCCATTGTTTATTGGTACAACCTTTTTATGGGCCGGGTCCATGTGTTATTTTCTAGGCAGTTTTGGTTCATCTATTCTTTGACTGTAAGAGTTTGCTGTTTACGTGGATTAATTCTTGCTAAGTCATCATTATGTCTCTATCTTATGCTGTATCATTTGTGTACAGTCATTTTTCTGAAATTATAGAGGTGTATTATGACATGGCTGTAGGCGTGATGGGCATTTCGGATACATTTTTGTGACTGTACTATCTATTTGCACTCTATTATATGCATTTGCACAGGTGTATTATGATGAGGTTAGTCGGACGCCATGGAGGGACTTACGGTGGTGCAGGGAGGGAGGGAGGGGGAGGTGTAGGGTAGAGAGATCTAAAATGTGGCCTATAGATAAATTCAGGAAAGTATACAATTCAATTAATAAAATAAATTTTTTTGTGTACACAGCATCGCATTTTGGAATGCATTGCACACTGCAAAATTCATTTAAATAATTAAATTAAGTACTTACTACAAATTATCTATATCCTGGTTTTTAGGTCCCTCCACCCTAGACCTCTCCCTCCTCGTCTGCCTGCCCCACCATAATTCCTTCCACGAGTTGCGGCTGAATATGGTTTCATATGGTTATGATGAAATGTTTTTCATTAGATTAAATTTACATGTTGAGTATGCTGTTAAAGGTAAAAGCAACTGCCTCTGTGGGAAGTAGCAATCTGTTTAGTGAATGTTTAATTGGTATATTGTGAGTCACTCCTTCAGTTTGCATATAGTTTGAATCACAGTTTGTAGTGGTGAAGTTAGAAAATAGATCTCTACAATTAAATTAGAAAGTGTATTCATAGTTCTACAGCACAGAAATGCAGAAAACAAATTTCACACTGAAATGTGTTTTTACAGCATAATTTCAATTAAAGAAATTAAAAGGGATAGTGTTAATGTCTAGGATCATAGTATCAGTTTCTTTCTAAAATAAAGAGGAAGGTCCTATATTAATCAATGTAGTTAATGTCTTAAAAAGTATGAAAATGTATGTAGTTCAAAGATTAGTTAAGGTAATTTTTGGTTAACTAATCATAAAAAAGATATAATTTAGTCTTTATATTTTTTTAAAAGGACACAGAAGATAGAAAATAAAAAATAAAATGGAAGATTACACAGAAAATATGAATGTCCATTTTGAAATGGCAACTGAACTGATTGAAGAATTAATAGAAGGACTATTTGAAGAGGAAAATACAACAGAAAATGAGGAGTTTTTGGACTGCGCTTTTGATAGTGCATATTTAGAAATGGTGGAAGAAGAAGAGAATTTGGGAGAGGAAAATAATAATGAAGTATCTGATGAAATGATGCTACATGTGCTTCTGGAATATGAATTATTAAATTAATAAAATTATTTTTGTTTAAAAAAAAACCTTGAAAACATTATTGTTGTACTATTAATCGGTATTCTCTTTTTTGAGAATGACAGTAAAAGTTGTGATGAGGTGCATAAAAGATTAAAGTTATAGAAATAAAAAGCATTAGGAACAACTACAATGCTTGAAAGTTAGAATAGTACTTATATGCCTGAAAAATTACATTCATTCAATACATGTGTAATGATAACACAGATATGGAGTGTCATAAATTTAGAAACAATATTCACTATAGGATCTTCTACTCTGACCAGAGACTGTTTCTTTGTCTTTATTCAAGTTATCAAATTAAGCAGTGGTTATAATTTGTATGTTATATGGTAGTAGGGGTCTATAATTTTTTTAAAACTTTTTTCCAAACAGATTGTCATTTATATCACAAACATCAATCACTATGCCAATGAAAAATGAAAAAAGAAAGCTGTATAAAAAGACATACCATTTGAAGAGAAAAGAGGCACAAGATTTACCTAATCAACAAAGGACGGAGAAAAACAAGAGTGCTCCTGGTAAGAGCAGCAAGGATTTTTTTTTAAAATTGTGTCAAAGGAAAAGTCAATTGAATAATGTTGAAAAGGAAAAACTGTTTTCAGTATCTACAAGGAGAAATGGAAGAAAAAAGGAAACGGTGTCTGAAAACAGTGGTGAGGAAAGTATGTACAGTAAAAGACGTACGAATCAGTTTGCGGAAATAAGGAAACGTATGTTTCATAAGGGAGTTGTTATGAGTTTATTACAAAAGGAAAAAGTTTCTAAAAGGAAATCTGCTTTTTATAAGAAAAAGAAATATATAGAGGAAGTTGTGGATGATGCGCTCGTGACAAAAAAAAATGTTTATTTTAGTGCTTAAAAGAATAAATACACTAAATAAGGCAATCAGACTTTTAAAAGCTAAGAGTAAATGGAAGAGACACATAAATAGAACTAATTTTTGTAAAAAAAATTCTGGTAAATGGATGCATACTTCAAATTCTGAGCCATTTTTTAATGAACAGAGTTACTTTCAAAGTAACGATTTGTTGCATGCAGTTGACACCAGTGGTCGAGCGTATGAAGTGAAGGATGGCTGTCCTATTGAGAAAGAGAAAATTGAGGTCAGAAATACAGAAGAGGAAATAGGTGGAGAAGTTTTAGAGGGACGTGTTCATGCTCCTGTTTATAGTTGGAATTGTAGCAGTATTTGCAGTGTACGACAGGATTCAATTGATTTCTTTCACAATTTCTTACATAAGTACAGTAAGGAAAGTCTAAAAAAAAAATTGTAATGTTGCAAGAATTAGATCGTTGCAGAGTGAGAGGAAAAACTGGTTTGCAAGGCCATTCTCTGGCTTGTCTGTCAAAAAAAATATGCCAGAGTGTTTTTCATCACTTTAGGATGTTAGCAGTGCATCATACCAAAATGAGAAAATTAGTCAGAAATATGTATTATGCAAAAAGTCCAGCACTTAAACTTAAAGAGTTAAATAGTGCTCTTTTGCATGGATGTGCATTAGATGTGAAGAATATTTGTGCAGAAATTGAGGTAAGTTATTTTGGTCGAGATGAAGAGAATGTAGAAACTGATATAGTTATAGAAGGAAATGTGTTAGAAAATGTTGGACATTTTAATACTGAAGAATTTGAACAGGAAATAACAAAATTTAAGGTGATTGCAGGTGAAAAACCAAATTTAACTTGTGTGTGTTGTCGACGCATTTATTACAAAAGTCAAACTAGGTTAGTTGATTTATATTTAAAAAGTGAAGATTAAGATAATACTCAGTGGAGAGAGTTTGCAACTTATTTGCTGGTAGAAAAGTATTTTGATTTGGGTTTTGAGCAACGTATTTGTAAATATTGTTATAATAAATTAAATGAAAATGAAATGCCTGCTAAAGCTGTTCATAATAATCTGTTGATAAATATTCCATCGGAACTGAAGGATTTAAATACTTATGAGACTATTTTGATTCAATGTGTACATCCTTTTCAGGCTATTGTTCGTATGGAGCCTAAGACTGGGAAATTAAATCCTACAGATTTACATAGAGGATTAAAGGGTAGAGTTGTATATTTGCCACTTGATTTAAAAAAAATTGGAGACAATTGGTATTGAAAATGTAGAAGAGGAACCTCTTGTTATTCTAGTTAATGGTGTACCTACAAAGAGTAAGAAAATCTGGCAAGATTTAGTGGATGTTAGGAAAGTGAAAAAGGCAACGTTGTATTTAGTCAAAAATAATAAATACTATAAAAATGTGTATCTAGAAGAAGAAGATGTAAGTGATGAAGAGGATAATGATTTGTCTATTGGACAAATTGAAAAAGTCGACATGTCCAGAACTGAAGAAATTTATGAACATTACAGTGTTCATCCACTGCATTCCAAAGAAGCAATGGGGAATGCTATTGAGTTATTTCAGATGAAAAAAGCAGAAGGAAGTCCTATTAGTGTGTGGGAAAAAAGTTTGGAAGGTCGTTGTTTCCCACAGTTATTCCCAACAGGTGAAGGTGCGCGATATGATGATCCCCCTATGCAGATTCCTGCATCTGAGTACCGGTTAATGTTTGCAGATATTTTAATCATAGATTTGAAGCAATGATGTCGTTTATTACAAACAAGAAGAATCCACCGCTTGGTGAAGTTTTGGATTTCTTCTGGAGAAAAGAGTACCAAGCAAGAGGTGCTCCTCATATTCATATGTTACTATGGATCAAGGATGCTCCCAAACTTGGAAAAGACTCCAATGACACTGTACTGTCTTTTATTGAACAATATGCCACTTGTGACATACCTAACAGTACAACTGATAAAGACTTAAGAGGAAAAGTGTTACGGTTTCAAAGACATCGTTGTGGAAAATATTGTCTGCGAAAATTCAAATCAAAGGATAAGTTCTATACAAAATGTCGTTTTGGATTTGCACGACCGGTGCTTTCAAAAGGAAGAGTCAACAATTTGATGTCATCTTTGCGACATAATATCACAAGAAGATCACCCAAAAATACATACAATTTAAGAAGAGGAGAAGAGTCCAAATATATAAATGACTACAACCCTGTCATTTTGACCATGTGGAATGCTAACATGGATATACAATATGTTGCGGACAACTCTATTGCTGTGGCTCGATATGTAACGTCTTACATCATGAAATCTGAAAAGACGGAACTGAAGGAGATGTGGGAAGATATTTCTCATGAAAAGAGCCTAAGCAAGAAATTGTATACATACAGTTTGAAGATGTTATCACATCGAGAAATTGGAGGATATGAATGTTGTGATCGATTATCATCAGCAAGTCTTTATGCGAAATCTCGAAGTATCCTGTGGGTGAGTTTAGGTCTAGCAGGAACACGAAGCCGTGTTTTGAAAACTGTGCAAGAAATTGAATATTTAGCACAGAAAGAACCAGACAGTACAGACATTCTGAAAACAAATATGTTGGATACAAACTATCCAAATAGAAGTACTCTGCTTGAAAATATTTGTCTGTATGAAGTACTTGAAAAATACACTTTTAAAAGGAATATTAGAGAGAATGTTGAAAAATGTATATACGCTGTAATTGGACAGGAAGGATGTCTGGTGAACCAAACAAAAGGACATTTGATTAATCACCGAAAACTGAGTTGCGACAATCCAGACAAAAGAGAATTTTACTATTTAGCTCTTTTGCAACTCTTTAAACCATGGCGTACTGAAGAGGAACTACTTGGAGACTTTGTTAGTTATGAAGATTCCTTTAACGCATCTGAAAGTAGTATAAAATGTCCTGTTTTTAGTAATTATCTTAAAATGTTGAACGACGAAATAGAGCAAGAAGCAACAATTGCAGCGGAGATTGCTAGAGAAAGTTCACAAGACAGTCAAAGTTCAGCATCGTTGAGTCAGGATCCACTGGGAGAACCAATTATCCGAAATGAAGCAGCCACTGCCATGGATGAGGTAGAAAGAGCAATGCAGCAAGCTCAAGAGGATATAATAAATTTAGAAGAATTGGAGAAGGAATTTAATCTTGAGCAAAGACAGATATATGACGAAGTGACAGAGCATATTGAGCATGGTTTTCGTCATGACAAAAAAGAATGCTCATGTATGTCATTTGAACCTATTCGACTATATGTAAGTGGAGAAGCTGGAACAGGGAAAAGTTTTCTTATAAAAGGAATTACTACATATCTACAGCAAAGAACTCAGTCACCATTGTCTTGTGTTGTAACAGCACCAACTGGATTGGCAGCACATAATATTAAAGGTATTACTTTACATCGTTTACTGATGCTGCCAGTTGAACATGAAAATAAATTACAATATCACAAGCTATCTGGAGATGCTTGTTATGAAGTTTCTAGAGTTCTTAAAGAAATGAAACTTCTTATTATTGATGAAGTAAGCATGGTATCCAATTTAATGCTTGCTTTTGTACATTTAAGAATGCAGCAGATACTTAAAACTGACTATGATGTTTTATTTGGAGGGAAACATGTCATAGTTTTTGGAGATCTACTGCAACTAACTCCTGTGAAAGGACAATCTGTATTTGAAACTGTTACACATGAAGAAACCAGAAAGTGCCTTGGCAGTATTGGAAATGTTAATATATGATCACATTTCAAATATACTGAACTGATGCAAAATATGCGACAGGCAAAGGATACTAGATATGGAAATATTCTTCAAGATATAAGGATTGGAAGACTAACTGAAGATGCAAAAGAAACTCTACAAACTCGATTACTTTGTAAGTTGTTTCCCAATGAAGATAATGTACCTGAGAAAATATATAGTAAAGAGGTAAAAGATAAGTCAGTCATATGCTTGATGCCAACTCTAAAAGAATGCTCAGTTTTCAATGAGAAAATGTTGAAGTTGGAAAATGAAGAAATTAAGAAACTGGAAGCAAAAGATAAAATAGAGCATGAAGGAAGTACTATTGTTTTGTCTGATAAATTAAAGTTAAAATTGGATAGTCTACAGAAATCTATATCTAAAACTGCTGGTTTAGAGAAGAATCTGTATGTATGTTTAAATTGTCGGATTATTTTACGCAGAAATGTACTTGTAGAAAGAGGTCTGGTGAATGGAGCAATGGGTAATGTTGTTGGTTTTGTAAATTACCCAAATAGAGATGAGATTGAATTTTTACAAATAAAATTTGATGGAATTGAGGAAGTTCAACAAATCAGTCGCTGCTCAAGTAATTTTTTACTTGTGAAAGACTTGTATGTCCGTCGGAAACAATTTCCAATTTGTTTGGCATATGCAGTGACTATTCACAAATCGCAAGGTTTAAGTGTAGATTGTGCTTTGGTCAATATTGGAAATAGTGTATTCAAAGAGGGTATGGGATATGTTGCTTTATCACGAGTTAGAACTTTATCTGGGCTTTATCTCATTGATTTTGATGAGACAAAGATCAGTGCAGATTTAAAATGTGTGAAGGAGTATAATAGGTTAAGAAGAGAATATGCTCCAAGTTTACCTCAATATCCTTTAATTAAAAAGAGTATAGTTGGTCAGAAAAGGAGAAATGAGGAACAATGTACTGAAGTAGTAGAGAAACGAAGAAAAAAAGATGAGACTGTCATTGGTAGGAGTAAGAAAAAGGTTAGTACTACAGAGATTGTTGGATTTAAATTTGAAAATAGGTCTAGTGTCAACTGCTATGCAAATGTAGTGGTTAATGTGTTTTTTTTTCTAAAAAGTTTACAGCAACAGATTAGAGAAAATCAGGAGCAAACATTATGTTGTTCTTTAAATTCTGTGTTTGAAAAATGTACCAGTGGTAATAGTGAAGTAGGAAGTGTTTCTGAAGTAAGGAATGTTTTAGACATATGTGCAGGACTAAATCAATTTTCTCAGAATATTCAGCAAGATTGTCGGGAATTTATTATGTATATGCTTACAGTTTTGGAAGAAGAAGGTGTAGGTATTGATAGTCTTTTTGGCCTTTCTTATAAATGGGAACATATTTGCGATAATTGCTCATTTACAAGTAGTACTGACATACACACAGAAAGATTTATATATTTAACATTACCTGATTGTAAAACAGTGTCCTTTAATAAACTAGTTAAAGATGCGTATCAGAACATGGTTTGTTCTCAATGTAATTCAGAAATGTTATCAACCTTATTTATCCATAGATATGGACAGTATGTAATTTTAATGCTTCAACGATGCAGAGCTGATGGAAGTAAATTGTCAACTTTAATTAAAAACTATGTGGCTTCTCAAATATCTATTTCTAGAAGAACATTTGTAACTGTAGCAATTATTTTTCATGAAGGGCCATCAATATCATCAGGACATTACATAGCTTATTTGAAGTGTCCAACTGGTTGGACGCTCTGCAATGATAGTCAGTTAAGTTTTAAGAATCGTTTGCCTTCTGAGTTAAGAAATTCTTATCTGATATTTTTGCAACCAAAATTTCAGTGAAATTACTTGGTCTAGTCAGAGTAATACAGTAAAGATATGAAAATGTGTTGTTTATAAATATCATGTGTTTAAGGGTGTTCAAATATAGAAATGAAACTTTTATGTGCCAAAGAGATAGCATAAGGTAAGGTTTCCTTAATGTTGATGGTACAGGACATGTTGGAATTAACTTATACTATTTGGCCACGTGGAAAACAATGAGATATGAAAATATGGACTTAAGATAAATGTTTTTAGAGTATACTTACTTGGAAGTTTGTTGAGTGGTACTCAAAAGAAACGAATTAGCCATACTATTTGGCCATGCGGAAAAGTATGAGATATCTAAATCTGGATTTGAGATAAATGTTTCTAGAACATACTTACTCGCAAGTTTGTTGAGAGGTACTCAAAAAATAACGACTTAACTCATAGTATTTGGCCATGCGGAAAAAAATGAGATATCAAAATGTTGACTTGAGATAAATGTTTTAAGAACATAGTTGCACGGTTATTTGTGGAGAGGTATTTAAAAGTAACTGGTATACTTTAATTAGTTTGTAATTGTGGAGTATGTGCTGTGCTTACTCAAGAAATTGCGATTTAGAGAAAAACATTTAAGACATGTTTTTTTCTAGGTATTTATAGTATGTATAGAGATCTTGTACGGGTTTTTTTAAATACAATCATTTTGATTGTGGTTTTTTTTCCCCGCTGTCACATGATGATTACTATTGAAATCACTGTTTATAGTGAAAACCAATTTATCTGAGGACAGCAAAAATAAACCAGTAAATATGTTGTCTAAGTTATTTTGTTACATAGGATTTAGAAATATGTATTATAACAGATTTCTTTATTGTCTTCCACAGATATTACATTTTTAAGGTAAGAACAACTAATCATATCTGAGAGTTTCGTGTACCTGTGTCTTATCCTTATTTTTTTCATCCTCTTCCTTTGTTAGTGGTGTTTAGATTTGGTTATTCCCTTTAACTCATGCTTTTTCTCTTACATCTTTTCTATTAGTATTCTATTCAGTCTTTCTTACTCTTCAGTTTACTACTTATGTTGCTTTAAAGAGAGTCACTTTTATTGATCCTTTATCACCTTTGTTTCCTGAATCTTAACTTCTTTGTCTTACTGTACCTTACAATTTGTTCCCTTACTCTGCTTTCTTTAATTATACTCAATTTCCAAGCTAAAATCTATAGTTTAGTTCTCTCACCCTACTTCTTTTCTCTTTATCTGTCACTCTTACACTCCATGTCTGTTTGTATTCCATTCATCTTCTGTTACTCAACCTTTTTCACTCTTTTTCTCTTAGTGTTGTTTCTGTATTTTATCTATGTCTTTAAGACATTTAGGTACTCTTAGTCTGTTTAGTTCACAGACTGTTTGTTTCGTGTATTATCACTGATTATACTCTCATTTTGTCTCTCACTTTACTTTCCTTTAGACAGTCATTCTTTGAGTGCTATTATTTCTTTCAAATTATTCTGTGTCTGTCTTTTTATGTCCCTCAGTCTTCTTTTCTTTCACTTTCTGTTTCATTCACTTCTACTTTGTTTTGTTTTATAAAATAACACTATAACCATATTTGTATTTTCCTTCCACAGATACCATGTTTTTTAAAGATTTTAAGTTTTTCTTTATTACTATTTCTTAGGTAAGTATAAATAATAAAAATACTTTTTCAACACTGTGTCATTTCTTTGAGTATCCTGGTCATACTAGTGTTGTGTTTTATGTGAGCACTTCCATGGAGGATTGGCTGCACGGTCACAAGGAGCCTCTTAAAAATTAATTTAAGAAATCAGCAACATTTCAGTGAGTTAGTTCACAAATGCGTATTGTCAAAACATTGCAGGTAAATGATATGTGTTACAGAAGTTTAGAGCATATTATCAATGGGGTTTTATTCTGCAATTTTGAATTTAAAAGCCAAGATAGCAGAGATAAAATTATCTCTGTAGTATGTAGCAGATGCTAACACCAGTTAGCGACATGTAATAATAGATAATGCCTACATTGGAATTTGCTTTGTTTGTCTGTGAAATTTAATATAATTGACATACAAAGTTAGCATTGCAAGATGTTAGTGACTGGAAACAGTTCCCAACATTACTATCTGCTCTTACCCACTTTGAAACATATTTGTGTCAAGTTCCAAAATCTCAAAAATCTAATAGCTGCCCCTGAGCAGTTCTTACGTATGTCATGTAATGGTAGGTAGATAGCATGACTAAGACAAATAGTTTGGTAATGGATGAATATTGCTGACTTTACAACAATATTTATTTATTTGGACCGATTTTTATCACTTAGGACAGTGGTTCGCATACAATGTTCACCTGTGGGTTTCTTGACCTACTCAGCAGTTTACAGTGGTTCCACACCCTTTTATCTAACAGTTGGTAGGTGCTTTGTACATCCTGTTACCTTTATTAAAGTAATTGGGACACTTTCTATCACTCATTCAATCATCTGTTCACTGATCCAGCCATCCGCTCTCTTAACTATCCACCCTTTTACTTCACTGATGTATTTATGTTTTTGTCTATCTACCCCCTTTCACTTACTAATTTATCTTTATAATTACCCTTTCAGTTAAGTATTCGTTTATCTTTTCACATATCAATTTATCTATCCACGCATTTACTTGACCATCATCTACCCTTTCATTTATTTATCTATGTATCCTTTCACACATCCTTTCACTAAATCACTGATCCATCACGTGCTCTTTTACTCATGCATCCATCCTTTAACATATCTATCCATCCTTCTAGCCATTCAAGCAGCCTTCCAGCCATACATTCATCTATTTATTTTTTCTCTGATCAATACTTGCTCTCATTCATTTATTCATGCATGTTTTCTGAGATTATGTAACTATTCTCTTTTCATTCATCTATTCATTCTTTCAATAATCGATCCAGCCATTTAGACATTCCAAATTTATTTACTCACTCAGCTTTGTAGTTTATGACCTGAGTCTTTCTCTGCAGAGTTGTAGGGAGAAGAGGCCTGTGAAGAACAAACTACAGCAAAGGGTGGGGTGCGGTGGGTGAGAGTTTACAATACTTCCTTACATAGGCAGACTGAAAAGGTAGAAGTTATCAGTTATACATGATGTTCAGTAACAGGATGTGAGGTTACTGTTAAATGGTGTTGTTTCCATGGCTTTAAGGACTGTTTAAAAAAAGGGAGGGGTCTTCTCAAAGGAGGTGTTGGATGTAATTCCGTGGGCACATTAAAGCACCTAAACTACAAATATGCGTCTAGCATAGGGTGGTGCTCGACTGGTGGTATGGTGTATGTCTGATTGCATGCAGATATGTAGAACAGGAAATACCTTCACACAAACAATAAGCAAAGACTATTGGCTTTGAGATTAGGTGCTAGTTTCTTTAAGTACAAAAGCAGTAACCATGGCATTGTTGAATATGTTAATGAAAATACTGCTGTTCAAAATTCATGACAGAATGAAAAAACATTAATCTGTTTTTTTAACTTTCTTTCATAGTCTTCGTTAAAGAAAGTGGGGCATATTATCAAGGGGAATTATCTCCGCCTTTTTGGCTTTAAAAGCCAAGAAAGTGGAGATAAAATTATCTCCCTATTACCTAGCTGTCGCTAACACCAGTTAGCGACAGCTAGTAGGAGATAGCGACCATCTTGGGCCCCACTTTGCATGTCAGTGATATTTATCACTAATGACATGCAAAGTGGGCGTGCCAAGATGTTAGCGACTGGAAACAGTCGCTAACATCGCTATCTCCTATTACCAACTTTTGGAGATATTCGCGCTAAGCGCGAATATCTCCAAAAGCTAACACCTGCCCTGAGCAGTTCTTAGCCATGTTAACCAATGGGAGGTGGATAACATGGCTAATAGCATTAGCTCGGTAATGCATGAATATCGCTGACTTTCCAGCGATATTCATGCATTGTGGCCGTTTTTTATCACATTTGCGATAAACCTTGGTAATACCAAGGTTTATCTGCGATAAAAATCGCCGCAGCTCTGCGGTAAAATTTTGTCTCTAACCACGCAATAGCGATAATTATCGCTATTGCTTGGTAATATGCCTTAGTGTTTCCTAATATGGCATGCTGGTGGTTTTACTTTTTTTATCTAAGGCAATGCCTTCTGTTCGTTGAGGCAGGAAGCTCCTTTGAGAATTGAAATGTGCGGGAGGGGTGCTTCTGGTGCAGTAAAATCCAAGGCCGTTCTAGCATGGGCTGTCAGCCTTATCACAAGGGAGGAGCGCGCAGCTCTCTGAGATGGATACAGTTACACATAACAGGGTAGTGACGTCTGTGGAATTTACGGACGGTTGGTCACCCTAGTGTGCGCCGTGCCCTTGGCACCTAATTACGGCGGACTGTGGAGCCGCGGTGCACAGTTTGGGAATCAGTAGTTTTAGAATAAACTTTGATAATTTTAACACTCCTAAGCGTTAAAAATCGCCGTTGGTTGACGAAAATTAATTGGAAGTAAGCCAACATAGTGATAATTATTGCTAGTTGTTTACGGTAAGTAGATTTCTAAACGCAAAAAACGGGACATTAAATTAAAATAGACTATGACTATGATTTTACTTCTAGTGATGACAGTGCATGTTAACATTACCGCGTGAAAACAAGCGTTGTTTTTATGCACTAATGTGTGCTTTGTAATTAGGCGAGGTGGTTGATTTAGTTTTATTTTCCACACCTCCATGTTAACGCTGCCAAATGCTTCATCAAAGCAGCCCGTGCAACTTGTACGATAAACAAGTTTATTTAAACTGTTTTCCTAAGAATAGCCGTGTACGTGATAGTATTTTCGCCTTCAAAGAGATTTTGCTTGTAGTTTAACATACGCCTACTGTGCATGTCATTAACTGTCTGTGCTGCACACATGCAAAGTGCTTTTACCGCAGGCGGTGTTATGACGTTCTAACAAAGGTGTTCAGGAACATTTACAAGGATACGGAAGACTTTATCGCTGCCTTGAACGGCAGGAAGTTCCCGATATAGGAGCGAAAACGGCGTCCATAATATGCTTTATAAATTGCAGTCGAACGTTATGTTAGATATAAAGGCTTATAACATATGTTTCAATTTGAATTTTTTAGAACATAGGGGCATATTATCAAGGACGGTCGATACATTTTCGCCGCTTTTATCGACAGGAAATTGCCCATAAAGCGGCGATAATGGGTTTGATAATATGCCGTATGGAAATCTTATCAAAGCCCATGTGAGATGTGAAAACATCTAATTTGGGCTTCGATAGGAATTCCATACAGCATAATATCAAGTCCATTATCGCCGTTTTATCGGTAGTTTCCTGCCGATAGAAGCGGCGATATTGTATCGTCCGTCCTTGATAATATGGCTCATATTATGAAGGGGATTATCAGCGCTTTTCTTACTGCGTTCTGCCGATAAAAGCGACGATAAATTATCACGTCTTCTTCCTAATATGCCCCAAGTATTGCCGCATTCTTTAATTATTGTTCTGAAAATGCGGCGATACTTTAGCATATGAATAGAGCTCTTTTTGGTATAATGAGGTAGTTCTGAAAAGAACTGGGTTTTTTTAGGTTTTTGTTTTTTTTGTTTTCAAAAAGTTTTTTATTCTTTATAATTTGTAAAACTGGAACCACATTTTTGAACTGTAAAACAGGAACATAGGAAGTTGTTAAAAAATTAGCTGCATTCGAATCTTACATGGTCATTATATCTTCTTTCAACCAGAATGAGGCTCTGCTCCCCGTACACAATCAATCCTTTACACTTGTTGCATTTTACATGCACTTTCGACAAAAATGGTTTCAACTCCATCTCTGCAGTAGATGGAGATGTAGGTCGTCTGGTCGATGAAGTACTGGCCTCAGCTGGTGGTAGTTCTGTTGCCAGAGCTCTTGTCGCTGCCTGTGCATATTGCACAGGGTGGACTTGGCTCATATGTCTCTTCATGGTATGAATTGAAAAGGAATATTTTTTGGAAGGATTTCCTCTTGAAAGTACTGAGCTACAAATTGTGCAAGTTACTTTCGGAGCATTTACTTTTTTTTGATCCTGAGGAAAGGTAAAGAATTGCCAAATGAAAGATTCCTTCTTTTTTTTTAAAGGAAGATGAACATTTTCTTCAGATTCCGAAGATGAATTGCGTGCGGCAGCCATTTCAGCGAAGTCTCAGGAAAGATGATAAAGGTTGTTTCTCTCTTCAGCGCCAAATAGATAGTGAGGGAAGTTGGTGGTTTCTGGAAAATTGCAGAATAGAAACTACTATGAACCAATAGGCAGTGTTCTTTTCAAGTCACATGATTTGACATGCGCGTATTAGGACGTATACGCGGTGACGTATTCCAGACACGTACGTCAATTAGAAGTATCAGTCTAATTTAATGAAGTTTTAAAATGTGAAAAGGAGGAAAGGTATACATTCTCAAATGTTAAATACCTTCATATGGGGTCACAAGAACAATGCCGATAAAGTTTCAAACCTTTTTTATTCTTTCAAAATACCGGGGTGCGCGCACTCGGTCGCGCACCTCAATACATTTTTCAACATTTAGTGACAAGTCTGAAAACGGTAAAATGAAGGTAAGGTAAAGACTTTGTAAACCTTTTGAGACTTACAAGGAGTCCCCAAGCAATTCTGACAGTGAAGAAAAGTTTGTAATACTATGAAATCATTTCTCGAAAATCTATGATAAAACTATAGAATACATTAAAAAAATATTTTATATTTCGCAATTAAAAAAAAACAACGAAATATAATGAAAAAAAATAAGTTATAAACAGCTTATACTTAGGAAGTAGCCTTTAAAAAACCTATGAAATTCACTGAAAAAACCATAGGTTTTACACACGTTATAGTTAGGAAGTAGCAATTAAAAAACCTATGAAATTCACTGAAAAAACCATAGGTTTTACACACGTTATAGTTAGCTCGAAATTTTATACGCATAAAACCATTGAAATTCCCACGTTATAGTTAGTTGGACTCACTATAACTTGCGCGTGCAATGCACTGCTGATGACGTCACATATTACATCACTCATGACATGGTCAGTGACATCACTCATGACATCACTGATGACACCATCCTTGTGACACAGTGACAGGCCTCCTTTCACTGTAATATAACCTTTGAAACACATTCAAAAATAGAAACTAACATTTTCAAAAAAATCGAGATACCCATACCAGTTACAACAACCAATTCAGTAATTGCACCATCTATATACACATCCACTCATTCACCAACAGTTCTATATAGTCACTCATACATATACTCACTCATCATATGTAGTGATACACCTATACATCCTGTTACACACCGACAGTCATCCAAAAGTTACTCACACACATACTCACACATGCAAATAAACTATTGAACATCCATTTATTTGCATATAGAGCTATACTCACACTACCACCTTACTTCTAAGCAACATTTACACATATTTATTCTCTTAAACAATCACTTATAGAAACACATACTAATTTAAACAGGAACTCTTACAATCCCTCACTCTCACATATACTCACTTATATACATCAATATTCACATACACTAGATTAAAACATATGTAGTTACTGATAAAGACACTAGTGAGACAGTCATTCACTCACTAATACACACATATACACACTCATCCACCCATACAGTCCTGCACATATGCTGTCTTCAAAACACATACAAAGAGAGAGTCAGTCATTCATGCATCTATGTGCTAAGTAATACCCCCACCAAACCATACACACACTCATACTGATACTAAGAAAAACATCTAATAACCCATATACATACACATGTAGCTACTCACTAACCCATGCAGCCACTTATACACAAAGTGAAACACTAATACATATATTTAAATATTTAAACATTACTCTCTAATATATGTATTCACTAAGATACACTTAATAAACCAGTTAACCAATCAATTTTTTTTTTTAAAACATCCATGTAAACACTTATTTAAACATTTATTCTTCCATCAACTTTTACATATACTTATATAACACATATTTATTTTTTTAAAAGATACACATTCACTGGATGGTGTCATCAGTGATGTCATGAGTGATGTCACTGACCATGTCATGAGTGATGTAATATGTGACGTCATCAGCAGTGCATTGCACGCGCAAGTTATAGTGAGTCCAACTAACTATAACGTGGGAATTTCAATGGTTTTATGCATATAAAATTTCGAGCTAACTATAACTGGTGTAAAAACTATGTTTTTTTCAGTGAATATATATATATATATATATATATATATATATATATATATATATATATATATATATATATATATATATATATATGTGATCAAGGGCTCATCGGGCCCGAAACGCGTCATTGCGGCTTATGGTACACTGATGAAATAAACCACTGCAAATTGTTTACCTGGGTCCGTTTTCGTTTGTCCTGAAGATTGAATGTGGAGACTAAGTTCCTGATGCATATATATCTATATCTATATATCTATATATATATATGATTGGTGGGCAGACAGCGTAAGGAGGAGGGGAATAAGTGCTGGTGAATATTTTAAACAGAAGGAGAACATTAGGGACGTGATCTTTCCAGCTGAAGGCGCTGAAGAAGGCCAAACCGCCGAAATGCATCCGCCAGAGCTGGGACTTCGTGAAATAAAGCTGTGTCCACCCTGTTTTCCCCTTGTGGCCTCTGCTCTTTTTCGTCGAAAAGGATGTTCCACATATATATATATATATTACCTACTGGCGATAGCCAGTAGGTATATATAGTTAGGATTTTTTTCCTATGGGATTTTTGAAAATTCTATGTCGAATAACTTTGGCGTTTGAGGACAGAATTGGCTGAAATTTTCAGGAAAATGGAACATTTTGTTTCTGAGCAGCCCCTGAAAATTTGGGAGGGTTTCGTCAAGGGGGGGCCGAAAAAAAAGGGGGGTCCCAAAACGTGCTTTTCCCATGCAATTTTCCATAGGGTGGTTGGCCTCACTTTTAGCCCGAACGGCTGAATGGATTTACACCAAACTTGGCAAAATTGTAGGGACTGGTAGCCCGATGTGCCTTTGCTATGTCTCAAGATATATGCTCCAGTGGTTTTTACGAAAATTAACTTTGAAAAATATATATTGGGCTACATTGGGCTATATATATGTTGGAGCCCAAATGTAGCCCAATGTAGCCCAATGTAGCCCAATGTAGCCCAAAGATGGCCACCAGAGACAAAAAAAAACAAATGTAGCCCAAATATCAGCCAGATGTAGCCCAACTATAGCCCAATGACAGAATGTCCCAGAGTGTTCTAAAGAACAACTAGAGTGCTAACAGTCCTACTTATTACAAAGGTATGGCACACCTGAAGCCATCTTGATTGGAATAAAGTGGTAACTCTTAAAACATTTAATTTAAAAAGGAGCAAAATGAGGGGGTTCATTTTGCCATAGAAAGTATGATTAGCGAATATATGACGAAATCCCGCATACCATCAGTCCGAATACCATCAGTCCGCAAAAAAAATCCCGCATGTACTATTAGGCCGCAAATTAAAATAACGAAAACTTTAAGAACGAATATGCCTTTAGCATACACTAAACAACTAAACTACCCTAAACCCTAAAACACTACCCCCAGCATGACCCTACATTACACAAACACTACAACACTACCCTAAACCCTAAAACACTACCCCCAGCATGACCCTACACTACGCAAACACTACAACACTACCCTAAACTCTAAAACACTACCCTCAGCATGACCCTACACTACGCAAACACTACAACACTACCCAAAACCCTAAAACACTACACCCCAGCATGACCCTACACTACGCAAACACTACAACACTACCCTAAACCCTAAAACACTACCCCCAGCATGACCCTACACTACGCAAACACTACAACACAACCCTAAACCCTAAAACACTACCCCCAGCATGACCCTACACTACGCAAACACTACAACACTACCCTAAACCCTAAAACACTACCCCCAGCATGACCATACACTACGCAAACACTACAACACTACCCTAAACCCTAAAACACTACACCCCAGCATGACCCTACACTACGCAAACACTACAACACTACCCTAAACCCTAAAACACTACCCCCAGCATGACCCTACACTACGCAAACACTACAACACTACCCAAAACCCTAAAACACTACACCCCAGCATGATCCTACACTACGCAAACACTACAACACTACCCTAAACCCTAAAACACTACCCCCAGCATGACCCTACACTATGCAAACACTACAACCCAACCCTAAAACACTACCCCCAGCATGACCCTACACTGCGCAAACACTACAACACTACCCTAAACCCTAAAACACTACACCCCAGCATGACCTTACACTGCGCAAACACTACAACACTACCCTAAACCCTAAAACACTACCCCCAGCATGACCCTACACTACGCAAACACTACAACACTACCCTAAACCCTAAAACACTACCCCCAGCATGACCCTACACTGCGCAAACACTACAACACTACCCAAAACCCTAAACCACTACACCCCAGCATGACCCTACACTGCGCAAACACTACAACACTACCCTAAACCCTAAAACACTACCACCAGCATGACCCTACACTACGCAAACACTACAACACTACCCTAAACCCTAAAACACTACCCCCAGCATGACCCTACACTACGCAAACACTACAACACTACCCAAAACCCTAAAACACTACCCCCAGCATGACCCTACACTACGCAAACACTACAACACTACCCAAAACCCTAAAACACTACCCCCCAGCATGACCCTACACTACCCAAACACTACAACACTACCCAAAACCCTAAAACACTACCCCCAGCATGACCCTACACTACGCACACACTACAACACAACCCTAAACCCTAAAACACTACACCCCAGCATGACCCTACACTACGCAAACACTACAACACTACCCTTAACCCTAAAACACTACCCCCAGCATGACCCTACACTACGCAAACACTACAACAAAACCCTAAACCCTAAAACACTACCCCCAGCATGACCCTACACTACGCAAACACTACAACACTACCCTAAACCCTAAAACACTAGCCCCAGCATGACCCTACACTACGCAAACACTACACCACTACCCAAAACCCTAAAACACTAGCCCCAGCATGACCCTACACTACGCAAACACTACAACACAACCCTAAACCCTAAAACACTACCCCCAGCATGACCCTACACTACGCAAACACTACAACACAACCCTAAGCCCTAAACACTACCCCCAGCATGACCCTACACTAAACAACCACCACAACTCTACACTACACTAACACAACACTACACTACACAACACTACACTACACAATAACTAACCCACGAAAAAATTAACACAAACCCACTTACCTCTCTCGTCATCGTGGTTTTCACAACGCAAATGCATTTACCATACATGCCTTTAAAACGTAATTCTTTGTAAAGGCATGCGTGATAAATGCACATGCGTTTTGAAAAAATGCGGGATAATGGTATGCGAGGTCAATGACCTTGCGGGATAATGGTATGCGGACTGAAAGTCCGCGGGATAAAAAATGCGGGAAAATTGCTGCAAACCATGATTAGCAGCAGACTTCCCTGGTGAGCACTAGCTTTACTACAGTGATCTAATGAGCAACTAGAGTGCTAACATTCAGAATTCATGGCAAATGTGTGACACATCTGAATGCCTTCTTGATAGAACCAAAGTAAACAAGCATTAAAAATGCAATAGATCTCGCCCTCGTTTAAGTTAAAGCCATTCTGTTTGTAATGAGGTGGCTTTTTAGCTTTGCTTTTATTAGTGTTTTTAAAACTTTCATGTAAATAACATGCATATGTATGCATATATGTATATGTATGCATGCATTTATATTTATATAGATATGCAGATTATATATGTTTATATATGTATATTACCTACTGGCGATAGCCAGTGGGTATATATAGTTAGGATTTTTTCTCTATGGGATTTCTGAAAATTCTATGTCTAATAACTTTGGCGTTTGTGGACCGAATTGGCTGACATTTTCAGGAAAATGGCACATTTTGTTTATGAGCAGCCCCTGAAAATTTGGGGGGGTTTCATCAAGGGGGGGCCAAGAAAAAAGGGGGGTCCCAAAACGCGTTTTTCCCATTCATTTTTCCATAGGGCGGTTGGACTCACTTTTAGCTCGAATGGCTGAATGGATTTACATGAAACTTGGCAAAATTGTAGATATGGTTTGCCCTACGTGCCTTTGCTATGTCTCAATATATGTGCTCCAGTGGATTTTGAGAAATTAACGTTTAAAAAAATATATATATCTGTGACAGCGCTCCGGTTAGCGCCCCGGTTCGCGTACCTGACGCGTAACGGAACTTCGCGAAGCGAAGCTGATTGGCTCTCCGGTGTCTGTCAACATTCTAAACAGTCCGGAGCGGCCGCCATCTTGTCTCTCGGTAGGATCGAGAGACAAGATGTGGTGAAAAACGAAGGGGGAAATGAAGGAAAGGGGGCAAGGTAAACCCCTCCTGACCCCCTAGGATTGATGAGGGGGATATTAAAGTCCCCCGCGGGGCAAAAAAAAAAAAAAAAAAAAATTGCGATTTTACGCCGTAGAGGCGCGTCCCGGTACGCGAACTGGGCAGCTCACCGGGCAGCTAACCGGGCAGCTAACCGGCAGCGTAGCTGTCAACATTGTAAACAGTCCCGAGTGGCCGCCATCTTGTCTCTCGGTAGGTTCGAGAGACAAGATGTGGTGAAAAAAGAAGGGGGAAATGAAGGAAAGGGGGCAAGGTAAACCCCTCCTGACCCCCTAGGATTGATGAGGGGGATATTAAAGTCCCCCGCGGGGCAAAAAAAAATAAAAAATTGTTGCGATTTTTCGCGGTAGAGGCGCTTCCCGGTACGCGAACCGGGCAGCTAACCGGCAGCGTAACGGGAGTCCGCCATCTTGTGTTTTTGGAGCGTCCGGTTCGCGTACCGGGTAGCGTCCCGGTAAGCGTAACAAGGGGAAAACCAAGAGAAACAGTAAAAAAAAAATTAAGGGAATAGATTTCCAGCAAACTTTGCAAAATTGTAGGGACTGTTTGTTTGATGTGCCTTTGCAAGGCATCAAGATATGTGCACGTGTGGATTTTGTCTAATTAAGGTTAAAAAAAATATATATATCTGTAAGCGTGCTCCGGTACGCTTACGTTACGGGTTTTGTTTGCGCTGCAGAGCCGATACGTCACGGTTATGCAACGCGTCATGAGGCGTCTCACGTGGCTACGTGATACGTCACGTAATAAAGAATATATTTTACAGCTATAGATATTAGCTTTTAAAAAACCAATGAAATTCACTGAAAAAACCATAGGTTATAGACCATATATAGTTAGGAATTTGCATTTACAAAACCTTGAAAATTCACTGAAAAAACCATAGGTTAGAGACCATATATAGTTAGCTGGACATTTTATTGACATAAAACCAATGAAATTCCATATATAGTTAGTTGCACTAACTATATATCGCGCACCCGCAATCCACTGCTGAGGATGTCACGTATTACATCATTCATGACATGGTCAGTGACATCACTGATGACATCACTGATGACATCTCAAATGACATCACTGATGACATCACTGATGACATCTCAAATGACATCACTGATGACATCATGACACACCAATAACAGTTACTACATACGCACTCACTGATTCCTACGTCTACACACACATTCACTCATTCACCCATACAATCACTCATACATACAGTCACTCATTATTACAACACTATCATATGCACTCATACACCTATGCAGACACTCACACACTGCCACTCATCCATGGAGTTACTCACACACCTAGTCAGTCCTGTAAAGAATCAATCACACTTCCATTTCCTCATCTATACAGTTAAACACAGAACACCATACTTCAGTGACATCACTGATGATATCACTGATGACATCTCAAATGACATCACTGATGACATCTCAAATGACATCACTGATGACATCATGACACACCAATACCAGTTACTACATACGCACTCACTGATTCCTACGTCTTCACACACATTCACTCATTCACCCATACAATCACTCATACATACAGTCACTCATTATTACAACACTATCATATGCACTCATACACCTAGTCAGTCCTGTGAAGAATCAATCACACTTCGATTTCCTCATCTATACAGTTAAACACAGAACACCATACTTTTTCACACATATACTAACACATACTTACTCTCTTATACAATCACTGATACAAGTACACATTGATATGCACAGAGTCACACACCTCCCAGCCAGCCACACACACACTCAGTCTTCCATACATCCACTCATTCTTCAATATGTAAAACATATTTAAACTTTACAAAAACACACAGACACTAGATGATGTCATCAGTGATGTCATTTGAGCTGTCATCAGTGATGTCATCAGTGATGTCATTTGAGATGTCATCAGTGATGTCATCAGTGATGTCACTGACCATGTCATGAATGATGTAATATGCGACATCATCAGCAGTGGATTGCGGGTGCGCGATATATAGTTGGTGCAACTAACTATATATGGAATTTCATTGGTTTTATGTCAATAAAATGTCCAGCTAACTATATATGGTCTCTAACCTATGGTTTTTTCAGTGAATATATATATATTCATGAGTGATGTCACTGACCATGTCATGAGTGATGTAATTTGTGACGTCATCAGCAGTGCATTGCACGCGCAAGTTATAGTGAGTCCAACTAACTATAACGTGGGAATTTCAATGGTTTTATGCGAGTAAAATTTCCAGCTAACTATAACTGGTGTGAAACCTATGGTTTTTTCAGTGAATTTAATAGGTTTTTTAAATGCTAATTCCTAACTATAACTGCGGTGAAACCTATGGTTTTTTCAGTGAATTTCAAAGGTTTTTTAATAGCAAATCTCTATAGGTATGAAATGTTATATTTTTTATAATGAATTTTATATTGTATAATTATGTAATACTATTTTTTTTATGTATATATTTTTTTTTTTGCCCCGGAGCGCTCCCGGAGTGCGTACCGATAAGCCTACCGGTAAGCGCAGTCTTGCGCACGCCGGTTCGCGTACCGGTGAGCGTCCCGTTAGCGCTATTGCCGCGAACGAAAACATCATCGTGACGTATCGCGTAGCCGCGTGATGCATCTTATGACGCACGGCGTCAGCGCACCCGGAAGCGCCCGAGCGCATACGATCGCGCAACGTAAGCGCCGCCGGGCGCGCCCCGGGGCGGGCTCCCGGGCGCACACCGGGGCGCGTAGCGTAAGCGCGTCGGGTCATGTAACCTCAAAATAACACTTTTCATTGGTTCAGAACACTTTTGGTTTCCAAATGATGAAAGCCCGGGTCATGTGACCTGAAAATAACACTTTTCATTGGTTCAGAACAGTTTTGTTTTCCAAATGATGAAAGCCCCCACCTTTTTTCTTCATTCTCACTTTGTTCTTTGAGTGAGGAAGACCTGCTTCTATTATATTAGAGAAATGGCTACATTAGCAGCAGCAGCTGGAGCATCTGCACCACCACCACCACAAGGGCCACCACAACATCACATTGGTGGTGAACAAGAAGAGGAGGACGAGGAGGAGGAGGATGGAAGAAGGCAGTTCCTGCCGGAAGACAATTCCCCATATAAACCAAAGGAGCACTTTATATGGGAGTTTTTTAAAATGCCAAGGGGTGCAAAGAAGATAAACGCTGCAAAGGTGACCTGTCTCATCTCTGGCGCTGTACTATCCAGGGGGAACCCTGCAAAAAAATATTCATTTGGCAATCACACAATGATTCGCCACATGCAACGATTGCACCCCAATAACTATTCTGCAGCAGAGGTGAGGGAATTGTGCAGCAACCTTCCCCAAACATCTTCCAGAGCCTCAACAAGCACAGAACCCACTCCATCGGGTCCAGAGGCAAGAGAGATGATACCAAACATTCAAACCAAGTTTGGTAGATATAAAATTGTTTGTAAATATTGTGGTAGAACAATTAGCTACGGTGAGCAAAGTATAAATCTCATCAACGTTGCTGGTGATAACCACAAGTGCCCAAAGCACCCTTAATTTTTTCCTGATTTTTTTTTGCTCCATTTGAGCCCTTTACAATTCCCTGTTTTTTGTTTCTCCCCATAAAAAATACAAAAAAAATATAAAAGTGTTCAGAAAAGCCAAAAAAAGTAAAAAAAGTTCAGAAAAACAATAAAAAAAATAAAACAACAAAAAGAATTATAAAAACAGTTCCCCCGCGTACCGGGGCGCGCTCCCAAAAAAAACAAATTAAAAAAAATAAAGGAGTGAGCATGAGGGAAAGACACAGAGAGAGTGATGTTAAGAGAAAGAGAGCTAGAGGGAGCAACACAGAGGGACTGTTTATTACATAGTAAGACAGAGAGAAGGTTGTATGGGGTGTAAGTGACAAAAGGAAAATTAATAAGGGAGCGAAAGAAGGGAAGAGAGAGGAAGAAGACTAAAGCAGAAGTACTGGGAGAATGTGAGTGGGTGTTGAAAGTAAAAGGAAGGACAGTAAAGGATGGGGAAAGAGGGGTAGTGACGGAACCGGAGTAAAGGACAACGGTGAGGGAGGGTGAGAAAAGAACAGTGAGTGTAAGTAAAGAGGGGTGAAAGAGGGTAGATAAAAGTGAATAAGGGTAAGACATGGGTAGTGACAGAGAGAAAAGACAGAGAGAGTAAAGGAAGGAGTGACTGAAAAGGTCTGAGTGAAGCAGCAAAAAAAGGTAAGTAAAGAAGTGTGGGTGAGTTGTAGGGAGTGAGCATGACGAAAGAGTAGTGACAGAGTGAGGGGACAGAGACAGCGACGGTAAGAGAGACAGAGTGAGGGAACAGAAGTGAGGAACTGTGAGGACAGAGAGACTGAGAGAAGGAGTGAGAGGAGTGAAGTAAATGAGTAAGGGAATGAGTGAGGGAGCGAGGGAAGGGAACAGAGGGTAAGGGAAGTAAAGCAGGGGGACTGAAAGAAGTTGAATGCGGTAGGTGAGTAAGGGAAAGAGGAGTAAACATGGAGGATAAGAATAAGTGAGGGAAGCAGAGTAAGGAAACAGGAGTGAGGTAGGGTGAGAGAATAGTAGTGAGGTTAAAGCAAAGGGTGATGACAAACTACATTTTTTTAGTCACACTTACCATATAATTAATGTAAATTTAATTACATGTTTCTACTACACTTTGTATCTGTGAAAGAGAGAAAAAAATAAGTTATAATTAGTAAAATATATATATTAAAATAGAAGAGACAAGTCAAGAGGTTACAAATCATAAATGTGTACTAAGAAATAAAGTAAGAGTGAGGGACACAGAAAGGGAAATAAAGTAATGTAGAAGGACAAAAAGAGGGAAAAAGAAATAGAAGGAGAGCAAATTACTAAGAGTAAGGCAGATACATTTAGTGACAGAGAGGAAGAGAAGAAGTGAGAAATGAACTGAAGGTAAGAAAGATACTAAAAGAATGTGAGTTAGCAAAACTAAATCAGAAAACAGGAGTAAGAAAAAAGGGAATGACTGAGAGGTAAAGGAGTCTGATTGAGGATGCATTTACAAGAATGATGAATGGAAGATGACTGAGCGTGAGTGAAGGGGAGTCACAGAGTGAATGGATGAAGGGAGAGATGATAATATAGAAGGATTGAGGGAAAAGGAGTGAGGAAGTTAGTAGACAGAGGGACTAAGGGAAGGACTGAGTGAAGTGGAGTACAATGAGTGAGGAAAGGAAAATGAGTAAGGGAGCAAAAGAAGGAAAGAGAGGGGAAGAGGACTAAAGCAGCAGAACAGAGAGAATAAGAATTTAAATTACACAATACAAACTATAGAATAACTTGTACAACATGTTACATAGTTTATTTTTGCTGTTGTCAGAATATATTGAATTTCACAAAAAATAGTGACTTCAAACTACTCATCATATGACAGCGGGGAAAAAAACACACAATCTAAAAGATTGTGTTTAAAAAAAACATATAAACTTACAAATCACATATGTACACTAATCTTTGATTCACTTACTTTTCTTTTAAGCCAAATAGTACATCATGAAGGTCCTTTTCATTGGAAAATACTCTACTGTTCTGTAAAACTTCCATTTCATCGGCTTTCTATAAGAAAAGCTCCAAGAACATGTGAAATATTTTTCAATGTTTTCATTTCCTTCTTGTGGTCAGTCATGACTCTTTGCTCATTCCTTCACTTTTCCATAAGGCCAAATAGTGTCAGATGTATCAGTATATTTTCAAATAACTCAAAACAAAGTCTGAAATTACCGTTTTCCCAACGTTCTGAAAGAAAAGCTCCTACAACATTTTCACAATGTTTAAATGTGCATATTTCCATCTCTGGCTCACTGTTATTCAACATTTCCTATAATACTGATATCACATACTATGAGATCCATTTACAGAACCTATATGACAAATAGAATTTTTATATTATCTTGAACACTTTTACTCACAATATAATTTTAAACAGCAGACTAACTTTTATTAACTGCTCCCGTCTTCATAGGCCAATTACCTTTACTTAAATTTTGGTTCTAAAAACACTAGGTATGATTTTTTTAAGTCAAAAGGCAAACGTTGTTTGAAAGTCAAATGAGTATCATTACAAGTAGTCCAACCTTTTCGACATTTTAAATAAATTGTATAATGCCCTGATGTTGTTGAAGGACCATCATGATAAATAATAGCTACAGTTGCAAAAGTTCTTCCTGAAATTGATAACTGAGAAGCCACAACATTTTTAATAGAAGTTGTCAATTTAGTTCCATCAGGTCTACATCGTTGGAACATTAAAATGACATACTGACCATAATTTTGTATAAATAATGTGGACAGCATTGCAGACTTACATTGGGTAGACACCATATTGTGATCAACTGCTTTAACTAGATTATTAAAAGGCACTGATTTGCAGTCTGGTAAAGTCAAATATATAAATCTTTCGGTGTCTATTGTAGTAGTACTTGATAAACTACAGTTGTTGCAGTCATGCTGCCATTGATAAGAAAGGCTAAAAAGATTTCTTATATCTACACCTTCATCTTCCAATACATCGAACATATACATTAAAAATTCCTGACAATCTTGCTGAATATTCTGTGAAAATTGTTTTTGACCAGAACATATGTCTAAAAGATTTCGAATTTCTGAAACACTTTCTATTTTTGCTCTATCACTGCTACATTTCTCAAACACAGAATTCAACAAACAACAGAATCTTTGATCCCGATTTTCAGCAATCTGTTCTTGTAAAGTTTGAAGAAAAAACCCAACATTAACCACTACATTAGCATAGCAGTTGACACCAGAACTGTTTTCAAACTGAAATCCAACAACATCTTCAACAGAATCCTTTTTCTTTCTGCTTACAATTACAGTTTCATCTACTTTTTGTCTTTTTGCTACTACCTCACTGCAATTATTCTCATTTCTTCTTTTTCGGCCTACCACACGTTTTTCAAACAGAGGATATTGAGGCAAATGTGGAGCATACTCTCTTCTTAACCTATTGTATTCTTTAACACAATCTAATCTGCACAAATCTTTGTTTCATCACACTCAATCAAGTACAATCCTGATAAAGTTCTGACTCATGATAATGCCACATATGCCATACCCTCTTTAAACACAGAACTTCCAATGTTCACCAAAGCGCTATCTACACTTAAACCTTGAGATTTATGGATTGTCACTGCATATGCCAAACTAACAGGAAACTGTTTTCGGCGAACATATAAGTCTTTCACAAGCAAAAATCTAGCTGAACAACGCCAAATTTGTTCTATTTTGTCAATGCCATCAAATTTAATTTTTAAAATTTCAATTCCATCTCTATTTTTGTAATTCACAAAATCAACAACATGACCCATTGCTCCATTTACCAGACCTCTTTCAACATTTAAATTCCTTCTCAAAATGATACGACAATTTAAACACACATTCAGAGTCTTTTCAAAACCAGCAGTTTTAGATATAGTCTTCTCTAATGAATCCAATTTTGATTTCAAATTTTCAGACAAAATAATTGTTGCTCCCATATGCTCTATTTTATCTATAGCTTCCAGTGTCACTATCTCTTCATTTTCTAACTTTAACATTTTGTTCTTGAAGATGGAACATTCTTGCAGAGTTGGCATCAAACATATCCCAGATTTCTTCTCATTAATTTTCTTAAAAATATTCCCTGGAAGAATGTTTTCATTTGGGTACAAATTTGAAATTAATCGTGCATGTAAAGATTCTTTCCCATTCTGACTTACTTTTCCGATTCTTACATCTTGTAGAATAGTTTTATAATCTTCATCCTTTGCCTGTCGCATATTTTGGAGTAGTTCTGCATATTTGAAATTTAACCATATATTAACGTTTCCAATGCTTCCTAGGCACTTCTTGGTATCTTCATGCGTGACCATTTTAAACACTGGTTGTCCTTTCACTGGAGTCAACTGCAGTAGATCTCCAAAAACAATGATGTGTTTCGCTCCAAATAACACATAATACTCTGTTCTAAGAATTTCTTGCATTCTCAAATGCACAAAAGCAAGCATTAGATTTGAGACCATGCTTACTTCATCAATGTTAAGAAGTTTCATTTTCTTCAGCACTCTGGAAACTTCGGAACACGCATCTCCAGATAGCTTGTGGTATTGCAATTTGTTATCATGCTCCACTGGCAGCATCAGTAAATGATGTAAAGTAATCCCTTTAATGTTATGTGCTGCCAGCCCAGTTGGAGCGGTAACAACACAAGGTAGCGGTGATTCAGTCCTTTTCTGCAGATAAGTTGCAATTGCTTTAATCAGAAAACTTTTTCCAGTTCCCGCTTCTCCACTCACGTACAGTTGGACAGGCTTAAATGATGTACATGAGCACTCTTTTTTCTCATGATTGAATCCATGTTCAATCTGTTCTGTGACTTCATCATATATCTGTTTCTGCTCAAGGTTTAGTTGTTTCACCAAATCTTCTAAGTTAACTACATCATCTTGAGCTTGTTCCATAGCTCTTTCCACCTCATCCATGGCAGTGGCAGTGGCAGCTTCATTTTGGATAATTGGTCCTCCTAGTGGATCCTGACTCAATGAAGTAGAACTGTCTTGAGAACTGTCTCTAGCAATCTCTACAGCAATTGTGGCTTCTTGCTCTATTTCTTCGTTCAACATTTGCAGATAATTTGGAAAAACAGGACATTCTATGGTATCCTTGGTTGCATTAAAAGAATCTTCGTAACAGAGAAAATCTCCAAGTAGTTCCTCTTCTGTACGCCATGGCTTAAAGAGTTGCAAAAGAGCTAAATAGTAAAATTCCCTTTTCTCTGGATTTTCGCAACTCAATTTTCGATGATTACTCAAATGGCCTTTTCTCTGCTTCACTAGACATCCTTCACACCCAATGACGGCATATGTTCCATTATTAATATCTTCTCTGATGTTCCTCTTATAAATATAGTTTTGCAGAACTTCATACAAACAACTGTTCTCATGATGACTACTTCTATTTGGATAGTATGTATCCAACATGTTTGTCTTCAAAATATCTGTACTGTTTGGTTCTTTCTCTGCCAAATACTCAATTTCTTGTACAGATTTCAAAACTCGGTTTCGTGTTGTAGCAAGACCTAGACTTGCCCAAATAATTGTTCTAGACTTGGCGTATAGACTTGCTGATGATAACCGATCAGAACATTCATATGCTCCAATTTCTCGATGCGACAACATCTTCAGACTGAAACTGTATAATTTTTTACTTATACTCTTTTCATGTGAAATGTCCTCCCACATTTCCTTCGGTTCTGTCTTTTTTTTTGTGATGTAAGACATCACATATCGAGCCACAGCAATAGAGTTGTCAGCAACGAACTGAATATCCATGTTAGCATTCCACATGGACAAAATCACTGGGTTGTAGTCGTTGATGTACTTGGACTCTTCGTTTCTTTTTAAATTGTATGTATTTTTTGGTGATTTCCTCGTCACAGTATGTCGCAGAGAAGACATCAAATTATTTACTCTTCCTTTAGAAATCACTGGTCGTGGAAACCCGAAACAACATTTTGTGTAGAACTTGTCCTTGTTTCTGAATTTTCGACGACAGTACTTTCCACAAAGATGGGATTGAAAGTGTAAAACTTGTTGCCTTAAACTGTTTTCTTCGGTAGTTTTCGGAACAGCACATGTTGAATACTCTTCAATGAAGCTCATCACTGTCTCATCCGAATCTGTTCCAAATTTGGGTGCATCTTTAATTCACAACAACATATGTATGTGAGGAGCACCTCTCGCTTGATACTCCTTTCTCCAAAAGAAATCCAAAACCTCTCCAAGGGGAGGATTAAAGACATCATAGCTTCAAATCTATGATTGAAATATCTGCATACATTCACTGGATCCAAAGAACACAGTTCTCCAGGAGTTTTGAATTCTATATTTTGTATATTTGCATTTGCCTCTCGTAGAAATTGAAGTAAGTCATCCCATGCATACTCAGCACAGCTAAGAGTGAGGAACCATGTAGGAGTTCCTAAGTTTCTTAGCATACATTTCAATTCCCCATGACGACGGTACCAATACTCATTTGTACCACGCTGACATGCCATGAGATTGATTAGATGAGATTCCAAAATATTATCTTGCAGGTTGACTTTCTCCGTAAAGTCCCTCGCCGAAACATTTTGCAGATGTGCTCCACTTTTCAGTACATAGTTTACTGCATAAGAAAGCCCAGACAAGTCACTTTCATACAGTAGATGAAACAAATATGGAATGCATTGATGAAACCTTGGATCTTCAGCATATAATCTAAAAGTTCGATATTCAGATGCAAGAATTTGAAGTGGTCGATCGTCATATCGTCCACCTCGACCTGTTGGAAATAAATGTGGAAAACAACGAGCTTCCAAACTTTCTTCCCATACACTAATGGGACTTCCTTTTGCTGCTTTCATTTGGAACAAGTCAATTGCATTCCCCATTACTTCTTTGGAATGCAAAGGATGAACAATATAATGTTCATATATTTCTTCACTTCTAGACACATCAACTTTTTCAATTTGGCCAGCTGAACAATCACTGTCTTCATCTGCAGCTGTTTCCTCTGCTCCAACACATACATGTTTGTAGTACTCATTGTTTTTGACCAAATACAACGTTGCCTTTTTGACTTTCCTAACATCCACTAAATCTGGCCAGATTTTCTTACTCTTTGTTGGAACCCCATTAACTAGAATAACCAGAGGTTCCTCTTCCACTTTCTCTACACCAATTGTATCAATATTTTTCTTGAAATCTAGAGGCAAATAAACAACTCTACCCTTTAATCCTCTCTGTAAATCTGAAGGAGGCAATTTCCCTATCTTAGGCTCCATGCGAACAATTGCTTGAAAAGGATGGACACATTGAATCAAAATAGACTCAGATGTATTTAAATGCATCAATTCAAGAGGAATGTCTACCAACTCAAGATTATTATGAACAGCTCTAGCAGGCATTCTGTTTTGATTTAATTTATTATAACAATATTTACAAATACCCTGATTAGAACTCAAATCAAAAGAATTATCCACCCACAAATAAGTTGCAAAATCCTTCCACTCATAATTATTTATCTTTTCACTTTTTACGTATAAATCAACTAATCTAGTTTGATGCTTATAATGAGTTTGTCGACAACACACACAATTAAAATTAGGCCTTTCACTTGATTTCACCTTAAACCTGGTAATTTCCTGGTCAAACTTTTCTGTACTTGTAATCTGTATATTGTCTTCCACATTACCTTGAATTTCTGTGTCAATTTCTACACTGTCCTCTTTTTCACCAAAATAACAAATCTCAATTTCTTCACAAATCTTCTTCACATCTAATTCAGTTCCATGCAAAAGAGGACTGTTTAATTGTTTAAGCTTAAGTGCTGGACTTTTTGCATAATACAACCTTCTCACTAATTTCCTAATTTTGTTATGATGCACTGCTAACATCCTAAAATGATGAAAAACACTCTGACAGACTTTTCTAGAAAGACAAGCCAGTGAATGCCCTTGCAAACATGTGTTTTCTCGCACTCTGCAAGGATCTAAGTCTTGCAACATCTTCATTTTCTGTTTTAGACGTTTCTTACTATATGTACGTAAGAAATTACGAAACAAATCGATTGAATCCTGTCGCACACTACAAATACTACTACACTTCCAAGTGTACACTGGACCCTTAGTACGTCTCCCTAAAACTTCATCAGTTAACACCTCTTCTGCTTCTCTAGGCACAACTTTTTCTTTTTCAATCGGACAACCGTCTTTCACTTCATATGCTCGACCACTGGTGTCAACTGCATGCACTAAATCATTCTCCTGGAAGTAACTCTCCTCATTAAAAAATGGCTCACAACTTGAACTGTGCATCCATTCTCCAGAAATTTTTTTACAAAAATTAGTCCGATTAATTACTCTTTTGCATCTACTGTTTGATTTGAAAACATCAATTGTCTTGTTAAGTGTCCTAATTCTATTGATTATTAAAATACATAATTTTTTCTTAACTTCAAAAGCCTGATCAACAATCTACTCTACACTTTTCTTTTTCTTATAAAAAGCAGCTCTCTGTTTACCTTTCCTAATGTTTTTTAACAAATTTAAAACCACCCTATTGTGAAACATTCGTTTACGAATGTCCCTAAATTGATTCTGTCTTCTATTCCTATACATATTATTCTCTCCTGCTCCAGTAGTAACATTTTTGGGGGGCCTCTCCTTCCTTTTCAAATTTGCTCTCTGCTTCTCTTTATCCACATTCTGACCAACATTTTTTTTGGTCTACATATGTTCCGTAAGAAAGACTTAGTTGTCTTACCAGGAGCTTTTTTCCTGTTTTTTGAAGTATTTGTTGTAGAGGAGTGCTGTAATTCCGTTGCTGTTTTTGATTTTTTCTGCTTGGCATCTTTTCTTCTCCTCTGCCTTGAGGGCATATTTCCTTACTATTGAAATCTTGATTTCAATCTGTGGTAAAGAAAAAAATAACACATTATAGACCACTATTACCAAACAACAAAGCAATGACAATAAGCAAACGATATAAACACTAGTTTACAACATATCTAAGTTTATATCACAGCAATTATGTAAATAGGAGTAAGACAGAGAAAAAGAGCTAGAGGAACTAACACAAAAAGACAGAGAGACTCAGACAAAGAAACAGGTTGAGGGACTAAAACATAGAGAAGGAGTAAGATAGAGAGAGTGTATAATATGTTGTAAGACAGAGAAAAAATGTAATAGGGAGAGGGAGTAAGTCAAAGAAAGGGATAAAGGGAGTAAGTCAGAAAAAGGGTGTAACAGGGTGTAAGACAGAGAGAGGGTGTAAGAGGATGTAAGACACAGAGAGGGTGTTAGAAGGTGAGAGGATGTAAAAGAGAGTAAAAGAGAAAGAGGCTGTAAAAGGGAGAGAGAGAGCATAAGTTTGAGAGAGGGTGTAAGAGGAAGTAAATCAGAGAGAGGATGTAACAAGGAGTATGTCAGACAGAGGGTGTAACACAAACAGAGGAAGAGAATAAAAAAGTCAGAAAGAGGGAGAGAGGGTGTAAAACAGGCAAATGATGTAATAGGGAGTAACTCTGGGAGAGAATGTTACAAAGAGAAAGTTTGTAAGACGGAGTAAATCAGGAAGAGGATGTAAGAGAAAGTATGACTTACAAATTGCTGTAAAAAAGAGAGAGAGGGAATAAATTAGAGACAGGGTGTAAGAGAATGTAAGTCAAAGAAAGAGTGTAACAGAGTGTAACACAGAGTCAGGATGTAAAAAGGAATACGTCAGAGAGAGGGTGTTAGAAGGGGACAGGTGGAAAAATAGAGTAAGTCAGGAAGAGAATATAATAGAGACTAATACATTGTTAATAATCCTTAGTAAAGAAATCTTAGTGCATAAAGGAATTGTATTTTCTAAATGAGTGAGGTTTCAGTAGTGTAATCAAATGCTTATACATATGACCTATGCTCTGTTTTGTAAATTTAATTTAAAAAAACATTTCAGGCACATGAATTGGTTTTACATTATTGACAAGGATTAGATAGTATCTGCATGATTAAAAAAATATATTAGCACATTTCACAATCATGTTACCTGTGTTTCCTCAGATTAGTAAGCAGATTGTGCAGATAAGGTGAGGCCTGTCCAGGGGTGCAAAGGAGGTGAGGCCTGTGTCCATGAGTGCAGTGGAGAGGACCAACCTCCTCTGACCCTTGGACAAGCCTTACCTCATCTGTGTCCTTTGGACAGGCCTCAATGTATTGAGTATAATTGATGGTAACTGGGTGCAGATGAGGTGAGGCATGTCCAGGGGTGTAGATAAGCTGAGGCCTCTCTATGGATGCAGATGAGTTGAGGTCTATTCAGAGTTGCAGATGAGGTGAAGATTGTCCAGGGGTGCAGAGGAGGTGAGGTCTGTGTTGAAGAGTGTAGTGGAAGAGAGGTCTGTCCAGGGGTACAAAGGAGGTGAGGCCTGTGTCTAAGAGTGCAGTGGGGGATAGGCTTCATGAAGTCTAGTCCACTGCACTCTTAGACACAGGCCTCACCACCTATGCTCCCCAGGAAAGGCCTCTCTCCAACTACAGTCTTGAACACAGGCCTCACCTCCTCTGTACCTCTGGACATGCCTCACCTCATCTGCACAATCTACTTCCTAATCTGAGGTAACACAGGTGACATCATTGTGAAATGTTCAAATATATTTTTTTAATCATGCAGACACTATTTATTCCTTCTAAAAAATGTGAAAGCCATTGATTTGCCCCAAATCGTTTTTTAAATAACATTTTAGAAACAGAGCGCAGGTCCTATGTACAAGCATTCAATTTCACTACTGAAACCTCACTATTTCACAAAATACAAATCCTCTATCTTGCAAATGTTGATACCAAGCATTATCAAAAAACATGACACAAACCAACAGCAAAGAAGCTCAATGTGCTTCCTAATCTGAGGTAACACAGGTGACATCATTGTGAAAAGTTCAAATATATTTATTTAATCATGCAGACACTATTTATTCCTTCTCAAAAATGTAAAATTCATTCATTTGCCCCAAAATCGTTTTTTAAATAACATTTTAGAAACAGAGCGCTGGTCCTATGTACAAGCATTCAATTTCACTACTGAAACGTCACTATTTCACAAAATACTATTCCTCTATCTTGTAAATGTTGATACCAAGCATTATCAAAAAACATGACACAAACCAACAGCAAAGAAGCTCAATGTGATTCCTAATCTGAGGTAACACAGGTGACATCATTGTGAAAGGTTCAAATATATTTTTTTAATCATGCAGACACTATTTATTCCTTCTCAAATATGTAAAAGCCATTGATTTGCCCCAAACTCGTTTTTCACATCACATTTAAGAAACACAGCACAGGTCCTATGTACAAGCATTCCATGTCACTACTGAAACTTCACAATTTCACAAAATACAAATCCTCTATTTTGCAAATGTTGATACCAAGCATTATCAAAAAACATGACACAAACCAACAGCAAAGAAGCTCAATCTGCTTCCTAATCTGAGGTAACACAGGTGACATCATTGTGAAAGGTTCAAATATATTTTTTTAATCATGCAGACACTATTTATTCCTTCTCAAAAATGTAAAAGCCATTGATTTGCCCCAAAATCGTTTTTCAAATAACATTTTAGAAACAGAGCGCAGGTCCTATGTACAAGCATTCAATTTCACTACTGAAACCTCACTATTTCACAGAATACAAATCCTCTATCTTGCAAATGTTGATACCAAGCATTATCAAAAAACATGACATAAACCAACAGCAAAAAAGCTCAATGTGCTTCCTAATCTGAGGTAACACAGGTGACATCATTGTGAAAAGTTCAAATATATTTATTTAATCATGCAGACACTATTTATTCCTTCTCAAAAATGTAAAATTCATTAATTTGCCCCAAAATCATTTTTTAAATAACCTTTTAGAAACAGAGCGCTGGTCCTATGTACAAGCATTCAATTTCACTACTGAAACCTCACTATTTCACAGAATACAAATCCTCTATCTTGCAAATGTTGATACCAAGCATTATCAAAAACATGACACAAACCAACAGCAAAGAAGCTCAATGTGCTTCCTAATCTGAGGTAACACAGGTGACATCATTGTGAAAAGCTCAAATATATTTATTTAATCATGCAGACACTATTTATTCCTTCTCAAAAATGTAAAAATCATTAATTTGCCCCAAAATCGTTTTTTAAATAACATTTTAGAAACAGAGCGCTGGTCCTATGTACAAGCATTCAATTTCACTACTGAAACGTCACTATTTCACAAAATACTATTCCTCTATCTTGTAAATGTTGACACCAAGCATTATCAAAAAACATGACACAAACCAACAGCAAAGAAGCTCAATGTGCTTCCTAATCTGAGGTAACACAGGTGACATCATTGTGAAAGGTTCAAATATATTTTTTTAATCATGCAGACACTATTTATTCCTTCTCAAAAATGTAAAAGCCATTGATTTGCCCCAAAATCGTTTTTTAAATAACATTTTAGAAACAGAGCGCAGGTCCTATGTACAAGCATTCAATTTCACTACTGAAACCTTACTATTTCACAGAATACAAATCATCTATCTTGCAAATGTTGATACCAAGCATTATCAAAAAACATGACACAAACCAACAGCAAAGAATCTCAATGTGCTTGCTAATCTGAGGTAACACAGGTGACATCATTGTGAAAGGTTCAAATATATTTTTTCAATCATGCAGACACTATTTATTCTTTCTCAAAAATGTAAAAGCCATTGATTTGCCCCAAAATCGTTTTTCAAATAACATTTTAGAAACAGAGCGCAGGTCCTATGTACAAGCATTCAATTTCACTACTGAAACCTCACTATTTCACAGAATACAAATCCTCTATCTTGCAAATGTTGATACCAAGCATTATCAAAAAACATGACACAAACCAACAGCAAAGAAGCTCAATGTGCTTCATACTCTGAGGTAACACAGGTGACATCATTGTGAAAAGTTCAAATATATTTCTTCAAGCATGCAGACACTATTTATTCCTCCTCAAAAATGTAAAAGCCATTAATTTTCCCCAAAATCGTTTTTCACATCACATTTAAGAAACACAGCACAGGTCCTATGTACAAGCATTCCCTGTCACTACTGAACCTTCACAATTTTACAAAATACAATTCCTCTATGCAACTTTTTACCAAGCATTATCAAAAAACATGACACAAAGCAACATTAAAAAAACAAAATTTGCTTCCAAATCTTCTCCATAGAGTATACAAGTCTCTATCTATATTAAATGAATCATTACTCACCTTTACGAATGCTTTGGGAGATTGAGAACAGTGTCAGACACACACACCAATATTTCTTTAGCAGAGCAACAGGTATCTACTCCAGGCACTGCAACCATGAATGGCTCAGAAAACCTCTAATTCTACACACATTTTCCTCATGGTAACCAATCAAAACTCTTCCCTCTCTATTTTCAAACCAACACCCTTCCCCCCCTCAGCCCTTTCTACCTGTTACCATAGCAACTCCCTCATCACTGAGCTCTCAGGTTTAAAAGTTTATTCTACAATGTTGCAAATGAACTTAGCAAGGATGTTTGACCTCTCAATACACCAGCTTATCCGGTGCAATGTTTCTTTAAATGACTTTTTCTTAACCATTCAAATTACTTCTTTCACAAAACAGAACCATGTACCCTAACTTTCAGTTTTCAACTATCTGAATCCGCCAATCATTACTTCTGATTCAAGAGCATTGAAACTCCACAGTTTTTTTTACAAACTCCTACTGTTCCAACTGCTATTTCATTCCCACACTTCATCTGACTGCACCAGAACCTCCTCTTACCATGTATTCTGTCTGGATTATTGGAAATAGCTACATCCACTGGGCTCAAAGGTATGCAGCTACCAGAAATGTTCACAACCTTGATTTACCAAATGTAGACATCAAGTGGATTGGCCAAAGAGGGTTGAGATGTCATCAATTGATACCATTGGTGAAAACCTTTTTGCATCTGCCACACCCTCACCTCACAATTCTGCACTGTGGTGGAAATGACTTAGGCAGTTTGACTGGGGTAGGTCTGGAAATGCTTTTAAAGGAAACCTTTGAGCAATTGATGGCACTTTTTCCTCAAACTGCCTTGGTATTTTCCAATATATGCCAAAGACAGAAATGGAAGTGGTCCAACCAATTTTGTCCACAATTTGAGAAAGCACAGAAACATGTGAATAAATCTGTTTCTGCTTACATGAGAGACTATGGAATGGGTTCAATATACAACAATAACTTGCGTTACAAAATGCAAGATATCTACAGAGGAGATGGTGTGCACTTCTCAGATGAGAGGAATAGAATATTCCTCCTGAATTTAAGACTGTGCATTGGAACCTACTTGTAGGTACCTAAATCAGCCACAGAACCGAAAAGCTCTTTTCAGGGCTACCCTACCTCTGATCACTCAAAATGATTACTTTACTCTAACTTTTTTCACTGTTTTTCACTAAAGTACGCTCCCCGGTACGCTCCCCGGTGCGCGTACCGGGCGCTCCCCCCGCGAAAATTAAAAAAAAATATATTTTTGGGGACTATATGGGCCTCCTAAGCCCCCCTCAGAAAACCTAGGGGGTCAGGGAGTGTCTACAGTGCCCCCTTTTACCCATTCCCAACGTTGTTTATCCTCCATCTTGTGTCTCAATTCTTCCGAAATACAAGATGGAGGACTCGCGTAGCGCTGCCGGTGCGCGTACCGGGGCGCGCACCGGTAAGCGCTCCCAACATTTTTTAAAAGTTAATTTACATAAAAACCACTGGAGAGACTTTCACCAAATATAGAATAGGCCCTACTACATACCAGTCCCTACCATTTTCCCAAATTTGGTGGAATTCCATTGAGCCATTTGGGCTGTAGCCCTGTCTAAATATCCTGAGATAAATTACATGACAAAAACACATATGAAGTGTTAGAATTTACAACTAATTAAAATGTTACTTACATTTTCTACTTTTTTTCCCTGACATTTGATTGGTTATGTACATGAATATAAATGAAAAATGAGAGGGAAACACGGCCATTTTGACAACAACTACCTGAGGTACATCTTTAAAGGCTTTTCTCATTTATCTTCATCACCTTTCTATAAGGTAAGTTGTTAATTTGTAAGGGGCACTTTAAGCTAATTTGTAAAAACGTTTTCTGACAGTTTTTTACTGTCCCTCTGTTATAGTAACAGATTGAGATAGGCTTCTCTGTTATAGTTATAGATTGAGTTTGGCTTCTCTGGTATAATTATGAATTTTCTTAGGCTTCTTCACATACACTTTTTTATATTTCTACTTCCTGCCTCATACCATACACTGCCCAAAGATAACTTCACTGTTAAAAACTCACAAGTACCTGTGTGAACTTAAACCCAACAGTGCCCTATCTCTACTGATATATTTATTTGTCATGCAATTTACAGCAAGAAAATGGAAGGACAGCAAAACAAATGTAATATTTCATTCGAAATTGTTCTGGACAACAATCCTGAGGAAGAGATTGATGATTTAGACTTTTTGGATCAGTCTCTGGACCAAGAGTTACTTAATTGTGTGGAAGAAATGGAATCATGGAATCCAAATGAGGACATTCCTGACGATATAATGTTGGAAGTTCTTTTAAATTTTGAAAAATCACAGCAATACATTTTTATTTAATAATTAAAAATTGTTCGAGACATTATTCATTTTTATATGTAATTCATGAAGTAGTACCAACATGAATATAATATAAAGTGAGACTTATAGTATACTGTGCAACTTTTTTGTGTTACATAGTAATTTTGCTCATAGTTACTTCCTTTCTCCCACTATATTATCTCCAATGTGTATTTGACATCTCTTTTTCATCTCCTGCCTCCATGTTGTTTCTGCTTTCCTGACAGACTATGGTATGGATTCCATATACCACAATAACTTCTGTAACAACATGCAAATTATCTACAGAGGAGACGGTGTACATTGAATTTAAGACTCTGTATTGGTACCTACATGCTGGTACTTAAATCACCCACACAACACAACAACTCTATGCAAAGCTACATTACCTCTAAGCACTTTAAATTATTATTTTACTGTTTCACTGGGTTTTCCCCTTGGTACGCTCCCTGGTACGCTCCCCGGTGCGCGTACCGGGCGCTCTCCCGTGAAAATCAAATTTTTTTTTTTGCCCCGCGGGGCCCTTTTATGGCCCCCACATCAAACCTAGGGAGTCAGGGGGGGTTTTCCTGCCCCCTTATGGTCATTTGCCACCTCTTGTGTCTCGATCCTACCGATACACAAGATGGCGGCAGCTCCGGACTGTTTGGAATGTTGACAGACACCCGAGAGCCAATCAGCTTTCCGCGCGCGAACTCGCGTTACGCGCTGGTACGCGCGCGGAAAGCTGATTGGCTCTCGGGTTTGCCAGATTGCGACCAACACAAAAGAAGTAATGCTACCAAACAAAAAGATGTGGCAAATTAAACAACTGATTGACTGCAAGAGCACACACGTTGTGTATGTAATTGAGTGTCCGTGCTCACTTAAATACATTGGGAGCACCAAAAAAGAATTCAAACAACAAATCTTGGAACATATAAGAGCAACTGGAAACAAAGATCGTGGCAATGCAGTTGCGAAACATATGGAATTGGTACACAACAGTGATTGGAAATTGCTTAAAACATATGCACTAGAATGCATATTGCCACATGAAAGGGGTGGTGATCAGGAAAAACAACTTAGATGCAGAGAATCCAGACAAATTTTTATTTTCCGAACAATGACCCCCTGGGGATTAAATCAGAGTGAGGAATTATATGTACATTTATGAAAAACAGATTGAATTTTGGTGCAGTTGATACCCTGTCAGAAACGGAGAGCTTGCAAGTAGAGACTAAAACTGTTTTGTGTATAGAAATTTGTAGTGTAAGAGATGTACAACAACAAGAAACATTATGGACTGAGAGAATGGTTTAAAAAAAATTTTTATGAACAAAAGGGAAATAGAAACTTTTTTGAAGATAACATATTTATGATCATGTATAATTGTTGATTACATAATTTATGAGATTTTTCTAATAATGGATTTATCCATACGGAGGTTGAAATGGGTTGAAATGAATAACATATGCGAATATGCCCACCGGAGGGCTTTAATGCCAATCAAATGGTTGGTAATCGTTAGGAACACATATGGTCAAGTTGCCCACTAGAGGGCATGATTTTGGTTTTCTCCTCATTTGTAATCGTTTTTGAACCTCCAAATGTTACTAAATGCAAAGACTTTCTTATTATATATAAAAAATCAGCAGGAATTTGAGTAAATGGTAAGAAATAATTCTCTTGTGTTCATGTTAAACCTGTAACCGCATAATCTCTCACCAAGTGTATATACACAATCTCTTAAATTGTTTAAAAAAACTACAAATCCCATCTCACTTCCTGTGGTTTAACAGGAAATGAGATCACAAAGTTTGGCGGTTTCCTCAAAATATAGGAGGAGTAAAGCACTGTGCAAATTGACCGTGATCAAGCAACTGTTTGTTGTGAAACGCGTTGGTTTCGTGCTGGTGTATTTTTGGAGTATTGATGATTGGAAAATAAAAGAAACTGGGAAAAGTATTTCCGAGAGTGCGGACTCATTTCCTTTTTATAAAGGAGTTGGACAATATATTACAAAAGCGGGGCTCTGGTTAGGAGTCCGCACCGATGGAAAGAGCGCCAGAGGGTTGCGAAACTGAGCCGATTTGGTGGATATATATATATATATATATATATATATATATATATATATATATATATATATATGTATATTACCTACTGGCGGTCGCCAGTAGGTATATATAGTTAGGATTTTTTCTCTATGGGATTTTTGAAAATTCTATGTCAAATAACTTTGGCGTTTGTGGACGGAATTGGCTGAAATTTTCAGGAAAAAGGCACATTTTGTTTCTGAGCAGCCCCTGAAAATTGGGGGGGGGTTCGTCCAGGGGGGGTCGAGAAAAAAGGGGGGTCCCAAAACGTGTTTTTAACATTGAGTTTTCCATAGGGCGGTTGGCCTCACTTTTAGCCCGAACGGCTGAATGGATTTGCACGAAACTTGGCAAAATTGTAGGGACTGGTAGCCCGATGTGCCTTTTGTAGGTCTCAATATATGTGCTACAGTGGATTTTGAGAAATTAACGTTTAAAAAAAGATATATATCTGTAACAGCGGACCGGGCAGCGCTCCAGTACGCGTACTTTTCGCGCAACAGAGCTTTGTGAAGCGAAGCTGATTGGTTCTCCGGCGTCTGTAAACATTCCAAACAGTCCGTAGCGGCCGCCATCTTGTCTCTCGGTAGGATCGAGAGACAAGAGGAGGCCAAAGCGAAGGGGCAAATGACCATAAGGGGGCATAGTAGATCCTCGCTGACCCCCTAGGTTTGATGTGGAGGTTTTAAAAGGGCCCCGCGGGGCAAAAAAAATAAATAATAATAATAATCGAACGGCTGAATGGATTTGCACGAAACTTGGTAAAATATTAGGGACTGGTAGCCCGATGTGCCTTTGCTAGGTCTCAATATGTGTGCTCCAGTGGATTTTGAGAAATTAACGTTCAAAAAAAGATATATATCTGTAACAGCGCTCCGCTTCGCGTACTTTTCGCGTTACGGAGCTTTGCGAAGCTGATTGGTTCTCCGGCGTCTGTCAACATTCCAAACAGTCCGTAGCGGCCGCCATCTTGTCTCTCGGTAGGATTGAGAGACAAGAGGAGGCCAAAGCGAAGGGGGAAATGACCATAAGGGGGCATAGTAGATCCTTCCTGACCTCTTAGGTTTGATGTACCATTTTGCCAAGTTTGGTGTAATTCCGTTCAGCCATTCAGGCTGTAGACGTATGTAAATGTCCTATGGAAAATTGCATGGGGAAAACACATTTGAAAGTGTTGAAATTTAGAACCAATTAAAATGTTACTTTGGTTTTGTATTTGTGTGTGATGAAAGTTAATTGGTTATGTATATATGTCAAATGAGAGGAAACCACAGCCATTTTGTGATACTACTGTCTGAGGTACATTTGTGAGGAATTTTTGGTGGTGAATTTCTGGTGTTTGATTTACACAGTACTAACACTTCTCCTACTTTTAAAAGGTGAGTTGTTAATTTGTAAGGGGAACTATGTTGTACACTTGAAGATAATTTGAAAAATGTTTTCTGTTATTTATTTGCAGTCCTTCTGTTATACTAAATACTTGATAAAGTTAGTTTTATATTATGTATTACTAAAAACGATAAATGAAAGTGATTATTTTTTTCTGCAATTTACAGCAAGCAATTTCAAAATAAAATGGCTCACAATGAAGAGACCGTGGCAATTTCTTTTGAATTGTCCACTACATTGATTGAAATTGAGAGCACCAATAATGAAATATTGTCACAAGGAGGAGATGACTTGTATGATTCCATTAGATTGATTGAAATGGACAGCACCAATAATGAAATATTGTCACAAGGAGATGACTTGAATGATTCCACTACATTGATTGAAATTGAGAGCACCAATAATGAAATATTGTCACAAGGAGGAGATGGCTTGTATGATTCCATTAGATTGATTGAAATGGACAGCACCAATAATGAAATATTGTCACAAGGAGGAGATGACTTGAATGATTCCACTACATTGATTGAAATTGAGAGCACCAATAATGAAATATTGTCACGAGGAGATGACTTGAATGATTCCACTACATTGATTGAAATTGACAGCACCAATAATGAAATATTGTCACAAGGAGGAGATGACTTGAATGATTTTTTTGATCAATCTGTTGATGGCGAATTTATCGAATGTTTGGAGACCATAGAGTTACAAGAATCATCATTGCAGACTTTTCATGAGGAAATTGCTGATGAGGACATGTTACTAGTTCTTTCAAATTTAGAAAATTCTGAAGAATAAATTTATATTTAGAAATCAAAAATTGTTTGAGACATTATTCATTTTTATTTTTAATTTATGAGGTTGTAGCGAAGTGATTGTAGTATAAAATGAGACTTATAGTATAGAGTGCAACATTTTTATGTTACATGGTAAGTTTACTCATATTTACTTCCCTTCTGCCACTATATTATCTCCAATGTGTATTTGACATCTCTTCTTCATCTCCGGCCTCCTTTCTCTCACTGTGTGTCTCCGATGCATCTTATCGCTGCTATTTTGTGTAATTACAGAAGAGAGTAAAATAAAATAGTTCGGAACGTGAAAAGGGGGCAAAGTAGAGTACCCCTCACCCCCTAGGCCTTTTTAGGCGGTCCCAAAAGGATCAGTTTCTGCTTTCCTGAGAGATTATGGTATGAGTTCCATATACCACAATAATTTGCATTACAACATGCAAGATATCTATCTCCTATTACCAACTTTGAGATATTCGCGCTAAGCGCGAATATCTCCAAAAAGTAACACCTGCCCTGAGCAGTTCTTAGCCATGTTATCCAATGGGAGGTGGATAACATGGCTAAGAGCATTAGCTCGGTAATGCATGAATATCGCTGACTTTTTTGCGATATTCATGCATTGCGGCCGTTTATTATCGCATTTGCGATAAACCTTGATAATAGCAAGGTTTATCTTCGATAATTTCTGACGATGCTTAGCGGTAAAAAATTCGTTGCTAAGCATCGTTAGGGATAAATATCGCTTAACTTTGGTAATATGCACCAACGTCTGTTAACGTTCGATTCGAAGGAAATGAGGAAGTGTTGAAAAACATTGTCTGCGCCATCTTGCCTTTTTTGAAATGCCACACTTTTGTCGTGCACGGCAGCCATTTTAGATGCCTTGACCAGACCCACTCTCTGCAGGCTGTCGATTCGTAGCATGGCTCCCCACCCTCGCAAGCATCTTCCCCAGGCACTGGTCACCCCCGCTCTCTGTCTTATGCATCAGCAATAAACCTCCCCCCATCTGCGCTGCTCTTCCCTGAAAATCACACTCTGTGCCCGCCCGACACCTCCCTTTCGCCCTATTCACTACCGCACCCTCTGACACTCCTCTTCCTCTGTGTCCGATTGTCCAGGCTATCACCTAGCCCTGCAGATGTAGTTTATGGCCCCAGCTGTAAAGAATCACCCCTCTTCAAAGGAGTTATAGTAGATCAAAGCCCACACCCGATGAGATCCGTCACACCACACGTGTTCCTACTATCTGAAAACCATCCTGCATTGTGATTGGGGAGGGGACCGAGCCTGAAGCGGAAGATTCCAGGAATGACTCTTTGTACATCAAAGTTTTTACAATTATGTGTCACATTAAAAATATATAGCACTCCAACAAAGTAGTAGGAATATAAAACTTTAATAACATATAAATATATACAACAAAACAAAAACAGTAAAAACATTTAAACAACGACGAGACCGTGGCAATTTCTTTTGAATTCCTGATGAGGACATGTTACTAGTTCTTTCAAATTATGAAAATTCAGAAGATGTTGCCTGGGGGTGGGTCGTCAGTAGCAGTCTGTTGTGCGAATAGTTCCAAGGCAGCAGAACGCTCTGAAATTTAGATGGCACGAAAGTGATGTCTAGTAAGTTGCCGCCCAGCAAATAACGGCGTGGGGCGCCGCGGGGGTGAGTGAGTCCAGTAGGCACCACAGCTATTCTTACCGGCATTGCAGAATTACTGCTGGGGACAATGCCTGTGCTGTAGCAGGGTCACAGCAGAAACAAAAAGGATTCTGTTGAAGATGTTGTTGGTTTTCAATTTGAATACAGTTCTGGTGTCAACTGCTATGCTAATGTAGTGGTTAATGTTTTGTTTTCTCTAGAAAATGTAAAAGAGGGGGAGGCAGTCCAAAGTTCCGTTAAAAGGGCAAAGGAAAGGATCGGTGGTTTGAACTATCAGTCAAAAAGGGGAGGGGGTGCAACAATTTTTCCTACCGGGTCACACTGTGCTTTCACCGGAACTGAGGTCTGCAGGATTCTAGTAATTCAAAGTGAGGCTGGCGCCAGCATGGGAGCGCCGACGTCCCGCGGATACAGTTTCGTCACTCCACGGGCGATCATGGCAGTCATTCCCCATCGGGGGTCGGAGACTCCCGCGGCTCCTCTAGAATCTTCAAGGTCGTGGAGGACTACGGTGGTGGAGTCAACCAGTGACCGGGCCATTTCTTTATGCTGGGCCCGCTCTTGCCAGGTCGACCGCCATTTTGAGAGTTCGGTAGCTACTGGCGATCGCGGGGTCAAATGAGCGGACGGGCTCCACCCTGCCGGGCGAGACGTTGCAGCATGGCCACAGTAGAAGAACCCTTTTCCGGGCGCCTGGAGCGCTGAGGGTGCAGCTGGGAAGCCTCCACCTGGGGAGGCGGGAGAGGCCTGTTCGCACCGTCTCTCCCTCCCAGTGCACCCCACGGCGTCTCGCTTGAGATTTGTTATGGCCGGACCAGGCGATGAGGACGAGGGGGGGGGGTCGGAGGCATGTGCAAGACATCCCCCCCCAGTGTTGTCGCAGCCATTATTCAAGAAAGAAGAAGTGTCCCGTCCGTCTTCGGGCCGGGCTTCCGGTAGATGTCGGCCGGACGCCCCTGGCTCTGGCCCCATGAACGGGTTTCTTGGTTTATCGGCTGCAGCCGGATCCCGTCGGCCTCGGCCCCCTGACCGTTGGTGGCCGGACCGGAAGAGCATGTGGCGGGACTACCTGAAACTGTCAAGGGCCACCGCGGCCGGACTGGGAGAGAGAGGGGAGGGTCGAGGAGACATTCCCCCCCCCTGCAACTGTTCAGCGTTGTAAAGGCAATCCCCTGGCCGGGTCCCGCTGGCCTCGGCCTCTCCTCCGGCTACACCCTACGTTAGGATCTCCTGGCCGAGGCGTGGCAGCAGGACCCGCCTTATATGGGCTGCTCCCGGCTGGGCGTAGCTGCAACCCTGCCCCACCTTGGAAGTTTCCAGAGTGGGGGCGGATGTTCTACTGACTTGCATTTTCCCTAGTCTATCGATTTTTTTGGCGTGGCAGGCGGTGGGACAGCGGGGGTGATTTGGTTTCTCTTACTGTTTTTCTGGTCTCTCACCACTGGCATATTTTAACGTTTTCTTGTTTCTAGGACATTAATAGGTTTTATCATTACGTTATGTTATCGTTTCTTTGTTCGTTGTTTAATAAAAGTTCATGTTCATCAGTGGCCTACTGATTTTCGTTTTCCTATTCTTTTCTTTCCAGGTTGTTTCATGCTAAAGTTTCTGTTAACAGGATACAGTGATCACTTCGTTATTATTGCATATGTCCTTTTCACTAGGGGTGCTCTCTGGTCGGGCCAGATGACGTATCTCTAGTAAATGGTCCGGGTGAAACAGGTGCATCAATCAGTGGGGAGTAGATAGGCATGACAGATTACAACGGGGGAGAAAGGTCCGCATTACGTACCCTTTCACTATTTGCAAAGATTTTCCTACGTATATTTGCAAACAGGGAATACCTCCAAAAAGAACCAATTCCCAAACAGTCAATGTTTGGGGAAACAATCAATCAATGAGGAACGAAATAGGCACGACGTGTTAAAGGTTTGCGTTACCTACCCTTCACTATCTGCAAAGGGAGAGAGAATATTCCTATTCTTCCTCGTTTGCAGGCAGAGAAGATTCTTAAGAGAATCAACTTCGAACAATTCAATGCTCGATTCAAACAATCAACAAGGGGTACTGTGAACACAAATGAACGCCGCTTATGTACATACACATTGGTATTATCAACAGGTTGTTCCTAATGTTTCTATTTTAGGGAGGTCAAAAAGAGATCCCATTAGTGGCCTACTGATTTTGCTCGATTCCTTTTGTTTTTTTACACGATTTTTCGCTATCTGCAAAGACTAAACAGAGTATTGCGACTCTGTGCTTGTTTGTAAATAGAGAATGAACCAAAGAGAACAATCAATCAAATGGAGAGAGAAGCAGGCACGACGGATTACAACGGGGGCAAAGGCCTGCGTTAACTACCCTTCACTATCTGCAAAGAGAGAGTACTCCTAATAGAAATGAGGGGTGGGGGGCAGCATTCAAAGCAGATCAGTGTGCATAAACACGAAAATGTTTTTACTTACCACGTACTTGACATTCGACAGCTTATGATATTTGCTATTAAAAAACCATTGAAATTCACTGAAAAAACCATAGGTTATAGACCATATATAGTTAGGAATTAGCATTTACAAAACCTTGAAAATTCACTGAAAAAACCATAGGTTATAGACCATATATAGTTAGGAATTAGCATTTAAAAAAACCTTATTTTACTCACACAAAACCATTGAAATTCCATATATAGTTAGTTGCACTAACTATATATCGCGCACCCGCAATCCACTGCTGATCATGTCACATATTACATCATTCATGACATGGTCAGTGACATCACTGATGACATCACTGATGACATCTCAAATGACAGTGGATTGCGGGTGCGCGATATATAGTTAGTGCAACTAACTATATATGGAATTTCAATGGTTTTGTGTGAGTAAAATAAGGTTTTTTAAATGCTAATTCCTAACTATATATGGTCTATAACCTATGGTTTTTTCAGTGAATTTTCAAGGTTTTGTAAATGCTAATTCCTAACTATATATGGTCTATAACCTATGGTTTTTTCAGTGAATATATACATATATATATATATATATATATATATATATATATATATATATATATATATGTATGTATATATATATATATATATATATATATATATATATATATATATATATATATATATATAAGGTACGTGGTGCTCCCAAGTCGAAATAATCAGCAACAGCAGCAGCAGTCACCGTCGAGCAAAACAAGAGCAGCGAGACCCAAAGAAAGTGCAAATATCTTTATTGAGTGCTAGCCCAGCACCAGTCCGCCATATATATATATATATAAAAAGGGGCATGGCCTCAGAACACCTCTTTGCAACGCAGCCCCCTGGCGCATACTGGAGGTTCCGGGTCGCCTAGTTGGCCCCCAGGGACCCCCAGTATGCAAGGGGATTTAGTTCCCCCTCTGCAAATGCGCCAGGGGGCTGCGTTGCAGAGAGATGTAAAAAGGGGCGTGACCTCATTACACCTCTCTGCAACGCAGCCCCCTGGTGCATACTGGAGGTTCCTGGTGGGCTAGTTGGCCCCAGGGACCCCCAGTATGCAAGGGGAATTAGTTCCCCCTCTGCAAACACGCCAGGGGGCTGCGTTGCAGAGAGGTGTAATGAGGCCACGCCCCTTTTTACACCTCTCTGCAACGCAGCCCCCTGGCTCATACTGGAGGTTCCTGGTGAACTAGTTGGCCCCCATGGACCCCCAGTATGCAAGGGGACTTAATCTCCCAACTTAGAAGGCGCTACGGGCGTGTTTACACAGTTGTGAAGGAAGGGGGGTGCTTGAGGTGATATGTGGGCAAACATGCCCTGTGGCGTGTTTTAAGTTGGGGAATTAATTCCTCTTCAATCCAGAGGTCTCCCAGGGGCCAACTAGTCCAACAGGTACCTCCAGTAAGTGCCACGGAGCTGCGTTGCAGAGTGTTGTAAAAAGGGGGCGTGCCCTCTGAACACATCTCTGCAACACAGCTCCCTGGCACATACTGGAGGTACCTGGTGGGCAAGTTGGCTCACAGGGGACCTCAGAAATAAAGAGGAATTAATTTCCCAACCTAAAATGAGCCACAGGGCGTGTTTGCACACATGTCACCTCAGGCCCCACCACCTTCCTTCACTATTGAGCGAAATATTCCTCTAAAATCAGCCGAACTACGAATTCCGATTTTCTCACCTGTTATCAGGAGAGACCTCAGTGCTGCATCTTTCAGCCCACTACTGATCCTGAAAAGTAATTCTAACCATGCTTACAGTAACGATTCGTATGGAAAACCGTACCCGTACGTACGACCTAGTACGATGTGTACCCAAAGCAGTTCTCTGTATGAATCGTACCGAAGACTGTACAGCTCACTGATCCGTACGAATCGCATTCGGAATGCGCAGTACGCGACATTCGTATGGATCAAAGCTGTATTTTCCGACCCAGCAAGTACGAATCGTATCGACAACATTCCGTACGACTCTTTTTCTACGGGAGCTTAAAACATCCATAAAAGCATATTTCGCCTCGAAATGCGTATGAAACGGACCCCCCCGGGCACGGTGGGTACACACCATGATAGCAGGGGCACAGTGCGTTGGGGTACGGTGCATACACCCCTGGATTTCAGGGGTATGGTGCATATGTCCCCGAGCGTACACCCCATGAATGTTGGCGTACGGCGCGTAAGGGTACGGTTCGTACCCCCCAAGGCGTAGGTGTACAGTGCGTACACCCCGTGCGTACACCCCTTGCGTTTAGGGGTACAGTGCGTACGTGAATGTGTGGCTCTCTGTACAAATTGCCTATACGCGACGTGTTCTGTACGAATCACGTATTCATTACCCAGTCCGGATCGTACTTGGCGGGTCGTACGGCATGTTTACAAATCGTACGGTTCACTGTGAGAGTCTAATTCGTACGGAGTTTGCCTTGTATTTCGTACGGTTCGCACGGATTTGGACGTATTTCTATACTACAGATCGTACTACGCGATTCGGACGGATTTGTACGAATCTTACGGAAACGGCTTCGAATACGAATCGTCGTTTGGATTCGTTTCCCGAATCAGAATCGACCCCTATATGTATTAGTTTTAAATATTTGTAACTTGTAACTATGTTTCTTTTAATTATATGTATTATTTACATTATTTTACATTATTTTTTTTACATTTAAAAAAAATATATATATTTTGTACAATATTTTTTACTTCAATATTTTCTCAATATTTTTGTACTTACCATGATGTAGATAGGATAACGATATTCTTGACTTAGATATTTTTGTCACTATATTTTTGTACCTCGATATTATTGTAGTCGATATTTTGTCAGTGATTTGCTACGCTGAAAAATAAGGTTGCTCGATGAATAAAATGCATATGTCACATGAGTAACAGAATGTGACAAAAAGTGTGATGACTGACCATACTTTTCAGATGTAAAATAGTCTATTATGCATACCGAGGGAGGTGGAGCGATACCCCCAAACAGGCAATAGAACGGCAGTGAGACAAAAAGATTACTGTGTGCTTATCCCAGATGTGGTTGACAATGTCTCAAGCAATGGCTGAAGGATCTTGACCCAAATAAATTGCTCGCTTAATATAGCTGATCCAATTCCTTCCATATGTGTATGTCAAATATGTTTTTTAAGAGAAAATTAAAGGTCTTTGTTTACCCCAGACTAAAAAAGTGAATTTGTGTATAGTTAGTTATGTCACCAAAGAGTAGATAATAATAGTTTTTGTACTACTTCATAGTGCATAATTAGCTGTTTCAAGGCACTGTTATCTGTATCTAACTTAGAAGGATGAAAAATTGAGTTGGCTTTGCTGAGATTTGCGCTTAGGACCCAGAGACCGAACCTGAGGTCCGCAGCAAGTGTGTAATTCACTGAGCAATCTTGTTGGCTGTCAAAAGGACCCTAGTCACAATTTGTTCAGATGTCCCACTTGTTGGTGGCCTACATGTAGAGTTGGAAATAGAGATACTAGGAGACAGAGTTTGAGGGCCACAAAAATTCCCAAATGTTGTAATGTTGACATGATTTGAACAGAAGCATAGCAAAGATGCTTTGGGCCCCCCTGGTGCAAACAAGGAAAGTGCATGCAAGTCAAGGGACCTAATTCAATTTGAAGACTCCCTATTTTTAGATCAAAAAGGCTGTCTCCAGATTAAAATTGCCTCAGCCTCAATTGAAGTCAACGGGTCAACATATATTACCACAACTGTGTTTTTGAAACCTCCCACTTTGTTAGTGAAAACGGTCTCTTTGATTGAAGTTATTATTTTTTATTATTTATTTCTTATAAAGCGCTAACAATCATCCAGAATAGGATATCACAGAGCTGTAGTAGCTATAGTGCGTGGTGGGTTGAAATAGGTTGTGTTAGATTAGTCTGGTTTAGGGAAGAGGAAGGTTTTCAGATGTTTCCTGAATGCCCAGTGGCAGTCCGTGAGTCGGAGGGCCACGGGCAGTTTGTTCCATTTGGTTGCGGCTATGTGGGAGAAGGCTTGCTCTCCCCTCCTGGCTCTCTTCACCCGAGAGGTTCTTGCTCTTGCCGTGAATTGAGAGCGAAGATTTCTGGTTGGAGCATAGAACTGAATTCTGTTTCTGAGAATAAGTGGGCCAGTATTATGCAATGCTCTGTGTGTTATGCACATCAGTTTGAAAGTTGCTCTTTGCTTCATTGGCAGACAATGAAGATGAGTCAAACTTTCTTTTCGTGCAAACGGCCTTGGCCGCTGCGTTCTGCACCATTTAAAGTTTGGTGAAGAGATATTCTGCCATGCCTATGAACAGGGAGTTTCCGTAGTCCAGCCTGCTCATCAGCAAAGACTGAACCAGGATCTTTCTGCACTCTATGGGAATCCAGGGGAAGACGCTTCTGAGCATCTTTAGCACAGCGAATCCTTTGCCGCATATAGTGGATATGTGGGATTTCATAGATAGGGAGCTGTCAAGCATTACTCCTAGGTTTCTTGCTGTTAGTGTCGGAGTTGGTGCAGTGCCCAGGGATTCTAGCCACCAGCTGTCGTTCCACAGTTGGGTGTGTCCGCCGAACAGCAATATCTCCGATTTGTCTGCATTTAATTTGAGACAGTGGTTGTGCATCCAGTCAGACAGTTCTGAGAGACAGTTTAGTAGCCTATCTCTGGGGTTATTCCTCTCATCCAGGATTACAGTTAGTTGGGTGTCGTCTGCGTAAGAACAGATTTCGACACCCCACTTTCTGCCTATTGCTGCCAGGGAAGACACAAATACGTTGAACAACGTTGGGCTTAGTGAGGCCCCCTGTGGGACCCCATATTTGATGCTCCGGCGCGGGCATAAAAAATTACCCATGTGCACTGATTGTGTTCTATCCGATAGGAAGGATTGCAACCACCCCAGTGCTCTGTCCCTGATACCTTTAGCTGCTAAAGTTCTTAATAGCAGGTTGTGTGGTACGGTATCAAACGCCGCCGAGAGATCTAATAATATCAAGGCAACTGTTTTTCCCTGATCTACCTGCATTCTGATAGTGTCCAGCATGGACAGGAGTGTAGTTTCCATGCTGTTGTTGGCCCTAAAACCCGTTTGTGAGATATCTAGTAAGTTGTCTGTTTCAAGAAAACTGGTCAGCTGCCTATTAACCAGTTTTTCTAATACTTTAGATAGATAGGGTAGCTGAGATATAGGTCTGTAATTGGCTGGGTTATTGGTGTCTAAGCCTGCTTTTTTTAGAAGAGGGGTAACTGTGGCGTTTTTCCAGCTGATTGGGAATTCCGCGGCTTCCAGTGAATGGTTCAGTAATTGAGTCACTGCTGGGCAAATTATTGGGGTGAGTTGCGAAAAGATATGGTGGGGACAGGGGTCCAAAGGGGAGCCTGATTTAATTTCAAGCATAACTTTGCCCACTTCCTCTTCCGAGAATGGGCCAAAGCTAGAACAACCGTCCTGAGAGAGGGGTGGATCATGGTCCTCCGAGCCATCCGATTTAAGGCTGGAAAATGACAAGCCATCCGATTTGAGGTTGGAAAATGACGAATAGATCGTGTCTATTTTCTCACAGAAAAAGTCGTTCATTTTATCACAGCCTACTTGTGATGGAGTCAGATTTGATGAGAGACTGGTAGGACTGCATAGTTCTTTGACTATTTTGAAAAGCTCTTTAGACGAGTCTTTATTTTCTGTTATTCTCCGAGAGAAGTAATTCTTCTTCGCTTTCCTAATGGCTTTGATGTACTGTGTGAGTTCTTTCTTATATGCCATTCTCGTCTCTTGAGTTTTTGATAATCTCCATTTGTGTTCGAGCAGTGTGCATTTTCTTTTTGAAAGTTAGGGTAGGAAAACATAGCAATTATGACGGTTCAAGGAGCTCGTCAGGACTCCGGGCATTGGTGCCATTGCACCTGTTGCACCGATGAAAGGTACACCCCTGGAATAAACATCCTACTAGTATGGTACAAAATATCGACTTTAAAATACCGACCTGCTACTATTGAGTGCCAGATATCAACATACCTGGGGCCTCATTTATGAGGTTTTGCAATAGGGAAGCGCAGCAGGCCTTCCTGCTGAGCTACCCTACGGCAAAAGAAAAGGGCAGGAAGGCGCTGTATCTATAAGATACGGCACATTCCTGTCCTTTTCCCCTGCGCTGGCGCACAATGGGCTGCCTGCGCCAGAGCAGGCACCTTTGCACAATGGTGCAAGTGTGCTGGCCTTGCGGGGATGATTATTTTTGTACATGAAGGGAAACCTCTCTGTACAAAAATAATCACAAGAGACTTTTCCTCTTTCTATGAGTGCTGCAGAATGAAAAAACGAGGAGAAATAAAGTTTTTTTTCACCGTTGCGCCGCCCTTACGTCTCCCCTGGGGAGGCGTAAGCTTTTGGCACTGCCTCAGATTTTGGATTTCTCGTAAATCTGGGGCAGTGTCAAAAGGCCATGGATGTTGCTGGGAAAGCTCCCGGGAACACCCATTGCACGCCCCTTTAATGCAGAACAGTGCGTTAAAGGGACTGATATTTCTCAGGCAGCATTACGCCAGAAAAAGTGGCTGATAAATATCACGCAGGCTTCTGCGCCACTGAACGTCACAAAAAGTGATGTTCCGATGGCGCAAGATAAATGAGGCCCCTAATATCTTCAAGGTAAATAGATGTGGCATTATAATGATGAATCTACGCTCCCCATCTATGCCTATCTTGATGACATTTTTCTAATCGATAATGTTTGTGGTGAAATGTTTGACTTACAACTCAAGCTAAACCTCGTGCCTCGGCCCTGCGCAGGTCTGCACGACTTTAAATAGTCAGGTATGAATAAAGCATACTGAAGTTGACCTGGGTTTTATATCATGGAGCATATCAGTTTACTCCAATAATGTTCATTTGTGACTATCTGAAAGAGCAGTGCATTTGGGAAGATGTAAAGAGAAACAGATGCTCTATTTTGTAACAAACATTGATTTTCTCCTAAACTTTACCATAACAAACACTCATTGATGTGAAGTTGTGATCTGTCCTTGACCATTTGTTTTCCAATCTTACAGGCGTGTCCAGCAACTTGACTGACATTTGTCAGCTGGATGGGACCAGCCGGTCGCTGAATAATTCCAGCTGTGCCAATCATTCAGTAAAGGGGACTATGCACGTCATATCCTTCCTCTTTATTGGCCAGTTTCTCCTCGGAGTGGGTGGAGTTCCTATTCAGCCATTTGGTATTTCGTATATTGATGATTTTGCCAGCAGAAGCAACGCTCCTCTATAATTAGGTACGTCGTCCATATTGAAGCTGTGCGTAACTTTCACCCTTGACTGCCATGCCTGTTTTTCGCTCCCATTGTTCGGAACATTGACAGTCACCTTGCATACACAGTCACCTCATACATATTCTACTATGTGATGGAAAGTGCCTTTTACTTTGAGGGTTTTCTCCAGTCACTTTTTTTAAACCTGAAATGTAGTATGGCTTCCCAAAATCTTGTATTGAAAAAGCGCCAGCTCGAGCGTGTGCTTACTGCTAAAATGTCTCCAAATTTGCAAGTCCCCCGAATGCAGGAAGAGGTCGTTCAGAACTAGACCTATAAAATAGGTATGCAAGAGCCAGGCAAGGGACGGGTTGAGCATTAATGAGACTCTTTTCCCACCTGGTGCTCAGGGCGACGTTGCCAGAGTCAGAAAGCCTCTGTCGCATAGTGCGAGGGATCAGATTCGCCAAAGTGGGGCTTGCAGCCAACATCAGATTATAGCAGCAAATATTTTTTCTGCTTTCTGACAGTGTAACATGTATTTAGAGAATGCGTGCCTTCATCTTCACTAAAGATTTATGCATGTCTATTGTGTGCATGTTGCTAGACTTTATGTCCATCCAATGAGGGGTGTAGCTTCAAGGGTGGTGTTTGTGGTGTTACCCTGTAGTGTCTTCCCCTGCCCGGGAGCATACAAATGAACACGCCACACAGAGCTTTATATATGATCACTCACTGCACGCATTGTGTCATACCTTCAATAACCACACCATAAGACCTCCCAGCAAGTTATGTAATTTATGTTTAGAGTCCACCCAGAACACGAAGGGTCCTAGAACGCATAGGGGGTCATTAGGATGACGGGCAGACTTAGTCCACCACCATCTGATTACGGGACCGCCCGCCATAAGGGCGGGGGTCCCGTGCGGGGTATTAGGATGCGCCTGCCACAGTGGCGGGCGCAACATGCATTTTTAACATTGTGGCGGGCGGTGCTCTCAGCACCGCCACCCACAATGCTGAAAATGCATGTAAGGCATTTGCATACACAAAGCGGCAGGCACTGCATGGTGCCTGCCGCATTGCGTATGCAAATGCAGGGGGGTACCACAGGTACCCCCCATGTGCACCCCCCACCTCGCCTTCACCATGGGGGCCCGCAGGGGGCCCCCAAAGTGAAGACTGCCTGCCTTTCCATGGCAGCATTGCCGCTACGGAAAGGTATCTCCCAAAGCCTACACTAATATGGATGGCGGTGTCTGATAGACACCGCCACCATATTGACCGGGGCGGAAAAGCGGCAGACGGAAAGACCGTCCGCCGTGGTCCCCCCGCCATAGTAATATGGCGGGGGGAAATGGGTGGCGGGTGGGTGGCGGGCGGGCAAGGATGTCGGGCGTATCGCCACTGCCCGCATGGCGGAGGCGATCCGCCCGACATCCTAATCGGCCTCATAGTCTCTAGACACTACATCCCCTCCCTTTTAAATAAAAGTGCAGACAACATTTGTATGATATTTCCTCAGTGGGTCATCAACGTGCTGTCAATGGTTAGCCAGACTGAGTTGTACAAGGTTGTTGAGATGCACTTTGATTGTGCATCGAAGACACAGGTTCCGATGCTTGATCTGGACATTCAGGTGGGGTCAAAGTGGAAAAAGTAAAACCTGGGCAATGTTAATCACAATGTAACAGGCAACTCAAACACTTTGCGACTAAATAATTTACTTATTACTCATCTCACTGTGTTTTACATAAAGTCGATATTTATTGATAAATCAACATAATTTTTCTTTTTTATTCATCAATATCTGATATATTTGTATAAATCAATCAATATTCTATATTATTTTCATTTATTTACATACAGAAAGTGAGCTTTAAAGCAGGAATGATCAGTGAGTAAACATATAAGACAAATTCAGAAATAGTGAATAAAAATGTATACAGTTTTAAAAATACATTGATGATAATTCGAAGACATGATCAGGAAGTGACAGTGTATTTCTTAACCTACGCGCGTTTCGGCATAGCCTTCATCAGGTATCCGTCTCTGTAAATCACTAAACGAAGATATATAGTCGCATTATATATTTGTCAAAAATTAGTTGCCTGGGGGCGTGGCCAAGGGGGCGATCATGGCGGACGCAGCTTGAGTGAGCTCCGTCCAGCCGATCCGATATCCTGCATATATCCCCCGCTTCCCTCATCCCGAAGAGCCCGAACCAACGAATTCGCCCACCGGACCTTGCTGCGGAGCAGTGGTGATCGTTTGGGGGCTGAGGCGACTTGCTGTGCGGTGATTTGGGCCCTGGAGCGGTGCGGCCTGCGGCCACGAGTGGAGCCGGGGCTTTCGCCTTGCAGGGGCGGACCGGAAGTGAGGCGCGGCCGGCGTGCCGCGGAGGAACTAGCCGGTCCCTGACCATCGGGACCACACAGGCGGCTGCGCCGAAGGTACCCGGGGCGTGATTGGAAAGGAGGCCGGCGGGTAGGCTGCTAGGGGCCCCCGCTCCACAACTCCGGCCGGCTTGAAGGCAAGATCGGCGGCTGGGCTGGTTGCCGCGAGGTCGCGGTGGCTGAGCGGTAGCGGCCGCACTGTGAAGCGGCGGGGAGCCCCTCCCCTCCTCCCCTGGCGATACGGTCTTCCCCCCCCCCTCCTTTTCTTCTCCTACAACTGAGTGGCGATTCCTGGTGCTACTCGAAAGGGGGGGGGGGAGTGAAATTTGGCCTGGGGGCACAACATCCGGCGCCTCTCCCGCAGTGCTCTAGACTTTCTCCTCCCCTGGCTCAGAAACACTTCAGGGCCACAGGGCAGGCCCGTATGCGTGGGGGTGGCAGCAGGCAGCGGCGACCGGCCAGATATAAACTTGCAGCGATTTGGTCCCGTGAGGGATGCAGCCTGGCTCGGCGGAGACGGCCTGCGGGTGAGTGGCGGTGAGCCCCCCCCCCCCCGGGAGAGCGCCCTGCGGAGCAATACACGTGGCCTTGGTCCTGGCGTTGGCCCACCTGCTGGTCGTTGGAGGGTGAAACAGCCCCGTGGAGGTACAACTGGAGCGCAGGGGTGCAGCGCCCTAGGCAGAGGTGCGCTTTGACCGAGAGGGGGGTCACCTACACCTTGTTGGTTATGATGATAGCGCTCTGGGCCTGATCTCCACATACCTTGGCAGCCATGACGAGAGGCGGCAATGGCGGACACACCTCCGAGCAGGGCACCATAGAAAAATTCACGGGGCCGCCGGGGGGTGCCGGTGCGGCTAGGGGACCTCCTGCATCTCTCCCTGATAATGCTGCCCTCATGGCGGCGATAACACAGTCCCGGGACATGTTAGACGCAAAAATTGGGGCAGTTGGAGCAGATGTGACATTACTGCGCCAAGACCTACGCAATGTAGTGGCTCGCATTACGGAAGCCGAAACAAGGATCACTGGAGTGGAGGATGACGTCGCGACCCTTAAGAAGAAGGTGGCCAACATGGAGGGCATCCAGAGGGGCCTTGCCCTGAGGGCAGAGGATGCTGAAGGGCGCGCCCGGCGGAACAACCTACGGTTTGTGGGATTTCCGGACGATTGTGAGAAGGGTGGTATGGAGGCCTTCCTGACCACTTGGTTGGAAAGTTGGATGCCGCCGGAGTCCCTATCGCGCTGCTTTATAGTCGAACGGGCACACCGGGCGCTGAACCAGAAGCCACCGGAGGGAGAACGCCCTAGACCTGTGATAGCCAAGCTCCTCAATTATCACGACCGCGACACGATCCTACGACAACCCCGTATGAAGGACCCTCTACTATATGATAATCATAAGATCCTAATCTTTCCGGACTACACTAAGTTGGTGCAGAAGCAGCGCCAATCCTTCACTGAGGCCAAAGCGAGACTGCGGTGTCTGAAAATTCAATATGCCCTGCTCTATCCAGCCCGCCTGCGGGTGGTGTTTCAATCCAGGACCTTATTCTTTAACACCATGGAGGAAGTCTTCGCCTGGACGGACGAGACAGTCCGTATTAGAGTGCACACCCCCCCAGGTCGGGATTCAGACTCCTCCACGACTGGGCCCCCTCGGACTCCACGGCGGTCGCGCAGCAGAAGCAATTGGCGGTTCTGCTCTAAGAAGAACTCCTCCACGGAGAATGGGGCGGCGGGAGCTACTGGGGCTCCAGTCTCTCAGGATCCGGCGTCTTAGCTACCGCAGCGAAAAGTGATTGCTCCATCTAGATTGAAGGGAGATGGTTCGCTCCCCCCTGATGTGGACAACCTTGGCGGACCGTAGCAAGGAACTTCATTTGTACAAGTAACTTTGTGGTTTTGGGACTCGGGTGGGGGGCGGCATAGGGAGGGCGGACTCGACCCCTCTGTTAGGTCTAGTTTGTTAGTGGGTTTTGGGTAGCGATGGGGGTCCATTGGTGGGGTGGGCGGTCTGTCTCATGTTGGGGGCAGGAGCCACGCCACACCGCGACAGATACTTCATTGTTCATTGAGGTATGGGGTGGGGGTGGGGGTGGGGGAGTTGTGGGAAGTTGATAGCAGTTGGCGAGGGGTGGTTGGGGCCTGAGGGAGGTGGGGGGGGAGGGCTGTCCGGCACACGATTGTCTCGAATGATGCTGTTGTGGCGTCCACGCTTGTTGAGCCTACTACCTGCTGTACGACTTAATCTGCGCTTAGATGGGGGCTGAAAACCCTGGGCGGGCGCAATTTGGTGCCCTAATGAGAGTGATGAGCTGGAATGTGAGGGGTATGCTGGACAAGATCAAACGGGGGCGGTGTTGCGACAAGGGAAGAAGGAGAATGTAGATGTCCTGATGCTGAAAGAAACACATCTCATGGGTAACAAAGCCTTGAGCTTACAGAGATATGGCTATGATCAGGTCTACCACGTGGGCTTTGGGAGAGGTTCAAGGGGGGTGGCCTTACTGATACATCGTAGACTGGCCTTCACTCACACTAAACACTGGATAGACCCCCAGGGCCGTTATGTCTTTGTACAGGGGACGGTTGGCTCAGAATCAGTGGTTCTTGGGAGTGTATATGCTCTACCCCCGCTGCAGTGGGCCCTGATTGAAAAACTCTTCACGGTGTGGGCCGAGATCCCAGAGAGCCTTGCGGTGATAGGGGGGGACTGGAATGATGTCATGCAGTGTCGAATTGATCGCCTCCGACTTAGGGGGGACCCCGCTGTAGATACCGCCACCAGATTACATGGCATGGTGAGTGGCCTGAACTGGGTTGACGCATGGTGATATTTGCATACGCATGAGAGGGAGTTCACGTATGTCTCAGCGGTCCACCGCTCGTTTTCGAGACTAGACTACATTTTTGTTCCTGCCGCGGTCATTGCCAGAGTGGTCTCGGCGGCTATCCTGCCGCGGGGACTTTCGGATCACTCCCCCGTAGTTGTGGAGGTTGCCCTAGACAGGGAGAGACGCCCATTCAGGTGGCGCCTCTCCACCTGGCATTTGCAGCAGGAGGCGTATCAGCAACATCTAGAGGTGGCTATCGCCCAGTACTGGGAAGAAAACTTAGGTACGGTCTCTGACACACGGACAGTTTGGAAGGCTATGAAACCTAGGCTGCGTGGGGTAGATATTGCACGGTGCACAGCGGCGCGTCGCAGACGACGGGATGAACTGGTGCGGGCCGCGGCGGAGGTGATGCAGCTGGAAACTCAATGTGGGGTGGCGAATCGCCTAGAGGACGTAGGGCAACTTTTACTGGCGCAGCAGACGTACGCTTCTCTCCAGTTGGACGAGGCCCGCCAGATCTGGCTAGCGACCAGAAGCAGGATTTATCAATGGGGCGACAAGTCCAGCACCATGCTTCATAGACTCTGCCAAAAAGTGTTCCAGGCACAGGACCTGCCGGGCCTTAGAGACGATACCAGGGCCTTCATTTCAGCTCCAAGGGACCTGGCGAACAGTTTCGCTGGCTACTTTGCACTGCAGTGCGCCCCGCGGGACTCTCTCTCGGCACTTGACATTGAGAAGTTTATAACTGATCTCCCGCCCCGCGCGCTTCCTGATGATGTGCGTGAGCGCCTTGAGGCCCCACTTTCGGCCGATGAATTGGGCACGGCACTGGGGGAACTCAACCCTGGTAAGGCCCCCGGGCCCAACGGTTTCCCGAGTGAATTTTTTAAGCGCTATCACCTACAACTGGGGCCACATTACAAAGCCGCCCTGGAGGCGGCACGAGAAGAGGGCCTTCTGCCGGCGGACTGGAGACATGCAGAAATAGTTGTATTTTGCAAACCCGGTCGGCCTCCGGACCGCCACGAGTCCTATCGGCCAATTTCTCTTCTGAACATTGAGGCCAAATTACTTGCTAAAGCGCTTGCGAATCGCCTTCTCCCCTACATATCGGATTTGGTCCATCCGGATCAAGCCGGATTTATGCCCCGCAGGGCGACGCGGCATAATATTAGACAAGCCCACGTGGCTCTGGAGGCGATGAGTAAAACCGGGGATCAGGCGGCACTACTACTAGCTGATATTGACAGGGCCTTTGATTCCCTGAGTTGGACCTACTTGTTTGCCCTCCTTCCGCGCCTTAACCTAGGGCCCCACTTTATGTCCTATATCTGACTTCGCTATACCGGTCTGACAGCCTCGGTGAGGGTGGCGGGGGAGGTGTCGGCAGCCTTCCCGATAGGACGTGGCACTCGGCAGGGGTGCCCCCTCTCGCCTTACTTGTTCGCTCTAGCTATGGAGCCGCTGGCGGCGTGGGTCCGGATGGATGCACAGCTGAAGGGATTTGAGTGGCAGGCGGGACCGTCGGACAGAATCGCACTATATGCGGATGATGTCCTGTTCTTTCTTACAGACGTGAACCGGTCAGGGCCGCGGGTCCTAGACATCATGAGGATCTTCGGCGACGTTTCCGGACTCTGCCTGAAACCGCAGAAATCCACCCTATGGACTTTGGGAGACCGCTTCGAAGTCGGGCCGTGGGCCTCGACACTGCAGAGAGCGATCGGGGGCCTTAAATATTTGGGAGTGTTCCTGACATCCATGCAGACGATAGCCTGGGAGCGCAACGTGGTTCCTGTATGGGACAAAGTGCAGCAGGAAATGAAGTGCTGGTCCCGCATGCCTCTCAATATTTACGGTAGGTCAGCCATTTTTAAGATGGTTGCCCTTCCCAGATTACTGTATCAACTACAAAACCACCCATTCCCAATCCCATCGCCTTCGTTCCGTCTGGTCAACTCGGCTCTCGGTCGCTTTTTGTGGGCGGGTGGCGCGGCGAGAGTAGCGCTGCGGACCTGCTTTCTGTCCACATACTGTGGGGGACTGGCGACCTCAGATCTTCTGTCGTACTACCAGGCCTCACATCTGGTGGTCCTGAATGACTGGTGGTACTGTGGCGGGGGGGACCCGGCATATGCCCTAGAACAATACCTGATGGAACCTGACTCACTACACACGGTATTATACTCACCGCAGCTGAGGAAGAGACTGCCTAGAGCAACGCAGGTGGTGTTCCAGATATGGCGGCAGGCACTGCACCGCATGGGATGGTGGGGAAAGCTGACGGGGGAGACCCCGCTCTGGCATAATGGGCAACTCCCGGCCCTGATGTCCCTTCCGGGATTTAGGAGCTGGGATTTGATAGGTATTTCAACTTTGGGCCAGGTCCTCAGAGGAACCACGCTTAAAACCTTTCAAGACCTCAGTACAGAGTTCAATATGCCCCGCACCCAGTTCTTTCGCTATCTACAGTGTAGGCACGCTCTGGCACCCGCGCTGGTGGGCTTGACTACGCTACCCGAATTCAGCCCAATAGTCTTTATGGGGGATTTAGAGGATCGAAAGATATCCAAAATATACCAAACATTAGTGACACACTGTTCTTCGGATCTACAGCCCTTGAGAGATCGCTGGGAGCGGGATGTGGGAGAGCTGGACGAGGAGGACTGGCAGTAGGCTCTTGAGTCCCCCAGGGGAGCAGCAATAGCAGTCCGTTTATGCCTAATACAATTTAACTACCTGCACCGTGCTTATTATACCAGAGAGAGATTGTGGAAGGCAGGGCTGATTGAGTCCCCGGCGTGCTTGCGATGTGGTCATGAGTTGGGCACCCTTTTGCATACAGTATGGGAGTGTAGTGGCCTGGCAAGATTCTGGAAGGGTGTGTGGGACTGTCTGTAGGAGGTGCTGGGGTGGGAGCTCCCCCGTACGGCGAAATTGGGCCTACTTCATGTGCTTGATGGGGAGGGCGGGAATGTTTACAAGCGACACTTGCTGCTGCTGGGACTAACACTGGCCAAATGTGATGTGGCTCAGGCCTGGAAGAACCCTGGGGCTCCCAAAGTAGCCGGGTGGAAGAAAGGACTGGACTTTTGCATGGGACTGGAGCGGCCGGTGTTTGAGGCCCGAGGCTGTCCCACAAAACACTATAAAATATGGAAGAGGTGGGCAGACTACAGGGGACTGTGGCTGGAGCCCCCGCCACCGCCAAGGGGCGAGGATGAGCAGATGTAGTAGGCATATTGAGACACAGTTATATCCATGGATGATTGTATACATACCCATAGCAGTGGTGGAGAGGCAGAGTGTTGCAGGAAGGGGGTGGGGGGGAGGTTGGGTAGTTGGGGGGGGGTGGAGAGTAGAGGGTATTTTCAGTAAATGTATCGCACAACATGAACCGTGATTGTAGTCACAGCCCCTCCGGGGTTCGGAGCACTGTGAATGTTTATTTCTGCGATTCAATAAAACCATTTTTGAAAAAAAAAGAAAATGAGTTGCCTGAGATAAAAAAATGGTAATTATAGGTTCCAACAATAGGATCTTAAAAAGCTGAAAATTCAAAATAGAATATTTGTTGTGTGCATAGCTATTGACAAATGTATATCGTGGCAATAGATGGCCCAAGAGGTTTCCCAAAGATGAGTCACCCAGAAATATGTTATCAGACTTATATAGTGATTTATTCATAAAAGAGAAAAGGAAAGAGGAACACAAGCACACTGTGGATTTAGTCTTTGAACTCATCATAGTTCTACTATAGATAACTATGCATTAAACAGCACACATAGAATCGAAACGTAATTTACAGATTGTTTATGTGCAAGACGGGACACCTTCCTGCACAAATACAATATTCCCCTCCACGCAGACACCCTTGCACTAAGGTGCAAGGGTGTCTACGTTGGTGCTAGGCTGCTAAATTTAGCACCAGTGCATGGGAATATGCAGGGCTGCATCATATTGTTGTAAATATGATGCAGCCCTGCATTTCAGAAGTGGCAGAGCGCGTGGTTAAGCCAATGTTATAAATGGGGTTTCTGGCTAGCTGAGGCTTGCACCAAAGCGAGGCAGGAACCACCACTCTAGTCACAATAAGGGAGTTACACTTCTAAAATAACTCCTGCTCACCCCCTTTGTAGCTTGACACAAGCAGCCCAGCTTAACTTACAGGCAGTGTTTAAAGCATTTGCACATAACCAACAGTAAAACAGTGTACGCACTTCAGACGGACACCACACCAGGTTAGAAAAATATCCAATTTTTATATACCTAAGACAAGACCCAATACGATAAAAAAAATCCGCAATACTATACTTCAAAATCTTCACTTATCAAAATATGCTTTAAAAATAGCTCCTTGATGTCAAAAGCTCCATACGGGGCTATCACGGCGTCATGAACAACAAATCCAAAAACAGTTCCCGTTGACAGCAGGGTCACAGGCAAACTACAGTGTTGAGAAGACCCGCAAGCAGTACCTTTCAGAGATGCAGGGCAAAGGGGCCCTTGAAGTCACTCGCGTTGGAGTTCGAGCTCCTCTCTGGTGGAATCAGGAGCGGTGGTGTGAAGCCCAGCGGTGCAGCGTGCGGTGCCCCCAGGTCGCTGTGCGAGCAGCGGCTGGTTGGCGGCGTCAGATGGCATTGTCGGTGAGACCAGGGTCGCGGTGCAAGATGTAGGCGGTGCCCGTCACGGTGCTAGCAGGTCACGGTGCAAGCAGCGCTGTTGTCATCTGAACTGTAGTTGATTGCGCCGGCGTTGGTAGGCCAAGGCTGCGGTGTGGGATGAGGGCGGTGCATCGTGTAACGTACAAGCGGTGCCCCCGAACCACGGTTCAGGCAGCGGTGTCAATTTTGGCAGGAAGTGGCGGCATCAGGAAGGCCGAGGTGTCGTCGTGTAGCGAGGCGGTGCAGGGTGCGGGCCTACCGGTTGCGGTGCGAGCAGCGGCTCGGTGATGGCATCAGCAGGTGTTGTTGGTGAGACCAGGGTCACAGTGTGGCGTGGCGGTGGTGCTCTATGCAGTGCCAACACTTCGGCGTGAAGCAAGGCAGTGCGGAGTGCCGTTCCCATAGGTCGGCTGGTGGCGTTCTTCGGGTTGCAGCACAAAACACACAGTCCCCAGTGCTGCGGGTCGAAGAACCTGAAGTCTTTGCTGTTCTTGAGACTTCATGAACAGGGGCCAAGCTCTACCTCAAGCCCTTGGGGAGTCTCACCAATTCAGTTGCAGAAAGTCCAGTCCAGACCTTTCACTGCCCAAGACAGAAACAGCCAATGCAGGTCAGCCCAGCAAAGCACACAGCAAAGCGGTCTTCCTTTCAGCAAATTCTCCGGCTCTTGATCTGTGCAGTCTTCTTGATCCAGATGAGTTCTAAAGTTCAGGGGTCTGGGACCCAGCATTTGTATCTAAAAATCCTTTGATCTTTCAGGCAGAGGGTGTCTGTGTCCAGCCAGAACCAGTTGGACCTTCTCTGGCATGAATTCCTGGCAGGAGGTGGAGACGGCTTTGTGAGAGGCAGACCAGGCCCTTTGAGGTGCAAGGAGATCCCCTCCCTCTTCCCCCATCGTAACCCAGATCTATTTTGCCCTTTCCAGACCTACCTAGGCTATCGGGAGCCACTCTGCTCCCCAGCCATCTGTTGTTCCAAAAACCAGACAGGCAATCCACATTCCAGCAGAGGCACACGGGATGCCGAGCAAAATAATACCCACTTTCTAAAAGGGGCCTTTATGAACTCAGAATGAAAAGGTCACCCTCGCTGAAGGCTGCGTCTTTGTTATGTTATAGTGACTTATAGAGCGCACGGCTGCCCCACCAAAGGGGCGTCCCGGTGCTAAAAGCAGAAAACTGCACAGCTAGTGGACCAAGGCATCTTACAGCGGAGGGAAGAGGAATGTTTTGACAGCTTTACTAAAAGGCAAATAGGAATTTATACTGCGGATGGAAGAAGGGATCACGTTCCAAAGTTTCGAGGCCAACACACAGAAGGAGCGCCCTCCAGCACAGAGCCTCCTCGCCCTAGGGACAGCCACAAGATTCTGTCCCATAGACCGGAGTAGGCGGGAGGGAGTATAAAAGGTGTGCAGATTGGCCAGCATACCAGGAGAAGAAAAATTCAAGATTTTAAACGTAATGCAGTGGGCCTTGAATTCTGTATGCTTGGCCACAGGCAGCCAATGGAGGCAACAGATGGCGTTGGAAGTGGTGCACCTCCTAGGCAGATCAAAGAGAGCTCGGGCAGCTGCATTCTGAACCCTTTGTAGTCTGACAAGTTCAGTCTGGTTGGAGCCCAATTACAGGGAGCTGGCATAGTCCAGTTTTGACATAATCAAAGCCTGGACATTAACCTGCCTGAATGGGGGATCAAAAAAGCCCAACAAAGGTTTGAGCCCCCGCAAAAGTCCAAAACAGGTCCCGGCCACTATCTTGGTTTGGGTGCGGAAGCTAAAATCATTGTTGATCCAAACCCCCAGATTTTTTACTACCTGTTTAGGGGTAGGCGCCAGCCCCAACAAGGCTGGTCACCAAATCTGACTCCACATCCCTGAGTCTCGCAACCAGCAGTATCCCAGACTTGCTGGAGTTGAGCTGGAGACAGTTGGCCGTCATCCACCCCGCGACAGCTTCAAGATCGCTCTGAAACTTACAGGCGTCCAGAGTAATGTCGTTGGTGAGTGTGACTACCAGCTGAGTATCGTCTGCATACGATACTACCGTAAGCCCTCTGTTCTTAGCAATCATCGCCAGTGGTTGGACATATAGGTTGAAGAGGGTAGGGCTCAGAGATGAGCCCTGCGGTATCCCATGCTTGGTGGCATAAACTCTGGAGACAAAGGAAGGGGCGGCTACCTGCAAGGACTTCTTGGCAAGAAAAGAGGCAAACCTCTCCAGGGCGGAACCCACTATGACCACCTCCTCCAAGTTTCTCAGCAGAATCTGGTGGGAGACTGTGTCGAACTCGGCACTGAGGTCAAGCAAAATCAGTGCCGAGGTATTACCCTCGTCTAGGGCCCACCTCAGATGCTCGGTGACAGCAAGAAGAGCAGACTCTGTACTGTGCCCAGGACGCTGAGTTCAGGTATACCAAACTTCATTCACTTATAACTTTTTTCGGGCTACCTGCGTGGGTGGCACAATCCGTGCTGCAGACCCGCGAGCAGCGGTGAACTCACAAGCCCTGGCACCCCAGTGTCTGTTACTGGGGACTGACAAGTAAGTCACACATCCAATCATAACACAATTTACCACAGGAACACCAGCACTTTACCACTGATCAGCAGTGCGAAAAGTGCACAAAAACGTTATACCAGCAAAAACAGTCAAATCCGGGAGGGCAGAAAGCAAAAACTCGGGGGAAACACGCCAAAAGATGCCAAGTCTAACAGCCAAGTAGGCTAATGCCATGCTCCGCTACTTCTCTAGTAAATATGCCCCTCAGTCTTTCGTATCTGAACTAACCAACATGAGTCGAGAAAGTAGTAATGTACCTACAGTTCTCTTTCAGCTCGAGTTGATGGTATCATTTTTTCAGGTCAAGTTGGGAAAAGAGCTTGGCTCCATTCAGTTGCATGATCATGTCCACTATGTGGGGACCAGGATGTCTTTCTCTCTTGATTGCTTTGTTAGCCTGGTGCATATTGACAGGAATGCCTCCACTGTCCTTTTTTGGCACCATCTCTATGGGCGTGACCCTTGATGTAGGGCCGGTTGAGCGTTAAATTATGTCATGCTTCATCAGTGTTTGCAGTTCTTTCCTAAAGGCTTCAACAGGGTGAATGTCCTCATTAATATTAAGTTGCGCTTTCACTTTTTGGAGTGTTCCTAGACAATGAAACAACAACGGGAACTGAATCACAATTCCAGACTGAGTACAGACTTTGTAGTTGATAGATATCGGTCCATGTCAGCAGCAGTGGCAAAGCTAAGTAGGCATGGACTAGCTGAGGTTCCTAGAAGGACATGAATCGGCAACTGCACTGATGTCATTTTATGTCGCATCATTGCTGTAAATGACCCTTGACTCTGTAACGGTTTGGAAGCAGTGTATACCTTTATGTTTGATTGGGTAAGGCATGGCACAGGAGACTACTGTTAAACTTCTCTACGGACATGATTTTAATAGATGCACCACTGTCTATTATGAAGAAAATTGGTCAACTCTTCACTTTTAATGTCATTTTGGGAGAGTGCACAAATAAATCTTATTGCTTTGTTTGGTGACTCTTCTTTCACTTTTGATCTTCCTTCCAAGTAGCTAGTCCTACATGTTGTACCGTGATCTATATCTTGATGACAATCGATTTTGGTTGGTTTCTACTTGTCATAACTGATGTTGCCTTTTGGCCTTGTGGGTGTAGCGAGAATGCTTCTAGAACCTTCTGACATCCATTGTCTCTCCTCGCTGTGATGCATTTGGTTTCTCTTTCACTTTGCAGTCTGCTATGAAGTGGTTCTATTTCCCAGAGCTTTTGCATGTCTGTCTCATGGCTTGACATTTACTTTCATGGGGAAACAAAAACCCACATAGGAAGCACAACTTTTTCTTCTTTCTAATTGTTGACTTGTTTGCATCTATTTTGTGCTTGTGCTTGCTTTTCACAATCACCACTTATTCATTATGTGCTGTTCCTGTTTCCATATCAGCAGCTTGTCAATCTACTCATTCTTTTGCATTTTCCCAGACTGAGGGCCTAATTTAGATCTCGGCGGACGGGTACTATTACAACGGTGACAGATACCTTGTCCACCGAAATATAAATCCCAGTATATTCTATGTGATTTATACTTTGACGGACGGGACACCCATCACCGTTGTGACAGAGTAACCCATCCACTGAGATCTACATCAGGCCCTGAGTGTCTCTCTCAACATGCATCTCCTGAAAGAATCTGAGAGACAACCATCAATGATTCCGAGGCTTCCTCATCATTAAAGTCCTAGAATTTGTAGTGTTTGATAAGTGTATCAAGTCTCGCAACAAATTCATCCATTTTTTCACCCACCTGTAGTCATGCTTGGCTGAATATGCACCTCCAACGCTTCATTTATCTTTTGGTATGATGTTGCATCAGTTTGTGAGACTTTCATTAGCACTTCTTTCACACTGGTAAGGTTTTTCAAATATTTTATGATTTTCTTATTGTCTTCTTCTTCTCATAGCGCATTTATGAAGTCGTCGAACATTTCGATCAATGCAGCCTACCTAGCACCAAAGTTCTGTTTCTTAGCTGTGTCGATTCATGTTGTTGGTTTCAGAAATGCGGCCCTAGTGTATGTGCTGTTCAGATAGCTCTTGCTGCGCAGGGTGAAACCCAGCAACTTCTGCAAGGACAGCTGTTGCTTGCTCTTGGGTCACCACGTCCGATCGAAGATTGTGTGGTGCTATAATTGCCTGTGCCGGTAAATACGTTTCTTCTTTTGTACCTAGTTCTTACTGCCTTTAGTGTTTACATAGGATGACTCTGTAACAGCACTTTGCAGTATCTCTTATTTCAGCCTTTCCAGCGAGTTCTGCTGGGCTTTTCGAGTGCTCTCTTTCGAAGGGCATTTAACTTCTTCGATGGCCATATATGGGCTCGAGCAGGGCTTTGACGCCACATGTGCTAGTCACAGATTGCTTTGCATCGATTTGAAGCACATGTGGCATGCATGAGCAGTTTGCTGTACCATGGAATCTGTCAGGGAGAGCAACCTCGTTTCTATGGGGCACGTATCCCCTACTCATTGATAGTTATAATGTCGGCCCCAGCCCGGCAGCATACAAATGAACATGCTACACACATAGCGCTGTAACAGACGTCTTTATTCATTAGCATAACTTTAATAACCACACCTTAGTAAGTCCCAGCAAGTTACGTAATTCCCTTATAGAATCCATCCAGGACCACAAGGGTCCTACCGCACATAGTCTCAAGACACTACACAGTCCTCATAAATCTTTTCTTTGGTAAATAGTTGGGTACAGGTGTTTTCACTCAGATATGGTGAGGAGTCTGTTGAATTTCGCCTGGGATTTTTACATACACACAGAAAAAAAGACAAGCGCACACACACAGACTGTCAACTCTGTAATATGAAGGTTTTAAAAATGTTAGTTATTTTACAAAATATTGTGTTTTAAATACCCCTTACAATCTGCACTCCATGCCTTTTCCACCACCTCTTAAACTTCCCTTCTGAACTGCTTCTTCCTCAATCTTCTCTATATGTACAGGCAGCATGTGCACTCATAACTGTTTGATCAATCGGGGGCATTTTTCGGAGTCAAGCACATTTTACAAAGCATGATTATGAAAACTGCAAGGAATATCTTCAATTACAAGTAGAGCCTTTACTTTCCATAGGGCCTGTCGGATAGGATCTCTTTCGAAAGGAAAACATTGTGCTTGGACTTATTTCGAGGCAGTACATTTAGTGATGTGGTGCCATCTACTGGCTATTGCCATTGCCTTGCATATGTATCACGAAAGCAGGCTATGCTTTTCTTTTGTGACATTATAAGTACATTCAGCAGTGACAGCACACTATTCAGTTGTAAATGTTTCACGTTTGCTTGTTTGGAGTCCATGAACCATGCACTACTGTACTGAAAGTATAAAATTCTTTGTTTTGAACCCTGTATAAAAGTCTGATTACTTGATATGAGCACAAGCTCCTTTCCATCTGCTTAAGAATGTGAATCTGTGCTGGATTTGTTCGCCATCATAGGCTCTGTATTGTGATGATGTGAATTTTATTAATTCTGTACTTTAATTCAACCTTGCTTTTTGATGTATTGACTAATTGATTTTGACCACATTGAACTCCTGTATGACAAATTCTTAGAACAAAACATTTGAGGTTGAGAGTTAATTGCCTGTCATTTCTGATAGAACTAAGGGGCATATTAACAAGGGCTGTATCGGTGCTTGAGCGGCACTTTTTGCCACAGTTTACTGGCAATAGCGCTCTTTTTTTGCCGCTTTGAATTTCAGCGATATTTATTGCTAATGACATGCAAAGCAGGCTTTCCTCACTAAAAGTAAAGGGAAACAGTCGCAAACATAACTTCCCCCTATTATCAATGCCCGTGAAGCGATAAAAAGTCAAGTCAAGTCAAAGATTTATATAGCGCGCTACATACCCGGAGGGTCTCAAGGCGCTTGAAGAAGAGTGGGGAATTACTTGTCGAATATCCAAGTTTTAAGTTGCTTTCTGAATGCTAGGTGGTTCTGTGTGAGACGAAGGTGAGTGGGGAGTGAGTTCCAGGTTTTAGCTGCGAGGTAGGAGAAGGATCTACCTCCCATGGTGGTTTTATTGATGCGAGGTACGGTAGCAAGCGCTTGGTTGGAGGAACGTAGTTGGTGGGAGGGGGTGTAGAAGGAAAGTCGTGTGTTGAGGCATTCGGGTCCAAGTTCGTAAAGTGCTTTGTGTGCGTGGGTTAGGAGGCGGAAAGTAATCCTCTTATTGACGGGGAGCCAGTGGAGGTTTTTCAGGTGATTAGAGATGTGGTCTTTACGTGGGATGTCTAGTATGAGTCTGGCTGATGCGTTCTGGATGCGTTGGAGTTTTTTCTGGAGTTTTGCAGTGATACCTGCGTATAGGGTGTTTCCGTAGTCCAGGCGGCTGGTGACCAGTGCATGGGTGACCGTTTTTCTGGTTTCGGTGGGGATCCAGCGAAATGTTTTTTTGAGCATGCGAAGAATGTTGAAGCAAGATGATGAAACGGCGTTGACTTGTCTGTTCATAGAGAGTGAGGAGTCCAGGATGATGCCCAGGTTCCGTGCGTGGTCCGTCGGGGTGGGTGCTTTTCCAAGGGCCTCTGGCCACCAAGAGTCATCCCAGGCGGAGGGGGAGGTACCTGAGATAAGGACTTCTGTTTTGTCTGAGTTAAGTTTCAGACGGCTGTGCTTCATCCACTCGGCTACATCTTTCATTCCTTCATGCAGGTTGGTTTTGGCGGTGTTAGGGTCTTTGGTGAGTGATAGGATCAGTTGAGTGTCATCAGCGTAGGAGATGATGTTGAGGTTGTGTTGGCGTGCGATGGCCGCGAGGGGGCTCATGTATACGTTGAAGAGGGTGGGACTGAGTGAGGACCCTTGTGGTACGCCGCAGATGACTTCAGTGGCCTCTGAGTGGAATGGTGGGAGGCGGACTCTCTGAGTTCTTCCGGCAAGGAACGAGGTGATCCATTCCAGTGCTCTTCCTTGTATTCCGATATTTCTGAGGCGCTGTAGAAGGGTGCTATGGCAGACTGTGTCGAAGGCTGCGGAAAGGTCGAGGAGGATGAGGGCGACTGTGTCTCCATTGTCCAGTAGAGTTCGAATGTCGTCTGTTGCTGCGATGAGTGCGGTCTCAGTGCTGTGTTTGGCTCGGAAGCCGGACTGTGAGGAGTCGAGGGATTTGTTGGTTTCGAGGAAGGCGGCGAGCTGGTTGTTGACAGCTTTCTCGATGACTTTGGCCGGGAATGGGAGGAGCGAGATGGGGCGGTAGTTTTTGAGTTCGGTGGGGTCAGCTGTGGGTTTTTTCAGAAGGGCGCTGAGTTCGGCATGTTTCCAGCTTTCTGGGAAGGTGCCGGATTTGAGGGAGCAGTTGATGACGTCTCGGAGGTGTGGTGCTATGATGGAGTCTGCTTTGTTGAGGATGTGGTGAGGGCAGGGGTCTGTGGGGGATCCTGAATGGATGGAGTTCATCAGGCGGATGGTGTCCTCAGTTGAGATTGGGTTCCAGTCATTAAGGATGTTCGAGGGGGGTGAGGGTCCTGCAGAAGGTTGGGTGGGTTGGTCTCCGGGTCGGTTGTCGAAGCTGTTGTGGATGTCTGCGATTTTGTTGTGGAAGAACGAAGCTAGGGAGTCGCAGAGGGCTTGAGAGGGGGTGATGTCGTTGGAGTTGGCTGAGGGGTTGGTAAATTCTTTGACGATGTTGAATAATTCCTTGCTGTTGTGGGCGTTGTTGTCTAGTCGGTCTTTGAATGCGGCTTTCTTGGCAGATCGGATAAGTTGGTGGTGTATGCGGGTGGCGTTTTTGAAGGCGTCCCTGGTGCTGGTGTTTGGGTCTTTTTTCCAGGCCTTCTCGAGGGAGCGACAGAGTTTCTTGGATTTCTTAAGATCATCGTTGAACCAGGAGGCGTTTTTGCTGCCTAGTTTGATTTGACGTTTTTTCAGCGGTGCTAGGATGTCGGCACTGTTGGATAGCCATTGGGTGAGGTTAATTGCTGCTTGGTCGGGGTTTGAGGAGTGGGCAGGGGGGTTCTGAAGAAGCGATGAGGAGATCTGGTCGATGGTGACTTTGTTCCAGTTTCTTCGCAGAGTAGGTTGAGGATGGTTGTGAGTTGTGGACTTATTGTAGGTAAAGTGTACGCAGCTGTGGTCCGTCCAATGGAGAATAGTGGTGTGGCTGAAGGAGACATGTTTGCTGGAGGTGAAGATAGGGTCGAGTGTGTGACCTGCGATGTGGGTGGGCGTAGTGACGAGTTGATTGAGTCCGAGGTTGGCGAGATTGTCCAGGAGGGAGGTGGCGTTGCTGTCATTGCTCTTTTCCAGGTGAAAGTTGAGGTCTCCCAGTAGAATGTATTCCTCGGAGGGGAGGGCGTGTGGGGTGATAAAGTCAGTGATAACGTCGCTGAATTGTGCGCGGGGTCCTGGAGGCCGGTAGAGGAGTGTGCCTCTGAGTGTGGTTTTGGGGTCGGTGTGGATCTGGAAATGAAGGTGTTCGGCGCTGGCAAGGTTGACGTCTGAGCTGGTTGAGATGCGGATGGAGTTCTTATGGACGATAGCGATGCCTCCTCCTGTTTGGTCGGTGCGGTCCTTACGGATGATCTTGTAGCCTTCCGGGATGGCAATGGTGATGTCTGGTGCTGATGATGCGTTCATCCATGTTTCTGTAAGGAAGGCGACGTCGGGAGAAATGGTGTCTAGTAGGTTCCAGAGGTCGATGGCGTGTCTGTGGACTGATCGGGTGTTGAGCAGGATGCATTTTAGGTGGTTGGAGTCAGATATCTGTTGTGCGATCGTGGAAGAGGAGTTTATCTTACTGTCGTTGAACTTGCAGGAGTAGCATGTGAAGGGTCCATGGGTGTGTCCAGGAGCGGCTTGGGCGCAGTTGGGGAGACGGCCGGGGTTAAGGGCTAGGAGGGTGGAGGGGTCGTAAGTAATGCGGGAGGGCTGGGCATTGCGAGGACCAAGGGGTCTGGCACTGGGCGCGGTCCAGGCGCGGACGGGCGTAGACGGGCTTACCTTTGGCGCACCTTCGGCGCACAAGGGGCGCGAACGCTGCGCGTGGACGCTGCGCGTTAAAGCTTCTGTCATATATAGATAGTGGAGGGGGGCGGAGCGTGGGAGGGGCTGCTGGGAGGCGGGGAGCGGGGAGGAGACACGGTCCACGAGTGACCAAACACAAAATGAACGGGCGAAAACGAAACTGGGACTACAATCGAAGCGTCAATAAAGTAAATAAATAAACAGTCAATGCAGCGCAATATACAATGAAATGATTCACATAAAAACGATACCAGGCGCTATGTTCACCTCTAGGCACTCAGGGAATGCAGGCGACGTCGGAGCGCGCTCACCCAGGCAGGCAAAGGGTGTTAGGAGCAGTAGCTGGGGCAGGCAGTCGGCAGAACCAGCAAGCTGTGCTGTTAGTCTCGCTAACCGAGATTATCGCTTGATTTTAACGCCTGATAAAAACTTGACTTAGCCATCTTGTCAATGGGGGGTGGATTGTTTGGTTAAGTACACACTTGCCTATTAGCAAGCTTTTCATTAGCGCAGTTCATTTAGCGCTGATATTCTCATGCTATTTCTGGTTTTCGCCGCTATCACTGGATTTTTTATCGCCGTAGAGATAAGCGTTGCTAATAACGCGATATCTTGGTGATGAAATCCAGCGATAGACAGCGATAAAAAAATGCTGGAAACCTCTTCTTGCTAATATTCCCCTAAATGTGTTGTACATTTGTGCTATTTGAAAAAGCCAATGTTGACTTCTAGAATTTAGATGAGTCAAACGGGGATCACCGAAGTCTGTCTAGGGACTACACCGCTCCCCGTCACAAACTAAGTGATTTATAAACCTGTCTAAATTTAGGAAATGAACCCCTATAATCTCCTGAACTCAAATACTGAATGAACCCCAATTTTACCATAGGCAGTTCAGCTCCGCAAATCTTCTCATGATCTAGCTCCCCATCAATAACTTAAAGTTAGCAGAATAAAATCATAATTAGAAACGGGGACCACTCAAGAACTGAGTTTTAGATTCAAATTAAGTTTTAAAGGTTTAATGCAGAATCATTAAAAAAACAGTCCAGAAAAAAGCATCGTAATTGAGGAAGAAAATCTTAGAATAATTGAACAAAGCCTTGGCGGGAAAATGGAAAGACATCCCAATCCCTAATAACCAGAGGTTTTTATATACAATTTATTCATATTAAATAATAAAACTGCAATTTCAGCATATTACGATCATGGTTATTTCACATTGACAAACCAAAAACAATTTCATAAATCCAAAAGGTTCATAACAATACCCAATTTCTTAAAGTAAGAGAAATCTTCTGCTTGCTTCCTCAGCAACTGTGCTCTTGAAATGTACAATTCAATATGAAACATTTTTTAACAATAGCCCGAAGAATCATATTCTTCTGCATGCCTGCATCAGAAATATCAGCGGTAATCCTTAAAAATGATGCATCAGGTACACAATGGAAAGTTACATTTACAATACATACTTTCTAATATTGCAATCCATTTGCGTCCATGTGCTCCATATTCTGCAAAAACGGTTCGGAGAGAAGACTCGCAGCTGGTAGCCGATGGGGACGGGGAATGAGCCGGAGCAAAATGAACAGAACACCCAGAACTGCATCCATTTTAATTAAACTGTGTCTTTGCATTAAAATGTTGAACTATGGACTTCTTGGTTGGTTTAGACATCAAGTGATTGTACACCAATATGCCCCAAGTGGAGGGCATGCAAGCCATACATGATTTGCTAGACACTAGACCGACCCCACATGGATACCCGCTGACTTCATTATGGAACCGTTACAGATAGCCCTAAAACACAACTGCTTGCTATATAAAGATACCTTCCATCTCCAGAATTTTGCTATTTTCTATGATGATAGCCTAGCAAAAAACAACATACTGTCACAAAACATGCCATTACACAACCAGACCTCTTTCTGGCGACACTATATAGATGAAATTTTACGCATATGGCATGGCAAGGAAGACTCACTTATCATCTGGCTCAAATATCAGACGGCCTCATCTGAAATTTGCCTTTGAAGCAAAAAATAATGACCTCCCCTTCTTGGACCTTTCATTAGAAATTCAGGATGGCAAAATAGGGACATCTACAGAATACTTTGCTTCTATATACCAGCAACCACCTTAGGTGCCTTTGAGACAGCCTACCTTACAGGCTATTTCTGTTCATCCGCAGGCACTGCAAGTGGAAAAAAGATTGCTTTAGTGAGCCAGCTATACTCAACGATACATTGGTGGTCCAGGACTACCTGAGACATTTAGTGTCACACTCACTGAAAAGCGCATGGTACTGCCCTAGAGAAACCCTATTCACACCAAAGATTAGATCTGTCAACAAACAGATTCCCTTCATGTCCACCTTTTGTCTGGCTAGCAATTAAATCAACAAGATAATTTAGAACAACTTTAGTATTTTACATACCCAGCTCTGTTTCTCTTAACCATTATTGTTCTCATAAAACAACCTAGGAATTTCTGTGTGAGAAAGTTCTGTAGATTACATAACTCTTCCAGACAGAAATTTGAGAATTTTTTTTATTTTTTCAGCTAAATTTGAGGTTTGCAGGGGATTCTGGGTAGGAAAACGTTGGAGGACCCATGAAAGCCATAACTCTCTGGACTCCCCCGGGTGTCTCGTTTTCAGAAAAATGTGGGTTTGGTAGTTTCCCAAGATGGCCGCCGAGCCCGGGGCCAAAAACCCAGGTGACACCCCCCTTGCAAAACCAGGTTATTTTGTGATAGGTTATTTTGATGTCTCTCAATAAGTTTAGGGCCTTTGCCTGTCAAGTGAGGTACCATTTTTCTCTGAAAAGTTTGGGGACCACAGGGTGGGTGGAATTTATGGATCCACGCAGGTTCCAGAAGTTTCCACCACAGAAATGTGAGGAAAATGTGTTTTTTTGGGCAAATTCTGAGGTTTTCAAGGGATTCTGGGTAACAGAACCTGGTGAGATTCAGACAAGTCACCACTTCCTGGATTCCCCTGAGTGTCTAGTTTTTAGAAATGTATAGGTTTGCTAGGTTTCCCTATGTGCCAGCAGAGCTAGGGTTCAGAATCTACAGCTAGGCACTATGCAAAAAAAGTGTCTGTTTCCACTGTGAAAATGTGGAGTGTCCACGTTGCGTTTTGGCCCATTTCCTGTTGCAAGCACTAGGCCTGCCCACACAAGTGAGGTACTATTTTTCTTGGAAGAGTTTGGGGAATGTGGGGTGGGTGGAATTTTGTGGAGAGAAATATATACATTTTTTGAAAAAGTTTGAGGTTTGCAAGGGATTCCGCCTGGGGGGGGGCCAGAAAGACCAAAATTACTTTTGGGGGTGGGGGTATTGTCATGCCAATTTTGGGGCAGCCCCTACACGAATATCAAAACAAAAATCTCTGGTTTCAGGTGGGCTTTCTGCCCCATGGGGGGGGCATATTGGGTGCTACTGCCCCCATTTACCACCCAGCGGGGGCAGAAAGACTGGAATTTTTGTGGGCGGGGGTGGGGGGATTGGCATCCCTGGTTTTGGCAGCCCCCATCCCTGATTCAAATTGACAAAAAAAATCCCTGGCATCTAGTGGGCTTTTTGTCCCTCCTGGGGAGGCCTGGAGGGGGCAGAAAGGCTGTAATTGTAGTGGAGGGCATGGGGGCACCAATAGCAATATAAAGGTCTATTAACATAAATTCATAATTGAATCTAAAACAACTAGTGGATGATGAACCTAGAAATACATTTACAGTTCAAGAAATTTTATTGGAATAATTATAGACAAAATAAGCAAAATACATCTGCAAAACAAGTACATAGTAATGAGCTTAAATACTTGAATGAAAAGAAAAAGGTGTATAGAATTCTAAAAGGAGGAAAGAAAAAATAAAAAAAAAGAAGAGAGAGAGAAACAAACAGAAAAAAGAAAAGAGGGAAGAAGAAAAAGAAAAAGGAAGAACATGAAAGAGAGAGAAAAAAAAGATATATATTACATACTAAAAGCATGACTAATAACTGTATCAAGGTGTACCTGAGAAGCTATGTAAAAATGTGAAACTCACAATATAAGAAAACCATTGTCTAAGTACAAAACACAAATGTACGATATGCATTATAGTAGACAATGCGAAACATCAAGGTACCTTCATGGAGGCTTGGAAACTTCATGTTGCAAAGGAGAAATCGTCAAGGAATGTCTGGCACTGTCATCAAACAAGGAGGTAACAGGTTCCCACAAAACTTTTCTTTTCGTCGCCAGGGACAATGGGTAAACATAAGTCGTGTCCAATCTATGATTATAACATACTGCATACCAGCAGGCCTGGTAAGATATTTTGGTGAAGTCTTTCCAATTTTTGGTGATTTGCTGAAAAGCAACTGCTAACAGTAAGTCTATAATTCTGGTACCCAGAGTGCACTGCTTCCAAATAGGAGAAACACTTCCCAGAAAGATGTGTGAGACAGAAAAGGGGTGTGTAGAGAATTTTTTTTTGTTAATCTGGGACCAAACTTGCCTCCAAAAGGTGTGCACTAGAGGGCAATCAAAAATCATGTGAAAAAGATCTGCACCGGACCTAGAACATGACCAACAAGAGTCTGTGACGTCTGGAAATTGCTTGCTAAGAGTGAGTGGGGAGAATAATAGGCGATTATAAATAAAAAATATCGTCTGAGTCGCATTAGCAGCTCTGGAAGACTTACGTAATTTAAGCCAAATTTTATCCCGGAGAGCAATGGACCAAGATACTTTTAAGTCTGTTTCCCAATTCTCTTCTGTTTTCGTTTTAGACCGAGGTGCAGAGGGGGATAAAAGAGAAGCATAAATATTTGAAGCTTCGGCACGTTTGAGGAGTAAAGAATATAATGACGGCATGCTAGAGGGAATTGGGTAGACAGGAGAGGGAGAGGCAAGAAATGTAGTGCGAGCCTCTTGAAGAGCAGATATTAACAATGCAAATTTGGTACGGAAGGAAGAGGGAAAATGGAACAAGGAAGTAGCTGAAGAAAAGGAGAGAGGCCGACCTTGATGATAAAGTTGGTGAACCCATATGAGACCACGAGATCTCCATGCCTTCCAAAAGATGGGCTTATTATTAATCAAGATAGAGCTATTCTGCCAGATGGGTTGGTCAAAAAAGGATGGGATGGGGAGACTAGGGAGAAGTTTAAATGTGTGCTTAACAATAGGAGTGGCTACATATTGAGGTTTGCGAGAAAACATAAGATACTCCTGAAAAAGGAAGGGAGAAATAAAGGATTGCTCTAGATTTAACCAGAGAGGAGAAGAAGCGTTAACATCCAAAAGCCATCTGGAAACTTGGTGAAGCAAGAAAGACTTATGATATAAAGAGAAGTTAGGAAAGTTCAACCCGCCCTCCGACTTGGGACGAGACAATTTGTTCAAGGACATGCAAGACTTTTTGTGCCCCCATAAAAAGGCCGAAAGGATAGATTTAATTTTCTTAAAGTATTTGGAAGGGATGGATAATGGGATATTGGAAACAGTGAAAAGGACGATAGGGGATAACATCATCTTAATCGTATCCAACCTCCCCCACCAAGATAAGTAAAGGGGGTGCCATTTAGAAGTGAGGGTGGTTAGCTTTTGAAGACAATCATCTAAACAGCGAATAACTGTACCTTTAAGAGATGTCGTAAAATTAAGTCCCAAATATTTAATGGAATGAGAATTCCAAGAGAAGCCTGAAGCAGTGAAATCATTTTTAAGAGTAAATTTCGTAAGGGGTAGGATTTCGCACTTATCCCTATTTAATTTGTATCCAGATACAGAAGCAAACGAATCCACCTCAGTCATGAATGCAGGTAGGGAAGAACTAGGTTGGGAGAGGAATAGTAGGACATCATCAGCATACGCTGCCATCTTAATATGGGATTGCTGGAAGGTGAAGCCATGGATGTCAGAATTTTGACGAATTCTTAATAGGAAAGGTTCTAGAGCAAGATCAAACAGAAAAGGGGAAAGAGGGCAACCCTGACGGACCCCTCTCTTAAGAGAGAAGTATGAAGAGAGACTGCCATTTGCCGAAATGGCCGCCCTTGGGTGAGAATATAGAAGTGAAATTAATGAAGAAATCTTTGGTCCAAAGCCGAACCACTTCAAGGTCTGAAAAAGATACAACCATTCAACTCTATCAAAAGCTTTCTCAGCATCAAGAGCAATGGCTGCGAGAGAGTAAGACAAGCGAGAAGATTTAGAAATGATATCGAAGAATAATCTGGTATTATCTGCAAGAAATCTACCCTTGACAAACCCAGATTGTTCTTTGCCCAGAAGATCAGGTAAATGAGATTCCATACGCAAAGCCAACGCTCTCGAGAACATTTTATAATCAATATTTACCAATGAAATTGGCCGATAGTTTTTACAATCCTGCGGGTCTTTGCCCGGTTTGGGGAGAATGCAGATAAGAGCATCCGCGAAGGTGCTCGAGGCAGAGTCAGAATCAAGAAAGGAAGAAATTAGAAGATGCAATTTGGGGATAAGCAACTGGGAAAAGTGAGAAAAGAATTCAACAGTAAACCCATCAGGTCCCGGAGCTTTCCCATGTTTCAGAGTCTGCAGAGCCCGCAAGAGTTCCGCTTGCGTTATATCTGATTCCAAGGAAGAAAGATCGGGGGGGCAAAGTAAAAGGAGATTGAATGTGGGAAAGGAATTGGGAGATGGATTCTACCGACGAAGTAGATTCAGATGAATAAAGAGATTCATAAAAACACTGAAATTCCTGCAAAATTTCACTGTCTTTATGCTTTAGGGAGCCATCTTGACCGTGAATAGTATCTATGTTAACACGATTTTGTTTAGCTTTTAAATAATTGGCTAACAATTTCCCCGCTTTATTTTGGCCGCCGTAAAACTTTGCGCTAGACTTTAGTAAATAATTAGAGGCACTATTGGTAGTAACCTGGTTAAATGTAAGTTTGGTAGCTATAAGTTCATTTAAACAGTCTTTGGATTTGGAAATGTAATAAGAATGCTCAAGACTTTTAATTTTGGAAAAAAGATCGTTGTTGGATTGTTGCTCTTTCTTTCGTTTTCGAGACACAAATTGAATTATAAAATCCCTAGCAGACGCTTTAAAAGCATCCCATACTACAGGAAATTGAATTTCGTCAGATTGATTTAGCAAGAAAAATTCATGAAAAAAAGATGTAAAAGATGAGACAAAAACGGAATCAAGAAGAAGAGAATTATTAAAACGCCATTTCTTAGTGGAGTTAGGTTTGCATAGAACGTCCAATGAGATCGAAACTGGGCCATGATCAGAAATCAGAATAGATCCAATGTCAGATGAAATGAGGGATTGAGACAAGTGATGCGAGACAAAAAAGTAGTCCAAGCGCGATTGAGTATGATGAGGTGGGGAAAAAAGAGTATTCTCGCAAAGTAGGATGACATAATCTCCAAGCATCGAGAAATTTAAATTGATGAATGAGCTGTGTGAAGGATTTATGCGATTTGTGAGGAATGTATGCAGTGGATGATTGTCTGTCAAGGAATGGATCAAAAACCTTGTTGCAATCTCCAGCTAGAATGAAATTATCAGCATAATGTTGCGTGATATGAGGGGCTAGAGAAGACCAAAACAGGGCATCACCGGTGACTGGGGCATAAACATTAAAAATGGACATGGGAACTCCATCCAAGGTAAAGTGAACAAGTACCCATCTACCTAAAGGATCAGCATAACTTGTGACATCCTTAACAGGGCGGGACTTACGAAACAAAATCATTACCCCATTACGTTTGCCATCACCTGGGGAAAAATGAACCTCACCCACCCAACATCGTTTTAATTTGACAGACTCATCAGCAGAAAGGTGAAATTCCTGAATACAAGCTATATCAGCGTGAAGTTTAGCTATATGGGACAACACTCTCTGCCGTTTAATTGGCGAGTGAAGAGCCCTAACGTTCCATGAAACAATTGTCAACGGCATACCATAACATGAGAGAAAAGAAACCTAAAAAAACAGGCACATTGTAAACGGGCTAACAGTGAAACAATCATGCATGTGAACAGCGAATAATAAGAAATGAGCAAACTTATCATAAATATCAATAATAAACAAAAGGCATAACATGAAAGATACCAAGTTACTCCTATATGAGAAGAAAAGTAATAATGAGACTGAGGAGAAAAGAAGAGAGAAGAAGGAAGAAAAACTGAAGAAGAAGGAAACATCAAGTGAATGGAAGAAAGTAATGGAGAAGAGTGACAGAAACAATCAGAGGACAACAGACAAAAACATACAAAGTAAGCGAGGAAATGAAGAAAGTAATAAAGCATTATCAAGTAGTCGGGAAAAGGGGTAAGAAAGCAAGTTGGAAAAAGAAGCTCGTGATTAAGAAACCACAAAGGCAATCCCAACCAAATGACATAAAACACTAGGAAAAAGGAGAAGAGAAAAAACTTACATAGCATCTCGAACAAAACAAAGCAAAGGGTGGGAGGGTGGAGGCAACGTGAATGATGGGGCGACCATAGCTCAGAAGGGAAGACTAAGGAAGGGAGGAGACCCAACGGACGTCACTGACATAGGGAAGAAGCCAGCCAAACCGGGTAAGAATCTGTACAAGAAAAGAGAAACATGAGTGTGAACATAGTGGCAAAAAACACAACATACAATATATAAGGAAAGACCAAAGCAACCATCAAAAAAGTAACTGTGAATCAGTGGAACAACACCATTTCAACATTATACGGTTACTTAGAACTAGAGGCACACGCAGTATCCATTTTCTCACTAGAGTGTGAATAGAGAAAACTTTTCAGCTTCAAAGGGTCATCATAAGTGGTAGTCTTATTGTTAATAGTCACTTTAAAAAGGCAGGGATGGAACAAGCCATATTGTGCTCCCATTGAGCGTAACTGGGGACGAAGGGACAAGAACTCCTTACGCCGATCCGCTGTTGATTTGGCGTGATCCTGTGAAAAGAATAAAGGATGACCAGACCAGGTAATGCGATTCATTGCTTTTGCCGCAGATAAAACTGTTAGTAGATCCGTGTATTCAAGGAAGTACATGATCACACCTCTTGGTTTCTTTGGTGTAGCTACAGATGAGGACAAGCCTCTAAGCGAGCCCAGACGATGCGCCCTTTGAATATTCAAATTAGTTTCCTCTGGCAAATGAAGGAGCTTTGGTAAGAAGGATTTGAAGTAGGCAATAGGGTCAGAACCTTCCAAACCTTCCTCAAGGCCGTAAAGACGTAAGTTATTCCGCCTTCTCCTATTTTCTAAATTTTCGATCTGTTTATGTAAACTGGAAACTTGTGCGCACACTGGATCGACTTTAGAAACAGAGGACTCCATTGAAGCAACATTCTGCTCAAGTGCGGTAATCCTTTCATCTACTGAGAGCCATTTGTCAGAAAGCTGTTGAATTGTGGACTTAGTCTCCTCAATAAAAGGACGCAACGCCCGTATTTCATCTAGAAGCAAGTCAATGGTGGTGGCAGGGGGCGCCTGTGCAGGAGGCGAAGGAGGGTCCTTTTTTAATCTTTTAATTGCACCTTTCTTAGTAACAGGCAGTGGAGCAATTGAAGAGGACGAACCCTTAGCAGGGGTGGTATCAGGTAAGTCCTCCATCGCTAGACACTGATAGCGGGAGCCTGTATAGCCAAAAATCTTCTTAACAGTAGTAGTAGAGGGCTTACGCAAATCTTTATGTAATCTCCCCATACAAAAAATGCACAGATCTAACTATGAAATGAAGGTGATAAATAAACACAAGGTAATTTGAGCAGGCAAAAGAACAGAATATATGAAGGAGTCAAATTGAACACTCAAAACATGTCATAACAATGTCCCCTCTAACCCCACATCGCATAACTGCAATACATGTCCATACAAATACTTGTATGAATAAAAGTAAATAAAATGCATTGACTGCGCATCTCTGAAAGGCAAAATGCAACTATAGAAGTTCCGGAAGGTCAGGGAACATGCACAAACCACCCACTAGGAGGAACATTGTGACGTCATATGCAAATATAAGGTGCACACTAGAAATATTTGAGAAGAAAAATAGCGTGAGACCAAACCATACAGTAAAACACCAAACACTGCATAAATATCATTGAAATCCACTCTAAGTATTCAAATTCACAATAGATAAGCAATGTGCCAAGGAGCAATACAGAACTTATGAAGTTAAATACAGCATATGTGGTGAAAAAAATATATATATTAATGTCAAATTGCCCAGGACAATGAATAATATAAATGCATGTCAGAAGCACTGAAGTAAAACATTAGGAGTCCAGTTGAAGCATTGTAGGCGCAGGCATGGCACTGTGGATGAAAGTCAAATTAAAAGAAAGGCTGCGCACTATTCCTGATGAGGTAACTCTCCAATAATGCTAGTATAAATAAGAGGCAATTCTGAAGGCACTTATAAAGGAGGAAGAGCTCATTCGCGGCACAGCAGCAGTTAAGGCTGTGGTGACGCAGGAAAATAAACAAACGTGGCTGCTGAGGAGAAAGCGTTCCAAGCTTGAAGAGAGAGCATTTATTTCAATAAGACATGCCGGAATAACAGAGACCTGACCTGCAGCATATCACAGGACTGTGGGGGGAGCGGTGTCAGCCTTGAACAAACAGTCACGCAATGCGAGCCGCTAGGAGCCGAGCTCCGTCAGCGGTGATATAATATGGCGGCCGTGACCCCTTTGAAGTGCGCCAGACTCACTTGTGGCAGGAAAGGCTCATAAAAGACGTAATCTCTCCAAGAAGGCTAGCAGGCGACACACCTCACATTCCGGTGTCCTCTCGATCAGGACCAGCTCTGAAAATCTTCATGAGTGTCCTGCCAGGTCTCCTGTCATCCGCGCCTCCCGGGAGAGCTACGATGAAGCCGCCATCGTCGTCGGACGGTAGCCACGCCCCCCCCTAGAAATACATTTACATAGTTCATAACCTACATAAACTACAAACAATGTTATCAATTTTGTTATTTTGAACTGCTGTGATAAATAAATAATTCTATATAAAGCCTAACGATTAAGTAATAGTCGCAGATTAGGAGATCCACTACAAATTAGTCCAAAATTTGCTTCAAGTATGAACATTGAAGATGTGTTGATTATCATTGACCCAAATCAGCAGCTTGTCAAACTACTCATTCTTCTGCCCTTGCAGACTTTTGAATTTTCCCTAGACTGAGGGCCTAATTTAGATCCCGGCGGACAGGTCCTATTACAACGGTGACAGATAATTTGTCCACCAAAATATAAATCCCATTATATTCTATGTGATTTATTCTTTGACGGACGGGATACCCATCACCGTTGTGACAGAGTAACCCATCCACTGAGCTCTACATCCGCCTTGAGTGTCTCTCTCAACATGCATCTCCTGAAGGAATCTGAGAGACAACTATCAATGATTCTGAGGCTTCCTCATCATTAAAGTTCTAGAATTTGTAGTGTTTGATAAGTGTATCAACTCTCGCAACAAATTCATCCATTGTTTCACCCACCTGTAGTCATGCTTGGCTGAATATGCACCTTTCATAGTTGACATTTGGCATCAGACTGGGATGGCCTCCAAAACTTCTTTTATCTTTTGGTATGATGATGCATCAGTTTGTGAGACTTTCAATAGCACTTGTTTTACTCCATCACTGGTAAGGTTTTTCAAATATTTTATGATTTTCTTATTGTCTTCTTCTTATAGCACATTTATAAAGTTGTCGAACATTTCGATCAATGCAGCCTACCTAGCACCAAAGTTCTGGTTCTTAGCTGTGTCGATTCACGTTGTTCGTTTCAGAAATGCGGCCCTAGTGTATGAGTTGTTCAAATGGCTCTTGCTGTGCAGGGTGAAACCCAGCAACTTCTGAAAGGACAGCTTTTGCTTGCTCTTGGGGCACCATGTCCGATTGAAGATTGTGTGGTGCTATAATCACCTGCGCCGGTAAATATGTTTCTACTTTTGTACCTGGTTCTTACTGCCTTTAGTGGTTACTTAGGATGACTCTGTAACAGCACTTTGCAGTATCTCTTCTTTCAGCCTTTCCAGCGAGTTCTGCTGGGCTTTTCGATTGCTCTCTTTCGGAGGGCATTTAACTACTTGGATGGCCATATATGGGCTCGAGCAGGTTTATGACGCCATTTGTGCTAGTCACAGATTGCTTTGCATCGATTTGAGGCACATGTGGCATGCATGAGCAGTTTGCTGTACCATTCAATCTGTCAGGGAGAGCAACCTCGTTTCTATGGGGCGCGTATCCCCTACTCAATAATTTTTGTAGTGTCGTCCCCAGCCCGGCAACATACAAATGAACATGCCAAACACGGAGCTCTGTAACAGAAGTCTTTATTCATTAGCATAACTTTAATAACCCCACCTTATTAACTCCCAGCAAGTTACGTAATTCCCTTATAGAGTCCATCCAGAACCACAAGGGTAGTACCGCACATAGGGGCCCATTAGGATGTCTGGTGGATCGCCACCGCCATGCGGGCGGTGGCGATACGCCAGACATCCATACCCGCACGCCACCCATTTCCTCCCCGTCATATTACTATGGCAGGGGGGACCGCAGCAGATGGAAAGACCGTCCGCCGCTTTTCCGCACCGGGCGCCTTGCGGCCGGGGCGGAAAAGGTTTAATATGGTGGTGGTGTCTATTAGACACCGCCAGCCATATTACCATGGGTTAAAAAACAGATGCCTTTCCGTGGCGGCGATGCCGCCATGGAAAGGCATGCGGTCTTCCCTACGGGGGCCCCCTGCAGGCCCGCGTAGTGAAGGAGAGGTGGGGAGTGCACACGGGGGGTACCTGTGGTACCCTCCTGCATTTGCATAAACAAAGCGGCAGGCACCACGCGGTGCCTGCCGCTTTGTTTATGCAAATGCATACCTGCATTTTTAGCATTGTGGTGGGCGGTGCTGAGAGCACCGCCCGCCACAGTGCTAAAAATGCAGGATGCGCCCCCCACAGTGGCGGGCGCATCCTAATACCCCCCACAGGACCCCCGCCCTTATGGCGGGCGGTCCCAATAACCGATAGGATGGCGGGAGGACTGAGTCCGCCCGCCATCCTAATGACCCCTATAGTCTCAAGACACTACACACACTTCTAATACATCTGTTCTCTAGTAAATAGTTGGGTACAGGTATTTTCACTCAGGTATGGTGAGGAATCTGTAGAATTTCGCCTGGGATTTTTACATACACACAGAAAAAAACACAAGCGCGCACACACACTCTGTCATCCCTGTAATATGAAGGTTTTAAAAATGTTAGTTATTTTATAAAATATTGTGTTTTAAATACCCCTTACAATCTGCACTCCATTCCCTTTCCACCACCTCTTAAACTCCCCTTCTGAACTGCTTCTCTCCTCAATCTTCTCTATATGTTTAGGCAGCATGGGCACTCATAACTGTTTGATCAATCGGGGGCAGTTTTCGGAGTCAAGCACATTTTACAAAGCATGATTATATAAACTGCAAGGAATATCTTCTATTACATGGAGAGCCTTTATTTTTCATAGGGCCTGCCGGATAGGATCTCATTCGAAAATAAAACAATGTCCCATGACTTATTTTGAGGCAGTACATTTAGTGATATGGTGCCATCTAGTGGCTACTGCCATTGCCTTGCGTATGTATCATGAAAGCAGGCTAAGCTTTTCTTTTGTAACATATAAATACCTTCAGCAGTGACAGCACAATATTCAGTTGTATATGTTTCACGTTTGCTTGTCTGGAGTCTGTGAACCATGCACTACTGTATTGAAAGTATAAAATTCTTTGTTTTGAACCCTGTATAAAAGTGTGATTTCTTGATAGGAGCACCAGCTCCTTTCCACCTGCTTAAGAATGTGAATCTGTGCTGGATTTGTTCCCCATCATAGGCTCTGTATTGTGATGATGTGAACTTTATTAATTCTGTACTTTAATTGAACCTTGCTTTTCGATGAATTGACTAATTGATTTGGACCACATTGAACTCCTGTATGACAAATTCTTAGAACAAAACATTTGAGATTGAGAGTTAATTGCCTGTCATTTCGGGTAGAACTAAGGGGCATATTATCAAGGGCTGTATTGGTGCTTTAGCGGCACTTTTTCCCGGTAAAGTGGAGATATTTTTATTGCCCTATTAGCAAGCTGTCGCTAACAGCGGTTAGCCACAGTTTACTGGCAATAGCGTCCGTTTTTTTGCCGCTTTGCATGTCAGCGATATTTATCGCTAATGACATGCAAAGCAGGCCTTCCTCACTAAAAGTAAAGGGAAACAGTCGATAACATAACTTCCCCCTATTATCAACGCCTGTGAAGAGATAAAAAAGTCTCGCTAACCGAGATTATCGTTTGATTTTAACGCCAGATAAAAATTTGACTTAGCCAGCTTGTCAATGGGGGGTGGATTGTTAGGTTAAGTACATACTTGCCTATTAGCAAGCTTTTCATTAGCGCAGTTAATTTAGCACTGGTATTCTCATGCTATTCATGGTTTTCGCCGCTATCACTGGATTTTTTATCGCCGTAGAGATAAGCGTTGCTAATAACGCACTATCTTGGCGATGAAATACCCCGATAGACAGCGATAAAAAAATGCTGCAAACCTCTTCTTGCTAATATGCCCCTAAATGTGTTGTACATTTGTGCTATTTGAAAAAGCCAATGTTGACTTCTAGAATTTAGATGAGTCAAACGGGGATCACCAAAGTCTGTATAGGGACAACACCGCTCCCCGTCACAAACGAAGTGATTTATAAACCTGTCTATATTTAGGAGCCGAACCCCTGTAATCTCCTGAACTCAAATACTGTATGAACCCCAATTTTACCATAGGCAGTTCAGCTCCGCAAATCTTCTCATGATCTAGCTCCCCATCAATAACTTAAAGTTAGCAGAATAAAATCATAATTAGAAACGGGGACCATTCAAGAACAGAGTTTTAGATTCAAATTAAGTTTTAAAGGTTTAATGCAGAATCATTAAAAAAACAGTCCAGAAAAATTTATAATTTTGCCATGGAGATTTGAAATACAGAAAGGTAAATCATAATGGAACCCTAGTCATGTCATAAAAATCCCTGTATATTTTATGCACCAAACTCTCAAAGAGTACTGCAAGCATCGTAATTGAGGAAGAAAGTCTTAGAATAATTGGACGAAACCTTGGCAGGAAAATGGAAAGACATCCCAATCCCTCATAACCAGGGGTTTTTATATATAATTTATTCATATTAAATAATAAAACTGCAATTTCAGCATAGTACGATCATGGTTATTTCACAATGACAAACCAAAAACAGTTTCATAAATCCAAAATGTTCTTAACAATAATCTATTTCTTAAAGTAAGAGAAATCTTCTGCTTGCTTCCTCAGCAACTGTACTCTTGAGATGTACGATTCAATATGATAAATGTTTTAACAATAGCCCGAAGAATCATATTCTTCTGCATGCCTGCATCAGAAATATCAGCGGTAATCCTTAAAAATGATGCATCAGGTACACAATGGAAAGTTACATTTACAATACATACTTTCTAATATTGCAATCCATTTGCGTGCATGTGCTCCATATTCTGCAAAATCGGTTCGGAGAGAAGACTCGCAGCTGGTAGCCGATAGGGACGGGGAATGAGCAGGAGCAAAATGAACAGAACACCCAGAACTGCATCCATTTTAATTAAACTGTGTCTTTGCATTAAAATGTTGAACTATGGACTTCTTGGTTGGTTTAGACATCAAGTGATTGTACACCAACATTCCCCAAGTGGAGGGCATGCAAGCCATACATGATTTGCTGGACACTAGACCGAACCCCACATGGATACCCGCTGACTTCATTATGGAACTGTTACAGATAGCCCTAAAACACAACTGCTTGCTATATAAAGATACCTTCCATCTCCAGAATTTTGCTATTTTCTATGATGATAGCCTAGCAAAAAACACCATACTCTCACAAAACATGCCATTCCACAACCAGACCTCTTTCTGGCGACACTATATAGATGAAATTTTACTCATATGGCATGGCAAGGAAGACTCACTTATCATCTGGCTCAAATATCAGACGGCCTCATCTGAAATTTGCCTTTGAAGCAAAAAATAATGACCTCCCCTTCTTGGACCTTTCATTAGAAATTCAGGATGGCAAAATAGGGACATCTACAGAATACTTTGCTTCTATATACCAGCAACCACCTTAGGTGCCTTTGAGACAGCCTACCTTACAGGCTATTTCTGTTCATCCGTAGGAACTGCAAGTGGAAAAAAGATTGCTTTAGTGAGCCAGCTATACTCAACGATACATTGGTGGTCCAGGACTACCTGAGACATTTAGTGTCACACTCCCTGAAAAGCGCATGGTACTGCCCTGGAGAAACCCTATTCACACCAAAGATTAGATCTGTCAACAAACAGATTCCCTTCATGTCCACCTTTTGTCTGGCTAGCAATTAAATCAACAAGATAATTTAGAACAACTTTAGTATTTTACATACCCAGCTCTGTTTCTCTTAACCATTATTGTTCTCATAAAACAACCTAGGAATTTTTGTGTGAGAAAGTTCTGTAGATTCCATAACTTTTCCAGACAGAAATTTGAGAAAAAAATTGATTTTTTCAGCTAAATTTGAGGTTTGCAGGGGATTCTGGATAGGAAAACGTTGGAGGACCCATGGAAGCCATACCTCGCTGGACTCCCCCGGGTGTCTCATTTTTAGAAAAATGTGGGTTTGGTAGTTTCCCAAGATGGTCGCTGGTGACACCCCCCTTGCAAAACCAGGTTATATTGTGATAGGTTATTTTGATGTCTCTCAATAAATTTTGGGCCCTTGCCTGTTGAGTGAGGAACCATTTTTCTCTGAAAACTTTGGGGACAGCAGGGTGGGTGGAATTTATGGATCCATGCAGATTCCAGAAGTTTTCACCACAGAAATGTGAGGAAAACGTGTTTTTTTGGACAAATTCTGAGGTTTTCCAGAATAACAGAACCTGGTGAGATTCAGACAAGTCACCACATCCTGGATTCCCCTGAGTGTCTAGTTTTCAGAAATGTATAGGTTTGCTAGATTTCCCTATGTGCCAGCAGAGCTAGGGTTCAGAATCTACAGCTAGGCACTATGCAAAAAAAATGTCTGTTTTCACTGTGAAAATGTGGAGTGTCCACGTTGCGTTTTGGCCCATTTCCTGTTGCAAGCACTAGGCCTGCCCACACAAGTGAGGTACTATTTTTCTTGGAAGACTTTGGGGAATGTGGGGTGGGTGGAATTTTGTGGATCCATGCAGATTCCACAACTTTCCACCAAATAAATGTGAGGGAAATATATATATTTTTTGACAAAGTTTGAGGTTTGCAAGGTATTCTGCCTGGGGGTGGCAGAAATACCAGAATTTTTTTGGGGGGTGGGGTTATTGTCATGCCCATTTTGGGGCAGCCCCTACACGAATAACAAAAAAAATCTCTGGTTTCATGTGGGCTTTCTGCCCCGGGGGGGCATATTGAGTGCTACTGCCCCCATTTACAACCCAGCGGGGGCAGAAAGACTGAAATTTTTGTGGGCGGGGGTGGGGGAATTGGCATCCCTGGTTTTGGCAGCTCCCATCCCTGATTCAAATTGGCAAAAAAAATCCCTGGCATCTAGTGGGCTTTTTTTCCCTCCTGGGGAGGCCGGGGGAAAGGGGGGGGGGCAGAAAGGTAATTTTGGTGGAGGGCATGGGGGCACCAATAGCAATATAAAGGTCTATTAACATAAGTTCATAATTGAATCTAAAACAACTATTGGATAATGAACCTAGAAATACATTTACATATTTCATAACCTACATAAACTACAAACAATCTTATCAATTTTGTGTTTTTGAACTGGTGTGATAAATAAATAATTATATATAAAGCCTAACGTTTAAGTAATAGTCGCAGATTAGGAGATCAACTACAAATTTGTCCAAAATTTGCTTCAAGTATGAACATTGAAGATATGTTGATTATCATTGACCCAAATCAGCAGCTTGTCAAACTACTCATTCTTCTGCCCTTGCAGACTTCTGCATTTTCCCAAGACTGAGGGCCTAATTTAGATCTCGTCGGAAGGGTCCTATTACAACGGTGACAAATAACTTGTCCACCAAAATATAAATTCCATTATATTCTATGTGATTTATTCTTTGACGGACGGGATACCCATCACCGTTGTTACAGAGTAACCCATCCACTGAGATCTACATCAGGCCCTGAGTGTCTCTCTCAACATGCATCTTCTGAAGGAATCTGAGAGACAACCATCAATGATTCCAAGGCTTCCTCAATATTAAAGTTCTAGAATTTGTTGTGTTTGATAAGTGTATCAAGTCTCGCAAGAAATTCATCCATTGTTTCACCCACCTGTAGTCATGCTTGGCTGAATATGCACCTTTCATAGTTGACATTTGGCATCAGACTGGGCCACCAAAACTTCTTTTATCTTTTGGTATGATGTTGCATCAGTTTGTGAGACTTTCATTAGCACTTGTTTTACTTCATCACTGATAAGGTTTTTCAAATATTTTATGATTTACTTATTGTCTTCTTCTTATAGAGCATTTATAAAGTCGTCGAACATTTCGATCAATGCAGCCTACCTAGCAGCAAAGTTCTGGTTCTTAGCTGTGTCGATTCACGTTGTTCGTTTCAGAAATGCGGCCCTAGTGTATGAGTTGTTCAGATGGCTCTTGCTGTGCAGGGTGAAACCCAGCAACTTCTGAAAGGACAGCCGTTGCTTGCTCTTGGACCATGTCCGATCGAAGATTGTGTGGTGCTATAATCACCTGCGCCGGTAAATATGTTTCTTCTTCTGTACCTGGTTCTTACTGCCTTTAGTGTTTACTTAGGATGACTCTGTAACAGCACTTTGCAGTATCTCTTCTTTCAGCCTTTCCGGGCTTTTCGATTGCTCTCTTTCGGAGGGCATTTAACTTCTTTGATGGCCATATATGGGCTCGAGCAGGGTTATGACGCCACTTGTGCTGGTCACAGATTGCTTTGCATCGATTTGAGGCACATGTGGCATGCATGAGCACTTTGCTGTACCATGCAATCTGTCAGGGAGAGCAACCTCGTTTCCATGGGGCATGTATCCCCTACTCATTGATAGTTGTAGTATCGTCCCCAGCCCGGCAGCATACAAATGAACATGCTAAACACGGAGCTCTGTAACAGACGTCTTTATTCATTAGCATAACTTTAATAACCACACATTATTAACTCCCAGCAAGTTACGTAATTCCCTTATAGAGTCCATCCAGAACCAAAAGGGTAGTACCGCACATAGGGGCCCATTAGGATGTCTGGTGGATCGCCACCGCCATGCGGGCGGTGGCGATACGCCAGACATCCATACTCGCCCGCCACCCATTTTCTCCCCGCCATATTACTATGGCGAGGGGGACCGCAGCGGACGGAAAGACCGTCCGCCGCTTTTCTGCCCCGGTCATCTTGCGGCCGGGGCGGAAAAGGTTTAATATGGTGCTGGTGTCTATTAGACACCGCCAGCCATATTACCATGGGTCAAAACAGATGCCTTTCCGTGGTGGCGATGCCGCCATGGAAAGGTATGCGGTCTTCCCTTCGGGGGCCCTTGCAGGCCCCCGGAGTGAAGGAGAGGTGGGGAGTGCACACGGGGGGTACCTGTGGTACCCTCCTGCATTTGCATAAACAAAGCGGCAGGCACCACGCGGTGCCTGCTGCTTTGTTTATGCAAATGCATTCGTGCATTTTTAGCATTGTGGAGGGCGGTGCTGAGAGCACCGCCTGCCACAATGCTAAAAATGCAGGATGCGCCCGCCACAGTGGCGGGCGCATCCTAATATCCCCCACAGGACTGCCGCCCTTATAGCGGGCGGTCCCAATAACCGATAGGATGGCGGGCGGACTAAGTACGCCCGCCATCCTAATGACCCCCATAGTCTCAAGACACTACACACACTCCTAATACATCTGTTCTCTAGTAAATAGTTGGGTACAGGTATTTTCACTCAGGTATGGTGAGGAGTCTGTTGAATTTCGACTGGGATTTTTACATACACACAGAAAAAAACACAAGCGCGCACACACACTCTGTCATCTCTGTAATATGAAGGTTTTAAAAATGTTAGTTATTATTTTTTTTTTTTTTTTTAATTGTTAATAAAAGTGAACAATGGACATTTTCAAGGTTTACTTTGTACTCATCAATCGTGCACAGTTAATATGAAATACATAGCGGCCATTTCACTTGAATACGAGGAAGCAACATTATTACAACATTGATATCTATACGTCACAAGCCCTCTCCTCCGAGATTAACCCAACCTCCCTCTCCATCATTCCGAATCAGTATCACTTTCCATCTGAGGTGGTTCACAGACATACCCTCTGTATTCATTCCAGGCTCCCCAAATCTTCCCCCATTTTCTCGGACGTTTCCGGTTTAGATATACCGCCTTTTCGGCAATCATCGAGGAGTCCGTATCCGCGCTCCAGTCTCTGAGTGCTGGTGACACGGGGGATCCCCAGGCCTTGGCCACATTTCGTTTAGCATACACAATACCCAGCGTTGCCCAGTCCTGCATCGAGTTGCTTAAATCATTAGGCTCCCAAACGTTTAACAGACAACGACGCGGCTCTGGAAGCAGCGAAACATTAACGACTTGAGATATTGTTCGCATGACCTTGGACCAGTATTCAGCAATCAATGGGCAATCCCAGATAGTGTGGTAGAACGTCCCCGCCTCCCCGCATCCTCTCAAACAGTACTGGTGTGTGGACCTCCCTATCTTATGTAGTGTGACCCTCGTGTAGTAGACTCGGTGCAGGACTTTTAATTGTATCAGTCTAAGCCTGGACGATACAGCGACCTCCTGAGGCGAGGAAAGCACGGTCTGCCAGTCCGATTCGTCAAAATCACCTAGTTCCGCAGTCCAGGCGGTTTTAAGTCTGGCCATGGGGTCAGGCATATTGTTAATTAACTTACGGTAGACCAGTGAGCTCGCCTTGCTAAGCATGTGTTCCGTAAGCAATCTATCCTCTAAAGGAGTGGAATCTGGTAGTTTACCTTCAGTCGGCAGCACTGACCTAAAGGCATGACTGATTTGCAAGTAGCGGAAACGTTCCGTTTCTGCCAAAGTGAATTGGGCCGCTAGTTGATCAAAAGTAAGGATTTTACCCCTCCTATAAAGGTCTCCAATCGTCGAAATACCTATATGATCCCAGGCCTCAAATCCCTTACTATTACAGAGACGGCTGAGGCGACGCGATACCCTAAGTGGCGTCATCTGAGTGATCATATTCTGACACTTGAGACGAGCCGATGCCGCATGCCAAAGCTTCACCGTGTGAGCCGTGGGGCCCTGCAGGGCCGTCACACCTCGAGGATCATAAAGCGCGGCCATCACTCCTCCGGTCCCTAGGTCATATCTATCTGCCTTGAACGCGGGCTCCGTCTGTGGGGCGTGGAGCCAGTGATTTATGATCTTTAGTTGAGATGCCCAATAGTACAACTGGACATCCGGGAGCGCAATGCCTCCGTCAAACCATCCTCTTACTAACTTTTGTCGGGCAATGTGTGCCGGTTTGTCACCCCATAGTAGTCCAGAAACTAGTGCGTTTATGGACTGAAAGTATTTGTGAGGCACGAGAAATGGAGTGTTTTCCAGGATATAGAGCAATCGTGGCAACGTCATCATTTTAAATAACGCAGCTTTTCCTAACAGAGTTAGCGGTAGGGTATGCCAATGCCTCACATCCGTGCGAAACCGTTCAAGTGGTGGCTGCAAGTTGCGGTGATAAAAAATCTCCCGATTCGGTGTAACCCATACCCCCAGATATTTAAAGGGGCCGTCGGGGACCACCAGAGGGCAGTCGTTCGGGAGGATCGGTGGGGGGCCTTTGAGGACAAATAATACCGACTTGGACCAATTGATAGTGTAACCGGAGGCCCGCCCAAAAATCTTACAGATATCAAGAAGAACCATGAGAGAACGCCTGGGGAGAGTCAAGTAGAGGAGAATATCATCAGCATACAGCGATATGCGGTCCTCTCAGGATTCAGTCCAGTGGAGACCTTTTATCATGGGGTCCCACCGTATCCAGGCTGCCAATGGCTCCAGAATCAGTGCAAAAAGCAGAGGCGACAGGGGGCACCCCTGACGCGTACCGCGGCTTAGCCCAAAATCCCTGGAGATATGGCCGTTGGCCACTACATGCGAAGGGGATTTGTGTACAGGAGTTTAATCCAAGCACAAAACTTTGGCCCAAAGCCTAGATGACGTAATACCGCAAATAAATGCGGCCATTCGACCATGTCAAAGGCCATTCGCGCATCTAAGGACAAAATCACAGCCGGTTCTGACAAAACTAGTATCTGCGCCATCACCGCATGAACTCTTCTCAAATTTAGAGCAGTGCTCCTGTTGGGCATGAATCCGGATTGATCCGGATGCACCAGAGTCTCCAAATGCGGGGTCAGTCGCACGGCGATCATTTTCGCCAGTATTTTCACCTCTGCATTCAACAGTGAAATAGGACGGTATGATGTACATTCGCCGGGGGTTTACCAGGTTTTGGTATAGCTATGATCGTAGCCGTGCATTGATCTCGAGGCAGTTCCCCCTTGACCAAACTGTCTTCAAACATTCGTAGCAGATGTGGGGCCACTTGATCAGAAACGCTCTTGTAAAATTCTATGGGGACCCCCTTTGGCCCCGCAGCCTTACCTGATTGCAAGGAGTGAATAGCACCCACGACCTCCTCCTTAGTGAAGTCTGACTCTAGCAGTGCAGCGTCAACGTCCGCGAGAGAGGGCATTTGGATATCTTTAATATAGGTTTGCGCCTCCGCAGAGGACATATCCGAGGAAGAAGTGTAAAGTGTTTCATAGTAATTGGCCAAAGTGTCGACTATATCCGCGGGGAAAGTGTACAGTACGCCCTCAGGGGAGCGAAGTTGTGCTATCGTCCTCCGGGCCTTGTCCTTCTTATCTAGCCACTCCAGTAGTCTTCCTGCCTTATCCCCAACCTCGTATATGATATGTTGGGGGCACAGCAGACGTTGTCTGACCTGCACTCTCTGATATTCAGCTAATTCTGCCTGTTTAAGACGTAATTGACTCTTAAGCTCCTCAGTGGGATCGTGATCATGGTCGGTCTGTAAAACTTCCAGGTCAAATTCTAGCGTCACCAGTTCTTCCTGCATAGTCCGCCTGTGACCTGCTATGGAGGCTATCGCCTGGCCCCTTATCACCATTTTAAATGCCTCCCAAAGGACCCCAGGTGAGTCCACGGAGGCAACATTTTCTTGGAAGTAACACTTTGTGGCCATAACTAGGTCCTTTCTGACTTTGGGAACCTGCAAGTGATGGGGCGAGATCGGGAAGATGTGTCTCCGAGCTCTTACATGAGAGGAGTACACCATGGTGATAGCGGAGTGATGCGAAATGCCCCTCGGGCCTATCTTTACATCCAGTATGTGGGGCAAACTGTCTGCAGAGACAAAAAAGTGGTCAATACGTGATAGACTATTATGTACCCCAGAATAAAAGGTATAACCTCGCTCCCCGGGGTGTTTGAACCTCCATCCGTCTGTAAGACCCATGGCCTCTACATATCCTGTCAGCCTCGCCTTATGCATTCCTGTCGGCCTGCTAGGGTGACGGTCAAGACCCTCATCAAGGACCGCATTGAAATCGCCGCCCAGTATAAGCTCGCCCTCTGGTAGTGTCAGTAGAAATGCACTAAGGGCGGGGAGAGCAACTGAGTGCAGGGCAGGTGGAATGTACACTGATACCACATTGAATCTCCGACCTTTCCATGAGCAGGAGATGGCCGCAAATTGTCCTAGCGCATCCTTCCACACCTGATGTACAATCACGGGGAATCGCTTGCACAGCAGGATACCCACCCCCCTGGAGCCAGAGGAGAACTCAGAATGCGCCACCATCGTATATCCCCATCGATCCAGAGCCTTACATGTCGAACCTACCAAATGTGTTTCCTGGTGCAGTACCAGTGCTGGGGCTGCCCTGCGCACATATTGCAACACCAAGCCCCTCTTTATTTTGTCCCCCAAACCACGTACATTCCAAGAAATCAGGGCCAGGGGGACACAGGAGCCATGACCAGGGCAGTGTCGTATGTTTTCACCTCATCCAAGACCTCTTCCGCCATCATAGTCAAACCATCCTCGAGAACTCACTATTACGTCCACCATGTATTCACCTGTATCCTTGAAGTGTAGTCCAGAACCAAAGCACCAAACAAAGTGGAACCATCCCCTCCCCTCCCCAAACATTGCAATCTGAATTCGCACATATGCAGTATAGACAACACCACGAGTACCACTTTCCCACCCTCCCCCTGAAACATCCCACTCACTCCCCTCCTCCCCCCTCCCTGCTCCCCTGCCTGTGGACTTCGAACTGCCCACCCCCCAACCCGGCAGAGTGCCTGTGCATTCCCAACCCATAGTGATTGTGTAGAAATGAATCGTTCCCCTCCCCCCGCGGCAAAGTATTAAGCTAACAATTCGGTACAGCCTGCAATCGAAAATATATGCCTAAAGAAAATCACCATAACATGTCTAAGTAAATCCAATTAACCACATTACAAACCCCGGAACCCTGAAAGTCAAATGCCTAAAGCCACCTGCGCCCGTGCCAACAGCTCACCCCCCCTGATACTTGCAAAGTTCATCGGGGTTAGTCCATTGGAAGGTCTTTGGGGCCTCTCACTCCTGTTCAGACAGGCCGCTTGCCCCCGGTTCGGCCCCCATCGTTGTGGACTCCGACCTATCTCCAGTCCCCCTCTCCGGTGCGCCATTACCCCTTCTAGTCTTGTCACTGACCTTAGTCCAACCTTCCAGCCAGTCCCAGGTTGCCTCAGGTGAATTCGAAAAACCATGATTTATCGGCCCTTTCGACTCTCAGTTTCGCGGGAAAGAGCATCGCGTATTTAATGTCTCTGCCACGCAGTTCTTATTTACCGCCTGAAAGCTGCGTCGTTGCGCCTGGACACGAGCTATGAAGTCCGGAAAGAAGGAGACCTCGTAATTATCGATCTTCAATGGGGGGCCCGACCTGGCAGTCTGCAAGATATTATCTCGGTCCCGGAAATTGAAGACCCTGGCTATTATTGGTCTGGGGGGGGGCCCGACTTTAGGCCTCTCGCCCGGCACCCTATGGGCTCGTTCTATGGAGAAGTAGGCAGATAGCGCCTTAGGTTTCAGGTGATTCGTGATCAGCTCCTCCACATACGCTGGCCCCTCCGTTTTTTCCAGGACCCCAGGGATTCTTATGTTGTTACGACGGGCCCTCCCTTCGTATTCATCCAGCTGCTGCGTCATACGAGCCTGTTTTTTTTCCATGTCGGACATTTGGCGCTGGAGCTCAGAAGTGTCTTCCTGTAGAGCCGCCGTCACCACCTTGAGTTCTCTCACTTTCTCATTTGTCTGCTTAAAATCGCCGCATAGTAAGGAAACTTCCGTGGCTGTTAGGACATCATGGAGTGAGAGTTCCTTAGGCTGGGGGATGATCCTTTTACGCCATTCTTGTCCGCTCTTGGCGAGTCGTTTTTTTATCCGCCCTGTTGCCACGCATATTTCGACAGTCTCGCCTGAGCGGTGTTCTTGGAGTTTCTGCCCCCCGTCGCCATTCTCACCCCTCAAGCGAAAGGCCAGCCGTTGAGATACTCTGGAAGGGATGCGCCAACGCTTCAGCACCTATCTCCAAGATTGGAGTCTTCGGGGCACGGTCCGTCCCGTGTCCAGCAATCTGTCAAAGGACTCACCACTTGCCCCCGAGCTCTGTGGGGCCGGGACGCGGTCGTTTGCACCCCTCAAGCGATCAATGAGGTCAAGCAATCAGTATCCAATAGTCCCGGTCGTGTGCGCCCCTACTAAGGCTGGCCCTGTAGGCCAGACAGGAGGGAAAGGCGGTGTACAGGTTCGAGTCAGCGCACAACGTGTCCATAAAGGTCCTCCGACTCCCCATCAGATCCAGGCACTGCAGAAAGGGCCGCTCCACTCGTGCTGTCCAGGTGTAAGACAAACGTTCCCTGAAGCAGTCCCAGAGCCCCGGCCGGTGGGGGCAGGGCGACCAGACGTCCCCGTTTCGCCAGGACGGTCCCTGCCTTCAACCAGCTGTCCCAGCAAAGTTCAAGAAATTCAGCTCATGTCCCTGTTCTTAAAGAGGGTCGATTAAAAATTGGTGGGAGGTGTTTTCTATATCTTACAAAGCAGGGATAGTTAGCAGCTGTTTCAAGAAAGCAATCCAATTAACAGGCAAGCTACTGGGTTTAAACATTGCATTTCAATTAGGTTCTTACTGCCGGTTCTGCAATTCTTTGCTGAGGATTGCTCTCATTGGTTGAAGCAAAATTGTAGTCCTTCTTCTATTCCTGTGAAATGTCCCTGTGTTTGGCCTCAAAATTCTGGTCAACCTATGTGGGGGGCCCGCATCGTGTGAGGTTTCAGCAATAGCGGGTAATCCGTCCCGCTGCGCCCCTCTCTCTCGCTAGATCCACGGCGGCTTCTCTTCTGAAACCCTTTGTCTTCCGCCGGTAGGCCGCAAAGCCGGGGCCTAAATTTCGGCCCGCTCCAGACCCCAACCACCGCAACCTCCGGCGACGACGATCAGGATGCCGCCCTCCCGGTCCCCCAGCTCCACCTATTATGCCCCTGCAGGGGTCCAGCCCCTATTTGTTTGTCACCTGGTGGGAGGGGGGGGCGCCCGGAGGTCCTTGAAGGCCGAGCAGAGCCACGCTCCAATCAGCGCGCCCGGTCCGCCATTGTTCACTACTTGTGCGTCTCGGCCGCCGACCGGCGAAACTTCTATTTTGCGGGGATCCTGGTCTCCGAACACCGCACCGGAGCTTGCCCGGGACCGTCAGCTGCTCCGTCGGGCACTGTGCGAGGGTGTTTGTCCGGGTCTGCAGGCTGTAGCACGGTCAGTAGCCGCGGGAGAGGAAGAGCCGGCTCAAACTGCGGCCATTGCTCACGGCCGTGTAGCCACGCCCTTAAAAAAAATGTTAGTTATTTTACAAAATATTGTGTTTTAAATACCCCTTACAATCCGAACTCCATTCCCTTTCCACCACCTCTTAAACTCCCCTTCTGAACTGCTTCTCTCCTCAATCTTCTCTATATGTTTAGGCAGCATGGGCACTCATAACTGTTTGATCAATCGGGGGCAGTTTTCGGAGTCAAGCACATTTTACAAATCATGATTATATAAACTGCAAGGAATATCTTCTATTACATGCAGAGCCTTTATTTTTCATAGGGCCTGCCGGATAGGATCTCATTCGAAAATAAAACAATGTCCCATGACTTATTTTGAGGCAGTACATTTAGTGATATGGTGCCATCTAGTGGACACTGCCATTGCCTTTCGTATGTATCATGAAAGCAGGCTAAGCTTTTCTTTTGTAACATATAAATACCTTCAGCAGTGACAGCACAATATTCAGTTGTATATGTTTCACGTTTGCTTGTCTGGAGTCCGTGAACCATGCACTACTGTATTGAAAGTATAAAATTCTTTGTTTTGAACCCTGTATACAAATGTGATTTCTTGATATGAGCACAAGCTCCTTTCCACCTGCTTAAGAATGTGAATCTGTGCTGGATTTGTTCCCCATCATAGGCTCTGTATTTTGATGATGTGAACTTTATTAATTCAGTACTTTAATTGAACCTTGCTTTTTGATGTATTGACTAATTGATTTGGACCACATTGAACTCCTGTATGACAAATTCTTAGAACATAACATTTGAGGTTGAGAGTTAATTGCCTGTCATTTCTGGTACAACTAAGGGGCATATTATCAAGTGCTGTATCTGTGCTTTAGCGGCACTTTTTGCCGCGATAAAGCGGAGATATTTTTATTGCCCTATTAGCAAGCTGTCGCTAACAGCTGTTAGCCACAGATTACTGGCAATAGCGTCCGTTCTTTTGCCGCTCTGCATGTCAGCCATATTTATCGCTAATGACATGCAAAGCAGGCCGTCCTCACTAAAAGTAAAGGGAAACAGTCGCAAACATAACTTCCCCCTATTATCAATGCCCGTGAAGTGATAAAAAAAGTCTCACTAACCGAGATTAAAGCTTGAATTTAACGCCAGATAAAAACTTGACTTAGACATCTTGTCAATGGGGGGTGGATTGTTAGGTTAAGTACACACTTGCCTATTAGCAAGCTTTTCATTAGCGCAGTTAATTTAGCGCTGGTATTCTCATGCTATTTATGGTTTTCGACGCTATCACTGGATTTTTTATCGCCGTAGAGATAAGCGTTGCTAATAACGCACTATCTTGGCGATGAATTCCAGCGATAGACAGCGATAAAAAAATGCTGCAAACCTCTTCTTGCTAATATGCCCCTAAATGTGTTGTACATTTGTGCTATTTGAAAAAGCCAATGTTGGCTTCTAGAATTTAGATGAGTCAAACGGGGATCCCCAAATTCTGTCTAGGGACTACACCTCTCCCAGTCACAAAGTAAGTGATTTATAAACATGTCTATATTTAGGAGCCGAACCCCTATAATCTCCTGAACTCAAATACTGTATGAACCCCAATTTTACCATAGGCAGTTCAGCTCCGCAAATCTTCTCATGATATAGCTCCCCATCAATAACTTAAAGTTAGCAGAATAAAATCATAATTAGAAACGGGGACCACTCAAAAACTGAGTTTTAGATTCAAATTAAGTTTTAAAGGTTTAATGCAGAATCATTAAAAAAACAGTCCAGAGAAATTTATAATTTTGTCATGGAGACTTGAAATACAGAAACGTAAATCATAATGGAATCCTAGTCAGGTCATAAAAATCCCTGTATATTTTATGTGGCAAACTCACAAAGAGTACTGCAAGCATCGTAATTGAGGAAGAAAGTCTTAGAATAATTGGACGAAACCTTGGCAGGAAAATGGAAAGACATCCCAATCCCTCATAACCAGGGGTTTTTATATACAATTTATTCATATTAAATAATAAAACTGCAATTTCAGCATAGTACGATCATGGTTATTTGACATTGACAAACCAAAAACAATTTCATAAATCCAAAAGGTTCTTAACAATAATCTATTTCTTAAAGAGAAATCTTCTGCTTGCTTCCTCAGCAACTGTACTCCTGAGATGTACAATTCAATATGAAACATTTTTAACAATAGCCCGAAGAATCATATTCTTCTGCATGCCTGCATCAGAAATATCAGGGGTAATGCTTAAAAATTATGCATCAGGTACACAATGGAAAGTTACATTTACAATACATACTTTCTTAAATTTTAAGTTACCAACAACAGGGAATACAAATTCCAACAGAGTCAGCCAGCATTTTGTCGTATCATCAAAACATAATTTCCATACAGAGCAGCGGAGTATTATACATAGCATAATATATCAGGGGAGCAACATATGCAGTACAGTAATCAAAATGTTGATTCGCATCTCGCTATCGTCCATTTCAAACATTGCATACCTGAAACAACAATGGCTCTTCGGGGGAGCACGAATAGCAGGTATCGGACAGCATAATATATCCAAACCATATATTTATCAAGAACAAAACATCGAGACCCTGCACAGCAGTATTAAAGGGTGAGTAACATTAAACATCTGTAGATTGGCTCGATTAAGGGGAGGTGGCCATCCTACATGCCCAGGTTAAGAATGGTTCCCAAATGTCAAGTGGTACTGAGGCCGAAGGCATCAACTCCCAGAAAACGCTGAGTTGCGTTTGGCCATATGTGACATCAGCCAGCCAGTCCTTCATACAAGGTTCTCTCTTTCTTCCCCACCTAAGGGCGATCTGTCTCCGAGCAAACAGCAGGAGGATGGCATGTAATTTGCGCTGCGCTGCGCTGGTGGTGTGTTTTTTACATATCCTAATAGACTCAATGCCGGGGAAGGGGTCTGCGCTCTACCCACAATTTAGTTGACTGCAGTAAAAATCTCATGCCAATACGTGCTAAGGCGTGGGCAGTCCCAGGCAATGTGTAAAAAAAGGAGGCAGGGCTGTATCCGCAGCGCCAGCAGCTCTCATCCTCTCTAAGCTTCATGCAAAATAAGCCTATCGGTGTCCTATGATATCTATGTAATAATGTATTAAACAAAACGTATAATTTGGAGAGAGTTCAGTTAGCTGTCTGCAGCAGAAGTGCCACTGTTCGTCCGTTAATGGAGTATCTAGTTCATTATTCCAATGTTGGAGAGATTTAGGTTTAACCACCGCATTCGTTGCTTGCATATGTGTATATAGGGGGGGTAATTAATTTGCGAGGAGAGGGTGGTCTCAAAATGTTTTCGAAAGCTGGCATTACTTGGGGGGCCTCAGGAAAACCTTTCCATAGCGCATGGCATGCCGCACGTAGTTTGTGATACAGGAATAGCTCCGCAAATGGCAAAGCCCGCGCCTCAGTCCCAGCAGGGGGTGGTCTGAATTCGCCGTCTGGGTACAAGTCTGCGAACGCGTAAAGGTTCATGTCACTCACCAGGGTCTTACTCAACCCATCCTTTATGCATGGGAGCATGGGATTCCGCCCCAACGGAATGGATGGTGCATAAAGTAAAGGGACATCTGCCCGCCTGCGAAGTGCATTCCACGCCGGGAAACATCATTTACCACGAAGGCATTACCACTACTCACGTTTACCACGTGACACTTACCACGCAGGGTGCCTTCCACGCAGGGTACCTTCCACGACGTCTTTACCACTGGCTAGGGGGGAGACGTGGTATTCCTTCTAGTCGATCTGCGTGGGCATGGGGGGGCAGAGGGAGGGGGGGGGCTCGGAGGGGGGCTGGGGGGGGTCTCCCCCCCCAAAAATAACAAGCAGGTTACTTTAACAAAAAAACGAACATAAATTTAAAAGAAAGAGGAAAGAGCCTCCCCCTAGGACGTGCCGTGTACGTCGAAAAAGCAGTCCTTTTTTTATTTTGGTATACGTGTTTTGACGCTTGTTTCAAAGGAGGATGGAAGTAAGGGCTCGTGGAGAAAGACGTGAAGGTAAGACGTTGCAACGCGTAGTAAAATGCTACGTTGTAAATACCAGCGTGGTAAAGCCACTTGCGAGGTAAAATTCGCGTGGTAAAGCCATGCGTGGTAACTGAAATCGTGGTATAATCATATATTCTTCCACGCCCAGCACAGGGTACCCGCAGTGTCCACGTTTCCTCTTGGACAACTGGACGCCTGGTACAGAGCTACCCCAATCGGCACCAGAGCCACTGCATCAATCTCCACCGCTACATGAGGTTGGTACGGCTTCGGGTGGACCCAGAAATAAAGGAACTGAGCTTGAGCGCATAACACGTAGAGTTTTAAATCCGGAGCACCTAAACCACCCTGTCGCAACGGGAGGGTCAGCAAATCCCAGGAGACCCTAACTTGACTTCCATCCCAGACCAGGGACAACAGCTGCGATCTCAGGGTATTAAAAAAGTGTTGTGTGAGAGGGATGGGCACGTTGACAAATAGGTATAGAAATTTGGGCAATATTATCATTTTTGCCAGCGCTATCTTTCCAGCAATGGACAGAGGTAATTTAGACCAGAGTTCGACCTTGCCTTCCAGCCAGGCTGACGCCCTTCCGAAATTCAAGTTCCAGATCTCCTGCATGTCTCGGCTCAGCCACACCCCCAAATATTTGACCGCCTCTGCCTCCCAGCACAGGGGGAATTCAGATGTTATCTTGGGTGTACCATCAGTCAGAGGGAAAATCACGGATTTCGTCCAATTAATGGAGATACCAGCAAGCCCTCCAAATTTAATAAATTCCCTCAGCACCGGGTCTAGGTTTTCTTCTGGGTTGAAGATGGATGTATGACGTTACAACGCAGGCTATTACAACGCCTGCCTTTACAACGCGTTTTTTACATCGCAAACCTTTACAACGCATAGCGCTTAGAGGTGCTGGATAGTGGTAAGTATAATTTTCTATTCCAACTCCAGTCCCCGTGGACACTAGGGAAGGTGTTGGATAGAAAATTAAACTTATTCCCTATCCTAGAGCGCCCCCCAGCGCAATGCGTTGTAATGGTTTGCGTTGTAATGACCGCGCTGTAATGGTAGTGCGTTGTAATAGTTTCGTTGTAATGGTTTGCGTTGTAATGACCGCGCTGTAATGGTAGTGCGTTGTAATAGTTTCGTTGTAACGGTTGTTCACCGTTGAAGATATATAACGTCACGTCGTCTGCATAAAGTGAAATCAGGAGGCTATGTGTACTAAAGCCGATGCCTCTGGCCGTATGGTGTTGCCGGATTCGAGCAGTCATAGGATCCATAGCAATAGCAAAGAGCAGACGCGAAAGAGTGCACCCCTGCCTGGTGCCACGCGTTATATTAAATGGTTCAGAAAGTAGACCATTCACCCGTATCCGCGCCCTCGGCATAGTGTATAATAGCCTTATACGGTTGATAAATAAAGTGCTGAGCCCTTGCGTGCCAGTATAGTTAATAGATATGGCCACTCGAGTGTATCAAATGCCTTTGTAGCATCTAAGAATATAGCGGCGGCATGCACTTCCGGGTGAAGATAATGCAATACTGAGAACAGGGTGCGCACGTTGTGGGATGTTCATCTCCCAGGGATAAATCCCGATTGGTCGGGGAGTGCAATCATGGGGAATAATGGCTGTAATCTCTTTGCGAGCAATGTTGCATACATTTTGACGTCAACATTGATCAAGGACATCGGCCTGTAGGAGTCCACCTCTGTTTCCGTCTTTCCGGGTTTCAATAATGTGATAATTATTGCTTCACTCATTGACTCAGGGAGAGCTCCCACCTCCAGCGCCTCCATATAAACTGCGAGCAATCTAGGAGCCGGTTCTTCTACATACGTCTTAAAAAAATGCAGTTGTCAGGCCATCAGGCCCAGGTGCCTTATCAAGTGGCAGACTTTTAATGACCTGGGCTACGTCCTCCAACGTAACAGGGAGATCCATATATTCCCTCTGGGTGTTGTTGAACCACACCAGCGGGATTGAATCTAAGAAGTCCTGCATATCCTCTGGACTAGTAGTTTGGGTGGCCGTGTAAAGATGAGAATAGAATGCGGAAAATGCACTAAGGATCTCTGTTGGGCCGCTAACAGTGTCGCCGCTAGCACTGTGGAGCTCATGAATGTACGCAGCTGCCCTAGACGGGCGAATCATACTGGCTAACATGCGGCCCGGTCTATCACCTTCGCCGTATCTTCTTGCCTCAGCGTATTTGCCCAGGAATTTAACCTCTCGCTGCGATTCCTCAGCAAATGCCAATAGCTTGTCTTTTAGGAGAGCAGCTGATTGCGGGTCTACCGCAGAGTAGAACTGACCCTCAAGTTCTTTTATCTGCCCTGCTAGGGTATCGATGGTTCCCCTGATGGCCTTCAAGACCCCAGCTTGCCTGGCAATGCACTCGCCTCTGATAACTATTTAAAGGCCTCCCAAAGTGAGGCCTCGGTATCAACCGAGCCAGCATTTAAGGTAAAATATTCCGTTATGTTAGAGCGAATGTCTTCTTTAAAGGCCTCGTCTAATAGCGCATGTGTTGGTAGCCGCCAAGTGAAAGCGTGGGGAATTGTTCCCGGCAAGCATACCCTAAGCAGTCACGGGCATGGTCGGATAGCGAACGCGCCAAGTGCACAGCAGCCACTGTCCAGGTCACAATGTTGCGTGATGCCAACCAGAAGTCTAAGCGGGACCAGGCGTTGTGATGACTAGAGATACAAGTCACCTCACGAAGGTCCAGGTGGTGAATTCGCCACGGATGTATGACGTTACAACGCATACTTTTACAACGCCTACCTTTACAACGCATTTTTTACACCACAACATCCATTACAACGCACACCATTACAACGCATGCCATTACAACGAATTCTTTGAAACTACCTTCACAACGCATTCCACTACAACGCATACTACATTTACAACGCATACCATTACAACGCATTACATTACATTGCATATAAGGTAAGTGTTGGATAGTGTAGGGGTAAAAATTACTATTCTAACTCCAGGGGGTGCAACAGTAGGGTAAGTGTTGGATAGTGTAGGGGTAAAAATTACTATTCTAACTCCAGGGGGTGCAACAGTAGGGTAAGTGTTGGATAGTGTAGGGGTAAAAATTACTATTCTAACTCCAGGGGGTGCAACAGTAGGGTAAGTGTTGGATAGTGTAGGGGTAAAAATTAATATTCTAACTCCAGGGGGTGCAACAGTAGGGTAAGTGTTGGAAGGTAAGTTATGCGTTGTAATGACTGAGTTGTAATGGCATGCGTTGTAGTGGTGTGCGTTGTAGTGTCATGCGTTGTAATGACTGCGTTGTAAATGCATGCGCTGTAATGGATTTTGCGTTGTAAAAGTTTTGTTGTAATTGTAGTGCGTTGTAAAAGTTGCATTGTAAAGGTTGTATACCATTCGCCACACATCCAGGAGGTCACCATCTGACTTAATATCATGTAGTGCAGTGCTAGATTGTGGGTGCAAGGTACGCGATGTTCCATGCCTGTCCTGTCATCCTCGAATACAGCATTAAAATCTCCACCCCAAAGGATCGTGTTACAGCCAATTGCTCTAATTCTAGACTAAATATTATTAAAGAACTTAGGAGAGTCAACGTTCGGGCCGTAAACTGCTATCAATACTAAGGGTATATTGCTCAGCATCCCATGCAAGATTATATACCTCCCTTCTGGATCAACATAGGCAGCATGCTCCTGTGAGTCTAACCCCTTCCTTATCAGCACAGCTACCCCTGGGGCATAATTTGAATAAATGGACAAGTGTATTGTTCCCCACCTGCCGTTTCTAAGCCGATGTGATGGCTTGACATTTAGATGAGTTTCTGCAATATACATATGTCAATGTTATGCTTAGATAAATAGGCGTGCCTGGCCTTTCTACCATCGCTCAACTCCCTAACATTCCACGTAAGAACATTTAGTGTATTAGCGTGTGTTCAAGTCGGGGATGTGTGTATCTACCTTCCACATTCAAGCAGCACAGGTGCTCCGTATGCCTAATAAATACTCCAGCTGTCTCTGTAGTAATACGCTGACTAAAAAACAAAATACAAACTCCCATCTTCCACCCCCCATCCACTCCAACTCCCCAATCAGGTTGCAGCATACCCATCCCAATACGAACATGTAAAACCTTCACAATGACGAAAGGAAACTTCCCATGAGGGCGTGGTCAGGCCGGCGATCTACCCTGCTTTCACAGGGTGGCCAGGAGTAATGCAGAAAGGTGAGCAGCAAGTCACATCAATAATGAAATAACCAATAATTCTGTGTCTCAGAATGCCACAAGCAAACATTTCTCCACAGGGAGCTAACAAATCAGGGTGTCAGAGTTTGAAGGAATACAGACTAGTGATTATACATAAGGTTGGGGAACTTACTTCAGCGAGGAGACCGTGAGGGGAAAGGACCCTTGCCACCTACCAGCATCGGAGCATTCTTCTGCAGCAACTGTTCGCCGGACCCGCTCCGCGGGTCCCGCTTCACCAGTGACTGTCTGGGGCTGTGGAGGCACAAACGGGGCTGCGAGCGCAGAGCAGGGACTCCAGTGTCCAGGAGCCCCTGCGTGGTCAACAGCCATCACCTGACCCGCTCTCCCCGGAAGCGCCACCCACACAGCACTAGCACAAAAGCAGCTTGCTGCCTGCGCATGCGGGACGCGCGCGGGCGGGCGCCGGGCTAAGCCCGGGCAAAGGGCAGGCCGTTTGAGGCCGTTCGAGGATGGGAGGGACTGGACTGGGCCTCCCCCTTGTTGCCATTCCTGCTGCTTTGCTATAGTTATTTTGTATACTTGCCCTCAACGGTCCCAACAGGAACCATGTGTTCATGTGCAAGCCGTAGTAGGGCTGCTAAAGGAGGAAAGATGTTGAATGGGACCCTTGATGACTTTATTACCAGGACCAACACAGCCATTGATATCGAAATCACTAAAATGCAGCAGAGAGTCTCTATAGAACTAGATGCAGCTAGAAGATTGTCCCAGGATCTAGCTATGTCAAAGAAATCATCCCTGGGCCATATTGCATCTGCTAAAACCCCCGAGCGCTCGGCTGGCCCGCGGCCATTAATCACAAAGGCGGATATCCACCATACTATAGCTACAACTCCACTTGCGCAAGCCACTACCCCAGGGCCGGCCCCTTCCCATGCTAACCAGTGTCCCACGATGAACGCACCTGCCCTAGACTTAGGGATTCCTAAAACCACTGAGTTGTATGGGAAGAACGTGTGTGCAAGCCATAAGGATGTAGTCCAAAAAAGGAAACGCAATGCAAGATCTGCCTACGCTAGGAAGAAGGCCAAAGTTGCTAGGGCTCAATTTTTTAACGATAGAAGGCCTGCTGTAGAAAGCGGGGAAGGTGGAGACGGAGTCCAAGCCGATGCACGTTTAAGTGGCGAGGAGAATTGTTCGATCATAGATATAGCTGAGCTAGATACTACAGAAGGGGAGAACCATCCACAAAATGTTGTGGGGAGTACCGGGGGACCCACACGTGAGGTAGAGGGAAGCGATGAGGAATTCTTAAAAATAGTATGGGAGACCTTAAAAAACCTCTTAACCCCCTTAGAACTTAGACTCTCACGCATAGAAAATCATCTTCTCGAGATGGATAAGAGCATTGTAACGCTAGCAAGCCTTAGCTTAAAGCAAAGCAAATCTATCATCCCGCTGGGGGCTGAGAAAATTGTATCGACACCAACTGTAGACCCACCAGCACTGCCCCCGACTAAACCAATACCCAAACCACGTCTAAAGGCTTACGATCCCATAGTCACCAATCCCCCAGTTAATGCACCTAAACAACACCCCGCACAACTAATACCACCTCAGGACCTTTTTAAAATAGAGTGCAGTGCAGGTTAAAAAGGAGTGTAATCCAGGCTATGTGTTACACTCACTAAGGTGTTTCTCTAAGTGTGAGAGTGGGGGATTCCCTTCTCATATATGCGCTTAGATTTTGCAGCCAATGCTTCCAGGAGTGAAGCGGTAAGGGGTTGACCAGCTTTTCTGGTCAGAGCCTGCCTTGTACCTGTTGCACCGTCCTCGTACTCCGGTAGTAAAAGGTCCTGAGGAAAGCCAGATTTAGTTTAAGGCACTGGCTGAAACATGTCGACCAACTGATGGATGTAGGAGGTAGTAACTCGCCTCCCTTAAACATCCCCAAGCCTTATTTTAACCGCTGACGGGGGCCCAGTTATTAAAATTTAATTTACCCTCGGGTACTGGGACCCTCGCCAAGCCGTTTTAACTCACACTTCATTTTACACCTCACACTGCACTCTCAGTAAAATACCAGCTCTGCTGTAATCAGGCGTCGCAGCACGCCCGGGACACATTAGGTGTCACTGGGTGGGCCCGATGATGAAGCATGCCACCAACCAGGTTGGTGGGTGAGGGCTTCATGAACTCACCAACGAGGTGCCCATGACAAATCTAATCAGAGTCCTAAAAATATTGGTCATATTTAAGCTAGTCTCTTTTGATAACACATATCATTGACAATTATCACATAGGACCGGGTTGCACACCTTCATTTAACCAAATTTTTCTTATCTGTTTAAACACGTTTAATTTCCAAGCAGCGTGCTCACTGTTTTTCGTGCCAAGCCCACACTCCACGTGTTGAACATAAACACCAAAATAGTGGAGCTTCCTTTTAGCCCCACTTCAGTGGTGACAACCTTATATTTAACAATGCATTTGCTTCCTTTTCTTCATATATTACTCATTCATTGCAGTTTTTGATCATTTTGTCAATGTTCTTAAAGTTAACCTGGCGTTTAATCATCCGTCTTATCCACATCCTTATTCAAGGGAATGCCAATTTCCAAAGTTTCTCATGATTTGGTGGGCCATCAGAACCTCTCGACCAAACTGCAATGAATGAGTAATAGATGAAGAAAAGGAAGCAAATGCAAAGTTGCATCAGTTTGTGAGACTTTAATTAGCACTTGTTTTAATCCATCACAGGTAAGGGTTTTCAAATATATTATGATTTTCTTATTGTCTTCTTCTTCTTATAGCGCATTTATGAAGTTGTCGAACATTTATATCAATGCAGCCTACCTAGCACCAAAGTTCTGTTTCTTAGCTGTGTCGATTCACGTTGTTCGTTTCAGAAATGCGGCACTAGTGTATGAGTTGTTCAAATTGCTCTTGCTGTGCAGGGAGAAACCCAGCAACTTCTGCAAGGACAGCTGTTGCTTGCTCTTGGGGCACCATGTCCGATCAAAGATTGTGTGGTGCTATAATTACCTGCCCTGGTAAATAAGTTTCTTCTTTTGTACCTGGTTGTTAATGCCTTTAGTGTTTACTTAGGGTGACTCTGTAACAGCACTTTGCAGTATCTCTTCTTTCAGCCTTTCCAGCGAGTTCTGCTGGGCTTTTCGAGTGCTCTCTTTCGGAGAGCTTTAAACTTCTTTGATGGCCATATATGGGCTCGAGCAGGGCTATGACGCCACTTGTGCTAGTCACAGATTGCTTTGCATCGATTTGAGGCACATGTGGCATGCATGAGCACTTTGCTGTACCATGCAATCTGTCAGGGAGAGTAACCTCGTTTCTATGGGGCATGTATCCCCTACTCATTGATAGTTGTAGTGTCGTCCCCAGCCCGGCAGCATACAAATGAACATGCTACACACAGAGCTCTGTAACAGACGTCATTATTCATTAGCATAACTTTAATAACCACACCTTAGTAAGTCCCAGCAAGTTATGTAATTCCCTTATAGAGTTCATCCAGAACCACAAGGGTACTACGGCACATAGTCTCAAGACACTACACACTCTCCTAATACATCTGTTCTCTGGTAAATAGTTGGGTACAGGTGTTTTCACTCAGGTATGGTGAGGAGCCTGTAGAATTTCGCCTGGGATTTTTACATACACACAGAAAAAAAACACAAGCGCACACACACACTCTGTCATCTCTGTTATATGAAGGTTTTAAAAATGTTAGTTATTTTACAAAATATTGTGTTTTAAATACCCCTTACATTCTGGACTCAATTCCCTTTCCACCACCTCTTAAACTCCCCTTCTGAACTGCTTCTCTCCTCAATCTTCTCTATATGTACAGGCAGCATGTGCACTCATAACTGTTTGTTCAATCGGGGGCAGTTTTCGGAGTCAAGCACATTTTACAAAGCATTATTATGAAAACTGCAAGGAATATCTTCTATTACAAACAGAGCCTTTACTTTCCATAGGGCCTGTCGGATAGGATCTCATTCGAAAGGAAAACAATGTGCTTGGACTTATTTCGAGGCAGTACATGTAGTGATATGGTGCCATCTAGTGGCTACTGCCATTGCCTTGCATATGTATCATGAACGCAGGCTATGCTTTTCTTTTGTGACATTATAAATACTTTCAGCAGTGACAGCACACTATTCAGTTGTAAATGTTTCACGTTTGCTTGTTTAGCGTCCGTGAACCATGAACTACTGTATTGAAAGTATGAAATTCTTTGTTTTGAACCCTGTATAAAAGTATGATTTCTTGATATGAGCACAAGCTCCTCTCCACCTGCTAAAAAATGTGAATCTGTGCTGGATTTCGTCCCCATAATAGGCTCTGTATTGTGATGATGTGAACTTTACTGAGTTCTTGTTTAATTCTGTACTTTAATTTAACCTTGCTTTTAGATGTATTGACTAATTGATTTGGACCACATTGAACTCCTGTATGACAAATTCTCAGAACAAAACATTTGAGGTTGAGAGTTAATTGCCTGTCATTTCTGGTAGAACTAAGGGGAAAATTATCAAGGGCTGTATCGCAGCTTTAGCTGCACGTTTTGCCGCTAAAGCGGCGATATTTTTATCGCCCTATTAGCAAGCTGTCCCTAACAGCTGTTAGCGACATTTTACTGGCAATAGCGCCCTTTTTTTGTGCCGCTTTGCATGTAAGCAATATTTATCGCTAAAGACTTGCAAAGTAGGCGTTCCTCACTAAAAGTAAAGGGAAACAGTCGCAAATACAACTTCCCCCTATTATCGATGCCCGCAAAGCGATAAAAAAAGTCTTGCTAACTGAGATTATCGCTTGATTTTAACGCCTGACTTAGTCATCTTGTCAATGGGGGGTGGATTGTTAGGTTATGTACACACTTGCCTATTAGCAAGCTTTTCATTAGCGCAGGTAATTTAGTGCTGGTATTCTCACGCTATTTCTGGTTTTCGCCGCTATCAGTGGATTCTTGGTCGCCATAGAGATAAGCATTGCTAATAACGCGCTATCTCGGCGATGAAATCCAGCGATAGACGGCGATTAAAAAAATGCCGCAAACCTGGGATAGCAATAATTATTGCCTCTTCTTGCTAATATGCCCCTAAATGTGTTGTACATTTGTGCTATTTGAAAAAGCCATTGTTGACTTCTAGAATTTAGATGAGTCAAACGGGGAGCACCAAAGTCTGTCTAGGGACTACACCGCTCCCCGTCACAAACTAGGTGATTTATATACCTGTCTGTATTTAAGAGCCGAACCCCTACAATCTCCTGAACTCAAATATTGTATAAACCCCAATTTTACCATAGGCAGTTCAGCTCCGCAAATCTTCTCATGATCTAGCTCCCCATCAATAACTTAAAGTTAGCGGAATAAAATCATAATTAGAAACGGGGACACTCAAGAACTGAGTTTTAGATTAAAATTACATTTTAAAGGTTTAATGCAGAATCATTAAAAAAAACAGTCCAGAGAAATTTATAATTTTGTCATGGGGATTTGAAATACAGAAACGTAAATCATAATGGAACCCTAGTCATGTCATAAAAATCCCTGTATATTTTATGCGCCAAACTCACAAAGAGTACTGCAAGCATCCTAATTGAGGAAGAAAATCTTAGAATATTGGACGAAACCTAGGCAGGAAAATGGAAAGACATCCCAATACCTCATATCCAGGGGTTTTTATATACAATGTATTCATATTAAATAAATAAAACTGCAATTTCAGCATAGTACGATCATGGTTATTTCACATTGACAAACCAAAAGCAATTTCATAAATCCAAAAGATTCTTAACAATAACCTATTTCTTAAAGTAAGAGAAATCTTCTGCTTGCTTCCTCAGCAACTGTACTCTTGAGATGTACAATTGAATATGAATTTTCTTTTAACAATAGCCCAAAGAATCATATTCTTCTGCATGCCTGCATCAGAAATATCAGCCGTAATCCTTAAAAATGATGCATCAGGTACACAATGGAAAGTTACATTTACAATACATATTTTCTAATATTGCAATCTATTTGCGTGCATGTGCTCCATATTCTGCAAAAACGGTTGGGAGAGAAGACTCGCAGCTGGTAGCCGATGAGGACGGGGAATGAGCAGGAGCAAAACGAACAGAACACCCAAAACTGCATCCATTTTAATTAAACTGTGTCTTGCATTAAAATATTGAACTACGGACCTCTCGGTTTGTTTAGACATCAAGTGATTATACACCAACATTCCCCAAGTGGAGAGCATGCAAGTCATACATGATTTGCCAGACACTAGACCGAACCCCACATGGATACCCGCTGACTTCATTATGGAACTGTTACAGATAGCCCTAAAACACAACTGCTTGCTATATAAAGATACCTTCCATCTCCAGAATTTTGCTATTTTCTATGATGATAGCCTAGAAAAAAACACCATACTCTCACAAAACATGCCATTCCACAACCAGACCTCTTTCTGGCGACACTATATAGATGAAATTTTACTCATATGGCAAGGCAAGGAAGACTCACTTATCAACTGGCTCAAATACCAGACAGCCTCATCTGAAATTTGCCTTTGACGCAAAAGATAATGACCTCCCCTTCTTAGACATTTCATTCGAAATTCCGGATGGCAAAATAGGGACATCTACAGAATACTTTGCTTCTGTATACCAGCAACCACCTTAGGGGCCTTTGAGACAGTGTACCTTAAGGACTATTTCTGTGTATCCGCAGGAACTGCAAGTGGAAAAAAGATTACTTTAGTGAGCCAGCTATACTCAATGATATGTTGGTGGTCCAGAACTACCCGAGACATTTAGTGTCACACTCACTGAAAAGTGCATGGTACTGCCCTAGAGAAACCCTATTAACACCAACAATTAGATCTGTCAACATACAGATTTCCTTCATGTCCACCTTTTGTCTGGCTAGCAATTAAATCAACAAGATCATTTAGAACAATTTTAGTATTTTACATACCCAGCTCTATTTCTCTGAACCATTATTGTTCTCATAAAATAACCTAGGATTTTCTGTGTGGGAAAGTTCTGTAGATTCTAAAACTTTTCCAGACGGAAATTTGAGAAAAAAGTAATTTTTTTAATCCTAATTTGAGGTTTGCATGGGATTTTGCGTAGGAAAATGTTGGAGGACCCATGCAAGCCATACCTCGCTGGACTTCCCCGGGTGTGTCGTTTTCAGAAAAATGTGGGTTTAGTAGTTTCCCAAGATGGCCACTGAGCCCGGGCCAAAAACCCAGGTGACCCCCCTTGCAAAACCAGGTTATTTAGTGATAAGATATTTTGATGTCTCTCAATACGTTTTGGGACATTGCTTGTCGCGGGTACTTGACCCACCCACTCGAGTGAGCTACCATTTTTCTCGGAAAGCATTGGGGACCACAGGGTGGGTGGAATTTCGTGGATCCACGCAGATTCCAGAAGTTATCACCACAGAAATGTGAGGGAAATTTGTTTTTTGGACAACTTTTGAGGTTTTCATGGGATTCTGGGTAACAGAACCTGGTGAGATTCAAACAAGTCACCACATTCTGCATTGAGTGTCTAGTTTTCAGAAATGTATAGGTTTGCTAGGTTTCCCTAGGTGCCAGCAGAGCTAGGGTTCAAAATCTACAGCTAGGCACTTTGCAAAAAAAAGGGTCTGTTTTCACTGTGAAAATGTGGTGTGTACACATTGCGTTTTGGCCCATTTCCTGTCGCAGGCACTAGGCCTACCCACACAAGTGAGGTACTATTTTTCTTAGAAGACTTTGGGGAATGCGGGGTGGGTGGAATTTTGTGGATCCATGCAGATTACACAACTTTCCAGCACATAAATGTGAGGGAAATATATATTTTTTTGACAAATTTTGAGGATTGCAAGCGATTCTGCCCACCGGGGGGAGGGGGGCAGAAAGACCAGAATTTCTTTGGGGGGTGGGGGTATTTTCATGCCCATTTTGGGCAGCCCCCACCCCTACATGAATAACAAAACAAAAATCTCTGGTTTCAGGTGGGCTTTCTGCCCCCTGGGGGGCAGAAAGGCTGTAATTTTGGTGGAGGGCATGGGGGCACCAATAACAATATAAAGGTCTATTAACATGAGTTCATAAAAAAATCTATAACAAATAGTGGATAATGAACCTAGAAATACATTTACATCTTTCATAACCTACATAAATTACAATCCTATCAATTTTGTTATTTTGAACTGTTGTGATAAATAATTTATTATATATAAAGCCTAACGATTAAGTAATAGTCGCAGATTAGGACGTCCACTACAAATTAGTCAAAAATTTGCTTCAAGTATGAACATTGAAGATGCGTTGATTATCATTGACCCAAATTCGCTCAATTGAAGATTTGGATCTATTTGTATTTGGTTGATACAGTAGTTTGTAAATTATGGTGTGCTTGGAAAAAGCAACCCTCCAGAAAATTATTTCACAGTTTCTTAATGGAACATTGCGAAGCTGAAATATATCAACGGTAATGGATACATAATTTGTGGGTGACTCATTCAATATAGGATATCTACAAGCACACTCACTGGGTGATGCTTGAAAGAATAGAATGGAAAATTCATCTCATACCTGATTAATCCAGGAAATGCATTTTTCGTTTCAGTGCTTCCAACAAAATGACTTGTTATGAATGTTAAGATACTTGTAATACCATACCAGAGAAGTAAAAACATTGTAAAAGAGAATATTCATAAACAAAATTTCGAAAATGTTAAAATCTGTGGCATTTAGTGCTTTACATTTGTTTATAAAATTCAAATTAGACACGCAAAAGTATTTTAAAAGAAAATTCTCTAAGATAAGACCACTCAATTATAATCAAAAGGGGACCTGGATTATGTTCATAGAAAATAATAATGCATAGGCTTATTGCAACTGGGTTCTGCTCATTCGGTATGCCCAGAATATTTTGCTTTTTTGCATCATCCAGTTTTGGAATTTTTACAGGGGTGGAACGATTATGTGGCACCCTAGAAGTGGCCAGGGGTGTCTGGCTTTTGGAACCTTTATCTCCCCTTTAAAATCTCTTGCACAAAGGGAAGTCTCTCTCTTGCCTATTGATTCCTCTACACTTTGCTGATGGACCCTGAAACCTCTATGGAGAACCCCCTGTTACCTAGATAGAATGAGGTCGAAGTGTCCCCAACGGCCTGTGAGGCTGGCCCTCTTGCATTCCATGAGGACCAGTTGGGGAAAGCAATGGACTACAATGCCCACCATCCAAGACCAGGAGGAAAGCTGGTGCAAGGAGCCAGGAAAACCAGCTCCCTAAGGACTGCAACCCTATGGAAGTGATGAGGTCTGCTGAAACCACCTGAAGTAAAATGAGTCAAAGAACGTCAAAGTTGGATCAACAGTTATGGCTATTAAAGTTTGGCAACCTTTGACTTTTTAGCCGCAAAGTGCTTGGGGCTCTGCCATCATTTTTCAATTTACCCCCAGGGTGGGCTAGGGCCCATAGGTCAGCACAGGACATTTTCCATGTTTTGCTCAGAAATGGACCATGCATGGGGTACCCACCCCGAGTTCTCTGTACTGACCTTTTGATTACGGGGTCACGAAATCCAGGACCCTGCCAGAATCTTTCAACACTTTCAAAGCATTGCCCAGGCTGAAGCTTCTGCTCTACAGCTGGGAGTACTGTGCATTCATGTGGCAGATTTCAAACACTGCAATCATTGCAATCATAGTGGCCTAAATATGTTTAAAAATAAAAATAGATGCATGCACCAAAACACTCTCTAGGGTCTAAGTCTATGGTTGCATTTTAATGTAATCTAAATGTGATGCTCTCTTGATGCTGCTTTTATACTTGCATTTTCATCGTTGGATTATTTATAAAAAATACACAAACACTTTATAAATGCTTCATTGATTCTCAGTTTAAATGTTTTTGATTTAATAATATTGACAATGATTATTGATCAAAGGGAATAAGCTTCATTAACATTATCAAGTGCATTACACCTGAATAACCCCTTTTCGGCCAACTTGCCTCCTCTGAGAGTGCAGTCAGGGTTTGCAAGGTGTAGGATGAAACAATGTGGGACTTTTACCATGCATTATGGGCAATTAATTCCAGTTAAAGTGATGTTACTGGGGCTTTGAACACTATTAGCTCGAACAATATTAAGTAAACGCAGTAGCGATGGATAAATTGGAGCATTGGTGTAAAGAAGAGTGTTTCGGCACCGAATTGAAAGAAATCAAACACCGAACTGAATCGGATGATTTTGCTTTATGTGGTATGCTTTGAGGCATGCAATGCCTTAAAATTAGTTTTTTAATTACTGACTGGATGGGCTTGTTCTTCAAGCAGCACACAGGCATGTGGTTTCTTTGGAATATTGAGGCGGTGACGTCAAAAGCAAGACCCAGAGAGGCAGGACGTCCTCTCGTCAAAACTTAATTGGGACTTATAATCAAAAGGATGCCCACCGGCTGCAGTCAAACTGGAAATGGAAGATTTGGCTGGTTTGTGCCACTGTCGCAATGGGAGGCACTGCCACTGATGACACAGGAGGCCTGTCAGTGGCGGTTTCTGGCCAAGGGCGTCGGGGCTCCTCCCCCTTTACTTTCACCCCGGTCAGCCATTCTCTTTACTATCTGGGTTTTAAAAAACGTGCACACACTGCTTTCCAGTGACAGCAATGGCCTTACTGTGCTGCCTGTGGGCAGGGCCACAACCTAATGTATTTGCAGGGGTGGGAGGATCCCAAAGCCCTGAGGGTTGTGAGGTCATCAGCTCAGCAAATACATTACCTATAAGACCAGTCTCCACCCCCTGAAGACATGCGTGCAACATTAGGGCCGGCGTTTTATTCTTAAGCCCTGTAACACTGGGGCTGCACGTCAGGAAAAGGAGTGGAGGGGACGGCCACCCCACCCTTTCCCAACTCGTCACAGGGCAGCGCCCTGTGACGAGTTGGGAAAGGGCTTGGCAGGCTACTGGCAGGCGGGAAACAGAGACATCGAGTCTGCGCAGTCTGTCAGGACTTCTGAAGACCACTGCAGACTCGAGTTGTCTGCTTCCTGCGCTGTTGTTGATGGCAGGACCAGGAGTTCACACCATAATTAGAGCTCCGGGTGGTCCCTGTGTTTCGCACTGGCCCGCAAGAGCTGAGGAGCAGTGACAGCCCGATGGCATCCTAGTGCAGCTCCCAATCCGGTAAATGAATAAGGGCACGGTGGTTATCTCCAAAATGCTATATTTGGATTCCATTTTTTTCAACAATTTGCAGTAAATCTGTGGTGTAAAACCCACCATTTGAATCCATTTTTTTCCAAAATGTTCTTGCGGGGGCGGGGGGAATCCGTCTGCACCCTCCTTTTGCAGTTTGGGCTTGCTCGCTTCGCTCGCTCGCTTATTACATTACTGTACAACATTTTATGCCTCACCCCTTTCAAAATTCACCAGCCGCCACTGAGGCCTGTTGGCCGAAGAATTCGAGGACATTGAGAGTGCAGTCGGGGTTTGCAAGAGGTTATTTAACCCGCACTCTCACGACTTAAAAACAAAAGCTGACCTTGAAGAAAAAAAAATGGCAGAACATCCATTATTAGATCGCAGAAGAGCAGTGCTCTCAATGTAAATGTAGATAATTTTTCTCACCCTGCGCAACACGGCATTGGTCCTTTCAAGCAGAAAAGGTGACAAATGTTGTTCTTGTTTACCCATAGGGGCAATCAATCTTATAAATGAAGGATGAAACAATGTGGGACTGTTACAATGCATTATGGGAAATGAAGTCCAGTTAAAGTGATGTTACTGGGGCTTTGACCACTATTAGCTCAAACACTATTAAGAAAACGCAGTAGCGATGGATAAATTGGAGCATTGGTGTAAAGAAGAGTGTTTCAGCTCCGAATTGAAAGAAATCAAACACCGAACTGAATCTGATGATATTGCTTTAAGGTGGTGTTCCCATTAGAAATCCTTCCTCACTTTTTGAGAACTGAGTATATTTAAACCCGGAAGCAATAGACCCTCGCTTTTTGCATATGAATAAGACCAATCTACGGTCGAAATGCATTTTGTGGTATGCTTTGAGGCTTGCTGTGCCTGCTGGAATAAAATCAGTTTTTAATTAATCCTGACTGGATGGGCTTGTTCTTTACTCAGCACCCAGACGTGTGGTTTCTGCAGGAATATATATATATATATATATATATATATATATATATATATATATATATATATATATATATATATATATATATATATATATATATATATATATAATAGATCCTTTCTGCAGTGAACTGAGCGCCCTCACACAACATCAACTTTGCCACAGAAGGACACAGCACCACCAAAGAGATCATTCTTGGAAATGGCCTACACGTTTCAGCCGTAGCCTTCGACAGGGCCATAGAGATGTTTTCTAAAGTATATCTATTTAAAGGGGCAGGCGTTCCACCCACACTTCAACAACAAAACCATTATTAACAAACAAAGGGACACAAGCCATTCATATTACAAACAACCACATTAATGTATGCAATAGGTATTTTTTCCTTTCCTTATCTTTTTATCTCCATATTTTAACCTTTAGAACCTTTCAACATTGAGCTCACATTAAGTTATATACAGTTCATAAACTAGATAGTTACTAAGATGCAAAGTGCTTCATCTTCCATTCGACCAATCAGTAATAGTTTGCCCAAATAAGTATTGCACTATTGCTGAAATCGAGATATTTAATCTAGCACCAACAAGCTGCTAAAAAAAAAACAGTAATTACACAAATTGCTTGTGCACTTTTAACCTGCTTGCAGTAGGTTATCCCTGGGGTCCATCTCCAGGACACCTTACATTGCATTTTCTTACTAGTCAGGAAAGGTGTTAACCATGCCTCAGATACATGCCAAAGTTGACACTGAATTACCATAAGTGCTTTGTGCTTAATTCCTACTCATTGAAATGAGCAATCAAGATTTCACAAATATGCATAGCAGCATCATAAATTATATCTAAGTGCAAAGTGCAAAAGTAAGATAGGTCACTCAAAAAGCCCGAAGACAACAGTATGAAGTACCGTTAATATAAATACATGGCAGCATATAGGGTTAATACAAATGTAATAAATAAATATAAGGTAGCAGAAATGTAAAGTACAGAGGTTCAATATCAACATAGCAACTTTTAAAGGTGGTTAAAGAGCAAAATGTAAAGTGAAATGATGAATAAGCAGCAAATGTTGCGCATGAGGAATTTTTAAGTCAATAGTCGCTTCTGAGGTTAATTAAAGTGCACTGTATAGAAATAAACAATTCATTCACATTGATAACTCATATTCTTGCCGAACTTTTTTCTAATGGGGAAGAGGGGGCACTATTTGATCCAAACCCATAGGAAGCAAGAGACTATTAACCCTATTAATGCAAGTCACCCCTGTTTCTAGAAAGTGTAACTGGTTGTACCGGGCGATGACATGAACAGAGCGGGTGGAGCATGTACCCTCAATATCATATATACAGGCTTTCATAATGTTAAAAAACGGACCACCCACAAGCTCAATCCAAATGTTCATGTAGTTCAGCCTCTGTGGTGAGACCCCATGGGCATTCAGTACCCAAAAAAAGTATCCATCTTTATTCTGCTCTTCGTAATTTGATCTCCCTGTCACCGACCCTTGGATTTACGAAAATCTGTTGGATTCCATAATACACAAATTTGCTCACATTACCATTGTGATGCTCCAGATGTGTTTCACAATGATATATATGTAATCTTTCTTGTTAATAGCTCGAATGTGCTGAAGGATTTTTTGTTTTAATTTATTGATAGTACTCCCTCCGTATAACATCCCACATTTATACCCTAATGCATACACAACATGGGTGCTCTCACAGTGTATGTGTTCGTTGGTCTTCCTCACTTTACCAAAAATCAGTGTCTCTTCTGTCCTGTTGTCTCCCCATTTGCAGGCATTGCATTTCATGCACTTATAAAATCCAGTTCTTTTGGGAAGTGTCCAACTACTGATTTGTTGCTGTTATGGCATAAAACTCCAAACCAATAGGTCACCAAGGGAGTGCATTCTACGATAAGTTATACTCCGGTGACTTTGTATGGTCTCCTTTAGTTTGTCATCTTGCTCCAGGACCTTCCAGTTATCCTTGATGAGTTTCTTCACTTCCTTTTCTGATTTATTGAAGTCTATGATGTACCTGGTTTTGCACTCACCATCAGCCTCCTCCAGATTCTTAATTTTGGGTAATCGCAGATCATTCCTATTCTTTTGTTTTGCTCCCCAGAAAGCATCTTTCATGACACTGGATACCCACGCTCTAAAAATCTCTGTTTCATTTCCGATGCTTGTTCCTCAAAGATTCTTTTCTCTGAGCATTTCCTTTTGACTGTGAGGAACAGGCCATATGGATGCCCCATTTCAAAGTTTTGGGGTGTGCACTGTTTGCTAACAGTAATTTATTTCCACTTGTGGGTTTTCTAAAAACTTTTGTGCGGATTTTGCTTTCAGATATATAAAGTTGAACGTCAAGGAAAGTGAGTTCCGTCTTGCTAATTGTATGTGTTAATTCAAAACCTTGGGGGTTGATGTTCAGTGACTCCAAAAAGGTGATAAGTTCGGCTTCCTCCCCTTCCCACAAGAGAAAGAGGTCATCGATAAAACGTAGCCATAAAATGACTTTTTTCAGGCTCTCTGCGTATTCTTCTTCTCCTGCTGTTTCTGTTTCACAGAATCTCAACGTAAGGTTTGCATATGTTGGGGCAAAGAAAGCCCCATTTTTGCCCTTGTTTCTGTATATCGAATTTTCCATCAAAGATGAAGATGTTATTCATTATACAAAATTCCATCATTCCCAACAGCATTTCTGTGTGGCTAAGCAGCCGTAAATAAATACCACCTTGCAAAAATTTAGTCCACAGCCTGCTGCTTGGTTTAGGAGGAGACAGTGTCGGTTGATATATATATATATAAATATATATATATTCACTGAAAAAACCATAGGTTATAGACCATATATAGATAGGAATTAGCATTTACAAAACCTTATTTTACTCACACAAAACCATTGAAATTCCATATATAGTTAGTTGTACTAACTATATATCGCGCACCCGCAATCCACTGCTGATCATGTCACATATTACATCATTCATGACATGGTCAGTGACATCACTGATGACATCACTGATGACATCTCAAATGACATCACTGATGACATCACTGATGACATCTCAAATGACATCACTGATGACATCACTGATGACAACATCCAGTGACTGTATGTTTCTGTAAAGTTAAAATATGTCTTACATATTGAAGAATGAGTGGATGTATAAGTGTCTGGATGAAGGATTTAGTAGGTGCATGACTGACTGTATGAGTGAGTGATTAAATGTGTCTTACTGAGTGCATGGGTTAGTGACTAAACTGTCTTAATTTGTGCATCATTATGTCAGTGAATTTCAATGGTTTTTTTAATAGCAAATATCAAAAGCTTTAAAATGTATTCTTCTTTAAATCAAAAAATATATATTTTACATGTTTTTAATACAATTTTTTTTTTTTTATTATTTTTTTTGTTTCGCTCCCGGTCCGCGAACCGGTTAGCTTCCCGTTAGCTCAATTTGGTGCCGCGACCCGGTCCGCGAACCGGTAAACGTTCCGTTTCCGCAACTGCCGCGTTAGAAAACAACATCGTGACGCATCGCGTCAGCGTGACGTATCGCGTTGTCGCATGATATGTCATATGACGCGCCGCGTTAGCGTACCCGGAAGTGAACCAGTACGCGAAGCGAGGCGCGAAGCGAGGCGCGAAGCGCAGCTCCCCGGAAGCGACCCGGGACGCGGCACGGAGCGCGTAACGTAATCACAACAGGTCATGTGACTTGTTAATAACACTTTTCATTGGTTCATTTCACTTTTGGTTTCCTAATGATGTAAGACTAGGTCATGTGACCTAAAAGTAACACTTTTCATTGGTTTAGAACTATTGTTTTTCCCAAATGATGAAAACCCCTCCTTCTTTCCTCACTCTGACTTTCATCTTTGTGAGAGAAAGACCCTTTGTGATCAGTGAGCAATGGCTTTAGTAATAGCTTCAATTGGTGCTTCCCCACCACCTCCACCACCTCCAAGGAAGAGAGGACCACCCGCTGAAGTTATCATTCAGCAAGATGAGGAAGAAGAGGAAGAGGAGGAAGAGCAGGAAGAGAGGCAGTTTTTGCGTGAGGAGCCCAGGAGGTCTCATCTGAAAGAAAACTTTATTTGGAAATGTTTTAAATATCCCCGGGGCCAAAAAAAAGTCAATGCACGGTACGTAACTTGCCTGATATGTAAGAAGGATTTGTCCAGAGGGACAGACAAGAAGTACAGTTACGGCAATTATACAATGCATCGCCATATGGAGAGGTGGCATCCTATCAACTACAGTGCTGCGCAGTTACGTGACCAGCAAGATAATCCCCCTTCTATGGCCAGAAGATCAGTTGTACAGGAAGTGACGGGACCAGAGGCGAGGGAGATGGTCCCAAATATACAGATGAGGTTCGGGGAAGTGAAACAAGTGTGCGTGCGTTGTAATCAGTTCATTTGCTACAGAGAAAGTAGCATCAATCTAATCAACAGAGCTATCGACAATCATGTTTGTCCGAAACGCCCCAGAGAATAAATTCTTTTTTTTTTGTTGCTCCTGTTGAGCCCTTTACAATGAATCGTTTTCGTTTCCCCCCCCCAAAAAAAAACAAAAAAATATAAAACCGTTCAGAAAATACAAAAAAAGTAAAAAAAAATTCAGAAAAATAATAAAAAAAATATAAAACAACAAAACCAATAAAAAAAAAAGTTCTTTTCAGAACTACCTCCCCGTTATAAAAAAATTGGTAGAATATTTGGAACTCTGCCAACCTCTATTTCTTTTGGTTCGCTTCCCGGTTCGCTCTCCGGTACGCGAACCGGGAGCGAACCAAAAAAAGTTATGTTAAAAGAAAGACAGCTATAGGGAGTAAACTAGAGATACTATTTAATAGATCTATTTACTGAAGAAAAGATTTAAGAGGGTGTAATTGTGAAAAACAAAATAGATAAGGAAGGGAGAAAAAAAAGGAGAGTAGAAGAATAACAAACAAGAGTTTCTTAGAGAATGTGACTGAATGATCAAATTAAGATTAAAACATTGGAATAACAGAGAGAAAAAACACAATGCAGAAAAGAAGAAGTAACAGAAAAGGAATGATTGAAACAGCAAAGAAATGTAAATAACATAGGGGCATATTATCAACATAGGCGATAAAAATTTTGCTGCTTTTATCAGCAGAAATCTGACGCTAAAGACGCTTTTGCAGCAGTTTTCTGCCAATAAATACTGCTTTTATCGGCAGAAAACTGCTGCTAAAGCTGCTTTTCCGGAAGAAAACTGCTGCTAAAGCCACTTTTGCGGCAGTTTTCTGCCGATAAAAGCACCGATAATTTTATTGCCTGTGTTGATAATATGCCCCTTACTGTGCTTGAACTACAGAGAGAAAGCATAATGAACAAGTAGTGAAAGAGTGATCAGTCAGAAACAGTGAGAGTAATAGAGACAGAGTGAGTGAACAAGAGTGAGGAAGTATGAGAAGAGAGGGACTGAGAAAAATAGTGGAAGGAGTAGAGTAAGTAAGTAATAGAGAAAGGAATGAGGGAAGTAGCAAAAGCAGGAAAGTGAGGGTTAAAGAAATGAAGTAGTGAAACTAATAGAAGTTAAATGTGATAGAAATGTAACGAAAAGAGTACAAAACATTTACCTTATAATTGTCGTTAACTTAGTCCCTTGTTATTTTTATACTTTCAATCTGTGAAAGAGAGAACAAACATTTGAAAAATATTAAAACATATATTTAAAAATTAGAAAAGACAAGGGAAAAGATTGAAGGACAAACAGTTTTTCAACAACTTTGACACTTACAGAAGCCCCTGCTTCTCCATGCCCCTACACAGTCCTAAAAATATACATTTTAAACTAACAGTATCTTGATGCAGATGAAGTGAGGCCTATCTTGCAACATGGTGCATCCTTTCCACTGCTGCTGTATCACAACAGTGATGCAATGGCAGCGCAAAAGAGGTGCACAGCCATCATAAAACTGTCCCTAACATTTTAAATGATTGTTTCAGGATGCCAATAAGGTGTGTCCTATCCAGAGGTTTGTTTCAGGTGAGGCCTACTCAGGGTTGCAGATGAAATTTAGAGTTGTTGAAGAGTACAGAGGAGATAATACATTTGCAGGCCTACCAATGAAGTGAGTCATGTCCACTGCACTCTTGAACAAAGGCCACACCTCCTCTGTTTCCCTGGACAGGCCTAAACTTGATCTGCACAATGTGATGTGTAATGTTAGGAAACACAGGTGATGTAATTGAAAAACGTGCAATTTCTTTTGCTCATTTCACAATCACATCACTTGTGTTTCCTTTGCTTAGGTATCTCATTGTGCAGATGTAGTCCAGCATATGAAACAGTACCCAGAAGTGCAGCACTGCATGCAACAACTTTGACACTTACTGAAGCCTTAGCTTCTGCATGCCCCCTACACAGTCCTAATTATATATATTTTAAACTGACGGTATCTTGCTGGAGATGAACTGAGGCCTATCTTGCAACATGGTGCATCTTTTACACTGCTGCTGCGTCACAAAAGTGACGAAACAGCGGCGCAAAAGAGGCACACGGCCATCATAAATCTGCACTTAACATTTTAAATGATTGTTTCTAGATGCTGATAAGGTGTAACCTATCCAGAGATTTGTTTCAGGTAAGTCCTACTCAGGGTTGCAGATGAAATTTAGTCTTGTTGAAGAGTATAGAGGAGATAATACATGTGCAGGCCTACCAACAAAGTGAGTCATGTCCACTGCACTCTTGAACAAATGTCAGACCTCCTCTGTCTCCTGGAACAGGCCTAAACCTCATCTACACAATGTGATGTGTAATGTTAGGAAACACAGGTAATATAATTGAAAAATTTGCAATTTTTTGTGCTCATTCCACAATCACATCACCTGTGTTTCCTTTGCTTAGGTATCTCATTGTGGAAATGTAGTCTATCATATGAAAGACTACGTAGAATGTGAGCACTGTATGCAACAACTTTGACACTTACAGAAGCCTCAGCTTCTCCATGCCTCCTACACAGTTCTAAATTTACAGCATAAATACAAAAAGTACAGAATTAATTATACATGTTAAATGGTTTATTTTTGCTGTTCTCAGAATGTATCAAATTTCACTAAAAACAGTGACTTGAAGGTATTCATCATATAACAGCGGGGAAAAAAAACACAATCAAAATGATTGTGTTTAAAAAACCCATATAACATAACCAATCAGAAATCAGAACTCCTCAAAAGTAACTTACTTTTCATGACGTTGAAGGATGTCCTATGAACAGCTTACACTCTGTTGTGCTGTTTTTATTTTCAGCCCGCCACTTTCTGAAAGAAAACCTCCATCGTTTTGAAAAATATGTTACATACAATAAATGACTTCTCGCTCTCTACCACACGTTTCCACAAGGCCAAATCATGTAAGAGCCATTTATGACTCTTGGAATTCTTGTAAGCAAATCCTGTCATTTTCTATTTCCGCAACTTTCAGAAAGAAAACGTTCAAGATCACTTTCACAATCCTGGACTAGTAATATCTTACCCTTCTTGCTCACTCATGTTCTACATTTCCTATGACACTGATACTGCTTACTATGAAGCAGACTTACACTACCTCTATGACTACTACAATTATTTAATTCTCTACATCACTTTTAATCACAAAGCAATATAAAACAGTAGATAAAATTATATCAACCCCTAGAATCATTATACGCCAGTTACCTACCCTAAATTCTCTTTTCTGAAAACAGAAAGTAAGAATATTTTTAAGTAAAAAGGCAACATTGTATCGTAGTCAAATGGGAATCATTTCCGAAACAGCAATTTTTTTTACATTTTCAATAAGCTGTGTAATAAGCGGATCTTGTCAAAGGACCATCATGCCATATAATAGCTGCAGTTACAAATGTTCTTCCTAAAATCAACGACTGTGTAGCCACAACATTTGTAATTAAAGTTGAAGACTTACTTTCATCAGGTTTATATAGTTGGATTTTTAAAATGACATTATAATCAAAAGTTTGGACCAATAATCTAGACAGCATTGCAGACTTACATTACCTCTACTCCATGTTTTGATTGGCTGCTTGAATTAGCTTATAAAAAGAAACAGTTTTTCTGAACTCATTCAAAGTGCAGTTATTTTTCCATGACGTCAAGTGTTATGGTAAGAACACCGTTTGCTTTGGGAAATACTCTGTTGTCCTTCAACTAATCTGTGCCCACCACTTTCTGTAAGAAAATCTTCTTTTTTTCCAGGAACTATTTAAAACTCAAAAATAACTTTTGACTCTGTACTACACTTATCCTCAAGGCCAAATCGTGTAGGAGCCATTAGAACCTCTTGAAATTCCTCAGAGCAAATCCCAAGATTCCTTCTCTAAAATTTTTGGTTTTAAAAACACCAGGTAAGAATTTTTAAGGTCAAAAGGCAATTTTTTTTTAAAAGTTAAAACAGAATCGTTGCAGAATGACCAGCCATTTCTAGACTTTAAATAAGCTGTGTAATGTCCTGATGTTATTGAAGGACCGTCATGATATATAATTGCTGCAGTTACAAAAGTCCTTCCTGATATTGACAACTGCGAAGCCACAACATTTTTAATTAAAGTTGTCAATTTTGTTCCATCAGGCCTACATCGTTGAAACATTAAAATGACATACTGGCCATATGTTCGTATAAATAATGTTGACATCATTTCAGATTTACATTGGCTACACTCCATGTTGTGATCAGCTGCTTTTACTAGCTTATTAAAGGACACTGATTTACTGTCTGGCAAAGTTAAATATATAAATTTTTCTGAGTCTACACTAGTAGTACTTGATACCTTACAGTTCTCGCAGTCATGCTGCCATTGATAAGAAAGCCCAAACAAGTGATCTACATCTACACCTTCAGCGTGCAATACATCAAGCATATACATTAAAAACTCCTGACAATCTTGCTGAATATTTTGAGAGAATTGTGTTTGACCTGAACATCTGTCTAACAGATTTCGAATTTCAGACACACTTTCTATTTTTGTTCTATCAGTGCTACATTTCTCTAACACAGAATTTAACAAACTGCAAAATCTTTGATCCAAATTGACCACAATCTCTTCTTTTACATTTTCTAGAGAAAACAAAACATTAACCACTACATTAGCATAGCAGTTGACACCAGAACTGTTTTCAAATTGAAAACCAACAACATCTTCAACAGAATCCTTTTTGTTTCTGCTTATAATTTCAGGTTCATCGACTTTTCGTCTTTTTGCTACAACCTCCCTACTATTGGTCACATTTCTTCGTTTCCGGCCTACCACACGTTTCTCAAACAAAGGATATTGAGGCAAATGTGGCGCATACTCTCTTCTTAACCTATTGTATTCCTTAACACAATCTAGATCCGCACAAATGTTTGTGACATCACACTCAATCAAGTACAATCCCGATAAAGTTCTAACTCGTGACAATGCCACATATGCCATACCCTCCTTGAACACAGAACTGCCAATATTCACCAATGCACTGTCTACACTTAAACCTTGCGATTTATGGATTGTCACCGCATATGCCAAGCAAACAGGAAACTGCTTACGGCGAACATATAAGTCTTTTACAAGCAAAAATCTAGCAGAACAACGACCAATTAGCTGTACTTCCTCAATGCCATCAAATTTAATTTTTAAAAATTCAATTCCATCTCTATTTCTGTATTTCACAAAATCAACAACATTACCCATTGATCCATTTACCAGACCTCTTTCAACATGTAAATTCCTTCTTAAAATTATACGGCATTTTAAGCACACATTCAGAGTCTTTTCAAAACCTGCAGTTTTAGATATAGTCTTCTCTATTGAATCCAATTTTGTTTTCAAATTCTCAGACAAAATAATTGTTGATCCCCTATGCTCTATTCTGTCAATAGCTTCCAGTTTCACAATCTCTTGGTTTTCTAAATGCAACATTTTGTTGTTGAAGATGGCACATTCTGCAAGAGTTGGCATCAAACATATTCCAGATTTCTTCTCAGTAATTTTCTGAAAAATATTCTCAGGCACAACGTCTTGTTCTGGATATAAATTTGACAGTAATCGTGCATGTAAAGCTTCTTTCCCATGCTCGGTCACTTTTCCAATTCTAACATCTTGTAGAATATTCTTGTAATCTTCATCCTTCGCCTGACGCATATTTTCATGCAGTTCAGCATAATTGAAGTTTAACCATATATTGACGTTGCCAATGCTCCCTAGGCACTTCCTGGTATCTTCATGCGTGAGCATTTTGAACACAGGTTGTCCTTTCACTGGTGTCAGCTGCAGAAGATCTCCGAAAACAATGATGTGTTTGCCAGCAAATAACACATCATACTCTGTTTTAAGAACTTCTTGCATTCTCAAATGCACAAAGGCAAGCATGACATTGGAAACCATGCTTACTTCGTCAATGATAAGAAGTTTCATTTTCCTCAAGACTCTTGAAACTTCACAACAAGCATCTCCAGATAACTTGTGGTATTGTAATTTGTTATCATGCTCCACTGGCAGCATCAGTAGACGATGCAAAGTAATACCTTTAATGTTATGTGCTGCCAGTCCAGTTGGAGCGGTGACAACACAAGACAGCGATGACTCAGTCCTTTCCTGCAAATAACATGAAATTGCTTTAATGAGAAAACTTTTTCCAGTTCCCGCTTCTCCACTCACGTACAGTCGGACAGGCTTCAACGACGTACATGAGCACTCTTTCTTCTCATGACTTAATCCATGATCAATTTGGTTGGTAACTTCGTCATATATTTTCCTCTGCTCAACGTTGAGTTGTCTTTCCAAGTCTTCTAAGTTAACCGCATCCTCCTGAGCATGTGCCATGGCTCTTTCCACTTCATTCATGGCAGTGGCAGCTTCATTTTCGATAACAGGTCCTCCTAGTGGATCCTGACTCAATGAAATAGAACTCTGACTGTCCTCAGAACTATCTCTGGCAATCTCGGCTGCAATCGTTGCTTCCTGCTCGATTTCCGCATTCAACATTTCTAGATATTTGGGAAAAACAGGACATTCTATGGTCTCCTTGGCGGCAGTGAAAGAGTCTTCGTAACTGAGGAAATCTCCAAGCAGTTCCTCTTCTGCACGCCAAGGCTTGAAAAGTTGCAAAAGTGCTAAATAGAAAAACTCCTTTTTTTCAGGAGATTCGCCACTCAATTTTCGATGGTTTACCAAGTGGCATTTTCTTTGCTTGACCAGACATCCCTCACTTCCAATTACAGCATACACTCCTTTATCAATATCTTCTTTGATGTTCCTCTTGAATATGTAATTTTGTAGAACCTCATACAGACAAACATTCTCGAGGTGACTGCTTCGATTTGGATAATATGTATCCAACATGTTGGTCTTCAAAATATCGGTACTGTTCGGCTCCTTTTCCGCCAAACACTCAATTTCCCGCACAGGTTTCAGAACTCGATTACGCGTTGCGGCAAGACCAAGACTCGCCCAAACGATACTCCTGGATTTGGCATAGAGACTTGCTGAAGACAACCGGTCAGAACATTCGTAAGCTCCAATTTCTCGATGTGACAACATCTTCAGACTGAAACTGTACAACTTCTTGCTGAGGCTCTTTTCATGGGAAATGTCCTCCCACATATCCTTCAATTCTGTCTTTTCTTTTTTGGTGATGTAAGATGTCACATACCGAGCCACAGCCATACAGTTATCAGCCACAAACTGTATATCCATGTTAGCATTCCACATGGACAAAATCACTGGGTTGTAGTCGTTGATGTACTTGGACTCTTCGTTCCTTTTCAAATTGTATGTGTTTTTAGGTGATTTCTTCATCACATTATGTCGCAGCGAAGACATCAAACTGTTCACTCTTCCTTTAGAAATCACCGGTCGTGGAAAGGCGAAACGACATTTGGTGTAGAACTTGTCCTTGTTTCTGAATTTACGACGACAGTACTTTCCGCAACGATGGCTTTGGAAGCGTAGAACTTGTTCTCTTAGGCTTTTGTCCTCCTTTGCGTTTGGAACAGCACATGTAGAATACTGTTCTATGAAACTCATCACTAAGTCTTCTGGATCTGTTCCAAATTTAGGTGCATCCTTGATCCACAGCAGCATATGTATATGAGGAGCACCTCTTGCTTGGTACTCCTTTCTCCAGAAGAAATCCAACACCTCTCCAAGAGGTGGATTTCTCTTGTTCATGATGAAAGACATCATAGCTTCAAATCTATGATTGAAGTACCTGCATACATTCACTGGATCCAAAGAGCACAGTTCTCCGGGTGTCTTGAATTCGATATTTTCAATGTTTCCATTTGCCTCTCGTAGAAATTCAAGTAAGTCTTCCCAGCCATACTCGGCACAGCTCAGAGTGAGGAACCATGTGGGAGTTCCTAAGTTCCTCAGCATACATTTTAAATCACCATGACGACGGTACCAGTACTCATTAGTACCACGCTGACACGCCATGAGATTAATCAGGTGAGAATCCAAAATACTGTCTTGCACATTGACTTTATCCATAAAGTCACTTGCCGAGATGTTTTGCATCTGTATACCACTTTTCAAGATGTGGTTCACTGCATATGACAGTCCAGACAGATCGCTTTCAAACAGGAGATGAAACAAATAGGGAATGCATTGTCGAAACCTAGGATCTTCTGCGTACAATCGTAAAGTCCGGTATTCAGAAGCAGGAATTTGATGAGGTCGCTCATCATATCTTCCTCCTTGACCTGTTGGAAATAGCTGTGGGAAACACCGAGCTTCCAAACTTTCCTCCCAAACACTAATGGGACTCCCTTTGGCTTGTTTCATTTGAAACAACTCAATAGCATTCCCCATGACTTCCTTGGAATGCAAAGGATGAACACTATAATGTTCATATATTTCTTCACTTTTAGAGGGTTCTACTTTCTCAATTTGACCAGCACACAAATCGCTATCCTCTTCTTCACTTACTTCCTCTTCTGCAACATATACATTCTTATAGTACTTATTATTTTTTTTCAAATACAATGTTGCCTTTTTGACTTTCCTAACATCCACTAAATCTTGCCATATTTTCTTACTCTTTGTCGGAACCCCATTAACTAAGATAACCAGAGGTTCCTCTTCCACTTTTTCTACTCCAATTGTATTAATGTTTTTCTTCAAATCTAGAGGCAAATAAACAACTCTTCCCTTTAATCCTCTCTGTAAATCTGATGGAGGCAATTTCCCTGTCTTTGGCTCCATTCTTACAATAGCCTGAAAGGGATGGATACTTTGAATCAAAATAGATTCATAAGTATTTAAATCCTTCAATTCAGAAGGAATCTCAACCAATTCCAGATTATTATGAACCGCTCTAGCAGGCATCTGGTTTTGATTTAATTTGTTACAACAATAAGTACACACACGTTGATCCAATCCCAAATCAAAACAATTTTCTACCATCAAGTATGTTGCGAAATCCTTCCATTCACTATTATTTTCCCTTTCACTTTTCGCATATAAATCCACTAACTTAGTCTGATTCTTATAATAAGTGCGTCGACAACACACACAAGTGAAATTAGGCCTCTCACTTGATTTCACCTGAAACGTGGCAATTTCCTTCTGAAAATTATCTGTACTGGAAACCTGTACACTATCTTCCACATTACCCTCTTCTTCTGGGTCAATTTCAACATTCTCCTCTTTACTTCCAAAGTAACAAAACTCAATTTCTTCACAAATATTCTTCACATCTATTTCAGAACCATGCAAAAGAGCAGCGCATAATTGTTTAAGCATAATTGCTGGACTCTTAGCATAATACAACATTCTAACTAATTTCCTCACTTTATTATGATGCACTGCTAGCATCCTGAAATGATGAAAAACACTCTGGCATACTCTCCTGGAAAGACAAGCCAGTGAATGACCATGCAAACCTGTCACTTCTCTCACTCTGCAAGGATCTAATTCTTGCAACATCATTTTCTGCTTCAAACTTTTCTTATTAAATGTCCGTACAAAATCACAAACCAAATTGATGGAATCCTGTCGCACACTGCAAATACTACTACACTTCCAGGTGTACACAGGTCCCTTAGGGCGTCTTCCTAAAACCTCATTACCTAACACCTCTTCTGCCTCTGTTGTCACAAGTTTTTCTTTTTCAACTGGACAACCATCTTTCACCTCATAAGCTCGACCACTGGTGTCAACTGCATGCACCAAATCATTATCCTGGAAATAACTCTCCTCATTAAAAAATGCCTCACAACTTGAACTATGCATCCATTCTCCTGAAAAAACTTCACAAAAATTACTACGATTAACTATTCTCTTCCATCTACTATTTCTTTTGAAATCATAAATTGCCTTGTTTAGCTTCCTAATCCTATTAATTATCAAAATAAATAACTTTCGCTTAATTTCAAATGCCTGATCAATAACTTTCTCAACTTATTTTTTTCTCTTATAAAAAACCACTTTCTGTTGACCTTTCTTAATATTTTTTAACAAATTGCCAATTATCCTGTTGCGGAACATTCATCTACGAATGTCCCTAAACTGTTGTTTCCTTCTACTATCATGCACAGAGTTATCTCCTGCTCTAGCAGTAACATTTTTGATTGGCCTTTCCTTTCCGTTTAAATTGCTTCTCTTTTTCTGGACTAAAACATTTTCTGTAGTACTACTTTTTTTACTACAAATGTTTCTTATGAATGATTTCGTTGTCTTACCCGGAGCTTTCTTGGTGACTTGACGATTTTTTATTGTAGAGGATTGCTGCAATAATTGATGAACCTGCTGTCTTTGACGTTTTGTAGCCTTTCGGATTCTATCCTTAGACGGCATTCTCTAATTTTGAAATGATCTGCAGTTGAATCTGTGGTAAAATATAATAAAAAATGTTATTAACCACTATTACCAAACAGTAAATCAATAACAGTCGTCAAAAATTTAACACACTACTTTTCTTTTTACATAGAATAATTTTTAGTGCATTGGCAAATTTAGAAATCACAAATAATAGCAAAGAAATGGAATGCTTCTACATTTTACCTGTGCTGTTTTATATGTGAATCTGATCTAATTTTATGAGCATATTTTACTATTTCATTAAAGACACTACACATAACCTGTTTTTGAAGTTGTGTTTAATTTTAAATGAAACGGTTTACATTTTTACTTTTTATTTCCGTTAAATTTTAAAAATAAATGTTTATAGTTCCATAGGCTCAAGCAGGTCAGCTTCCCACCCTATGTCATACAATTCTGACAAATCGGCATCCTCATCATGTTCTTCATCAACCTCAGGATTTAAATCATCCAAGGGATCTACTTCCACTGACGTTTCAATTACAAGTTCAATGATAAGGTCGAGATCAACTGATTGCTCATTATCACTCATGGTTGATGTTGTCGTTATCTTTAAAGAAAGAGAACAACAATGAGATGTTGCAGAGTAAGAGACAAATCTCAGAGATTATAATAGTAAAATTGTTTAACAAGAGTAACATTTTGCAGCTATTATTTAGCCATGTCCAGCGATGCTGAGGAGGTTAGGCCTATGTCCAAGTTTTCAGTGAACAGGACTCATCTCTTCTTAACCTTGGATAAGCCTCACCGACTCTGTGTCCCCTGCTCATACTTAAATGTAAAGGGGCAGATTTATGTTAACTGGCGCATCCCCACGGATGCACCAGTTAATGTGCACCGCTGCTCTGCCACCTATGGTGTGCCGCATTTACAATGTGGAGCACCATTGAGCAAAAACAGCACAGATTCGTCACGCATCTGTGCTGCAAAAGCAGCACATTGCAGGAATCACGTCGTAAGCGCGACATGTCTACTGCAATGCACAGGAGGAAGCCTCACATTGCATGGTGCATCACTCCTTATGCCTGTTTCAAACAGGCGTAAGGATTTTATTCAGCAATGCTATAAAGCTGACTCAGTGAAATCTTCTAAATTTCACTGTGTTAGTTTTACAGGGCTTTCATGCAAATAAATGCATACCCTGCAACAAAACACCTATATGAAAACTGAAGCAGGTTTCATGTGGCACAGGACTTTACAGCATGACACATCTGCCTAGATGCATCAAGTTGTAAATATGTCACAACATAGCAAATCTTTTGCACCGCCGCTGCGTCACAAAAGTGACGCATAGCGGCGCAAAAGAGGCATACACCTATCATAAATCTGTCCCTAACATTTTAAATGATTGATTCAGGATGACGATAAGGTGTGGCCTATCCAGAGGTTTGTTTGAGGTGAGGCCTACTCAGGGTTGCAGATGAAATTTAGGCTTGTTGAAGAATACAGAGGAGATAATACATGTCCAGGCCTACCAATGAAGTGATTCATGTCCACTTCACTCTTGAACAAAGGCCAGACCTCTTCTGTGTCCGTGGACAGGCCTAAAGCTCATCTGCACAATGTCATTCGTAAAGTTAGAAAACACAGGTGATGTAATTGAAAAATGTGGAGTTTCTTTTCCTCATTTCACAATCACATCACCTGTGTTTCCTTTGCTTAGGTATCTCATAGTGCAGATGGAGTCTAGCATATCAAAGAGTACACAGAAGTTCAGCAGTGTATACAACAATTTTGACATTTACAGAAGATTCAGCTTCTTATCTTGTTGGAGATGAAGTGAGGCCTGTCTTGCAACATGGGGCATCTTTTGCATCACTGCTGCATCGGTTTCATGTGGCACGGGACTTTACAGCATGACACATCTGCCTAGATGCATCAAGTTGTAAATATGTCGCCACATAGCAAATCTTTTGCACCGCCGCTGCGTCACAAAAGTGACGCACAGTGACGCAAAAGAGGCATACACCTATCATAAATCTGTCCCTAACATTTTAAATGATTGATTCAGGATGACGATAAGGTGTGGCCTATCCAGAGGTCTGTTTAAGGTGAGGCCTACTCAGGGTTTTAGATGAAATTCACGCTTGTTGAAGAGTACAGAGGAGATAATACATGTGAAGGCCTACCAATGAAATAAGTCATGTCCACTTCACTCTTAAACAAAGGCCAGACCTCTTCTGTGTCCGTGGACAGGCCTAAACCTCATCTGCACAATGTCATTTGTAAACTTAGGAAACACAGGTGATATAATTGAAAAATGTGGAGTTTCTTTTCCTCATTTCACAATCACATCACCTGTGTTTCCTTTGCTTAGGTATCTCATAGTGCAGATGGAGTCTAGCATATCAAATAGTACACAGAAGTTCAGCAGTGTATACAACAATTTTGACATTTACAGAAGATTCAGCTTCTTATCTTGTTGGAGATGAAGTGAGGCCTGTCTTGCAACATGGTGCATCTTTTGCATCACTGCTGCATCGGTTTCATGTGGCACGGGACTTTACAGCATGACACATCTGCCTAGATGCATCAAGTTGTAAATATGTTGCCACATAGCAAATCTTTTGCACCGCCGCTGCGTCACAAAAGTGACGCACAGTGACGCAAAAGAGACATACACCTATCATAAATCTGTCCCTAACATTTTAAATGATTGATTCAGGATGACGATAAGGTGTGGCCTATCCAGAGGTTTGTTTAAGGTGAGGCCTACTCAGGGTTTTAGATGAAATTTACGCTTGTTGAAGAGTACAGAGGAGATAATACATGTGAAGGCCTACCAATGAAATAAGTCATGTCCACTTCACTCTTAAACAAAGGCCAGACCTCTTCTGTGTCCGTGGACAGGCCTAAACCTCATCTGCACAATGTCATTCGTAAACTTAGGAAACACAGGTGATGTAATTGAAAAATGTGGAGTTTCTTTTCCTCATTTCGCAATCACATCACCTGTGTTTCCTTTGCTTAGGTATCTCATAGTGCAGATAGAGTCTAGCATATCAAAGAGTACACAGAAGTTCAGCAGTGTATACAACAATTTTGACATTTACAGAAGATTCAGCTTCTTATCTTGTTGGAGATGAAGTGAGGCCTGTCTTGCAACATGGTGCATCTTTTGCATCACTGCTGCATCGGTTTCATGTGGCACGGGACTTTACAGCATGACACATCTGCCTAGATGCATCAAGTTGTAAATATGTCGCCACATAGCCAATCTTTTGCACCGCCGCTGCGTCACAAAAGTGACGCACAGTGACGCAAAAGAGGCATACACCTATCATAAATCTGTCCCTAACATTTTAAATGATTGATTCAGGATGACGATAAGGTGTGGTCTATCCAGAGGTTTGTTTAAGGTGAGGCCTACTCAGGGTTTTAGATGAAATTTACGTTTGTTGAAGAGTACAGAGGCGATAATACATGTGAAGGCCTACCAAAGAAGTAAGTCATGTCCACTTCACTCTTGAACAAAGGCCAGACCTCTTCTGTGTCCATGGACAGGCCTAAACCTCATCTGCACAATGTCATTCGTAAACTTAGGAAACACAGGTGGTGTAATTGAAAAATTTGGAGTTTCTTTTCCTCATTTCACAATCACATCACCTGTGTTTCCTTTGCTTAGGTATCTCATAGTGCAGATGGAGTCTAGCATATCAAAGAGTACACAGAAGTTCAGCAGTGTATACAACAATTTTGACATTTACAGAAGATTCAGCTTCTTATCTTGTTGGAGATGAAGTGAGGCCTGTCTTGCAACATGGGGCATCTTTTGCATCACTGCTGCATCGGTTTCATGTGGCACGGGACTTTACAGCATGACACATCTGCCTAGATGCATCAAGTTGTAAATATGTCGCCACATAGCAAATCTTTTGCACCGCCGCTGCGTCACAAAAGTGACGCACAGTGACGCAAAAGAGGCATACACCTATCATAAATCTGTCCCTAACATTTTAAATGATTGATTCAGGATGACGATAAGGTGTGGCCTATCCAGAGGTTTGTTTAAGGTGAGGCCTACTCAGGGTTTTAGATGAAATTCACGCTTGTTGAAGAGTACAGAGGAGATAATACATGTGAAGGCCTACCAATGAAATAAGTCATGTCCACTTCACTCTTAAACAAAGGCCAGACCTCTTCTGTGTCCGTGGACAGGCCTAAACCTCATCTGCACAATGTCATTTGTAAACTTAGGAAACACAGGTGATATAATTGAAAAATGTGGAGTTTCTTTTCCTCATTTCACAATCACATCACCTGTGTTTCCTTTGCTTAGGTATCTCATAGTGCAGATGGAGTCTAGCATATCAAATAGTACACAGAAGTTCAGCAGTGTATACAACAATTTTGACATTTACAGAAGATTCAGCTTCTTATCTTGTTGGAGATGAAGTGAGGCCTGTCTTGCAACATGGTGCATCTTTTGCATCACTGCTGCATCGGTTTCATGTGGCACGGGACTTTACAGCATGACACATCTGCCTAGATGCATCAAGTTGTAAATATGTTGCCACATAGCAAATCTTTTGCACCGCCGCTGCGTCACAAAAGTGACGCACAGTGACGCAAAAGAGACATACACCTATCATAAATCTGTCCCTAACATTTTAAATGATTGATTCAGGATGACGATAAGGTGTGGCCTATCCAGAGGTTTGTTTAAGGTGAGGCCTACTCAGGGTTTTAGATGAAATTTACGCTTGTTGAAGAGTACAGAGGAGATAATACATGTGAAGGCCTACCAATGAAATAAGTCATGTCCACTTCACTCTTAAACAAAGGCCAGACCTCTTCTGTGTCCGTGGACAGGCCTAAACCTCATCTGCACAATGTCATTCGTAAACTTAGGAAACACAGGTGATGTAATTGAAAAATGTGGAGTTTCTTTTCCTCATTTCGCAATCACATCACCTGTGTTTCCTTTGCTTAGGTATCTCATAGTGCAGATAGAGTCTAGCATATCAAAGAGTACACAGAAGTTCAGCAGTGTATACAACAATTTTGACATTTACAGAAGATTCAGCTTCTTATCTTGTTGGAGATTAAGTGAGGCCTGTCTTGCAACATGGTGCATCTTTTGCATCACTGCTGCATCGGTTTCATGTGGCACGGGACTTTACAGCATGACACATCTGCCTAGATGCATCAAGTTGTAAATATGTCGCCACATAGCAAATCTTTTGCACCGCCGCTGCGTCACAAAAGTGACGCACAGTGACGCAAAAGAGGCATACACCTATCATAAATCTGTCCCTAACATTTTAAATGATTGATTCAGGATGACGATAAGGTGTGGTCTATCCAGAGGTTTGTTTAAGGTGAGGCCTACTCAGGGTTTTAGATGAAATTTACGTTTGTTGAAGAGTACAGAGGCGATAATACATGTGAAGGCCTACCAAAGAAGTAAGTCATGTCCACTTCACTCTTGAACAAAGGCCAGACCTCTTCTGTGTCCATGGACAGGCCTAAACCTCATCTGCACAATGTCATTCGTAAACTTAGGAAACACAGGTGGTGTAATTGAAAAATTTGGAGTTTCTTTTCCTCATTTCACAATCACATCACCTGTGTTTCCTTTGCTTAGGTCTCTCATAGTGCAGATGGAGTCTAGCATATCAAAGAGTACACAGAAGTTCAGCAGTGTATACAACAATTTTGACATTTACAGAAGCTTCAGCTTCTTATCTTGTTGGAGATGAAGTGAGGCCTGTCTTGCAACATGGTGCATCTTTTGCATCACTTCTGCATCGGTTTCATGTGGCACGGGACTTTACAGCATGACACATCTGCCTAGATGCATCAAGTTGTAAATATGTCGCCACATAGCAAATCTTTTGCACCGCCGCTGTGTCACAAAAGTGACGCATAGCGGCGCAAAAGAGGCATACACCTATCATAAATCTGTCCCTAACATTTTAAATGATTGATTCAGGATGACGATAAGGTGTGGCCTATCCAGAGGTTTGTTTAAGGTGAGGCCTACTCAGGGTTGCAGATGAAATTTACGCTTTTTGAAGAGTACAGAGGAGATAATACATGTGAAGGCCTACCAATGAAGTAAGTCATGTCCACTTCACTCTTGAACAAAGGCCAGACCTCTTCTGTGTCCGTGGACAGGCCTAAACCTCATCTGCACAATGTCATTCGTAAACTTAGGAAACACAGGTGATGTAATTGAAAAATGTGGAGTTTCTTTTCCTCATTTCACAATCACATCACCTGTGTTTCCTTTGCTTAGGTATCTCATAGTGCAGATGGAGTCTAGCATATCAAAGACTACGCAGAAGGTGAGAACTGTATGGAACATGGCTATGTAAGTCAAATAATCAAAATCTAAATTTGCCAAGCACACATGGGGGTGTATTTACAAGGACCTTCCACCACGGGGAAATGTCTTTAATTAAAATGGGAAAAATAACATCAAAGGGACTCAAATGCCTTTTAAATATACCCCAAGCAACCTATGAAACTCTAGCACTACATATCAAGAAACCTAATTGATTTCAAAAATCGTTTTTAAACACATCATCTAAATCAATTATATACCTACATTCAAGGGGAAATGACTTAAAATGGCCTAAGACACATGAAAGCGTTTTTTTAAGGCCCTGGCACCATTTTTGGGTCGCTTTTAACATGGCTATGTTAGTCAAAGAATTAAAATCTAAATTTGCCAAGCACAGATGGGGGCATATTTACAAGGAACTTGCACCACGGGGAAAGGTCTTAAATTAAAATGGGAAAAATAACATCAGAGAGACTCAAATGCCTTATAAATATGCCCCAAGCAACCTATGAAACTCTAGCACTACATATCCAGAAACTTAATTGATGTCAAAAAACGTTTTAAAACACATCATCTAAATCAATTATATACCTACATTCATCGGGAAGTGACTTAAAATGCCCTAAGACACATGAAAGCGTTTTTTTAAGCCCTTGCTCCATTTTTGGATCACTTTTAACATGGCTATGTAAGTCAAATATTCAAGATCTAAATTTGCCAAGCACAGATGGGGGCGTATTTACAAGGACCTTGCACCACAGGGAAAGGTCTTAAATTAAAATGGGAAAAATAACATCAGAGAGACTCAAAGGCCTTATAAATATGCCCCAAGCAACCTATGAAGCTCTAGCAGTACATATCAAGAAACCTAATTGTTTTCAAAAATCGTTTTTAAACACATCATCTAAATCAATTATATACCTACATTCAAGGGGAAATGACTTAAAATGGCCTAAGACACATGAAAGCGTTTTTTTAAGGCCCTTGCAACATTTTTGAGTCACTTTTAACATGGCTATGTTAGTCAAAGAATTAAAATCTAAATTTGCCAGGCACAGATGGGGGCATATTTACAAGGAACTTGCACCACGGGGAAAGGTCTTAAATTAAAATGGGAAAAATAACATCAGAGAGAATCAAATGCCTTATAAATATGCCCCAAGCAACCTATGAAACTCTAGCACTACATATCCAGATACTTAATTGATGTCAAAAAACGTTTTAAAACACATCATCTAAATCAATTATATACCTACATTCATCGGGAAGTGACTTAAAATGCCCTAAGACACATGAAAGCGTTTTTTTTAAGCCCTTGCTCCATTTTTGGATCACTTTTAACATGGCTATGTAAGTCAAATAATCAAGATCTAAATTTGCCAAGCACAGATGGGGGCGTATTTACAAGGACCTTGCACCACAGGGAAAGGTCTTAAATTAAAATGGGAAAAATAACATCAGAGAGACTCAAAGGCCTTATAAATATGCCCCAAGCAACCTATGAAGCTCTAGCAGTACATATCAAGAAACCTAATTGTTTTCAAAAATCGTTTTTAAACACATCATCTAAATCAATTATATACCTACATTCAAGGGGAAATGACTTAAAATGGCCTAAGACCCATGAAAGCGTTTTTTTTAAGGCCCTTGCAACATTTTTGAGTCACTTTTAACATGGCTATGTTAGTCAAAGAATTAAAATCTAAATTTGCCAAGCACAGATGGGGGCATATTTACAAGGACCTTGCACCACGGGGAAAGGTCTTAAATTAAAATGGGAAAAATTACATCAAAGGAACTCAAAAGCCTTGAAAATATGCCCCAAGCAACCTATGCAACTCTAGCAGTACATATCAAGAAACCTAATTGATTTCAAAAAACGTTTTTAAACACATCTTGTAAACAAATTATAATCATACATTCATGGGGAAGTGAGTTAAAATACCCTAAGACATATGAAAGCAATTTTGTAAGACCCTTGCACTATTTTTGCGTCACTTTTAACATGGCTATGTAACACAAAGAAACAACATCTATTTGTAAAACACTTGACACAAAGCAACATTTTAAATACACAACTTTCTTCATAATTTTCTCCCTAAACCATACTATTCTCTATCTAAATTAAATGAATCTTTTCTCACCTTAGCAAATACTTTATGAGTTTCAATCAGTCTCAGAAACACACCAATTTGTCTTTAGCAGAGCAAAAGGTATGCACTCCAGAGGCTGCAGCCATAAAAAGCACAGAAATGCTGTAATTCATCACACATATCTCTCATGTCACCCAATCAAAACTCTTCCCTCACTTTTTTCAAATCAACACCCTTCCCCCCTCTGCCCTTTCTGCCTTTTTTGCATAGCAACCACCTCCTGAAAGACCTCTGATGTTTGCAAGTTCACACAACAATGTTTCAATTGAACTCTGAACTCTCAGTACACCTGCATATCCAGTGCAATCTTTCATAAAATGATTTTTTCTTGACCATTCAAATTACATCTTTCAAAGAACTCATCCATGCACCCTAACTTTCTGTTTTCAGCAATCAAAATCCACCAATCACTGCTACTACTTCATTAACACAGAAACTCCACAGTTTTTTTCATTTTAAACTCTTATTTTTTCAACTGCCATTTCATTGCCACACTTCATCTGACTGCAGCAGAACCTCCTCTCACCATGTTTTCTGTCTGGATTGTTGGACATAGTTACATCTACTGGGCTCAAAGGTATGCTGATAGAAATTTACCTAACCTCAATTTACAAAATGTGGAAATCAAGTGGATTGCCCACAGAGGATTAAAACGTCACCAATTGATACCATTGGTGAAAACCTTTTTGCATTTGCCAAAACCTGACCTGTTAATTGTGCACTGTGGAGGTAATGATTTGGGCACTTTGACTGGGGTAGGTCTGGAAATGCTTTTAAAGGACACCTTTGAGCAATTGATGGCACTTTTTCCTCAAACTGCCTTGGTATATTCAAATATATGCCAAAGACAGAAATGGAGGTGGTCGAACCAATTTTGTCCACAAATTGAGAAATCGAGGAAGCATGTAAATAAGTCTGTTTCAGCTTACATGAGAGACCATGGAATGGGCTCCATGTACAACAATAACTTACGTTACTACATGCAAGATATCTACAGAGCAGATGGAGTTCACTTCTCAGATGAGGGGAACAGAATTTTCATCCTCAATTTAAGACTTTGCATTGGTACCTACTTGTAGGTACCTACATCAGCCACAGGACCCAAAAGCTCTTTTCAGAGCTACCCTACATCTGATCACTCACAATTATTATTTTACTCTAACTTTTGTCACTAATTTTCACCAAAGTACGCTCCCCGGAGCGCTACCCGGTACGCGCACCGGACGCTAACCGCGCGAAATTTTTTTTTCGCACATATGGGCCTCCTCAGCCACCCTCAGCAAACCTAGGGGGTCAGGATACGTCTACCGTGCCCCCTTCTACCCATTCTGAACATTATTTGCCCTCCATCTTGTATCTTAATTCGACCGAAACACAAAATGGTGGACTCCCGTAACGCTGCCGGTTCGCGTACCGGGGCGCTCACCGGGAAGCGCTCCATTAAAAAAGGTGGGAAAGTAATTTACAGAAAAAACCCTGGAGAAAATGTCACCAAATATAGATTAACTCATACTACATACCAATCCCTACCATTTTCACAAATTTGGTTGGAATACCATTTAGCCATTTAGCCTGTAGACCTCTCTAAATACCCTGAGGTAAATTACTTCACAAAACACATCTGAAATGTTGGAATTGACAACCAATTAAAATGTTACTTTCATTTTCTACTTTTTTTACCTGACATTTGATTGGTTATATACCTGAATATATATAAAAAAAAGAGAGAAAAACACAGCCATTTTGACTACTACTTCCTGAACTACATTGCAAGATCATTTTCACTCACAACTTAAACTCGTTTTTAAAAGGTAAGATATTATTTTATAAATTTGAAAACATTTTCAGATAGTTATATACTATCCCTCTGTAAGAGTTAGACATTGAGAAAGGCTTGTTTATTATAATTATGGATTGATTTAGGTTTCTGTGGTATAATTATGAATTTACATAGGCTTTTTCACAGGCACTTTTTAATAGTACTACTTCATGCCTCAAAAGTACCTGTCTGAACTTAAACCCAACAGTGCCCTATCTCTACTGATATATTTATTTTTTATTCAAATTTCAGCACAAAAATGCAAGGAGAACAGAACGTTTCCTTTGAAATTGTCCTAGACATGAAAAAAGAGGAAATAATTGAACCCATTGACTTGGAATTCATGGATGAATCACGAGACCATGAACTTCTACAATGTGTAGAATCTGTGGATTATTTACTTCATTATGATGACGGTCAAATGTGGGAAGTTATGTTCACTCAACAAGAGGACATATCGGACTGTCAAATGTTAGACGTTCTATTAAATTTTGAAAAACAATCCGAAAAATAAAATTATATTTAATATTAAAAAATTGTTTGAGTCTTTAATCATTTTTATATGTAATTCATAAACTAGTACCAAATTGATTATAATGTAAATTCATACTTATAGTATACTGTGCACAATTCCAAAAATACATTTATATTTAATAATCATTAATACTACTACTTAAATAAAAAAAATAAAAAAAACAACAAAAAGAACAATCAATAAACATACACTATTTCAAAATATCATAGTCTATCATTCTTTTTTCCTTATAGTACGCTCCCCGGACCGCTTCCCGGTGCGCGTACCGGGCGCTCCCCACGCAAAAAAACCAAAAAATGTATTTATTTTTTTTTGCCCCGCGGGGCCCTTTTAAAGCCTCCACATCAAACCTAGGGGGTCAGGGAGGATCTACTATGCCCCCTTATGGTCATTTCCCCCTTTGTTTTGGCCTCTTCTTGTCTCTCGATCCTACCGAGAGACAAGATGGCGACCGCTCCGGACTGTTTAGAATGTTGACAGACACCGGAGAGCCAATCAGCTTCGCTTCGCGAAGTTCCGTTACGCGTCAAGTACGCGAACCGGGGCGCTGCCCGGAGCGCGCTTACAGATATATATATTTTTTTAACGTTAATTTCTCAAAATCCACTGAAGCACATATATTGAGACCTAGCAAAGGCACATCGGGCTACCAGTCCCTACAATTTTGCCAAGTTTCGTGCAAATCCATTCAGCCGTTCGGGCTAAAAGTGAGGCCAACCGCCCTATGGAAATTAACATGGGAAAAACGCGTTTTGGGACCCCCCTTTTTTCTCGGCCCCCCTTGACGAACCCCCCCCAAATTTTCAGTGGCTGCTCAGAAACAAAATGTTCCATTTTCCTGAAACTTTCAGCCAATTCCGTCCACAAACGCCAAAGTTATTAGACATAGAATTTTCAAAAATCCCATAGAGAAAAAATCCTAACTATATATACCTACTGGCGACCGCCAGTAGGTAATATATATATATATATACATATATATATATATATTATATATATATATATATTAAGCATGGGCGTATTTTGCGGGGGTGGTGTGTTCGCACGGGTTTCTGCAAGTTCGCGAGGGTTTTGTACAATTTCGCAAATTGCGAACTTACTTGTCGGGTCGCCAGTTTTGCGAACTTGTTGTTTCTACGTGCCCAGCCTGTTTGCAAGGCTTTCTTCATCACTGCCACCCTCTGTCACCACTGGCACTCTCTTTGGTCACCCATGCCACCCTCTGGCTCACCCATGTTACCCTCTGTGTCATCACAGCACCCTCTGGTTCACCAGTGTACATTATTGGGGCAAAGCACTGCCATCCTGTCAACACTGGCACTCTGGTTCACCCATGCCACCCTCTGGCTGGCACACCCATGCCACCCTCGGTGTCATCACAACACCCTCTGATTGACCAGTGAGTGTACATTATTGAGGCAAAGCAAAGCACACCTGCTAAGTGCTTTAAGTTTTGCAAACAACAACACCTGCCCTGCCCCAACTGACATTAACACCTTAGGAGCTTTGTAAATAAACCTCCCCAGTGCTGCGCTGTCCATTATCCAGTGCTGAACTGGACGTCCAGCGGTCGCACGCAGCACTGGGGAGGTAGTGCCCGTGACGACCGTTGGCCGACGGCAGCACTTAAAGGGTTAATGAAGGCTGGCACCTGCTTGTCTGCTCCCTTTCCTTTTTGTTGCAATGTAAATTGTTTTTTAACAGGATGCAATGGCATACTTGTAACTATTCTGTGACTGTCAGAGCAGGGTCACACAATAGTTGCAAGTAGGCAACCGGATTCTGGAGGGCCCCTTCAGGAAGCACTACAGGTAAATGGTTACAAATGATGAGCTCGAACTTTTGCACCTGCTCGTTGGTTTTGCTTTTGCAAAACTCGTTTTTCGGTAATTTCGCCCTATTCGCGAGGCGCGGCGTCGTGCGAAATCGATCGTGGAAGCCGCGAACTCGTGCGAGTTACCCCAAGGTTGACTATGGGCGCCGCCATTTTGTTTGCGTGATGTATTTCCGTTTCCGCCCGCTATGTGTAATCTCGCTCGATGAGCGCCTTGCGAATACAAGTTCGCACGAGTTCGCGAGAGAAATCGTGTGCGAACTTACTTACACGCACGTGTTCGGGCGGCCATCTTGTTTTTCATTCATTCCTATGTGTCTGGGCATGGTGTTTCTATCCTCTGTATATCTCTGCCATCCTTTGCTTGTTTTTTTTTTTTTTTTATCTATTAAACTTTTTTTCTATCCCTCTTGTTTTCTAGGTCTATATTTTTGTGTTTTAGTCTACTTTTGTTTACTTTTCAACTACTTTTTTAAACTTTTGTTTCCTTCTTTTCTACTCTTATTCTTTTTCATTTTATCTCCTTACCTGCCCAGAACATGGTGAAGACAGCAGTCAAGCTGCCCAAGACGGCCGCCGCAGCCCGTGCCCGGCTCCCGTGTGGCCGCTTGAGGGCGGAAATGGTGGTACCCCGGGAGATCTTCAGTCCTGAGGAGGTGGGCTCACTGGTTTATTATGTGCAGCGCCGTCTCCCCAGGACCATCGCGGCAGGCGGCAGGATCGCTGCCGGTTACACCAACAGCCAGGAGCGACGGAAGCGGTGGGGGCAGGTGTGCCGGGCCCTTTTTAACATCACGGGGGTCCAGCGCACCTATAATCAGGTGACCCACCGCTGGACCGATATCCTGGACCGGGAGCACGACCTGCTCGACCTGCTGGGAGTGGAGGTCCCCGGGCTTGGTGAGTAGTAGTAGCAATTTTTTCATCACTTGTCACTACTCTGTTTTTTCTCCTGCTCTGTGTGTTATATAATATTGCAAATGTTTGCTTTAACTTTTTTACAAAGAGCAATAATGCTGCTGATTACATTGATAGGAGAGGTAAATTAATATTTCAAAATCTTCTGTGCATTTCAAGTGCACTGCTCTCCTTCTCTGTGGCGGTGCCACTGCTTATTTGTTTTCTATTTTGTGTTCATTTATTTGGGCTGAGTAATGTATGAGTGTACTTTACAGAACTGCGTAATGCTAGACACAAAGGGGCAGATTTACAAGCCCCTTGCGCCATGTTTACGCTGCCTTACCTGACGCACAGCGACGTAAACGTGGCGCATCCCTGCGAGTCATGTACAACGTGATGCATCTAGGGAGATGCGCCACGTTAAGACCTGGGCCTGCGCCACAATGGGAGCGTTCCCACGCAGGGGGGGGGGGGGGGTGGCGGTCAGGCAGATGTGCGCCTCGGCAAAAGTGCCTGCGTGAAATCTACAAGATTTAACGCAGGCACTTCCGCGACGCTGCTACGTCAATTCTTTATGCCTGCTTGCTTGAAGCAGGCGTAAGGACTGATGCGGTATGTTGAGTATTGGGCAGCCCTGAGCATTGCTAGAGTTGCATCGCGCCTGCGACGCGACTCTAGAGATGCACCCCTCTTTCGTCACGAGACGCCAGGGTTTGCCGCATTGTAATTGCGGCGCATCTGCCGTGACGCAAGGTTAGTTTTGCGTTACGCATTTGTTCTGGTGCACAGCTGGAGGTGTCCAGCTCAGAACTCGTAAGTATGCCCCTAAGTGTCAGATTAGCAATTACCTGCGCATCCCTGCAAAGTGTGAGGCACGCCAGCACCACCCATGGTGCGCCGTATTTTCAATTCGGCACGCCATGGTGCCAAAACGTCACCGAAGCATTACGCATCGGTGCCGTAAAGGCGGCTCATTGATGGAGTTGCGTTGCAACGATGGCGCAGCTCCAGCAATGCTGCGTCAAGCCGTGAGTCTGCTTCATGCAGGTTTCAGTGACGCATCATTGTCCTAAATGACTGATTGAAATTTTATCTATTCCCCATAGCCACTTTTAGCATGCGTTCCTGCGCAGGAACGCCCTCCCTTGCGCTGTAACGCTCCCTTATGGCGCAGGGCTTTAGAATGGGATGCATCTCCCATATGCGTCACGTTGTTAATATACGCCACACCATGGCGCCTCTCTTGTTGTGGCGCTGCGTCACAAAAGTGACGCAAGAACGGAGCAAAATAGCTGCAAGGGGCTTGTAAATCTGCCCCTAGAGTAGAGGCTCAGGTGCAGTCCTTCCTTTGTAGCCCTCTTTTTGACTGAAATAGTTGGTTCTTGTTCTTTCTAAATGTTTGATTTGGTTGACAAGGACATCGACACGCAGCAATCATCAATTTTTTCTGTTCTTTCTTTCATGTTGTACGTCAGGTCCGCCCAGGAGCAAGCGGACAGAAACAGTGGATGCAGTGGCTCCAAAGGAGGAGGAGGATGCAGGCCAGGGCGGCGAGTGCTCCTTTGCTGGCCCCAGTAAGTTTTCATTTAAATATAGAGGACCTATTGTTGTCCAAGCGTTCCTAATTTAATTTTTTCGAAACAGTGTTTAGATAGGAGCAAAATCAATAATACTACTGTTGCAGGGACAATTCTCCACAAACCAAACTATGGACACCAAAGACCAGAGTCATAATATTTCAGAGTGGTGTGTTTGGCACACTGTATAAACCTGGTAGTGTCAGCGGCACGGACTCCTCCTTGCAAAAATTACAAAACCTTTCGCTCAGTCACTCTAGTCTGGAGGACCAAAAAACCACAGAGTCTATTCAAGTTTAAAAGCTTTATTAAAAGTAAAAGTAAACACATATATTAAAATAAAGTTAGCTGGAAAAGGAAAAGTGCTTGGTGCTGAGTTGATGAGTAATGGAAGTTGGAACACATTTCTTGTGGTCGAGCCGAGCTTTCACCTGGTTTAGGTGATGTTGGTCTTGTCCGTAGAAGTCCAGCGTCTGTCTGTTCAGAGAAAAATGGTGTGTGTTAAAATTAAGCAAGCATTCATCAATTGTGACAAAGAAAAGCAGCAAGACAACAGCCTTCCCTGGAAGGAGGGACATTTTTACTTTAGACTAGAGTACACAGTCAATTATTTTTTCTGTTGTTTTCAAATTTCTTCCTTCCTAAACCAAATACTAGTGAGTGGTGTAATCTAACAGTCTTAAATATATTTTTTAGGTGGAACATCTGGTGGCGGGGCCAGCTCGGACGTGATCGTGATCGACTCCGAGTCTGAGGACTACTCTGTGGAGGATGCGGCGCCAGAGGACAATCAGACTGTGAGGAAGCAGGCAGTGGTGGTGGCGAGTACAGGTAAGCTGGATCATGGTACTATCTGACTCTTAGATAGCATATGATGTGTATCCAGTGCTGGCCCAGTGACAAATTACAATATGGTAATTACAGCAGGCTGGGACCGACAGACAGATAGAGGCAGAGAGAGAGGAAGACAGAAGGAGAGAGAGAGAGAGGGAGGGAGCCAGAGGGAGGGTGAGGGAGGGAGACAGAGAGAGAGAGACAGCGAGGTAGAGGGAGACACAGGGAGACAGAAAGAGGGAGACAGAGAGCGAGAGAGAGAGGGAAACAGACATATCGCCTGGGCCTGGTGCAGATGATACGGTTGCTGGTGTGGTTAACAGCTCAGAGGAAAAGTCACTCACTTCTGCCAGATCTCTTTCATATGAAAGAGCACCAAACCATAAGCGCCCCACCTTTCCCCTCCATGCAGACGCCCATGATACTGGCCTGAATAGATTTGTACTGCGCTGGCTAGTTGCTAGTTGTACTGTGACACAACTTCCTGCTGAATCATTTTGTGTTAATCATATTTTTAAAGAGCGATTCGTTACAGATTATGTCTTTCTTTCTTCTATAGTTGGTAATACTAAAACTGCAAAACCGAGCAGGAGTATGCTGGCTGTACTGGCCCGGCAACGGAGGCTGGATGCCACTGTTGCGCAATATCGCCGGCTGGTGGAAATGGAGGGGGACGACACGCACTCAAGTGCATCAAATGTTACATCTTCTGCATTCTCCTCCGTGACCCCACGTTCTGCCGGTAAGCGCAGTGCTCCAGCCAACCAGAGCCGTGCTGGAAGACGCCACCGCCGAGCAGCAAAGGCTGCACCTCCTCACAGTACTGTAAAGGCACGCTTGCGCCGTGCACTCCGCAGAGTGTCCAACCTGGAGGCGGAGGTCAAGAAATGGGAGGAGTACAAAAAGGTGATGGAGGGCCTCCGCTTAGATCACACCATGCTCCGGGAGGAGTACGATGCCCTGGCGCTAAGGCATGATGCCCTGGAGGCCAAAGTGAACAACCTGCATCCGTAGAGTGTCCCTTGCCCCTTTTTTAGAGACTTTTGGGGGGTGGGAATTGGGAGTTGGGTTTTTTGGGGACTTTTGATGGACTATTTATTTGGGGTTAGGGAGGGTCTTGCGGGAGATTATTTTGTTAGGGATATAAATATACTTTTTCAAACTTTATCTGAGCATACCTGTTTTTTACTACTTTTGAGCCTGGTGGGTGGTGGTTTTGCAGTAAGTTCGTTTTACTGAACACAGTCATCGTGTTGGTTCACGTGTAATAGGCCAAATGTTTTCCAAAGTAAATGCCTGTCACAGAGTTTGTTAATTCAAGAGCCCTAGGACTTTACTGCTAGTACCACTGTCACTCTCTCGCCTCTCCGAACACTCCATTATACTACCTCCCATCCAAACGCTTATCTTACCTGTAATTTGTGTTTGAGGGCTGGCTCCACCTGGAATTCACAGTGTCCTAAGGCATTCTGCAGCAGGGCCCCAACTGGAGTTTCCCGGCGTGGATTTTCTGCAAAACAAAAGCAATCAACATTAGAAATGTGGCAGCGGTGCTCACACAACCCAAAAACCTAGAAGCCCCACAGACAGCACCCCTGAGACAGGCAAGCGAGCAATAATAACGCCTAAACGTTCACGTGTAATAGGCCAAATGTTTTCCAAACTAAATGTCTGTCACAGAGTTTGTTAATTCAAGAGCCCTAGGACTTTACTGCTAGTACCACTGTCACTCTCTCGCCTCTCCGAACACTCCATTATACTACCTCCCATCCAAACGCTTATCTTACCTGTAATTTGTGTTTGAGGGCTGGCTCCACCTGGAATTCACAGTGTCCTAAGGCGTTAGGGGACTCGTCAACGTAAGTTTCTTCATTGTGCAGAATCCAGGCATCAGCATTATGGGTAATGGATAGGGTGAGTCTGGAGGAGGAGGACTCAGGATAGACGACCAGGACTGAGTTCTTGTCAACTAACTTTTGTGAACCTGAGGAATGCTGCGGCATCAAAATCAAGACAGTTCTGTTGATGGGCTTGTTGTTTTATTGGTTGATTACAGTTTTGTTGGGAATGTGATGAAGCACTTGCTAAAGAAAGACAGACACACAGGCATAAAAGTGAATAAGGAGGACTAAATTTAAAATTAATGAATGATTGACTCATTTTCAGAACTCGCTGTCAGGGAAGCAGAACTCGTCCTCATACTCTGCTAAATCATCAGTCGGGGTTACTTCTAGTAACTGAGGAGAACTTTCCTCAGGTAGGTCGGTGTCCTCTTCTTCCTGCGTGGATTCTCGTACTCTGTAATCTGGTGGTATGAAGTGCTGGTTCATCTTTATCAAGGTGAGCCGCTCCACATTTGCGGGCAAGAGGCGGGACCTTTTGGAAGTCACAATGCCACCAGCAGAACTAAAAACACGTTCTGAGGACAAGCTTGCGAGTGGGCAAGACAAGTAATTGATAGCCAGGTTGGTGAGCTCTCGCCATATTTTTCTTTTCCCATGCCAATACGCCAATGGATCCTCAGTAATATTGACCTCTGTTGAGTCATCCAGATAGGCCTGCACCATTGAAAGAATGTCCTCCCGGATTCCTGTACTTTGCACTTCTGTGTCCTTTCTAGGACAAGGAAACCCTAGCTGAGTTAGCCAACCCGCTTCAGACATATCGCCTGGGCCTGGTGCAGATGATACGGTTGCTGGTGTGGTTAACGGCTCAGAGGAAAAGACACTCACTTCTGCCACAGGCACAGATGCAGAAGTGCTTTTTTGGGACGCCTGATGGCCTGCTGATTCACTAGTAGTACTGTCTTCTCCTACAGTTTCCTTCCGCTCTCTTTCAAAACAAATGGCTGACTGAGCTAGCCAACCTTTGTACTCTGTAACATCCGATGTTTCAAAAGGAATTATTACTTTGCCAAACAATGGCTTTTTGTAACGTGGATCCAGAATAGTAGCACAAATGTAGTGCTGTTGTTTCTTGATTTTTACAAGCCGTTCATTGCTAACTAGGCGTTGTAATAATCTCTGCGCCAACTCATGTGCTTCGTTCTTTCCAACGTCCTTTAATTGTGAAGACACCACCTTGACTTGGTGCTCGAGCTTCAGCAACAATGGGATAGCTTTGCTCAAAGAACAGTCCTCCCTGCTGACGTCACGCGTGAAGACCTCAAAAGGACGAAGCCTGTCTGTCAGGCTTTTAACTAGCTGCCATTGCTCCACCGCTAGCATCATTTCTGTCGTATCACCACCCAGGTTGTAGAAATACTCATTGACTACTGGAAACAGCTCATGCAGACGCTCAAGCATGTAGAAGGTTGAGTTCCAACGTGTTGCCACCTCCTGGATAAGTGCTTTCACTGGCATTATACGTTCATTTTGCTTGCGCCTCAGCTCCTTCCGGGCCTTAAAAGAATGGTTGAAATGTGTGCATATTCTTCTGCAGATGGTCAGTGTTTTGTCGACTGCAAGTTCTTTTATCAAAAAATTTTGCACAACAAGGTTGATACAGTGCGCCAAACACGGCACTCTGAAATAGAAACCGTCCTCCATGGCCCTAACTACATTGCTGCCATTATCTGTAGAAACATAACCAACCTTGCAATTTCTTGGGGCAGCCATTGCGAGACCTTTTTGTTAAAGTCAGCCAAAATGTTGACTGCAGTATGACTTTTCTCCATGCCAAACATGGCTAATGTTGCATGTTTACGAGCACCCTTAAAAATCTCGACCAAGTCACCACCTGCATTTATCTGTTTTATGACTCCTGAAAAAGAGACCCAGTGTGCAGTGATGCACATGTAATCAAGGGCTTGGCAACTGGTCCACATGTCTGTTGTCAGGTGTATAGTGTGAACAGCACTCTTCTGCAAAGCTGCCCCCACCAACTCAAGCACCTCTTTATGTAGTGCTGGAACAGCAACCCTGGCAAAATAGAACCGGCTAGGAACCTTCCATTTAGGGGCCAGTGTTGCCACGAGTTCAAGGAAACCCACACCTTCGACAAACGAAAAAGGGAGAAGGTCCACCGCTAGCATTTTAGCCAGCTTAGTGTTATACAGGCGTACAGTTGGGTGGTTGCGTTGAAATTGCACATCTGAGGAGAACATGGCTGAAATGGTGCGCTGGACAAATTTACGGGATGATGCTGATGCCTTCTTCGACCCACTTCTGATCAGTGTTGACATTTTCCGCATTGGTGTGTCTACCAGACTCTCAGTGTGCCTCCTATGTGTTCCGGAGGGTGTGGTGCTGCCAGGGGTACTGGGTGCAACCGGACACATGTCTGACGCTTCTTCTACCTCCCCGTCATCTTCAGATGAAACACCTAGTATGGGTATATTTTGGCCACTTGCCCTTTGGGATCGCTTTCCCTTGATGTTTGCTAGGTGCGGAAACCATTCGACAGTGTGCTTTCTTTCAAGATGACCTATCTGGCCTCCGGTTCCATAGTTGGTACCAGTCTTACCACGGCTAACGCTAGTCTTACAAATGCAACAAACGGCTATGTTATCATACTTTTCATGGACACTAAAAAAGTTCCAAACTGGGGACTGGAAACTTCTGGTTTTACCGCACGAGGTAATACTGCTGCCAATGCCAGATGAAGCAGTGGTGGATGAGCCTTGCAGACATCTACTGGGTTGTGCAATTATTGCAGCAACCTTACTTGAGGGAGTCGAGCTGGATGGAGTCCCCCTCTGGGGAGAAAATATGGGAGCTGTAGGTTTTGTTGAACTTGTTGTACTACTTGACTGCGTTGGTGGTGCTACCAGTGCCACGTCGCCAGGGACACGCTCAGCATGACGTCGGGATAGGGTATAAATGTCTGTCTGCTGCATGGCCGGTGTGGCTGGAATGACGTGTGTGATGACTAGGTCATTGCTGTCATCCTGTTCATCAACATCAGAATGAACCACTTCATCAAGTTCGACGTTCGGATCCATAAGTATGAGCTTTCCGGGGCCCTTCCTTTTAACATTTGATACCTTTCGCAGCTCATGGTGTGCCTCCCTCTCAGACGTCGGAGATGGTTGCCAATCTAGATCCAGATCATCATCTGATGGAGCGGGGCTTGAAGAGGAACTTCTACACACCCTCCTTGATCTTTTCCTTGCTGGGGAGCTGGGAGAAAATGAATGATCAGGAGGAGTGGCTTCGTCTTCCTGACATGATACCCCGGCTCCAAAGTCAATTTCCTCCTGTGCCCCTACTTCTGGAAGAACAACCATTGTGGGCACTTGCACCGCTCCATGCGCCGCTACATGGGCATCTTCACTGACCTCTACTTGCAAGTCTCCATGGACCTCTCCTTCTCGGTCTTCTCCTTCTCGGCCTTCTCCTTCTCGGCCTTCTCCTTCTCGGCCTTCTCCTTCTCCTTCTCGGCCTTCTCCTTCTCCTTCTCGGCCTTCTCCTTCTCCTTCTCGGCCTTCTCCTTCTCCTTCTCGGCCTTCTCCTTCTCCTTCTCGGCCTTCTCCTTCTCGGCCTTCTCCTTCTCGGCCTTCTCCTTCTCGGCCAGCTCCTTCTCGGCCAGCTCCTTCACAGCCAGCTCCTTCACAGCCAGCTCCTTCACAGCCAGCTCCTTCTCGGACAGCTCCTTCTCGGACAGCTCCTTCTCGGACAGCTCCTTGTGCATGTACTTCTGCTTGTACTAGTAGCCCATGCAGTTGTTGTTGCGGCTTTGGTTGTTGAATAGTACTTGTGAGATGAGTTACAACCTGTGTTGATGGTGTGCTGCTACTTTCTTGCGATGAACCAACATCACTGGTCGTTGGTGATTCAACAACTAAACAGGCTACCTGTGCAGCACTCATGGTGGGCCTTTGTTTTTTTTGTTGTTTTTCCCCAAAAAATGTATTGGTTGAGCCACCAGTCTCCTTGGTAAGTGGTGCCACTTGCTTCTTCTTCTCCTTAGTAGAGACATCTTTCTTGCAAGAGGACCTACGGGCACCTCTTTTTGGAGCCATCTTCTTCAGATGTCGGAACAACAGGCCGCAGCAGGACTTCTTCCTGGCACTGATGCTCAACGATGATGCAGAGTTTTGTGCACCTAAAAGCAAACGAAGACAGAGGAACATCAGTAAATATATGTTGCTTATGTAGCGCTTCAATAAACAGTTTGCAAGTAGGCATTTATGAATACACACGTGCACACCACACAATATGGAAATTTCAAAATTAGGATTTGCTAAATTTTTGGGAAACAGGAATTTAACATTGATCCAAGAGAGCACACACAGTGAGGGTTGTACTTTCATGTACCCCTGACTCCGCCTGGGCACAATGGGTGAAAGCAAGGCACAATGGGTGCAGGCCTATGTCTCAAAGCTCGCTGCCTGCCTTCAAAATGGCCGCTTGACCCCCATCCACATGGCCAGGACCATGCCTCAAAATGGCCACCACCAACATAGCCAGCCCCCAACCCCTACTCCAAAAAGTCAAAAAAACACAACACAAATCAAATCACCACAATCCAATGCCATCCATCAAGTTTCAGAAGGCTTATGCTGCCTGCTGGTGGTTTTCCGGTGCAAAATTGCAATTTTTACAATTTCGCGAGTGCGAGATTGTTGCTTCACGGCGCGAACGTGGCGAAAAACCAGCAAAATCCGCGAACAGACCGATTCTGGGCCCCCTGGGCATAATGGATGACATCAGAGCACACTGGGTGCAGGCTTATGGCACAAAGCAAACAAACTGGCTTAAAAATGGCCCCTAGACCCCCACCCACACGGGACCAGGCAATAAAATGGCCCCACCCACATAGCAAGCCCCCAACACCACCTCAAAAAGTCGTAAAACACACAAAAATACACCACAATCCAATGCCATCCATGCCCTGGCCAGAATCATGTTAAAAAAAATTCAACAAAACAGTTGTATCATGCATGCACCCATAACTAAGCCTGGTGGTTTTCAATTCATGTGCAGAATTGTAATTTTTACAATTTCGCGAGTGCGAGATTGTTGCTGCGCGGGACACGAGCAGTGCGAACACAGGGAAAAACATCCTCAGCTCGCGAACTTGCAGATTTTCCCCAAAAAAAAGTCGAAAAAAAAGCAACACACACAAAAATCACCACAAACAAACAACATCAACTTACTTCTTTGTGAAATCAAATTTCGAATCCAAAAGTAATCCAAAAGGCCTCAAATCCAAATATCCAGCAGCAACCACAAAAAGTAATCCTTCCCAGTCAAGATCGAAATCAAAGTGGCCAGGAAATGGAATAAGCAATGGGAGGAGCTTGCTGGACAGGAACAGGAAGTTGGAGACTGGGGCACTTCCTTCACCCACCCCTATGGGAGGAGCTTGCTGGACAGGAACAGGAAGTTGGAGACTGGGCCACTTCCTTTACCCCTCCCCTTGTAATTTTTGTACTTTCGCGAGTGCGAGATTGTTGCTGCCCGCGCCGCGGACCGCGAGCAGTGCGAACACAAGCAAAAAATCCGCTTCGCGTGGATTTGAGTATTCTCGCCACATCCGCGAGAGTTTGCGGATTGCGGATTCTCCGAAAATACGAAAAATCGGCGAGCGTAACGGATTTTACGCCCATGCTTAATATATATATATATATGTGTTCACTGAAAAAAACATACGTTTCAGAGACGTTATAGTTAGGAATTAGCATTTAAAAAACCTTTGAAATACACTGAAAAAACCATAGGTTTCATGAGTGTTATAGTTAGCTGGACATTTCACGTGTATAAAACCATAGAAATTCCTCCGTTAAGGTTAGTTGTGCTAACTATAACTTGCGCGCCCGCAATGCACTGCTGATGATGTCACATATTATATCATTCATGACATGGTCAGTGACATCACTGATGACATCTCAAATGACATCACTGATGACATCACTGATGACGTCATCCAGTGAATGTGCTTTTGTTTGAAATTTACTCAGTAGTTTGCAAGGGGTTAAGGGACCGCATACATTGTGCACATTTGACTGTAACACTGCTTGTCTCAATGCCTGAGTCATTCTGCAAGTGCATAGAAAGTGAAATGTTCCTAGAGTTCTAGTAGTTGACAGCAGGATAGGTTTATAAGGATTTATGTTTCAGCAGAGGGATTAGATAAGGACATACTTCTGTCAGGATGATTGTAGGAGTGGATACAGACTCACAGTGTGATTCCAGACAAGCATGCCTATTTCCTGGACTTTTGCAGGACTGATTCAGTAGTCTGCAAGGGGTTAAGGGACCGCATACATTGTGCACATTTGACTTACCACTGCTTGTTTCAATGCCTGAGTCATTCTACAAGTGCAAAGACAGTGACGGGGTTCCTAGAGTACTAGTAGTTGACAGCAGGATAAGTTTATAAGCGCTTATGTTTTCGCAGAGTGATTCGATAAGGACATGCTTCTCTCAGGATGATTGTAGGAGTGTACAAGTAATCAAAAGAAGAGTGACCAATACAGGTAAGGTGTATAAAAAGAGGTGGGTGTCGCACGTGAAGTCTGAGGCCAGTTGTTAGTGATCCGATGGTAGGACCAAATTTCAAGAAAAAATGCACTATTTTTTCAGGAAACCCTCACTCACCCTAGTGGTGACATGCTTCATCATCGGGTCCACCGGGAGAGATCGAGTACCTCCCCGGTGTGCTGCGACGCCAGGAGACTGCGGAGCAGGTTTTTGTGAAGATGAAGTGTGAAAAATTATAAGGTTTAAAAATGTCAGAGGTTGTACCAAAAAACTTTATTCACTGGTTAACCTGACATATTAAAAATAAGATATGTGAAGGGAAACTAGCCAATTACTTTATACTGGTGTTTACCCTGTAAAGAAGGTCAACATGTTTCTGCCCATTTATGTGTGTAAATTTACTGGGCTTTCATCAGGACCGGTAAGAGAGTGTGCCAATGACAGGAGGGGCACGCTAAGGCCCGCCCTGCCAATGGTCGTGAAAGTTAAAAATAGCACTATGTGTAAAATTGGTGCACAAAGAAAAAGAAAACAAACTCATAAGTAGTGGGGGTTTACCTCTTTTGTGAGGAACCTAGGAGTCTGTAGGAAAAAAAATTGACAGACAGACAAACACAAACATAAACACAGAAATATCGAGTCATTGGATTGTGCATATGTACAGTGGCCATAAAGGGTGACTTTGTGGCTCGACACGTGCTAGCATACATATCAAGGGCCGTGGCCGGTATGCCTTGGTTGCGTAGTTGAAATCATGCCAAAATCCGAGGTGGAGGGACCTCAACTAACGCCGATTCAAACTGTTCAGCGCAGACTGTTGCATATATGTGGTATAGCAGCAGTGGCTCAAAGAGCAGACTAGACAATTATAAGTCTGTTTGTGAGGAAATACAAGATATATCTTGCTACCTATAGTGGGGTGTCAGGGATTGAACCCCGAAGGAAAACAATGCGAGGAAACAGCGTCCCGGTGCAAAAGCGCCGTGACACTGCTGGCCGTGGTATATATATTACCCAAGCACACAATCATTCAATACAGAGTATAGGATAAATGTCCTTACTTGTAAAGAAATAGATCCACGCCCCATAGAACACAGGAGGGGGGTGGGAGCGACAATGGCACACCCTGTAATTGAGGGAGAAAGGGAAACAAATACACACAGAGGAGGATTTTTAGAACTGGCAGAATTCCAAGCATTCAACTTATCTGGTTAGAAAGGAGTCTTCAGGGAAAGGTCTCTTACGCCCGCAACGCTCGGCACCCGCTCGGCACCTAGCTTCACCCTCGCTGGATCTCGTGGATCCATTGCGGTGGGCGAGCGAGGCGTATGAAGGGCGGTGGCCGAGAGCGGACCAATCAGGCGCCTGGGTCGGAAACGAGGCTTGGAACACAAAGGACGCTGAGCCAATGAGGGAGTAAGGGGCTCGCGTCGTCTCGCGAGAGAATTAGGAAGCGAGGCTTGCAATGACACGCAAGCCTCGAGTTTGAGAAGGGCGGGACCCGCCTGGTTAGAGCCAATAAGGGCGTCGGGTAGACTCACGGGTGATTTCGAAAGCGAGGCTTGTATATGACACGCAAGCCTCGAGTTGGAAAAGGGCGGAGTTCGCCTTGTTTTGTTTGCACCGGAGGTTGGAAGAAGCGATAGCTAAATCGCGTCTGGATTGGCTGGGGTGACAGAGAGGCTTGAGACTCAAGCTCTGGTGGAACACAAGCTTAAATTACAGTGTGGCTGGGATATGTATAATGCGGTATGCGCAACGCCCAGCCAAAGTTACCAAATTTCCGATGGGGATCAATAAAACCACATAAGTCTGAATAGAGTAAGTAACATGGTTATTGACATGAGGATGTATTCAAGTGAGTCCAAAAGGCGTGGATGTGAATAAACCACTTGACATGTGTGGTCATGGTATCTGCATTCAAGAAGAAAGGTAAAAGTTTAATGTTTCAGGACACTGGTCCACGGAATCTGATCATTAAGCCCATTTATATGGGTGCTGAGTCGATAGACCCAGCGTTGCTCTTTTTCGAATAGAATATTTTCTCTGTTTTTCATACAGTTGACCTGTTCGATCACTGTCCAGGTCATGTCATTTGGAGTGTGGTTGGTTTGCAGGAAGTGCTCACTGAGTTTGGTGGTGATTTTTTTGCATCTAATGTTGCTGCGGTGTTCCCCGATGCGTGTCTTGACTTTCCTGGTGGTCATCCCTACGTAACGTTTTTGTAGGAGTGGACACAGACTCACAGTCTGATTCCAGACAAGCATGACTATTACCTGGACTTTTGTAGGACTGACTCAGTAGTCTGCAAGGGGTTAAGGGACCGCACACATTGTGGACATTTGACTGTAACACTGCTTATCTCAATGCCTGAGTCATTCTTCAAGTGCATAGACAGTGAACAGGTTCCTAGAGTGCTAGTAGTTGACAGCAGGATACGTTTATAAGCACTTATGTTTCAGCAGAGTGATTGGATAAGGACATGCTTCTGTCAGGATGATTGTAGGAGTGCACATAGCTGCTTTAGAGCCATAGAACAGGTCAGCAGAGCTGCTTTAGAGGGAGAGAACCAGGACAGCAGAGCTGCTCTAGAGCCAGATAACCAGGTCAGCAGAGCTGCTTTAGAGCCATAGAACCAGGTCAGCAGAGCTGCTTTAGAGCCAGAGAAACCAGGTCAGCAGAGCTGCTTTAGAGCCAGATACCCAGGGCAGCAGAGCTGCTGTAGAGCCAGAGAAGCAGGTCAGCAGAGCTGCTTTAGAGGGAGAGAACCAGGTCAGCAGAGCTGCTCTAGAGCCAGAGAACCAGGTCAGCAGAGCTGCTTTAGAGCCATAGAACCAGGTCAGCAGAGCTGCTTTAGAGCCAGAGAAACCAGGTCAGCAGAGCTGCTTTAGTGCCAGAGACCCAGGGCAGCAGCGCTTCTGTAGAGCCAGAGAAGCAGGTCAGCAGAGCTGCTTTAGAGCCATAGAACCAGGTCAGCAGAGCGTTGTAGAGCCAGAGAACCATGTTAACAGAGCTGCTCTAGAGCCTAAGAAGAAGGTTAGCAGAGCTGTTCTAGAACCAGAGACCCAGGTCAGCAGAGCTGATCTAGAGCTAGAGACCCAGGTCAGCAGAGCTGCTCTAGAGGCTGAGAACCAGGTCAGCAGACCTGCTGTAGAGCCAGAGAAACCAGGTCAGCAGAGCTGCTTTAGAGGGAGAGAACCATGTCAGCAGAACTGCTTTAGAGCCAGAGAACCAGGTCAGCAGAGCGGCTCTAGAGCCAGAGAACCAGGTCAGCAGAGCTGCTTTAGAACCATAGAAACAGGTCAGCAAAGATGCTTTAGAGCCAGAGAACCACGTCAGCAGAGCTGCTCTAGAGGCAGAGAACCAGGTCAGCAGAGCTGCTTTAGAGGGAGAGAACCATGTCAGCAGAGCTGCTTAAGAGCTAGAGAAACCAGGTCAGCAGCGCTGCTTTAGAGGAAGAGAACCAGGTCAGCCGAGCTGCTTTAGAGCCAGAGAACCAGGTCAGCAGAGCTGCTCTAGAGCCAGAGAACCAGGTCAGCAGAGCTTCTTTAGAGCCATAGAACCAAGTCAGCAGAGCTGCTCTAGAGACAGAGAACCAGGTTAGCAGAGCTGATTTAGAGGGAGAGAAGTAGGTCAGCAGAGCTTCCTTAGAGTCATAGAACCAGGTCAGTAGAGCTGCTCTAGAGACAGAAAACCAGGTCAGCAGAGCTGATTTAGAGGGAGAGAACTAGGTCAGCAGAGCTGCTTTAGAGCCAGAGAACCAGGTCAGCAGAGCTGCACCAGAGCCAGAGAACCAGGCGAGCAGAGCTGCTCTGGAGGCAGAGAACTAGGTCAGCAGAGCTGCTTTAGAGGGAGAGAACCAGGTCAGCAGAGCTGGTCTAGAGCCAGAGAACCAGGTCAGCAGAGCTGCTGTTGAGCCAGAGAAACCAGGTCAGTAGAGCTGCTTTAGAGCAAGAGCACCAGGTCAGCAGAGCTGCTTTAGAGCCAAGGGACCAGGTCAGCAGAGCGGCTCTAGAGCCAGAGAACCAGGTCAGCAGAACTGCTTTAGAGCCATAGAACTGGGTCAGCAAAGCTGCTTTAGAGCCAGAGAACCAGGTCAGCAGAGCTGTTGTAGAGCCAGAGAAACAGGTCAGCAGGGCTGCTCTACAGTCTAAGAACTAGGTAAGCAGAGATGCTCCAGAGCCAGAGAACCAGGTCAGCAGAGCTGCTGTAGAGCCAGAGAAACCAGGTCAGCAGAGCTGCTTTAGAGGGAGAGAACCAGGTCAGCAGAGCTGCTTTAGAGCCAGAGAACCAGGCCAGCAGAGCTGCTTTAGAGCCAGTGAGCCAGGTCAGCAGAGCTGCTTTAGAGCCATAGAACCAGGTCAGCACAACTGCTCTAGAGCCAGAGAACCAAGTCAGCAGAACTGCTTTAGAGCCATAGAACCAGGTCAGTAGAGCTGCTTTAGAACCAGAGAACCAGGTCAGCTAAGCTGCTCTAGAGCCTTAGAACCAAGTCAGCAGAGCTGCTCTAGAGCCAGAGAACCAGGTCAGTAGAGCTGCTGTGAAGCCAGAGAAACCAGGTCAGTAGAGCTGCTTTAGAGGGAGAGAACCAGGTCAGCAGAGCTGCTCTAGAGGGAGAGAACCAGGTCAGCAGAGCTGCTCTAGAGCCAGAGAACCATGTCAGCAGAACTGCTTTAGTGCCATTGAACCGGGTCAGCAGAGCTGTTGTAGAGCCAGAGAATCAGGTCAGCAGAGCTGCTCTACAGTCTAAGAACTAGGTAAGCAGAGTTGATCCAGAGCCAGAGAACCAGGTCAGCAGGACTGCTGTAGAGCCTGAGAAACCAGGTCAGCAGAGCTGCTTTAGAGGGAGAGAACCAGGTCAGCAGAGCTGCTTTAGAGCTAGAGAACCAGGCCAGCAGAGCTGCTTTAGAGCCAGTGAACCAGGTCAGCAGAGCTGCTCTAGAGCCATAGAACCAGGTCAGCACAACTGCTCTAGAGCCAGAGAACCAAGTCAGCAGAGCTGCTCTAGAGCCAATAAACCAGGTCAGTAGAGCTGCTTTAGAACCAGAGAACCATGTCAGCAGAGCTGCTATAGAGCCTTAGAACCAGGTCAGCAGACCTGCTCTAGAGCCAGAGAACCAGGTCAGTAGAGCTGCTGTGAAGCCAGAGAAACCAGGTCAGTAGAGCTGCTTTAGAGGGAGAGACCCAGGTCAGCAGAGCTGCTCTAGAGGGAGAGAACCAGGTCAGCGGAGCTGCTCTAGAGCCAGAGAACCATGTCAGCAGAACTGCTTTAGTGCCATTAAACCGGGTCAGCAGACCTACTTTAGAGCCAGAGAACCAGGTCAGCAGTGCTGTTGTAGAGCCAGAGAACCAGATCAGCAGAGCAGCTCTGTAGCCTAGGAACTAGGTCAGCAAAGCTGCTTTAGAGGGAGAGAACCAGGTCAGCAGAGCTGTTTTAGAGCCAGAGAAACCAGGTCAGCAGAGCTGCTTTAGAGGGAGAGAATAAGGTCAGCAGAGCTGCTTTAGAGCCAGAGAACCAAGTCAGCAGAGCTGCTTTAGAGCCAGAGAACGAGGTCAGCAGAGCTGCTCTAGCTGACACTGACTGACTGACACTGACTGACTGATTGACACTGACTGACACTGATTGACTGACTGACTGACACTGACTGACACTGATTGACTGACAGTGACTGACTGACACTGACTGATTGACACTGACTGACACTGATTGACTGACTGACTGACACTGACTGACACTGATTGACTGACACTGACTGGCTGACTGACACTGACTGACTGACACTGACTGACTGGCACTGACTGACACTGACTGACTACTGTCTACTACTCTACTAGTCACTCTCTACTACTCTCTACTACTCTCTCTCTACTACTCTCTCTACTACTCACTCTCTTCTACTCACTCTCTACTACTCACTCTTTACTACTCTACTACTCTCTACTACTCCCTCTCTACTACTCACTCTCTACTTCTCTACTGCTCTCTACTACTCACTCTCTACTACTACTCTCTACTACTATCTCTCTACTACTCTCTACTACTCACTCTACTACTCTCTGCTACTCTCTACCACTCACTATCTACTACTCTACTACTCACTCTCTACCACTCACTCTACTACTCTCTACTACTCACTCTCTACTACTCTTGCTCTACTACTCACGCTCTACTATTCACTCTCTACTACTCACTCTCCACTACTCACTCTCTACTACTCTCGCTCTACTACTCACTCTCTACTACTCTCGCTCTACTACTCACTCTCTACTATTCACTCTCTACTACTCACTCTCCACTACGGATGTATGACATTACAACGCATGCTTTTACATCGCATGCCTTTACAATGCTGTTTTTACAATGCATGCCTTTACAACGCATAGTGCTTTTGGCGCTGGATAGTGAATAGTTTAATTTACTATTCCAAATCCAGTCCCCGTGGATAGTAGGGAAGGTGTTGGATAGTACATTAAACCTATTCCCTATCCTAGAGCGCCCCCAGCGCAATGCGTTGTAATGGTTTGCGTTGTAAAAGTTGCGTCGTAAAGGCACTGCGTGGTAAAAGTTGCGTTGTAAAGGATGTTTACCTCCACTACTCACTCTCTACTACTCACTTTCTACTGTTCACTCTCCACTACTCTACTACTCTCTCTACTACTCACTCTCTACCACTCACTCCCTATTACTCACTCTCTACTTCTCTACTACTCACTCTCTACTACTCTCTACTACTCTCTACCACTCACTCTCTACTACTCTACTACTAGGCAGCAATACCTCATGGGACACACCTTTAAGGCAATGAATCGATACGGATACTAACTAGCCGCACACGTGGGTTTCACAACTGGCTCCAGAGGGGTGGGCATTATGGTTAGGAACGCATTCCCATTGAGAATTAATTCCACTTGGACTGGCGACAGGGGTCGCTATGTCGGCATATCCGGCTCCTGGAAGGTGTGGATCCTCACGCTATTTTCCATCTATAACTACAATCGACTACGTTCCAAGACCACCGTACTACTGTTCTCTCCCTACCAGAGGGTTTGTTAGTGTTGGGGGGACTTTAACTTAGTGTGCTCCTGGATGCTCGACCGACATCCCCCTCGTGAAGTAGGACCCTCTTCCCTTGGGTTGCCAGACTTCCTAGAATCCATGGGCCTGAAATACACCTGGCGCACTTTAAACCCTGACACAAAGCAATACACATTCCACTCCGGAGCCCATCACAGCTTCTCCTGCCTTGATCACATCCTGGTACCTAGCTCTCAAACGTCATGTATCCGGGAGGTCCGCCACTTAGCTAGAGACATCTCTGGCCATTTACCGGTTTGGGATCATTTACTCCTAGATCACATACGAGTGGGCCGAACCACCTCTATCAACCCCTGGCACCTCACAACTCCAAAATACGTAAAGACCTCCTGGTTGCCATAGATAGTTACTTCACAGAGAATGTGGGACCCGTGTCCTCTAGCCAAATACTCTGGGAGGCCTTCAAGACGGTGATCAGGGGGGAAGTCCTGTTTTTAATATCTGGCCATAAAAAGGAACAGCAAAAAGCCATGACCGACATAGAAACCGAAATCCTCTGGCTGGAGGAAGAACTGGTAGAAAGTGACTCTCCGGAGTCGCTCCATTTACTGCAGCTTAAACAGTCTGAATATAAAGCCCTTGTTACGGACGCTGCCCATATTCTGGGACAGGAAAAGCTTGGGCGACTTTATGACTTGGGAGTAACCCTGGGCGTAGTGTGCGTAGTGGGACTACGCGAAGCTACGCAAAGTGGACGAGAAACTACGCCCACCGGCGCACTTCGCGTAGCCCCACTACGCGCCGCATGCCCCCCTCCCCTACATACCTACTTTAATTAAATGGGAAAAGAAAAATAAATAAAATGCACTTACCTTGTCCGCGGCGTCCCGGGGCTCCCTCTGCTCGTTCACAGCGCCGTCTACTAACCAATGCGCATCCGCGGGCGGCCGCGCATGTGCATTGGTTAGCAGACGGCGCCGTGAACGAGCAGAGGGAGCCCCGGGACTCCGCGGACAAGGTAAGTGTATTTTATTTATTTTTTTGTGCCCATTTAATTAAATTAGGTATGTTCGGGAGGGCGGGAGGGAGGCGAGTGGCGGGCAACTTCGCTACGCCCAAGGAGTGGGTGTAGTGTTGCCTGCTTCGCCTACTTTGCAAAGGGCGAAGTAGGCAACACTACGCCCACTTCATGGGCGTAGCGAAGTTGCCCGCCCAGGGTTACTTGGGAGACAAGGCAGGAAAATTGATAGCTTGGTTGGACAAGCGGGAGTGGGCGAGCAGATTGGTCCCGGTTCTCCACAATGAATTAAACACCGATATAGTAGACCCCCAAGATATAGCTTCCCATTTCGCGACACATCTCGAAGTGGTTTATAAGGCTGGGACGCCCTATGTAGAGGCGGACTCCACCGAACTACTAAAAGATATCATGTTGCCCACTCTTGCCCTGGCGGATAAGCAACTCCTGGACAGCTACCTAACCACAGATGAAATTGCCCATGCCATTAGATCGCTTCACTCTGGAAAAGCCTCTGGTCCTAAGGGTATACCCACCGGACTATATAAATTCTGTCCTGATAAATTATCAGCAAACCTTAAGTTTGAGGAGAGTAGGGAGAAGGGGGAACTTCCACTAGACCAGCGCATTGCTAACATCGTCGTAATCCATAAGGAAGGCCAGCCGAAAACCGACTGTGCTTTGTATAAGCCTATCTCTCTTCTCAACTGTGAGCTGAAAATTCTCACGAAGGTTCTCGCAAATCGCCTGGCCAAGGTCATTTCCACCCTTATACACCCTGATCAATCAGGCTTTATTCCACGCCGGAACACGGCACTAAACTAAAACTCTGGAGAGCACATACAATAAGCGAACCAGCAATTTTGGTTTCTTTAGACGCTACTATGGCGTTTCATATGGTTGAGTGGCCCTATCTCTTTACTGTTCTCCAAAAGCTGGGATTCTTTCCAGATTTCATTAGTTGGGTCAGCCTTCTGTATGCGGCGCCACTAGCAAAGGTAGTCATCAATAACAAACAATCAGACACCTTCGTCCTGAGGCGAGGCAGCCGTCAAGGTTGTCCGATCTTGCCCCTTTTATTTGCCCTGGCACTAGAGCCTCTAGCAGCATGGATCAGACAGGATCTGATGATCCGAGGATTCCGCTGGTCACCAGACTGGGAAGACAGAATATCTCTGTATGCTGATGATATCCTACTATATCTTACCAACCCTCGTACATCTTTGATCGTCCTAATGGACATATTGCCAATCTTTGGGAGGTATTCCGGATTCCAAATCAACTGGACCAAATCAGACCTGTATCCACTTTATGGGGGAGTGCCTGCTCTGCCCTTCAACTGCCCAATTCAAGTCAGTTCATCGGGGTTCAAGTATTTAGGGATCTTCATCTCCTTGAATCCTGTACTCCGCTGCAATAATAATCTGCTTCCCATCTGCACCTGTTGCAGAGAGACATCGCAAGTTGGCGAACGCTCCCACTGTCCCTATTGGGAAGGACAGCCCTTTTTAAAATGATGTCCCTCCCCCGCTTCCTCTACGCCCTGCAAGATTTGTTAGAAGCAGTCCCCCACACCTATTTCAAAGAAATTGAATGACCTCAAAGGGAGCTTCTGTGGGATGGACCACCGCGAATAGCCTTCAATAATCTGACTCTGAAGTGGTACGACGGAGGGATTGCCCTTCCTGACATTAAGAAGTACTATTGGGCCATCCACCTGGCCGCCATCAACCACGGCACCTATGGAACACCGGACGATCCCGGCTATTGAATGGATAGGTGGTTACTCCTGGGGGAGAACTATAACAGAACTTTAATATTCCAAACCAGCCCGCCCGGTCTTGACCATGGACACCGGGCACTCAGTGTCCATCTTTCGTGCTGCCACCAGATCTCTGGGCTCGGAAGGCAAATTGACATTGGCCACCCTCCTTTGGGAGTCTGCGAAATTGGGAAGCTAATGGCAAACGAAGGGGCCCGATAAGTGGGATATGATAGGCATCTCCCGCATCCAGGATATGTGGGATAAGGGAGATATTAAAACGTTCGCATCCCTACAAGAACAGCATGAACTAGCCAATTCGGAACACTTTTGCTACTTACAAATACAACATGCCCTTCGATCATCTATCCCCGTGGGTTCCTCCCCCCCCTGAGTCCTCCCCTTTGGAATCTAGAGTATTAGACGGGAATTTACCTGAGAAATCTATATCCTTTATTTTTAATAAACTAATACATTATATGGATGATCCCCTCACACAGCTCAGGCAGAAATGGATGGCAGGCGGTATCGAGCTAGACGATGAGGACTGGCAGGGGGCTGTGTCCTCCCCCAGAGTGGTGGGTATCTCGGCTAGACTGCGCCTGGTCCAACTTAAAATCCTGCACAGAATATACATGACTGGACCTAGACTAGTGTTGACAGGCAGGGTGATCACGGGGGACTGTCGCAGGCGGTGTGGTCAGCTGGGTACGTTCCTACACATAATATGGGTCTGTTCAAATGTTCAGTCCTATTGGAGGGAGGTCCACCGAGTGATGGGGGAGGTCTTGGGAAACCCCCTGCCCTTGTAGGCCCGTAGGTGCTTGCTTAACGTGTGGGAGCCCACAGACTTGAACACACACCAAACACAATGGGCCACACTTGGTTTTATGGTGGCCAAAAGAAACATAGCCCAAGCCTGGGGAGCAGTTGCCCCTCCATCACTAAAAGACTGGAAGACTAATATGGATTGGAATATGTTTCACAAGAAAACTGTTTCTGTGGCCTGCGGATGCCCTAGGAAGTGGTCCTGGATATGGGGGCCATGGAATCATTATAGAGGTGATATCTGTACCCCACCACTGCAACCAACCTCGGATGACATGAACTCTCCTTGATTTGTCTCTCCAAATGTGTTGTGTTGTATTGTAACCAAAATTCCATGTGCCTGTTTGAACTGTCTGCATGATTATACTCTGCCTTTTTTTTCCTTCTGGGAGTCAATGATTGTTAATAAAAGGAGTTTAAAAAAAAATATCTTACTCAACAAGATATCCTGATTAAGGGCGCATCTCCATTCATTTTCAATGACACATTTTATATCCATCCAAAACACACTAGCTGTCTTCCCCATCTGATGTCAGTAGGCAAGAAAGACAATCAACTTTTATATTCCTTCCACCTGGTGTATATATACCATGGAAAAATTATATAATAGTGTAGCTTAATGTTAGGTTTATGCTTTACATGTTATTTCTCCGTAGTCTCATGGAATCTTTCCTTCAGGGAGGTTCCAGAATTTGAGGCTTGGTAAAATGACAGTTACTCAGATATAGTGAGAATAATTGCCGGGGCAAAAGCGTGTGGCTCAGATGGGCTCCCAATCGAATTTTACAAGACTTTTGTTAAAGAGCGGGCGCCTTTTTTAGTTATTTAATTTTGTTCGATTGGGAGGAGCGGTTCCTTCGAGTTTTAAAGAGTCCATTATTGTTAGTTTTGTTAAAAAGAGGAAAAATGAGAAGGATGTCAACTCATATAGACCGATCAGTCTTCTTAACACTGATTTTAAGATTCTAATGAAAATATGGGCCCAGCGGTTCACACCAATTGCTCAGGCGTTAATTCACTCTGACCAGTCAGGTTTTGTTTCAGGAAGGTCTATTTCATCAAACAGCAGGTTTCTAATTCAGGCGTTAGATTTTGTTTCGGTCAATAAAATTCCAACTTTCATTTCAATGGATGACGCAGAAAAAGCCTTTGACCTGGTGAATTGGGAGGCACTTTTTATTGACTTGCTAAAATTTGGGTTTCCGGCAATGATAATTAGTATGTTGAAAAACATATATCAGGATGCACAGGCAAAAGTGGTAGTCAACGGTAACTCGATAGGAGCGATTAATATCAACCATGGCACCAGGCAAGGCTGTCCGATGTCCCCTATCTTGTTTACCTATTTTATTGAGCCTCTGGCAATAAGAATACGCAGTAATCCTAATATCAAGCCACCCATAGAAGGAATGTCAAAGGTTAAATTATTCGCAGATGATATCATCTTATACTTTCATCCTGATAAATTTTATTTTGATAAAGCTCTTCAAGAGTTTAACCAGTTTGAACGGATTGGTGGTTACAGGATTAACCAGAATAAAACTGAGGTGTTGGTACTGAATTCGGACTGCAACTTTTTAACATCAAATTTAAGATCGCAAGCATTAAATAACGAACCGATCAGATACCTAGGTATTTATGTCTCCAATCAATTCGATCAACTATTTACCTTGAACTATCTAACAACTCGGAATAAAATTAGAACTTTACTCGAGAGATGGACTGTACTGCCTTTAACTTTGATTGGCCGGGTCGAACTTATTAAAATGTCGATCCTTCCTTTGTTGGTTTTTCTTTTTTTAAATGTTCCACTAAAACTCAATTTGTGCTATTTTAGGGAGATTGATTCGATGGTCAGGGACTTTGTCTGGAACAAGAAAGTTTCAAGGGTGAAATTAAGTGCACTACAGCTGGGAACTACACAAAGGGGCCTAGCTTTACCAAATATACGAACATATTATATGGCCGCAATATTGGATCTTGCAGCTCGCTTACTGGCAGTAGACAATAGACAGCTTGACATGTTTTTTTATGAAAAAATGGTGCACGAGGCAGGCTTGCAAGTTCAGATATTTTTAAAAACAGCAAAATTACCAAAGAAGACCAGATATATGACCATTCGAGATATTACATATAGATTACAGCATTTTTTTAAACAGGAAGTGGGGAGTGCACGAGCCTCGGGCTTCAAATCCACTCAATTAAACTTCAAAAGTGGATGGAGACAGGCTTTGGGGTTTTGGGGTCCTCTTTGTTTCAGGGAGGCTCATTACTTGGCAAGAGGTTCTGGCCAGGTCCGATAATAAACCAAAAACGGGGTTTCTGGAATTTTTTCAAATTATAAATTTTATACATAAATATAATGTGTCGGCAGGGGGAATGCCCCTGGCTATTGCCCTGTACAAAGCAAAATTAACAGGATTAGGGAATTGGTATAAATACCTTAGGAATGGGGAAGCTTCTCCTTTAGTCGATGGAATCTTTGCTAAAATATCCCAGAAAACCAACTGTTCCTTCTCATGGCAGGAGTGGGAGCGGATCACTGAAGTGGGTCGTAAGTCTCTCAGAGCGGCCAATTTTAAAAGAATGTCGTTCCTATCCCGTTGGCTGGCGTACCTCACTCCTAAAGCATTAAGCAAACGCTTTTTGGGAGTAGAAAACAAATGCTTTAGATGTCAGCTACATGAGGGGGGTGATTGGTTGCACATTTTTTATACATGCCCGAAGCTGTTGGATTTCTGGTGTAAGATCTTTTCTTCAATAAGCCGGGGCATAAACAAAGTAATTGAACCCAAAGCCGAAATAGCCCTGTTTGGCATCTCAACAAAGAGAAAGGATTTGCCTGGTGCAGAAGTAACTTTCACTGCAATCTGCACTTTAGTCGCCCGTTCTCTAATCCTTCAAAATTGGAGGTCAGAGGAGGTACCAACTTATTTAAAATGGGTGAATAAAATGAGACGGCCGAAAAAGTTTGAAGAGGCGTATGCTTAAAGAGTAGGGTCAACGAGAAAATGTATAAATATTTGAAAATATTTTCCCATTAGTGCATCCACCACTACCACATAGCACTTCACATGAGAATATACTAAAAACACAGGAGGTCTGAGGTATAGAAATTAATACTATTTACCGAAAAAGCAGCACTTTAGTAAAAATTATAAGGCACGATTGCATTTTAAAAATTTCAGCACTTAAGCACTTGAGCACTTTAATTTAAAGGCTCAATTGGAATAGAGTATTCAATTTTTTGCACTAGCCGTGTGTTAACTATTGAAGCTGCTAAACTGTTAAACAGTAATTCAAAAATTGAATGCTTTTGGTTCTTTGGTTTTAGCCGTTTTTTTGTATTTCCATTTTAGTGGCAACTAAATGTATATTAATGATTGTTGCTGAATGATATGAATTATTGGATTGCGCTTGATTTCATTCTGATGTAAATAATTATCCCTCGTGAAGTATTTTTGTTATAAAGGTACTTTTTTGTATTTCTTGTATTGACCTCTGCTCTGCTCAAAAAAAATTTTATAAAAAAAAAGAAAGTGACAGTTACTGCCATCCTAATGTACCGATAGGTCCTGCTGTTCATTGCTCTGTCTTGGTGGAATAAAAGAAACTTAAATCCTACCTGATGAGTCATCCCTTCTTCTTTTCATTGGCGACGATCTTCACAGCCACCAAGACATCCACCCGTGCCAAGCAGAAAATACTGACAGCCTTTGTCACATAACCGGAGCAACGGATGGACCTTTGAAGAATCCTCCAAATATTTCCGGAATTTCAGAGGCATCTAATGAAGAAAAACGCTTCTTCCAGCGGGTTTGCGGTGAGGAAATACTAATTTGAATGCAATTTCATATCTTTAAATAACTCTCCGAGTGCTGCATAGCATTGTTTCAAGCAAACTCCTATGTGACGTAACCACGTCAAGCCTACGCTCGTGCCTAGCTGCCTGTACTTTGCATGCTTTCAATACGTCGTTTAAGTCACGATCCTACGTTACTCCATTTTGACCAACTTCACATAGCACCACCATGGCAACCTGACTGTTTCATGTACACAGCTGTTTAAGCGCAGAGCTGCGAATAATTTATCGACACAGGCACGCACAGTTAATTCGCTGATGCGCACAGCCTTGGTATTAAATCTTAAATTTAAAGGCATGGACTATTGTCCATGCCTTGGTGACCCCCCACCTTGACTATGGGAATGCTCTGCTTGTAGGTCTGAGTAAGAAAGGCCTTCACCAACTTCAGTGCGTTCAGAACGCCGCAGCACGCCTTGTGCTCGGGCTTCCTCGCAGAGCTTCTGGGAAGACCGCTCTGGCTAAGCTTCACTGGCTCCCTGTCAGGGAACGGATTAAGTTTAAAGCCCTTTGTTTTGCGCACCGTATCGCCCAGGGCAAAGGCCCAGGCTACTTGAAGAATCTTCTCACTGTACATCGCCCTATCCGGAATTTGAGATCGTCCGGTGCGATGCTGTTTAAACTTCCCCGTATCACCAGAGCCAGGATGGGTGGCTGCTCTTTTAGGTACCTGGTTTCCAAACATTGGAATGAACTTCCGCTCCACCTCCGAATGGAACCTCTGAAACCAGATTCCGTGGGAAACTTAAAACGTTTCTGTCCCCTATTACTTAATCTTTCTGTCTTCTTCCTTCTCTGGCTTTTTTTAACATCTGCCTCCTGAAATCTAGCAGTAGTTAGCGCGGGGACACATTGTTCTCTGTGTAGCCAGGCGCTTTACTAATGGTTTATTATTATTATTATTATTAAAAAAAAACTAATAATATTTGAGGAGCAATTCATGCGCACAGTTCATCCGCTGATGCTCACAGCCTGCATATTTTTATTCTTCAATAACTTCTTCTATAAATAACTTGCATTATTATTTTCCAACATTTTGTGCACTCCTCACATTCGCTGATGTGCACAGCATTTAATGGTACATTTTCACAACGTGACATCCAAATCTTTTTGTGTTAAATTTGGAACTTCAGTGACACACTCACCTTTTGTATTCCTTATTTGCCTCAAATGTTGTAAAAATTTAGTATGCAACAATCCTTAGTACCACCATCCGCGTTTTCCTCAAATCCTTCCTCTCCTGAGTCTGATTGGGAGAAATGGAAGGAAAGCTTCGAAGCATATTTGGATTCCCTCGACGGTGACTCTTTGACACACAAGAAGTTTGCAATGTTAAGACATTGTCTAGGTAAAGAAGGGAGCAATATCCTAAACATATCCCCAAGGTTTTAGTTTTACATATTGAAGGCGATGGTGATGGCGTTGAAGACGAACACGCCACAGCCATCACATCTCTTGACTCAAGATTTAAGGCATGCAAAAATGTCATATTAGAAGGACATCAATTTTAAAAACGAGCACAACTCACTAGAGAGTCTGCATCTAGTTTCGTATGCGCTTTACGAATATTGGCAGGCTCGTGCAACTACAAAGCTTTTGAGGAAGAGTGGTGTGGCTCACTGGTTAGAGGCGGCAGACCCGGAAGCAGAGAACGGCCCGGGACCAGGGTTCAATTCCCGACGCGGCAGGGTCTTGGACCAGGGTCAACGGACTCGATAATTCTCGCCTCGGTGCCTACTCTAACCAGGGATCACACTCGGCAACTCTGGGCATTAAGCTTGCCTCATCTCTACAACGGCCCCCCACAAGTTGCCGGGGATGCCTGGTTTCACCTTGGAGATACCCAGTAAGGGACCATCTCACAGGGAAAACCAGGACGGGTTCCCCAGCGGTCTCCAGCGCCATGATACTCCGGCAAGGAGTCGCAGTGCGCTTTACAAGTACACCCACATTTACATTTACATTTACTTCTTACCTGGAGGAGATGTTGATCTCCAATCCAAATTCTTCAACACAGAATATTATGGCTGTAAAAAGTAAATATAAATCTTCAAAAGAAAAACACCGCCAAGAATGACCCGAAAAACACGCAAGAGCCAGCAACAAAAGCACTAGTAAACTTTGGGAGTGTTATCATTGTGGAAGTAATTCTCACCTCGGCAACACCAAATTTGGCCCTGCTTGAGACAAAATTGGTGCAAAGTGTCTAAAAAAAGGACATTTTGCAAATGCTTGTAGGTCTAGAAGGAAACCATATGGGAATTCTGGTTCACCATCTAAAAAAGTTCAGAATGCCGATCATATTTCAGAAGAATCTTCTACAGGTGATGCAGATCAAATCTGTTTAATAACTGAATCACAAGGCACATATGTTATCTCTACCATTAATGTGGGAACCAAATGACCTGTTTGCACCTTAACCATCAATGGAGCTGATGTCAAAGTGTTAGCTGATTCAGGATCCCCATTCACTTTAATAAGTGACAACATTTGGAAAGATCTTTTTCAACCTCAAGGACTCATTTTGAAGCATTCTAATGTCCGTCCTGTTGGTTATGGTGGCAAAACCATTGATGTGCTGGGTGAATTTCAGGCAAATTTATGTTTTAAAATAAACAATGCCCACGGTACAGTTTGTATAGCTAAATATGATTCCTGTTTGTTGGGGTGGCATGACCAAGGCAATCTAGGGATTATTTTAGATCCAAATGGCCCTCATCAGGTCATATTAAAGAAAGATTTATTGTGTATACAATCTGTCAAAGATAGAACATGGGAGTCTATGTATCCTGGTATTTTTAATGACAAGCTGGGTTTATTTAAAGGTTTTAAACACAAAATCAGATTACTCAACAATGCCAAATCTATTGTGCACAAAGTTTGCAAGGTTCCTTTAGCTTTATGTAATGCACTCAAAAAAGAGTTACACAAGTTATGTTCTAGTGATGTAATAGAACCCTTCGAGTCCTCCGACTGGGTTTCCCTCATTGTTTTGGGACGTAAGGCCAATGGAGCTTTCCGCATGTGTGTTGACCTTCAAGATTTGAACCATTTCATCTGGGTTGATCAACACATGTTGCCCAAAATTACTGAGATGACATCTACGTTGAAGGGTGGCAAGTGTTTCAGTTTGGTTGATATGACCTCAGCATATCAAATCGATCTACACCCTGATTACAGACACTATACATCGTTCATTACCCCGGAAGGTCTGTATCAGTATAAACACATGCCTTTCGGACTTACTTCTGCGTCTGCAGTATTTCAAAGGATTGTAGAAAGCATGTTCAACGACATTCCAGGGGTAATGGCGTTCCAAGACGATGTTTTAGTGTATGGATCTTGTCAAGATCAACATGATCAAAGATTACGTAAAGTTTTTTCAATCTTACAAGAAAAAGGTGTCACCTTAAGTCTTGAAAAGTGCAAAATCAATGTAACTTCTGTAGACTATTTTGGGTATAACATATCAGAAAAGGGTGTTGAACCTAAAGCCAGTCTGGTTAAAGCCATCAAAGATTTCTTTACACCTAATGACAAGGACCAGTTAAGTTCTTTCATGTGGCTCATTGAGTTTTATGCTAGGTTTGTACCTAATTGCTCCGCCAAAACATTTCACATGAGGAACCTCCTTAAAAAGAATGTTGTGTTCAAATGGAGTCCAGAATGTGATGAAGAATTCCAACTAATTAAGAATGAAATTGTTAATGCAATTCCCCTCAAACCCTTCAACATTAATGATCACACCATAATCATGACAGATGCCAGTCAGAAGGGTCTCGGTGCCGTGTTAATGCAACATGGAAACGGCAAAGATGAAGTAGTGGCATTCACCTCCAGGGGTCTTAAAGGTGCTGGAAGTACTTATTCAGTAATAGTACGAGTAGCGTTGGCCTGTTGGTGGGGCATTGTCCATTTAAAGCAATTTTTATGGGGTTCAATATTCACTGTATGTGTAGATCACAAACCTTTAGTCCAACTTTTTACGACCAAAGGAGGAGATGAAGCCACTCCTCGAATTGCCAAATGGCAATACAGACTTTTAGAACATAATTTTAATGTTGAGTATATTCCAGGAATACAGAATATTTTGGCAGATTGTCTTTCCAGATTGCCCAGGAGTATACATGAAGTGGATGAGTTTGAAGACAAGAAGTGTGAGTCTGACATTTTCTGCTACAGTGTATCTTATCCTAATGGAGCTATTCTTGAAAGTGAATGGAAGGATGCATGCGATTCTGATATAACCATCAAAAGACTCATGGAGGTGATTTGCACAGGGTGGTCAAGAGAATATTCTATTGATGATGTCATCAATAAATTCAAACACGTATTTGATGAACTCTCTAGCACCAACGGTCTCCTGTATCGGTCTTCCCTGTTGGTTGTACCCACAAGCATGAGAAATAAGGTTCTTACTTTGGTTCACGAAGGCCATATTGGCATGCGGGCCATGAAAAGAAGGATCAGGGAGCACTTGTCCAAGGCCAGTAAATTAAATTGCAAAAATGAGCTAAAAAATCTCCTGTGGGCTGTACGCACCACTCCTAATTCAGATACAGAGGTTTCTCCTTTTATTCTTTTAAGGAAGTGGATGTGTGTGTCTGATTTACCTACAAATAAGATAAAGGAGGTAGGAAAGAAAAGAGTGGAAGCACAAGACAAGTACGTCTAAGTTAGTACCAGAGAATATTGCGTGAAAGTAGGTGATCAAGTCAGAGTTAAATGTTCTCGAATTTTACCTAAGGGTGAATCAAAGTTCTCTGATCTCAAAACAGTTGTTAGAGTTAACAAGAGTGCTGTACAATAGGAGGATGGGAGGTGATGGAACAAAAACAAGATTTCTGTTCCTAAGTCTTCCTATAATTTAGCATCCAATCAGAGTAGGATATGTCAAGGTTCTATTAACCATATTCCTTCTTCAAGAACATCTTGTTTACCCAACAAGTTTCGTGACTGCGTTATGTACAAGTATGTTTCAATGAAATAGCATGTTTGAATTTATGTTCTGCCATAAAATGGTATTATGTTTTTATTTTTCCTTTTATTTTTGATTTTTTTTAATATAGGAGGAAGATGTGTTGGGTTTATGCTTTACATGTTATTTCTCCTTCAGGGAGGTTCTAGAACTCGAGGCTCCTGATGTACCGATAGGTCCTGCTGTTCGTTGCTCTGTCTTGGTGGAATAAAAGAAACTTAAACCCTACCTGATGAGTCATCCCTTCTTGTTTTCACTTAAAACTCAATCTAGCGATCCTGGTGGTAGCTTTAGTGGAATGCACATTACATCCACCCAAAATGGGTATCAAGGGGTTATGGTCAGACCGTAAGATGAACCTTTTATCCCAAACATATGCTTTAAATTGCTCCACACACAAGGATTTCACGCTCAGTAACAGAATGCTGCCAGTCCTGCGGTCTGAGCGTCTGTGTATGTGAGGCAAATGCACTTGTGCACTCATTTTCTCCACCTCCCGAAAAAAGTAGCCCAAAGTCCAACACCACTGGCATCAACAGTAACTGTCAAACATTCTCAAGGAGAATATGGACTGAGCAATGGTGCATTTGAAAGTTCACTTTTTATTCCTTAATTTGTGCATTTCGCCCCAGATAAACTTGGCATTCTTCTTCCAAGGCTCTGCTTTAGTGAAGGGTTAATTTAAAACCAAAAAAAGTAATGGCAAAAAAACTTCTGGCAGTAAAGAAAAATTTGTTCCAAACTAATGTAGCATTTAATACTGGTTATACTTAGAGCACCACCATCCCAATGTTGATTTTCATAAATATATATATCTTGCAGATACTGACACATGAAAGTCTAACTTAAGTTCAGGACCCAGGTTCATATGGCCAGTAGGGAAATGCCTGACACATTTTTCAGTCAATACTGGTACCCACAAGGTGGCTGCTCCCAAATGAATACTGAAAAAAAGTGCCTGACACAGTTTCGGGGCACATTCACAATGGCTGCGGAACATGCACATAGGCGCCACTTGCCAATGAGCAGGGAACAGAAGATGGCTACTTGCTGTGACGGCTCCTTCATATGGGCGTTTGGGCGCCACCCCCAACTTTCTAACAGTGCGTGAAGGTAAAACATAAATGGTAATAACTACCATTTTATATTTCTGCCTTCTCGCATGGCATGTTAGTGTAATTTGTGTCTGGCGTGTGATTGGCTGGAGCTGGCTGGTGAGCCTAGCTCCAGGGGTCAGGATGGGTCTGCCCAGTGGTGAGTGTTGAGATTAGCATGCTGATGTGAGGGAGGGGCTGCACCTAGGACCTGAATAGGGCTGGGTTTTTCCTCCACAATGCTGGCTCCACCCCCTGTGGTGCGTCTGATGTCCCTAGCCTGGCCAGTGAAAGGGAGTTCCCCATAACCAGTTGTAGCTGGTTCTTACATTGCCTACACCCTGCTAGACAAAGGGATTTTTGTGTATAAAAAGGGTGCTGTGACACTCTGAAAATGTTCTCGTTTCTGACTGGAATCAACCAGGGGCGTGCTGCTGCTTGGGCCCAGGGGAAGGCTTGCCTCCCTGGGCCCTGCCCAGCCCCTGGATCCCTGGATTCTGGAGGAATTGCCTTGCTGGGAGCTGCTGGGAACCATCTTGACGCTCCAGGACTTCTTTGGACCCTTCTTGCTGTAGGGGTCATTTCCTGCTCTGGGGCCTGTAGTTTTAGCTGCGCCCCCTGCGCCTCATGGCGCTTTATTTCCCAGGTGTGGGCAGAGCGCTGTTGTTTTCCCTCGGGAGAAGCACTCCTGCCCTTGTGGTCGCCAGCACAGGTGCCCACCCTGCATTATGCCCGTGGGGGTATTATTTAAACTCGGGCGCCTAGCCCGATTATGGACGCAGTGATCTTTTTCTTTATTATCCACGAATGCCCACCTCGCTTCTGTATTTTAATTATGCGCCGAGGGAGCCTACCCCTCGTTAGGCTCAAAAAGAGTTCACCGCCGCAGCCCGGGGGAAACGCCGGAAGGAGATGTCCGGGCGGCCGCCTGGTTGTGGGCGGGGCCAGGAGGACGTTGTTTCCGCTTCCCCCTGCTGGGGGAAGCCATGCGCGGCCCTGCCGGTCTCCCGTGTGGAGAGGGAGACCAAAGATATTGCCGCCAGAAGAGAGAGGAGGTCGGGAGCCCACCCCGCCTCCTCGAGTGCCGCTGACAAAGTCCCAGGGCTCCCAGGAGGGGGCCCGGGTGAAGCCGCCGATGAGGGCAGCGCGGGGTCCCATGTGCGAAAGGGAAGCCCCGCGCCGCAGGAGAAGTGCTGACGGTCCCGTAGCAGAGGAGGAAGAGACCGGCCCCAGAGACGGCAGCGAGAAGCTGCTGCCCCGCCAGAGACGTGCTGCCGCCTGCCAGAAGGAGCCCCGCCGGAGGAGAACAGCCGGTGAGTGAAGACTGGCTGGGGGGCTCCAGGCGTGTGTGGCAGCGTGTGGAAAAGTCACAGTGGGGGGGCTTAGGGGCCTTTCTCCGCACTCTACGATGTAGTGCACAGTCCGAGCGGCCCCACATGGCAGGGGGCCGCTCCAACGAAGGGGCAAGTTGTTTTTCAAGCCCCGAGGGGCCCCGGGGGCATTTTAGAGATTCTGAGTCCCCAGAGACAGTAGCGGCGAGTCAGGCTGCTTGAAGCTCTCTTTGCGCTAGCCTCATTCGTGTGTATGGTCATTGTATTTACTGCTATGGTGTGAATTGCGACACTTGATGCATATTTTTAAACTGTTTTAATCTACTTACTTGCTGCTTCGATTGCTCCTGACCCCGTTCCGCCGTGGCTGTGTGCCGATCGAGCGGAGGGTCATTTAGCGAGCAGCACGCCCTACACCACTTCCTGCCTGCCACGCTGACGACGCAGGTCAGCGCGCTAGTTGCTGCAACGCTGCAGCGCTCCAGGCTACTTTAAGGGGTGGGCTTTCACGCTCCCTGTGACAGTAGCGGTGAGTCAGGCTGCTTGAAGCTCTCTTTGCGCTAGCCTCATTCGTGTGTATGGTCATTGTATTTACTGCTATGGTGTGAATTGTGACACTTGATGCATATTTTTAAACTGTTTTAATCTACTTAGTTGCTGCTTCGGTTGCTCCTGACCCCGTTCCGCCGCGGCTGTGTGCCGATCGAGCGGAGGGTCATTTAGCGAGCAACACGCCCTACACCACTTCCTGCCTGCCACGCTGACGACGCAGGTCAGCACGCTAGTTGCTGCAACGCTGCAACGCTCCAGGCTACTTTAAGGGGTGGGCTTTCGCGCTCCCTGTGACAGTAGCGGCGAGTCAGGCTGCTTGAAGCTCTCTTTGTGCTAGCCTCATTCGTGTGTATGGTCATTGTATTTACTGCTATGGGGTGAATTGCGACACTTGATGCATATTTTTAAACTGTTTTAATCTACTTACTTGCTGCTTCCATTGCTCCTGACCCCGTTCCGTCGCGGCTGTGTGCCGATCGAGCGGAGGGTCATTTAGCGAGCAGCACGCCCTACACCACTTCCTGCCTGCCACGCTGACGACGCAGGTCAGCACGCTAGCTGCTGCAATGCTGCAGCGCTCCAGGCTACTTTAAGGGGTGGACTTTCACGCTCCCTGTGACAGTAGCGGCGAGTCAGGCTGCTTGAAGCTCTCTTTGCGCTAGCCTCATTCGTGTGTATGGTCATTGTATTTACTGCTATGGTGTGAATTGCGACACTTGATGCATATTTTTAAACTGTTTTAATCTACTTACTTGCTGCTTCCATTGCTCCTGACCCCGTTCCGCCGCGGCTGTGTGCCGATCGAGCGGAGGGTCATTTAGCGAGCAACACGTCCTACACCACTTCCTGCCTGCCACGCTGACGACGCAGGTCAGCGCGCTAGTTGTTCCCTCCCCTTGGGCTATTTAAGATGGTGACCTGGCGGAAGCGCAGCGGACGTGCGCAGCGGGCACGCCGACTTCGCGCCGAAGTTGCGCCAAAGTTAAACCCGTCTGCGCCCGTCCGCGGCCGGCCGCGTCCAGCGGCCGGCCGCGTCCAGCGGCCTCCCACTATGTCCATTGTATCACTTATTCCTCCAAGGATCTCTTCGCCCTCCAACGCTCTGGCCCACTCTATCCCCGTGCTATTGGCGCCGCTCGGGACTGCGGCATCTTGACCTCTCAGGGCTCCCTCCCAGGCACACACGACTTGTGTACCCCCATTAATTGCAGTGATTCTTCCATTACTTCATTAGTTGCTTGGCCATCTGTACCACATCCTCTGGCAATTGTTTACCTTAATACCTGCTCGCTGGTGAAGCACCAGCTTGAAATATTTCAGTTGTTGGAAGATAACAACGTTGACATACTTCTCCTTTCGGAGACTTGGTTAACTGATGATTCTACCCCTGATATTCTCGCCACTGTTCCTACTGGCTATTATATCCTACAGTCCAATAGGGCAGCTGGTAGAGCAGGTGGGGGTGTTGCAGCCATTATCCGTTCCCAATATAAGTTTACCATCCTTGAAACTATCACTCTCCCTAAAACTGACATTCTCACTTTGAACTTTATTTCTCCTAAGTTCTCCTTTATCTGTGTCCTTGTTTACAGACCCCCTGACAATATGCCCCTTTTTTTCCTCAGTTTGGCGATCTTATTTCTCGGCTAGTTATTAATTCCGCCAAAATTCTTATCATTGGCGATTTTAATTATTGGCCGTTAGACCCCTGTGAAAGTAGCCTTTCTGAAGAATTTACGGATCTTTTACTTGGCCTGAATTGTAAACAGCACATCACAGTGGCCACTCACAACAAGGGCCATACCCTCGATCAAGTCTGGACGGCCAATCTTGATATTTCTCCTCCTCTAGTATATTCCTGCTCTTGGTCTGATCACTCTTTTATTTCCTTTTCTCTAAAGTTCGTTTTGCCCTGCCATCCTCCACTTATTACCAACTTTATTACGCGGAACTGGTAGCGAGCTGACCTCACAGAATTCCATTCTATCTTAGCTACGACAGCCCCCAGTGACATGGCCTCGACATCTGCCCAGGCTGACGTCCTTAACCAGTGGCTGGTACATGCGAGTGATGTAGTGGCCCCGTTAAGAACCACTAAAACTAAACGTCCTCATGACGCCCAGCGGTGGTTCACAGACCAACTAAAACTGGACAAACTGGCCCTCCGACAAGCTGAGCGCTGCTGGAGGCGTAATTATGACCCACTATTAAAAACTGCATATGTGGACCTGTTAAATCTTTACAAAAAATCTATCCTACTGGCTAAAACCTCCTATTTTTCTCAGAAAATCCTTGATTCCGTCTCCAAGACTAAGGAGATTTTCTCAATTGTTGAGGAACTTTCCCTGCAAGATCGTGTTACTGCCCAACCTCAACCTTCACAAGCCCTCTGTGATTCCCTTAATTCATTCTTTATTGATAAAATCATCACCATTAAAAACAACATCCCTCTTCCTTCTTTGTCTACTGCCTTTTTCCTACCCCCCATGAACCCTTGTCGTTTTAATGTGTTCCCTCCCATTTCCCCGACCGAGTTTATCTCCCTGCTACACACGGTTAGCTTAGGATCACCCAACGATTGTTGTCCCCCCAAATCCTGAAAGCCGCCTTTTTGGCATGTCCTGGTCCCCCGTTGGCACTTCTTAACAACTCGCTTGCCACAGGCTCTGTCCCGGATGCTTTCAAACAGGCGGTTGTAGTCCCTATACTCAAAAAGCCTGGTGCTGATCCTTCTGTCCTGAGTAATTTTCGGCCGATCTCCCTTCTCCCCAACTTGGGGAAAATTCTGGAGACCTATGTTACCCATTGCCTCAGCGCATTCATTGAGGGGTCTTCTTTTTTAGATGACCAGCAAGCCGGTTTTACACCGGCTCACTCCACTGAATCTGTCATCGTGGCTGTAATGGATGTGCTGAGGCAAGGCGCCGATAAGAACCTGGCCCAGGCACTTGTCCTACTAGAACTGTCGGCTGCTTTTGACACGGTCGATCATGCTATCTTGATCGACCGTGTCAATAATGCTGGCATCCAGGGCATGGCTCTAACTTGTATCAGGTCCTTTCTGCACCAGCGCTCTCAGTCAGTTCATCTGTCCACTTTCTCTGCCCCTTACTTCTCACTTTCTTGTGGTGTCCCTCAAGGCTCTGCTCTTTCGCCCCTCTTATTTAATCTTTATATGCAACCCCTTATAGTTTCTCTCCATCACACTCCGGTCACTATCTTTAATTATGCGGATGATTTACAGCTGATTTTTCCTGTTGACCCCTCTCCCTCCTCCTGTACCAATTTCCAATCCACCATGCTTGCCATCTCTGAGTGGATGCATTTTAGCCAGCTGAAGCTTAATCCTAACAAGACGGAGTTAGTACTGACAGGAGGGTCAGCTAACCCTTGGAGCTCTAGTTTTTGGCCTCTTTCCCTCGGCCCCCCGTCCTGCCCTGTCAATATCTATGAGGCCTCAAATTAATGCTGTTACATCTTCCTGCTTTTTCCATCTACGCAGGATTTGCAAAATCCGTAGGTTCCTTACCACTGAGGCCCTCATACTTGTCATCATGGCTCTTGTCACCTCCCGTATTGACTACGCTAACTCCCTCTAAGTCGGGATCCCCGCTTACCACCTCCATCGGCTTCAGCTGGTACAAAACCAGGCGGCCAGACTGGTCTTCCAACAGCCCAAACACCAACATGGCTCGCCCCTGTTGAGGAGATTGCACTGGCTCCCAGTGGCCTCCCGCTGTATTTTCAAATTGGGTTGTACCGTCTTCAAGGCCCTCCTCGCTCTTGCCCCGGCTTTCACTTCCCTCAGCCTTAAGCGTCACATTCCCTCAAGAAATCTCTGGTCCACTGCTCACAACCTCCTAACTGTCCCCAGGTATAAACGCAAAAAGCATGGAGGCTCGTGCTTCTCTTTTCTCGCCCCTGCACTCTGGAATTCCCTTTCGATCTCAATTCGACTCTGTACCAATTATACCTGCTTTCGCAAACTACTTAAAACTCATTTTTTTCAATTAGCTTATGAGTAACCCTGTTGCTTGGCTCCTCTGCTATTGTCTATGAGCGCCTTGAAACCGTCTGGTGACTGTGCGTGGTAAAAATGCTTTTAACATAACATAACATAACAGAGAGGGGACTCCAACGACAGGGGGGCATGATTATTGAAAGAGCCTGTGTGGCTCTAGCGTGGCCATATTTTCTTAAAACGCCAGCGCGCTCCCTATACTGGGCCTAAGTTAGTTGAGGGGCCATTTGCTTATTTCCGAGCCCAGATGGCTCCTGATGGTGACATTTGTTTACAGAGGGCCAGTGAGGGCCCAAGCCGCATTTTTTGTGGTTGCCTAGAGCCTGAGGGCTCCAACGTTTGGGCACAGTTCTGTTCTAGGGTCAGTGAAGGCCCTGTCTCAGTTTTGTTGTTTTCCCGCTGCCCAGCAATTAGTGGGCAGCTGCACCGTTTAGGCGCAATTTGAGAGTCCCTGAGAGGTACAGAGATGGCACAGTGGTGCCAGGCCTTCCACAGCTGCGCAGCACTTAGTGCCAGCTGCACCGTTTAGGCCCTTGTGATTGTCCTCAGCTGCCCAGCAATTAGTGGGCAGCTGCAACATTTAGGTTTGCGCCGGTGGCACACCCCTGACTGGCGCTGCTTGGCAGCGCGCCCTGACATTCTGGGCACAGGGCATGTGAGCCCCTTCTTGAGATGGCCAGTTGGCCAGGGGGCTGGTATGTGGGTAGGGCGCAAGGCCCTAATGTGATTTCTGCGCAATGTGATTTTACTATGTTTATAATGGTAATTGCCTAATGTGATTTTTGCGCAATGTGATGTTACTAGGATTATGAGGTTATTTTACCTATGTGGGTTTATGTCAGTGAGAGTTTACTTCACTGTGAGGTACGCCCCTAAATGTGATTTATTCTTAGGAGGCAGATTCTAATGTATTTAGACTAGTGAGGAGAATGCCTGCTGTATTTTTACTGGTTAGGCCTATATGTGATTATGCGTAATGTGCTTTGCCTTTATGCTTGTGTTATACTTCTAAAGGTGTTCATGCTGAGAAGTTTGCTTTGCCTAGTATGTTATACTAGAGAGGATATGTGTCCATGCGTGATCTATGCCTATGGTTATTAGTATTGCGTAGTGTGTACCTACCTGTTACCAGTGGTTACTGGTTGTGATCTATAATTGTGATTTGGTGTGCTAGTTCTACTAAGTGCTGATTCTGACAGTGGCCCACGTGGCCCTGTCCTGATGTAAATAATCCCGTGTGAATATTGCCCGTGCCAGTTGGCACAATGTATATTGTGTGATTACTATCTGATGTGTTTTGACAATACAAAAGTTATTTTGATATAACCTTGTGTGGAGTTCCTTTTGTGGTGTGCCTAGGATGTTGTTGCTGTTGTGTGCGTGCGCAAATGCTTTACACATTGCCTCCGGGATAAGCCTGTCTGCTCGTGCCAAGCTACCAAGGGGGTGAGCAGGGGTTATCTTGGCGTGTGACTCCCTTGCTCTGACTAGAATGGTGGTTTCTGCCTGGCTTTGGCGTAAGCCTTAGCCAACCAGAAAATCCCAGTTTTAACAGTTTCCATTAAACCCACCCCACCCGCCCGTGATGCAGGCCACGATTTGCAGGGACTGTGGGCTTATTACCTTGCCATCCTACACTGGTCTGAAAGTTGAGACCTTCTTTAGGAGGTGCACTCCTCTTTTTTAATATTTTTTTTTTTACAGAAATCTTTCGCTTCACTTGCTTTGTACTGTAGGAAAAACTATGTGGTAAAGTAACCATGGCAATATTGGCCTTACTTGCCTGTGCCTCCAGTCCACTGCGAATCAAGAAATTTAAATCCCGCACTTTTATCGCTCCAAGAGTCCCTTCCGGGGTCTGGGACGCCGCATGCCTGACAGAACACAAGGCGTGCCGTTTCCTCTCCTATATTTTGGGGTTGTAGCCCATGGGCTATTTGTCATCCATTCCTCACTGAAGAGATTCCCAGATGGATACACTATCCTGATGCAACACTGCATTTAGGGCTAGAACGTACGCTTAACCACACAAAATATTCTCTACTGATACACCTTCAAAGTGCTGATAAATCTCAATTTTTGTTTTTATTAATTCAATTCAAATTTTACTTAGCATGAACCATACCTTATTGAGTAACACAGAGGCATAGAGAGATACATAGGTACGGGTGGAAAATGTATGCAAAAATCTACAAGGAGCAAATTGAAATTTACTGACAAGCGAGGGTAGGTTTCATTTGAAAATGTAACTTGCCCGCACTCCGTCGTCAGACCTCAAAAATCAAACATATTAAAGGAAGCAATGCCATTGGAAGTATAGGTACCCCAGCTCCGTTTTGAACATTTTGAAAGGGGGGCATGTTCCAAACACTGGGTGCGCTCCGTAGAAAGGACTGTGGATTCAGGAAAGAGTTAATTGGAGCTCTGCAAGGGTTACGGCCCACCTGAGTTGCCCACTGTGTAACCCAGATGCTCTGGGGCTCTACGTGGGCGTAGGGGACGGAATGTGCTCTGACACTAGTGTTAAGACGTTGTCAGAGGAGCGGGGGCTGTGGAGTGAACATAGTCACATCAGGGCCACAGGAACCCCCCGCCCCAACATAACCAACATCCCGCAAATAACACACAGACACAAGTATTAAGATTGGGAAAAGTTGCTGCAGGTTTATTGTTACATACAACATTATGTAATCACGGTGGGTTATCTTACGGGCAATCCAAGGGCAGGCCGCATTCTCGCCACCTGCCCGCCTGATGAGCCAATCAGCACAGTGGCGAACCACCCAGCTGCTGCACCATTATGGTAATAACACTACTCACGCCCCTTGCGGGGCGTATCTAGGCAAACCCCCGGTTGCACAGGCCCACAACCGCCCGAAGGACTACTGGGGCGCCGACTCGGGTTCCTGGACCTCCCATGAGGTTCTAGGTTAGGCTCTGGCACCCCTATGTGCCCGCTGAAGTACAGTGTTGCACCTCTCTGGTTCCGGATTGCCCTGTAACTCCGCCACAGCCCGGGCGATGGTCCCAGCCGCCGCACGGGCCCCCCACCAATGCTACCTCTTTCACCTGCAACCTTTTCTCAGAAGTGCCTCTTTTAAATCGAGGAGGAATAGGTCTAAGCCAACAGGCGTGAGATGAACTCCATCCGCCTCAAAGTAACCTTTGACTTTGTCCTGAATCATTTCATGTCTGATGAATCCCAGACCCCTCCGTTGGGTACATTTTTTCATGGCGCTGTTGATTTTCTTCCTAGACCTATCAATAGCTTGGCACGACTTGGCGCCCAACCACACTCTACGTGGCGCAATTTCCGACCACCAAATCTCGCACTCACGCATAAGTCCGCAGATGACCCCAAGATCCTCTTTCATTCTCTGTAGCAAGGTTGACCTCCCCCAGTTTGTGAGGTCATTACCACCCAGGTGAATCACCAAGTGTTGAGGTGGCGGTCCCGCTGTAGCTAAAGCTACCTGTAATCTGTGCAACAGACTATTCCAGCGCATGCCAGGGAAACCCAGCCAAACACAGTCAATGTTTGCGAAGCCCTGCGTCCAGTTCCTGATCGCTGCCCACCGGCCCAACCTGGCATCTGTGGAATGCCCCAAGACCCCCACTCTTGACCCTGCCAAAGAAAAGACGCAGTTCATTTGAAATATTTATTTGACCAAGAGTGCACAAACAAAATGCAAGGGGCATCAAACCTAAAACTAGGAACACAGCAAACATAAGAGTGCACAAACAAAATGCAAGGGGCATCAAGCCTAAAACTAGAAACACAGCAAACATAGTGTAACACGGTAAGGATGCGTACCCCTCGTGAATGGTGGAGTCCTTGCCCTGCTGACCATACACTGCCTTCTTCTTTACAGACTGAACCGTGGAAGGACGGGCTGATCGGTCCGGACGACGAGGAAGACATTAGCGGCTCCTTTAATTGGGCGTTCGCATCTGAGGAGGAAGAACCACCCCCGAAAGACGTCAGAGAGACAGGATTGGACAAAAGACGGGAAGTGATGTACACAGGGTGTGTGATCACCCCGGAGGAGAGAAAGGCGGAAGCAAGCTGCACGGAGGAGAGCGGAGGAAGCGGAGGAGACGAGGACAGAGGCAACCTGAAGGAACATCGCGGAGAAGACGGAGGGACCGAGACCAGAGGAAAGCCAGGAGGCCAACGACCCCGTGAACCGCCGTGCCACACTCCCGAGGGAGGAGTGTGGCTGTCACAGGTACGGCGGCGTTGGGCAGCCTGGGTGGGGAGCCGGAGTGCTCGAGTGTGAATAGTGTACAAATCCCAGTTTGTCCTTGCCCTTTGTGTTTTCCTTCCCCTCCATTACCTTTTTCCTCCCCGGTACCTCACCTCAAACCCCTCCTTTTTTTTTCTTTGTTCACTGAGCACTGTAAACTGATTGAGCACGTTTCACTGGGTTTGCCCTCACATCACCCGGACCCCTTTGGTGCACCTCCCATAGAGGACATTGATCTAACGGCTTCCCTCTTTGTTGGTCTCTTGCATGGTACGGAGCCGGCGGTATCAGGAGTGACGACCCCCCAACCCCATCAAGAGACGGGAGAAGACCACCGCCACGGACCAAAGTGCTTTTGCCCGGGAGAGATTGATCCTGCGGAACCGAAGGACGTTTATGTCAAAACCCCTGAGACCTATAAAAACAAAACCATCTTTGACCCCACTACTTGGTGTCGCGGTCGTTCCTACTCCCACGCCCACACTGGTGTCAGAAGTGGGATCCGCCCCTTCGGTACCGACCATGGCAATGGAACAGGTGATACAGACTCTCATAGAAGGGCAACAAAAGCTGGAATGGGCGATCGGCCAGCAGATCAGCACCGCAGATGCCGACCGAGAATTGTTCCGAACCTCCATGACACAGCAGATGGACAATATACAAAAGGTAGTACAGGCCCCAAGCACAGCAACCCCCCTAGATAGAAGACCAGTCGGACCACACCCCTCGGGAGTGGCTTTGCAGAAATACGTGGTAGGGGAAGACCCCAACGCGTTTCTCATAAACTTTGAACGAGCGGCAAGGGCATGTGGATGGCCCGAGGAAAAATGGCCCTTTTTCCTAGCCCCGTTATTGACCGGAGAAGCTCAGACTGCATATCAGGTGGCCAACCATTCAGGGACGTCCTCCTACTCCGACATCAAAGAGGTGATTCTGGACCACCTGGGAATGGATGCGGAGGCCTATAGGCTCCGCTTCAGAAAGGAAAAGGGAATCACGGGAGAGAATCCCAAAACAATGTACCTAAGAGTCAAGATGGCCGCTGAGAAATGGTTGAGACCTGACATTAGAAGTAAAGAAGAAGTCATGACCAGTATCATCCTTGAACAGTTTATGGAGGTATTGCCATATGGTACCCAGAGATGGTTAAGGCAACACCCCGGAATAACGGCGGCTCAAGCCATCGAGATGGCAGCTACCTATAATCGGGCATCACCCCGAACGTTTCCTTGGGATACCGACAGGAGTGGCAAGACCAACGCGACTCCTTCGAAACCGGAAAAAAAGAAGCCAGTCCCTGAACCACCCAAACCCCGACCCTATAGACTGGAAGCTACCACAATGAAGGGGCCCCAATGTTTTGAATGTGGAGAATGGGGACATATAGCCAGGATGTGCCCCCACCGACGACCCACCGAAGAACCAATGGAGGTTGGCTACATTCCCAAAGCAGTGATGTACACCGCAGAAATGGGCCCGTCGTTCTATGTAAGGGTACTGGTAAATTGTAAACCTGTAAAAGCACTGTTAGATTCCGGATGTCGGCAGTCCGTCATCCAGGAAAAGCTGTTGCACCCCTCCCAGATAGGCCACAAAGGCACAGTTCACATTAGGTGCGTCCACGGTGACGTCAAACCCTACCCCATGGCTCGCATAACACTGCACCCGATAGGTAGGGAACCCTGTTCAGTGAAAGTAGGAGTGGTGGGATCCTTACCAGAGGAGCTAATAATAGAAGTAGACAACCCTGATTTTCTATCCCTGGTTAAAAGAGAACTAAAAGACCTCCCTGCCGGGGCATACCTGTCCATAGAACCCTGGGTTTTGGATAGGGGATTCAAATTCGCTCAGGCCAACGACTCTTCCCTTCTGAATGCGTGGGAGGCGGCTCACATATCTCAGACCACACCTGCCCAGGGGTACCCCAGATTCAGGATAGAAAATGACCTACTGTACAGGGAAGGGAAAGCAGGGGATCCTACCCAACTAGTAGTGCCCAAGGAATTCAGGGAGCAGATACTTTTCTACGCCCACACACACCTAACTGCTGGGCATAGTGGGACCGAGAAAATGACACAAAATATATTGCGGCTCTTTTATTGGCCAGGCATCTACAAGGAGGCAGAGACATATTGTAGACAATGCAGGTGTGCCAAAAGAAAAACCTAACCGACCTCCAGCAGTACCCCTACAACCGCTACCCATAATAGGCAACCCATGGGATAGGGTGGGGATGGACCTAATCGGTCCCCTACCCCGTACCTCACGAAGACATACTTACGCCCTAGTGGTGGTCGATTATAACACAAGATTCCCAGAGGCCTTCGCCCTCAGCGCCCCAACTACGAAGAACGTAGCCGAAAAACTGGTGGAGCTGTTCGCACGGGTGGGGTTTCCGCGGGAGATCCTAACGGATCAGGGGACTCCCTTTGTTTCCCGGATGATGGTAGAGGTATGTAAGTTGCTGGACCTCCGCCACATCCGCACGTCCGCATACCATCCCCAAACGGATGGCCTCGTTGAGAGGTATAATAGGACCCTAAAAACAACCCTCAAGAAATTGTTGAGTGCTGAGAATAAGGACTGGGACAGGATGTTACCTCTGGCCCTATATGTGGTGAGAGCCCAAGTACAGAGCAGTTTGGGGTTTTCACCGTTCGAGCTCCTGTATGGCCGTCAACCAAGATCTCTTCTAGAGATAACCAGGGAAGCATGGGAGAGGGAGGAGGCAGCCGAACAGAGAACCCTACTGGAATATACTCAGCAGTTAAGATCCAGACTGGGAAAATTACGGGACTTGGCATACTCGAACTTAGAAAAAAAACAAAACAGCCAAAAGCGGTACTACGATAAGGGCAAGAAGTGGAGGACCCTGGAAAAAGGGGATTGGGCCTTGGTGCTCCTACCGTCGTCCACCCAAAAGTTCAGGAGCGAGTGGAAGGGACCCTACAAGGTCCTAGAGTCCTTTGGACGAACCACATATAGGTTACAAATGTCCCCTACCAGGAGACAAACCTTCCACATAAATCTCCTCAAACGGTGGATAGGACAGCCCCCTCGCCCGGCCAATCTAGCGCTACCATCCTGTAGCACCGGGTCGACCTTGGAGCACCTTCCGGTGAATAACGAGTTGACTGAGACGGAAAGAAAGGAGCTGTTAAAGACTCTACACCCTTTCTCCCCGTTATTTTCGGACACCCCGGTGTGTACTCGGATGTATGACGGTACAACGCGTACCGTCACAACGCATCCCTTTACCACGCATCCCTTACAACGCAAGTCGTTACCACGACATGCGTTGGGGGGGCGGATTTCGAATAGTATAATTTACTATTCTAACACCAGTCCCCGTGGACCCTAGGGAAGGTGTTGGGATAGTAAGTTTACTATTTTTAATCCTTTAGCGCCCTCCAGCGCAAGTCGTGGTAACGACTTGCGTTGTAAGGGATGCGTGCTAAAGGTACCACGTTGTAAAAACTTCGTGGTAAACGATGTTTACCGTGTACTCATTTGGCGGAGCACCAAATCAACACAAAAGAAGGACAGGTAGTTAAACAGAAGGCCTACCGCATTCCAGCAGCCAAAAGGGCCGATGTAAGGAAGGAGGTACAGGAAATGCTCAGGCTAGGCGTAATAAGACCTTCAAAGAGTAACTGGGCTTCGCCCATAGCCATGGTTCCAAAGCCCGACGGGTCAACCCGTTTCTGTATGGACTTCCGTGCCCTGAACGCTGTCTCGTCCTTTGACGCCTTTCCCATACCCCGGGTGGATGAATTAATAGAACGAATAGGGGAGGCTCATTATATAACTACACTTGACTGACCAAAGGGTATTGGCAGGTGCCCCTAAGGGAGGGGGACCGACACAAAACCGCTTTCGCAACCGAGGAGGGGCTCTTTGAGTTTAATGTTCTCCCTTTCGGGCTCCATGGAGCCCCGGCCACGTTCCAACGATTAATGAACACGGTGTTAGCTCCCCACACCCAATACAGCTCGGTGTATCTGGATGATATTGTCATCTTCAGTACATCCTGGGAAGAACACTTGGGACACTTAACCAGTGTCCTAACCGCCCTGCAGGCAGCCTGACTGCATGTGAATGCGAGGAAATTAAGAGCAGCTTTCCCAAAAGTGAAGTACCTGGGGTTTATGCTAGGGGAAGGTGTTATAGCCCCTCAGGAGGAAAAGATCAGAGCTATAACCGAGACTCCATTTCCAGCGACTAAGATGGAACTAAGGGCATTCCTGGGCCTCATTGGTTATTATAGGCGCTTTGTTAGGAATTTTGCCGACCTTTCTAGTCCCCTAACAGACCTCCTTACGAAAAACATCAGAAACACCCTTCCGAAACCTCCCTCAGAAAAGGCCTATAAAGCCTTCCAGACTCTGAAGAACGCCTGCACTACAAGCCCAGTCCTCATTCCTCCGAACTTTGAGAAACCCTTTTCCCTAGCTACTGACGCCTCTGACACTGGCATCGGGGCAGTATTATCCCAGGAAGTGGATGACGGAGCTGAACACCCTATTCTCTATGTGAGCAGGAAACTCCACCCAAGGGAACGTAAGTATCCCACGGTGGAGAAAGAGTGCCTAGCAATCCGCTGGGCTGTAGACAAATTGCGGTACTACTTGGAGGGAAAGGCCTTCATCCTCTTCTCGGATCATGCACCTCTTCAATGGATGCAAAGAAACCGATCCCAGAACGCTAGAATTCTACGTTGGTTTCTCTTCCTACAACCTTTTGCCTTCACGGTGATACACAGGAAAGGGAGTGACAACGGAGGAGAGAAAGGCGGAAGCAAGCTGCACGGAGGAGAGTGGAGGAAGCGGAGGAGACGAGGACAGAGGCAACCTGAAGGAACATCGCGGAGAAGACGGAGGGACAGAGACCAGAGGAAAGCCAGGAGGCCAACGACCCCGTGAACCACCGTGCCACACTCCCGAGGGAGGAGTGTGGCTGTCACAGGTACGGCGGCGTTGGGCAGCCTGGGTGGGGAGCCGGAGTGCTCGAGTGTGAATAGTGTACAAATCCCGGTTTGTCCTTGCCCTTTGTATTTTCCTTCCCTTCCATTACCTTTTTCCTCCCCGGTACCTCACCTCAAACCCCTCCTTTTTTTTTCTTTGTTCACTGAGCACTGTAAACTGATTGAGCACGTTTCACTGGGTTTGTCCTCACATCACCCGGACCCCTTTGGTGCACCTCCCATAGAGGACATTGATCTAACGGCTTCCCTCTTTGTTGGTCTCTTGCATGGTACGGAGCCGGCGGTATCAGGAGTGACGACCCCCCAACCCCATCAAGAGACGGGAGAAGACCACCGCCACGGACCGAAGTGCTTTTGCCCGGGAGAGATTGACCCTGCGGAACCGAAGGACGTTTATGTCAAAACCCCTGAGACCTATAAAAACAAAACCATCTTTGACCCCACTACTTGGTGTCGCGGTCGTTCCTACTCCCACGCCCACACATATATACAATAGTATGGCCAGGCCGAGAAACCTGTTCATGGGCGAATATAACGTTTATAGCAGGGAGACTCCCAGCGCCCCACTTTCTGAACACTCTCTGGCTGCATGCCAGCCTTAAACGCAGAGGTGGCCGCCCCAATTCGGAATGAATGGCTGGAGAACCTTTTCCCCTGTTTCAACAAACCAGCTCTATCAAGGCATGCAAGCATTATTTTATCCATTTGGTATTTGGTCAAGGGACTCAGATCAGCATGGATGAAGAGGTAACCCAGTACCGCAGGACGTTTGGCGAGGTAAGACTTGAGGGCCACTACTGGGCAATAGCGGGGATCACCCAGAGGGGCCAGCGAGATAACAGACCCTTTGCCTGCCTGATCAGTTTTGGACCGTCTGAGGGTGATGGACAGGCCTACCTCGACACTTATGTCCGCCACCCCTAAAGCGTCCCCAGACTTATCTGCCTTGGAGCGTGCTACTAGCTCGCTGCTCCGGAATGCCCCAAAGAACGCTAGGCCGAAGGCCGCAGAGAAAAGGGAAGCCTCAAAATGCGAGTGCACCACCGACTGCAAGACCGCCAACATGGCCTGCAGGGTGGGGAACTCAATAGGAGACCTGCTGTCGGGGATCCTAGGTTCATTACGAGCCCACCCCTTCAAAGCCGCCTTAATTACAAAAGACTTGGTCAGGTCACCTACCCCTCTCAACCTAGCATCATGACTGATAGCAGCCAGATGTCCGCAAACCCAGGAGTGGGATTTACCCTGTTTCTTGGCCCAGACAACAAAAGCTTGTACCCTGTCTTCCAGCGGCAGGGGGTACAGACCCAACTCGACAATTGATTTCCGGAAATTGGCCAAGTGACTACTATAGCGCCTCCTCGTACCTGGGGCTAGTGACCTCTCCCCTAACTCTCTCAGTTCCTGCTCCACTCCAAGATGCGCCAAAGTCCTGGTGCGAAGGGGGTCATCTCTGTTCTCGCTTGTGGGCATGCCGCCCGGAAACGGTCCCACTGAAAACGAGAAAGAGCGTCAGCCGCGACATTAGTGACCCCCGCAATGTGCCTAGCCCTAAACTCCAAATTGCAGCGCAGGCTCCTACTAGCCAACTCCCTTAGTAAGCAAAGAACCAACGGGCAACTAGCTGTTAGACCGTTGATAGCTTGAACAACCGCCATATTATCCGACCAGAAAAGGACCTTCCTGTTGGACAACGGGGCCGGCCACAGATGTAAAGCTACCACAATGGGGAAGAGCTCCAGGACAGTTATGTTGGAAGTGATCCCCCTCTTACGCCAGGCATTCGGCCACTCCTGCGCGCACCACAAATCACCCAGGATTGCCCCAAAACCCTCCCTGCTCGAGGCATCGGTGAACATGCTGAGCTCAGGGCTGTCCACCCGCGGGGACCTCCAGATGACAGTCCCGTTAAAATCTGACAAGAATTCAGCCCACATTAGCAGATCTTTCTTCAAGCCCGCAGAAAGCTTTACAAAATGATGACGCTTGAAGACCTTAGCTGTGGCCCTGGCTAATCTCCTAGCAAACACTCATCCCACAGGAATGACTCTAGCCGCAAAATTAAGTTTGCCCAGGAGACTCTGGATGACCCCCAGCGGTGCCTTGTCCTTTCCTAGCAAGTCCTGAATGTCCCGTTTCAGGTCCTGTACTTTCTCAGCGGGGAGTCTTGACACGCCCATTACTGTATCTAGCTCAATGCCAAGGAAAGTTAGAACCTGTGCAGGACCCTCAGTCTTGCCAGGCGCCAAAGGCACGCCTAAGTGTCCAGCCAGATCAATGAAAGCATTCAGCCCCTCCCTGCATTCCTGAGTGCCCTCCCTACTGATGAAAAGGAAATCATCAAGGTAATGAGACACCGCCATGACACCATACTTCCTGGAGAGGGCCCATTGCATGGAGGTACTGAATGCCTCAAAGAAGGAGCACGACACGGCGCAACCCATGGGCATGCACTTATCAAAATAGTACTCCCCTCTCCACTTAAAGCCCAAAAGATGCTGGCTATCTGGGTGCACGGGCAAAAGTCTGAATGCTGCCTCAATATCCGCCTTCGCGAGCCAGGCCCCTTTCCCTGCTCTCCTAACCAGGTCGATAGCCATGTCCAGGGAACAGTAGGAAACGGAGCAAGCCCCCTCTGTTAACCAGGAGTTCACCGAATTGCCCTCCGGGAAGGAGAGGTTGTGAATTAGCCTGAAAGCCCCCGGCTCCTTTTTTGGTACCACACCCAGCGGGGACACCACAAAATCAGGGAGGGGAGGTGAAGCGAACGGGCCTGCCACCCTCCCCAAGGACACTTCCTTTCAGATTTTCTTACCTACCACCTCAGGTAGGTCCCTGACTGACTTCTGGTTCTCGGCATCCCTACTGACCCTGGGACCCTGGTAAGGGATTCTAAAACCTTCAAGGAAACCTCCCGCCAGGACAGTCCTGTCTTTGTCATTGGGATAGGACCTTAGTAAGGGCAGAAGGTTAGGGATGATGACAGGGGACAGGCCTTTGGAGTGGCAGGGGGAAACCCCGATGGGGACAGGACAAGTATCTAGATCGACATGGCTGAGCAGGGGGGGGGTGAGAAGGGAGCAGCAAAAAGTGAACAGGGGGTCAAAGCTTGGAAACAGTTTTTACTTGTCTTTGCTGGTTGCGCTTGCATCGCGCTTGTCGCATGCTGACCCGGAGTGTGGCCCACTGCACTTACTGCAAGAGTGCGCAAACCTGCATGCCTTACCCCAGGTGCAATTACCTGCATTGAACAACCTACAAGTTGCTGTGAAACCTTTCCTGCTTGCCTGTCTATTACTTCCACCGCCGCGCCCCCACGAAAGGACTGCTTGAAATTACTTTTCTTCTCTGTGTACGGGCCCTTACCTGTTTCAGCTTTCTTTTCCTGCGTGCTCACTTTGCCCCCACCTTCTAATTTACCCTTACCCATATGTTGCATCCAGAGTCTCACCTCAATCTGGTCCTATTCCAATTCGGGGCAGACCGCCATTTTCTTTCGAAATTCGCAGTCATACCTGTACCACCCCATGCCCGCGGAGGACTCTGCTTCATCAATTATAACACTCGCGTATTGGAAAAGCCCCTGCGCCTGCTCTGGGAAAAGCTCAGTGATTACTGCCGCTAGGATGGAGAAAGCTTGTCTCCAGTTCTTGATAGTCTTCTCAGGCCAAGACTGAAAACGAACTTTCTTTTCTTCATCCTTGGTACTCACTTTCCTGATGTCAAAACCATCGGCACCCAACATGAGGAAGGAGAAGATATCAACAAATTCCCTACGCCATATGCATTCTTTTGCTGCCTGAGGCACCTGCCAAGCAAGGGAACATTTGCCTGACAACAGCGGGGCCATGGTCATCTTAACAGCTGGTGCAGGGACAGCTGAAATGGGTGCGGGCGCTGGTGCAGCTGGGAGGGCGGGTAAGGCCGAGGGTGCAGGGGAAGCGGTAAGCAGCGCTGGGGCAGGGGACTGCGCCAAAACGGAGCTAGCCATGTCGGCAGGGGGACACTCGGGCGCTGCGTTGCTTTCCCCACCTGGAACGGGAGACCCGCCCCACACCCGAGCTACCAATGCGTCAGCTGATGCCATGGGCGGAGGGACTATGACTGGTGGCCCCACCTCCGAGGGACCTGCGAGTGTCAAAGACGGCGAGGGGGCGGCTAGCAAACTTGCTCTGACCTCTGACATGAATACAGAGAGGGAATCCGTGAGCTTACCCAGGTCCTCCCTGGTGGCGAAGTCTGCTGTGGAACCCCCTGGGCGAGGGAGTGGGGGGGCGCTATTCAAGATCACCGCCGGGGGTGAGGCAGGAGCATGCACAATCATGTTCCTGACAAGTTCGGGAGCCCTGGTTTTAGGGGGAGGCTCCGCTGGGAAGTCTTTCACTGTCGGCTTCCGTACACGTTTGGACCTGGTGTGACCAGTCTCTTCCACGATGTCTTTTTCAGGGGCGGTGCCGGCCCCGGGGGCTCTGGGGGGATTGGCCGTCAAAAGTGCACTAGCCCACGCAACTCCATTCGCTTTGATCAAGTCCAGCAGCGCCTTCATCTGTGCATCCTGCGAGGGTCCTAACCCTGAGTCGTCGACCTGTGACGTCTGCGTAAAGAGCGGTGGGGACCCCTGACTCTCCATGCCTATCTTTGGCTCTTCCCCTGTAAGAAAAATTGACTGTGAGCGCAAGTTCCAAATGCTAAAAAATGTTGCGGGTAAACGGAGCTGACTCACTTCACATGTATATCTAGCCGAAATAAACGTGGCACGACACTGTCCAGGGAATAAATACGCTTTGAAACACATGATCCCTATGGAGCAACATTGGCTACTTTGCTCGTCATGCTCCCCCAGAACGCAATGCCCACCAGAGACGGCCTCGTCTCCAAACACTTACCACACACGAATTGCTCCTAGCATCGGGTGTGCCGGGGGGGGGGGGGCTGCAGAGGGAAGGGACGGCTCCCAGGACCCTAAGCCGATCGACGAGAGCGCAATTCTGTATGAGAAAGAAACAAAGCATGAGACGGTGATGGGCCCCTGTGAGGATCCACGTGCTGCCTGCCTTTGCATAGAGACGCAGCCTCGCCACCAACTGCCCTGTGAGAGGGGGGAGGGGGGGGGGGCTGAAGAGGCAAGTGTTAACCAGGCGTGAACTGCAGGACACCAAAGCGCCCGAAGGGCTTGAGCAAGACCATGGCCCCACCAAGCATGTGGCACATGCCCCCACGAGACACACATCGGATGACAACTGAAACAGGTGCCACCCAAACGATCAAGAAAGCGCACTCTCATCTTATCATCACCGCGCATATACATACCTCCGTTACTTGCCGATGCTGCGAGAAGGGTGAGCGCCGACCGGAAGGAGCGCGCAAAGGGGGGGGCCTGAAACGTACAAGAGAACGCAGTATTGGTAGAAGCACAACGCAGTATTGATAGAAGCTCAAACCTGTCACACCGACCTAGTTGGAGCAGTGACATAAACATCACAATATTGGTCAGCTATCGCGGCTGAACGGACCAAAAGAAGGTACAAAACATGGATAACATAATCGTGTGAGCTGCTAAATGAGAACCAACACCGTTACTCCTGATGTTGTGCCCACGTGGCACAGGCATTGGATCGCGCGGGTGCGCACCGAACCAGCAGCTGTGAACGTGGTACGTGAGCAGGCACTCCCTGCCATGGCTGAGGGTGGAGGCAGGCTCCTGCATCCGGTGGGACAGGGAGGTGGCCACGAAGGGGAAACACCCCCAATCCGCCTGTTCCAACACTCTAGCTCGTGTCCGTGAGAACAGCCGGAAGCGCGCCGAGCATACCAATTATAACAGGATTTGGAGCAGTGGCGAGGCACAGGATAACCTTTTTGTGGCCCCATCAAATGGTCGAAATTAATATTCTCGCGCTAAGCTGACACACCAAATTGAAGATATAAACCACACGAGGTGCGGCACTGCGGCAGCATAGCAGAATGAACATCAACCTCCAACCTTTGCCTGCATTATCTAAATATGACAACCCAACACGAACAATCGGAACCTCGTACACGTGCAAGGCTGACTCACCCACTTGATGCTAAGCAGCGCAAGAGGCGGCATTAGAACAGCGAGCAAGATGAGCATCGACACTTCTTAACATTTGCCTACATTATTTAAACATGGCAACCCAGCATGAACAGTCGTAACCTCGTGCACGTGCAAGGCTGACTCCCCCAATTGATGCTATAAGCAGCGCGATGGCGGCAATAGAACAGCGTAGCAAATTGATCATTGATTTACCCGTGAAAACACAGCATACAGTAGGAACCTTGCAAAAGTGCGATGCTGACTCCCCAAATGACGAAATAAACACCACGAGGGGAGGCAATGCGACAGCGTAGCAGCATGATAGATAATAAAAACATTTGCACGCATGTTATGCCTACATTATGTACGGGGGTACCCCGCCTTAAGCAGGATATCCTATCAATACGAAGATAAGGAAATCCGTGATACAGGCCTAAAATCACCACGGCCCTAAAGGTAAGGCCCGCCGGTCCACACGAATATTTTTTCGGCTTCCCGACAATTGAAATGTATGAAAACTCATACTGTATTTCACTATAGTATTGCACTCCGGGCCCCCGCCTAGACACCGGAGACAGTCTCAGTCCCCGACACTATGCCCAGGGAACGCCCCACACGCCCGAAATCTCCGGCGGGTAACCAGCTGAGAACACGTGGGCGCCTCACCGTGACTGGGGAGCGAGTGGGTGGGGCAGGCCAGAGATCCCCCCCGCAAAGGCAGTAATGCCGAGGGAACAAGCTACCTAACCCACGTGGCCCCATGCCGCATCGGCTGGGGAGAGCAAAGCTGGACGCCGCTCTGAGCCGCCCGGACCCCGGCGATGTAATGCGGAAGCAGGAGGCCCGAAAACCCCCACCTCCACAGCAGTCCGTCGTCGCACGGACCGCCCGGCCTTACTCGTCTCTCCCGTAGGCCTAAGTCAGCAACCGGGTCTCAGTCCCCGACAAAATGCAGACAATGAAGCCCGTAACCCCCACCTCCACAGCGGCCCGACGCTAAGCGGGCCGCCTAGCCATCGCTCTGAAACCTCCAAGGGGAGGGAGTAGGCGGAGGGGGGGTAAAGCCCGTAGGCCTCAGCCCGTAGGCCACTCACCGCAAAGAGTGTTCAGAGGTGTTCTGCGCGACGTCCAGAGCGGCAAAGAGGCCACCACGATGGTGAGTGGGAGTGATATACCCTCTCCCTGCCTGCCGCCCCCGGACGCGCGTCACGGATCCGCCCACCTCCACCGGGCAAGCCTGCCCTGAGGAGGGGTGGCTGACCACAGCTAGGGGCGGGGGCAGCCCTCTGTGACTAAGGGCCCGCCCTCCTGATGGCCACTGGGTGGCCTCGGGCAGACACATTCAGGGAGTTGTTACTGGACAAAACATAAGTGAGAAACAACAGAAGAGGCTCTCGTCATAACTTGTAAGTAAAGTTAGGTGCTCGCCGCTAATCATTTGATCAGCTGCAGGTTATGGTGAAGGCAGAGGGTTGAAAAGTTGTAGCATTCCTCCCCACCCCCAGGATTCATCGAAGGAGGGTGGGAGATGGACCTCCGCAGCCACTGGCACATGCACCCAAGTGTTGTATCGGCCTGAAATTTGGGTGAGAAGTCAGTGACAACAAACGATTTGGAGCACAATGCTTGGCGTATCGTGATTATTGAGCTAAAACATGGTGTACATGTTCCACCCAAGGTGAGTTAGCACATTCTTATTACAAGGTTAGTTCTGGCAACAGACAGAAGCGTGCCCTTTCTGATGTCCTCGGCTGCAGGAGGCAACAGTTATCTCTGAACAGTCAATCACTCACACCCTCGCATGTCCTGTACAACATGAACATTTTACTAGGAAGTGGGAGGTCAAGGGATGGCAGAGAGCTGGCACTGCTGCTGTTGCAGCAGGCATAGAGAAGGCAGGTGGCACAAGCATTCCAAGGGCAGGTGTGTGAGGGGAAATAAGAGGCAGAGAAAGGGGGTACACTAACCAAGAGGAGAGGTAGGAGTCAGGAGCGAGGTGGAAGGGGGCAGTGGGCTGTGTGTCTGACAGTTATTTGTCTGCATTATAAAAGTGCAGTACGACAATAATGCTACGCCCTACCACTTTCAAGTGTCACCAGCCGCCACTGGCTACTTCGAATGTTTCCGAGAGACATTTTAGTGGCACCACAAAGGAAACATGAAACAGCATGTATGCCAGAATTAACAAGACAATAAGTTGTCCATGCTGATTGAAGAAATCAAAGTGCTAAACAATAAGTGACACCCACCATGTAGAGAAAAAACTGCCAAAGTAATTGGGGGTTCATACAGCTCGTCTCCAGTGTTAAATGCAAAGTCAGTAAATGCATCAGTCTCTGAATAAAAGGAATTTATTGCCATAAGGTCATATGGATATGCAGGCAGCTGACCACAACACGTCTAAATTCCAACCATCTTCTTCCCTCGTCCGTTCCTCTCACTCTCTATCCAATCCTCACCAAAATTTCAAAGTTCAGTGGAGAGCTAGATGCATGAGCTAAGGAGTCTCCTTCCAAGTCATAAAAGTATCCCTCCTGAATCTGGTCTGTTGGCAGGAAAGCCAAAGCAACACAACTTCAACTCTTACACTGTTGTTTTTATTAAAATGTAAAGTGTGGAGCCTACCTGAACTGCGGGGCTGCTGGGGCTTTTGTTATGCCGTTGCCTTAGAGTGTTGAAAATAACTTTCATCTTTGTTTAATAGCAGCTTCTCTTTTCTCTGTCAAAGTTAGTGTTTATAAATTCTATTCGTTTTGTTTGTATAGAAAAAGGTGCAAAATTATGTTTAAAAGCACACATGAAAGATCTCAGCGGTTTGAGCAGAGTTGTTCAAATACAAACTGATATGCTTCAATACTTAGCTTGCTTTTAGGTTTTGCCTGCACAGCCCTTGCAATGTGCTCGTGAAATCTATTATATTCAATATAAATCTT